>NW_026125052.1:140000-1560000 GCF_943737965.1 Phodopus roborovskii
TTTAATATTAAAATAATTAAGAAAAGTTCCTTATCCTTGAAAAACACAATTTATATATTCAAGGCTAAAGAGGAATGATGTGTGCAACTTGAAATGATATAATAAAAAGGTCTGTGTATATGTAGAGAATTATAAAACAAATGTGACAAAATTGTAACTGGTGTGTGTGTGTGGTTGGCATTAGGGGATCGTCTTTAAAATTTTTTTTTATTCATTATTTTATTTGTATGGGTATTTTAAATGCTGTATGTCTGTACCATATGCATGCCTGTACCTATGGAGGCCTGAAGAGGACATCAGATTCCCCCCTGGTACTGGAGTTACAGCCAGTTGTGAGTGCCATGTCAGTACTGGGATCAAATTCAGGTTCTTTGGAAGAGCAGCCAGTGCTCCTAACCTCTGAGCCATCTCTCTAATCCCTGTTCTGATTTTGTGCTATCTAATCTGTTTTATTTACTGTTGAGATAGTCTTACCACTGAGTAGCAAAGTTGCCCTAGAACTCGTGATATACCCTAAGTTAGTCTGAATTCATCCTTCTGACATCCTCTCAAGTGCTGGGATTACAAACACACATACATCACCATGCTAGGCTGACTATTGAGATTTTAAAAGCTCTACAGACTTTTTAAATGTGTAGCCAATGATGAGAACCATTTTTATCTGCTAGCAACACTTGGTAGATTTGACTAGTGGAGGGAATGGGGTTGGGTAATAAAGTGTGTATGCAAGATACTTTGGCTTTCCTAGGACCTGTCCGTATAGATGGATCTGTTTCTTCTCTGTCTTTATTATTTACACCTTACAAAAATACATAAACCTGCTGGTGATGGTGGCATATGCTTAGAATCCCTGCACATAGGAGGCAGATGCTTGTGAGGCTGGATAAGGCTACATAGTAAGACCCTGTCTCAAAAATCAAGTAGGGCCATTGAAATGGCTCATCCAGTAAAGGTGCTTGCTGAACAAGCATGGCAACCTGTGTTTGTTTGCTGGGGCCCATGTAAAGGTGGAAGGGGAAAACCAACTCCACAAAGTTGTCCCCTGTTCTCCATACACTTGGTGTGGCAATCTCACCCACACATACATCTCACATGTACCTCTGTGCACATACACACAGTAATAAAAACCACACACATTAAGTGCTTATTCTTTTCCGCCAACTACTTAATCATTTGGATATGTATTACTTTTTCTTCTGCTAACTTTCTGTGCTTTGGTGACCATCATATTGTCCATAACAATATAGAAGGGTTTTTGTTTTGTTTTCTTCAGATACAGTCTTGCTATGTAGCCCTGGCTATCCTGAAACTCAGTTTGTAAACCAGGCTGGCCTAGAGCTCACAGACACCTCCCTGTACCTCCTGAGTGCTGGGATTAAAGTCCTATACCACACCTGGCCTTTTTTCTCACAGGTTTTTAAAACTCATCAGTTCATCATACTGTCTCTTGTAAAGGTGCAGATGACATTTATAAAAGTTTGAGGCATACAAATTGAATCACTGATAGATAATATGTTTTTCAAAAATGGATAGACCCTGTTCTTTCTGCTTCCTGTGCCGCCCACCAGAACCGCCCACTGCCTCTGGAGCAGATCCTTTACATTTGTGCTTGGTTCTGGAATCATTTCACTTACATCCTGTTTCCATTCTGCAGCTCCTGCTGCTCTCACAATTCAGACTTTCTGAAACCCCGCTGTTTGTCCTTCACTGTTCCAGAAGTAATGATGGGAGCCCTGAGAACTGCATTTGGCAGCACAGGTCTCAGTGAAGAATGATGCTTTTAAAGCTGTCAGTGTTAGTTCTGTAGTTGTCAAGTAAATGGAATAGTGATTTTTAGAACAATTTGCTTGCCTACTGAGGATGGATATTGATATAAAACAAGCTTTTTTGGGGCTCCATTTCTATGTCTCTTGTCGACGATATACTTCCTGTCAGGGGCTTCAGGGAGATCACACAGTGTGCAGCCTGGAGGATGACATCCAGGTAAAATGAACATTGAGAACAGTCTGGAAGGTGGTGGACAAGGAAGCAATACTGTAGTCAAATTTGGAGGGGTAGTTGGAAAAGATGGGTGAGGTGGCACACACCTGTAATCCCAGTACACTGAAAGCAGAGGCAGAAGGATTGCCTGTGAGTTAAGAGTTCATCTTAGTCTACATTGTGAATTCCAGGCCAGTCAGGGTTACATAACAAGCCCTATTACAAACAAAACCAGCACCAAAAGGTGGGGGATAACCATAAAAGGAAGAAATGGGGCAGCCTTCCTTCCATTCACCAACTCCTTCTCTGTCTGATGAGAGTTACTGTCTTTTTCTCATGAAAGTGGTGGTGTGGGATAGCCCGCCTTCCATTCTCTCTCTCCTTTGTCTGATTAGGACCAATGCTTTTTTATTTTGTCTCATGTGTTCTCAAGACAGATGAGGCTAGAGATGGTGCCTTAAAACAGTGGTGACAGTCTTTGACATCTCTTGAGTAGTCATTCAAACTTGGCCTTTAGAAATGACCCTAGTTTATATCATTCTAAGCTTCACTCTTCCTCCTCCTGTTTTCTTATCACCAAGAGAGAATCTCTTGTAGTCCTACCTGGCCTGGAACTTACTAAATAGTAGTAACATACTAAGGCTGATCTTGAACTTGTGGCAGTCTTCCTGCCGTTGCCTTCTAAATGCTGTGATTACAGATGTGCCACCATGCTGGACCACATTGAATTGACTGATTGAGGCTGAGACCTGGGAGTGTTTTTCCCCCCCTTCATATTTATATTTATTGTGTTTGTATGTGTGTAGATGTGTGTGCCAAAGCAGACATGCAAATTAGATGACAACTTTCAGAAGTTGGTTTTCCACCCTGTTGGTTCTGAAGCACCTTTAACCATTTAGTCATATCACCAGTCCATATGTATTTATTGTGATTTCATGCATGTATAATGTATCTTGTTCATGTCAGGCACCCACTTCCCCCTCCAGTTCTCCTCAACATGTCCCCCTCCCAACTTCATGGTCTTTATTTAGCCGCCAATACTACCAGCAGCCCCAAAGCTAGGGGTTGAGCCTTGTGAGTCCCTCACCCACCCATGCTTTAACGTTGACTGGCTTCTTACTGTGCACATGACCAAAGGTACTGTGGTTAATGAATGCAAAGGCCATCTCATGCATAGAAACCCATTTCACAACCCTTTCCCCGTCTTTCAGCTTATATTGTTTCCACTACGCCACCTTCTGTGGTGTTCTCTGAGCCATGGGGCAGGTGAGATAGTTGATATAAGTATTCCAGTTAGGGCTGAGGACCTTGTCACTTATTCTCAGCACTTAATGATAATTTTGTCTATGCAAATAAGCTTTTCTGACCAATGTTGAGAACAGCACTAACCTCTAGTGTAAATGTAAATGTGTAGAAGACAGTTGGCCAACAGCAGAATAACAGTGATAGATTGCCCACTATCGCCTAGGACCTCCCTGGCCTTGGTCTTTGACCAGGTTTCTAGTACTGTATTAGTACTTTTCTATTGCTATGACAGAATAATATGACCAGGGCATAGAAGGAGGAGTTTCTTTGGGGTTTATGGTTCCAGAGAGAGATGAGTTTGTTTCCATGTCATCATGGCGTGCAGTAAGGCCTATGGTGCTGGTGTGCAGCAGCTGAGAGTTCACGTCCTGGCCGCGACAGGAACCCGAGAGGGAACAATGGGAATGGTGTCCTTTGAAACCTCAAAGCCCTCCCTGAGTGACACACTTCTGTCACTAAGACCATACATCCTAGTCTTCCCAAACAGTTCTGCAGACTGGGGACCAAGTATTCAAACGTGTGAGCCAATGGGGGCCATTCTCATGCAAACACCACAGTACCAAGCATGATTTCCCTCCTGTGAGTGGACTTCAAGTCCTGTTAGAAAGACTCTTTCTTCATACCAGTAATGCAGTCTAGACTGATGATTCTTCTTTTCTTTTTTCTCTCTTTCTTTCTTTTTTAACTTAACTGTGGTTGTACATTAGGATCACTTATAAACTAAGAGCTCTTTACAGTCTAGTTCTTTTGGACCAGAGTAGATTCAAAGCATTGATATTTTTGAACATTTCTTATAGTGAGATAGCTCAGTAGGGAAAAGTGCTTACTATGCAAGCCTGACCATCTGGATTAAATCCCTGGAACCCACATAGTAAAGTTGATGGTACCATATGCATCAGTATTCCCATTATTCCTACTTCAGCACGGGAGACTGACACAGAAGAATCACCCCAGTACATAGCACAGCAGCAGAAACAGGAAGACTGTCTTAGCCCGGCAATGGTGCACACCTTTAATCCCAGCACTCGGGAGGCAGAGGCAGGCGGATCTCTGTGAGTTCGAGGCCAGCCTGGTCTACAGAACTAGTTTCAGGACAGGCTCTAAAGCAATACAGAGAAACCCTGTCTTGATCCCCTCATTCCCCCCCCCCCAAAAAAAAACTGTCTTAACTAGGTGGAAGGAGAGTCAACTCCACAAAGCTGTCCTTTAAAAAGTTGTTATTTTTATGTGTATCAGTGTTTTGCTGCATGGATATGTGTGCCTGGTGCCTGCAGAGGCAAGAGGCCCTGAGGTTCCTTGGAATTAGAGTTATAGACAGTTATAAGCTACCCTGTAAGTGCTGATTTAGAGCACTTATTCTTAGAGAGGATCCGAGTTTAGTTCCTATCACCCATATAGCAGCTCACAACTGTCCATAACTCTAGTTCCAGGGCATCTGACACCTCCTGGCCTCTGATGGTGTTGGGCATGCATGTGGTGCATAGACATACATGCAAAGAACTTACACAAATAAATCTTGAGAGGGGAGGAAGTATGCTAAGTCCAAATTTGTAAATAATAAATTATGTAGTTTTTGAGCTCCCTACCTTACATTTATTTTCTTTTTGAGTCTTTAAATTCTGCTGTGAAATCATCACTCAGATACTCTGTGTACCTCTGGCTGTCCTGGAACTCACAAAGATCCACCTGCCTCTGCCTCTCTGGTGCTGGGATTAAAGGTGTATCCTACCACTGCTTGATGCTCTTATGCTTTCTAAAGAAAGGTCTGTATTGCATTTTCAAAGCCCATGATTTAAAAGGCTTTAACAGTTTATTGATGTGGTCTTTGTTGATGGGTCAGCTAATATTCTAGGGTTTTGAATTGCACATCGCGTACTTTTTTAAATAATCTTTGAGTGGCTGCCTTGCTATCCTGGTGTTATTTCATATTGCAGTGTTCTCCCCATTCTCTAGTCCTGAGATCCTACCTGTTTGTTCTTATCTCTTTTAGGAGAAATCTTTGAATTAAAAGCTGAACTCAACAATGAAAAGAAAGAAAAGAGGAAAGAGGCTGTGAAGAAGGTGATTGCTGCTATGACCGTGGGGAAGGATGTTAGGTAAGGTAGTGACTCTTACACTGTAGAGAGCTGTACCCCATTTTGTAGCTCTTACTGCTTTCCTATAAAATCATTGACCGCTGAGGTACAATGGTGCATGTCTATACTCCAAGCTGCTTGAAAGGCTGAGGCAGAGGGTCATGAGCCCCGAGTTTCGGTGCCCAACTTGGGCAGCATAGCAACTCTATCTCGAAAACACTAAACACATAAAACCTATGAAAATGGGGTTGCCCCATTGAAAACTTTACAAGGAAGCACACATTTATTTATTTATGACAGGGTTTCTCTGTGTAACAACCCTAGCAGTCCTGAAACTAGCTCTGTAGACCAGGCTGGCCTCGAACTCACAGAGATCCACCTTCCTCTGCCTCCCGAGTGCTGGGATTAAAGGCGTGTTCCACCACTACCCAGTATCTACATGCTTTTATATTAGCTCTAACTTAAGTGTTTTATTAGTCTGCTTTTTACATTTATGTTGCATATACTGCCTTTAGTCCTAGCACAGTTACAAATCTGTTGGCTGAGGATGATAAAACTATACAGAGCTTGAATGCTCTTTAACTGGGTTAAGCCAATGCCCTTTGCTTTACAGCTCTACATTCTGTTGTCAGATTCCAGGTGAAAACCAGCACTACCAAAACTGCCTTGATCATTACTTGCTTCTGTGATTAGTAAGACTAAAATTAGTAAAGGTCATCTGTAGGCCCCACAGTTTTCGAAGGTCCTTTCCTGGGTCTATGAGATCAAAGCTATTGTTATAATACTTTATGCTCTTTGTCCTGTGGCCATTCTGAGCTGATGGGAAGCAGCCATGGGTGGAATTGCCAGTATCTTACCATGAATGCAGGCAGTAGCACTGGCCTGCATACTCATTCTATTTTTCACTACCAAGAACAAAAGAAGTTATGAGAAAAAGTTTCATTTAGGACTGTCATTTATGATGCAGTAAAATTTTATTTTATTCAAAAGGTATTTACTGTTTTAATTTATATATGTGTGTGTGTCTGTAGAAGTTAGAGGACAGCTCTCTAGAGTCTCTTCTCTCCTGACACCTACAGAGTCCTGGGATTAAATCAAGTCGATAGGTCATCTGGCCCATGTGCAAGCACGCTACTTGCTGGGTCATCCTGTTCTCATTCTCTCTCTCTGCTTCTCTCTCTCTCTCTCTCTCTCTCTCTCTCTCTCTCTCTCTCTCTCTCTCCCTCTCTCTCTCCCTCTCTCCTCTCTGTTGAAGCTTTTTTTTATTTTATTTTATAATATACTGTGTGTGATTAGAAGGCTGGAGAAATAGCTCAGTAGTTATGGGTATTTCTTGCTCTTGCAAAGGACTGACGTTCAGTTCTCAGAACCCAGGATATGGAACACTCTCAACACCATCTGACCTCCTTTGGTATCAGTCATACATGTGGTGCACATACATCCAAAACACTACTATAAATAAAATAAATATATAGAGAGAACACTATCTATTTATTTGAAAAGATATTGAACCATTTCTTCATTGTTTGAGTCATATTTATATGAAGTTGAGTTTTCTTCTTATACTTCAGCTAAAACATTCCACAGCAGAGATAATGACATGAGCATTCTGTTGTTTCTACTTAGATACTATGAAGATTTATGAATGTGTAAACAAGGGGCTGAATAGGTGCTAGTGGGTAAAGTCATTTGCTACAGAGCCTGACAACCCATTAGTTCCCCAGAAACTAGCAGAGAACCACTTTGGTGGGTTGTCTCATATCTCCACATATGTGCTGTAGCATAAGTACCCATAGACAGATGCATACAATAAATGAGTAAAATGTAAAGCACTCCCATCTTCTTATTAATTAAAATATTCACTTTAAATAATTTATGTTGTGAGCTTATCATTTATTTTATTTTTGAGACAAAGTCTATTACATACCTCTAGAAGTCTTGGAACTCACTATGTAGACCCTTCATCATTAAACTCCTTTCCAGCCCTCTTTCCCCTTTTAAGTCGAGAGGATCTCATTACATTGTTGAGGCTGGCTTTGAACTCTCCCTGAAACACAGACAGGCCTTGAACTTGCAGCTTTCCTGCCTCAGTCTCCCAGGAGCTATGGTTACTAGCATGCACCAGTGTGCCCAGCATCAGTCTTCTTGTGTAGGTTGGTAGAGTTACTTAGAGTTGTAAGTATTCTGTTGGGTAATGTTTTGTAATTATTTACTGGTTTTGCCACCATCAGTTTTTCTGCATCCGTTTTTGGGGGCAGAAAGATGGCCTGATGACCTGAAATCAGTCACCAGGATCCACATAGCTCAAGGAGAAAACTAATACCTAAAACTAATGATCTCCATATCTACACATACAGATACACTTAACTATTTTCTTTTCTTCCTTTCTCTCTCTTTCTCTTTCTTTCTCTTATTTTTCTTTTTCGTTTTTTTGAGACAGGGTTTCTCTATATTGCTTTGGAACCTGTCCTGGAACTAGCTCTGTAGACTAGGCTGGGCTTGAATTCACAGAGATCTGCCTGCTTCTGCCTCTCAAGTGCTGGGATTATGACTTTAAAAAGTTTCTGTGTTCTGCTTTTGTATGTGTACAAGGCTTATACTATGCAAAATATACTAACATTTGAGTTTTTTTCCCTATATTTGTAAGAAGGTAGAACTATTTAGAATATACAAAGTATTTTTAAATAAAACTTTGGGAAGGTCATTTGCTAACTTTCTAGTTAATTTGTATTTTAGAAGCCAGATTTGCTTTTAGGCTAATGGGTCTACTTCTTAAGTGTAGGTAGACATTTCTTTCCTTATACAAGAATGGTAAATTATGAAATGATGGCTAGAACTTGGGAAATGAATAGACCATTTATATTTGATAATGTTTCAGTTTATAAATGTATAATGTTTTTAAAAGTAAATAAATTCATGAATTCTCCCCAAAGGGAATCAGGACAGCTTAGAGAAATGAATGATTGATTCCAGATCTTGATTAGGAATTTCAAACTTGAAGATTTGAGAAATCATAGAAACATGTGAAAATATAGGGTCATATCACAAGGACGTGGGAGCTACATAAATTCCTCCTGGTCAAAGCTGTAAGAAAATGAGCAGTAAAAAGTTGGAGTGATTTGACACCACTGTGAACTGATATGGAAAATTGTTATAGTTTTTCTTTCGGTTTGATAAAGCTAATTTTTTTTTCTTAGAATATGCCTAAATTATTATAGTGAAACAACATAATGTAAGCTGAGTGTGGTGGTACACATCTGAAATCCCAGCACTTGGGAAACTGAGATAGGAGGAAGTGAGTGCAAGGTCATCTTGGTCTACATAGTAAATTTCAGGTCAATCTAAACTATATATAGCCTGACCCTGCTCAGAGAGCTAAGCACTAGGCATATAGCTCAGTAAGAAATATACTTTCTGATTCATTTAAAAATAATGCCATGGTTTGGAATATAGCTCAGTGGCAGAGCACTTCCCTAGCATGTGTAAGGACCTCCATCACTGAACAAAGTATCTAGAGCAGCTGTGGGAAGAGGTTTGAGGGCATATGTGAATCAAGATGAAGCTGTATCAGTGTTTGAGGTAATGTATATGTTGGTCTCATTCTGTTGCTCTCAAATTTTTCCTAATAGTTTTTTCCCCTCCACAAAAACTTTGAGAGGGCTGAGGATGTAGCTCAGTGGTGAAGCACTTGCTTACAATGCACAAGGCCCTGAGTTCAACCTATGCACTACAAAACAAAACAGTTTAGAGACCTGGCAGCCAATAGTACTTTGTTTATTGGTTTTTTTGAACAGGGTTTCTCTGTGTAACAGTCCTGGCTGTCCTAGAAATTGCTTTGTAGACCAGACTGGCCTTGAACTCACAGAGATCCACCTGCCTTTTCCTCATAAATGCTGGGACCAAAAGTGTACGCCATCACCACCCAGTTTATTTTTATGTTTTTAGTTACTCATTTCCATGAAAATGAATTATCACCATTGTACCACTGTCCTCTTGTCAAATTGTTCTAGAATCAAGGCTGCCACTTCATTATCTGTGGAACAGCTTAGCCCCAACGCTGCTTCACTCGTTTCTCTCTTCCTTCTCCTCCTCAGCTCTCTTTTTCCAGATGTGGTGAACTGTATGCAGACTGACAACCTGGAGCTAAAGAAGCTTGTGTACCTGTATCTGATGAACTATGCCAAGAGTCAGCCAGACATGGCCATCATGGCTGTCAACAGCTTTGTGAAGGTAGTTTTCCAAGGACTCAGTCATCTCTGCCTCATGCAAACCTTCAGAAGTGACTTTTAATATAGTTGTGTCTGCATAGCAAATAAGCAACCTGTGTTTCAAGGGACAAAGTCCTGTAGAGAAGTCAAGCAGTGAGTAGCAGTGTTCACTTGTAAGCAATCTATACACCAGCACAGAGTGTCCAGGGACGTGGAAACCATATGGCAAGCCTTCCGTCAGTGGGGCTTGGTACATCTATCCTTGCCAGATGAATAAAAGAAAGCCAAGTGAACCTCAGTGTGTATCCCCCAATGTTAACAGATGTTGGGGATTTCATCATGTTAGATTTTGCTGCAGAGGTGGGACATACTGTCATATGGTTACCTGAGGATTTGTTATATCTTGTGAAAGTTAGGATTATGACTCAGAAATGCTCCTGTAGGAGGTGCTGCTTGTCTTTGATTTAGCAGGCCTTATAACGTTTGGTTAAATATTTTTTTAAAGATTTTGTTATTTATTTGTGTAAGAGTACAGAGGCCAAAAGATTTTGGAGCTGGAGTTAAAGTTGGTTTAAATGCCTGATATGGGTTTTAGGAGCTGAACACGGATTCTCTAGAAAAGCAGCAAGCACTTTTAACTGCTAAGCCTGGAGTCAGCCCATAAGTAACTATTTTATTATGCAAATTTTTAAATATTCACATAGGAGTAGTAAAATACTCATTTGTGATTTTTAAAAAAAATAACCAATTACTGACCCATGGCCACTATTGTTGAATTTATATTTCTTTTCTCAGCATCACTTTCATGCTTACATTTGTCAGAATAAGAATCACAGGATCCCAGTCCCACCCTTGTGTTCTCCCTGGGGCAGGGTGGTACTCTCTCGCCCCGGCTGATCCTTGTGCCTCAGCCTCTTCTTACTCTGTCCCGCCACCCATGCGCTGAGGTCTAGGCATGCGCTACCACACCTGGCTCAGATCTGTTTTTAAATCATTACCTCACCACTCCTGTCACATCTTTAAAAACTGACAAAGCCAAGCTTCGTGAGTTTGAAGCCAGCCTAGCAACAGGAGACCCTGTGTCAGAAAACCTAAATAAATAAGCACCGACACAGTTTCCTTAATACAACTGAAAGGTCAGTTTTCTATCGTTAGCTGTGATGAGCCTGGTAGTGGGTTATTCACATTAATACCCCTTCTGTCTGAAATACATTCTTTAATTAAGAAGCATCAGACAATACAAAATTAACTTATAACTGATGGCCAGGCAGTGGTGGTGCACACCTTTAATCCCAGCATTCTGGAGGCAGAGACAGGCAGATCTCTGTGAGTTCAAGGCCAGCCTGGTCTACAAAGTGAGTTCTAAGACAGGCTCCAAAGCTACAGAGAAACCCTGTCTTGAAAAACAAAACAAAACAAAAACAAACAAAAACCAAAACAAAACAAAGAAGCCCTCCCCCCCAAAAAAAAGAAAGAAAAAAAAAAAAAAAAACTGTTAAGCTGTCTTTTTATATAGCCTTTTTTCCCCCTCATGTTTTTATACATTTACATAGACCATGCCTTCTTTTTGTTTTTGGTTTTTTTTTTTTTTTTTGGTCAAATGATTCTTAGGTAGGTAGAATATATTATAGGGAAGGTTTTTGTTTAAATTTTTAAAGGGGTTGGACATAAATGTACATGCTTAAAAACATTTTTCTTCTTTCTTATTTTGAGACAAAGTTTTACTGTTTAGCCCTGGCTATTCTAGGACTTGCTGTATAGACCAGGCTTGCCTCAAACTCAGAGATCCACCTGCATCTACCTCCTGGGTGCTAGGATTAAAGGCATATGCCACCATGACCAGCCTAAAGAAAGTTTTGATATAGGAATTTTAGGAGAGTATTCTTGGTCAGGAGGTGGTACAAAACATTAATTCCCAGCACTCCAGGAGTCAAGAGGCAGGTGGGTCTCTGAGTTCAAGGCCAGTCTATTTTTGGAAAGCCAGAGCTATACAGAGAAACCCTGTCTCAACAGTCCGAAAAAGAAAAGAAGGGCTGGAGAGACAGCTCAGAGATTAAGAGCACTGGCTGCCCTTCCAGAGGTCCTGAGTTCAGTTCCTAGAAACCACATGGTAGTTCAGAACCATGCATAATGAGATCTGGTGCCCTGTCTGGCATGTAGGCATATGTATACATTGTATGTATAATAAACACTGTATACATAATAAATAAGTAAACCCTAAGAAGAAAAGAAAGTATTCTTTGTCAGTATTTTGCCAGTGCTGTATTTGAAAGAACTGTCTTGTAAAGGAGACTGCTTGCTGCTGAGGAGCCTAGAAAGCCTACTTTTCTGCTACCTGGAGATGTGCTTCTGTTAGGCCCCAGTTAGATCATAGCACATCTTTGTTTTGTTCCAGAAATTGTGTTCTCTTTTACTTGGTTCTTACAGATTGACAGTTGAGGGGATGCAGCCATTCCAAATCTCTATCTTTTTTTCTTGAACAAGAATAGAAGAAAAAAGATCCTTTCTGTTCCAAGAGCAAGTCTGCTAATAGTTCTAGGGATGGCCTTACCAACTTGCCAGGATTTTGCCTAGCCTAAGATTGAGTGCTATTGGACCTTTCCTCATTGTGTGTATGCAGAACTTAACAGAATTTTTTCTGGGGCTGGAGACCTGGCTCAGTAGTTAACACTTGCTTCTCTTCCAAAGTTCCCAAGTTCTGTTCTCAGCACCCACATGGGGCTCTGATAATCTTCTTCTGGGCTCTGTGGGTTCTGTACATAATTAAGCATATGGCACCTGTATACACTTATAATTTTTTTTATTTTAGATTTATTTAATGTGTGCGAGTATTTTGTTTACAAGCATATCTGTGTACCATGCACTTGCTTGGTGCCCCTGGAGGTCAGAAGAGAGCATCATCGGATCCCCTGGAACTGGAGTTATGGATGATTGTGAGCTGCTTTGTGAATGCTGGGAATCAAATCTGGGTCCTCTGCAAGAACAAGTGCCCTTAGCCTCTGAGCGACCTTTACAGCCCTGATAAATTTCTTAAAGAAAAAAAAAATTTCCCTCTAAGCTCTTAGGTAGACAACTATGACCTTTAGGAAAGGAATAACATGAGAGATTGGGTTCTTATGTAGAACATACTAGAAACTTGTGGTTTTATGTCAACTGGAGTGCTTACTTCTAATCATCTTGTATTCATGTAGTTGAACTTTTTTTTTTCTTGGTAGGATTGTGAAGATCCTAATCCTTTGATTCGGGCCTTAGCAGTTAGAACCATGGGCTGCATCCGGGTGGACAAGATTACAGAATATCTCTGTGAACCCCTCCGCAAGTGCTTGAAGGATGAAGACCCATATGTTCGGAAAACAGCAGCAGTCTGTGTGGCAAAACTCCATGATATCAATGCCCAGATGGTGGAAGATCAGGGATTTCTGGATTCTCTACGGGATCTCATAGCAGATTCAAATCCAATGGTAATCCATTGTGCTTGTATAAAGAGAGTAGCATTTAAAACGAGCCCTTTCCAAGGCATGCTTAATACGTGTTACCTTGGAGACACAGGGTAGTTTTGGAAGATGGTTTTGTGTAACGTATAGATTGTATATTACGTATCCCTAGGTAGTTTTGTTTATCTTTAGGATTATTTTTTTAGATAGTCATTTTTATATGACAATAAAACTGAATCTAAGTGATCTTTATTGACCAACTATTGTACTCAAAGAACTCTAGGATAGAAATTGATTATATTTTGTGTATTTAGCAGCTAGACTATATCTCTTAAAAAAATTGTTTTTTGTTTGATTTTGGCAGTGCTGAGGATTAAACCATGAATTTTGTGCAAGTACCCTACTTCTGAGCTACAGCCCCACCTCAAGTTAGAGTTTATTTCCTTTTTGGCCTCTTAAATTTTGTTTATGTAATGAAAGGGAATCAGGTCCCAAGTGATAGATTGTTTATTACTAATTAAGCTCATTTAAATTGAGTGATTGGTTACTAAGTATTGGTACTGAGAAGATGGAGGTTTATTGGCCACTTTCCTTAAAGTACATCCCGCAACATTCTGCCTGTGTGTTGAAATAAGACTTCATGTATTTAGGATGCCTTCTTCCTTGTTGTGTAGCTGGCCTTGAACTCTATCCTCTTGCCTCTCAAGTGCTGGGATTACACACATTTGACACCACTTGACTTTTTTTTTCTTTATCTGAGACAAGGTTTCACTGTCTTGTCTGAGCATAGGCATGGGTCACCACACCCTGCTAAGTAATTTTTGTTTGGTATAGTATTTCTTTGAAGATGAATCACACTAAGAGATAGTTAATTTTATTTTTTGTTATTGTTGTTAAATTTTTATGACTGCAGAGAGAGTTGGAATTTGCCTGAACTAGGTATCATTTTTTCCTGGCAAAAATTCTGCTCCAGTCTGTGCTCTGAGGTCTTACCTGTTCATCTTCTTCCATGGCTTTGGCTTTTTTATCCTTCAATGTAGAGCAGAAGGTCAAAGGATGAAAGTTACAACTTAACACTTTTTTGCTGTTGTTTCTTTCCTTCCTTTTCTTTTCTTTTTGTTTGTTTTTTTGAGACATTTGAGACAGGGTTTGTCTGTAGCTTTGGAGCCTGTCCTGGAATTCACTCTGTAGACCAGACAAGCCTCAAACTTACAGAGATCCACCTCCTGAGTGCTGGGATTAAAGGTGTGCGCCACCAACACCTGGCATAATTTATGCTTTTTAAAGGCATATCAATCCAGGATTGTTCAGCCACTTTCTAGGAGTAGATATGGAAGGGTGTGGACAATGTCTTCCAGTAAGGTGTCACCACCATTATTAGAAGATGAACCCCACTTTTTGCTTTACTTTCCCAAGCAGCACTATTTGGCACCCTTTTAAGAAGATTCTATAAAGAATTGAGTCTATATGGCACTACTATTTTTTTTTTCTATTTTAATTAGTATGTGTGTGTGATCATGTGCTGTGGGTCTCTTCTCCCATCATGTGAATTCCAGGGATCAAACTCAGGTCTTTGGGCTCTTGGTTTTAAATATCAATATGTTCAAAGTCACCTCACCTGTCCTGGCAATATCAGTTTTATGTACCAGTGTGTTTTTCCCATTGTTTGTGGTTCACTCTGTCATTCTGAGCAACCATCTTTAAAATCTTCTATCTAAAGATAGATAAGGTGATAAAGTTCTAAGCACCAACTAGTTAGGCAGAATATCTTGCACCCTGTGGAAACCTGTTAAATATTCAATGGAGCTAAGAATAGATTGAGGCAAAAAAAAAAAAAAAAAAAAAAAAAAAATTCTAACTCCTACAAGCAATTCTAGATTGAAGGGGAAAAGGTGCCTCTACACTCACGTAAATTCTTCCTTTACGAAACATAATAAATTTTAGGGTGTAAGCACTGGAAAGCACAACAGTCAGATGCTTTGTTTGTGAAGAAATGGGATTTGAAATCCAGATAACCCTGGAAGATCTGTATCAGGTCAGAAGAGAACATGCATACCTAGTTTGCTGATCTAAGCTTCCTCTGCAGAGGAGAGGTATTTTATACATACGCACGCGCGTGCGCGCGTGCGCACACACACACACACACACACACACACACACACACACACACACACACACACACACTCCCCAAGAGTTGACATTGATGTTTGTTTTCATTGTACAGCCCAGAATGTGTTGGAATTCACTACTCAGCCTAGGTCAGCCTTGAACTGTCATGTCAGTCTCAGTGTCTCAGTCTCTTGAAGACTAGTATTGCCATCACTCCTGATTGTTGGTGACACTTTATAGCAACAAGTTGAGGTGATTTGGAGAGACTTTATAAGTATGTTTGGGGAGATTTATAGAAAACAATTTAAGGTTACTTGGTAAGTTTATGAAAAACTCACATTCTAGATGACCTCTCTTCACACACCCCTAGACTTAGTTACTGAAATGTAACCTTAACTAAATGCTAGAATTAGCACCCGGTTTTCCTTTTATCAGTGGGATAAGATATAAATAACAAGTAGACCAAGTGCATGAGTGGTCAGTAGCATCTGAGGTATAGTGGTGGCCTGTTAGCATACTAGCTCAGACACCTCCTAAGGCCATGGTTCTGTGTCACTTGAAAAGAGAAATTTAATATGTAATGCTTGCGTGCTACACACCATGATGAATGCTTTTATGTAAAATACTTCACTTTGTTTTCATGTCTGTCTGAAGTAGAAGTCTTCCCATGTTTCAGGTCAAGCAACATTCACTCAGTGACTGAACTGTCTCGATGTGATGTGGCTAGTTGAAATGCAGCCAGGATTGCAGCCTGGTTCGGAGTCTCAAACCTATTCCTGATCACTACCTTCATGGGTATATGTAAAGAAACAAACAAGTGTACACTTACCCCACACACTTAGGTCTTTTGAGTTTTCACCTTTTCAAAATGGTTTAGAGTTTGAATACATGAAAGTCTTTAATTATCTGTGTACTGTTACTATGAATGTATTCTTCCTCTAATTATGGGATGAGTTCTTATCCTTTGTTAGTGATTTTCTTCCATCTTTTCTCAGGCTGTCCCACATGGTGGCAGCACTGTACCAACCAAGGCTAGGTTGTCTTAAAGGACATGAGACCCCACCTTAGTGTTCTTACAGTTCACAGTGACTTCCTTGAGAGGAAAGCTCAGAGCATTTGCAGAAAGGACTTCAGAATCTTTTGTTTTGGCACGTGGAGGTGAGGGGTAGGGAGGCTCTTCAAAACAGAGTTTCTCTGTATAAGCTCCCTAGCTGTCCTGGAACTCACTCTTTTTTAAAGAAAAGGTCTCTCTATGTAGCCTTGGCTGGCCAGAAACTCACTATATAGATCATGGTAGCCTCAAACTCACAGAAAACTGCATGTCTCTGCCTCTCCATTGCTTGGATTAAAGATGTGCATTAACCAGCCCTGGCCTAAGTTTTTTTATATTTTAAAAAATTATTTTTAATTATATGTGTGTGTTTTTAAGTGTGTGTGTGTGCGCACATACATGCACACACACATGAATGTGGAGTCCTCAGAGGCAAGAAAAGGGTATAGGAGTTCCCGAAGCTGGAATTACAGTCAGTTAAGGTGTAGAAGCTGCTGAACTTGGAGTACAGCATGCACTCTTAACCATTGAGCCTTCTCTCTAGCCTGTTTACTCTCAACCCATTTTCCAGAAGAGGAAACAGAAGATTAAAGCAGCATTAGCATAAAGCAAGCACTAAATAGTCCAGCAGTTTTTACCTCAGAGCTAGCCCTTCCTCTGTCAACTAGGACACTGAGAGTCAGCTTTAAATAAAGTAATAAAATAACTACAGGGAAATGGGGTATGTTTTAACCTCAAAAATGACAGAAGTAAAAGAAAAGAAAGCTTTATTACTTACGGCAAAGCACACCAATGCTAGTACTCAGAGCTGATACAACTCCAAGCATTATCAGCTCTTGACTTACATTTTATTCTCATATTAAAAGATTCTAGCTGGGCGGTGGTGTTACATGCCGTTAATCCCAGTACTTGAGAGACTGAAGCAGGTGGATCTCTGTTAAAGTACTCTAGTAGAGTACCTGGTATATGGCCAGAAGGTAGCTGCTACTGTAATTATGAAGTAGATATTAGGCCAAGATCAACATTATCCACATTAATTTATTACCCCTGCATTTTGATAGAATAAAATCTTGTGATAACATTAGAGTTAAGCATACTTTCAGGTGTGGCTTTTACTAGCCCACTTTGTAAGTAATTGTGTCTTCAGAAAGAAGACACACTGGGAACTGCAGGAAAATGGCTCCTACGATTTTTTCACAAACACCAGAATTTTAGAAGCATGTTTGAAAGAAGTATGTTTGCAGGAAGACAATGCACTTTTGAATGAAGTGTTCTCCAGAGTTAGTCTCTTCCTTGATTAATTTGTTTTGCTCTCCAGCATCTTGGATTTTCTTTCTACAGCCAAACGGAGTTTTACAGGAACAGGAAGTCTGGTGCAGGGTGGGAGAGCGTCTTTTCTGCCCTGTCACTGTGGCAGTGACTTGATCAGTGACAGGCTTTGTTCAGCATGGTTCTCTGATCTGAACTTTCTGTATATTTTTATTAAGCTGACTCTTCAGTATTTCCTTTCTTGTTTTAATATGACAGTAAGTAGATATTGCCTATTTAAGCACCAGAGCTTACCCTTCATTAACTGCATTACACACTTGCTTTAATTTCTAATCACCTATAATGGTAACTAGGGGATTCTAATTCCTCATTGTGTTTAGTATCGTTCTATTCTCTCTGTGTCTTATTTTTAGTTCTTCAGTTCTCATCTTAAAATTTCTATGTTTCTATTTAATTTTAAACTGTGCACGCATGCACACACGCACGCACGCGCACACACACAGATGGTGGGGGTGGGGAGGTACATTGACAGAAATGGTAATTATGGTAAGACCAGAATTGTATGTGTTGACAGAGCAGTCAAAATAAGCAGTTGACATAAAACATTGTAATTTTTTTTTTTTTAAATAAAGTCAGTGAAGCCTACTATGCATGGGGAAATAAATTATTTTCCCTGCATGTGAAGTACCTGGGAATGATTATTGTTTTGGTTTGTTTGGGGGTGGTTTGTTTGCAGACAGGGTCTCATATACCCCAGGTTACCCTCAGACTTCTTATGGAGCAGAAGATAACCTTGAACCATGGATCCTTCTGCCTTCACCTGCCATGCTGGGGTTCATTGTTTATGCATTCTACTTGTACTAAATCTCATGCACAAGGATGGAGTGAGCAAAAGCATTTGAGAAAAGAAGCTCATGTATATTATTATAGATGACATATTAGGTCAGGTTGTTTTGTGGCAACAAAATGTCCAATATTTACTAAGTAAGTCTTTGATTCTTTTCATGTGGGGCTTTTTGTCCTGATCGCCAAATTATAGCTTAAGAAAATTCCGTTTCTGTCATCCTTATCTTCTGCATAATGATGGCTATTGCTACACTGTACTGTGTTTTAATCACTGTCTCTTAGGTATTTACTTTCTGTTTACTTTCATGTATAAGGCATTACGAAATTTTTGTTCGTTTTTGTTTTTCGAGGCAAGGTTTCTCTGTGTAGCCCTGGCTGTCCTAGAACTCAACTCTGTAGACCAGGCTGGCCTCAAACTCAGAGATCCACCTGCCTCTGCTTCCAAAGTGTGGGATTAAATGCCTAAGATGAAAAACATTTTTTAAATGATTTATTCTTATTTTATATGCACTTGTGTTTTGCCTGCATGTATGCCTGTGTGAGTGTGTCAGATCTCCTGGAACCTGAGTTACAGACAATTTTGAGTTACTATGTGGGAATTTAACTCAGGAAGAGCAGCCAGTGCTTCCAACTGCTGAGCCATCCCTCCAGCCTTGTAAATATTTCTTAATGTATAATATCACTGAACTTGTATCCTCAAGCTAAAATTAGCTTGTTCTCCCAATGAGCAAGCCACGTGGTACGGAGATTGTGTGTTCCTCTAGTATTGTGTACTAATGAATTCTGGTTTCAAGTCTACTTAGTCTTGCCTAGATTTTTCTCTGTTATATAATGCAAATATGCAAATATTTCCTGAGATTTTACTTTGTCTTTGTTGGTTTTGTGAGGTGTCATTCTTTAGTCCAGTGCTCACTTTGTAGTTAGCCCATGATAATCCCAAACTTGAAAGTATCCTCTTTACCTCAGCCACTCATGTGCTGGGATTACAGGTATAAGCACCAATTTAGCTTTGTTTTTTTTTTTTTTTTTTATAGGTATTGATATGATAGCAACAGTTTTGAGTGTTGCTTCATTGGTTAGTGTTTCAGTAGTGAATCTCCTGTGACTTTACTAATACATGATTACTTTAATTCTGGAGTGTGCGACGCTCAGAAGTTGTATATGCTGTCAGTGGTGGCTGAATGCATGTTTTGAAAGCAGTTCATCTGTTTCTGTCTGACTGGGTGAAATGTTTAGGAGTGAATTGAGAGCTGTGAAGTGATCTTACCAAAGCTGTTAGTGTGTCATAGTTTTGGTTTTCTGAGTATGTCAAAGTCATTCTCTGTTTCTTTCACAGGTGGTGGCTAATGCTGTAGCAGCATTGTCTGAGATCAGTGAATCTCACCCAAACAGCAACTTACTTGATCTGAACCCTCAGAATATCAATAAGCTGCTCACAGCCCTGAATGAGTGCACTGAATGGGGCCAGATTTTCATCCTGGACTGCCTGTCTAATTACAACCCTAAAGATGATCGGGAAGCTCAGAGGTCAGTCTTTCTTACTGGACATTAGTGATGGTCTTGCCTGACTGAATAAGAGACTATCAGACTGGGAAGGCAGAGGATTTAGGGGACACTGCTATCCCCAGCAAGTTTTTTCAATGGATTTAGGAACACTGTGAGTGCTAAACCACACCAAAAAGAATTTAGTTGTTTCTGAAATCTCCTTCATACTGTCACCTACCTCTCAATTCCTGGTCATTTGGTAAACAAAAGTTATGTCTGTCCTTGTAATGACATGCTGTCTATTCTGTTAGATTCTTCTTACTAGTTTTTGAGCTGAACAATAACTATACTTTAGTATTAGGTTAAGTATATTAAAGTCAGCAGTGCATATGTGTCTTGCCATTGTGCACAGAAGACATGTTAGACTACGTTGGCAGCTTTTAAGAGAGTCTTGATTGTTTCCCTCAGCCCTTTACCACTTACATGTTGCAGATTTCAGTTTACAAAGTTGGACTTATACCCATTTTTAAATCGAGCATGTTGTATATATAAGCACTAGAGTAGGCAAAGTACTTCTGAAGAATTTCTGGCTCTTCATTAAAGTTGACATATTTTAATTATGGTAGATAAGAACCTTCCTTGCCTGGCTGAAGCTGATTCCCAAGCTACTAGAATGTAAGTTCTCTTCACTTGTCTGGGAAATGATTCCCTCTGGACTTAACTAATAAAACTGCTGGTAGTTTCTTTCCATCACTGAAAGCACAGTTATATTCTGGAGAGAACTTTACGAAGAATTTTATTGTTGGCCACTGACATTACATTCATTAATTCACTCAACAAATACTTAAGCCCATGCCATGTGCTAGGTTCTGTTCTAGGCTGTGAAGATTCCACAGTAAACAGACAAAAATTATGGTCCTCGTGTACCGTTGATTCTGAGGAGTGGAGGGGTAGAAGTTTCTACGATATGGATATTCAGTAAAATATATAATAGGTCATATGTCATGACTGCTAACAGAGGTAATATGAAGATCCAAGAAATTCCAGATGTTTTAGAGTAATAGAGTATAGAGAGAATCCCCCATCTCCATAGTTTTTGTTTGTTTTAAGTCAGGGCCTATGCATATAGCCTGGGCTGGCCACAAACTTGTGATCCTCCTGCCTCGATACTTGTTTTGTTTATTTGTTCTTTGAGACAGGATCTTGATATGTAGCCCTGGCTGTACTCAAACTTTCCATACAGACCATGACTTCTTAACTCAGATTCATCTGCCACTGCTTCCCAAGAACTGGAATTAAAGCTGTGCACAACACATCTGGCCAGGTTTTATTTTTTATTTTACCTTTTGGAATTATACTTTTTAAAAATAGTAATCAGGAAGGTCTCTATGAGAGAGTGGACTTTTCTTTAAAGGCCTGGAGGAGGTCAGGAGTTAGCCTTGTGGACATAGGAAGAAGAGAGTAAGCAGCCACTCATCTTGTCTCTTTAACATTGTAAACAGTCACTTGTGGTGTTGCCCAAGAGCTAGCAAAGTTAGGTTGATTTCAGAGAACCCTCAAGTGTGAATATCAAGATTCTACAAAGTGTCTAAAAATAGGCAATAGGGGCTAGAAAAAGAAGGGGAGAACATTACAATAATATTCTGATACTAAAAACCAAACCCAAACAAAACAACCACCTCATCAGTTTCCAAGATTTTCTTACTAGTAAGCTTGAACACAAGAGGCTGCGTAGTTTTACTGCCAACCCACTTTTTCTTTAAGTCATGGGTTGGTGACACCTCTCACTATGAATTAATTTTCAGGATGCTTGGTTTGACTTCCTATAGGTTGAGTAGAGATGAGCTGTGAGGCAGGGAGCCCTAACATTATGTGGGGAGACAGTGGCCTTAAATCAAGAAGGTAACTGGTGTGAGTGCAAGTGTCTGGGGGATTGCTAGTTCCCTTCCGATTTGGGTATCCCTGTCGCTGGCTTCTAAAGTCTCCTGATGCCCCTGCTCTGCCTATAGTCTGCTGGGCACGAAGCTTTTGCGGTGTTGGATCCCATTTTGACCTAAGCATGGAGCTTTGACTTTTCTAACTGGATCTTTGATTTCTTGATACTTGGGCCCTGGAATTCTGAAGCGTTACTTTATGGAATGAATTGAGCAAAGCTACCAAAATCCAGGATTCTCGTTTTCCCTTTCTACCCCCAGCATCTGTGAGCGAGTAACTCCTCGGCTATCCCATGCCAACTCTGCCGTGGTGCTTTCAGCCGTGAAAGTCCTCATGAAATTCTTAGAGTTGTTACCCAAGGACTCTGACTACTACAATATGCTGCTGAAGAAGTTAGCGCCTCCACTTGTCACTCTGCTGTCTGGGGAGCCAGAAGTGCAGTATGTCGCCCTGAGAAACATCAACCTAATTGTCCAGAAAAGGTGGGGAAATAGTGATTTGGTGATTTTAAAATGTTTGTGATCTTGAAGTAATATAAATTCACCATAGATTGATGCTAATCTCTTTTGTTCTTTACTGTGTGGAAGTGAAAATGTTATATAGTAGCACAGCTTGTCCAGGAATAGCAACTTAACAGTTATTATCATTCTTTCAGTAGTAATTATCTGGTGTTGCAGTTCAGGGTTGTTTTTATTTGTTTGATTTTTTTTTTTTTTTTTTTGGGAATCAGGCTCTCACTATGTAGACCAGGCTGGCCTCAACTTACAGAGGTTCACCTGCCTCTGCCTTCCAAGTGCTGGGAGTAAAGGTGTGTGTCACCACACCCAGCCAGGTTGCTCTCTTTTTTTATTTTTTGAGACAGGGTTTCTTTGTGGCTTTGGAGGCTGTCCTGAAACTAGCTCTTGTAGACCAGGTTGGTCTGTAGCTCACAGAGGTCCACCTGCCTCTGCCTCCTGAGTGCTGGAATTAAAGGTGTGAGCCACCACCACCCTCGGCTGCCAGGTTGCTTTCTTAAGTGCTTCTTTTGGACATGCTACCCATGGAAGGTTGTAGTTGAGAACCAGGTTGTTCTTCCTCAGCAGATCTCTGAGGTAACACCACTCTTTCTTTGAGAGGATGCGAATTAGATGTCAGAAGGGATTGATGGAGAACAGATGGGCTGGGAGTGTAGTTTTATGGTAGAATGCTTGCCTAGAACATGCTGGGCACTGAGCTTGACAACCAGCTTTACTTCATGGAAGTAAAAATGTTATATAGTAGTGCTGATACTATATGGAGGTGGGGTGGGGGTGGGGTAGGCACAGTAGAGGCTTATACAGGATACTTGTGAGGGATTTTCTCCCCCTGAAGCAGGCAGAAAGGCTGAGCAAGATTTGTCAGTAAATACATTCTGTCATCTTCCTTTCTTGTGTTTTTGTGCATCACAGGCCTGAAATCTTGAAGCAGGAAATCAAAGTCTTCTTTGTGAAGTACAATGATCCTATCTATGTTAAACTAGAGAAGTTGGACATCATGATTCGTCTTGCATCCCAAGCCAACATTGCTCAGGTCTGACCTGAAGCCGTCTCAAATTTATACTGACTTAGAGCTTAAGATCTGGCATTCAGAAGGCATGAAATTGCTGTTTGAGACTTTTTAAAGATTGTTCACTTCTTGGCTATTTGACAGGTCCTGGCAGAGTTGAAGGAATATGCCACTGAGGTCGACGTGGACTTTGTTCGCAAAGCTGTGAGGGCCATTGGACGGTGTGCCATCAAAGTGGAGGTAAGGCTCCAGAGGAGTTGAGATCACACGTATGGGATTCTGAGTGTTCATTATTTTAGAGTATGTATGTTTTGAAATTTATCAAAATAAGAAAGGATATACTTAATGAACTAAATAATTTAATGTTTATGTGTGTTTTGTCTGCATTATGTCTGTGTACCCATGTGTGCTAAGTACCTCTGTAAGCCAGAAGAGGGTGTTGGACCCCCTCGAACTAGAGTTACAGACCATCTGTTGGTGACGATGCACCTGTGGGTGCTTGTAATCTGACCAAGGTTTTCTGGAAGAATAGCCATTTTTGCTCTTAACCCCTGAGTCTTCTTGGCCCCAGATTGAAGAATTTTTAATGAAAAGCCGCTGTCCTTGGTTCTCCCCCTTCTTTACCTAGAACCATTTCCCCAAAAGTATCACTTTTAACTCTTTTTTAAACTTTGTTTTTTTGTATGTTCATATCTATAAATAATTTTAGTTTTATTGATTTGTTAGTTACGGATTTTATCTTTTCAACACACCCCACTCCTCTACCAAGCATTTTGGGGGCCTTTATTGGTTTTTCTTTTTCAGACAGGGTCTTACTGTACAGCCCAGGCTAACCCCAAACTTACAGTTCCTTTCTCACATGTAGGATTCCAGACATGAACCACTATGCCTGTCTTTAATTTTGTGTTCTTTTGGCAATATGTGTCCTTAGGTATTCTATTTATTTTTACATTTGTGTATGTTTGAGGGGCGGTATGTGCCAGAGTATATTATGTGGATGGAGGTCAGAGGACTTGAAGGAGTTGGTTCTTTCATTCTATCATAAGGCTCCTGGGGAAACTAGTTGCTAACCCCACTTCTCTGAACAAGGGTTAATTTTATTTAATTAACATATCTTTACATAGTTAAACAAATGCAGCCTAAACAAATATAACACATCTTTACCAGGTTAAACAAATATTCCACGACACACAAATACAGAGGTAGGAAGAAGAGAGACGTGGGGAGGGGAGGGGAGGGGAAGGGAGGGTAGAGGAGAGGAGAGAAAGACCAACGAAGAAATCTGTTTTTAAAACACCAACAACACACTCCATGCAGTCTGTGTTCACATAAGAATTCCAGTTAAGGACCTCCCACTTAGATGTATCCTTTAATTGCCTTTCTCTCCTGGCTAATTTTTCTTATTTCTGTTCTTCAAGTTATCCAGGTTAATGTTTATTCATTTAACTGAATTATCTGGGAGATAGAGGTATAGTTCAGTGGTAGAGCTCTTGACGAGTTTGTGTGAGGCCCTAAGTTTGCTCCTAGCAAAACACAGAAAACCAAATCAAAAACATTTTTCAATTTGTTTTCTAATGAATAAATGCTGGTATATTCCTAGACTTTCTAATATTGATATACAACTGATGACCTAGCCTCTAGTATAGCTTTAACAAATCCAGTGCCTATTTAATTTAGTGAATGTATCTGTATGTTTCCTTTTTTTTTCTTTTTTGTGTTGAGATAGTGTTATTGGATAGATCACCTGACTTATGTTTTGATGTTGCTCTCTCTAGCAATCAGCAGAACGCTGTGTAAGCACATTGCTTGATTTAATCCAGACCAAAGTAAATTATGTGGTCCAAGAGGCAATTGTTGTCATCAGGGACATCTTCCGCAAATACCCCAACAAGTATGTCAAAATTCTTGTAACCTTCTTTCTCAAATCATTTGGGAAATGTTTAAGTAAGGCACTTTGAAATGGACTTGGTAAGAATTATTATTCTTTCTATAACTGGTCATAGTAGTTTCTTTACTAAAAGATATATATATATATATATATATATATATATATATATATATATATAGTGAGCAGCTAACAGAGAATAAATTTCTCATTTAGAGATGGGATGGGGTTGCAAGCATGAGCCACCACAATTAGCTGCTTTATTATTTTTGTAAAAATGAAGCTCTGCTTGAGTATATATTGTCTGTTGGCAGTTACCATTAAACAGGAGTCCCCTGTTGTCTGGACTCTCTTTATGCTTGACAGGTGATTACATATTATATCCTCTCAGAAGGGTCTTAATATGATACATGGATCGTGTGGCCACTTTTCCACAAAAGCAGGGCAGTAACAGCCATGCTCTTTACTTCTCATGGCACCTGCTACTTTGTGGGAAATTGTAGAGTTTATTGGAATGAATTACCCCCCTCTGCTCTCTTCTGAAGTGTTGTAGCTGCCTTCACACAGCCTGTATTTCCATGTCACAAAATTTCAGATTGAGGGTTCTTAGTTTATAAAACAAAAATAATAAAGCAAATACTTTGATTCTGAAGACAAGAAGTTCAGAGTGCATGTGTGTGTGCGTTTTAAAATTACGATAGCCAGCTGAACCTGGTGTCATAGGCCTATAATCTCAGCTACTCATGAGACTAAGGCAAGACAAGCACAAGTTCAAGCCAGCCTCAGCAACTTAGCAACGCTCTGTTTTAAAAACACAAAGGAAATAAAAGGCTGGGGATAAAGCTCATTGGGAAAGAGTTTGCGTAGCATGTGCTAGGTCCTAGGTTCAGTCCTCAGTAATAGAATTTTTAAATTTATATTAGTGAAGGTAATAGATTATTAATAGAAGCAGGTCATTAGAATATGTGCATTAGAAAAAGTAAAAGGGTTGGGGGCTTGCTTAGATACAGCTCTTGTTGCCCAAGCATGGGGGCTGGAGTTCCAATCTCTGCCACCCATAGAAAAAGTCAGGCCTGCTTGATGCCTTGCTTGTAAACCTAGTGCCAGGAAGCAAAAATATCTGGGCAATCTGGCTAGCTAGACTAGCTGCATTGAGAAGCTCTGTTTTCAGAAAGAGGCCTTGCCTGTATTCAAGTAGAACATGCTATCAAGGGAAATACTTCATGTCAACCCCATACGCATGTGCACAGTCATGTAAAAACATACACATGAAACTAGAATGACCACTGCAGGACTGTGCTTTCTAAATCCATCTTCCTAAAAAGAAAGTGAGATTTCTAATGTTTTCTACCGTGAAGGCATACTAGGAAAATTCTCTATTGTACTTAAAGAAAGATTGGTTTTAAACACAAGGTAGTAGGATTTTCTTATACCACAGGTTAATTTATTTTCCTTGTGAAAGTCTGTCTCCTGGACTCTTGTAAAAGTTTAAAGCTTAGTTATTGGTGGCTCATGCCTTTAGTACCAGCACTCAGGAGGCAGGGACAGTTGGGTTTCTATAAGGTCAAAGCCAGTCTGATCTACATAGTGAATTACAAGACAGCCAGGGCTATACAGAAAGCCCCTGTCTTAAAAAAAAGAAGGAAAGGGAAGGAGGGAGGAAGGGAGTGAAAGAGAGAGAAAGAGAGAGAGAGGAGAGAGACGTAATTGAAGAATGGTGGCTCATAGTCACATTTAATTCCATTCCCATAGGATCATAGGATCCAGTGCCCTCTTCTGACCTCTGCAGGTACCAGGCCTGCATGTGGTGGTTCAGACACATACATGTGAGCTAAACACTCATGTACATAAAATAATAAAGTAAATCTAAAAGATATTTTTAAAGCATATTTGAAGAAAAATTTAAACCATAAATTTCTGACTTACTACATTGTGTTGACTAAAAACCCTTGTAATTTGGTGATTTGGCTTGGAGTCCCTAGTGTATGGTTTTGATTCTAGCTTCCACTGTTAAATACAGTTCTTAGTTTTATCCTTAATAACCACAGTCCATTTGTTGTTAGGTATGAAAGTATCATTGCTACTCTCTGTGAGAACTTGGACTCCCTGGATGAGCCTGATGCTCGGGCAGCCATGATTTGGATTGTAGGAGAATATGCCGAAAGAATTGATAATGCGGATGAGTTACTAGAGAGCTTCCTGGAGGGTTTTCATGATGAAAGCACACAGGTAGGTTCTTTTCTATCCTGTGTCCTACATCTCTCCACGAAGATAACCGAGAATGGAGAACAGTGGGTTGTATCTTGTGTGCGTTTATATGGCAGGGTTTCTCTTTCTTGTAGGGGGTGGTCCTTTTGATCAGTCCTGGTTTCTCACGTAAGAGAACTGCAAAGCTTAGACCAGTGGTTTGTAGACTCTAATGGCCATTGGAACATTTGGGGGCTTTTTGAAACACTAGCTGCTGGTCCTCAGTCCCAGAGAATAAGACTCACCTGTGTAGCCTCATCTCTGACCTGCTTCGGGTGTTGCTCCCTGAAGTGAGCTTCCCTGCACTGCTTTAGAGCATTAATCAGGTTCTTATTTTCTGTCACTTAAGGATGATTACATATTGTCCTTAGCGTTTGCTGTTGCTCATTACAGTACAGCATGGTGAGGTTTGAAAAGATTCTCTGTGGATGATTAGATTTCTCCCCATCTGTTCCTCTCTCCTATAAAATTAGAGTCATAGGCAGAGAAGCAGCCAGATTATTAAGCCTTTTCTCTCTGGCATTTGTGCTCATAGCAAATAGAAGTTTGTGTATGTAATTCAATATAGTAATTTTAATAGGCTTAATATTAATAGTAGCACTGCATGCTCCCTCTAATTGGCTCTAATCTGACATAATTCTATTTTGGCTCTTACCCCAGTATGACAAGTGATTTCATAAGTCTTTCAAACTTGTAAGCGTTGACCAAAGTAAATAATACACAATTTGATCAAGAGCCAGTTTTATTATTTTATGTATGTACTTTAAAAAGAATATGTAATTGAGGGCTGGCTCAGAGGTGATTGTTGCACAAGCCTGACAATCTGAGTTTGATCCCTGGACCCTATGTAAAGGTGGAAGAAGAGAAATGACTCTACAGAGTTGTCCTTGACCTCCCCATGTGCACTGTGATACATGTACTCACACACACCAACACACATATCATGTACACACAATAATTATATTTGTTTTATTAAAGAGAAAAAAAAACAGTTGAAAATCTGGCCCAGAAACAAGTTGTTTTTTGATGCAAAAATGCAACTAGAAAATTAGAGCCTGGTATATATATGTTCAGTTGATTCCTTTATTTCAGAGATCACTTTTGGCTGCTGTTCATTACATTGGCTGAGCTTTCACCTTCCATCTCTTAACAACATCAGTAATTCAGAGTTGAGAAAATGAGATGCCACCTGTCATTTACTTTGCTGAATTTTGTTTTTTCAGGTTCAGCTCACTCTGCTTACCGCCATCGTGAAGCTGTTTCTCAAGAAGCCATCAGAAACACAGGAGTTAGTCCAACAGGTCTTGAGTTTGGCCACACAGGTAAGAGAGCATCTGGAAGGGTGATTTGTGCTGCTTCAGATTGTGAGAATCGATGATACATCTTGTCTTATTCAAGGCAGCTTTTGCTGTGGTGAACTGAGGGAAGAAAGGCTTTATTTGGCTCACACATCCTGAATCATAGTCCACTGAGGAAAGCCAAGGCAGGACCCTGGAGGCAGGAGCTGATGCAGAGCCCATGGAGGGGTGCTGCTTGCAGGGCTACTTGCTCCTTATGGCTTGTTCAGCCTGCCTTCTTATAGAACCCAGGATCACTGACCCAGGGTTGGCCTTTTCCACAATGGACTGGGCCCTTCCCTATCAATCACTAATTAAGAAAATGCCCTGTATGCTTGCTTACAGTCTGATCTTGTGGACCAGACTGGCCTTGAACTCACAGAGATCCACCTGCCTCTGCCCCTGGAGTGCTGAGATTAAAGGTGTGCACCACCACCCTGTACATGGAGGCATTTTTTTCACAGATGACTCGAGCTTGTGTTAAGTTGAAATAAAACTAGCCAGGAAACTTCCCAAGAAGACACATTTGGGGCAGGTTTTAATTCTGAAACTATTAAAATTCTGCCTCTTAACAAATTCTGCTAAATTATATTTGGCTAATGCAGCTTTTAGTTCAGTTGACTGAGGCTAGAGAAGTGGTTCTGCACTTAAGAGCATTTGTTGTTCTCACAGAGAACCTGGTTTGGGTCCCACATAGTAGTTTACAATCAACTGTAACTCCATCTCCATGGATTCCATACCTCTTCTGATCTATGCAGGCTCCTGCACACATGTGGCATGCATACGTACACCCAGGCACACACATGTACACATAAAATAAATTTAAAAATAAAAAAGTGGATCAACTGACTCCAGTTTACATGATAATTTTGAAAATTTCATATTGTTGATAAAACAGTACTACTATCTTGTAGGTGATGTCAGTTTTCATATGAAATGCTGTGTGCTTCATCTACCTTTTAGAGAGGCACCTTTCAGAGATAACTTTAAAGTGCTTATGCTGTTTCCTTAAATGTTTTGATACTCAAATTATATGACGATTCTCTTGGTGGCACGCACCTTTGTTCCCAGCATTCAGGAGACAGAGGCAGGTGGATCTCTGTGAGTTCAAGGCCAACCTGGTCTACAGAGTGAGTTCCAGGACAGCCAGGGCTACACAGAAAAAACCCTGTCTCAAACAAAAGTACTCTAACAAGCGATGTTTGGGAGAAAGGGTTTGTTTTGGCTCACAGTTTACATTACAATCCAGCATGAGCGGAAATCACAGGAACAGCAACTGGGGGAGCTGGTCACATTGTATCTGCGGTCCGGAACAAAGAGCTGTCCATTTCCCTTTCTTCAGCCATGTCACCAGGATCCCCTCCCACAGTTAAAACGGGTCTTTTTATGTATATCAGTTACCATAATGAACATACTAAGCCTCCCCTCCCCGGCATGCCCAGAGGCCCATCTCCCAGGTAATTACGTATCCTATCAAGTTAACAGTCAACCCTAACCATCACAGAAGATATTTCTGGTCAAAAGAAAAGGGGTTCAAGTGGATTCTAATTTGGGAATGTGGCTATTGGTCACAGTCAGACCTGGTGTCACAGGCCTGTAATTTCAACTACTGGGGAGGCTGAGTCAGGAGGATAACAAGTTCAAGGTCTTCCTGGGAAACTTAGTGGGACTCTATCTCAAAATAAGTTTTTCAAAAATTGTTGAAGTACTGGAGATATAGTCCAGTCATTTTGTACTTGCCTAGCATGCACAGGGCCCTGCGTTCAAAGCAGTGGAAAAGGAAATCAGGTCACTAGTTCAGATCCATAGAAGTCAAAATAATTTCATATTTATAGTTGTAACTAATACAATGTTCACTAGTCCATCAAAGTAATGTTTTTAATTGAATATGAGAACAGGCTGGCTTTAATACAATTGTCAGTTAAGATGTGTATCTACACATAGAATCTGATTCAAATATTAACCATTTTTGTCTTTTTCATCTGTTTCTAATGGCATATTATCAAATTTCAATCCCTTCTATATTACTTTGCCTAGTTCTGAGCTGTAATTTTCCTAATACTGATTTTACATCTTAAAAACTCATTTGTAAGTACTCTTGGAAACATTTAAAATTTTTATTTTAACTTTTATTATGTGTATGGATATGTATGAAAGTGGCTTATGGAGCAGTGTGTATAATATGAAACTGATTCCTATGCCAAAAGCACATGCAGGATGCTAGCCATGGTTATTGGAGGTGGAGAGTTGAGAGTGAGAAGGGATAGGATAATTGTAGAGATTTCTATTGCATTTTAAACCCTTGTAAATCTCAGTGTGGCACAATTATAATTTGTTTTTGTTTTTGTTTCCAAGACAAGGGTCTCGCTATGTAGATCAGGCTGGCCTTGGACTCAGATAAATTACCTTCTCTGCCTTCCCTGTACTGGGATTAAAGGCATGTGCCTCTATCCTCAGCAGAGTATAAATTATTTTAAAGTTGTGAACATGCATAAAATTATTTCAAAACCATAACAAAAAGACCACTAAGTTCAAGGGTTGCTCCTTTTGAAAGCACTTGTGTCATGGTGGGGGGGTAGTTTTTGTTTTAATTAATAGTATCTTCATGAGCATTGTATGTAGTCCCTTTTTATTACTATGACTTCTCCTTAGGAGATGCATATAGATATTTGAATCTAGAAGGGAATTATGGGGCTGGAGAGTTGGCTCAGCAGTTAAGAGCACTTGCTATCCTTGCAAAGGAACTGGGTTCAATACCCAGCATCCACATGGTGGCTCACAATGTCTGTAACTCCAGCTCCAGGAGATCTGATAACCATCTCTGGTCTCTGGAGGCTCTGTATGTAATATATATATATATATATATATATATATATATATATATATATATATATACACACACACACACACATACACACACACACACAAACAAGTAGACACATACTTATAAGTAAAAATAAAAAAAATTGAAAAATAGATGTAAGGTAGAATATATGTTAGAACTATTCCTGCTAATACGTATGGCCATATTTATTAATTTTTATCAATTAATGTAGAGATGGAGTCTTACTATGTAGCCCTAACTGACCCAGTTGTCAGCATATACCCCAGGCTGCCCTTAGATTCTTGCAATCCTCCTTCCTCAGTATCCTGAGTAATGGAATTAACAGATGCATGCATCCACATGCTGCTTATGTAACAGTTTTGGTTTTGTTTAAGCTGACACAGGAGGGCTAGAGAGATGACTTAATGGTTAAGAGTACTTATTGCTCTTGTAAAGGATCTGAGTTCATTTCCCAGCACCAACAGCCATTACAGCTATTTGTGATTCTAGTTCCAGGGGTTCTTACGCCCTCCTCTGTCCTTTGTGGGTATTGCATGCACATAGTATACTTACATATATGCAGGCAGGACACTGGTACAAGTAAAATTAAAAAACCGTTTTAAAAGAATGACATATTTTTATTTTTGTGTATGTGTGCTATGCACACACATGTCACACTATGCTTATAGAAGTCAGTTGACAACTTGTGGGGAGTCAGTTCTCTTTCCATATAGGTCTCAGTGGTTGACAATCAGGTCACAAGGCTTAGCAGCATGTGCCTTCACCCACAGGCTATCCCAACCGACCTTAATATAACAATTTAAAATACTATTCTTATTTCCCAAGGCCATTTAACTATCGCTGAATTAAAGTGGCTTTTTTCTTCTCAGCTTGTCTTTGCAGTTGAGTCTGAACATTAACTCATCTCAGTATATGTTTACATTCCTTGAAACATTAGACATATAGAGTTATAACTACAAACTATTATTAAATCCAAGTGAAATATCTTTTTAGCTAATCTGCATAAGTCATTACAGTAGTGCCTTGACAGTAAGCCCGGCATGTTGGTGTCTCTGTTGAGCCAGATCCATCTGATTGTTTTTGCCCTTGCTTTGCTTTAGGATTCTGATAACCCTGACCTTCGAGATCGGGGTTATATTTATTGGCGCCTTCTTTCAACTGACCCTGTGACAGCCAAGGAAGTAGTGTTGTCTGAGAAGCCGCTGATCTCTGAGGAGACAGACCTCATTGAGCCTACCCTCCTGGATGAGCTCATCTGCCACATTGGTTCTTTGGCTTCTGTATACCATAAACCTCCAAATGCTTTTGTGGAAGGAAGTCATGGGATTCATAGGAAACACTTGCCAATTCATCACGGGAGGTAAGCAGATGAAGATGATTCTGTAGAAGTAAGTTGCTGGTTAGGCAGTTTGTCTCCTGCTCTGTGCCTGGAAAGGAGCTTGCTATGCATTCTGCAGATTTGCTGCCCTAAGGGCTTCTTTCTCTGAGTTCCAGCACAGGAATACAGTAAAACTAGGAAATGGTGGCCAATACCTTCTGTATTAATAAGGTTGCTTAAGTTGATTAATAAAGTTGCTTAAGTATGGTAATTTATCAGATACTGGGGTTGAGCAGCTTGCTCAGCTGACAGTTGATCTCCAGAGCCCATGTGACAAAGCTAGGCATGGTAGTGAGTGCTTATAGTCGAGCATGGCGAGGTGGGGACAGGAAAGCTCTGGGGCTCATTGGCTAGCCAAAATAATCTGCAAGCTTCCTGGTCTCCTTGGACATAGAACACATGTAGCATATATTTAACAAACACAAACAGATGGACATAAATGGGAAAAAAAAAACAAATAAGACACCCAAGGAACAACACCTCAAGCTGTGCACACATTAAAAACAGAAAACGATATTAGATATTATTTCTCTTATGTAAGTGACTTATGGTAAACTATAGATGAAATACTTTTGCAGGGTTGCAAAGTATAAACAGCTTAGATTCTGTATATAGATAGAGCTTTCAGTTACATATGCCTAGTTTGTTTTGTTTCACCAAATTAGTTTAATGAGATTAGTAAGGAAAGTGTGTTTGGAGCAGACCACAGGTCACATGCAGCTCTTGCTTTCTAATGCCTCAATTTTATAATCAGAGAAGGGGAACCCTAATAAACTCTTTTTGCTTTTGTTTTTGTTTTGTTTCTCTATGTAGCCAAGGCTGTCCTTGAACTCAGAGGTCTGCCTAGCTGCTACCACTGCCTGGCCTGCTTTTGTTTCGTTTTGTTTTGTTTTTTAAGGCAGGGTTTATGTACCCAAGGTTGGTCAGAACTCATTGTGCAGCCTAGAAGCTTCAATTTTCCTATAGCAGTTTCCCATAAAGCTGGGATTGCAGGCGTAGGCAACCATGTCTGGCTTTATATATAGGTCCTTATCAAAGCCCCCTTAGCTGTTTGTACTTTATTTTGTCTTTAAAGACTGATATAAAAAGAATACCTTTTGGTATAAGTGGGGCTAATGACTGGGGAATATAATTCGGTGATAGAGTGAGGCCTCTAAGTTCAATTCCCATCCAGAAACAAAAAGGGGGTGCATATGTGTGTGATGAATTGCTGTAGTTGGTTTGTCTGTAAGGTCCATCCCTAACTCTTCTGCAACAGAAGTTGATACACTTGTGACATGAAATAAAGTAACACTTGAAGGCTTCCATGGGATCGCTGTCTCATTCTTCATTTCTCATAATTATGGGAAAACATCCTAGTGATTTTCCCTGTTGTTGGGCCTGGTGTAAAGCAGCAGCAAACCACACAGGTCCCCTCGGTTTCTTTTTACATTTTTTTCAGGGGGCTGTGTGGAATGATTTATAGTTAAGTGCTATAGGCGAGGCCATTCAGGATTATGATACTTCATTGCTCCTCCTCTTAAGTCAATTTCCTCCTCAGAGAAGGTATGGGGGCAGGTATGGGAAGCAAACAGGAAGCTGGGTATACCTTTCAAAGGGCTGCCTCTAGTGATCTACTTCTGCCAGCCAGACTCTGTCCCCTGAATGCCCCACAGCCTTCAGACTAGTGTGGCAAACTAGGGACTGCATATTCAAACCAAGAGCCTGTGGAATTTAGCAGCCAACCATAGTCACTGCTAATAACTATAAGAGTCTACTGTGCAACATCATGTTTTCAATGGGTCCTTACTTTAATAGCCTGGCTTGGGTGGTATTGTTTGCATTCTCTTGATGAGGAAGCTTCAGCATAGAGTAGTCACCTATAGTTGCACTATGTAAAGCCTACACTTGATCTTAGATGTCTGGGTCTAGATCCCCTGCTCTTACCAACATACCTTCCCCTGATAAGTTATCTAAAGATGTGTATGTAAATTTCTTCCCAAGTTCATTGTCTAGTTCTGTCTTTAGTCACTTGTCTTTAGTTGACTGCTGGACATGTATAGTTTTTTTTTTTTTTCTTAACACATAACAGAATTAAGCATCTTGAAGCTGTGGTTATAGCTCGGTGATAGAATGTGTTCTTAGCGAACAAAAACAGGTTATTTTTTATCATGCTTCCAGATTCCCCTATTGGCAGCATCACTCATCTTTTCCTTAATGCTTGTTTACTGTCATTCTCCTTACTCTTCCATGTTCAAATCTTGTCAAAACCTACTTAATTTTTTTTGGTTTTAGTCTTTTTTTTTAACATGTATTTATTTGTTGTGTGTGTGTGCGCATGTCTCACAGAGGACTACCTGTGGGAGTCAGTTCTCTCCTCCCACTGTGTGGATTTTGGGGATTAAACTTGATGGCAGAAACCTTTACCTACTGAGCCATCTCAGCCATGTTTAATTCCTTAGTTGCATTTTTAGTGTTTTGTGGTTATACCTGTGATTCGCTTGCTGCTTTAGTGTATCATGAGTGAAGATGGTTTTTCTCATTTCTCTGTGTTTGATTACAGCACTGATGCAGGTGATAGTCCTGTTGGCACCACCACTGCAACCAACCTGGAACAGCCTCAGGTCATCCCTTCTCAAGGTGACCTCCTGGGGGATCTTTTAAATCTTGACCTGGGTCCCCCCGTGAACGTGCCGCAAGTGTCCTCCATGCAGATGGGAGCCGTGGATCTTTTAGGAGGAGGACTGGATAGCCTGGTAAGCCCCTGCTTCTCTTTTGGTTATTTTTAGTTCTTGGTGGACTAGAGAACTTTATTTGGCTTTTCTTGGTGAGCAGAAGTGTCCTTCATTAAGGACAGAATTATCTATTTAGAGAGTACATTACCATTCTGTTCATTATTGGGACAGAATATGTCTGCACATGTACATATTTATCATGTTGACCTGCTTATAAATAGAACTTCTGGTATTTAGCCAACATGTTATTTGGCTATCATAATTAATGATGTCCTTACCAGAGTTCATTATTTTTCCTGCTTCTTAACTTCTTACAAGTTTTCCTTCGGTCCTGAGTATTATTAAAGTGGCTTCATAATGGTCACCATCTTTCAGGCCTTTAAACCTCTGCCTTGTTGGGTGTGGTGGTCTATACCGATAATCCCATCACTTGGGAGGAGAGGCAGGAGAATCAGGAGTTAAAGGTTAACCTTGGCTACAAAGTGAGTTTGAGGCAAGCCCGAGTTAAGTGAGACTGTTTCAGCATGCACACACTCTTTAAAAAAAAAAAAAAAAAAAAAAATCTGGCGTTTAATAGTTTGTGCCTTTTCCAATTCTGAAATGTTTTAAAGCAGTTATTTGAGCATTTTTGTCTAAAATGTACCTTTATTACAATTGGAAAGAACTGCTTGACTTTTCCCCTTTCTCCTCACTTCTGCCTTTGTCATATTTCCAATTCAATTAGCTTCCAGGATTCTAATAATAAAAGGTTCCAAAGTCCAGAATGTCTTGGGAAAAGGCTAAGAAAATGGTAGGTCGAAAGGCTCCCTGCAAATCAGGTTCTTAACCTTGGTGGACTTACAGAATAGGTGTCTGATACTCTGATGACTATCAAGATGCCTGAGAAGTTGACATTTCCCAGCAACATTGGAAGGCACACACCGTAGATCAGAAATACGATTTCAGAGATGATAGAAACAAAACCATTTGTTCTCTTTTATATGTAATACCGTTGTCTCTTCAGCTTCACAAAGATTATGGCATCGATGGCTTTTCCATGTCAGTGTTTGTTGGCAGAGAGTCCACCAAGGTTACAGTCAGACCTCTGTGAGTTGTGCGCTGCATCCAGAATCTAGTCACAGACCATGAAGGGACTCTAGTTTGTTGTCACAAGTGAACACCCCTATTGTCTTTCTTTTGACTATAACAGTTGGGCTTGACTGATGTAGAAGAATATTGAGTCATCATTCCACATTGCTGTATAGTCTTTTTAGACTCAAAGTAGACAAATAAAGTGTCATGGAGGCACCCAGGAAATGACAATTGCTCTTGTTGTATTGATGTATTATCTATAGGTTGAATATTACATCCTCAGGGTTATGCTTTAACTTCCTTACTGCTTTCCTTGGAGGGTTACTATATGATGGATTCATTGAACCTAAGAGGACAAACGGGTGTAGGGATGGAGGTGGAAAAGAGGCCCTGATTTTGATGTTTGCAGGCTCATAATTCTAACAGGTGAATAGATCCATACATAATACATAAAGAGAAAACTCAGCCTAAGTACTGCTTTAGATAAAAGGCTAGGGAGATGTAAGTCTTGAAGGGTAAGAACCTGAATTTGGTTGCCAGCACCCACATATAAAAAAACAAAACAAAACAAAACAGGTAATGGTGGCACACATTTTAAGCCCAGTACTCAGAGGCAGAGACAGATGGATTTCTGGGGCTTGCTGGCCAGCCAACATAGCCTGATTAGTGACTGTAAAGGTTTTAAGAACTTGATTGAGGCTAGGCATAGTGGTCGTTAAGCCCAGCACTCTGGAGGCAGAAGCAGGTGAGTTTGAGGCCAGCCTTGTCTTCATAGGAAATTTCAGGCCAGCTAGGACTACAGTGTAAGACCCTAAAAAAAAAAAAAAAAAAAAAGGTGCATGGCACTTTTCTTAGTTAATTAATTAAATGTATATGGGTGCTTTGTATTTTATGTGTACCACATGCATGCTTGGTGCCTCAGAGACCACAAGAGGGCATCATATCCTCTGTGACTAGAGTGAGAAATGCTGGTGAGCCATCATGTGAGTGCTAACAGCCCTTTTACTTTGGGTCTGTACGTAGTTTAATATATTCTTTTACAAGAACATTAAAGAGAAGCCCAAATTTGGCTGTGTGAAAAATGAGCTTCTAAGTCATCAGTGAACTGTGAGACTTTTAAATTCCTGTTCAAGTTATCTAAAGAGGAGATAATTCCAGTTTTCTTATAAGCTGTATAAATAGCGCCATTTTCTAAATGAAACCCTGCCTTATAGTAGCATTTCACAAAACTATATAATAATGTATGTACAAATCTTGTACCAGAGAAATCCTGATTTAGTTAGACTCTGGTAAAAGTTAGTAGTCTGTATTTGGGGTTTTTGGGTTTGTTTTGGTTGGTTATGTTTGTTTCTTAGTGTGCATGTGGGGTGTGTGTATGTGTGTGTGTGTGTGTTAGATAACAGCCTTGGGTGTTGGTCCTGGCCTTCTACCTTGTTTTTGAGACAGGATTTTTTTGTTGTCGTTATTGTTTTTATTTGTTGTTTGTTATTGACAGGATCTTCATATGTAGCCTAAGATAGCCTCAAATTGACAGTCCTCCTGCCTCAGCATCCCTAGTGCTGGAATTGTAGGCATATGCCACAAGGCCCAGCATGACCTCCATGGAGGTCAGTGGTGTGTGCTTCTAATGAGTTTTGCTTTTAGGCTCCTTGCCTTTTTATGATTCTCATTCTAGCCACATAATTAACCCTACCATAGTTCCACTTAAAAGTATGAGTACTATTTATATATAGTAATAAGAACAATTAAATAAAATGTCTGCAGAGCAGGATCTTTTTTGAGCTCACTGTGTAGAACAGGCTGGCCTTGAACTCAGAAATCTATATGCTTCTGCCTGCAAAGTGATGGAATTAAAGATGTGTACCACCAAGGCTGGCCCAGAAAAGTTCAAGCTATTTTTAACTTTGCAGCCAGGATTAAGAACAATGAGCCAAATAAAATTCCAAATGGAATTAGGTAGCTGATCTCTTATGCCAAACAATGACTTCTTCCCCAAAAAACGGTATTTTCTGACAAGTCTCTTACAAAAACTGATATCTCAGTTTTAAGTAATAAAGAATAAAATTAAATAGTAAATAATAAAATAAATAAATAGAAGTTTTTTTTTTTTTTTTTTTTTTTTTAGCTAGACATCTCTAAGTTTACCTTTGTGGTTTTGTTTGTTTGTTTTTCTTTCCATTGTGATTTTAAATGATACAGTCTGTCTTGGCTACAAGTTAAATTTGACCATATATACATATGTTGGAGACTGAAAAAAATTGAGGGCATTTTATATTTGGGATCCTTTTCTTTTTTTCAGTCAAGATCTCACTCTGTCCCTGTTTGGCCTCAGCCTTGAACATGCTGGGTCCCTGGTGTGCACCGGCATGCCCAGCTGCATTGGCTCATTTTCTTACAAGTTTCGGTCCACTAGCAGGCATTTTCAGTCTTCTTTCAGGTTCTTCTTCTTATCCTCTGATTTTTTTCTCTTTTTTCTTTTCTTTTTACCTTCTTTCATCACCATAGTTGAGAGATTGTGCTGTTCAGTGACCTTTTCCTAGAGTTGTCATGTTCAGGAAATACTAATTATTTACTAACTATACCCAAATAAAGTTTTCGTACATTAGTACTAATGACTCAGAATCTGAGACTCCTATAGCAGAATAGGTTGGGGTGCTGCTGGATACAGAGGAGCCACACCCTGCTCCTGAGGCCTGCTTGGGCTCTGTTTTGTTTTGAGAGGGCAGAACTCACCTTTGAGAAACAAGAACTCAGCAGTTTTAGAAATGGAATGCCCTTTTAACTCAGAACTCGAAACAAAGTTAATCCCTGTGTATCCTTGCAGTCTCATTGCCAATTCTGTTTCTATTGCCCTTTGGCATTCTTCTCTTTTTGCTTGTACTCTACAGATAAGTTCTTGCTTCTGTTACTGTAAACTCAACTGTCAGCAAAATGTGGAGATTTTAAGTCAAATGCAACTAAGTGGTTTATCTATTCTACATGTAAAGTATGATGGCATTCAATTTAGGGGTAGGCTTACATAAGTAGTTACCTTGACTTTTTCATTAGACTTTATATTAGAAGCCATTCATATTATTGCCATTGCTGATCAATCTGTAAAATTGCCTGTTCTGGGTTGGGTATAATTCTTCTCAGAGTCATAGCCTTCTGATATAGTGTAATATGGGAGATGACCTGAGAGTGTAACTCTTGCCTGTGTGTTATATTATACTCAAGAGTCTGATACCTATGGGAACTGGAAGTAACCATTGAATCTCAATTATTTGTTGCCTTTTAATCTATCAACAGAGGCCTTGACTAAATAGGTATTTTCTTCATCCAAGATGCTCCGTGGTATTGTGTATCAAAAAATATGAAGTAAACATTATTCCAAGTGCCCTTTCTGCTGAGGAAGAACTTCATCCTAGAGAAGTTTTCTGTCCCTAGCTGGAGTGAGTGCAGCATCTAGGAGAAAGTGCATTTTCCTAACTGCTAGTGTGTGCTTTTCAAAGCCTCCCACGCTATTCCCTGCAGTTCTTTAACATGTGTTTGTTTATCATGTGCTACTTTATTAATGGTTTTGAGTGCTTATCCCACAGGAAATTCTGCATAAGTTCTAGTTTTGCATTGTCATTTCTCCTTTGCAGTGACTTAAGAGCTGAGTTTTAAATTTATTGTGTGGAGAGATTGTCTTAGGGCTTCTATTGCTGTGAAGAGACACCATGCCCACAACAGCTCTTACAAATGAAGACATTTAATTGAGGCTGGCTTGCGGTTCAGAGATTTAGTACATTTATCATCATGATGGGAAACATGCCATCATGTGGGCAAACGTGGTGCTGGAGAAGGAGCTGAGAGTTCTACATCTTGATCTACAGGCAGCAGCAGGAGACTTATGTGCCACACTGGGTGTATCTTGAGGATATGAGACCTCAAGGCCTGTCCCCACAGTGACACACATCCTCCAACAAGGCCACACCTCCTAATGTGTCAGTCCTTTGGGTCAAACATTCAAACACATGAGTCTATGGGGGCCATATCTATTCAAATCACCACAGATATCTTTGCTAAGTTCTTGTCCCAATTACCCATTACATTTTTCAGTGTGGCTTCTGAAACTCCTTTTTGTCAATGCAGAGATTTAAGTAAGGGCTAGCCTCAGTTTGCTAGTCACTTTTGTCCCTCTAAGCAAAACCCGAGATAGTCCACATATGCTGAGAAAGGGTTTATTTTGGCTCCTAGTTTTGGTGGTTTCAAATCATGAATGTTTAGACCTGTGAAAGACTAATCTTGATTGTCAACTTGACTAATCTGGAGTTAACTAAAATCCAGGCTGCTGGGCATGTCTGTGAAGAGTTTTCTTAATCTGATTATTAGAATCAGGACCACATCTGGTACAGCCCACAAAAGAAGGAGGCTTTGTTTTTCTCTGCCCTCACACTTTCTGGCAAGTTCATCTACCCTGTTGGTATTAAATCCTGCTTCTTCAAGATTCCAATGTGGACTGAAAACCAGCCTCTCCTTAGGACTCAAGTACCGGATTGGGACTGCAGAGACAGGACCTATAATGAGGTGTCACAGTATAGCAAGGGTTCATGGTAGACTGACGTCACTCGCTTCATGGCTGGGAAGTAAAGCATATGAGGATGGTTACAGAGCCTCTCTCCTAATGACCAACTCCCTTCTCATTATATTCACCCTTTGAACTTCTGCTGCTTCCCATACTTTCCCAGAGCCTTTGTGACCATTTGGTGACATTTACCCAAATTATAGCAGGCAATTTAGAAGAAATTTACCAATTATTTACTGTTAATCCTTATGCTAGGACTTGTATAATTTCTAATCCTCAAAATTTATCACCATTTTGTGATTTCTTCTGGCTTGTTTGTAATTACCATTTTTCTGGAATAGAGCTCAAAATGGTTTCCACTCAAGATCCCCTTTCACCCAAGAAATTTTTATGCAAGTATATCAGTATATACTTAAAATAGTGTACAAGGGTCTGGAGAGATGGCTCAGTGTTTAAAAGCACTGACTGCTCTTTCATTTGGCCTGTTCATTTTCCAGCACCCTCAAAACAGCTTACAACTGTTTGTAACTCTAGTTCCAGGGGACCCAACACCATGACAGAACACTAATGCACATATAAACAAACAAATAAACAAATAAATAACCAAAACCAAGCCCCATGTGTGGGCCACATCATACACATTGTCTGCACTCAGAAGACCAGAAGAGGGCAGTGGATCACCTGGAACGGGAGGTAGATGTGGTTAAAGGCAGGCATATATGTACTGGAATCCAAACATGAATCCTCTGAGAGAGCAATAATTGTACTTAACTGCTGGTACCTGTCCAGCTCCAGTTTCACTGTGTCTTAATGATCAAACTAAATATGCATACTAATGAGATGGGTATTATTTATTTTTACATGGAAATTACTCTTGGTTGAATATTTGATACTTCAGCTTTAACATTTTTTAGAGTTGATAATATAAAGCTGTTAATGTGTAGAATGTTTTCTCATAAATGCATAGTATAAAAATGGCAGAAGTATATTTAGGGCCACTCTATTGTTGGAATTTCTGTCCTAATTCCAAGCCAAAGTTCATCTAATGATTTTAATTTTTAAAATAGAACTCAACGCAGCCACTCAAAACAGCAATTTTGGAAGTCAAATATTATAACACAACACAAATACACTGAAAAAAAAAAACCAAGGTGGGAAATGTTAAAAGTTTCTGTTTTCCATAATTTATCTGTGATGTTCCAATAGGAGCAGAAAACTTTGTACAATTCATAGCAAATAGTAACATCCGATCTGAGCCAGGTTGGCTGTGAAGGGGCATGATACCATGGCAGTTACAAAGTTCGGGTATTATTCAGAACCAAAAGTAAAGTGAAATCACATGATATAGCGTGGGTGAGAAGTGATTCATTACACGTTTGATTTTTAATTAAGTTTTGGTCATTGCATATTCAGAAACCTTTACTGTTTCCAAAATTTTCATGACCCTGTATTTTGCTACGTGGTTCAAAATTTGTGATCCAGAGTAGAGTTGCTTGCCCCTAACTTTGATAAATGTCCTGTAAGTACACAGGACAATGAGTGTTCTTTTGAAGCTGCAGAATAAACATGACTGATTTATCATCTTGCAATGTCAGTATTGCTTAATGATTATTAATGAATGCACAGAACAAGCTGACATGTTAGAACACAGAATGTAAATTACTTGACTGTTTAAGACAAAACATGGGCTGGCTTCTCTCACATGTCTCTGTACTGCTTTTCCTATGTCCTGTGTCATGTGGCTTTAGGCTAAAGTGTCATTAGAAAGTGCACGAGCATTGGAGAATTAGAGGATTGTATTCATTTGTGAAAAGAGAAACTGGATAAGTTCATTTACCTTTCGGGCTGGAAAGGAATCAAGATCTTACACTCTTTCAGTGAACGCACAAAATCCCACCTTCTCATTTACTTGGCAGTGATTCATGATAAAATATAGGTACCTTCCAAACAGTTAAATGACATGAAGACACTCTTTTACTACCACAATCACATAGATGCTGGGTGTGTAAGCTGGGTAAAGCTGACTGAGGTAGGAGGGTCATAGCTAGTCTGGGCTATACTAGCAAATAAATGGCCATCAGCATCCACATACCAGCATTCTATCTCAATAACAAATACAAATAAAACCATACAGATAGTACCTTTCTAGCAAGGCATTTGACCAGGAGAGTTCATTTCCCTCAGTTGGTCCTTTTCATATGTACTGACAGTATTGGTGTTGATAGTGTGCTCTGGGCCAGTAGACAGTTTGTTGGCTTCTGTCCTTTTGGTGATTATTTTCTCCAATAAAATGATTCATTGCAAAGTTGACTCCTAAGAATTGTTGCTAGTAGCTGTGCTTACCTGTTCATTAGAACTTTGATTATCATAATAAATACATACAGAATGCTTACGATATATCAGGCTCTATTCCAGGTACTGAGAATAGAGTTGTGAGCAAAACCATTCTTAACAGCCTCTCCCTCTAGTCGCGAGGGGGTGGGGTTGTGGGGAGGGGTGGGGAGTGGGGGGGGGTAGAGTACCATTGTGCAGAGCAGTGGGGCAGAGTACAGTTTTCCTAGAGTGGGCTTCAAGAGAACTTTTAAATTCCTTATCAGAAAGTGGTCTCAAAGAGCTCCCTACTTTCCCTTTGAGGAAGATGAGTCTGTGTTCTTAGTCATCATTTGTTTCTTGGCTTATTACATGCACACAGAGTTTCCTTGTCTTTTTCACTGGTTATGCTTTATGATGCTTCTCTGCATGGATTTTTTTTTTTCAGCAGCTGAAAACCATATTTTCACATCACAGGTTTCTTTGTTTGTGATGAGAATACCTGAGTCTTGTTTTACATCATTCTAGACTCCCAAGGAACAGAGCTATTAGCAAGCTGTATGAGTTGGTGCATTCCTTAGAGTCACTTCCCTTCAGTGATTTCTAGAAAGCATCACATAAGAGAATGAGAATCTAGACTCAAGTGTAGAAATGTCTGAGCTTAAAGTTTGCTTCTATTAAGATAGTATCTTCAGGTACCCAGACAGCCCCAGAGTTTTAGAAACAGGTAGATGTGATCTGGACTGGCCACAAAAGGGGTTGGGGAGAGGCTAACCTGGGCCTAGTCATTAAATCTATGTGGAATTTTCCCCTTTAAATCAGTGGCTGTCTCTTAACATTCTTTTGTTACACTTCTCTTCTCCCTTAGAGTTGGGCAGATTTGTTCTTTAATAGAATTTCCTTTTTCAGTTCTCTGTGTTCCTATTTTATAGTATGTGACCATTCAAGCTGAGCTGGCATTTCCCTCTGCTGTCTGAGCTCATCTGGAGCTTACATGTGGCCTTGCCTGGTTCTGCTGCAGAGCTAGTGTAATATACCTAAGTCTGTTCGGCTTGTACATTATAGTGGTCACTATGGAATCACTGCTTTATATCCAGCTCCTGGATTAGTTATGCAGTGACCTATTACTGTGTAATCCAATGTTAACTCCAGTCCTCTCATTAAGCATTACTTTAGACATGATGGAGTGACCACTCTTTGACAATAACTAAATGTTAATCTTATTCTTAGTACCATTTAATGGCAACAAATCCTGTGATTTAGATTGGGGAACAAGGAAGTACACTACTCGTTGAAAGTATCAGCTAAACTGGATGAAAGTTCTCAGCATTTGAAATGTTCTTTCCATAGCTATCCATGCTGGATCATGCCTGGGATGTATATCAAGGCCCTGTTTCAAAACAAAACAGAAACCACCCCCTTCCCCCTCTGAGGCTGATACATTCCTTCCTTCTTCCTGTATTCTGATTTAATTGTTCTGTAGTTGACATTATTTTCTTCATGGAGAAGATCAACCTTGGTAAGACAGTCCTTGGAATGATAGGATGTCAAATGTGGACAGTTTGAAGAGATACTTAAAGCACAGGGTCTGGACACCTAAGATAAGGCAGTGGTGGCACATGCCTTCAGTCCCAGCATGAGGAAGGCAGAGGCAGGCTGATTTTGTGAGTTCGAGGCCAGCCTGGTCTAGAGAGCAAATTCCAAGACAGAGAAACCTTGTTTAGAAAAACAAACGACAATGTCTGGACACCTAAGGTTGGAACACCAGTTCCTTCTCATTCCTGGCTTTCATAGCTCACTGGTTAACAAATAGAAATCTGAATTTGATGAGTCCTGGTGTGATTGATAAAGTGTGGGATCCTGATGAGTATGAGGTCTCGGAGTACTCCCTACTAGGTGAACCTCATACCAGCAGCTAAACTGAGATAACTAATGTCTCATTAAGACTGATGTATAATAACCTTCTAGGTATTTGTCTTGCTTATGTGCTTCATTACATTTTGTCAGTGTGGTGGACTGATAAGACCATGTATTAGGTTGCTTCCATCCTTGCTGATCTCTCGCTATTAGTCACTGCCTCTCACCGCTAACATTTGCTACCACTTTGCCATATTCTTAAAGCAGAGAATAACTTTCCTTGGAATCTTTTATATTCAAGAGGAAGATTCCAAATAAAGTCTGACTAAGCTGCAGTCTAGTTTTACTAGCTGGGAAACATTGAGGTTTGTGCTTTTCCTTTACTCTGGGTATAGCACAATTAAGTTAACCTTTGTATTTCTGATTGTGTATCTCATATCTTTTGGGCCTTACTTGTGTCAGATTCTAGCTGAATTATGTGTTCTTGATTCTAGGTGGATTGCAGTATAAAAAAAGGATCATCAGAATTGCTTTTCTCTTCTTTTAAAGTATATTTTTATGTGTGTGGGTATTTTGCCTGCATGTGTGTCTATATATCACATGCATACCTGGAAAAGGGTGTCAGGTCCCCTAGGACTGTGAGCCACCATGAGAGTGCTTGGGATTGAATCCCTTTTTTCTGGAAGAACAGCTAGTGCTCACTGAACCATCTCTGCAACCCCCAGGACTGTTTCTTCTGAGGTTTCCAATAAAATTGGTCAGTAGCATGGGGAAAGACTGTGTTTAGATCTTTCCCAGATAATATTCTCATAATCACAGATGAGAATGAAAATCTTAAGGAAAAAAATTAAAATGGGCTAGGCACTTGGGAGGCAGAGGCAAGTAGATCTCTGTAATTCAAGGTCAGTGTGGTCTGCATAATGAGTTCCAGGCCACCAAGGGCTGCATTAGTGAGACCCTGTCTCAAAAACTACAAATGGGCTTTGTGTTAGCTACTTCTCTCATCTCTGGGATATATAAAATCCCTGTTTAGTCCATCGTGGCCGGGAAAGCACAGAGTTTATGGCAGCTGGAGTGTGTGGTATAGTTCCTCCATCTTGACAGATCAGGAAACAAAAAGCAGAACTGAAAATGGCCAGGTATAACCCTCAAGGCCTTCTCTAGTGGCCTGTACCCCCAAGTTTTCATAGCCTCCAAACACCACTAGCTAGGGTCTAAATGTACAAACATATAACCTGTGAGAGACGTTTCAGATCCAAGCCATAGCAGGCTTTATTTCTTTTTGTCTAAATGTCACCAATAGCCTCTTCTCTGTGCTTTTTATTGAATATTTGGTAAAACAATTGCTTCTTTTTAAAGTGTGTTTTTCCTTCTCAGCATGTGCCAACCAGTTTGATAAAGAATTCTTTTAAACTTGGGTTGCAAACCTGGACAGAGGAGGGAGTGGTTTGGGGGAAGGGAGGGTTAGCCTATTATTAAGAAGTCATAAATCACATCTGCATTAGGACAAATGAGATGCTTTTTTAGAGCCCCTTCCTTCCATGGGTTTTGTATTCGGCTTTCCTCTTCTCCCATAGAAAGGGTTTCTCTTTCTGTTCATATTCTTACTTCTCATTTTATATAGAAGTCAGCTCTAAAGTAATTTTTGACATCTTGTTTGACTCCTAATAATTCTCTGCTGTGGTATTTTTGACCCTGGCTGAATGTACATTAGAATGAACTAGAATAACTATTTCAAATGCCCAGATGACACTTCAGATGAGTAAATCATTGTCTCTGAGGACGAGACTGACAGTAGCAGTTTTAAAGCTATGTGCATACACAGATGGTTGATTTGTTTTGTGCGTAAGACTGAAAGTAGTCATGGTTACTGGCGTATAACTAAAGTAGTTATTAATACTATTTAAAAGTTCCAATGTTAGTCTCAGAAAACACCAGATTTTTGTTAACGGGGAAATTAAAAGGCGTTACAAAGGCGTTACATTGCCTTTGCAAGCTTTTTTGGTTCAACTTTTTAACAACAAAGCATTTATCTGCCCTGTGTTCTCAGCCTTTGTGGATGCTGTTGAGAAATGACCCATCCATCCCCTTTTTGCATTTTGAAAATTCCACTTTACTGTGTCTGAATCTTAACTTCATTGTTCTCTAGGCAGAGGCAGATTATTCTTCCAAAAATTTCCTCTCTACTTAGTTATACGTACAGGTTTGCATTGTGTTTTCTATCTCCTGCCAGTCTGTAAAGCCTGCCCTGATTAATTTGTGGTCCCTTCATAGCTTGGCATCTTTTCATGCTTTGCATGCAGTATATGTTCTATATTTGGTTTTCTGCATAGAGAGAATACCATGCTTTTCAGACACATACTACAGATATGTATCATTCTAGGCCCAGGGAGATGTGCAATGTCTTTTCTATTGGCTTTGGCACCTTTTCAGTTGGTCAAGTGGTTGGTAGCAATGACCTTTTTATTTGGTTAAGTATCTGGCTTCATCTAATGACACCATTAAGTGACCTGTGAGGACCACATTCTAGAAATGTTGGCTTGACTAAAGCACTTGCTAGAATTATTTTCTATCTTAAATGAAACAAAATTTTGTCATAGGCCTCGCTATTTTTGAGTATAGATTAAATTTTGGGTTTTGACAATGTCATTTTTTATACTACTGTCAGTTAGTTCATAAATCATCATTTACAAATAATAAAGATGCAGTCTAATTTTGTCTTAACTACCACCACAATACAATAATTTCTAAATTTCTAAACAAGAAATATTGCAGTATTATTAGACTTTTAGTCTGTTTTTAGAACAAACCATTTGGTGATTCACAGAGGGTTGTAGATATGACAGCTAAGAAGGAAGCAAATACAGGGCTGCAAACAGACCCCTCAGAAAAGTTGTAGCTCTATAATTGAGAGAGAGAGAGAGAGAGTCCAGCTAAATAAACAGCTCTTTTTTTTTTTTTTTTTTTTTTTTTTAAATTTGTCTTGTCATGGAAGACAAGATTGCCTTCGGGGTGAATTGTATGTTATAGAGCCCTGAGGGGAAAGAAGCAAGACTAAGAGCCTGTGGAATTGTTTTCCTGTCAGCTAACCAATTAGTCTAATTCTCTACTTTGCCTCCTTAAAATGACTACTCCATATAAATCACAGCATCTCTCCTTAGAGTACCAACTGTGGGAGGTTTGGGGCGATGCATGCCTATCTTTCAGTACTAGCTGTTTTTCCCTCATGGAGCATTCTCAACTGAAAACCTTTTATGTTCCACCCCTAATTTTTGAAGCTTGAAATTGCAACTCAATACTGGTTTGGTTCCTATCATCTCAGTAAGGCATCAGGTTTTATAGGTTAAAGCATTTTTAGTCTTCCTTTGCTTGCCTCCCCCGCCTTAAATTTCTTTATAAAGGAAAAATAATGCTGCTTTCACTTAGAGTATACAAACACTAAATCTTGTTTGGATTCGTGCCAGTGAATTGGGGTAGAAAATTGGATCTGAAACATCCCTATGATGTCCCAGCTCCATTTTCCAAGTTTTTGCTAAATGCTCACACCCTTTCACTACCACCACTTGGTTCCCCTAGATCATGTTTCTTGGCGATCTAGAATTCCGTAGGCTTTGGGAGACAAGTCAAATGGCATGTATTTCCAATGGCTTGGTAGAGCAATTTACAGAATCTATATGGGCATCTAGTACTTAGCTAAATGAACTCTACCTCTCTCTCCTCTCTCTCCTTTCTCTCTTTCAGCTTGGCAGTGACCTTGGCGGGGGCATTGGAGGAAGTCCGGCAGTAAGTGCCATCTGTTTTTTTCACCATGGGAAGCTCTGCCCTGTTTGATGCTTTCCTTCACACATGTTATTGGAGCAGCCACCATCACTCTCCAGCACTGCACACCACAAGCTAGGTAGCAGTGCACGAGGGTAGAGAGAGAGTGCAGGGTTACTTGGGGTCACATACCGCATGTGGTCTAGGGACTTCTTTAGGGATTGATGCTGTGGTACCTGTAGAGATCTTTGTGTTTCTGACATTGAAGAGCTGAAGGAAATGGAACCTCCCATTTTGACCGCAGAATGCTTTTAGGCCCTGGTGTCCAGAAGGAACTTGAGCGAGTGTTCTGGATTCACAGAGGCATGCTCCTCAGAGATGTGTTCCTATGGGGTGTCAATATCATCTCCCGCAGGACAGCTTCCTGCTAGATATTAACACCCAAATGGGAAGTAAGACTTGGCCCAACCCAAGAGGGAATGGAACTACTATTTAAAAGTTGGATGCTTTTCCCTTACTCTATAGACACAAACTCCTCTTTTGTTAGGGTACCTGTAGGCCTGTTGCACAGAATCATGGAAGCTAAAATTGGAAACAAACAAGACAAAACCTTGGATCACTGTGTTCTTGCATCCCACCTAGTGCTGTGCCTTGAGAAAGCTTCTAAAGCATGTGTATATTTATCATTGGTGAAAAAAAAGTAATTAAAACAATATGCTGATTGGATTGTTACAGATATTGTAACTGCAGTGTTTTCTAATTGATTTGCCAATGCTGTTAAAATAAGTAACATTTTAAGGACAGATAATCTATTCTTTCTCATCTCTTTCCCTTTTTTCCCCAAAGGTAGGACAGTCCTTCATCCCGTCATCGGTGCCTGCAACCTTCGCTCCTTCACCCACTCCTGCTGTGGTCAGCAGCGGTCTGAATGACCTGTTTGAGCTTTCCACCGGGATAGGCATGGCGCCTGGCGGATACGTGGCACCTAAGGCAGTAAGTAGTTAGAATGAACAACACTTTCTCAGAGGACAAACCCTAGATTACTTCTAACAAGTGTTACTTCCACTAACACAGGGGTATAGTTCTTGTACTGGAGGATCTATGAGGAACTTAACCATGGGAAATACCACTAGACTTAAAATTGGAAATATTAAATACTTGAGTTTGGGCCTCATGTTTAGAGACATCCAGTTGTCAGCATTAAGGTGTATCTGGTAAAAACCTGGCACATCACTTTACAAATACATACACAATAGAGGAAGTGCTTTTTTTTTTCTTTCTTTCTTTTCCTTTCCCTTCCTCATTGGTACTATATATGGCTTCCAGGATACAGTTCCTCAAATTTGATTTTCATAGATCTTAGTATACCTCTTTTCTTTTGTATCCCAAGTTCAAAATCATGGTCTTTTGCATCAGCCTCCTAGGTGCTAGAACTATAGCAGTGTGCCACTGTCCTGTACAGAGAATGATCTGTGATAGCCATGCTTATGGTTTCCAATGAGTGAATTTATTAAGTATGTAGCAAGCAGATGTGAAAGAACAGATAGGCAACAGAACATCGCATCAGTCAGTCACTTACAGTTGGGAGAACCAGCAAAAGAAATCATCAAGGCAAGTGCTCACAGCTGCAGAATTAACTGAAAAAGCGAGGCTGGAGTTCCAGCCTGAGATCTCTAGGCAAGCGGAGAGTTTTCTCTAGGCAAGCTTCTAGCTTCTGTTTCTCAAAGCAGGTACTTTTAGCCCACAGGAGAGACAAGAGTAGCACCTGTTGGAAATAGTTTTGTCTTCCGTCCATTTTTAACAGCTATTTGCTGTTCTTCTCTTGTTAGAGAGGCAGAAGGCCAAACTGACCTAGGACAAAGAGTTTTGGAGGACACTTGATGGAAATGCTTGAGTCTCAGACAAGATTGCCCTCACTCCTAGAGTCCACTTTTTACATAACTTAGCAGCGTAATTCAGTTACAGCTGCTGTGTTCAGCTTCTGTGTTCTTCTTTAGTGTTCTTATTTAGCTATGTGTTTTAGGACTCTCCCAGTCTCTGTCTTGCTTGATGTCACTCAGACATAAATTTAAGATGGGAAACTCTGTAAATGAAGTTTCATTTAGCCTCTTGAAAGAAATATTAGCCAGCCAATCAGAGTATAGCCTTGTCTTCCTAAAGACCAGCATCTCTGATTTCTTCCCTTCCCCATCTAATTCTCCACAAGGAATCCTGCTGTAACAATGTACACTAGTTGTCTGCTGAGAGTCATTACTTGTATATACAGCCATTGCATAGCTGTAGAGTTAGAACTGAGCTGTACTTACTGTTTTGACACAACTTTGTAGGTTTGTTGTAAGGTCTTCTGTGTTGGATATAATTCCTCATAGACTTTGCACTTTAAACAATATCTAAGGGGCTGGAGAGTTGACTCGGTGATTAAGATGACTTGATGCTCTCATAGGTTTGATTCCCAGCAACCATATAGTGGCTTACAAGTTCCAGGAGATCCATACAAGTCCCAGGAGATCCAACACCATCTTCTGACCTTTGAGGGCACCAGATACATACATGGTACACAGACATACATGTAGGCAAAATACATACACATAAAATAATAAAGTTAATAAACTTCAAAAAATAAACATTTTTTTTAAAGTTACTCTTGCCAGGTTGTGGTGGCACATGCCTTGAAAATCTCAACATTTTGGAGTCAGAGTTAGGCAGATCTTTGAGTTCCAGGGCTACACGCTACACAGAAAAACCCTTTCTTAAAGAGAGAGAGAGAGAGAGAGAGAGAGAGGAGGGAGAGAGAGAAAGGAAGAAAGAAACAGATTAAGTGATGTATAAAAAAGTTATTTAATGTACTCATCAGTGTAAAAGCTATACCTATGAACAACCAATTGAAATAATTTGCAAGTATAAGACAGAATATTAAGCCTTTTCATATCCCTATTTCCCCACTGTATCCTTTTAAAATGCTAGCAATGGGATTTGGTACTTTCTATAGTTTTGTAATTATCACATTCTGTTGAACGGCTGTATTCACTAGATTGATAGATTAGGTTATTAATTATTTTCCTGTTAATGAGCATTTATGTTACTGCCTGGTGCTTCCTTCATTTTTTGTTGTGATGTTGCAGAGAACATCCTTGTATATCTTGGTATGTTTTTGTAAGAGTATCTATAGGGCAACTTTGAAATTGGCTTCTCATGTCACATTTTTAAATACACATTACCAATTTGCCTTCTGAAAGGTGGTATTAGATTAATGCCAACAAATCATAAAGTACCAAGTCTCCCATATTCTACCTTACCCCCGGAATCAACAGGGTATTTTTGACCCTTTTTAAAAACACTCATAAATGAAAATTATCTTATATTTATGTTTTCTCTTTTCATTGTGACTGGATAAATTATGATTATTCACAGTCCATAAACTTTCTAGCTAGGGGTCATGACAGCTCATAAAGTTTCTGACTTTTTGGAGTAGCATGAATCAGAAACATTACGAATTCTGGGACCAAGGATACATAACCAATTATATAGGGAAAAAAAGCATATAAGTAACATCTGAGGTGTTAACTGTTTGTCAGAAATGGGAATAGACTTAAATATAGCATAACATATGGTTCTTGCTCTTAATGGGGTGCTGGTAATGCTGGAATGTCTTGAAAGATTACAGTCATGCTATCTTCATTAGTAGATCAATTTTCTTCCCTTTAAATCTTTTTTTCCAAGCCTAACAGAAACGTGCTACTCACCAGAATGCTTTTTACTTGTATAAGTGTTTGGCAGCAGTACTTAAAACAGTAAAATGACCAAGTTGAGCAGAAGATAGGAACAAATGCCAATTCCTCATAGACACTTATTTTAAATTGGCTCTTAAATAATTGAGCATGATCTCAAAATTCAAAAAATACTACTTTATTCAGAGCCTTTCACACAAACTTAGAGTTTGTTGTCTAAAAATAATCATAATTTCCCGAGGGGGTGGCTCTTCCTTCATATGTTGGGCAAGAAGTAGTGTGGAGGTAAATCTTCCTTCCTGGGTTTTGTGCTGTGTTTTGTCAGGTCTGGCTACCTGCAGTAAAGGCTAAAGGCTTGGAGATCTCGGGCACATTCACTCACCGCCAAGGGCACATCTATATGGAAATGAACTTTACCAACAAAGCTCTACAGCATATGACAGACTTTGCCATCCAGTTCAACAAGAATAGGTAAGAAGCATACATCCTGGGTTTGCTGTTGAGTAGTTGTGTGCCTTATACTAAGTAAGAGAATGCTCTATTCTACAGAGGGTAAAAGCTCCAACTGGTAAACCCTGAATGTAGAGGAAGCTCTGTAAGTCTGTTCAATTGTCAGCTTCAACTGTGGAGAACAAGGGTAAAATTATGGGCTTGAAGTATAGCTCAGTAGTAGAGCATTCACCTAGCATACACAAAGCCCTGAGCTAGACACAGACATGCACACACAAGGGTGGTGGTGGTGGGGGGGAGAGAAGCAAAATGATTTTTGTCGTTGTCATCATTTGAATTTTTTTTTTGAAATAGGATTTCCCTGTGTAACCCTGGCTATCCTGGAACTTACTCAATACTTCAGGCTGGCCTCAAACTCAGAGATCCACCCACCTCTGCTGCTAAGTGCTGGGATTAAAGGCATGCACCATTACACCCAGCCAAAATGGGTTTTGAAAATAAATCTTGCTGTCAAATCAGGGCATGGTGGCACATGCCTATGATCACAATACTCAGAAAGCAGAGGCGAGAGAATCAGGAGTTCAAGTTCATCCTTGCCTATGTAGTCAGTTTAAAGCCAGTCTGGCTGATGTGAAATCTTGTCTCACAAAACCAAGCCAAACTAAACTAAACTAAACCAACCAACCAACCAAACAAACAAACAAAAAAACCCTAATAAAAAAATGGACTGCTGAACATATAGTTCTCCAAAGAAGAAATACAGTGGAAAAAAAAAATGGTAATGTAAAACTGTTCAATGTCCTTAGTCATTGGGGAAAAGTAAATTAAAACTATTTTGAGAATTTTCCTCATCCAATCAGAATGGCTATCAGGAAAATGACAAATACTGGCAAAGAAAAGGTACCCTTTATCAATACTACTGGTAATGGAAACTCATCCATCTGGAACCAATTTTAAAAAAAAAAAAAAAAAAAAAAAAAAAAAAGCAAGAGAAGAGAAGAGTATGCTGTTACCCTCTGTACTGACCAGACAGGATATCAAGCTAGTGACATAACACTAATTCTTCATACTTTGCTTTAGAAAGTGAATATTTCTTCTGATCCCTCTGTCCTAGCCTCCCAAGTGCTAGGGTTACTCACAAAGGAGATTCTTTTTCTGAAAGATTATGTATGGAAAATATATATAGAGATGGTTATCAAATCTGTGCCTCCAGGAGAACATGACCCACTGAATCAACTAAGCAATGCTTGCTCATATGGGCTCACAAAGACTGAGGCAGCAAACAAAGGGCCTGCACAGGTCTGGACCCAGTTTTCTGGGTATATGTAATGGCTGTTAGCTTGGTGTTTTTGTGGTATTCGTAACCATAGGAGTGGGTATGTCATTGACTCTTTTGCCTGCTCTCAGGATTCTTTTCCTCCTGTTGGGTTGCCTTGTCCAACCTCAATATAAGGGCTTTTGCCTTGTCCTACTGTATCTTATTTTGCTGAGTTTGGCTGTTGTCTCTTGGAGGCCTGTTCTTTTCTGAAAGGAAACCGGGGCAGGGGATGAATCTAGGGGAGAGGGAAAGTGTTGGGGAACTGGGAAGAGTAGAGAGAGAGGAAACTCTGGTATTAGCATGTATTATATGAGAGAAGAATTTAATTTCAATTTAAAAAAGAAATAATTTCCCTCCAGCAACATGATACACAAGGAATCTTTCAGAATCATCAGCAACAGTTCCTGCCTATGAACATTGTCTCCCTTTTCTAATCCATGAAATGGAAACAGAAGTCACAGCATATCCAGTATTGGAGCAGGCCAGCTGAGCACACTGTTTGCTGCTGTTCCTTCCATTTAGTTGTCTTTAAAAGTTATTGCATTATGGTAAAGCCACGGGAAACCTATGAGTGTGTGAATCCTGCCTCTTGACTAATATCTGGGTGTTCCTCCTCTTCTCTCTAGTTTTGGTGTCATCCCAAGCACTCCCTTGGCCATCCATACTCCACTGATGCCAAACCAGAGCATTGATGTCTCTCTGCCTCTCAACACCTTGGGCCCAGTCATGAAGATGGAACCTCTGAATAACTTGCAGGTCAGAGTTTTCCTTCACTTGCAGAGTGTTTGTTAATATCTTCATCCATCTGTAGTCACTCATTCTCCATTGCTGTAACTAAATACCCACGTACATTTAGCTTACTGTTATCATGCACAGAATTGTGGTAGATGACATGTGACAGGGAGAAGTCACAGTAGCAGCAAAGGAAGCCTAGACAGTCTCTCAAAGGGACTACTGTAGTGTCTTGAAGGGTCCAGTGTTCCCAGTGACCTCAACACCTCCCACTAGGCCGTTCCCAGTCTCAACTCCAGCATGCAGAAGACCCAGCCTCCCAATATGAAACCTCTGAGGAAAACCTCTTTCCTTATGATAAATAGTTTGAAGTAACTCTATGGTGAAGACTTTCCATTTTGTTCCATAGAACAAGCTATGCAGTGACTTAGAGAGTTATTTAATAAACATTTTAAAGGGTTTTTTTTTTTTTTGGTTATCCTAATTTGGCTGAGAATAACTTTGAAGTTGGTCCTCCAGGCTCTACCTCCTCTAAGTGCAGGATTATAGGCATGTAGCACCATGCCTGGTTTAAGATTTCCAGTTGAGGAAACTGGAGATATAACACAGCAGTTAAGAGCAGTGGCTGCTGTGTTGATATATTATTTATGATTTATTAAAGTTTGCCTGAGGATTCAGAAAGCAAATCAGCCATAGAAGCCAGGCACACACCTTTAATCCCAGCAGCCAGAAGCTAGGAGGTGGTGGTACATACCTTTAATTCTAGGACTCAGGATTAATAGGTAGATGGTTCACTGTGAGTCCAAGGCCACCCAGATCTACACAAGATTGATCCAGTCCTAAAGAGAAACAGCTCACACAAAGATGATCTCAGCACCTGGGATCACACGCCCTTTAATCCCAGCACTAGAGGAAGCAGAGTCTTCATTAGTCAATATCAGCATTCATTCTCCAGCCACATTGAAGATAGGAAGACATTCAGTCTCAGGATTTTCCAACCACACTGAGGAGAGGGCAGCAGGATCAGCCCATTCAGCCTGAGGTAGTGGTAAGAACGAGTAGCCATCTACTTTGCTTTTCTGATCTTCAGCTTGAAGTTTGAACCCCAATATCAGACTCTAGGTCTTTTATATTTGTGCTACAGGCTGCATTTAACAGAGGACTAGGTTCAGTTCCCAGCACTCACATGCAACTCACAACCATCTGTAACTACAGTTTCAGGGGATCTGACACCCTCTTCTGACCTCTGTAGGAACTATACACATACATTGAATACAGGCAAATACTCATACACATAAAAGTAATAAATCTTTTTTTAAAGAAGACTCCTGGTGTCTGGAGAGATGGCTCAGTGGTTAGGAGCACTGACTACTCTTCCAGAGTACTCAGGTTCAATTCCCAGCACCCACATAGCAGACAACTGTCTGTAACTTCAAGATATGACATGTTCACACATTCATGCAGGCAAAACACCAATGCAAATCAAATAAAAAGAAATCATTAGAAAAAACAAAAAGGCTTCCACCTGAAAAGAAAATATGTTGATAGTGAGCTCACACTTGATCAAAAATGGAAAGGAGAAAAGATGCACTGTGGCAGATGTAAGACTTGGTGGAGAATCGTTATCCCTGCTAGAAATTGAAACAACAGAATAATTTGAATGAGACGGAAACATATTTAACATGGTGAAACAAAAATATTAGCCATGCACTTTCCATTCCAGACAAATGAATCATTTTGCTCAGTGTTCTAGAAATACTGATGTGAGATAATGACTATTATGTTGAACTTCGAACTAAATATTCTTTAGTAGTAAAGACATCGGCACAATTGTTTGCCAGTTCACCAACTACTTTGTTGCCACAGTGGCTAATTGTTGCTTTTCTTAGCACTGAGTAAAAATTTTTAGAGTAGACAAGTGAGTCACAATATAACTTGGCTGAGACTAGAAGAAAACTAAGGTTGCTCTGTAGATAGAATTGTCTGTTACTATGAGGAAAGTAATGTGTTAAGGGTGTTTCCAGCTCACAGTCTTCAAGTAACTAACCCAGATATGCATCTGCTCTTTCTTGGAGGCTAACCTCCCATTGGCCCATTAAGCCCCAAGCATGATGTCTAGGACAGTCAGCATGTATGCATGAATGCGTTCCTTCAGGAGTAGGAAGGATATTTGGGTCACAGAAACTAGAGCAAGCATACAGTGCCTAAAAGAAAACAAAGGAATGTTAGTTCACTTTCCTATTTGCATTTCTAAATTACTGAACCCCAGATAGGAACCCTCCTAAAAAGAAGGTGGATCTTAAATCTAAAGCCTTCCCTTGAAGGCACTGATAGAATATTAGGGTTAAGAAGTTATTTTTCCCACACCTGCTGTTGTGAAAAGCAGTCTGTAAAAAGGATGTGTCTAATGATTGGGCCTGTCACTTGCCTAGCAAGCACACTCCGCACCACCCCCAACTCCATCTCTAGTCAGCTACTGCCTCTTCAAGCTCTCCTTGTGGGCTCTTCTCTCTCAGGGATAGCATAATTGTGACTCTATTATTAATTGGTACTTCTCAGTAGTAAAGATAAACAAAACCTTGAAAATAGAAAAGCTTTCAATTACTCTGAAAGCTGTATTAATGTCTGCTTGGAGAAGGAAGCGAAGAAATAGCTGATGGGAGTGAGGGACTGCAGAATTTAGCTTCCGTTCTGCTCTTGTCCTCATGTGAACAAGTAGAGTTAAAATTTAACTTAGGATTAGACCAAATATAATACTGTTACAAACGTTTTTTATTAAAATGCTCATTAAGCTGCCATTTGCTAGAGTATGAAATGTGTAAGTTAAGATACCATTTCTTCACATGTATTTGTGCATGGTGGGTCCATATATACATACATGTGTGTGTGTGGATATGGAGGCCAGTGGTTGGCATCTACCTTGTGTTTTGATACAGGATTCATTTGGAGCTTGTTGTGATTCAGCTGGTCTGGTTGTCTGATGAGCTCCAGGTGTCTGCCTTCTTTGCTTCCAAAGTACTGAAGTTACAGATACATGCCACCATAGCTGGCTTTCTTATGTGGCTGCTAAAGATCAAACTCAAATGGTCAAACTTAGACACCAGACATTTTTACCAACTGAGCCATCTCCCATGTGTGCTCTTCCTCTACGTGTGTCATTTTCCTCAGGAGAGCACCTCATTTTAGTACACAGTCTCTTGTTGGCCAAGAGCTTACCAAGCAGGCTAAGATAGGTGACCAGTGAACCCTGGGAATCTGCCTGCCTTTGCCTGTCTTCCCGTTGTTGATATTAAAAGCATTTGATACCATGCCTGTTTTTGTTTTAATGGCTTCTGCTCATCAAAACCTCGTGCTTGCAAAGGAAGTGCTTTACTGACTAAGCTGTCTCCCCAGTCCCAATTACTTCTTAAAGTAGAAAGTCAGTTATTATGCCACAGATAAAGAGTGAAATCTCTAGTAGAGATTTGAACCTAGGATGATTTTACTGCCATTCCAGGGTTGATTACAAAGACTTTTGTGAGGGTAAGGATATAGTTCAGTTTTTGCCTACTATGTAAAATTCTGGGTTTGATCCACAGCAACACACACACACACACACACACACACACACACACACACACACACACACACACCACACACACACACACACACACACACTCACACCACACACACCACACACACACACACACTCACACCACACACACCACACACACACACGCCTCTAAATCCAGCTTATAAATAGCATATGAAGTAAAATTTGCCCCACTGTGGAATTCTTTTGAGTTTATTTATATCAGATAATTATATCCTAAAAAAGAAAAGATTATTCCCCTATTTAAGTAAAACAAAAACTTTAACAAGTGTCTAAATAATTTTTCTCTAAATGTGTTTAATTGACTCCAGTGTCATTGTTTTTTATTCCACATGTTTTAGTTGCTTAGAAACATTTTCTCAGTATACTCATGGGCAAGTAACTGCTTCTTCAAGTCAGAGCCTGCACAGACACAATGGAGTTATGACATGCCTTAGAGTTCCCATGGCTACATGGCTTCCTTGTTCACTGTGCTGTAGCTGGGAGTATTGATAGTGTCATTCTTTCAGAATACTTTTTAGCAGGATTACATAAGTATAGATTAAAGAATCATCTGGGTTAGACATGATATCTCTAACCTCAGCATCAGTAAGTTTTAAGCAAGGGTATTGCAACAAGTATAAGGCTAGCCTGAACTACATAGTGATCTTCAGATTAGGTAAATAAATGATTGGGCTAAAGTGTGAGAATCGGTCTCTAAACAACAAAAACAAATTCTGTAGGAAAACTCAGACTTCTCTCCCCATGTAGGCCCCCATACTTCTCTACAGAAACAACTTCTTTTGCCTCTTTTAGTTGATCCTTTTGCTGTTTGCCTCTATTAATAAAACATTCTCTATTGCAACTTAGAGTTATTTCCCACATCCCTGTTTTCCTGGTAAAGTCAACCTTGAAATTTGCTTAAGTCAGTGGTTATTGTTATTATAATGCCTAGTCATATTGAGCCATATAGTAAGATGTGATTTTTTTCCCTATAAAACTTCCTATAAATTGACAATTTGATAGCTTCTTTTATGTTCTTAGGCACAGTTCAGTCCAAAGTGTTATGGAGTTCATATTCTCCATCATAGTCTTGTCAGCTCACCTTTCTTGAAACCTCTTCTGAAGTTTTTAAAATCCTGTTCCTGTGCAGACTGCCAGCTGTCACCCTGATCCCCTACAGCATCACCCTCATCTCCTACATATGTGCTTCACATTTTAGAGTAGATTTCTTGGTTTATTCTTTCATTTTGATGAAATAGATCTTCCTGAGACGAGGGAAATGCATTTTTGGAGACACCATCTTTTGTGTGTGTGTGTGTGTGTGTGTGTGTGTGTGTGTGTATGGGTGTTTTGCCTGCATGTATATCCATGTGTACAGTGCCTATGAAGGCCAGAAGAGGATGTTGGATGTACTGAATTTCAGACAGCTGTAAGTCACTATATGGGAGCCAGAAATTGGACCCAGGACCTCTGGAAAATCAGCCAGTGCTCTTAACCACTGTGCCATCTCTCCTACCCTAAGGTTTTACCTGTTTCTTTATGTATCTCCTTTATTTTCTTCACACTTGTTTAATACTGTTTGTATAAATTCTAGGTTAAGACTCATGTATCATAGTCTATGTCCTGTACTTTACCAATGAAAACTTATAGAATCCCTACCCTTTCCACAGACTACTCCATCATGCTAAAGCAATCCCAGACATTGCTGTCACTTCATCTGTGTGTATGTTGTCATATATCTTCAAAAAAAAAAAAAAAATCTTTAAAGAAGAAAAAGCACACAGTAGGGAAATAAGGATAGGAAAATGGCTCACTGGGTAAAGTGCTTGCCGCACAACCATGAGGACCTGGGCATGGCAAAAACTGCCAGTAATTCCAATAACGGGAGAGTCTCAGTAGCATGCTAGCAATCCAATGCAGCCAATCAGTGAAAGAGCCTGTCTTAAAAAATAAGTTGAAACCAGGAATAATGGTGTAATCCTTTAATCCCAGCACTTAGGAAGCAGAGGCAGGTTGGAGTTCAAGGCTAGCCTGGTCTTCATAAGAGAGTTCCAGGGCAATTAGGACTATATGGTGAGACTCAAAAAAAAAAAAAAAAAAAGTTGGAACATGTCGTAGATGTCATAGTTAATTTCTTACTGCTGTGACAAAATACACTGACAAAAGCAACTAAGAGAGAAGCATTTACTTTGGCTTATAGTTCCTTCAGGATATAGTTCATTCTGTTGGGAAGGACATGGCAAGAATGAGCAGGAAGCTGGTCACCTTACATCAGGAAGCAGAGTGAACAGAAAGTGAGCAAGGGCCGTACACACAGCCTCAGGGTCCAGCCCTAGTTACCTTCTTCCAGAAGACTCCATCTCCTAAAAGTTCCACAGATTACCCCAACTGAACCAGCAGCTGCAAATATTTAATATTCAAACCATAACAATGATTAAGGAGGACACCCAACATCAGTACCTGGCACACACACACACACACACACACACACACACACACACACACACACTCACACACTCACTCACTCACTCACTCACTCACTCACAACTATAATTATTCTCACATCTTAAAAATATTACCAAGAATTTTTTGGCAGCCAATTAATCCATTTAATTTTCAAATTTCTAATTTGTCTTAGTAGCTTAACTGTTTTGTTTTCTGGTTCTGGGAATCGGATGCAGAGCCTTATGAATACTGGGTGACCATTTTGCCACTGGACTACATCCATATACCCTCAGTTTGGTTTTACTGTTACTATTTATTTAAATTGGCAAAATGCATATATTGTGAAGGATTGTTGCTGTTTTCTTACACCTCTGCCATGTTGTTTGTCTGTTGTGTTTGGGAAGTGACAGTGTTGCTCATCATCTCAGTCAGTGTTGCATGCTGGAGCTGCATCCCCAACCCTCTTTGCTTGTACTCTTTAATACACTAGCTATTAGCCTACATATGGTTATATAAATTGAAATTAACTAAAATTAGGTAAACATCTCAATTCCTCCACTGTGTATAAAAACAGGTGTGATTAGTAGTTGGTAGATTGGATAGTGCAGAGCTCTGTTGGGAGGTGCTTCTGTGCATCCTTCTCTGCCCTTCATCTTTTGTCTTATACTTACCAGACTTGGAGCTTGCATAGCTTCTGGAATCTATGAGTTGATCATTTTTCTCAAATTTGGGTTTGGTCCTTAATCTTTACTTTTTTCCCCCTTGCCTTGTTACATTTCCTCTCTCCTAAAACTCTAGTCACGCTTTTTAAAATCATCTCTTAGGTCATTGTGGCTGTTGTTGGAGGGAGGGCTTGGTTTTGTTTTTCTGTTCTTAAAATCAGATGATTTCTATGGTCTTTTATTTTGTTTTTAAACTATGTCCTTTTTCTTGAACTGCCTTGATTCTTTTTTAAAAGCCTCTAAATATCCTGAGTGTACCATAATGACTGTGCCAGGCTTTTGGAAAAGACTACAGAGTCTTTAGCATTCAGTCTGTAAGGTCACTTAGCCTACCAAACCTCAGTGGTCTATCCTCACAGAAGGAATTAATCTTTCCATTTTACACAGAGCTGGGGTTTCAGGTGCTATCTGTCAGTATGAGAAAGATATGTCGATCTAGGTCTGTTGATGGCATTGTAGTTCTTTCTCTTTTTTTTTTTTTTTCAGTTTTTCAAGACAGGGTTTCTCTGTGTGTAGTCTTGGCTGTCCTGGAACTCACTCCATAGAGATCTGCCTGCCCAACCTCTTTCTTTTTCTTTTTTACAACAGAGCTTTGGTGTGGGTTGAACTCAGGCCCTCAAGCTTGCTGGGCAGACTACAGTCCCATCCCCAGTCTTCTCTTTTAAATGGCCCTACCCTACCAGAAAAGCCCTGAGTGCTATAAGTCATAACCATTTAGGGAGTCTATGGTATTACTGCCAATCTGTGTGTTTTCCCTTCCTTTATGGATTTATGACTGTAAAATGTTTTATTCTCCTTTAGTTATAGCAAATTCATATATCTCAGGTCAACTTCTAAATGTAACTGAAGATGACCTTAAACGTCTGAGTTTACAGACTTATGCCACCACTTCTGTTTACATGGTTCTGGGAATTGAACCCAGGGCTTTGTGGATTCAAAGCAAGCATTCTACGAACTTTACTACATCCTCAGCCTTAAATGTGATTTATATTTCTTTCTTTGCTTAGGAGGCTGATTATACTTTCTTAAAAATTCTCTGTTGAAGCAAGCAGTGGTGGCTCACACCTTTAGTTCCTAGTACTGTGGAAGCAGAGACAGGTGAATCTCTGTGAGTTTGAGGTCAGCCTGGTCTACAGAGTGAATTTCAGGACAGCCTAGGCTCCACACAGAGAAACCCTGTCTTGAGAAACCAGCAAAAAAAAAAAAAAAAAAAAGTTCTTTTTTTAGCCAGCAAGATGGTTCAGCCAGTAAAGGTATTTGAATCCTCAAGACAAACCTAAGTTTGATCCCTGGAGCCCACATAATAAAAGGAGAGAACAAACTCTTGCAAGTGTCCTCTGACCTCCACATGTACTATGGCATATGTGCAAAGATAAACACAAATACATGAGGACAAATAAGCAAATGTAATTTTTTAAAGTCTTTTTTTTCCTTCTATATAGATTCACCATCAAGATGAATCTTTTTATCTATTGTTTCTTAATCTCAAATAAACTGTTGGATAAGAGGCTGCAGTGTTGATTAGGCAAATGAAATAGATATGTGATTTTTGTCTTTGCTTGTCTGTTAAAAATAAGTCAGCATTCATTAGTCCTGATGAGGGAAGAACGTGTTGAAGACAGCAGCTATGAAGAACACCTCTTCTAATCCTGTTTTAGTATTGTCTTTAAGACCTTTGTCAGCCAGAAGGGGTTTTGTGACAATATGGCCCTAAGGAAATTATGTCCCTTGTCACTGCATTGTAGTCTCAGCTTGCAAGACCATCAGTTGCGGATGGTGCCTGGCCTGTTACTTCTTGTCTCCCGTATGTCTATTCGCACCCAGAAAAGTCCACAGCTGTAGCTATTGTACCAAAAAACCTGGTGAGTGCTTCCAAATGGAAGACTTTGCAGCAGCTTGCCTTGGATGAAGTAGGCCTGCTTGGCATTTGCAGACTTGACTGATACACAGTACAAACAAGTTCAGGATTAAAGCTGCTTTGGCTTTTCAGGATCCATAGTTGGGGACTCCACGTGGCCTTTAGGGCACTGCTTGTTCCATGTACTCAATCCTTGGAGATGGCTAGCACAGACACAATGCTGTGTTCAAATTAGATAAGTAGATCCAGTGCCATATATACTCAAGTAGTCCTAAAATATCCCAGAAGCATCATGTAAGGAAATGCAGTCTTAATTATGGAAAATTAAAAATAATTTGCTACCCAAAAATAATTTCTGCAATTGGCTATTTCAGTATATTTTTCTTACCACAGCAAGACTACAAATGTTCTTCAGTTTCATCAAAGAAATTTGGTATCTTGAATTTTAGATACTCGCTTTGATTGTGCTTGATGGCACATCTTTTTTTTGTCAGGATAGCTGAGATTCAGGTTGAAGGTGGAACTCAGTGCTAGAATGCTTGCCTAACAAACACAAGACTCTGGGCTTGATTTCTAGCACCCACACTAACTTCCCTCAGAAGATAAGATTTTCCTGAGTAGCCCTTCTGTTCTCTGTAACTGATACCCCACAACCAGTTGCTGGATTTTCATAAAAGAATGTCTGTAGTTAGGGTTTCAATTGCTTCTCTAAAACATCACGATGAAAAGCAACTTGGGGAGGAAAGGATTTATTTCATCCTACAGTTCCACAGCACAGTCCATCACTGGAACCTGGGGGCAGAAGCTGATCAGAGGCCAAGGAGGGGTGCCGTTTACTGGCTTGTTTCTCATGGTTTGCTTAGCCTGCTTTCTTACAGCACGCAAGGCAATCATTGTGGAGGTGGCACTGCCCATGGTGAGCTAGAACCTCCTGTATCAACTGTTAATCAAGGAAATAAATGTACCTACCACAGGCTTTGCCCATAGGCCAGTCTGGTAGAAGCATTTTCTCAACTGAGTTTCCTTTTTCCAAAATGATGCTAGCTATGTCAAGTTGAAATAAAACTAAGCAGCACAGAGAAGAAAGGGTTTATTTCAGCTTACAGTTCCACATTACAGTGTGTCACTGAAAGAACAAGGCAGAACCTGGAGGCAGGAACTAAAGCAGGAGCCATGGACCATGGAGGAAGACTGGCTACTGGCTTGCTTCTTCGTGCTTGTTCAGCCTGTTTCCCTCCTCCACCTCCTCCTCCTCTTCTTCCTCTTCCTCCTCCACCCCATCTTCCCCCTCTTTTGTTTTCTTTCTCTCATTGTGTAGCCCTGGCTATTCTGGAACTCCCTAGTAGACCAAGCAGCCTCAAATTTATAGAAATCCCCTTGTACTCTGCCTCCCAAGTGTTGGGATTAAAGGTGTACATGTCTGGCTCATTAGCTTGATTTCTTATGTACCCTAGGACTACCTATCCAGGGATGGCACCACCCGAAATGAGCTGGGCCTTTCCACTTCAATTAAGAAAATGCCTCATGGGCCTGCCTACCAGCCAGTCTTACAGAGACATTTTCTTAACTGTGGCTCTCTATTCTCAGGCATGTCTAGGTTCCTGTCAAATTGACAAGAGCCAAACGGCACATCTGTTCACAGCAGCTGCCCCACCTGCATGACCACATGTAAGCAATAGGCAGTAACACTGTATGCTCTTGAGCCCAGGAACTCTGTGCAGTTAGAAATCTGCCAGCAGAGTCAGAAGACAGTTGTTACTGAATACAGAGCTCAGCTCTCGGTCCACTCAAGCTTATGCCATAGGAAAGGGCCCTGTGAGGGCCAGCCATTCAAGGGAACAAAGGTCCATGCTTAAGATCTTGAGCAAAGAATTAAAAAAAAAAAAAAAATACAATAGTAATAAAAAGTGATCTGTAGATTTTTCTTATTTTATGTGTTGGTATTTTGCCTCCTTGTATGTCTATGTGAAGGTGTTAAATCACTTGGAGCTGGATAACAGACATTTGTGAGCTGCCATGTGGGTGCTGGGAATTGAACCTGAATCCTTTGGAAGAGTAGCCAGTGCTCTTTAACCCCTGAGCCATTTCTCTAACCCCAGACTTTGTTGATTAAAACCATAGCCATCTTCTACCATAATTATAAGCTGTAAGTGGGTGATGAAAAGTGAAACCTGTTTGAGACTTCTAGTTTGTTGCATGGTTTGAAACAGCTTTAACTGTATGATCTTTATACGTCTAGAGAACATTGAATTTTCAGTACAAACATGTAAGCTCTTCCTAGTCCCACTGTCTCATTATCCTGAAAACTTTACACAAAGTTTTACTATATGTTATAGGTTCATGTTTAAGAGAACTCTGGGATTTTCCTGAGCTGGACTGATACCTATTTTAGAGTCACATTCACATTTACTTATACTACACTCTTATGTTTTTCTCCAGTGCTGTATTTTATGAAATATGTTTTTTTTTAACTTTTAAAAATGTATGGGTTATTCTGGCTTCATGATATGAAAATAATTACATATTGAAATAAAACTTGAGGGCTTGGGGTATAGCCTGCTGGTCTAACCCTTACTATCATGTTTGAGGCCTGGGATTAAATTCCCACCACCTAAAAACAGAAAAACAAAACAATGCACATAGAACAAGTAGAAAAGAGAGGCTTAGAAAAGACCCATGACCATGCACGTGTGAAGACTGCAGTCCTGGGCTCAGGCTGCAGTTCAGTGGTAGAGCTCTTGACTAACAAGTACAAGACCCTAGGTTCCATTCACAGCAAGAACAAGCAACCCTACAGTTGGGAGGGTAGCTTTTACTCTTTCTGTTTCAAAGCCGTCTTTCTCACAGAATTCATACTGTACTGGCAGTGGTTGGGGTTTGAGTATTTGCAGGAATACTACCAGTGTTTATTACCCTGGAATTCTCAGTTCTGAGTTCGTGAAATTCCATTAAAAAAAAAAAAAGATAATTACTTGAAATGAAATATGCCTTCCTTTAGTGTCTCTGTGGACACCAACTGTGGATTTCACAGAATAAGTTTCTTTCAGAGTCAAGGTACACAGAGTGAAAATCTGTCATGGAGGCATGTAATGAAAATGTCCTGAGTCTGAACTTATTTTCCTTTTCATTTATGTTTTTGTGTTGTTTTGAGCTAAATTTTGACTGTGTTGCCCAGTATAGCCTTGAACTCACAGTTCTCCCATAGCATCCTGAGTAGCTGGAGTTACAGGTGCACACCACACCTGGCTTTGCTTTCCCTTGTATTCCATTTCAGGAAAGCCTGGTTTAAGGGAAAGCATTGATAGAGTTGTCAGTCTAAACCCAGTTAAAAGTGGGGTTGCTGTTGTATATCATTAAAATCTATCATATATAAAACTAAAAAAAAAAAAATGACCAATCATTTTTGAAAGGTATATAATTAAACAGCGGTGGTCCTTGGCGTAGTAATAGCTTTTGTTTTCAGGAACCATTGAAAGAATTGGAGGGTAAATACTTAGAATCTCTTGTTTTTCTGACAGTCTACCCCTTCTGAATATGACCTGCTTCCCTGGTGGACTGCCTAGAGATAGCATCTGTGCTCAGTACCTGTCCTCTCTAGCATCTCAACAGCTACATGTCTTTCTTTTGTCCACATAAGGTTAGATAACATACAGGCAGTACATAGGCACAGCTGTGACTCTAGTTCATTTCCAATTTGCAGCTAATGAAGTTTTTATGCTATTACTAGGGTTTCTACAGCATACTAGTCTAGGATTTGGGGTGTTACTTTAACTGATACAGTTCTGCCTTCATTATCTTAGAACATGATACATTTTATATTAAATGTGTTTTAAAGGGTCTTTTTACCTTATTTAGTGTATACATATGTGATGTGGGAGTCTCTGTGACCTTCACAGCCAACAGAGTAACAAATCTGCAGGAGTCAAGAAGGCAGTTCAGTTCAACAGTAGCCAGTGTTGGTTCAAACTTTGGGAGTCTGACCCTGAGTAGTTTAGGCATATTTAAACACAGCACAGTTTGGTGAAAACTTTCCCATGTGCAAAATAACATGTAAACAATTCCTGAGGAACAAAGTAAGCTAAAGATCAGATGGGGATGTGACACTTTCCATAAAGATAGGTCCATAGATTGAACAAGAAAAATACACTCAGGATAAGGTTTGGAGGACGACCCAATATGACCACACAACTAGCACAAAGGTCTATTAACCATGTCCGCCCCCCCCAGCCTTCCGGGTAGGTAACAGGTTATATATCCTTTGCTTTGAAGGAACAATTCTGTGTGTTTAACATTCCAGATTCCCCAAGTGCTCATCTGTGAGCACAAGTAACTCTGTGCTTCCTATAGTATGAGTAGTGTGCACATGGGGGGAGGGGGCACCCAGAAAATAGTTTGCACAATTTGGTTACTTCGTTTTACCATGTTGGTACTGGACAGCTTGGTAACAGATGCCCTTACTCACTGAGCTGTCTGCTAGCCCCTATTTTAACAGCAGTAGGAGGTATAGCCTAATAGTAGAACTCTTGCCCAGCATGTATAAAGCCCCTGGGTTGAATTTCTTCAATCTCAAAATAGTAAGGAAAGTTTAATAATAAGCTCTCACAGCAGGCAACAGCCAATGAGTTCCCTTCCTCTGAGTGTTAATCTCTGAGTATTAATGTTATGATACTTAAGATGTGACAGCTGCAGGCTCTCCCAGTCCTAGGCAAGGTACATATAACTATTATGGAAAGGGAAAAGAGTGATGCCTATGGTTGTATTTGTTTGTTGATTAGGATTTGCAAAACTGCATTTGGAGGGTTGGAAAGATGGTTCAGTGGTTAACACTTGCTGCTGTTTCAGAGGACCCAGATTCAGTTCCTAGCACCCACACGGAAGCTCATAACTCTAATTGTAGGGAATCTGATGTCCCCTTCTGGCTTCCTTGGACACCAGGCACCCAAATGGTACACATACATACATGCAGACAAAATACTCATACTCATAGAATAAAAGTAAATATATATATATATATATATATATATTTGTAAATATCTTTTTTTAAGTTTAGCATGTGGAGAACTGGCCTGTTTCTAAACTGAAAGGCTTGAGAAATTATTGATGGCTATTTTTGGCATCTGATACTATATAATGGGATTCTATTGACAGCTAACTAGAGGAAGAAAAAAGTGAAAGTTTGTAATAATGGTGTCTGGATAGCCACTGAGTTGTTCAGTGTAGTATCACAGGTTAGTCATATTTTGACAGAAAGGGGTAACATATACACTGTAAGTTCCTGGTTTATTTTCCTGCCATAAAAGTTTTTTTTTTTTTTTTCCTTTTTCTTTTAAATGAGGACAGTGGGGCTGGGTATATAGTTCAGTGTGGAGCTCAAGGTCCTGGGTTTAATCCTCAGCCCCATGGGGTATGGGGGTGCTACCTGGAACTAGAGAAGAGCCATGCATCTTGACCCTGAAGTCCTTGTAAGGCATGTAGTTCCTAAGAATGAGCCTGCTAAGCTCACATTCCCAGACAGAAAGAATATGCATTTGTAATTATCTAAACTGAGAAGCTGAAGTCCTGACAGTAGGCTCAGGACCTCATATGCCCTGACCATGTTCTTCTGTCCCCTTACCTCATTGGCTGCCTCTGTTCCTCCACCCCTTTCTCTGCTGTAGGGCTGGCAGCTGGTCCACTGCTACCATGAAGCCTTTAAATTGGCGTTTTTCTTGTCTGGAGTTTGCCCTCCCAATTCTACCTGCATGGCTTATTACTTCTCTCAGGTTTTCTTGTCAGACTGTCTTTGGACAGCCAGCCTGAAAATAATGACCCTGAGACTTATTAATTATGAAAACTTGGCCTTAGCTTAGGATTGTTCCCAACAAACTCTTATTACTTAATTAACCCATTTTAACCCCCCCCCCTTTTTTTTTTTAAATCTATGTTCTGCTACACTCAGTTACTTCCTCTTAGTACAGCACATCTGACTTGCTCAAAGTGTGCTGGCAAAATCCTGTACCTCTCTTCTCAGGAAACCCCACCTATTTTCTCCTGCCTACCTATTGGCCATTCAGCTGTTTGCTAACCAATCACAATGACACATCTTCACATAGTGTACACAAGTATTTTGCAACACCTCTGCTAAAACACTATCTTTTAAGTAAGGCCACACTCTGCCCTTCCCCCAGTCTGTCTTAACCCTTTTTGCTTCCTATACTACTACTTATCACATTTTAAACTCTTCTTTCCTTCCTTCCTTCCTTCCTTCCTTCCTTCCTTCCTTCCTTCCTTCCTTCTTCCTTCCTTCCTTCCTGACTCTAGAGCAAACTGTTGGAAATCAGCAGGTACTGCTCCCCCCCCCCCATTTCTAATGTCTCAGTGCCTAGAACAGTAAGTAGATAGTAAATATATGTTATTGGATTACCCCCCCCCCCATTTAGAAACATTAGATTCTTCTAGTTCTTAAGCAATACCCAGCACTTCATCTTAGCAGGGACTCCCTTATTACAGCATCTGCCTGCTGTTGCTCAGGGTCTGAGCCTGAACCTGTGTGAAGGTGATCCCCCGCTTAAATTTAATCTCATATCAACAATCACAGATTTCATTTTTATGAGAGGGAATGGAGAAGAGACTGTTGCTTTAAAGCATCTCAAGATTGGAGATGAGGAGACAAATAGGACATCTTCTTCTAACATTTGGAGAATTTTTATGTCACTAACCTATGCCTAATACTTCTTTAGAATAAAATCAAACTGCCAGCCTTAAATTATCCAACTGTGTCTTAAAGAGTTGAAGACTACTTTTATTAATATTTCTAGGTTAAATTTGGAAGCTCAGAGTAAGTGAAAAAGTTGAAGGATGCTCTCAACTTGCTTGCCTTTTTATAACCCCGATAAATGCAAAGATGTATGTGAGAGAGATGCATAAATGGAGAGGGGGGGAAACTTGAATAGAAAAGGTAAACTGGGCATGGTCACTTATGTCTATAACCCTAACACTCAGAAGGCTGAAGCAAGAGGACCATTGAGAGCTAGCCTGGACTGCTTACTCAGACCCCAGCTCTGAAATTAAAATAAAATAAAAGGACATGGTTGTTCGTTTTATCTGGTCATACATTTGTTTACTTTAAGGATTTGATTAGCTTTTAAAGATTTCAGAGCTGGGCATGGTGGTGCATGCTTTTATGCCAGCATTCAGGAGGCAGAGGCAGGTGGATCACCATGAATTTGAAGTCAGCCCGGTCTACATAGTAAGTTCCAGGTCAGTTAGGGCTCAAAAGAAAAGAAAAGGTACTTCAGATAACTATCAAACAGTCTGGCATTTGCCTTTAAAAGAAAAATCCTGATCCAGGTTTTCTTTGCATGCATTCTGAAAGTTTGCATTGATAGGAATAGATGTGATTATAAATTAAAAGATAAGAAGTACTGAATTTGGAACTTCTAAGATGAACTTGACTTTGGGAAGGTGTCATCCTATGTGAGTTTGGCCTGTTCCCTGCAGTTCAGAGAGCCTCCGTGATGACTGAGGTCAGCTACTTGGATCTGGTTTAAGTTGCAGTAAGAGTTGTAGATGGCTCAGTGATTAATAGTGCTTGCTCTGCTCCTTCAGAGAGCCAGAGTTTGGTTCCCAGCCCCCTCCTCCAGGCCCTACTGGCACCTGTATGTATGTGTATATATACATTTTAGTAAAAATTTAAGATCAGTAGTCCTAATGACTGCTGTGCTTTGGGCTTCTTTCATAGATGGCCTTGAATTCATTCTTGTGTGCCCCTGCCCAAATCAGAATTCTGACAGTTAAATCTCTTTTTGAAACTTATGTCTATCTACTTTACAACCTTAATCTACTCTTTGGTATTTTGGAATTTTGTATGTATGTATGTATGTATGTATGTATGTATGTATGTATGTATGTTTATATTTAGTCTCTCCCATGGCTAAATGACTTGAGAGTGTTCTTGAGAATAGATTAATTAGCTTTCATGGCAGAATGAGGACTACATGAATCACAGGTTTTACCTCCTCTTAAAACAGGGCCTACAATTTGTTGTAGGAATTTGTTGTATTTTTAAATATCAGTAGTAATTTGTCCTACTTGAGGATTTTGAGTTTTAGGAGTCATGGTGGGGATGATGTCTGTTCAAAGCTTCTTTTTCTGTCAAAACTGTAAGTGCTAAAGTGCATTCTGTCACCCACAGGGCTTTCACCTAGGGACTTAGAACCACTGATATACTTTGCCTACAAAGGGTTTCCATTCTTCATCCTTTTGACAGTGAGTAATAACCATCATCTCCCAAGAATCAACAAGTGTAGCCTTTATCTAGGCTACCCAGCAAATTGGTATGGGCAGAGCACTCACTACTCAGCTGACATGAATCCAGACATAGTGGATGGTCAAAGAAAATACAGGAAGAGGGCTCAACATTGCATTAAAGATTAGTTAGCATGTGACAGAAAATACATTGATCTTTTCTGTGAGAATCTCATGAGTATTTCTGCTACATTTTGATTGCATCCAGATATTGCCAGCTGTTGCAGATAGCTCTGTTTTTTCAGTATTCTCTGAGGATTCCCCCATAATTCATTGATCAACAAGCTTTGAAATGGAAGACAACATTTGAACTTAAGGTACAAGACAGTTTTGACCTTGACTAGGGAGAAGAAAGTTACAGGTCAGTTGAACTCATGCAGCTAATCGAAAAGGGCATTTCTGCTTGAGGCTCTGATGACAGATATCACACTTAGAAATCTGTGCCATTAAAAACCTGTCACTAGGAGCCATTCCCCTAGGATCTGTTGACTAGGTTGTGTGGCACTTTAAAAACACGTCTGAATCATCATTCCTCAGAGAAAACTGGAGATAGTTGGCGTCACAGCTTGGTCCTAACTTGGACCAGTCTGCAAATAATCTTTCCAAAAGCTAAATGGAGAAAAGGAATAAAAAGAAAAAAGAAAATCTTCAGAGACTTGGAAAGGTCACGTGTGACGTCATGAAGAGTAAATGAGATAATCTTAAAGGTGAGCCCTGTACAGCTCGACTGGTTTCTGTTGTGGTGGTGCCTCCTTGGCCTACCAGTGGTGAGAGGTGTCATAAGAGGCCTCACTTGCCAGAGTTCAGGCTGAGTTCATGTCAGACCTTTTTTATAGCACTTTTAAATGTCCTGGGATGCAGTTAGAATATTAATTTAGGCTGCTCAAAGTTTCCAGCTGTGCCAGCATAAAGAGGCTGAAGCTACTGCAGCAGGCCTCCTATATTATGGATAGAAAGTAATTGCTGGGTGCAGGCTGACGCTGACAGGATACTCTTTCCCCAGCAGCCCCTGAAAGTACCTTTAAAAAACATTATTATGGTTATTAAGCATTTTTAGCTCACTTTTGTGTTCCAAAGTGCCTTATAATAATCATTTCTATTTGTTTTTTTTCCTGTTGATGTCCCCGAGAAGTGAGCAGGTTCATACTGTTATGACCACATGTTGCATATGGTATATATTGCCAGAGGAAGGCAAGCCTCTCCTTATACCATCTGCGGCCTTCCTTGGACAGTCTTGAAGCATAGCCTAAGTGGGCATTCTGTTCCTTTGCTCACTGAACCCATTTTTTTTTAAACCATTTTTTATTGGGAACGTGAATATTGTGAGTTTTGTGTTCCCTTTACCTGCAATTTACAGTAAGAAGTATTTTATATCATGTGCACTTAACACAGGTGAAATGGAGATTAACTATTACTGTTTATGAGCTGCAGTGTTATTCTCTGTTTTGCTTGTGTTTTTTTAAGGCATGGCCTTGCTGTGTAGCCCAAGCTGGCCACCTGCCTGTGATCCTCCTGCTCCCACCTCTTAAGGACTGGGATTACAGGCATACTCCATGCCTAGCTGATATATATTTGTTTTTCCAAGACAGTTTCTCTATTTAACAGTCCTGGAACTCGAAGTGTAGACCAGGCTAGCCTCATTCACAGAGATCTCCCTGCCCCTCCCCCCTGAATGCTGGGATTAAGGGTATGCGCCACCTCTGCTTGACCTTATAATCATTCTTATATAGCACCTATGCTCAGGTAGGCACTGAGAATCCTGTAGTAAACAAAGGACAAAAATTCCTTCATATAATTCATGTTTTACTTGGAAGGGTACAATCAAGCCAACAAATGTTAAAAAGAAAAATAAAAAGCTTGAGGGACAGGAAAGAGCACAATGAAAAAATAAACTAAAACAGGGATCCAGGGATTAGAGGGGAGGGTGATATGTTACTATCATAATACAGGGTCCGGAAGACCCACCTGCCTGAGCAGATCAACTGTGATTAACACAGAGCCCTTCGGAAGCAATAAATGATGCAGATGTCAGGAGGAAGAATATTCCACAGAAGAAACAGCAAGGGCAAAAGCACAAAGTTGGAAGATGTGGGCTGTGTGCAAAGAACAGAGTGTGTATCTGGAATTACAGGGGAAGCCATCACAGGGTGAATGGGGACCAGATTCGTTGCAGTTGTATTCTGAATGAGATGGAAAGCCATTGAAAGTTTGAACAGAGAAGTACTTGCCCACCAACCTACATTTTAAAATCCTCTGCCTACCGTATTGAAAATAAACTGGGGAGGCTAAATATTGTGAAGGGGAGTTGTAGGCAGATGAGTGGAGACAAGTGCAGAAATAGGAAGATGCTAAAAGTTCTGTGTTCCATTTATTGAGTTTGAAATAGCCAGAGCTGGAGAGATCTCAGCAATGAAGAGTGCAATCTGCTCTTCCAGAAGATCCAAGTTTGATTCCCATCCCATGTCAGGTTACCTCCTGTAACCCCCTGTAACTCCAGTTCTAGGGAACCAATGCCTCTGGCCACCATGAGCACCCACACTAATGTGTACAAAACCACACACAGACACACTTTGATAATAGTTTAAATTATCCTTAAAAACTATGATAGCAGGAAGGTGGGCTTGATAGTGATCCCAGCACTTGGGAAGCAGGGGTGAGAGGACGTAGGAAGCTCTAGGCTAGCCTGGGCTGCATAATTAGACCCACTCTCTTATCAAAAATGTTTTTTGTTTATTAAGTTGTAATGATTTCTGCCTGTCTCTCCAGGAGTCAAAGGTAAGGGGATCAGGAGTTCCATCCAGCCTGAGCCACACGGCAAGATTTTGTCTTTAAAACTGTGAAGGCCTGGGTGTAGCTCAGTCTTCAAGTACTTGCCTAGCATCTGGAAGGCCCTAGATTCAATGTCTAGCATCCTAAAGAAAAAGAGGTGGGACAGGAAAAGATGAGAAGATAGGTTCTGTGAGAAGGCTCAGCAGTTAAGAGTACTTGTTGCTTTTGGAAAGGACCCAGGGTTCAGTTCCCAACACCCACATGGTGACTCACAGCCATTTGTAACTCAAGTTACAGGCAATCCAACTCCCTCTTCTGACTTCTGCAGGCACCAGACATTCACATACATGTACAGACATGCATGCAGGGGAAACACCCATACACGTGGGATTATATCAAAGAGGGGGACAGGTTCTTTTCCTGTTCTGAGGATGGTTAGCATATCCGTGAAGCATCCAGCTGCTTGCTTGTTTGTTTGGTTTTTGTTTTTTCAGACAGGGGCTCTCTATATATATACTTGGCTGGCCTGGAACTCACTCTGTAGACTCCTAGTTGCTGGGATTAGAAGGTGTGTACTAGCATGCCTGACTTTTAGCATTCTCTCTCTCTCTCTCTCTCTCTCTCTCTCTCTCTCTCTCTCTCTCTCTCTTTTGAGTCAGGCTTTTTCTGGCTGTCCTCACTCTGTAGACCAGACTGGCCTAGAACTCACAGATACCTGACTACCTCTGTATCCCGAATGCTGGGATTAAAGCTATGCAACACCACTGCCCAGAGTATCTGGCATTCTTTAGGGTGCAGTCTACTCCCTATAAGTGCTAGATAATATTTAGGCTTTGATTTGAAACTGAAAGCCACTACCATCATTTCATCTCCAATCCTGGACCTCATTGAGAGTCTGTGTTCCTGAGATCTTACTGATATTTTTGTTACACATATACTTGAAGTGTAAAGGAGAGAAACAAGTGAACAAACCAGTGTGTTTGAATAATGACCTTAACTTCATTCAACAAATATTGATTGAACCAGGCAGCATGAGTGAGATGCCCCTGCACTGTCAGCTCACTGTGACAGTGGCCCTATGTAAATAAGCGTATTCTGCACTGTCATAGTAGTGTGTACCCTGGACACTGTGAGGGGGCTTAGGGTTTCTGAAAAATTTAAGACTGAACTGAGTCATACAGTTAGATAAGTTAGACAAAGCTTGAGGAACAGGGTGTATCAGGCAGAAAGAACAGCCTGTAGAAAATGCAGGGCTGCGAGTTTCCATATTGGGGATATGGTTGAGGTGAAGGAAATAGCCTAGAAAGGCAGACAAGAGGCGGATCCATGGGAGCATTGATCCCTGAAATGAAGGCAGTTCTACCCAGGGGTAAAAGTTTGAAAGCTAACATGAACGAGATTAAAACATATCCCCAGCAAGTAACCTGTGCAGTTGCTTCTAAAAGATGGACTCTCACCAAGCCACAGTAACATCTTGGTTAGCTCAAGCAAACAGTTTACCAGTATGCTTTTTAAAACTCTGATCCCTGTATAGCATGGTATTAATAATAAAATCTTGGATAATCCAATGTGGTTGTCCTTAATTATAAAAGAATCTCAGTTAAAAAAAAAAAAAAAAAAAAAATCAAGCCAGGAGATGGAGATAGTGAAGGTGGTTTAATGTCATGAATTCACCATTGTGCTTGAACTAGACAGCATTCTGCAGCATTCTGTGTGCTTAACAAATATGAGCTCATTTATGACAGCCCTGTGAATATGCTTTTGATCTTCTTGTGGACAGGAAATTAATCTGAATACTATTTGCCCTGAGTCACACAGCAAACAGATGTCAGGGTTAGAATTTGAGATCTGTTGTTCTGACTCCCTAGACCCTGCGAGCACTGTCTGCTGCCTTTGATTAGAGTATCTGCTTTACAGAATTAGTCTAGAGCAGATATTTGGGGCAGTCTTTGAAAAGATGAGAACCCTGTGATATGTGTCAGAGGGGCAGAGGGCTCCTGGCTTTCATGTGTTTATGAGGTCCAGACAGTAAGCAATTGGTTTAGCCTGCTGACCTCAAGGAACATCCGTGGCCTTGCACTGCTGTCAGGCTGCAATTGGAATAGCAATCTCAGGACAGGCGTTTATGAACTCACTCAGCCTTCTTAGAGAGCACTGCTGTAAATTAGTGGTCTTTCTAGATGCTCTTTCCAGAGGGAGAGGCAGTTATTCTCATACAGAGCGGTCCTCCAGTGTCCATTGTAAAAAACAAACAAACAAACAAACAAAAACAAACAAATAAAAAACCTGTCAAGATAGTTTTGATAGAAGCCTTTGGTGAAGAACCCTACCCCCTAGGGAGATAAGCATTATATTTTCTCTATTTTTAGTTTTATCACAAGTGCCTGGAGTAGAGTGAACGCCCATAAATCTTTGACCCGGCACATTGTGAAATCTGACTGCTTTATATTCACGGATGATGGTAATAATAGTCATTAGTATTCATGAAACCCTCATGTGACCAGCCGGCTCCGGTTCCCCAGTGTCACTTGTAAATGCCCTTTGGAGCCAGGCACTGTCTTGAGATCTTCTTGAGGCCCTAATTTGAGGGAAGAGTTTCCTTTTCTCTAATTGTCCTGCTGAGAATCAGGTGAACTTGAGCTTAGCCCTCTCCCAGAAGCCCACAGCTGTGAGTCTCTGAAGGCGGTGCTTCAGTACACCATAGAGACGCTACATTTTTTTTGCTAACGTTAATTACCCTGCTTACCTTACCATGCTCAGTCTGTGTGGTGTAGGCTTGGGAATTGGAAGGTTAGAAGCACAGCTTACCAAGAGAGCAATTGAAGGGATTCTGAGAGGTCAGAGAGATGTGTCAAGGAGGCAAGGTGGTAGTTAAGTTCAGAAAGACGAGTTGGTAAGAAATAAAAGGACTGCAGTTTCAGAAAGGACTTTCTTCAGTCACATAGCTCCAGTTTTGGTAGACTTGGCTGTGTAGTTTAGGTAGAAAAGGGGGAAGATGGATGGGTCAGTGCCTCAATCAACCCACATCAGAGAAGCTTCTTCTAGGAATAGATGGGAATTAACACAGAGACCCACAATTAGACAATGTGCAGAGAGTGAGAGACTTCAGAGCACTCTATCCTAAATGGGATATCTCCATCAAATCCCTGCCCTTCCCCCAAGGACCAGGAATGGAAGCTAGGCAGCAGTGGCACACACCTTTATTCCCTGAGGCAGGTGGATCTCTGTGAGTTCCAGGCTAGCCTGGTCTACAGAACGAGTTCCAGGACAGGTTCCAAAGCTACACAGAGAAACCCTGTCTCGAAAACAACAAAAATAATAAAGGATCGGGGACCCAAAGGTAATGGATGAGTCCAAGGAAACTGTTTTCCAGACACAGCAGGATTGATGTATGTAAGAACTCAGAGACTGTGGTATGATGAACAAGACCTGCACAGGTTCAAGCCAAATAGGGTCCGAGCACACAGGAGAAAGTGGATGTGTAGTTCCATTCTAACCAAGAGGAGTCAACAAAAGGAAAAATCAGTTTTCTTCAGTGGAGTGTCATTGGAAATGTCAGTCACAATCTTGGGCAGACCCAAGCACAGGAATACTCAGAGGACATATAAACAACTCTGGTATTCTTGTGGGCTTTTTGTTTTATTTTGCTTCATTTTGATTTTGTTTTCTGAGGGTTTTTTTTTTTTTTCTTGTTTTTGTTTTATTAGTTTTTTACCTTTTTTATTTTTATTTTTGTTTTTTTTGGGGGGGCATATATTTGATTTTGGTTTTTGAGACAGGATCTTTGTAACATAGGCTGACTTGAACTCAGAGTCCTTCTGCATCAGCTTCTTAGGTATAGAGATTATAAGTGTGAGCTACCACAACCAATTTCTTTTACTTTTTAAGAGCAAAGTGAGAAAGAAATAGGCTTGGTTAGCGATCATAGAACTTGCCCAGAGGAACATTTTCTGCAGTGCCGGGAGCACAGGGAGGAAGTCAGGTGGCAGCAAGCTGTGGGAGATGGTGTCTTAGAGCAGCTCCTCTCTTCTCACCTCATATGCTCCAGAGCCTGCTGCAGGCAGGAGTCAGCCTGTCCCCCATGCACACACTAGTGGTGGGCCCCAAATAAAAGTGCCTGCAGTGGCTTATTTAAAACAGCATGTGCACACTAGGGTAAGACCATAGTCCAGAAGTTTGTAAGAAGAAACTCACTTCTCTGCTTAAAGGCTTTTCCTTGTATCTATCAGATTACCAGTGTTTGAGCTTGATTAGCTGTAGGGTGTATGGTTTTTCTGCCTGCCACCGGTCTTGTCCCGCCGCCACACCAGCCCCAATTAACACACAGAGACTCTGTATTAGGTACAATGCTATTGGCCCGGTACTAGCTTCTTATCGGCTAGCTATGTCTTAAATATTAACCCATTTCTGCTGATCTATGTATTTTCACGTGGTCTTCTCTTACCGGTGAGCCGGCCAGCATTCTGCTTTCTCCAGACCCTCCATCTTGACTCCTCCTTCCTACTTCCTCTTTTGTCCTTCTCTCCTAGTCCCTCCTATCTTCCTTTCCTATTGGCCAACAGTGCTTTATTCATTAACCAGTATGAGAAACATACATACATAATGGCATCTCCCATCAATATGCTTTCTTTATGGTAGTGCCTGATTATCAAACCCATCTCTTGGAAAAACTAAGAGGCCTTGGTGACCTCTGGTTTTTGTGGAAGAAAAAACAAGGAATTGAAAATTAGACAAGTTTGAGTTTGAATCCTGCTATGGTCTTTATGACCCGACCTGAGTTGTCCCTTTTCCTTTCTTTAGTTTCTTTATCTATAAAACAAGAAGGGAACAATACCTACATTGTTTAGAATAGTTATAAAGAAGAATAGAAATATCACTGGGGAAGAGGGCTGGAGGATAGCTTAGGAGGAGGACTGAATTCTATCCTCAGAACCTATATGGAAACTCTAGGTGCTATGGTACATGGATGGCAAAGGCAGAGACAGGAGGATCCCTGAGGCTCACTGACAGGCCAGCCTGGCCTAATTGGTGAGCTCTAGGCCAATGGAAAACCCTGTGTCAAAGGAGGTAGAGAGTGTTTTTGAGTGTGGTACCCAGAAGTTGTCCTTTGACCTCTGCACATTCATCATAGTACCCATGTACACATAGGAGCACTCAGAATTTTAAAGTAGTTTTTTTTTTTTTTTAAGTTAAAAAGACAAAACTGCAGAGATTATTCTCTGTCTAGAACAGTGGTTCTCAACCTCCCTAATGCAGTGACCTTTTAATACCATTCCTCATGTTGTGGTGACCCCCAACCATAAAATTATTTCATTGCTACTTGAAAACTGTAATTTTGCTGCTGTTATGAATCATAATGTAAACATCTGATATGCAGGACATCTGATATACAATCCCTATGAAAAGGTCATTTGATTCCCAAAGGGTTTGTGACCCACAGGTTGAGAACCTCTGCTCTAGAGGGTATACCATAGACAATTCTCCTGAAGAACGATGGCTTACAGGACATCTGATATACAATCCCTATGAAAAGGTCATTTGATTCCCAAAGGGTTTGTGACCCACAGGTTGAGAACCTCTGCTCTAGAGGGTACCATAGACAATCCTCCTGAAGAACAATGGCTTGCAGGTGGCCACAGTTGTCAGTGAGTGAGGGCAGATGTGCTTTGCAGCGATGGGCTGGTGTGTTGATTAGGAGGCCTGCACTGATTGAAATAGGAAGTAGACTTCTAGACACATATCTATTATCCTCCTACCTGGCTCCTTATTGAAGTCCAAATTTTTCCGCTTTGCTTTCCTGCCAGGTGGCTGTTAAAAACAATATTGATGTCTTCTACTTCAGCTGCCTCATCCCACTCAATGTGCTTTTTGTAGAAGATGGCAAAATGGGTAAGTGTGTCCTCCTGTCCTGCTAAATATTCCTTTGGCCATCATCTGAATGGCAGGCATAACATAGCCCTAGAAGTACAGACCATTTTGAAATTTTAAAATGGGTTTAGGATATTCTAAAGCCCCAATAAACAATTGGTCATTGGCCTTTTGTCAGTTGCTATTTTTACTCTGCTATCCCAAATCCCAGAGCCACTTACTTGACTGACCCAGCCCTGCCCCGCGCCACCCCCCCCCCCACACACACACAGGTGAGACAGGGTTGAGGACAGCTGTGAATTCGGTCTTTGCAAGTTATTATCTGTGTGACTGTGGGCAAGATGCTTGGCCTTTCTTTTTTGTTGTCTATCTTTACAAAATGGAAGTTTTTTATTTTTTTTTTTAATGACTTAGTGAAATAGTATGTAAATTTAACACTTACTGAACACTGAATTCATACTAAGATAAGAATTCAGTAATTTGTAATAAACCATTAGTCTTCTGTCCTACCCCAAGGTAGCTATTGGCTTTTCCCTTTCCTTACTTAAGAAACTACCATCCAGGAGGGCCTAGACCCTACTCCAAATGACTTGACAGATTTTGATGATCCCTCCTGGAAGGCATCACCCTCTCTGTGGAGTGGGGAATGGAGGGGGCGGGGGGGGGGCATGGGAGGGAGAGAGAACTGGGATTAATATGTAAAATAAGAAAAAAATTTCATATATATGAACAGCCTTCAAATCAAAAAAAAAAAAAAAAAAAAAAAGAAACCACCATCAAATTGGGTGTAGTGGGGTGCAGTACCCTTTTAAGAGGCAGGTGAATCTTTGCTTTCAAGGCCATCCTGGTCTACAGAGTAGAGTTCCAGGACAACCAGGGCTACACAGAGAAACCCTGTCTGGAAAAAAGAAAGGTCACAAGATGTGCCCAAAGTCACCCAAGTAGGAATACAAAGTGCCCAATCTAAACTCTTAAATGCAAACTTTTTTTCCAGTGTCTATTAGTTCGGTCAATAAGGGCCTACCTAGTATACAGCACCATTGCAAATCGGAAACTTTGCTCTGAGCCTAGCCTGCTCCTAGCAGGCCTAGGGAAAACTGGTGGAAACATCAGGGAACAGAGTACTGACACACCCACTTTTCCCCCTTCCCCATACAGAGCGCCAGGTCTTCCTTGCGACATGGAAGGATATTCCCAATGAAAATGAACTTCAGTTTCAGATTAAGGAATGTCATTTAAATGCTGGTAAGCAATAACTCTTGATTCGTTTTCATTTTAATAAGTCAAATAAAATGTTTAAAACTTTCCTTTCCTGTCCCCACTTTCCGAATTTAACATAATTCTGGTGGATTACATGTTAAATACATTACTTTGCAAATCTCTCTTAAGTACTTGGCATGTTTCCCAGACATAGTGGGGCACACCTGTAATCCAAAAATGCAGGAGGCTGAGGCAAGAGGATTACAAATTCCAGGCCAGTCTGGGCTACATAATGAACCCATTTCTTTTTATAAAACACGTGCACAGCACATACACATACACACAAACAATATTACCCAAGCATGGTGGTGCATATTTTTAATTCCAGCACCACTTGAGTCAGAGGCTGGCAGATCTCAGGAGTTCAAAATCAGCCTGGATGTACATAGTGAGTCTCAGGCCAGCCAGCACTGTACATGACACCTTCTCTCTCTTTCTCAAAATACAAAAAACCAGCCAACCAAACAAAACAAAACTGGATATTATCAATTCCAAAGTTTAAGGCACTAAATTACTTACAAGCTACAAGATTTAAAATATAGAAACTAATCCTAACTTTTAGAAGACCCTAGATTTGTTCTCAGCACTGCAATATGTAGAAGCTGGCCCATGTACTATACTAGTCCTTCAGTAGCAAAAGTGTCAATCATGTTACTTAAATATCCTAGGCATCCAGTAAAGTTGTACTTGAGGACAGCCACCCTCCTCAGGATTGAAAGACTATGTCATCTCTTGGATCAGTGTTTGGCATTGGAGGAAAGGATCTGAGAGCTTATATTGAGAATTCTGCTTATAAATAAAACATTCATCACGGTTGATCAAAGCCTAGCTGGCAACCTTTACTGTTCTCCCTTTTGTCAACTTTCCTATAACAACAATAACCTTTTAAGTCACCATTAATTCCTAAACCCTTTCATAGTTGATTTTGTTGTTATAGTAAAATACAAAAAGAGGTAATACGAAAGGAGAGACAACAGCAGCTGTCCATCCCTAGGGCTTTGTTTCACTGAAATGTTTACTGTTCAGAATGCTGGCTTTTGTAGCAGCCTTCCTTCCCCTCCCACTCAGCACCTTCCTCATTTACCCCTCGCCTCCTCCTCTATATAGTGGTGGTCCTCCTTAAGGGTTTTCAGCCTACTGCCATTCTCTGTTGCATTTGGAGCAGAATACTGAGAAAGGAGACAGTATGCAGTACAGAAAGATGAAAACGCTTTCACTGCCTCATCATTCCAACTTTCTGTTTTTAACTCTAAGTTTTTGGATTTCTGCATTGTATTTTTCTTCTATGTTCAAACAGACCTTTATATGTATGGCTTTTGAAATCCAAATACCAGCATCTTCCTGTGCTGCCTCTCAAATGTGCTGATCCTGTTGGGCCACCAAGACGTTCTGGAGGCTAAATGCCTGCTTGAAGCTTCAGACATAAAAGACAGCCTGGCACCCTTTGAGCATAGATGCTTCAGGCAGAGCTGGCTGTAATAAGGGTTACCTCACATCTCCTCTGCCCCTGGAGAATGTGTGAGGAGAGACTCTCACAGTTTCCTTTTGTGGGTTTTTAAGTAGCTGGCTGTGTTCACCGGTCAGTTACAGTGAACCATATTTAGTGAGCACAGTTCTCCACAGAAGGAACTGTTTCTCAGGAAGTAGGAAGCCTTGGCTGTAGAATCCATGGTGCTGGTGCCAAAACCCAGAGTATGCCCCACTGAGAACTAGCCCCTGCACCATCTGTGGCAGCTGTTCCAACAGTGTATACCTGGGAACACCTGTCCCTTAATAAAAGGTGGGGAAGTTGCCCTGTAGTGATTAAAGTTAGGAAATACAGCATACGGCATGCCTGTGTATTCACACACGGAAAGCTCCGGTAAGTCCTACATTAGATAAACCTATCTGATCTAGTGGTAAGCAAATATATTTGCTTATAGAACTACAGATCACAAGTGCTTGCTGCTAACATCTGGTGGAAAGCCACTGTTCCTTCTCTACAGAGAGTAGGAAATAACTAGGGTAATTGGGAAGCAGTTTTGGTTTTAGGGGTCCTGTGTGAAAAACATGTACTTGCATGGAGAAATTGTCTGTCCTGCTAAAAGACTAGAAAGAAAAGAATACATACTGCACCAAAGCCTGTGGTCCTCCTCTCAGGGAGGCCGTCTCCTCTGATGTAGTCCTCACAGCAGACTGTTTTAAAAACCACTGAGGCCTCACACCAATTCCTCCTGTGTATGTGTTCCAAATGCTGTTGAACCAGTTTCCTGGTAGCACACATGGTGGCAGTGGGGGACAGGGAGCATAAGAAAAACAGCCAGTTTGTCTTCTCCAGCTGCCCAAGGCCATTTCCCATGCTAAATCACTGCTAATCTTCCTAGACCACTTTCTTCAGCTAATCCCTCCTGAGGTATGGAAAGCCTTGGCCTTTACATTTCCTGCCAGTCGTGAGGACTCTATTAACAGGAGCCTTTGCAGGTTTGGTGCCTTCTGATTCAACACCCTGTGTCTAGCTGAGAGCTAAAAATACCATCCTTTCCAGCTGATCTTCCCTAATCACAATAGCACCAACACTTAAAATAGACCTTCTGTGCTGGCGAAGACGTTTGACAGATGGAAAGAACACTCTGGGCTACAGGAAGTCACAGCCTTAAAGGACTCACCAACTTAGCAGTGAGCTTTTCTGTTCCTGATCCATTTCTAGAGAAGAAAGAAACCCTCTGCAAGTCTTAATCAGACCTTAATAAAGATGTCTGTGGTGTGGGTGTTGATGGTATTGCTATTTGTTGTAAATACTAGAAAACTTTAGGTTAAAAAGGCACCAATGGACAAGCCTCCTATTTCCCATTTCTCTAGTTCTTCCCCCCCTTTCTCTATCTTTTTTGTTTATTTATCTATTTTATTTTAAGACAGGATCTCACTGTCTGTAGACCAAGCTGGCCTCTCAGAGATCCACCTGCCTCAGCCTCCAGAGTTTCAGAATTAAGGCATGTGCCACCACTGCCCAGCCATATTTTACTTTTTGCCTATCTTTGGGATTGTTACATATATTGAAACACTACCTTAAGTATACAAGAGGTAGGTACATTTCCATCCATATCTAAAAAGGGGTACTGTGGCAAGCAGTTTGGCAAATCTGTTGTTTGTTTACTATACTCAAGGAACTTCAAACACCTGGTATGTATCTTCACTTGTCTGGCACTGTGTAAAAAGAGCTATTTCTTTAGGCATGGGCACTAAGTGAGAATGAGTTAGATTTCTATTTTATTGTGGCTTTCCCATGCTTTGCAACATTTTAAGAATGGAAACTTTCCTAGTTGGCACTTTACTGTAATTCCCCCCAAAATGATTTTTTTTCCCCTAGTCCTTTTCAGCAGTCTTTTTTTGCAATGTCCTTTTCAGATGAGCAGTTTTGAACTTGCTAATCAATGCCTCAAAAGGGCCCAAATGCAGATTTCCACCATCCATTTTGTATTCCTTCTTTACTCTTATTGTTGACAAAATTGTGACCTTAACTAAAGAAGAAAGCTGAGAGAAGGAAGACCACACCCACATCTTTCAAGAGCCCAAACACCCAGATCCACAAAGAAAATGGATAAGAAGAAATGACATCTTGAAGCAAGTACAATCATATTTGACCATTATCCTACTTTGGAACAGATCTCAGGATCTTGTGCCTGAGCTAGCATCCTTTGTAGACACTGAAGCTGGTGACGTTACATCCTCATTCTCACAATCTCACAACGCCCAGATTCTGTTCCGTATGCCAGTAGTTCAAGTATAGAAAACAAACTGGTATTTTAAGAAGTCTGTTCCAGTGTGGCTGGAAGCTGCCTAACATCTGGCTCTCACTACATCTTTTTCTGCCTCAGCCTCCTGGTTGAGGTATGCAGCACTAGCGTTTGCCACCCTTGATTGGTAAACTTAGCAGAGTAAGTATCCTTCAGTCCTTAAATCCTCAAGCTCAAACCTGAAACTTCAGTGGTAGGTCCTTGTCTGATGCATGCCAGGCTCTGTGTTCAGTGTGTTACACTGCAAAAATTAAATTTTAAAATATGTGGGTGTGGTGACTTGTATCTGTAATACCAGTACTAGGGGAGATGGGGATAGATCACTGTAAGCTGGAAGTAGCCTAGTTTACACAGCCTAGGATATATAATGAACCCCCCCCAAAAAAAACACACACCTTAAATATTAATAATATGGTTTAAGTGACCAGATAAAAATATAAAAGTTGACTCATACATACTTTATTATAGAACCCTCCTTCCATTCAGCCTTCTGATAGAAGTCACAGTACATCCACCCATTCAGCATGAGCACAGGCCCATTCCTTCTCTGTCATCTGTTACACAAATGGTGAGATCACAAGAAGTCTGTAGGCATATGGGCCTCAATACATGGATAAAGAATGTTCACCTATACAACAAGACTATTCAACAAAACACCTGCCTTTCTGGAAAATAGGCAAGCATCTTGAAAGTTAGGCTCCTACTGCCCTGACTCCCTACCATGATGAACTGTGAGCCCAAACAAATCCTTCCTTTCTTTCAGGGAGTGTTGTCACAGCCATGAGAAGAGTAATTACTATGAGTCTTAGTAAATCCTGAGGCCTATCTATTGTGTACTCTTCTTAGGTAACTCTTAAACCAATGATAATGTACCTTATTCTGTTTTCTGTCTGATAATATGACAGACAGGCCCTTCGTTTTGCCTGCCTGTATTAGAGGAGCCCCCTAAAATGTGTGTGTGTGATAGAGTTCATCAGGGAATGCAGGAGTATGTGATGGCTCACAAGAATGTCAGAGAAGGAAATACATTTGAGATATTAACAGAAGTCTCTAAGTTTTGTATCTCTATTTCTAGACACAGTTTCCAGCAAGCTACAGAACAACAATGTATACACTATTGCCAAGAGGAATGTGGAAGGGCAAGACATGCTGTACCAGTCCCTGAAGCTCACTAATGGCATTTGGATTTTGGCCGAGCTACGGATCCAGCCAGGAAACCCCAATTATACGGTAAGGCCTTTCCCAGAATGTGTGGAATATGTTAGAGTTAGAGGGTAAAAACCCTTACATTTATTTCATAGTGCCCTACAGAGACCTGGAGGGAGTACCTCCAACCTGAGATACCCAGAACAAGCATTCAGTAAAGGAGTCCCTAGTTGGCTCTCCTCACTGTAGTCTTCTGGCATTCAGAAGGCATGGTGCTGGGGTGGATCATTTGCATCTGACAATAAGTAGTTCTGCAAACCCATCACTTCCCTGACACAAAGCAATGCTTCAGCAACAATTTGGTGCTATAATAAGCTGTTAAGTGTTTCTAGCAGTGCATCGTGGTACACACCTTTAATCCCACCACTTGGTAATCAGAGGCAGGCAGATTGCTGTGAGTTTGAGGTCAGCCAGAGCTTCCTGAGTGAGACCCTGTCTCAAAATTTAAAAAAAGAGAAAGAAAGAAAAGAAAGGAGAAAGAAAGGAGAAAGAAAGAAAAGGAATGTTTCTGGAGCTGAGAGATGGTTCGGTGGGTAAACTGTAAATAGTGGGTACACAGTGGGTTGCTGTGTAAACACGAGGACCTGGGTTCAGATCCCCAGCACCCACATAAAACCTGGGCCTAACCATACAGGCTATAAACCCAGCATTACAGGAAGGGGAGGCAGGAGGATCTCTGGAGCTTGCTAACTAGCCAGCCTCCTGTATGCCTTGAGGATGTCTAGACCTAGACACTGCTACTTCAAAGCCATGAGTTGAACAAGTCACTAGTTAATTATTCTTTTTGGGGGCCTAGGGGGTTGAGACAGGGTTTCTCTGTGTATCTTTGTAGATCAAGCTGGCCTCTAGCTCAAAGAGATCTACCTGACTCTGCCTTCCAAGTGCTAGGATTAAAGGCCTGCATCACCACCACCTGGCCTAATTAATCATTCTTAACCATGGCTTCCTTAGCCTGGAGGGAAGTCTCCAGTCTGCAGGTTTCCCCTTTATCTTGAGGAACCTCTTCCAGTATCCCACTGAACTGAAGTAGAAGTTCTGGGTTGGCAGCAGAAATGAGTGCTTTGCTAAACAGCAGAGACTGGTCCCTGCAGCCCTGAGCTCTCTCTGGTGCTGAAGTAAAATACCATCTCCAGGCAGGGGCTGCTTGTGATCTGCATTGGGAAGGTAACCTTGAAATGGGAAAATACCTTAGTCTCGTGTGTGACTGTTTTGAAAGATGTGCTGGGAAGAGATTCAATATTGACTAGTTCTGAGGAAGGTGAAAGTCAGAGCCTGCTATTCTTCTGACACCACTCTTCATTTTGACAGCTGTTGTGTATATTAACACACATCAAAGGAATGGTCCCACCCCAAACAGACATTGGCAGTGTTTTCCCTGGTGTAAGCTAGAGAGCTGTGTGTGTGCCTACTGCTGAGTCCTGTCAGCCTGGGCTTTCACAGTGAGCACATGTGAGTTTTCCCATGAGGTGTACACACCTCCCTCCTGTCCCTTCTACTGTCTCTTATCTTTTTTGTTTTGTTGTTTGTTTTAGGTTTTTATGAGACAGGTCTAGCTATCCTAGAATACATTATATAGTCTAGGTTGGCCTCAAACTCACAAAAATCCATCTGCCTTTGCTTCCCAAGTACTGAAATTAAAGGGAGTTCTGGGATGAAAGGCATGTGCCACCAAGCCAAGCTCCTGTCTTACTTTTTTCAGAGAGTGATAATCTACCCTGTCATTTACCTTAAGTCCCCGGGACAAGGAAACCCTCTGTTCTCCTCCTACAACAAAGTTGTTATTTACTTGATTTACTTTTCTAGACATTTGCTCAAAGCCTGTGTGCATGTTTCTTTTTAACTCACCATTCATTAGTGTATAAATTGTTCCTTCTTCACTAAGTTAAAGAAGCATGTTAGTCCCAGAAACCATAGTCAAAAATGTTTGGAGAGGAGCAGGTGAGATGGCTCATTAAGTAAGTCACTTGTCACTGAGCCTGATAACTTAACAGTTCAGATTCCCAAACCTACATTGCAAATGGAGAGGCTTGGTCCCCACCATTTGACCTCTAACCAAAGTGAAGTGGGACTGGACCCTGGGTTCCCAGCTGTGTGAGAGGCTCAGAAGGAAGACCACAAATTCAAGGCCAGACTGGGCAACCTCAGAGACTCTCTGTATTAAAGGAAAAAGGAAAATCATATTCAAAATCATGTGATTTTTTTTAAGTAGACAAGTGATATTTAGAGTTCAGGTGTTTGTTAATGGTTCCTAAAGCTTATTGTTTGAGAAGGTCTGTTCATTCTCTTAGATATAACATTTTACAACATGCTTCATTTGGAAATAATTGCAAACTCACATGGTTTTAATGAGACTTTTGGCTCTAACCCAGTTTTTGTACTGATAATAGTATCTTACACATAACATACTTTCAAAACTACAAAATAATTGACATTAAAAGAGTGACTTGTTTTTTCTGTGTGGGAGGAGTCATTTGTGTTTTTGTTCTTCTTTGTTTTGGAGATAAGTTGTCCTGGAATTCACTATATAAACCAGGCCAGTTTCAAACTCAGTGACTCTGTTGCCTCTGCCTTTGAGGTACTGGAATGTAGCCCTAGCCCTGGCAAACCCTCATTGGTTCTCTTATGATTGTTTCATTTTGAAAATAAATTATACATCACATAGCCTGTTTTTTATATGTGTCTATCAGTGTGTGGTGTGTACATGTATGTATTCTTGTGTGTCAGTGCATGTGTGCCTTAGTCAATATTCTATTGCTCTAAAGAGATACCATGACCATAGTAACTCTTATAGAGGGGAAACATTTAATTGGGGCTGGCTTACAGTTCAGAAGTTTAATCCATTGTTGTCATGGTGGGAAACGTGGCAGCCCAAAGGCAGGCATGGTTCTGGAGAAGGAGCTGACAGTTCTGTATCCAAATCAGCAGGCAGCAGAGAGATAGAGAACATTTGAAACCCCAAATGTCCAGCCCCCAGTGACAGATTTGTCCAACAAGACCACACCTACTCTAACAAGGCACACCTCCTACCCACCCAACACTACCACCACCACCCCACCCCACCCCCTTCAAGTATTGCCACTCCCTAATGGTCAAACATTCAAGTATTTGAGGGGGGGCATTAATATTCAAATCACCACGTGTATGTGTGTGTGTGTGTATACATATATGCATATACATATACATATATGTGGAAGTCTGAGACTGACATTGGGAGACTTCCTCTGTCTACTTTATTCATGGAGACAGCGTCTCTCACTTGAACCCAGAGCTCACCAGTGCAACTAGTCCAGCTAACCACTGGTATTTCAGGCAGGTGAACATGCCCATTCAGTATGTATGTGGGTGATGAGAATCCAAACTCTGGTCCTATTGCTTACACTGAACCTTTTTCCATTCCTTAATATAATCTATTTGAGTTATTTTTTGAACATTCCATAATATCTTTGGCTTTTTCTAGTTGCTCACGTGTACCAGTCATTTGCTTTTTGTGTAGTTATATACTAACCAACTGTATGCATCAACCATGGATTCTTAAATTATGAAGTAAAAGACATGTTCTCCTCCGTAGTCTTTTAAATTTTAAGGTATTTGTAAGCTGTATGGTGATGGACTCGCCTTTAATCCCAGTACTTCAGAGACAGAGGCAGGTAGATGTCTGGGAATTCAAGGTCAGCCTGGTCTACTGTGAGCCAAGGCTACACAGAGAAACCCTGTCTTGGAAAACCAAAAGAAATATTTGTAGATTCACAAACAGTTATAGAAAGTCATATAGTGAGCTATTCCATGGGTGAACTAAGGAGATCTCAAATGATCTCTTTTCATTTGGCCCAGAAAACACAAGCATGGGAATCAAGAGATTCAGGTCTTATCACTGCACTTTAAGAACACCAGGAAGTTTTCAGCCAGTCAAAGCACACAAATCCAAAAGCTTTAGTCCGTTATCATCATGGTAAGAAGCAAGGTGTTATGCAGGCAGACATGGTACTGGAGAAGTAGCCAAGAGTTCTATATCCAGATCCACAGGCGGCAGGAAGAGAGAGAGACTGACTTGAGCGTTTCAAATGCCAAAACCCATCCCCAGTGACACACTTCCTCCAACAAGGTCACACCTCCTAATAATGCCAAACCCTTAGGGCCTGTGGGGGCCATTTTCATTCAGACCACCATAGCAAAGCCTTGCTTACCCAAAGCCTCACTTTTGATGTGAAGAGCAAAAGCGAATAAAAAGTCTCCAGGGTTCACACTGACCCTGTGCACTAAGCTGCAGAATGAGATTGAAGCCCTGCACAGGCCTGTGTTCAAGTTCCCTGACCTCCAGAAAAGCCACACCTCCTAGGACTGGGGCTTACCATGTTTAATGCACATTAATTTGAAGACATGATAGCTAAGAAGCTGCTTATTCCCCATGTCTGAGGGTCAGAGTCATTCCTCTGTGGTTCCCTGGTAAGTGGGAGGTATACTCCATGATCTCAGCACTTGAGAGGCAGAGGCAGGAGGATTGTTGCACGAATCAATCTAACCTGCGTGGAAGAGGAAGGAGAGAGAGGAAAACTGTTTATATTCTATAAAGGTATGGCCACATCCCTACACAAGTGAGTCTCCCTGACTTAGTTAAGTATGACAAATGACTCTTTTTGGTGGGTCTGGGTGGGCAGTGTCCCTGGTTGGTATAGAAGACATATCACATAAGCATGTTAGCAGTTCAAAAACTAAAACCTGGGGAAGGTTTCTTTTCCCTTGGGAGCCATACAGAAGTAAAAGCTAGGGCTCTAGCTATGGTGAGCAAACTTCCACCTTTGCTAAGGGAAGGGTTGGGGCAGAGAGAGAACCTTATTGACAGAAAGGTACTAACCCTCTTTAGCCTGGGGGTTAACTCCCCTCAACTGTGTCTCCTTGCTTCTCCCTCTTGAAGCATATATTCTCCCAGGAGAATTTTCCACATTGGCAGGGGAGAAGTTATAGGGGAAGGGGTACAAGAATTGCCTATACTATGAGAAATTTAAAAGTTGGGGAAGTGTGGGTGGGGAGATGGCCCAATCCTACACAGCCATGAGGAAGACCTCATCCAGGTCACCAGCACCCACATAAAAATCTGGGCATGGGGAATGGAGGGCTGGGTCAGTGGATAAGAGCACTTGCCAAGCTTGCAAGAGGATCCTGGCCCAGTGCCCAGAAGCCACATGGTGGCTCACAGTTACCTATAACTCCAGTTCTAGTGACTCTGATACTCTTCTGGCCTCTGGTGGCACTAGGCACACACATGGTCATATACATACATGCAAGCATGCAAACAAAACACTCATACACATAAAAATTTCAAAAGTAAATAAAACCTTTTTTAACTTAAAAAAAAAAAAAAAAGTTGTGTATGGCAACATATATTGATCCCAGTGCTGTAGAGGCAGAGACAGGATGAGTCCAGACAAATGGGTGAGCTCCAGGATCAGGGAAGAGAAGAGACCTTGTCTCAAAAATAAAGTGGAAACTGATGATGACAGCTAGTGTCAGCCTGTGGCCCCAACTATGTCCATACATGTACACACTAACATGAACATCAGCACACAACCAAAACCAAAATAGGCAATAAGGGTTATAGACAAGATTCTCAGATAAATTCGGGGGGTGGGAGGGGGTTAGATTTAAGAAGCAACTTGTTCTCTATCTGTGTTTTTACATTAGTTGTAGGTTGCTTTGTTTTGTTTACATTTGTCAGAATGCTCTTCATGACCGATAATTTTGCAAATGTCCTAGGACTGTAAAAGACCAGTGAGATAGCTCTGCAGGAATGGTCCTACTAATCCAATCCTAACTGGGTCCCAATCCCTGAGACCCACACAGTGGAAGAGTAAATCAGCTATCCACAAGTTGCCCCCTGACCTCCAAACAGAGGTGCACACATAGAAATTTTTTCTTAAAATGGCTTTAAATAAGTATCCCACAGCATTCTTTTATATATATATATATGTGTGTGTGTGTGTGTGTGTGTATACGTGTGTATGTATATGTGTATATGTGTGTGTGTATATACACATTTGTGTGTGTGCAAGTGTATCCATAATGTGTACATGTGTGCATTCAGTAACGAGGTCAAAAGCAGTGTCTTCTTCAATCACTTCTCACCTTACTTTTAGACATTGTTCCTCTCTGATCTCACCGTTTTATCTAGAATGGCTGACCATACCATGGGGATCCTGCTGTTTTCACCTTCCTCTAACCCTGGATTCACAGATGTCTGCCACTGTGTCCAGCTTTTTACATTGGTTCTAGGGATCATATGTTCATACTTACATGGCAACCACTTTACCTATTGAGCCAGCTCTGTGTTTTGTTTTTTATGAGACACTGACTCACTCTAGCTCAGGCTGGCCTGGAACTTGCTGTTTTTCTGAGGCTGGCTTCAAACTCACAGCAGTCCCCCCATCTCAGCCTCTCAAGTGCTGAGTGCTACCCCCTAGCTCACTTTAAGTTTTTAGGATGTTGTTGTTTCAGGAAATTCAGAATTGTCCAGAATGTTTTTTACCTTTTTTTTTTTTAAGTGTTTTCATGTTGGATATTATGGTAAATCATCCAGAGTCTCTACAGAGACAGTAAAGAGGTAAAATAATGTAAAATTTCACAGCAGTACACTGTAGAGAATAACTTATTTTATGTATAGAATATATTTTGCATGTTTGCGGGTATTATTAATATTTTGCTTAACCCTAATGCAGTTAAAGAGTTAAAATTTGGGCATAATTTGTGTTCTTTATCACGAGAATCTTAATATTGATGTTTAAATTTGATAATTGTTGAACTAAAAGAAGAGACGGTGGTGGAGGAATAAAGTGTTTCTAGAAATGTCTGATTCCTCTGTCTAAAGAGGGAGAAAATGCCTCGAAGCAGCTGACATGAGCTGCTGTCTATACTATGTGTCTTTTGTGTCCTGGCTTCCTCTATTAGTGTGTATACACTCCTCGGGGTACAGAAAGGACCAGTCCTGTGAACCTTTACTTAAACATGACTGTCCTCCTGAAATTGGGACTGAGATCCATATTGGACAGAGGAACTGAGATTGTCACCAAGTTAAGGGTTTCCTTGGTACTGGCCTCTGTGCCCTTGGCAGAGCCGCAGAGCAGTGGCCCCTGTGATCACGTGGGCTGTAGGGAGACACGCAGCACAGCTTGACACCAATGAAGCTGAAGCTCTGAAATCCATGGTTTGTATTAATGCAAGCCTCTGTTTGGTTGTCCAGTCATAAAGTATTTCAGAATGTCATAGACTGTCTTCACTTGAGTGCTTGAATGCATTTAGAACCAATGCCATCTCTGTGCTAATCTACTTTCTCCTCCTTTTCACAGCTGTCACTGAAGTGTAGAGCCCCTGAAGTCTCTCAGTACATCTATCAGGTCTACGACAGCATTTTGAAAAACTAATAAATGGGTTCTGTACCCTCCAGCCACCCTGTAATCGGTGCAAGCCAAGAACTCTTAACTAAAAGAAGTCGTATTGCTGTGTAGAGCCTGAACCCAAACACTGCGCCACCCACCCCGGTAGTGACCAGTCGCCTTGTGCTGACATTAGTATTCACCCTGTCAGATAGGTTACCTTCCTGTGACACATGTAACCCTGCTTCCATCATCCCCACCTCTGCTACCTGCCGCTCTCAGCCCTCCCTTGTGAGCTTCTCCATGCTGTGCCAATGGCTAGCTTTTTCTACACCCTCTTCTGAGTGTAGTTTGATATTTTGTAATCAAAAGCTCCTTTCACAGGCAGAAAAAGGCAACAAATTAATTAAAGCAAGGAAAAGTGTCACTGAAACATAAACTGCACCTTATTGTTTTATATTTTTGTACAGATGAGAAATTGAGGTAGAACAGTGAATAGGAAGGGTTAACTAACTAGTCAGGCAGTCTTAGAGGAGACACAGGACCGGCCCCTAGCCTGTTCTGGGGGTGGTGGGGTCTCTTGTCTGTGGCAACCCTACTCCTGGTCATTTGCATTTCCACTTTTCCCCTCTGTCCAGATTCGTCCCTTGGCCAAGCCTTCAAGCTCCCTTATGTCCCATGATCTCTCATTTGATGACTCCATGCTTGGCAGTGGTGGTCTGCATTGATGTTTCAGAGTGCAGGGACACTGGGCATGTAGGCTCAAAGCTGAGAGGTGGTAGAACTCTGTTATCATACTGACTGAGGAAGCTGAGGAGAGGTGAGTGAGAATCATAGTGTCCCCACCACCACCACCACCACCACCACCACCACCACCACCACCACCACCACCCCGCCCCAGCCACCTTCCCTGTGTTCCTCAGGGCCAACTCACATTGAAAGTCAGTGTTTTAGAGTTAAAATAGACCTTAATGGCTTATCTGACCTTGTTTTTCTATAAAGAAAGGTAATAGACAAAAAGTTTACTATTGCCAAGGCCTCTTGGCTCTTGAGTAGCAGAACTAAGGCTGTGGTTCCCTGAAGCTTCCTCAGCTTCCCTGTATGGCTGGCTCCTTGTTCTTTTCCTCAAAGCCCTCTGCCTTTCCTGTACTGCTTGTGGCTCTTTGCATACCCCATACTGAGTTTGTGTTCCACCATTCCCTGGTGTCCGGTGGCAGTTGACATCTTCTCAGTTACCTGAATGTATACCCAGGTAACAAGAATGAAATGGAGCTAACATCAGGCTCTCTAAAAGCCACCGTTCTGGAGTCCAGTCAGTGAGTATAGAGATGTTGCCCATTCTCATTATCCCTCTGCTCTCTGATCTGTTCTTTGTCCATGGTACTCAAGCTCCAAAGCAAAGCAAGATCATCTCAGAAAGCCATGTAGTTCTTGACATCTCTCAAAGGGCTGGGGATGTGAAGGCATCAAAGAATGCCTTTTAACCACTACCCTGCTCAGTCCTGTTCACAGTGTGGTACAGCCTGGCACCTGGTATTCAGGGTCCATTCAGAATCCCCTGCCTAAGTCAGCAGCATGCCAGGATCCAAACCTCATGCTGGATTCATCCCTAACCCACTGGACCCAGAGGAGCAATTGTGGATAATCAGAGTAAAGCCCAACAACTTCCTTCAGCCATGTGTCTGGAATGACCCTGTTTCCTCCCAGCTGCAAAGCTTCTCTCAAGTTCCATAAGCCTTGAGAATCTTTAAGAGAATTGCTGGCTGGTGGAAAGGAAATACATCCCTCCCTCACCATGCAGGGAATAGGAAATAGTACATGGTTGTGTGGGAGGCAGGTAGGTTGGTGATATGTTGGGTGGAAAAGCAAGTTGACAAAGTTCCCTTGTTGAGACTCATTCATGGAGTCAGTTGGATATAAGTGGTGTAAGGGGTTCACACTACAAACACAATTTTCTCATCTCAAAGCAAGCTGTAATTCCCAAAAGAAGAGTATGTGTCAGCGTAAGCAGAAAGAACAATTTTGTGCCAGGATGAGTTCACCCCCGAAACTGAGGCCCCTAAGCCTCTCCACCAGTGGCAAATAGCAATGCTGTACTCTGCTGGCCTAACCGAGCCAATCGGTGATGACCTGTGGGGAAGTCATCTCCTTCTTCGGATACTCCTTCACATGAAAGGGCTCTTCTGAGGAGGCAGTCTGTTGCCTCTGTCACAGCTTCCTGTCAGACCCCTTTCAAGCCTGACCAGATTGGGAGAGATGGGGTTAGGTCCTCCTGTACCCACTCTCCTTGGCTTAAGTATGTCTCTGTTGTGAGCTGGAGTACAGAGGGCAGAGCTCCTTTGGGTCAGATTCCCTGTGTATCTGTCCTCAGCCAAGCCTGGTCCATGTGTCTTGTTGTGAAGCTTGGGATGCTGGAGCCAGGTGTGTGAGGGTAAAGGTTGCCCTAAGAATGCTTATTCTTCTGTTCTTGTTGGGATTTGTTCTTTGGGGGGGGGGGGGAACTTGACCTTGTGTATTCATCAATAAACTCATTTACACAAAATAAAGTTTGTGGTGTATACTGTGTTCTCAGGACTGACACCCCAGGACAAAACATAGCTGGCCAGAGAAGGGACATTAGTAACCTCTTTTGCTGTTGGGTTTTTTTTTTTTTGTTTGTTTGTTTGTTTTGGTTTGGTTTTGGTTTTTGGTATTTTGAGACAGGGTTTCTCTGTATTGCTTTGGAGCCTATCCTGGAACCTGCTCTATAGACCAGGCTGGCCTGTAACTCACAGAGATCCACCAGCCTCTGCCTCCGGAGTGCTGAGACTAAAGGCGTGGACCACCACCGCCTGGCTTGTTGTGTTTCTAATGGCCCCAACCCTCCCAGGGGTTCAGCCAGATGAAATTAGGACTGAGGAAAAGCCTTCATCTCAGGAAGTCACCTGTTCAAGTCTCACCACAACTTCAGGAAGGTGTGTGCAGGGGAGCCAATCTCTCTGGCAGCTGTTCCCAGGACACTGAGTAGAATGGCAGTGGCCTCGTTGCCCTGGGTTGTCAGTATCTGCCAGCATAGCCAAGGGCAGGGACATCTCAGAGCTGATGCCCAGCATCTGTTACCCAAGATATCTCAGTACTTGGGTGCAAAAGCCACTTGAACTAGCTGCCCACATGTTCCCGAGCAAATGGGATAGCTGCTGCTCTAAAGAAATCAGCCCAAGAAGTCCAGAACTGTTTTGTATCGCCCTTGGGCAAGTCTTTTCACATCTCACAAGTATAGTTAGTTTGGAGTTTTTATCACTTAGTCACCCAGAGTAGTTGCTTTTGGTGTTGGTGTCCAGACAATGCCTTTGGCAACTAGGGCCCTCTGCTGGGCTTCCAAGCTCTAGGGGATCCCTGGGAGAAAATTGGTTCCCTAAGTTGAAGTTTAGGTCACACTACTGAAGAGTAGTCTTAAAATCTGTCTGGGATAAGGTCAAGCAATGCCCCATAGGGACTCAGCTCAGGAGCAGATGACCAGAAGAGCTTTTAATGAAGTAAATCAAGGTGAGGATGAGATGGTCCAGGGGTAAAGGCACCTGGCTATCTGAGTCACATCCCTGGAACACACATTGGGGGGAAGGGGGGACCAGCTCCCGAAAGTTGCCCTCTGACTTACACACACACACACACACACACACACACACACCATAGCATGCCTATGTCCCATACATACAAAGACAATAAATTATTTAAAGAATTAATATCTAAGGTTAATATTGAGTCAATCAGAATTCACTAAGGGAGAGATGTGCCTATTCATCTGTGCTCATCTATAGTAGTACTTGGGTTGCTGTGGTAGATAAAGCTCTTGATTATCCTGTTCCCCTACCCGTCTGAATTCAGGGGAGATGTGGCACCACATCTGACTGCATGGCAGTTTCCTTTCACTCCATAAAAGGTTTCCCCTCCTACTCACTATATCCAGCTTTGCTGAGCCCTCAGGATGACCATATGCTCAGAGCAGCTGACCACCCCCTCCCCCACGTCCAATTTAAACTCCAGATTACACTGTTCTCTGCCCCTGGGATGGGCGTCGGGTCCGTTGTTTCTGAGGACTCTCCATTCTGGGCCTTCCTCCTCCCACTGCATGCATTAGTACTTCCGGTCTTGCTTGGATCCTGGTTTTTCCCTGCTACCCTCAGCTCCAAGAAGCAAGAGCCAGTGCATTTTAATAGCTGGTGTGGCACTTGGGGAAGATCACACCTCCCCCGTTGTTACCCATTTCTACCTCCCGAACACTAATCCTAGAATCCCAGCCAGCCCCCAGACATGGTATTAGCAGCAAGGATGTTTCTTGAAAAGTTTGAAGTTGGCTTCGAACTTGCCTTCTCAATATCTCTGCCTTCTCAATTTCTTGTGTAGCTTTTGTCCTGCCTTGCTTAATGGCTGCCAACCAGGGAAAAACACAGTTGGGGGTTGGTCAGACCTAGGTTCTTGCTTGGAGAAGTGGCTTGGGAGCATTTGTTTGAGGACAATACTGCCATCTCAAGGATCTCAGGCCAAACCCCAACACCTTAACTAACAAAGTGCCTGTTGATATGGAGGATGGAAGGGTGAATTTCAGTATTAGCTGGCTCTCCTTCCCCTTCATACAGCGGGCTTCTGATATCTCAGTGGGAGTCTGATGGGACTGGGGGGGGGGGCTTGGGGTGGTGTTGTCTGATCTTTGTCCCCTTCCATGCTCTGGCTTCTGATGCTACAGAGGGTACTTGCTCACATAGAACCTGAGTTTGTGAGGTTGCCCCTCAGCCACCAGGTATCCTCAGCTGAACCACAGCCACAAGAGCCACAAAGCCAGACCCATCCAAGGACCAAACCGCTTGAACTTTCCCAACAAGGTAATCCTAAAACACAGAAGAGCAAACGGGCCCAAATCAGCTTTCAGCAAAGCCATGTGAATTAGCTTCACTTCAGGGAAAATACACTATTTTATAAAGACACTAACCACCACTGTTTCTTAAATAAAAAAGGAGAAGCAAGCTTTAAATGACATTCCATTGAAGGATAGTATGAGGTTCCATAATCTGTAGGGGAGAGCCTTGCTGGATTTCTTATTTTTAGTCCCCCTCAAACTGAAATGGAATAACAGAAAGCTTCAGTCCTCAGGCAAGATGGGGATGAAAGATTTTTGAGATGCAGTGTTAAAGGGTCCTGGATGATTTAATCAAACTAAGAGAGTACCAGTGACTCTACTGGATTCCCTTGGGGTCAATCACATCTGATCTCCACCCAGCCCCAAAGTGCAGCTCTAAGAGAGAGGCCCCGATATTCCTAGTCCTAATATTGTTCCAGGTACTACCCCAATCTTTCTCAAGCCCACATCCTAACTCTACGAGCCACTTAGAATAAATGGGAATGTTTTCAGGAAGTGGCATGCATCCTGAAAGATAAGACCGCACACTGGGGCTCCATACCATGTATTGTGTAAAAAAAACAAACACACACCTTAGCTCTGCAATAGTGGGGAAAGGAACCTGTTTTATAGATACAGATTTCTTGCCTTCATCACACAGTACAGGGCAGGGCTGGAGTCAAATACAGAGCTGTCTGACTTGGAAGCCAGGCTTAAGACCACTGCACTTTCTGCCCAGCAGAGAAGGAGACAGCAGTTGGGAAAATGCCCAAAACACAGAGCCCAAAGGGAGAAGGGAAAGAGGGTCTGTGAGCTAACTGGAGCCCATGGTAATAGAAAGCTTTGGAGGAGGATGCAGTCCCAACCTGGAAAACCCTTGGCAGATGAGTACAAACCAGTTTCTCCTCACTGCCCTAGAAGCATTTAATGCCCAACTGTGGTGCCCATGCAGGGCACCCAGTACAGGACTGAGAGTCAGTGACAGTTAATTTTCATTGTCAACTTCACTGGATTTGAAATCACCCAGAAAACACATCTCAGGGTGTGCCTGTGAGGGTGTTCCCAGAAAAGTCCCCACTCAGTGCTAAATAAAAAGGCAAAGGGGAAAAATGAGCTTCACCTAGCGTTCACCTCTGCTTCCTAGTTGCCCACATAGTGCCAGCCATGTCTCATTCCCACCGCTTGGCTTTCTGGCCACAATAGACTGTCCCCATAAACCATAGCCTAAATAAGCCCTACCTCCCCGAGATCACTTGTGCCAGGTATTTGCCACATCAAGAAAAGAACTAGAACAGTGTTTTTGAGACTCTTCGGAGAGCAGGAAGCTGTCAAAAAGGCATGCAAGCCACAGCATGAGGTCAGAGGATGTGTAGGCATTCTCTCTGAATCCTAGGGACCAAACCCAGGTCCTCACGCTTAGCAATAGGCACCTGCACAGGCTGACATCTTGCAGCCAGAGGTCTTGTCTTAACCTCTCCTGACATCATCTGACCCCATTCTTCCCAGCCTGTGGGATTCTGTCAGGTCTCTGGGCTCTCCTCAAGCCCCTACAATTGCTCTACTGACCTTTGTAAAGAGCTGACACCTTCCTTGACTTAGAACACAGAGCAATTTATCTTTGTCTTCCCCACTGGACTGTGAGCCCTCTGCTGAGCTTTTCTGTAGCTGCCTAGCTGATGGGTGACTCAGCCTTTGCATTCCACATTTTGCATTGAAGTATGAGGAGTTACTCATCGTTTCTCAACCTCAGTAATCTCGTCTGTAAAATGGGGGAAACAGAACGAACTTCATAAAAATGTTCTGGGGAGGAGGGTTAACTTGAGGATTTAGGCAAAGCTCTTACCACACTGGGATGTTACCTACTGATAAAAACATGTTAGTGAGAATTGTTTGAGAACAAATACAAAAGAAACTGCGCCCTCAAGCCTGGCAAATGCTGGGATCTCACAGAGGAGAGGGACTGCAGTTTTAGAGGAGTGGAGGTCATGCTTTGGCAGGGAACCAGCTTTGCTTGGCGCTAGCCTGGCCTGCTGTTCCCTGCCGCAGTGACCACCCTCTACTCCGTCCTCCAGGGGTGGAGGAGCAAGAACCTGGATGTCAGCACCCAGAGCAGGACACACACTGGGCACCTGCAAGTCACTGACTGACTAGACCGGTAAGGAGGGGGACCAAGAAAAAGCCCAGCCTGGGGCAGGGTGAGTGGCTTTGAGGTAAGGGAATCGCAATGAAGCCACAAACTCCGGGGCCTTTCCGGTCCCCGCCTCCAACTCCTCCAGATTCGAGCCACATTTTTCCGAGGGAAGAGCCGGGAGGGAGCTGAAGGTCGAGGTTAGGGACTGGGGGCTGGTCCCGCGGCGCCCGAGTGAATCCGTCGGGCTCGGGGACCCAGCGGAACCCCCCGCGCCCGCCTCCCCCTCCGCCGGTGCGAGTGGGGCGGCGCGCTCCGCAGGGCGAGCAGCTGAGCGACCCTCAGTGCTGCGGCCCCCCGCGCCCCAGCCCGCCGCGCCCGGGCCGCGGGCGGCGCCCCTCACTCTCCCCCCGGGCGGGGGAGCCCAAGGCAGCGCCGGAGCCCGGGGGGAGCGCGACCCCGCCGGCCAGGGCAGGGGGCAGGCAGCCGGGACGGCCCCGGGTAAGCGGGAGGAGGAGGAGCGGGCCCGCGGGGTGAGGGGCGGCCCGGGGGGTGGGGGTGGCGGGGAGGCGGCCGCGGGAGTGAAGCTGGGGCCGGAAGCCAGAGGGGTTCCTGCAGCCCCCACACCTGCCACCGATCGGGCCATCGGGAGCCCGGCATTCGGCGGTGCTCCCACCCCCACGCGAACGTGGTAGGGACCCCGTGCGAGGACGGTGCCCCTACCAAGGCCTTTAGGATCCCCTGACCTCCCCAATGTGGGGTAGAAACCCAAGTCCAGGCCTGGGAAGGGACTGAAAGAGGCTATGGCCCGACTGTGTGACCCCTGTCTCTTGCCGGGAGCTGTCTGCAGAATACTGCAGAATGCAGGCCCTGGGGAAGCTCAGGGGGCCTGGACCCTGCTTCCTGGGACAGACCTTTCACCCCCATATAACTAGGCATGTGGGTCTAGTAAACCACTTGGACCCAGGATCTGTGCCTGGGAAGAAAGAGGGGATATCTTTCCCCTTTGAGTTGGGGACAGGGCCACACTTAGGCCTAGTAGTTCCAGAGGCTGGCCTATTCCTAGGGGGCTGTTCTTGAACCCACTCCTTGGCTTCCAGACTGTACCTGGGTTTTGTTTCTGCTACTATTAAGAAAGAGTTGGTTTTTGGGACTTGAGAATCTGCAGGTAGGGTACACCCTGAAACCTCCAAGCCGCCACACCCAGAGTGACTCCGGACTCTTTCCTTGTTCTTTGCCCTCTCTTATTGCCCAGAGCTCCCCCATCCCCACCTGCTTGTGCTGTTATGTAATTAATCCAACTGAGTCTCTTTGCCAAGCTGGCAGCATCCAGGGTTGCCCCCAGAGGCCTAAGGACCTGAAGGGATGCATGTGGTGGAGGGTTGGTCCTGTCTCAGCTGGGAGCAGGCTCAGCAGAGGAGCACCTGTTGGGGAAGAGACATGCATGAGGCACATAGGAGGTTAGAGTCCTAGACTTTGCTTCCCCGATGCTCTAGGATCTTCTTTTGGTGGTGGTGGTTTATTTTTCTTCAATAAAATGAAAGGCATCATATACATGCACATGGGTGCCCAGGCACACACACTACAAGTATGTGAGTTCACGCAACAGTAAATAGTGAACCCTTCCAAGTCTGCCAGGAGGTCCAAATGAGCATCTGCAAAAACCTTAAATGACCAGTAGCCACTGTACATGGCATACCTACTCTATGCCAGGCACTGAACTTTCCACAAACAACCTCATGATACCGATGAAGTTTCTTGGCCAAGGTCATACTTTAGGTGAAAGGCAGGGCTGGGAAGCAAACCTTGATGGTTCTTACTCCAAGCCCTGTCTTTTATTTACCATTGTACATGCATACATATCCACAGATTGAATGCTTTGAATCAGGACAACCTAGGGGACATTCAGCTATGAATCATGCATATATGAAAAGAGCATACACCTGGCAGAACACATACACACACACACACACACACACACACACACACACACACACACACTAGAGAGAGAGAGAGCTTGAAAACCATGTCACCATCAGAACCTAGTAAACCTACCTCCCTGCACCCATTTACTAATTGTGGTTATCATTCAACCCAGGAGGAAGATTGTCTCCTTCCAGCTAAGAGATTTATTTAGGTTGTCTTGGAAATGGGGACTGTAGATGCCACTTTACATATGTGTAGAGCATGGCTCCAAAGCAGGTGTTTTACCCACAGGCCTATGGCTAAAAAGTCATCAAAGCTGGGGTTTATGTCCAAGCTCTAAAAGTCCCAGGCACTGAGCAAGCAGAAAGCTAATGAATTTATCTCTCAAAGTCCAGTCCCTTCCTGGGCAGCAGCTGTGTGTGCCAGGCCTGCTGAGCTCCAAGGAATGTCAAAGACTCAAACCCTGCTTTTAGCCTGTCACTGTTTAAAATCACTAAGCTTAAACATGATAAGCCCTGCAACCTGTAGAAAGTAGCTGTGTGATTTGGAGCACACAGAGCTTCTTCTCTAAGTGCAAATAGGAATACTTTTCCCTTAGGGGTGTTGTATTGACCCGAGGATAACCGTGTGTGCCGGCTAGCAGCCAGTGCTCAACTGTGTTGCTCTCCAGAGTCAATGCAATCATCTAGTTCAGTGGGACTTTGGGAAATACTAGGGGCATTTTGGGTCATCGTGGTACCTTGGAGGCTGCTGTGGGCAGTTATCTCTTGAGAGCCATAAAATTAAGATGTCTAGAATATGAGTCCTACACAAAAAGAGCTACCTCCCCTGAGGATGCCAAGAGGGCCTCCACTGAAATTCACTTTTTCTTCAGGATGTGACTGAAACCAAGAGGAGTTGCCATGTATTGCAGGCTTGGGGCTGGGACTGGAATTTGAATCTGCAATACTGGGCATTGCAGTATGCTGTGGTTGAGGAGAATCGGGCCACAGTGCACAGCTTGGGGGATAGATTGAGATAGGATTCTGGAAAAAGGAAGGCTGTCCAAGTGGCAAACAGCTTCAGCAAACATGCAGAGGTGAAAAATAACAGTACAGGTCTCGGGATGAGCCAGAGCACTGAGTCCACCTCTTGTCCCCCAGTCTAGGTGGTGGCCGAAGAGGGCCAGAGGCAAACAGAGGGAGCAATGGTTGGTCCTGACGGTGGCTGAGCCCCCAGCCCCTGGAATATGCAGCCCGGAGGAGCCCCAGGCAAGGACGCGGAGGCGGAGTGGGGCGGGAGGCATGGTCTCCACCTACCGGGTGGCCGTGCTGGGGGCGCGAGGTGTGGGCAAGAGTGCCATTGTGCGCCAATTCTTATACAACGAGTTCAGCGAGGTCTGTGTGCCCACCACCGCCCGCCGCCTCTACCTGCCTGCTGTGGTCATGAACGGCCATGTGCACGACCTCCAGATCCTAGACTTTCCACCCATCAGCGCCTTCCCTGTCAACACACTGCAGGTAAGCTGCCCATGTAGGCAGTTAGGCAAAAGGGGAGAGGAGGCTCCAACCCTCTCTAGCTCTCCAGCTCTGCCAGGGGCTCTACACCACACCCTGGGCCTCCCACCTTAAAACCATCCCAAGAAGTTGCTCATTTGTGTGCTAGTGTATTTCGAAGATGTTTGATGATTGTTTTAATGTGTGCCAGACTTTGCACTGGGCACCAGGACTGAATGGTCAGCAAAAATCGGATATGCAGTTTGCTTTCAAGGAACTCCTAGTCTGGTGAGAACAGACTAACAGACAGTTGTTATACAATGTAATGAATGTTGCAATTGAAGGAGATGAGCGAGCTGAAACAGTCCTGGCTAGAAGGGTCTCACTTACTCGGGTGTATGGAGTCACGGAGGAGGGTGATGTCTCAACAAAGTAGGGACACTAACGGACTGTTTATACACTGAGCTCTCCTGCCATGGCCTCACATCCTCATTTTCATCTGTAGAGGGTCAGCAGGACAGACCGAGACCTGAGAAGGGGTGTTCTCAATGACTCTGAAGACCCCAATCAGAACTTTGGCCCAAGGCCTTTTCTCTCAGGTACCCTACTCCCCACCCTCAGGACTGCCTCTGGGCTCCTTGCACAATTAGATTTAATCATCTCCATTGCCTGCATCCCCCCCCCCTTCCCCAGCTTTTAGAACCAGGGCCTCTACACCTTTCTCTCCCTCTGGCTCAAGAGGAAGTTGGCTGCATGGGAAGCTGAGCTCCCAGATGTGTTTGCTCACAGCAGAGTTCTCTAGCAGAGAGGCAGAGAGAGACCTGTGGGCAAATCATAGAGATAAGAATGAGCCCTGGCCGGTTGTGACAGCAAATGCAGCCATCTCTGCCTGGGACCTGATGGAACTCAGCAGTGTCTCGGCTACCCCAACAGAAGGGCCTTGGTTTTTGACTAAGCACCTGAGAGAAACCTGATCCAGGCATGTGATCCACGGTGTGGTGTGCCTGAGGTCAGGGCAGTGAGTCCCAGGCCAGCATCCTCTGCTTCTCACTTGGAAACATTGATGGAATCTGGCTCCGAGCTCAAGTTACTCTTTTCACTTTCAGTTGTATATTTATCTTTACTGACCTCAGAATGGGTCAGATGCGGTTTAAATACCTGAGCTGTGGTCTAGAGCAATCTGCGTCCTGCCTCTGCCCCTTCAACCCTATGGTTTCTCTCCCTAGCCATCTCACTGATGGTCCATTGGCATCCCAGGAAGAAACCATATTTTCTTTTTTTAATAATTTATTTATTTATTTATTTTGTATACAGTGTTCTGCCCGCAGGCCAGAAGAGGGCACCAGAGCTCATTACAGGTGGTTGTGAGCCACCATGTGGTTGCTGGGAGTTGAACTCAGGGCCTCTGGAAGAGAAGCCAGTGCTCTTAACCTCTGAACCGTCTCTCTAGTCCCTAATTTATTTATTTTAAAAATTTTAATTGCATTGGTATTTTGCCTGTGTGTATGTTTGTGTGAAGGTGTCTGATCTTGGAGTTACAGTCAGTTGTGAGCTGCCATGGGGGTGCTGGGAATTGAACCCTGGTCCTTTGGAAGAGCAGCCAGTGCTCTTAATCACTGAGCCATCTCTCCAGCCCCAAGAAACCGTATTTTCACTCCATTTCCATAAAAATAAACTCCATGTCCTATGTCTTGTTCAGGGCTGTGATTGTTGTTTGTTACTCAGGATAGAACCCAGAATTTAAGTTACCACTCGACTGCCAAGCTACATGCCCAGACTTCTACCTTGTTCTTGATGTTCTTATTAAGAGACAGGCAGAGGTGCTATGTTGCCCAGGCTGGCCTTGAATTTGAGTAGCTGGGGTTAAAGGTATGCACCTCCAAGCAGGGCCCATGCTTCTTCAACTTAACATTTTGTTTTTTGTATTTGTGGGGGATTTTGTTGTTATTGTTTTGTTTTCAAGACACAGTCTTTCTGTGTAGCCCTGGCTGTCCTGGAACTTACTATGTAGACCAGGCTCAAAGAGATACATCTGCTCTGCCTTCCAATCATGGTATCAAAGTTGTGTGCCACTACCGATTAATATTACAACTGGAGCTACTATTTCCTGTCCCTGTCTGAAGGACAGCCTCATTCTTTTCTCATGGCTACTCAAAACTCCACTATGAAGTTTCACAGATTCCCCTATAATTGGACAAATGGGTGGGTTTCAGTCCTATACCATTAGGGTCAATACCAAAATGAATAAACAGCCTCATGTGTAAGTCAGGTTGCACAAAGGTTTCTGTATTTGCAGAATCAGTTACTGGAAATGGCATTGCCAATTCAAAATATAAATAGACATGGAATTTAGAGGGTGTCTCCAAAGCCCCTTCTCTAAAAGTTGTATGTGTATCCTATGAAATTCTGGGATTTTTGACACTCTAGAACAGTGGTTCTCAACCTATGGGTCATGACCCCTTTGGGTGTAGCATATTAGCTATCCTGCATAACAGATAGTTATATTGTGATTCATAGCAAAATTACAGTTATGAAGTAGCAACAAAATAATTTTATGGTTGGGGTCACCACAACATGAGGAACTGTATTAAGGGGTCACAGCATTAGGAAGGTTGAGAACCACTGATCTAGAAGGTAAGAGAAGATATTCTTAGTGTGGCCTGTATTTGCATTTCTGATTGTGAGTGAAGTTATGCATTTTTCTATAATTTCTATACTTAAGGATTTTATGATTCTGGCTTTGCTTTTGTGTTTGTTTGTTTTGTTTTGTTTTGTTTGTTTTTCCCCTGAGAACTATTAATATCAATTGCCTGTTTGGGGCTCATATTATTAGGGATTTGTTTTTCTTTTTGAGACTTAGCTCAAGCTGACCTGGAACTTTTTCTATAGGCAAAGATGACCTTGAACTCCTAAACCTCCAGCCTCTACTTCCCAAGTGCTAGAATGAAAGGCATGCAGCATCAAGCTTGTATGTTCCTTCTCCTCCTGTTTTTGAGACAGGGCCTCTCTCTTCATTCATAGCCCTGGATATTCTGGAGCTCAACATACAGAACAAGCTGGCTTCCAACTCATAGCGATCCTCCTGCCTCTGCCTCCTGAGTGCTGGGCTTAAAGGTGTGCGCTGCCACACCTAGTAACCCTTTTATTCTTGATTGACCCTTATATTAGATACTAAAATCTCAAAGATTTCACTCCTGGAGCACAATTATAGGGCTTGGAGTACAGAAGTCCTAAGAAGGGACCTTGAAAGCTCTGTGATCAAATATCAACCCTAAGATTCTTGATGGCCGCTTTCTAGGAATAAAATAAAAGTAATACTTCCCTGAGTCTGAGCCTGTTACCTTCCATAGTCCCTTCTCCTTCAGAGGAGAAAGCTGAAGTTAGAGGGCATATGCAGTCTGCCAAAGGAGATGCCCAAAAACACGTGGCTAAGACCAGGCGACTGAGACCCTCAAGCTATCTCCCTGAGCTAGACTCAATAGCCATTTCTCCTCCTCTGTCTCTGTCTTTTTCAGCTATAGACTGGGCCCGGGGCTTGGTGTGTGATAAAGACATCATTACCACTGGGCTGTGTGTTCAGTCCATCCCTTGACTCAATACAGCCCGAAGATGGCCTCTGGGGGGAACAAATTAGAACACTATATGGAACACACTGGCAGGGAAGCTGAGCTTTCACCATCCCTCCCTCCAGTCAAGGAGTAGAGGGGCAGCCCAGCCAATCTGGAGCTTTCTGCTGTTCCCTTTTAGAAGCCTCCTGAGAGGAGTGAGTGGGAGGCATCCTGGGGTCCCCTTGAGGAGGCAGTATGTTGGAGGATGGGTGGGGCTGTCACCCTTAGTGTCTGGCAGCCTGTCTCCAGCAGCCTAGCAGAGGGCTTACAGAATGGAAGCTATCCTCCCTCCCTCTTCCCAGGAGTCTCCAGTCCTCATGTGGGGTGGGAGAGGAGTTGCATAGGCATGGAGGCCCCTGACCCCCCTCCCAGGTAATGGTGTCCCACCAAATCCAGTAGTCCCTGGTGTGGGAGGAAACAGGTTTATGATTTCCTGCGCTCTAAGATCTATCCTCTGCATCCTGCCTCTGCACCAAAAATTAAAACCTCAGCACAAAGATGCCATATCATCTCCCCAGGGAAACCCACTGCAGCATCTCCCAAGCCTTTGAGCTGGAAATGCCGTTCTGAAGTCAGACTTCACAATCCACGGCAGCCACCTAAGTCTGCCCCCTTCATTTTCAGCTGAAACTCACCTGGATTACCTGCAAGCTGGGCCTGGAGCTATGCCTCCACATCCGTCTGGTCTTCCTTTTTGCATGCACTGCAGGTGGAGCTCAGGGCCACACACATGCCAGGCTGTACCTTGTGACTGTGCTGCACCCCTTTCCTCCCCTTCTTTCCTGAGGGCCCTCATGAGAAGAGGCCCTGATTTTCTTTGTCCCCACAAGGCCTCCCTGAAGCTTCGGGGACCTCCTTTCTGCACACTGTCTTCCTGAACACCCTTTTGCAATTACATCTGTTGGCAGCTTAACTATCTAATTAATCCTCAGGGAACCTTCTCGTTAGCGCATTTAGCCTTTCCAAGGGCCTATTCATCTTGAGCTGAAGCCCCTCCATGAGAAGTTCTCACAGGCATGGTGATGCATGCTTGTAATCCCAGCATTTGAGAGGCAGATGAGGGAGGATCAAGAGTTCAGTGCGTTTGGGTTACATAGGAAAATTTAGCCTTTAAAACCAAGCAAAACGGTACAGCAAGAGCAATCCCGTCTTCTTGGAACTCTTTAGGCCACTGTTCTGTCTCCCTCACTCTGCCCCCTTATGCTTCCTGTCACTCCCCCCCCCCCCAAGCTTGCCTTTAGGCTGCAACCCAAGGACTGTTAAGTTAGGGATAGGAGTTACCTTGCTCCTGGTTGCTGGTGCTGAGTGATTCAGCACCATGGAGAGAGCTAAAACAGCAGAATTACTACAGTTAAACTAAAAACCCACTAAACAAGGGACGGAAGGAGGGAGTGTGTAAAAACAAAAACAAAAATAGGGTCCTGGCCAGACAGTGGTGGTGCACACCTTTACTCCCAGCACTCGGGAGGCAGAGGCAGGTGGATCACTGTGAGTTTGAGACCAGCCTGGTCTACAAGAGCTAGTTCCAGAACAGCCTCCAAAGCCACAGAGAAACCCTGTCTCCAAAAGCTAAAACACAAAAGAAATAAACAAAAAACCAACCAGGGTCCTGGCCCTCTTGGGTGCTCACTGCAGTTGTGAAGAACCAGAAATAGGATGGCTGTAACCAGGGCATAATCCAGACACAAGAGAGGATGGGCACAGTCCTCTGCTTGCAGGGACAGTGGCTAATCATCAAGCCTTGGAAAGATATTACAGTAGGTGCTCTTAGGGGAATTCATAAATGCACTTTGAACAAAGGACTGGATGGATGGATCAGACAGATGTAATCTCCAGATCCTCACAAGATAGTGTGGTGGGCCAGGAAGTCAGTCAGCCTGTGACTTGGTCTCTTCTGGCTGGGGAGGACAAGTTACAGCTCTCAGCACCTGTGTTTACTGGGATCCTGGCCTTCAGTGGGGGAGGGGATGAAAAACTCTGGTGTGGTGGTAGGTGAGAGCACTGTCTGTTTGACAGGGTGGCTGGGGGCTGGGAGGCCTCGTGGCTGCTCTGACTGTGGTACTGGCCGGGGGTGTTGCAGGAGTGGGCAGATGCCTGCTGCAGGGGACTCCGGAGCGTTCACGCCTACATCCTGGTCTATGACATCTGCTGCTTTGACAGCTTTGAGTACGTCAAGACTATCCGTCAGCAGATCCTGGAGACAAGGTGAGGAGCTGTGTCAGTCTATTGCTGCCTCGGTGGATGCCCTAATGCTAGCCTGTCTCCAAAAAGGGGGAACACAGGCAAGGGGGGGGACTTGGGTCACAGATGAAATGTATGCGTTTAGTGGTTCCTAGGTGTCTTCACCCCTTTCTCCCCCACCCCTTTTCTTTCTTTTTGGACAGGGTTTCGCTATGTAGCCAGGCTGGTTTTAAACTCAAAACCTCCCTGCCTCAGGGCTCCTAGTGCTGTAATTACAGATGTGGGTCACATACCCTACTTTGTTGACTCACTTTGGGACCCTTACTTATGAAGAGGCTACACTAATGATGGGGGGGGATATGGCCTCGAATCAGTTGACATATAACCCTCAGTTTCCTTGTCTATAAAATGAACTTTTTTTGGATCCAAAGACGTGCTTCTTTAGAGATGTAACCATCCCCAAGGGGCTAGGGCTGCACCTGAAACAGAGTACACGCTAGCGCGCAGTCTAGTGGTTTCGACACTGGCACCATCTTCAGATTTCTGCTTCGACCCGCAGGGTGATCGGCACCTCGGAGACACCCATTATCATCGTGGGCAACAAGCGTGACCTGCAACGCGGACGCGTGATTCCGCGCTGGAACGTGTCGCACTTGGTGCGAAAGACCTGGAAGTGCGGCTACGTGGAGTGCTCGGCCAAGTACAACTGGCACATCCTGCTGCTCTTCAGCGAGCTGCTCAAGAGTGTGGGCTGCGCCCGCTGCAAACACGTGCACGCCGCCCTGCGCTTCCAGGGCGCGCTGCGCCGCAACCGCTGCGCCATCATGTGACGCCGCGTGCGCCCTGCTGCAGCACTGTTCCAGTGGAAGGGAGGGTAGGGCCTTCCTCGGGACACCTGGGCTAGAGCGGGGGGGACCCCCCACCCCACCCCGAGGAGAACTCTAGGCTCCCGGCCTGAAGCACTCCTGCAGCCACACACCTCCCCACGAGAATCAGAGGGCGAGAGGGAGCCTCCCCGCCACTCCCCAGTCCTTCCCTCCCACCTGGGTCTCCCTGGACAGCCACCTTCAGTGCTGTAGTGTAGTGTCCGGCCCCAGGGGGCGCCACAATCTGTGGGCCAAGGGGTGAGTGTATGAAATGGAGAGTGGAGTGAGGAGGTGCTGTCTTGGCCAGGCCCCTGCTCATCTTCCCCACAGTGTGTCTGTCTTTGCCCCGTGTCCCCTCTTTCAATGTCTGTCCTCTCAAGTGTCTGTCCATCCTCATTTGTCCTGTCTTCCCTCCAGTGTCCCTTCCTGTCACCCAGCTCCGCTCACAGGGCTCTCATTTCGTTCATCCCCTTGTCGCAGGTCCTGGCAACTTTGTGATGCCAGGCCTTCTCACCGGCAGCACCACCGGCACAGGGCGGAGAGATGCAAGTGGCCCAAGGACCGAAACCAAGAGGTCCAAGGGCTGAGGTCGCACAGCCGTCAGGGAGAGAAGGCAGAGCTCTTCCTCATCCAGGGAGACTTCCCTGCCCAGCAGCCCCCAGAGACGCAACCACTTACCTTCCAGCCTTAACTCAATGGTCCCTGCCGGGTGCCCCTTACCCTTCCTGACCCCAAAGCTGGATGGCCCCTGGGCTAAAAATTCCTTTTGTTGTGTTTGACAGTGTGGAGAGGAAACTTCCCAAAGGATAATTTTCTCCCCATGATGCTAGGTCCTATTTTTCTGTTACCTCCTGCAGTGGGATGGTCTGCTATGCTGTGGGATGTTGAGTTGTGGGGTCTTGTGGTAGGCAAAGTGGTGCCCAGGTCAGGTTATGCCAGTGATTAATTCTGTGTCCCAGTCCCGCCTCAATCCAACTGTCTAAGACTCTGCCTTCATCAGGTCTCAGGTTGTCTTGATCAGTCTGTGTAGGGGCAGAGCCAAGAAAAGAATAAGGGAGCTTCTTGTGCCTGGGGGAGAAAGGCATGCATCCCACCCATAGGTGGAGATCCTCAGGATCTGACCCCTCGTCCCAACACCAGGTTGGCCCTATGCCCTAACTCACCCACCCCATTTTCCCCGGCTGCCTGGCCGGGTTTCTACCTCTCGTCACCGGAGCTGATCACTGTCAGTTTTGTACCGATTTAGAAATAATAATAATGGAGATTCTAGGAATGGCCTGAGGGACTGATGGGGGACTTGGAGGGAGGGAAGAAGGAAGAGGTGGTATCATGTCCCCTGCCCTGGCCTAAAAGAGTTCTTGAGGCTGAACCCTCAGCCTCAGCCCTGGTCCAGTTGGGAGGATAACAAGGACCCTTTGTTAAGAGGGGTACATAGGATGCCCAGCCTTTTACAGGGCTGAAGTGCACAGACCAGGAAATCAGGTACCCAGAGAGGTGATGGGGAGCATCTGGGGACAGGGGTGGGGGCGGGGAATTTATGGTGTTCCCGTGTGGGAGGGAATCCATGATTCTCTCTTTGGCTTCCCCTACTGAATCTCACTCCCTCCACCCAGCAGGGGTGCTGCAGTACAACAGCAGTGGCCCTGATATAAGCAGCCCAGCGTTCTTGGGTTCTAGCCCTTGCTGTCCTGCACAATTTTGGGCTAGTGACTTGCCCTCTCTGAGCCTCCCTCTGCAGCAGAGGTGGTGGCTCCCCTTCCCCACACTTCGGAGTGGCTGGGAGGGTAAAGAGGAGAGATGCCCACTTTCCTCTCCTGCAACTCCACCCCTGGTTCCCGGGGGGCATGGGGTAAAGATGGCAGCATCTCATGTGCCCGATCACCCCCCACCTCTGAGGCACCTGAAGTGAGGGTGGGGGAATTTGGGCCCCTGGCTGCCCTCCCCACCGGGGGGAGCCATTGGAATGTAGCCGCCCTCACCCTTTCCTCTTCATCCCAGGTCTTGGATTTCAGGTCCCTCCACCCCCATTCTGAGTCTCTGTCCTTCCCCTCCCCAACCAGGGTTTCCCACACAGGGTCTGGAAGTGTGTGCGACACCCATTGAGCTGTTATCGGAAGTCGGATTAAAAATCAGGGAGTGTTTTCCCTCGTTTCTCTACCTCAGTGTCAGCTCTGTTGCTCATGGAGGGAGGACTGGGTCCCTGCAGTGCACATGTGCTATGTGCAAAGAGTGGGGGCTCCCCACCCCAAAGTCCAGGTGAACCCAGGGGTCAAAGGGAAACGGTACTGGACATAACTGTTTTCCCTCTAGCTAACCACTGACATAGAGGACACCATTACCTGCCTTCACAGCTGCCTGGAAGTCTCAGTCCTAACTGCTTCTGCCTCTTCCTCCCAGTCAGGGCTCAAATTTAGGGCCTCGGAACATAACTTCTTAGACACAGAAGTGTGACAGATGCTGTCAAACAGCTCTCTTCACCCTGAGTGATCCCTGTTCTCAGGGCCAGAGGCAAATCTTTGAAGTCCTCCTCAAGGGTGGCCTTCAGGAGCCTGTGCAGAGCTGCCTTTGTCGCTGTCCACGGTCCTGACCTCTAGGACCTGGTAGGAAACCTCCCTTGCAGACAGCTCGTCCCCATCACCTCCAGCAGAAGCAATGTTTGTGGCTGCACCTCTCTACACTTCCACAGCCTCAGGGAAAGGACCCCAAAAAGCTGAGGCTCAAGGACAAACCCATGTGTGTTTAATAACCTACAGCTGTGGAAATGTCCAGAGGCCCACGAGCTGTTCATGGGGGTAACAATAAGATACGAGCTCTCCCCACCACCGCTGGCCAACAGTGGACGGCATGAGCTGCCCCTTTGCTCAGCTGAAGAGATGGAGTTTTCAAACCCACTCCTGACCAAGGTCCTGTCCTTCCTCACACATACATTGCACAGCACATGTTTTGCATGGTCCTCCCCATCTTCAAACTCTTCAGACCCAAGACTCCTCCTCTGGTGTAAGTTGGGTTCCATCAAGCTGCTGAGGCTCCTGGCTCTCTGAAGTCTTGGAGCTGTTCTCCAATGAGAGTCTGCCTTCTTTCTTTTTCTCTTCCTCCTTTTCACCTGCTCTATCCACCTGGCAGGTGCTCCCTCCCTTGCCACCCAATGTGGATTTCAATAGCCTGCTTCCAGGAGCTGTCCTGGCTGGACCCAGGTAGAGGTAGGCCAATGGCTTGGGAATTCTGGAAGGTCTTTTCTCAGGCCTGTGGTCTCTGCGGGGTCGGATTCTCGGTCTCAGCTTCAACTTGTAAATGGATGGGATCTTCTGGGGCTTCCGGAGGGTTCTCTTGCCCTTGCCCAGACATACCCTGGCTTTGTCAGAACTTGGGTCTGAGCATGAGTGTGTGGGAGCCTCCAGGGTGGCAGGCACAGTTAGAGTGGATGACACAGTCCTTACTGGGGTTCCCTTGGCAGTCAGACTTGCCTTTGTCCTTGGCCTACTCTCTCTGAATCCTAGCTTCTCTTTGGAGCTTCTTGGGTCCACATCTGGCTTAGGGGGAGCTTTGGAGCCTACGTTCCAGGCTTTCAGGTCCACTTTAAGGAGAGGTGGGGGCGCCTGGACCAGTTCTTGGATGACTTTATCATAAAGACTCCCGGACTCAGGCCACCCCCCACCTAGACTGGGAACATAGACTCCACTTCGAGGGATAACTTGAGACCTTGTACCCTGATTACAGGTCGCCCCCACCTCCAGCAGTTTCATGTTGGCCACAATCTCCTCTTCCAGACCCTGGCAGAAGGCTTGCTCTCTAGTCCTGCCCAGGGGCAGAGGGGCGTGCCCCCACCTCCACTTTTGCATGTCTAGGCTCCTGGGATCCTCCATCTCTGAAGTGATCTTGATGTCCACCCGACGGTCCCTATGGCTTGCTTCCACAGCATGATGCCTGTGTTTGGATCTATCCAGGTTCCCTGTGACTGCCCTTGATGGGGTGGATCCTCTCTCCATGGAACCTCCACTTTCAGCACCCAAACCACTTCTTCCTGGAGTCGGGGGTTGGGCAGGGGACAGCCGGATGGGGATCTTGGTGAACCCTTTGCTGGGGGGTGGGGACTGAATAGACATGGGTTCACTGAGCTGTGGGGAAGCTCCCCTACTCAGGAGGCAGAATCTGTGAGGACTGGCTAGGCTGGAGGAACGCGATGGGGGAGATGGTCCTCTTGCTGATGTCCCTTTACTAGTGGCCTCAGTGATTTGGAGCCTCTGAGGGGTGAGGGCCTTGGTATGTGTTCCTCGGTTGTCTGTTTCCTTGTGAACCCAAGATATGGGAGTCCTTCCTTTGGACAGTTCACCTGGCCATCTATTCTCTGTCTTTCCTGACAGGGCACTTCGTAGGGCTGGGCTCCTACAGGTAGATGAGAATTGGGGACTGGGTGACAAAGTTCTCTGAGATGGGGTCATTGGCCTCTCTTGGGACCTGCAAAGGAAAAAAAGTCTTGAAAGAGAGACTTGGAACCATCAGCAGCATTCCAACGGGAATACCATGGGGTACTAGAGAAGCGGTGTTCTTCCCTAGGACTGACCAAGAGGAACCTATGAAGCGTTCTTCCTGCCTGTTCTCCCTTGTTCCCCATGTAGCAGATAGAAGCTGACTTCAGAGGAAGATCCCAGCCCCGAAGATGATCAGAAGTTATCCATATTTGGGGCTGGTCTCAGTCTTAATCATGAAATCAAAGGACAGTCAATATGGCCATTTCTTTCCTGGACCTCAGTTTCCTTGGCTGCAAAACGAGTAGCCATTTGGAACAATGAGATGATCCTTAAGCTGTGGGTACTGTTTTGGTTGGAAACACCTGAAGCTTTGTCTTGTTCTGTGGCCCTGGGCTGTGAGTCCAGGGTCTTGTGCATACTAGGGGAGCATTATCCCATTGGGCTATATAACCTTTCTCTTTTAAATTTGGTTTTGTGATATGGCCTCCCAAAGTAGCTCAGGAAAGACCCAAATTCACAATCCTCCTGCCTTGGCTGCCTGAATGCTAGGACTATAGGCATACGCCACCATACCCAGCATATGTGAAGTTTTGTTGGGGTAGGACATTGTTCTCTTTATCTTGGTGAATGAGCCACTGCGACATGGAGGAGACCCTTACATGTCCCTCCCTTGTACCTTAGTAATGAGGCCATTTCTCTGAGGGTCCTGCCCCCTGCTCCCCGTTCACCATGGGGTAGGGGAGAAGAGGGAGTAGGAGGTCTCAGCTTTCGGCTGGAAGAGGTGTATGTCTTCCAGTCCACTGGAGGCAGTGGGCTCTGTGAGCGGCTGATGGTCATTGTAGGCTGGGGCTGTGAGGGCCCATCCTGCACCTTCACTTCATGCTGCACCGGTGGCCCTGGGGGCTTCAGGAAACTGCCTGGTTTGTGGGCTACCCACCAAGGCCCCCAAAGAAAGCAGAAGACAGAAAGGTTCAATTCCCGTTTATGAAACTCATTGTTCCCCCCTCTCTATGCTGCCCAATTCTCCTTATTCTTCCTGACAGACACCAGAACCTACCGTGGCAGTCCCAGTATCTACAAAGGGGCTCAAGGGGACACAATCTGGTCAGAGAGCCCAACGTGATTTTCTGAACACTATGTTGTATTGCGGATCTGAAACTTTTATTCAAATTGTATGCTTATTTGGGGTTACTCGACATACTGAAGAGGAGGAAGGACTGAAAACCTTCCAAGTCAGACTTCAGGCCACCCGTGTGGATTCCAGGCCAGACCTGAGTGCTACTGAACTTGGCCTACGCTGTCTCTACGTGCCTTGCGCGCCACCTTGTGGTTATTGTAGTATTGCGCCACGTCCGCCCCTCCCCTCTGTCTTCGCCCACAGTTCCTCACAACCCCCCCAGCTGGTGCCTCTGGAGATCAGGCCTATTCGCCCTCCCACAGATGGGCTCTCTAACTAGCCCCACAGGCAAAAACCCTTGGGGAACTCACAGAGGGACGTACACCGGCAGGGGTCATGTTTGTCCAGATAATGGCCCAGCGTGTCCCAACCACCCCCAACACGCACCATCACGTGGCTCCGGAGGATCTGAGGGGGCAAAGATGAGATTAAGAGCCGAGTAGAGGGCATCCCCTATTCCTGTATATTCCTGTACACATGTTTGTGATTAGGAGACATATTTTTCTGTTTAAGTATTACCCATGACTGCATCCAACAAGTTTTGTCAAGGGTGAGAGCCAAACTGGCAAATAGTTGTGCGCCCACAACTGGGGACACTCTCTTTGCTATACAAGGATTTACACTTGTGTCTGCTCGCAATTGATATGGGGCCTACATGGGACCTACATGTCACATGTCTGTGACAGTGGGAGCTCTGCCCAACTCTGTAATGAGACAGGTCCCGTAGTCTTTCCAGACTAATTTCCACAGTTCAAAAGTGGGACCACAAATCTCTGGCCCATACACACATCACAAGACTATTGCCTCAGGGTCTGAGGGGGGCTCAGGTTGCTGGCTAGTGCTCCCGGGTATGTTCTATGCCCAAAGAAAGGCCTTGGTGGTGTCCAGCTGCTGACCACATCCTTCTCTGTGCTCAAGGCAGGGGGAATGGCTAGTGGAAAGCCCAGTCCTGGACTGCTCCTTACTCTACGGAATGGACAGGTCCAGGGTCTGAGTGTGCTTTGGGATCCACATGACTGGGGCCACACACGGAACACAAACCCAGGTTTTCAGGTCCTTCACTCTGTCCTATCCTGCGGAATGGGAAAGTGAGGACACTTTTTTTTAATACAACTTATTTCTGCCTGGGGGCATCCTGTAAACTCAGCTCTGATGGAGGTGTTGGAGGGTGGCAGTTCCAGGTACATTGGTGGGAGGATGGGAGAGGCTTGTCAACTTTGCCTGGAATGTCCTGGAAAATTCCAAGGTAGGAGAGAGCCCCAAGGTCTGGTGACTTGGGATGTATGGTGACTGGCTTCCTGTTTTTGCCCTGGGACTTAGTCAAGGTTCTGTGGAAGGAAACCCCATTTCACTGACACCGGATGTCCCTCCACCTCAGGCCCAACTTACCCTGATGAAGATGAGAGTGTTGGAGTCCCCTACTCGGTACTTCCCCTCAGATATCTTGATCATGGAGAATTGCACTGGGCATGTGCAATGGCTCACGAGATTCTGCACCTGTGGGCAAGGTCAGAGACTCAGCCCTCTTCTCTACCTGAGTACCCAAGTCTACATGCTGGATCATGCTAAATGAGTGCCTATCTGCCTCCCACCCAGAGGCTGGTGCTGAAGTCAGGGCTGAGAGGCAAGTAGGAAGAGGAAGGCTTTAAAGAACCCATAAGAACAACGCCTGGAGCAGCCCCCTTGGGTCCTCTTCTTCTGACAGTGGGATACAGGGGACTGTGTTGTTGACCAGCATGGGGCAGAGTCCTGTGTCCACTGTATTACAGGCCTTCAGCTAAGAAACCTTCCCAAAGGACTGCTTGGGCTCATGAGTTTGAGACCACGTTTGGCAACACAGCAAGAGAAGGTAAAGGAAAAAAAAGCAAAACAGAATAGGAGAAGAGGCAAAGGGGAGGAGAGAGACTGGGATGGGGCTAGCCTCAGGAAAGTTCCTCCTCCTGTGATGGGATTCCACTCTGGAACCTCCCCCTCCCCCTCCCCCCATGCGCTCCGTGTTGATTCACTTAATTCTCACAGCAGTCCCAGAAAATGGCTACTGTGCCTCAGTACACCTCATGGAGGATCAGAAAGGTTAAATGATTTGCCCAAAGCCACACAGTGTGTGTTGGCTGGTAACAAGGATGCCATGTCCTTGGCACATAGCCTACAGGGCTAAGTGAGAGGTGTGCAGCGATGGGCTTGGGCAAAGGGGCTAAGTGGCAGTAGCCACTGTTACATGTGGTAAGGGTAGGGACTCGGAGTGGTGCAGGGCAGTGAGGACTGGGGAAGAGGAGGGCAGGGCACAGGCTGGGCCCAAGTGCTTGGCTGGGCTCACCATCTGGTCCAGGTTGTGGAAGTGGCAAGGCCTGCGGATAGGGGGTGCAGGTGGTGGCGGATCCGGTGAGGGCAGGGCCAGCTCACGCCGCAGCTCCTCATCAATCTCCTCTTCCAGATGCACTAGGGCCGGTGCAGCCACACCGAAGCGCCAGGCACGGCGACCCAGCTCCAGCAGACACAACAGCACGCTCTTCACGTTCTTGCGTAGGACAAGATCCTCTGTCTCAAACATCAGCACCTCTGGTGTGGGACAAAGGAGAGAATGGGGATGCAGTGGCTTAAATCCTCCACTAGAGACCATCCCAAGGTAGACACAGATGGCTCGGTTTCAGCATCTCAGATTGAGGAGGCACCTGGAAAGGGTCCACACAAAGCAACCAGGCTAACTGCAGAAGCTGGTGAGTGGGCAAAATATCTGGAGCCTGCCTGATCCTAAGGTAGGGAATAGGACTTACTCTACCTGGCTCTCCTCCGATCCACTAAGCCACCAAGAAGATCCAAGGAGCAGGAAGCACTTTCTTCTCTTCCTACCCATCCTCTGGACACCTCAAATTCAGTGTATTTGACTATAGCCTCTGGGTACCTCACCCTAGAAGGCTCAGCTCGGAATCTCCCAGTGGCTATGTGACCTCTGGCTAGCTCCAGATTCCTAGTTTTTGTCTTCTGAAAAATGGGGGTAAAGCCTATCTCAACAGGAAGTAGCAGTTGTTTGGGGCTTTGGTGCTGGAAACAGTACATCATAAGCTACCTCTCCAGCCAGATCATTAGCTTTGATTAACCTCTGACCCGGTCCCTCACCTCCTTGCCACTAGCCAAGAGTCCAAACCTGACCCTTTCCCTGTCCCATCCCCAGTAACCTTTGGTCTGCAGGATTGTGCAACCACACCTAATTCCATTCCTGGGTTTAAGGCAAACAACTGTCACCCCCTAAGCCTTACAAATCCCCGCAGGACTGTGTTCCTCCCTATAGAGTGATTCCCCCAACCCCAGCTCTCTCTCCAGCCTTTGGTCCAGTGGTTCTCAACCTGTGGGTCACAACCCCACTGGAGTTGCACATCAGATATTTGTGTTACTATTCATAACTGTAGCAAAATTACAGTTGTGAAGTAGCCACAAAATAATTTTATGGTTGGGGTTGCCACCACATGAGGAACTGTATTAAAGCATGAGGAAGGTTGAGAACCTCTACTTTAGTCCCTTATGCTCACTGGCCAGTTTCTCCCAGTCATCGTCTTCCTTGTGCTTTGCCACTGCTCCCTTCTGCCTAGTCAATTCCCTTCTCCAAACTTCTCTCCTTAGCCCAAACCTCCTCCCTCTTGATGCCCTTGCTGGTGCCCACTACTCTATCATCAAGCTGCTGGTGCCCCTTCTGGACCCTATGTGATACACTTGACTTTGAAGCACACATCCCCCTGAGCTGTAATTTCTGAATCTATCCATCTGTCTGCCTTCCTAGGCCATGCATTCCTGGGCATTGGACCCTATTTGCCTTGGCCCCTGGTACCCAGCATGCACTGGAAATGGAAAAGGTGATTCATCCATGTTGATTGAGTGAACCATTTAATAGATGTTTATCATCAGTGTGTGCTTATAGTGAGGATTTGCTGTGAGGTGAAGAGTCCAATGCACAAGAATTAGAGGTACCTCATGAGAAATCTAGAAGAATGCCTCCTCCACTCCTAACCCCAGATCTGCCTTAGCTTGAGCCCCCAAGTGATGCATGCCCCTACAAGATAAGGATGAGACAGATGTGTTACCTTGGATGCCCATCTCCTTGCGACACCACTGGATGAAGTTGGAGATGTTGTCCCTGGCCTGGAAGGTGCCTGGCTGAGCAGCCCCATTGCAAAAAACTCCAGCCTGGGGCATGGGAATCTTTTGAGCTCTGTCAGGTGCCTCAGCCAGGAAGGCCAAAGCAGCCTCTGTGACAGTGTTGGCATGCCGGCACAACACCAGACCAGTCTCCAGCACCTGCAGGAAGTTGGTTGCATCAATGTCCAGCCCGTACAGATCCCGGAGCCACTCGGCCAGGTCTTCCTTCATGGCCTCCAGGTACTGCTCGCTGGACTTGAAGGACCGGATGCTGCGTACAGGAGGCCCTGGGGTTCTGAGCCTCCTCCTGTGTCCCCTGTGCTGAGACATGCTGGAACTGAAGTACAGGAGGAAGTAGGGGCCTCCTGTCCCCTATTGCTGTCTCAACTCCTGCTACCTGCTGGTCAAGGTCCTGGCCCACTTCTCCTTGGCTCAATGGGTCCCCTTCTACCCTCTGAGAGCCCAGGGCTTCTGGCTCTGCGGCATGCCCATGCCGCTAGCTTCAGCCTCTGGGCCAGGCCCAGCCCCCACTACCCACATTCCTTAGCCCCTGCGGGGTCCTCTCAGCTCAGAGCTTCCCAGGGCTGGTAGAAGTGAGAGCAATCCTCTCTCCCCAGGGTGGGATGGGTCATCTGCTGCCTCCCACCCACCACTGTCACCGGCCAGGGAGCCCGGAAAAGCATCGAGGCTGTGGCCTCTCAGCTCTGCTTTCCTTCCTCTCCTTGGAGACAGCAGCTGCTACAAACACTCCTTGTTAACTCTTCCTTCCGGCAGCCAAGTGCCTCTGTCCTGCCCTGGGGCCTGTGCAGGAGAAGCAGGGCCCAGAGGGTGGGACAGGGTTCTTGAAGCCACTGATTTCTTGTGGGGGTTGTTGAGGAAGGTGAGGTAGAAGTGAGGAGGGAGGGGCTTCGAGACCGATGAGCTTTGGAGAATGAGTGAGCACGAGAGAGACAGAGGATGGGAGTTTCGCCCTAAATCCCTTTGGGGAGGCACACACTCCCTGATACACTCCCCGTTCTCTGTGTGCCTTAGTTTCTCAACTGTCAAAAGAGGACAACATCCCCTTCTGGGATGTTGTGAGAAAGGCACTAACGTGTAATATGTGTGAAAGCATGAGACCCTCAGAACATACAGGCAATATAGCAATAAATAACAACAACAAAATCACTGCCTGAACTCTAGAAACTACTTATATATTACTGGGTGATGGGTGGTAGATGAACAAGTCTAGTTAGGGGTGCTGTCACACACTGTAATTTCAGCAGCTGGGAAGCTGAGGCATGAGGATAGTTCAAGGCCAGACTACATAGCAAACTCAAGTCCAGATTGGAATATGTGGTAAGACCCTGCCTCAAAAACCAAAAGATGAAACAAATAACAGCAAAACAAATGTGTAGGCAGTCAGGTAGTGATGCATATTGGGGGGATAATACAGGAGAGAGTGAGTGACTTTACAGGCATGGATACCTTCTATAAACACAGGGACTTGATGCTAAGGTGGCATCTGGGCAGAGACCTGAGAGAATTGAGGGCATGGGTCCACATGAGGAATAAAAGCAGCCAGTGCACTGGCTTGGAGGCAGGAGCATGCTTGGTATGCTCTAAGAATAGCAATACTAAAAAAAGAAAGAAAGAATAGCGGGGGGGGGGTTGGGGCTGGAGAGATGGTTCCGTATCTCTTCCAGAAGATCTGGCTTTGGTCCCCCAAACCCACATAACAACCATCTGTATTCAACTCCTGCTCCTGGGGATCTGATGCCCTCTTCTGGCCTCCATGGGTATCTGCACACACATGGCAAACAGACACACATACATAAGATTAAACAACTGTTTAAAGAAAGCGAAGCAAGCTTGAGAGACAGCTCAGCAGTTAAGAGTGCTGGCTGCTTCTGCAGAGGACCTTTTCCCAACTGGATGTTAGGGTTTTAGGGATTCATATGTGAAGCCATGTTCCCTGAACACAAAGAGATCCTTTGTGTAATAGGGGAAAGGAATCTGGCACACAAACACAGAGATAGAGGGACAGAGGACCTTAGGGTACTGGAGTTTTTGTTTATGTGATCTAATGGCCAACCTCTTATCTATCTATCTGCCTGTCAGTTAAGAGACCAGACAGAAAACAAAAAGACCACCTAAAGCAGTGGCTCGTACAGAAGGAAAGACACTCCCCCACCTCCGAGCTAAGCAAATGGTTGTAGGTAGATGTCTGTCCATGACATGGCCCAAAGATTTTTCTAGCTTGAAGCTCCCTTCAGCTATTGTCAACTCTTACAGGATCAAACCCGGCTTCCCAGTACTTTGTCTTCTCCAAATTTGTAGGAAGAAGATGCAGAGATGGTGTGGGCCCTGACAGATTCCTTTTTAAGGATGTGAAGTATAAGTTAAACACATAACTTTTGCTTTTTCACATGATTTGATGCAAGGTTTAGGCATTTGGCCCTCACATAGCTGCAAGGGAGGCTGAAACTGTAACCTGTGGTCATGCTGTGCCCTGTCAATATTCTGTGGTGGCTCTTTACTAAAAGGAAGAAGGGGAGAACGGAGGCAGGGGACAATTTATAGTCCCAGCCATACAATAGTCCCACAAACAAAGTCTTTATGAGTCTTGGCTTTATAATTTCTGTAAAAAGCCAGATAGCAAATCTTTTGGCTTTAGATGCCATATATTGTCTGTATTACACATTATCCTTTGTTTTTATTTCATTTTTTACAACTCATTGATTATGTAATGCAGCATTCATACAAAATCAGACTGTGTATAGATACAGGATCCAACATGCCAACCCTTAAATTAAATGAACTAATTTTAAAAAATGTAGTCTTTTTCAGTTTAACACAAATTTTACCTTAATTCCATATTGGCTAGGACATGATTAATTATGGAGATTGAATTCAGGGTCTCATACATGCCAGACAAATGCCTAACCACCAAGCTGCACTTCCTAACTCCCAAAATTTTTTAAACTTTGTGTGTGTGTGTGTGTGTGTGTGTGTGTGTGTGTGTGTGTGTGCACGCGGAAAGGTGTATACCACAGTGTGCATACCACAGTGTGCAGAAGTCAGATGGCAACTTGCAGGAGTCAGTTTTATTCCTCTACCATGTGGGTCCTAAGGATCCAACTCAGGTCCCTAGGTTTGGCCTCAAGCTCTCTTACCACCACCACCACCACCACTACCACCACCACCACCACCACCACCACCACCCCTTGCCATGAGCCATTTTGCTGGCCTGACCTCAGAGGTTTAAACCTATACATAAAACAGCAGAGAACTGTAGTAGACATTTAGTTAAGTCTGAAAAGCAATTGAGTAGACTTGTGTTCCAACTAGAAGACTTAAGGATGCAAATAAAATGTGAGCTGAGTTTTACGAAAGAAATGAGAGGATTAGAGAGGTAGCTCAGTGGTTAAGAGCACTTGTCATTCTTGTAGAGGACCTGGGTTTGGTTTCTAGCACCCATATGTTGGCTTACAACCATTTATAACTCCAGTGCCAGAGGCTCCAACACCCTCTTTTGGCCTCCGTTGGCACAAGGCATGCATATGGTACACACATATACATGTAGGCAAAGCACTCATACATATAAAAGAAAAATAAATAAATATAGCTGGGCAGTGGTGGTGCATGCCTTTAATCCTAGCACTCAGGAGGTAGAGGGATGTGTGTCTCTGTGAGTCTGACACTAACCTGGCCTACAGAGCTAGTTCCAGGACAGCCAGTACTACACAAGGAAACAAAACAAACAAATAAATCTTGTATTTAAAAAAGAAAGAAATGAGAAATTCTGTGCTTATGCTTTCCTCAAGTCGGAGGACATGTTGATGCATAGAAATTGTGTTTAAGGCACAGACTTCCATCTGTAACAAAGAAAGGATACACTCACCCTTTTATCTTAAGTTAGCGTAAGTTGGTCTGCTGTCACTTACAGCCAAAATTATTTGGAAGCCACAAGTCCACTAGTGGACAAAGTAGTGTTCTTCCTGCCTGTGCACAGGCAACTGGGAAGAACCATGAGTCTCACACCCTGGATCAGGAGGCTGCATGCTTCTGTGGTGCGTTCCCTACCCAGAAGGCACTTGGTTCCATCTTTGGGAGTTTGACAGGCCCTAGTCCCTTTTGGTTGGCTTATGAACATGTGACCTTAGTTGGAATCAATCATACTCATGAAATGGGGCCAGTGGTACCCAAAAGCAGTGATGAACTCGTTCTTAGGGTAGTTGTGATGTCATACTACATCTGAATCATGGAGCCCTGGGTGCAATGTTTCACAATTCATGTTCTGTGGTAGAAACTTAGATGTGTTGCCAGGCCCCAAAATCTCCTTCATCCTAACTGATTGGTAGGTCTATGAACTTTCCTATAACCTCCATTGACTTTCCTATAGCCAGAAAATTCCTTTTCCAGCTTGCTTTAGCTAGGCCTATTTCCTGTTGCTGATAACTAAAACCCCTATTGACATGCACAGGCATCCTTCAAGCCCAGGAGACTGGTCTCCTCCTGAATCCCTTTCCTGGTCTCCCCCTAGAAGCCACATGCTTCCTCTCTCCAGCACTTCCAGCTCATCTATCTTCAGGGCCAACTAGCAGGTGGCTTTAATGCAGCTCCACCCTAAGAACAGGGACCGCTGACCGTGCTGAAATCACTGTTGAATGGGGAACATGTGCTTGTTTCCTAGGGCCACTTGTGTCTGGGAGGATGGAGAGATGGTGTTTCAGATCTTGCTCAGTGGGTGGGTCCTCCTAGAAAGCAAACAGGCTTACAACAGGGACTCTAGCAGGTGCCTAGGGATTGTGGAAGGAACGGGTGATCCCCCAGAATTCAGTGTAATCTGGCTCTAAGGAAGTGCTTGGATTGAGCCACAGAAGGAGAGGCCAGTGGCTGGCCAGCTGAGAGGAAGAGAAGGCAAGGGAAGGGAGAAAGAGGAGGGAGTCTCTGGCACCCACACCAACCCATGGCAGAAGGAGCCCTGGCTTCAGTGACAGAAGGTTTTCTATTTCCAGAGAGTTCTCAGCACAAGCCATAGAGTCTGATGATGCTTGTGGCCATTAACAACGTCATCAGGACACTGAAGCATTCCTGAACCCCCATAACTTTGGCTTATTAAGTGACTAAGTGGTATGAAATTAGAGCCATTACTAGTTAGCCATTTTAATCTTTAACCAGCCAGATACATTTTAGCTGACGTATGTGCAATCTTCCAAAGTCCCACTTCCTTTCTCTACACAAGCTGCGACTTTCCAGATGGTCCCAACAGAAGGAATTACAACCCTATTGCATAATTTAAAGTTATCATCTGTATTTCCAAGTAAGGTAGATAATGTACCAACCCATCCTCCCCCTCCACACACATACAGGGTCTCATATATAGCCCAGGCTGCCCTAAAACCCACACTCACTCTGTCTCAGATTCCCACATGCTGGAATTTCAGGTGTGCATCACCTTTTGGTACCCAGTCTCGCTTTGCTCTTTGGGCATAAATTCTGAACAGTAGTACTTGTGCTTGCCAATAAATGCAGTTCATTCTTTTCCCTCTCTTTGGATGGAGATCAGCACATTCCAAAGTTTCCACTCATTTCCAATGGAGGCCCCCTTTCCGGGGGGACTTCTGAGTGTTACTTGGGTGCAGGAGGCATGCAGCCCATATTCTGGTAAGATTGCTTGCTCATATGTTTTCACTGAAGATGATTTTTGTTCTGTGACTGTTTTTATTCTGAGAACAAGTCCTGATGTGATTTTATGCTAGTGTTATTTTTATGACACTCTAACAACGTTTTAAAAGATTTATTTTCATCTTATGCATATGTGTTTGCGTGCGTGTGTGTGTGTGTGTGTGTGTGTGTGTGTGTGTGTGTGTGTACTATGTGCACGGCTGGTGCCCGCAGAGGCCAGAAGTGGCACCAGATCCCCTAGAACTGGAGTTGTGGATGGTTGTGAGCCACCATGTAGGTGCTGGGAACCAAAGAGGGCCCTCTGCAAGAACAAGTGCTCTTAATGGCTGAGCCAATTCTTAAGTCCCCCCCCCCACAAAGGGCTGTTGGGTAGATTGGGCTTGGGGAGGCAGGTGAGATGAACAACTGGACCTTGGGACATTTGTGTCTTAGTAGAACATTTCCTGAGGCACAGGCTGGGTTTTGTTGGTTCAGATGTGCCTGCCAAGGGATACTGAGCCTTAGGGAGTGACTCAAGCAGATGATTCCTGGGGCCCACATCTAGGTGTCACCCCAACACCCCCCAGCAATGGCCTAATTGAGCCATTCCTGTAAAATGATTTTTATTGAATGTCTGAAAGATTTTATATTTATGGGTGAGAGCTGGGATTTGAACCCAGTCTATCTGGGGCCAAAGCTATCTTCTATTCTCCATTGGAACCCTCCTTGCAGCAAGGTAGGGGACATGAAGGCTTTGAACCTGGAAATTCTGGAAAAGGAATCAGTTCCTAAGCAGAGCCCTATGTGCAGCTGAGATTCTAGCCCCACCCCCCTGTGATCCAACAGAGGTCCTGGAAACCATATGGAGTTCTATATGCACAGGGCATCCCTTACATCACAGTCCCTGACCAGAGGGAACAGACAGTACAACATTAGGAAGAATGGATAAGCATGGTGAGTGGGCTTGAAAGGATGTGAATCAAGATAGGACCATTTGATCCATCTTGGACCAATCATCTCACCGCCATGGTGACATTAGAAAAATTGAACCTTTTCTTAGTTACTCATCCATATTGCTACAAGCCTATTTTCTCTTTCCTAAATAGTCTTGTCATCCATTATTAATTCCATTATTAATTCTTTTGTCTTCACTTGTTTCTGTTCAGACCTCTCTCTGTCTTCTGTGCCCTGGGTTAAGTGTAAACATTGCAGCTCCGATGGAAAGGTACCCTGGTGGAGGAATACCACGAAGCCACTATACACCTAGCAGCTTACAGTTCTGCTCCAGGGAAAAGTTTTCCAATGCAAGTGTAGCAACTCTGCTCTAGCAGGGGAGGGCTCCCATGTGGAAATTGTTACAGTTCTGTTCAGGTCTGGTGAAGTGTTCCAGTTCTGCTCAGCTAGGAGAAAGTGCTCAGGGGTGGGTGGAATTCTGCAGCTTACTTGGGGGCAAGCTCCAGGATTGGTGAGATTTCAAGCCCTTTGGTCCTGGGGTCAAGTCAATGTCAGTGAGTTTTTTCCTTGGCCCAGGTCTGGGGTCTAGTCAGAGGCAGGGTGTTTTTCCCTTGGCCCTTTTCACCTTCCAGTAAGGGCCTGTTTCAGAGTGGAAGGATTCCAGGTGGCAGATGCTTTTGATCCCAGCATTCAGGAAGTAGAGCTCTGTGAGTTTGATGTCAGCCTGGTCTACATAATGAGTTTCAAAAAAGTCTGAGCTACATAGTGAAACCTTGTCTCAAAACAAATAAAAATATTTAAAAAAAAAAACAAAAAAAAAAAAAAATTGGAGTGCAGGGAGTGGAGGCAATGACTCAGATTGTAGCCCAGGCTGTCCTGGGACCCATTATATAGAACAGGCTGCTGGCCTGGATTCTAGCAATCCCCTTGCTGCTGCCTATCTAGTGCTAAAGTCCCCTGATCCTGTTGGAGGGAACATTCTACAGTACAGCTCTGAGCATGTCTCTCCATCAGAACACTAATGACTTCCTAATAGTGACAAACAGCTCCAAGCCCTAACTTCCCTTTCCAACCCCATTCCCTAGCCCCACCCCCACCCCTTCCCAGAATCTCCTGTCTGTGTTAGACCTGGCCTTTCATAACCAACACACACACACACACACACACACACACACACACACACACACACACCTTCTTGCCCATTACTATCAGTCTATTCTATTCCTAACACGAGAAACAGATGGGCAGTGATCTATAGGAATTGTCCTTGATCTTTCCAGGGCAAACCCCAACTGCAGCCCCTTCTTTGCACTTTAAATCGAGCTGTCTTGGGGCTGCCTATGTGCCATGTGACTAGCTGCTAATGGGATGGATACCCTCCCAGGGAAGACCTGCTTAGTTTCAGCCATGGAACCTGCTTTAGGCCCTGATCTACTATTTGCAGTTATGATGTCTGCGAGCTGAACAGTCAGCTAGAGAGGCACTTGCAATTGGTCAAGCCTGAGACCAGTTTCTGGTTTAGTTAGCCACACCCTTCCATGCGGCCTCCAGTGACATTGGGCTTTCTATCACCAGGGAAAGTCAAAATTAGAAACAAACATGCTTAGGAGGCAGAGGCAGGCAGATACCTGTGAGTTCCAGGCTGGCCTGGTGTATATAGTGAGTTTCCCCATCAGAGCTATATAGTGAGTCTCAATAATAATAATAACAACAACAATAATAATAAATAATGATAATTAAAATAACAATTGATGTTTATTAACGTTGGGTAACCCTCCTCCTTCCGTGTTGGCAATATATGTTCGTTGATTGCTTGCACAACGGCAAGCAGGAAGCTGTTTTGCTCAGACACTATCTAGAGTCAGCCTCACAACCACTCTTGAGGTAGGTGCTACTTTCCCCACTTCATAGACGAAAAAATGGAGCTTGATGGAAGCGAGGTGACTTGTTTGGAATTCTTAGCAAAGAAGTTCAGGAGGGCGGCAACTCCGCAGCAGTGCGGGAATCTGGGATTCCGAAGCCCTTTCGCGGGCAGCAGCTGGCGGGCAGCAACTCCCCCAAGCATGCTGGATTTAGGCTCCTGCAGCAAGCAGCCAGGACAGCGGGCTACGCTAACCTCTTCCCTGCCTGTAGGCGTGAAGATCCCTCTGTGGAGGAAGGAGGTGGAGGAGCCCGAGGCCAGGGAGGAGGAGCTGGAGGACGAGTCGTCGTCGTCGTCATCGTCGGAGGTGGAGAGGCCGGACCCGGAGAGTGCGGTGGAGGTCGAGGAGGACGCCTGCGGTGCAGAGGATCGCGAGGCCCGCTCGGTGTCCTACTGCCCTCTGCGCCAGGAGTCCAGCAGCCAGCAGGTGGCACTGCTGCGACGCTCGGACAGCAGCTTCTGGGGCTGGCTAAGCCCGTTCGCGCTGCTGGGTGGCCTAGCGGGACCCGCGGACAGGTGAGATGCAAGCACCCTGGGTCGAGTTTTAGGGAGGAGGGCCGCAGGGCCACCAAGCACTGACATCCTCGGCCCGTAGGAAACGTGGTGCCCCGGAAGAACCGTGTGTGTTGGAGACGCGGCGGCGACCACCGCGTCGAGGAGGTTGTGCGCGCTGCGAGATCCTTTTCTGCAAGAAATGCAAGAGTTTGCATAGCCACCCGGCCTACGTAGAGCACTGTATTCTGGAGCATCCTGACCCGGGTAATGCGGAGGCCGCTGGGAGTTGTGAGCTCATTCTCTCCCAGCCTCTGCGCCCGCAGAGCTCCAAACTCTTCTACCTCTAGTGCGTTCCACAGAACTGTCCTTTCAAGCCGCCGTCCTTAGCACCTCCTTCCAGAGAGAAGGCCCACGTCGGTTCACGGTTCCACCCGTTGTCTCTCCGAACTACAGCAGAACCTATCCACTACTCCTCAGGCAGTTACCCAGCACCTACAGCCCTCCTGATCCACGTTTCCAATACAGCCTCACCTGCATCTTTTTCAAGTCTGTCTGGCTAGGTGAACAGAGGCATCGCCTGGAGGAAAAAAAAATAGCTTCGGAGTTTCCCCAGCCCTCTAAGAGATTGCCCCCCCTTCCTCAAATCCCTCAATAAAGTCTCTAATCAGAGTCGCCTGAGGTGGAGTGGAGTGATAAAGATGAAATCCTCCTTTCTCTCTCCTGGGTACAACCCAGAAAGCAGGGGGTGGGGCTAGCAGGGAGGTTCCTCCCTGGTCTCCTCAGGACAGGGAAGTACAAAGCACTTGCAGTCAAAGGCCATTCTGTCCACTGCACAGAGAAGAAAGGAGGGCACAGGGCCAGCAATGCCTCTGGGTAACTGCAGGCTACCCATGCTAAATCATTCTCCCGTCTCTGAGAGCTGGCTCGTGGTGGTCACTGTGTGTGTGCAGAGGCACTGGTAGGTGGAGGAGGAGGCCGGGAGGGATGCAGATCCAGATGCTAAAATTAATACAGAGACTGGCTCAAACAAAAGGGGAAAAGCTGGGGAGCTGGTTCCTTCTCCAGGAATCCCAGCTATTCTTGGCTAGACAGCATGAACTTCGGAATGCTGCTTTGTGTGTGGCCTGGAGAATGGGGCCATTGAGGGCAAACAGGCCTCACCCAATCTGCAGAGCACTGTGGGGGCTGCATTCCCAGTGTCTGAGATGGGCAGACCCCGAAGGACCCTCTGCCACCCTCCTGCTGCACAAGATATCCATCTGGAAGGCAAACTGGGTGAAGATGGTCTGTTCCTTCTCTCCGTGACAACCGTACACTGCCGCTGCCCCTTAGTTGGATATAAAAGCATGGTCCCAAGCAGCCTGTACCTATCTGCTTCTACTGCTTCTACTGAGAAGGGAGGAAGAGTCTGCCCAAGCAAGGCTGATTCACCTCTGGGGTAGCCAGCTGGGGGTGCTTCATCACCCCAGACAAAACGTCAGGCCCAGGAGGACCACATTCCCATCTGCTTAGCCTCTTGATCCAACAAAGGGCCGCAGAGTGGGGAGGAGCCTTCACCTCACCCAAACTTGCTGGGGGTGGGAGGCAGGGTGAAGTCTGTGATGGTATCATTTCCCAAGAGCTGGGCCTGAAAGGCACAGAAAGGGAGGGTCCTGCAGAGTAGTCCTCACCCCCAGTTGAGATTTGCATCTTCTCTGGGACTCAGCACTATGGGTACGGGACTGCACCTTCATCAGAACAGAATGCCCTCAGGAATGGGAAGGAAAGAAGTCCGTGAGTGGAAAGGCAATGGCAGCCCTACTTTTGTTTCTCCTTTGACCATGGAAATAAATGCAGATTTCCTGCTGGAGCCAGTGCTGCAGGGAAGTTCCTGCGAGGTTCAAGGGCTTTCTAGACAGGCTCCGCCCCTCAGGCGGGGGCAACCACTGTTCACTCCGCATGGGGAACCTTCAGAACAGGGCACCTCCTGAGTTGGCATTCCAACAGCCCATCCAGGACAGCTCTGTGGCCCAGCGGCCGGAGCTGGTCACCCGCAGTTTGGCTTGATCCAGGTGCCAGTAGTGGTCATCTCTGAAGAAGACGACGGAGCCATCCGGCCTCGGCAGGGTACCGCTGACCTCCTCAGGGACCCCGGCCCAGTCCCTCAGGCTGCGGGGATAGTAGGGCTCCACTTGCTTCGCCCCTCGAGCCAGCACGTAATACCGGGCGCCCTTGAAGAGGACAAGGCGGCGCAGAGGCGGGAAGAAGAGAGCTGCGTCCGGGTGTCTGGGCAGACCTCCACCCCGGCACAGCTGTGAGGGCCCCCACACAGACTTCGCGCCCTGGAACCTCCAACACCGACTCCCTGGGGGGGGCATTGAAAGGGCCAGGGTGAGCTGGAGGCGCTCCTTCCACCTCATCTCTGTCCCCTTGGTTACTATTCCTTCTTAGAGTCCGAGACAGTTAACCTCGGAGTCGAAGTGGGGCTAAGAACTAGAAGTACCCCGCAGAGGGGAACCTGATATGGCCTTGATTCCCAGCAGGTGTCAGCAGAGAGTACGCTGAATGAACCCATCTGTCCGAGGCTGAGGAGGGGGTGGGAGGGTGTTGGGGAAGAAGGTGGAGAGGGTAGGGGGTGGAGGCAGGATTCCCTGTCTCGGAGTGAAATGGAAGATTGAGAAGGTCTGAATTTTCCATCACTCCCCAACTACTAATAATTCTCCGAGGGCAAAGGTGTTTGTTTTGTAGACATCTGTCTCCAGTCCATCCCTCTCCCTGCGCCTACGACATGAGGTTCTCAGCACTGGTTGAAGGAGCGCTGTTCAATACAGTATTACCACATGTCCAATCATTTGCCACCTTCAATCATTGCCATTTGTACAGCTTCCCCACCACACCTGAGAATTACTGTCCCTATCCAAGAAGTGCAAATTCCAGAAGCTCAGTGGCACGCCAACCTCACACTGCCAGGATGCCAGGGCAGACACCTCCAGATTTCCTGCTGACCTGCAGGCTGGAGGGCAGTCCTCCGGCTACACGTCTCTACATGGGACACCTGGACATTTCCTACTTCCAATTCCATCCCAGAAAGGAATCTTTCCTGGGCCACTGGCTCAACACGGAGTCCCACCAGGGACTCATTGTTGGGGACAAACTCCCTCCACCCCAATCTCAGCTGACTCAGGGCTGATACCTTTAAAGAAGTAGAAGTCTCCATCTTCCAGTGATACTGCAGCAGCCTCGATGTTGGAGGGCAGCCCAGGCCACCTTTTCTGTAGTGGAAAGGGACCTGAAACATTGCCATCAGCTGTGACTTCCCAGAAGTGGCTCCCTTTGAAGACATACAGTTGCCATTGTCCATCTGTCCAGAGACAAGAGAAAGGCCATTGGCCTCCTGCTGACTTTAGCGCTGGGCCTGAGCTTGACGCCGCCCCCGGAAAGCACGTGGTTCCTGATCTCCATAGTCAAGATACCTCCATTACCCACACTTTGTAATTCAGTTCTGGGAGCTTTAGAGATGTGGAGAAGGGGGGTGGGGGGGGGAAGACACCAGGCATGGCTGGTGCCATCTTACCTACAGTGATGGCATCAAAGGAAGAGTGGCAGTATTTAGGACCTCTGGTTTCTGGGCGTATCCTCCGGGAGTTGTGAGGGTCCCAGGCCTCAAAGTCAGTGAATAGCTTTCCGGGAAGTTGGGTGGCCACTGAGCGTCCCAGAGGCTTCCCTTAAGATTCAAGAAGAGAGATAGCAGACATGGGTGGGCGTATAGGGAGGGCTCAAGACCCTTCCCTCTGCTCTGCCCATGATCTGAGACCCAAGGAAGGAGAGAGGAGGGGCAAGTGCAGCCTGGCTGTTGGTTTTCACCAAGAGCGCACTAACCCAGCAATCTCTTCTTCCACCCAACAGCCCAGGAAAGAGATAACATGAGATTGGGAGAGCAAACAAGGATTCTGAGCTAAGGGCAGAGGTTTGCATTCATGAGTTGTTTGGAACTGACGAAGAAACGAGGAAAAGCAGAGCCTGCGTATATTCAGATTTCAAGGGCGCCTGGGCTTTAGAACAGAGAAAGATCGAAGCGACTGAGAGGGAATCCTATTTGAGAAGCCAGAGTCCAAGGACTGAAAACCCTAAGGGACAAGGGTAGATAGAGCCAGTAGCGGTCTGGGGGCTCACCATACAGGCTCTGTATGGCTAGCACGTCGTCCCAGCTGAGCAGGGCGTCGCGGCCCAACTTCTTATAGTAGGGCGCCATGAGAGCGCGCGGTGCTGGCGAGTGCGCGAGGCCGAGCGTGTGGCCGATCTCATGCGCCAGCACTACGAACAGGTTGCGCCCACGGCGACGGCTAAGGGACCAGCGCTCATCTCCGTCGAAATGCGCTTCGCCCCTCCGGGGCAGGAAGGCGTGCGCCAGAGCGCCCCCTGCAAACGTGACACGGGGTATGAAGTTGGGGCGAGCCTGGATCAGGGGCTCCTTCGCTCAGGCACCGTGCTCCCACGTGGGGTGTGTGGCTGTCATCTACTACCCCCTTCTAGTATGATAGGTGCAAGAGTGCTGTCAGGTGAGCAGTGGACTTTACCAGAAGCACACTGTAGACTCACCTAGGGGCCAAACTGCCTGGGCTCCAATACTAGATTTACCATTTACTAGCTATGTGGTCTTGAACAGATAGCTTAATCTCTCTGTGTTAACCTTCCTGATCTGAAAATGGGCATGGTGATGAAGAGCTTCTTCCTCACAGGAACAAGCGTGTGTCACACTTGATTCTTAAAGCAGTGCCTAGGCTAGGCACTATTAATATTGGTTACCCCTAGAAGAGGGATGGTAAGGCTCTGTGCCGTTTCCTGACCTGTGCTTGGTGTGTTATGTTCAGGAGTCAGTGAACTGAACACACTGTGCTTCTATGTGTATGCATATTTTTAAAAGTGGTTTATGAGCTGGCAGTGGTGGCCCATGCCTTTAATCCCAGCACTTGGGAAGCATTGACAGGTGGATCTGTGAGTTCCAGGCCAGCCTAATCTACAGAGCAAGTTAAAAAAACAAAAAACAAAACAAAAAAAAAACAAAGGTACAAAGGTGTATTTTTTTTGTCTTTTTTTTTTTTTTATGACTGGGCATAGTGATGCATGCCTCTAATCTCTCTAGTGCTCAGGAGGCAAAGGCAGATGATCTCTTCAAGTTCCAGGCTAGACTGGTCTACAAAGCGAATTCAAGGCCAGCCCGAGGTTACATAATGAGACCATGTTTTTTTTTTTTTTTTTTTTTTTAAATGTGTGTGTCATGTAGAAGACAACTTGAGGAACTCAATTCTTACATTCTGCCCCATGGGCCCCAGGGATCAAACAGTCTGCATGCCGGCTGGAGAGGGAGGGCGGCACCTTTACCCACTGAGCCATTTCACCCCCCCCCCCCCACTTCTTTTGGACAGGGTCTTATTATGCTGGCCTGGTGTGTGTGTGTCTGTGTCTGTGTCTGTGTGTGTTGCAGGTATGTTCACTGGTGCAGGCCAGAGGTTGATGGTTGATGTTGGGATGTCTTTCCTCAGACACTTCTTTACCTTTAAAACTTAATTTATCTTTTGGGCAAGCATCTCTATGTAGCCCTGCCTGTCCTGGAATTCATCACGTAAACTAGGCTGGCCTCTGGCTGCCTTTGCCTCCCAAGTGCTGGAATTAAAGGTGTGTGTGCATCACCACACTCAGCTAAATTATTATTTTATTATGTGTATGAGTATTTTACCTGCATGTATGCCTGTGTAACACATGTGTGCCTGTTACCCTCAGAAACCAGAAGAGGGCGTCAGATCCTCTGGAACTGGAGTCACAAAGTGAGTCACCATGAGATGATGAGAACCAAACTCAGGTTCTTTGGAAGAGCAGCCAGCACTCTTAACCATTGAGCCATCTCTCTAGCCTCTTCCATACACACACACACACACACACACACACACACACACACACACGTATGTATGTATGTATGAGACAGGGCCTCTCACTATACCTAAAGCTTTCTATCCTGGCTAGATTGGCTGGCCAGTGGGCCCCCAGGATTTTCCTGTCTCCACACCCCAGTGCTGAGTATCTGAATTCAGGACCTCACACTTGTACAGCACTGAGCTATCCCTCCAGTTTCACGGCCACCAGAGTGCTGGGGTTACAGGTGTGTGCCACCACACCTGGCTAGTATAGATGGCTTTTTATAAACATATATATCCTTGTGTTCCTGTCTCCTGTCCTCTGTGGGCCTCTCTCCCTGCTATCATAGGAGTGAGCCGGAGTTAACGTTCCTTAGTGATTCTCACAGATGTATATCCGTCCCCACAGAAATGATTAGATATGTAGCTCCTAGGTCCTTCCCCTCATACACACCTGCACTAAGGCAGGTGACTCTGATAGAGGCTAGCAAACAGCTCTGTGATACTGTTAGCCTGGAAGGCTCATCGGGAGCCCTTCAGCATTGCCTTCTAGGAGCTCAGGTCAGCAGGGGCTGACAAAGGGGGGAGGGGGGGCAGAACCCAGCAAATGCGGGAGGAATTTGTGTTTCCCAGTGTGCTTAGGCCATCTCCAGTGCAATGCACTCTGCCCATATTCAGATTCTGAAGGCCAGGGCTGAGCACAATGGAAGCCTGCAGGCTGGGGACAAATGGGAGCAGTGTGGTTGGGATCTATGAAGCACTTCTGTGAATGCAGGGTAAAGGCCTCTTGCACTGGCTGTCTGGGGAGCAGGGGAGGGAAGGGTTGATGGTGGCCTCTGGATATCTTTTGAGGGTCTACTCTGGAGAACAACAGAAGCACAGGCCTGTCTAGAAGCAGAGTAGACAATCTCAGAATGTTCTCTAAGAATCCAGCACACTCTAGCGTTACCAAGGTGCTTTCCACACCAAACCTTCTCTGGTTGTCCTTTCAACCATTTGGCACATTTTGGGCAGAGCCTTTTGCTCCCTTATACAAATGAAGAGATGGGGGATCCTTTGGAGGAGGACCTGGCTTGGCCATGGTTATAAGGGGAATAGTAACTCCAGCACACACACCCCCACCCTTCCAGGCTGCCTCTTCTAGCCAGGCGCCCCTCCTGTTGTGTGGAAAGAGGCTTTGTGGCAGCACCTGGGCCATCGAAGGCATTGGCCAGCCCATCATTGTGGTCCCCTTGGAAGAAGGTGAGGCGGATGTCAGCAGGGCCTGTGGCTGGAGCCTCCCAGAACTCCAGCGCTGACACGTTGCTCCACAACTGGAAGGCAGCTCTTACGGCCCCTCGGACAGCTGGCTCAGGCAGGTGCTCAGGCCAGTTCACCAGGCGGTAGGAGAGATGCTGCTTGTACCATTTGTTACCTGTCACCCAGAAAGTCGGTATGAGTCATATGGGCTGCTGAGTCTAGTCCCCACAGGTCCAATAGAATGGGCTGGCCCAGCCCCAAGGAGCCCTTGATCTGATAGGGAACACTGAGCCCCTGCTTTGAGCAGCCTCCCATTTGATGGGAGGCAAGATATGTCCCTGCTGAAGGGAGCTCTCACCCTGGGCAGACTACCCTTCTCCTGGAGAGCCTCCAATCTAATGGCCTGAGAGGCACCATCTGACAATAGAGATGAAGCTTCTGCTCAGAAAAGAGGCTCAGTCTGAACCCCTGGTCTCGAGTCGTATTCTTTCCCACAGCCTAGGCTGGGCCTGAGAAAGCTACTTGCTGTCCCATCCTCAATGTGGCCAGATGGACAGTCAGTGGGGCCACTAAGGTCACAGCTGTACCTGCCCCAGGCGCTCCCTCCCAGAGACTGCACTCTACATTTGCCAGAACCCAGGGCCTGTGATTGGCCAACAACCATAAAAACCATACATGTGAGGTCTTTCCCTGCTCCGTTGACCTCGTCCCCACTTCCTTAGGGACTCTGGAGACCTCTGAGTTGAAGACAAATGAGAACAAAGGGTGTGTTTTGTCACAGGCCCAGGAAAAGTTTTCCATTTCTTACTTAAGCTTCTTTCCCTTTACCCCAACCTCTGTTCCTCCCTGAGGGCTGAGACTCTGGCCTCTACCATAGCCCTGGGTGACTCTTTACATTGGACCCATCTGTAGTTTGCTGAGCAGCGGACAGAGTAGCCAGAAAGTCTGACTCTGAGTTTGTCAGGGATGGCCTCTGAGCCCTGTTACTCAGAGACTAAAATCCCAAACGGAAGCCTCATAGCTTGCAGGCAAGATTCCCCAGACCCAGATTGACTGTGGCCCAGGGGAAGGCGCCTGCCCACAGCTGCAGAGTGTGAGAGGAGCAGAGCTGTGGCCTGACCCCTGGCCCAGTGTGCTCCTTCTACAGTCCACACGGAGAAGCAGTCCTCCCTGCAGAGATGCCAGGCCTGTAAATCTGCCTAAACATTAGGGTCAAAGCTTAGCTGGAGGGCTGAGATTCCCCAGATGGGAGGGAGGCTCATTCTGGCCCTCTCCACCCATGGAAGTGGGGGTGGGGTGTGCCCCACTCCATTCAAGGCAATGCATCTCCTTGGGCTAATTTGGCCGGGCAACCACCCAACCACTGCCTCTCAGCCAGTGGCCAGTCCTTGAGGAGTGAAGAGGGAATTATTTTGGAGAAGGGAGACAGACAGGGAAGGTGGAGGCAAGGGCCAGTGACCAGTCCTTAGGGAGTTGAAGAGGAAACTATTTTGAGGGAGGGAGGGAGACAAACAAGGTAGAGGCAAGGCTAGGGGTTCAGAGGTGTCTGCCCAGGACGGTTCATTCTTTACCAAGAACACTCTGCTGCTTGCTGTAAGTCTTCCCAGGGCACAGGGCACCACACACTGTGTTCTCCTACATGCTGTTGTGAGTGACTGAATCTCAGACTCTTCCCGACCACCATCACCAAATCTTTAACCCTCTATGGGTTATGGGGTGGTTCCTTCTGCAGCCTGTCATCCCCCACACCCTCCATCAGGAAAGGAGGAGGGTGGTAGTCATTTTAGTAGCCAGTGAAGGTGATAGGTCTCAAGGGAAAATAAAATCCTCTGTGAAGTGGGGTGAGGTGGGGAGGCTTAGACATGCACATTTGCTTTGGTTTCCTTTTTCAACTCAGATGCATACCCTGCTCCTCAACCCAACAACTCTGTGAAGGAACAAAGGGTTTAGCAATCAGCCCTGTAAACACAGAGGGGAGCAGGTAATTGGCCTAAGGTTGCCAGATGCAGCAGGTATGAATCCAGGATGCCTGGTCAAATTTGAAGAATACAAGTGCAATTATTTATTATTTATCTGAAGTTTAAATTTAACTAGGCATTCTGGCAATCAAATACTCAAATGGCCAGCTACAAATGCCCTTGGTTAGATTCCACCTTGGGGCTGGAGAAGAAGCATCCCCAGAGTTTGGGTTGAGGTGTTTCTGCGCCTGCTCATTTCCCACCACATCCTCCCAAGGCCCCTTGCACTCAGTAGACCTGGATGGCTCTCCTTTACAACCTAAGAAGGTCTGACTCCTACATGAGGGAGGATGAGGGATCAGAACCAAGTGGCATGACTCGGTCATGATGGTTGACACTTGAACCCAGTGCCTTGAGCTCCAGGGTAGTGTCCTCTCTGTTCTGGCCTATGTGAACATGTGTCTCTCCTTCCCTACTTCACTCTTCCTCTCTGCTGCCCAGAAACACAATGGGATGTACAGCATGCTGATACCAGCATCTTGACCCCAGTGCCAGGACCCCAGAGCTGACTGTGGATGAATACAGTCTTTCAGAACAGGGCAGCCAGGGTGGATGGACAATTAAATGCAGCAGAAATGGACTGGCACATGCTTGGGAACAGACACCCTGCAGCTGCCCACAAACTCCTTGTACATTAACTAAAAAATGAAAACAAATTCTGTGCATTCAAGTGAGTGAGGTTGGTAAAAGCAGCACAATTTAAAGTGGCCACAATCCAGTGCGTACACAGCGAAGTAATTATTCTTGACAAACACCATCTTGTGAGCAACCTCAAAGGCTGCAAAGATTGATCAAAGAAAAACTGACTCAGTCAAAGCAGTCATGATACCGAAATTCCACACAGCAAAACTTATTATTTGTGTGGAAAATTAACAGAAAGATCCAATCGTATAAACCAAAGAAGGTTAGCGATGACCCTGGAATATTGGGGAGGGGAGAGGAGAAGAGCAGAAGGAAGAAGAGGAAGAAAGAGAAGGAAGAGGGAGATGAAGAGGAGGGAGAGGAGAAAAATTTCAATGTAGGTCAGTGGCATCAGTTGTGGCCCTGGGTTCCAGTCCCAGTACTGGAAAGAAAGGAGCAGGAAGGGAGAAGAGGAGAGGGAAAGAGAAGATGAGGGAAAATCCCGACAGGAGAAACTGTGTAGCATATACTATGGACGGTGATAAAATGTTCAATGCGGGCAGATCCCCTGAGACACGAAGCAGATCCGTGGCTGCCAGGGCTGGCAGCAGGGCACAATGGGGGAACTAACTGATAATGGGCATGGGGTTCTTCAGAGGGTAATGAAAATGTTCTGGGAGGAGGAATTAGCTCGTGATAATGGTTGCACAATTCTACAAATATACTAAACCCCTCTAAATTGGATACTTTCAATGGTAAATTGCATGGTATGTGAATTCCATTTAAATAAAGCTTTTTTAAAAAGGTGCTATGAGCAAGATAAAACTGTTCAATAGATCACATCTTGGTTGAATAAGTGTTATGAAAAGAATCGATTCTTATGGAAATAACTTCAATAAAATATAAACAAAAACTATTGACAACTGCTCTTCGTAGAAAACCGATTAGAGAATTAAGTGATGGGGTTTAATGTGGAGAATACATGTACAATGAAAATTCATCAATGCAGATAGAATTTAAAGTTAAATATCTGTATTCATGATTATGGTCCTTGAGTCAAAAGATCCATCCATTCTCTGCCCGAGGCAAGAGAGGTTTCTCCCAGACACTCCACTCAGCTCAACCTCCTTTTTTGGCCATGGGTCCTTCTGGGCCCTGGGGAATCCCAGCCTAACGGGATTCCTTGCACTTACCTGGCTTTGCAAAGCGTTTCTTACGTCTCATTTTGGCCCGGTGTCCAGCAAACAGGGCGCTGATCCTCTCTGCCCAAGCTGCATGACTGTCAGTATCTGCAACCCCACACCGCGGAAGTGTCATCTGACGCAGTGTGGCCTGGTCCAGCACACCACTGATGGGCAGCTGGGATACCCACTGAAACTCTCTGCCCGGAAAAATTGAGAGAAAGGAATACAGAGGGATGCGGGGGGTGGGGGTGGGGGGTGGGGGGTGGAGGGGTGGGGCAAAGTTGGAGCTTTGTTTCTTGCACCCCTTCACACCCCTCCATCATACCTGACAGCATTGCTGAACTGAGTGGAGGCTGGGGCTTTGGAGCCCTGCTCACTGAAGTAGCCGTACTTCTCCAGGAACGCCTGGGGGGGAGAGAGGATCATGCATTATCCTAAGAATGTTTGTAAGCTACAGCAGAGAAAGTTCTGGAATTAAAGTCAAAAGGCCACCATGACTAGCTGGGGGGTTGCAGGCAAGCTCCTCAATATATCTGAGCATCCAGTTTTCTTGCAATCTTCTGACACTATCCAAAATGCTGTTTCTGAGGCTTTATCATCCTACAAACTGGGCCTCCTCCCTTGCCCTTCAGTTGCTTGACTTAAGCTACATATTCCTCAGCTTCAGAGAAGTTATTATTAAGAGCTTACTGTTTTATGAGGGCTAGTCACAAAAACACTTAAAAGATGCCTGTCGCACAGGAGGGACCCCCACACGAGCAGTGAGGATATGTGCTATGCATGCATACACAATATGCATACATTACATTTGCTTTGGGACATCTAAGAGCTCTAGGACCTGGTAAACTAACTGCTGGCTCGTCTTGAATAAAAGTATTCCTCTGATTTTAGCTTCTTTTTAATTCTCCTCTCCCAAAGGCAGAGCCCCTTTGATACCATATGTACTTACCGCCAACTTTTTACCTGATATAAAAATATGACTCTCTAGAGATGTACATTTTGAATTAGAAATCTTCTCTTGCCTCTGGGGGAATGAACACAATTAGATAATGTTCCCCTAGCCTTTTATTGCCTTCATGCCCTTATGTACACAGAAGACAGTCTCCCAATGACCAAGTTCTTGGAGCCAGTTGAGAGAACTACCCTTTGGGGAGCTGGTACACTTGGCTTCCTGCTTGCCCAGAGCATTGATTAAAGCCCCATAAACTACACCTTGAATATTAAATTTTAAAAAGTCCCTCTTTCCTCTCTCATTTTTTTTCCTTCTTGGGACTCATTTACCTCAGGCTGGCCTTGAACTTCCCATGCCAACAAGAATGACCTTGAGTGAAGATAAATTACCTCATCTTCCTGCCTTTACCTCCTGAGTGCAGGGATTATGGACATGGACCACCATGGTTGGTCTGTGTGGTGCTGAGGATTGAATACAGGTTGTTGCTCATACGAGGCAAGCATCCTACCAACCCAGCATCATCCCAACCCTTCAGCCACTTGACTCCAAGATAGAGGGTCTTAAATTTTTGTTTGTTTTGAGGAAAAGTCTCACCACCCAGCTCTGGCTCACCCAGAACTTACTATGTAGACCAGGTTGGCCTTGAACTTACACTGACCTGGCTGTCTCTGCCTCTTGGATATTAGGATTAAAGGGGTGTGCCAACCACAACCAGCCCCAATGTCTTCTTTGTTGGCTTATCTATACAGAAATTTTCTGATTGCCTTGTTCTCTTGTCCTCACCTTTCTTTGCTGTTCTTACTAAACTCAAAGTAATCCCAGTCATTGCTGCTGCCTCAAGTCAAATGCAGAGCTGGAAGAGACCAGACTCTCGAAGGACTGGCAAGCTTCCTTAATAGATTTCACTTATGTTTATTTTACATTTTCCATGTCAGTGCACCCTTATGATCCAAGCACTTAGGAAACAAAGGAACGATCAGAAGTTCACAGCCAGCCTCAGCTACATAACAAGTTTGAGGTCAACATGGATTGTACAAGACCCTGTCCCCCAAAAAAATCAAAACAGGAGCTGGAGAGAAGGTTCAGCAGTTAAGAGAACTCATTGTTCTTTCAGTGGACTCAGGTTCTGTTCCCAGTGCCTATATGGTGGTCCATACCACCTGTAACTCCAGAGGACCTTGTACCCTTTTCTGACCTCTGTGGGCTTCTGCATGTGTGTGGTGAATAGCCACATCCATATACATAAAAGAAATAAGCATTTAAAAAAAATCTGAACAAGCCAGGGAGTAGTGCACACCTTTAATCCCAGCACTCAGGAGACAGAGGCAGGTGGATCTCTGTGAGTTCAATGCCAGCCTGGTCTACAGAGTGAATTTCAAGGCAACCAGGACTACACAGAGAATCCCTGCCTCGAAAAAACATAACAAACAAACAAAACAATCAAACAAAACATTTGCATCCATCTTTGGTAACCTCAGTTGTAAGACTTTAATAAACAGACGACTCGTTCTGGATGGTAGACCACTTCCCAGACCAGCCTTGATGTTTCTCTGCTGGTTTAGTAGCATCTGGGCACTCTTGTTTTCTTCTTTCCCTTTGTTCAGACACTTATGGGATTAAAGGAGCCCTAGTGTCTCAATCAAGAAAGTCAAGTACTCCTTGCAGGTCTTGAGGTAGAGAATGTGTCTAACCCTGACCCTGCTAGGTGACAGGATGTAGGACATCTTTGAGCCTCAGCCTCCCCTCACCATGTGAAAATAAGAGGAGCCTCACAGGATCCTCAGGACTACAGACAAATTCATTCAGAGTGTGGCAGTGCATGCCTGTGGACCCAGCACTCAGGAGGCTGAGGCCTGGAGAGTGTTCGGCTCAAGGCCAGCATGGGATGGTGAGTTCAAGGCCACCTAGAGCTACACTGTAAGACAATGTGTCAAACATAAACAATAAATGGAGCAATGCACATCTGGCTCAGTGCCAGGCACACTGTAAATGCCCAGCAAGTACTGCCTTCATTGGTTAGCATGGAAAATTAACCACAGGGAAAATTAACCACAGTCTTTTGGCATGCGGCCTGCCTGTTCCTCTTTGGTCAGGGGCTGCTACCTGGCATTTGCCTCCCATAAGCCAGGTTCAGGTTCTCTCCCTGGCCACTTCCCTTTCCCTTGGTGAGGCTGGAAAGAGGACTTTAGAAGGAAGCCCTTTAACTGGACCAATGACTTTCAAGAGACCAGGTCACAGGTCAGCCAGGCTGGCACTCCCTTGCTTCTCTCCTCACAAAGCGGCCCAGACTTTATCAGGGAGTTGCCTGAGGTTCTGGGACAAGAGGGAGGAGGGGAAGTTGTGTGGCGGGGCCCCTGTTTCCTGGCTGGGCTGCATTGCCTGGTACTCTGGCAACAAGCTGAGGCAGAGATGGGTTCAGGGGTCATCAGAGGGGAAGTGCTGGCCTCTGCAGTGGCTTTAGCAGATCTGAATTCCCAGGGAGCAGAAAGAACGCCCCGCCCAGGACACCAGCACCAGAGAATGAGAGAAAGGCACTTTAAGAATTTGACATTTTATATTTCCATAACAGCACTCAAATATTACAATGCAGACCATCTAGAGTTATGGACTTTGACTCTTATGCATAATAATACATGTTTAGACATTTAAAATGACATACAGGAAGTTCCCTCTTGCTGCTGTTAGCACTCTGAAGTTCTGGGCAGTAGAGGGATGAGGAGGTAACAAGGTTAGATTCCTGCCTCTGGAACTGTCCTTAACCCTTTGCTGTTTTTCTTGCCCTAGTCTCTCTGCCAAGGTGAGAGAAATGGTCTGCCTTGCATGTGGAAAAAAGAGCAGGAGTGGGGTGGGGGTGGGGGTGGGGGGGAGGGTAGGTAACTGCTTGACAGTGGGGATCAGAGGAATCTTCCAGGCTAGTGGCACAGCACCAGACCTCATCCTCTCCCACCACTTGCCCCTTTTCGGGAGGCATTTCTCCTACTGGCTTCCATTTTCCAAGGCTTGGCTTGCATGTCTTAGGGACTCTGAGCTCTATTCAGGGTCATACCTTTCCTGCTTTTCTGAAGGTGGTGCCAGGCAACTCCTCCCTACCTTGAAGTTCAAGCAAAAGGCTGCCTCTCTTCCCTGGCCTCTACCTGCCTGTTCTCTGTCCCGAGGAGCCCAAGGCTACGTCTAAAGGGAGAGGAAGCTGAGGACCTTGCCCTTTGGGTGATTCACCCTGCTTTGCCCTAAAAACCAGTGCCAACATGCCTGGCCCATCCTGTGTAAGGCTGGGGCCACTTTCCTGGGAAGTCATCTCTGAAAGTCCCTGGGAGTGGCTGTGGGGCCTGAGTAAAACGAGCATGCTCACAGGATAAGCAAGCTGGGTGGGACCACTGCTCTATAGGATCTCATCCAGCATAGGTCCCTACTTGTCACGAGAGGGTGTGTATTTGGCTCAGTCTGTTTTGTGCGGGAAGGAAGGGAAATTCTGGCCATTTCTGAGCAGGGTAACTGGGCAGAGTGAAGAACTGCGTGAAGGACGGTGAATCGGGTGAATTCCCCCTCCTTCTGCTGCTGCTGTGTCCTCAGGCCTGTTGTTCTCTGGGCCTTGGATTCTTCTTCTATAAAACGAGGAACTGGATTAAACCCTAGGACCCCAGCCTCTTGATCATTGTAGATAAATGACCAGTGTGTACACTCTGACAGAACTACCAGACATCAGGTGGAAGGCCATTCACTGCCTGACCTCATCCCCAAATTCAGAAAGATGCCCCAGGAAAGCTTCAGGGGAACCATCCTGCTAAGAATGTTATTTTAACTTCTGCAGTCACAGGGTTTTTTGGCCAGAAGGGACCTTTGCCAGGGGACTCTTAAATACTCTCTGCATCAATTTCAGAAGCAAAAATAAGGCAAAGAGGTTGGCAAGGTGGCTCAGCAGGTAAAGACACTTGCCACCAAACTGGACAGCCCGGGTTTGATTCCCAGGACCTACATGGTAGAAGGAGAGAACTGACTCCACAAGTGCATAGTGAAGAACTGAGTCACCACCAATAATAACAGTAATACATCATTTAGAAATAGCAAATTGACAAACTCATGCAGAAAACATGCTGTTTTGTCCACACTATAGGCCATCTATTTTTCTCCCTTTCCTTTTTCTTGTCATTTCCTTCCTTCCTTCCTTTCCTCGTTTCTTCCATCTTTTTTTTCAAGATGCTGGTTGCCATGAAACTTGCAGCAATCTTCCTGCCTCTGTCTCCTGAGTACTTGAACCACAGACATGTGCCACTATACTGCGCTCCATGTCATATTTCTCCTGTCATGGTTTCTGTCTCCACATAGGCACACTGTGGATTCCACTTATTTCTCAACTATACTTCTAGTTATTAACAAAGCTAAGATGTAAAGGACAGCAGCTGGCATCCTGCCTTGACCTGCTCTCTATATAAAGAGGTTTCTCGGTGACCAGGAGTACAAGCAGTCCTTCAAATATGTGGAGCTTTCTAGACACATGTCTGTTTTGAACCTTACAACTACCTTGCAGGAGAACAGCCAGAGCAGTTGAACTTACTCTCATGTTAAAAGGCAGTCAGTGCCAGGCGAGCACAGTGTCCTGCTGAAGTGTCCCAGCCAGGGCAGAACCAGTGGTGGAATCCAGACCCCCCTGGCAACTGGTCCAGGTACTTTATTGACATCTGCATTAGTGATGCTGCAGCTTTCATGCAGGGGTGTCATGGATGGGGGTGGGTAAGCTGCTCTCCCAACCTGGACCTAGGAGCAGTGGCTGTCAGCTACACCAGGGATAAAGCTGAAGTTTTCCTCTGCAGGAGGTGGGGGCAGGGCTTGCTCAGTGGACTTCTTGGTTATCAGATGGAGCCCAAGATGGCCCTTCTCTTCACACCCTAACAGACAGCTAACAAGCCATAGGTTCCCAGCCAACAACAGGCCTTCAAAAATGCCCCCATCTGCTTCCAGAATGTTCTACTTCCCTGGATCCAGGAGACTAGGCAAGGCCTTGTGGTGGATTCAGCCCAGCCCTTCTGTAGATTGGACCTAGGCTTTTCCCACATGTCTGTCTCCTTTTCTCCTTGCCCCAGTCCTGCCATTCACAAGGATCTGTAGCGGGGTAGCATAGATAACACCTGAAGTTTCCTTCCTTCCTTCCTTCCTTCCTTCCTTCCTTCCTTCCTTCCTTCCTTCCTTTCCTTCCTTTATTCTTTCTTTCTTCCTCTCTTTCTTTCTTTCCCTCCCTCCCTCCCTCCCTCCCTCCCTCCCTTCCTTTCTTCTTTTTGTCCTTAGGCAAGATGGAAACCATTGGCTGGCTCATCTCCATCAAGTTTCCATCTTATTCCATTCCTTTCTTTAGAACAAAGTCTCACTCTGTAGCTAGGTGGGCCTTGAACTATAGAGCCTCTTGCCTAATTCCCCAAAGGGTTGGGAATACACTCTTTCTAATGCAGAATTACTTTTTGTGTGGACATGGTCCTTACTAGGCTTCTGGAGCTAAGTTTAGGGTGATAGACAATGCCCTGGCCATGACTGAGTTTAAAGAAGAAACTCAACAGATTCTCCTCATTGGTGTTTTGCTTCCATTACACAGCTTTTACTAGATTTCTTTGTTCTCAGACTGGGTTGATAGATGCTTTTCCACCAACCTGTGGTCCTCTATGACCCTTCGGACCTCTCCTTACATTTCTATTCACCCTCTACACATGAGTCACTATACTGAGTTCCTGGGAATGGCTTCCATGCCCAGGCTTCTTGTTTCTGACTCACAAAAAGGCAGAGGAATGGCCCTGGAGAATGAGAAAGAGACACTACATCTCAGTGTGGATACTCCACAGAAGCCGAAGAGAGTCTCTGGGGAAATAGACAGTCCAGCTTCTTATACTGCACATTGGGGGTGGCTGTGCAGATATAGGTAGGCCACTGAGTGGAAGGCAGGTTCTGGAACCACTGAGTAGTCTGGTTGTTGTAAAAAGACCCAAACAGAGCTAAGGGTAGATAGATAGATCCCTTGGGACAGTTTGTTGCCCAACATGGGACAGAACCTGGCTGGGAATGGGGGCTAGGGTGGTGATGTCATTCATTAACCCCATCTTGGAACTCAGTGCTGGGGGGGGGTTCTTCCTACTTAGGAGTATTGTTGAATGGCTCTGATTTTCCTAAATGGACAACAATGAACTTGTTCATAACACTTTGGAAGCTGTAAATCTCTTTCCAGGCAAAACCCACCCTGGAAAGCCCTCAATGCTATCACTCTGCACACAAAGGAAACATAGACCCAGTCATACTGGATACAGGAACAAATGTGACAATTTGAGAATACAGACACATACAGATGGACATGACCTATAATCCCAGCACTGGGAATGCTAATGCAGGAGGATCATAACCTTGAGGCCAGTTTGGCTACAAAGCAAGACTGTCTCAACAACAACAACAATAACAACAAAAAACAAAACAAAACAAAAACTCCAAACTAAACAAAGCTATAGACACAGATATGAACATACAGGCAGATGTTTGTATACACACACACACACACACACACACACACACACACACACAGATGCATAGCCACCACACAGGCACAGACGAACACCAAAGTCAAACAACATTTTAGCTAGAGAGAATCTTAGAAGTCTTTCAAATATTTATCTCCTGCAGCCCAGAGAAGTGAAAGAATTAATAGCTATTTCATCTTTTTTTCATCTTTCTTTGAGACAGGGTTTCTCTGTATAGCTTTGGAACTCACTCTGTAGACCAGGTTGGCCTCAGACTCACAGAGATCCACCTGTCTCTGCCTCTTGAGTGCTGGGATTAAAGGCGTGCACCACCACCGCCCAGCTATTTTATCATTTCTTCCCTCCTACCCTCCTGTTCTTTTCCTACCTTCTCTAGACTATAAGTCTAGATCACTGATCTAAAACCCTTCTTCTTAGACTGGACACGGAAATGTATGCCTTTAATCCTAGCACCCAGGAGGCATAGACAGAAGATTTATGTGAGTTCATGGCCAGCCAGGTCTATAGACGAGGTCCAGGATAGCCAGGGCTCCATTGAAAGATCCAGTTTCAACACGCCCCACCCCCAAAGAATGTTTTCTTGTACTCTGTAGGCATTTAAAGCTTTATATTTTACTAAATGAATATTGCTTTAGGAGTTTCCCTAAATTTTGTTGCGCTTTGTGTTTTCCAATTTTTCTTGAGATTCCATTGACTTGTGGGTAATTCAGAAGCATGTTGTCTAATTTTTTAAATATTTGGAGATTTGTTGAATATCTTGTCGCTGGTTCCCAATTTAGTTCTGCTTTAGTCAGGAAGCATAACCTGCAATACTCCTGCTTGGAAATCTACTTGGACTTACTTTGTGTCCCAGTGTATGGGCCATCTTGGTGAAGAATTCACATTCACTTGAAAAGAATTCGTATTCTGGCGTTTTCAGGGGGTGTTTTTTTGTTTTGTTTTGTTTTGTTTTTCTAACAGTATCAGTTGGGTCAACACAGTTGACACTCTTGCTCAAGCCTTCTACATATTTAATCATTTCTTTGTCTTTTTAATTTATTATTTGTGAGTGTGTGTGCTTGTGTGCACGATGCCATTGGCATGTATGTGCAGAGGTCAGAGAACAACTTTCTAAATTTGTTTCCTTTCACTGAGGGCTTTAGAGATTGAGCTGAAGTACTCGGGCTGCCAGGCTTGCTCAGCAAGTGCATTGGCCTATTGAGCCGTCTCAACATTCTGATATAGAATCAAATTCTGATATATAATCAAACCCAGGACCCCACAAATGCTATACCAGCACTTTACTGCCACTTTGAATGCCCAGCTGTTTTTATTTTTACTTATTTATTTAATTTTTGAAATCTATTTTATTTTTTAGGGTCTCTTGTAGCCTTGGCTGTCCTAGGACTCTCTATGTAGCCTCGAACTCACAGAGATACACATGCCTATACCTCCCTCATGCTGGGAATAAAGGTGTGTGCCACCAGAAGGCCATTGCTTTTTGTTTGTTTGTTTTTAAAGTATATTTATTTTGATCTTTGTTTTTTGTTTGTTTGTTTGTTTGTTTTGTTTTCTGAAGCAGGTTTATCTGTGTAGCTCTGGTTGTCCTAGAACTTGCTCTGTAAACCAGGCTAGCCTTAAATTCAGAAATCTGCCTGCCTGCCTTGAGTGCTGGGATTAAATGTATGCACAACTGACTTTGTTCTGCTCCTTATTGGGAGCAAACTCTCCAACTTTCCACAAAATACCACATTTTAGGCAGTGGATACTGGCTTATGCCTATAATCCCAGCCTTGGGGGAGACAAAGGCAGAAAGGTTACCATAAATCTGAAGCGTGGCAGAAAGGAACTACATAGTGAATCTGAAGGCAGTCTGGAGCTACAAGTGAGACTTTGTCTTATAAAGCAAAGCAAATGTTTAAAAAGCTCCCAACACCCCCCCCTTCAAAAGAAGAAAACCCCATCACATTTTATATCATTCCATTGCATCCAGAAGATGCAAATATGTAGAGGCAGATTTTTGCAAGGCTTGGCTTTATTCTGTAGATGTGTGTGTGAGAGGGTGTACGTATGACTTCCTTAGCCTATGTCAGTACATCTTTAACCTATTTTAGTCTACTTATAGTTACTATTACACCAATGTAGCACTTCCCACTTACACATTCCATTTTCTACTTCACACCAGATACTTCCAATTCACAAATCTATTAACCCAGGACAGCATACTTTCATTTCCCTCATTTCTTGTGCAATTGTCAAACATCTTGAATGTGTTACATAGCCCAACATATAGGGCTATTTTTCTTTAGTCAATTGTCTTTTATAGAAATTCCAGAAAGGGACAACACCTTCTATGTTCTCATTAGACCATCTTTAACACTAAAACATGGCATCACTGTAGCCTCTCGTGGACACTGGGGTATTCAGTTTTTGCCCACTATTTCTTTTGTCTGGACTAGACCTCTCACATCTTCCAGACCTGCTCAGTTTCCAGAATTTTGTCATATAGCGGTTGTCCTCTAGAAAGCCATTATTATCTCAACTTGCACATGCCAGGGGAGTCCTCAGGACAAAGTCTACAGTAAATCCACGTACAGACTATGGCATACTCTTAAGCCTAGTTCCCTCATCAGTGGTTCAGTGCCCCAATCATTCAAGCTGCTTCAACGGCCTTAAACTCTGCATTTTGCCACTTCAGTTCAGCAGGCTTCTGTGCTCTACTTTTGGTCCACTTCCCTGCAATGCAGTCATGCAACTGTGTCCAAGCAGAGAACTGGGGAGGTGGGGTGGGCTCACCCTCAGAGCTCCCATTCTGTGATGACTGCATCTCCCTCAGTGACTCAGTGCTCTGGTGGAAAGCCAGGGGCCACTGCCAGCTTTGTGAGAGAAGTCTCCCAAACATTGTGGAGTGGGGAGAAGTCACCCTGATGTGCCTTACCTGAAATTTTTGATCCATAGTCTCTGTGAACTTAATAAAGTGTTGTTTTTATCTCACCAAATCTTGGAGGGTAGGTTTTTGGGGTGGGGGTTGTTTTTGTTTTGTTTTGTTTTTTTTTGCTTGCTTGCTTATTTGTTTTTGACTTTTTGATACAAGGTGGTGTGTATCCCAGGCTGATCTCAAATTCACTATGTTGCCAAAGATGACCTGAACTTCTGATCCTCTTGCTTAGACCTCCCAAGTGCTGGGATTATGGGTATGTGCCTTGCTGCTTGATTTTATGAGACATAATTTGTCATAGCCATAGTTACCTTAACACCGTTAGGAGCTGCAGTCCTCTGCTGTCTATTGGCCAATGCTGGAAATAACTGCTTTATATGCTTTGTTCTGTGCTATTGTTGGAGAGCTAGACTCCTGGCCAGGAGCTCTAAATCTGAAGCTCAGTGCTCCAAGATAATGATACAGATAATTCTAATTCTAACATCAACATTAGAACAACTTCTTTGTACGGACTGCTTCCTATGTACTGGGTACTAGGCTGAGCATTTTAGATACATAGTTTTGGTGAAACCATACAACAATCTTGTGATCCGGGCATTATGAGTGCCTACTGATTAAGCCACTTGCCCTGGTGTACATGCAGGTCTGGAAGCCCATGTAAGCAATAGCCATTGGAACCATGCACAGAAACACAGATAGACTCTCACACACAATTGTATATACTCACATGTGCTCTTGTATAGACACACAGAGATGTACACCCACTACACATTTCCTGAGCATTTATGCTTTTAAAACATTTTTAATGCCCAGGGTTTAAAATACCCCCCCCCAATTTATGTTAAACAGATTGAAAGGGACTCAGTCTGTTGGATATTAAGTTTCCCAAGCATACCCCAAGATGAAATTCTCTCCATCTGGGGCCACAAGCATAGGCGGCAGAGATACTCTGTTCCTCTGCCAGGGATTGCCTAGAGGGAGGTGGGGTGGGACTCTTAGCAAGATATGGCTTAGCAGGCAGAAGTGCAGAAGCCTTCTCCTGGGACCTCATGGCTGCACTTGATGCTGTAAGAGTAAATTCAGAGAGACAAGCAAATCTTTATATGCGAAATCGGAGTGCAAAGAGAAGGGCTGACTGGGTTGGAGAACGGGTTGCCTGTTAAGACAAGGTCATTTCCAGATATCCCCAAGCCCCGATGGGGGCTAGAGAATGGAAGGAAGCAGGGCAGGGGCGCAAGTCCCGGCACAGAACCTGGACTCAAATGTGAAAGCTTATTTCCACCTCTTCTCACAATAGTGGAGGTGAAACAGAACAGAGATGCTTGTGTGTGTGTGTGTGTGTGTGTGTGTGTGTGTGTGTGTGTGTGTGTGTGATTAGTGTTAGTACAATCGAAAGTAGAACATAGACCCCTTATACGGATCCCCATCCCACCTCACAAAGGTTGAGAAAAGTGAAATGAGAATTCTGTCTTTTTTCACTTTTGGTCCTAAAGCACTATTGAAAGTACCTTAATACGAAGTTAAACTAGTTTTGAGCAGCTTAAAAGGCTTGCTTTTGCTAGGCAGGGCAGCGTAGCCAGGAGGCCGCAGTTGCTCTGGCCAGTCAGCAGTACCCTCTGTAAAACACCCAAGGGGCAGGACATTCCATGGGTGTCATAGTCTCTCCGAAGCTGAGGCTAAGGTGCGGTTCTCTCTAGGCTCTAGCCTGCCTGCCTGTCCAGTCTGGTCACTGACTCTTGACCGTTAGTCACTGTGGGACCCTAAGCCTGTGTGGTCTCACACAGCTCTGGCACAGGGGAAAATCCTGTCCCGTCTCTTTGTGGAAAAGCTATCAAAGCAAGGGCACTCAGCTGGTCGTTAGGAGGGGACCGCGGCTGGCGTCCCCCTCTCCGCCAGGCACGCACCGTACCTCCGCCTCCTGGCGCAGCTCCGGGTGTCTTAGCCGGGCAGGCTGTGCATCCTGGCAGCCCCACAGCAGCAGAGGCAGGGCGCGCAGCAGGAGGCTCAAGCCAGCCACCATCACCTCACGCGCTGTGGGGCACTGGTGATCAGCTGCACCCGACTCCGGTGAATGCCAGCTCGTCGTGGTTCACGAGCCGACCTGCCAGTTCCCGGGGCTCTCTAGAGCTCTGCTCCACCGCCGCCCGAGGTCGTCCCGCACAGGCGATGCCTGCTGGCTGGTCGGCTGCCCTGAGGACCGAGGGGGCGGAGAGGGGAGGGAGTGCCTGGAGCCGCCCCACCCAACAGCCTAGCAGCTCGCTGGAGCCTCTTCCGCCCGCGGGGCAGCCTGGCTGCCACTCTCATCCTTGGTCCTAGTCTCTCCAGGAAGGGCCGGGGCGGATAGGTCTCCTAGTCCTTTGGTTACCTAGGACTTTGGAACAGACCGGTCCTGGCCTAGGCGAGGCTTGTGGTTTCAGTCGGGTGCCAGGCGAGGCTCTTTGAGGGAGGAGAAGCCAGGTCTGGGGTCAGGGAGCTGGGGGCTTGAGTTTGAGATGGGCTCCTTTGGAAATGCTCTGAGACACGCCCCAGTCAAAGCTGTGTAGATTTGGGCTACTCACCCTTTCTGAGTCCTTATCATGGGAAATAGGGATAGGAACAAAGATCTTGGGGTCTGGGGAAAGATTCAGTGATAATGCTTGTATTAAGTAAGCAGGGAGCCTGGTATCACGTAGAACATAATGTCAGGATACTGTGGTGCCACCTTTGGCAAAGGATCATCTATTTCAAGTGCCGCTTTCTTCATCAGTAGGAGAGTAAATGACATTTAGTTTCCAGAATAGCATTAAAATGAAGGGCATACGTGGCAAAAGAGCCCATAGAAACCTATTCAGTGTATAAGAACAGAATGGAAAGATTTCTCCGACAGCCTTTGCTACACACATACTGAGCAAAAGTGAACTCCTTCGTGTCTGCCTTTGAGAGTGAACGCAGGTTGCTTTGTCAGTCCACTCATCTGGAAGATGTAAAATGGGACCAGGACTTGGTCCTTCTGGGATTAGGTGTGGGTTGTAAAAAAAAAAAAAAAAAAATCTGGAATCTATTAAATGCTAAACAAAAGTAATGCAGTGTTCTAAACCCCGAGGCTCAGGGTCTCGATTGCTCTCGAAATTTTGTGCTATTAGAAAAAGACACTACTGGAGTGGAGGAACTGGACAAAGTTCTTTGAGTACACATCTCCATCTTGTAAACAGGCACTCCTTGTGTGGCACTAATTGGAAACAGCACCCTCCTTCCACCACACCTTCCAACCAACTAATGAAAGGGGGCACCCATGTCTGGGGAGATCGAATAGAAACAAGCACTCCTCTGAGACAACAAATGAGAAAAATCCACCCTTCCCTGGGGCAGACAATCCCTGTGCCAGGGAGCAGCTGGGGGGCAGAGTTTGGAGATGGGTTTCTTTGCTTAACTATATCCTGCAGGGGATCCTCCTCAGAAATGCTGCCTGAGGCCTGAGCCTTGCCCTCTGAGAGCTTCCAGCCTACCTACATGGCCCACAGTGTAAATTCTCAGTTAAGAACAAAACAAATGGTGGACAAGCTTTGGTGGCCCACAGGTGAGGTTCTGAAGGGAAATGGGACAGAGCTGTTAAAGACCAGCAAATAAAAACACAATCTTCAGTTAAACTTCAATATTACATTGATAGTTGTCTAACACAGATGGGTGTCATTTGGAACAGGCATACTAAAAAGGGATTAGAGGACAAAGTTCAACTAGGCATCTTATAATTTAACTGGCAACCATAGGGTGTAGGTATGAATTTTGAATCTGACAATGGCACATGGTAGCCTTGACTAATGTGAGGGTTCTAATGGGCCTGAAACATTTCTCTGGGTCAGGGAGCTTTGGGAAGTAGCACTAAGGGACACATTCTGAGAGTAGACTCTGAGCAGGAGTCAGGTCTGAGCTGGCCAATTCTTTCTCCAGTTAGTCTCTCTATTTTCTTTCTTGGCACATACCAGACTCCATTTCAGCTGCACTACTGAGAAAGGGGGAGAGGGAGCTGTGGGTCTCTCTAGATATCCATGCATCTGGAAGAATGCAGGCTTGGCCGCATAGAGAGATGATTCTACCTTTCTATGAATCCCAGGTTAATCCTGTCCATGGACCTTTCATACTAGTAGCACTGCTGAGTCTGGGAGCTACCTTGTTCCACTTTACCTTGTCTCCCTGGTTGTGCTATTAGGGGAACAAACAAACAACAGCAACAACCCCCCCAAAACCCCTTCCCCAATGTGCCACACACATCAGGGGCCAGAGCAATGGCTTAGTGGTTATGAGCACTTACTGCTCTTGCGAAGGACAGCAGGTCAATTTCCAGCACCCATGCTGGGTAGCGCTCACAACTGCCTATAACTGAAGCTCCAGGGGATGTGATGCTCCCTTCTGACCTTTGAGGGCATTAGCATCCATGTGCACACACCCACATGCACACACACAATTAAAAATTAAATATTTTAAAATAAAGGCCTTAAGTATTTTTTTTTTAATGTGCACGGATGTTTTCCCTGTCTTTGTGTATGTATGTGTACCACATGTATGCAGTATCCTTGGAGGGCAGAAGAGGGCATCAGATCGAGTAGAACTGGAGTTACAAACAGCTGTCAGCTGCCATGTGGGTGCTGGAGATGAAACCCGGTGCTCTGCAAGAGAAATCAGTGATTTTAACTGTGGAGCCATTTCTCCAATCCCTAAAAATAAATCTTTTCTGGTGGGAAGCCATGCAGTAATGACATGTTCAGATCCCAGCATTTGGGAGGCGGAGACAGGTGGATATCTGTGAGTTCTAGACCAGACTGGTCCACAGAGCCAGTTCCAGGACAGCCATGGCTACAAAGAAAGACTCTGTGACTTCCTTATGAGAAAGCTACTATTCTATGCATTCTTATTTTAAAGGATGAGGAAAATGAGGCTCCAACATGCCATCATTTGCCTAAGGTCACAGTTCTAGTAATGGAGGCAGGATTCAAACCTGAATGATGTGACTCTAGAAAACAGCACTATATCATTCATCCAGTGAAACGCATAAAGTGTGGTTCTCAGGCCCCTCACAAAAACACTTGCTAAAAATTCTGATTCCTGGGCTGAGCTATAGCTCAAAGGTCAAAGCCCTGGGTTCAGTCTCCAGAACACAGCTCTCCTTCCCCCTTCCAGAATCATTCAGATTCCTGAGGCTTACTGCAGACTTAAACAATCACTAAACACTAAATACCAGCGTCCAAGAGGAAATCAGCTCTGAGTTTTCCAATGGTCTTGTTTCTGTTTTCCTTCCTACCCCCGTCTTTGCTGTGTGGTTTCTGATTCTGAGCCATCAGTGCTGGTAGCATTCACCACTCATCTTCTTCAAAGAGAGCTGCCTCCCCTCCCTTCCTCCTGTAGAACTTGGGGTTTGGCTCCACTCCTTAGACCCTCCCAGTCCTCCCAGAGTGGACAGGACTCTGGAACTCGTGCCAGGTCTGGGCATGCTGTGTGCCAAGGGGAGTAGCTGTCAGCGGCCACTCCTCCTGTTCTGGTAGAAGGTCATAGCACATCTCTTGAATCAGGCAAGATGTTTAAACCTGGACATGGAACCTTTATGCCTCAGTTTCTCTCTATATAACAGGAACAACCCGGGTTGTCTTTGACCTTTCCTCCTTCCCAGGAAGTGTGCAGAACACAAACAAGGACTCTATCAGAAGGGATTTGGGGCTCCCAAGTAAGGCATTCATTCACAGGAGGGCCAAGGAACCCCAAGAATAGGAAAATCTAAGAACTAACAAGAACAGGAGAAGCTGGAGTGAGCTGGAGAGGCTTCCCCTGGGTGGTGAGGGCTTTGGTGGAGATACGACTTATCACTGGTGGCCTCTGTGCTTTTAGTGACACAATTTCCCCACTTTCTAGCAATCATCTCTGCCTATAACAGAGGGAAGTCCCCCCTCTCCAGCAAAGGACATGGCCTTCTCAGTCTGGGGCACCTTCACAAGTGCACCTGCCTATATACTTTTGGATCTCTCCTCTCTCCCCTCCCACTCTTCCGCCCCATCTCTGATTTGGGAAAAGCAAGGCAGTTGGAAAGAGCCAGACCGGGCCTTGCATCTTAGCTTTTTCACATTGTGTGACCTTTGTAGATTAACAACTCTTGAGTTTCTGCCGTATCTCAAGTAAGACAAAGAGAATTCTTGTCTTTTTTCCATGCTCATGACAAGCAACGAGGAGTGAGAGCAAGATGATTAGTAACCTGAATTCTGTCAAGTACTGGTGATGGGTTGCACAGACACAGGTGTTCACTCCTGTACTATGAAGTTTGTACACCTGGGCCCACTCATATCCCAGAGGACACACTGCAGAGCAATCACAGAACTTATTCCCTAAGCAGTGCTCCAGTCTGGAGAGGCCTCACTGCCCCATCCCTCATCACAGCTTAGCAAAGGCATCAGTCTCTTCTTGATTTGTTTTTTACTCACACCAGGACCCTAGGGACCTGTGAGGAACACAATAAAAGCTGGGCCAATCTGGCACTGTGCCCCACTTCCCTTCCACATAAAGGCTGTCTGCCCGCCAGGCATCTGGCAGGCAAGACTGGGCTGTGACTTGCTCAGCATCTGCAGCTTTGCTTAAGAGACCTGCTAACAGGAAAGTGTCTGGTTCCTTTCCACCCTAAACAGGAAGTGCCTGCCACGGTGGGAGGATGGGGTAGCCTGGTATTTATAAGGAGTCTCCTGTTACAGCTGGAAGGTCTGCTCTCGAGGAAGGCCGGAGGGACTGGGCCCCAGGGACACCTCCCTTGCAAGGGTGGAGTGCTGACAATGGCTGCACACTGCTTGTGGCCCTTGGCATAGAGCAACCATCATTTTTTTAGCAAACACTCATGAGACACTCACTTGTGCCTCCTGGGAGACATAGGACAGTTCTAGATAAGTAGGAGGAGTTAATACACAAGCCAGAAAAGGCAGGTCATTTCTTTGTGGTGCATTCATTGTACACAGGATATCCCCCCCCCACTTCCTTTTTAAAAAATGCATACTGCTGGGGCTGGAGAAATGTATGGCTTTAGTTGTTAAGAGTACCTGTTGCTCTTCCAGAGGACTCTGGTTCAGTTCTTAGCACCCACGTGGTAGCTCACAATCATCTATAATTCCAGTTCTAGGGTGTCCAATGTCCTTCTGACCTCTGCAGGCACAGGCACACATGGGACACACATGCATACCTGCAGGCAGAACATTTAATATACATAATACACATAAAATCAAAACAAATAAGCTTAGATTTTTTTTATGTCTACTGTTTTAGGTATTGTGGAGGGGTGCTGTAGGTTGGGAGAGAAATATGCCACACATCACAGAACAAACTAAAAAAAAAAATTGAAAGCCTCTGTGACTGTCACAGGATCTTACTATGGCCTGGGTTTGACTGTTTTGAGAAATTACTTTGTTTGGCTTCTCCTGTTTTGTATCCTGTAGTCTACTGTGTTTTCAAAAAGAGCAACCAGAGAAATCCTGGTCAAACAGTTCACACCTCTGCTCAAATAGCTCCCTTTGACAGCTTCTCTTCTCACCCTACTTAAATCTACAGTCCTAAAAATGGTCTTGTAAGCTTGCATCAGTGGTGGGAGAGTTGGGGAGCTAACCTGGCAGTGGAGGCAACCCTGAAATTATCAGTGTTAATCGGACTATGGAAGGCATGAAATGGAAGGACAAAGGGAGAGGGTGGGTTTTCGGAGCCAGGGATCAGGGCTCTCAACATTATCCTACTCCAGGAGGCTCAGGTCTGGAGCTCTGTTAACTCCATGTGGGGTGACCTCCATTTCACCTCCTGTCTGATTTCCTGTCAGTTTCTCATTGGCAAATTCTATGGGGTGTGTGTGTGTGTGTGTGTGTGTGTGTGTTTGGTGTATTAAGTGTGTGTGTGTGTGTGCACAAGGGCAAATGCATATGTAGAGGTATTATGTGACAAACTTTTCCTGGGAATACAAACACATGTCTATTTACCCTAGAAAGGAAGTACAGACCAATGTATGCATACACCAAATACAACTTGGTGAACCAACGAGTTCCACTGGGGCTACTTACAAGAAAAAGGGGGTGGGGTTACGACTTACAGAAACAGAAATGACTGAAAAACAGCTACAATACTAAAACCCACTCTAGCATGGGTGACAGGTAACAAAAGCTGGAAACCTGGAGCACACTGCACAGCCTGCAGGAAGCTCAACAGGCTGCAATGTATCTTTTCCTAGTGGCTCAGTTTGTCTGAGCCTCTTCCAGGAAGCTGGGCTTGTCTGAGAATCCTCTTTGCAGCTTGGCTTGTGCGAGAGCAACTCTCAGGAGTCACTAATATAGTCTTAGGGCAAAAGGCTTGATGAATCTGATCATTTTCTGGGACCTCCTGAAGTTGTTTGGAATTACTTTCTGTCTTAAGAAGTGCCTCTGCAGGCAGACTGATTCAATCCCTGGGAAAATTGCTACATAAGGAGGCCAGAGGCTGAAGTCCAATGTCTTCTTCCATTGCTCTCCATTTTATTTACTGAAGCTGGGTCTTTCTCTGAACCCAGAGCTCACTTGATTTGACTAGTCTAGCTAGCCAGCTTGCCATGGGCATCCTCTGCCTCCCAAGTGCTGGGACTCCAGGCAGACCACCACAATCGCCCAGCATTTGCATGGGTGCTGAGGATCTTAACTCTGATCCCTGTGCTTTTCTCTCCAGCCCCTTACTTACCAATTCCAGGAGGAGTAATTACACAATTTTTAAATTTAAGATATTTTCTTTCATGGCTGAGGATTAAACCTAGGGTCTATAGCTTGCTGGGCATACAGCCAGCCCAACACCCACCCCCATGGGGTGGGGGTAGGGTGAGGGGTTGCAGAGGACAATACCTCCTGTGAGGTCATGGGGAATGGGTCAGAGGCACACAGGCCCAGAAACATTCTGCTAGAGCTGTTGGGTTAAGTGTTCCTGCTCTCTTCTTTCGATGTGTAGAACAAGGCCAGGTGAGTGGACATCACTAGAGCAGGAACAGTCATCATGAAGCCTTATGCAAGTGCATCAGTGCAAGTGTGGCCCACTGGATTCATCTATGAGGCAAAAGCTTGGAAGGTAGAAGGGCACAGGACTCTCTCTATCTGTGGTGCAGAAGGACCTGGAACAGTGTAGACATGGGAGGAGTTTCAAGTTTGGAAAGCAGGGACACTGTACAGATCACTGACCTTAGTTCAAAGGCTGATCGGAGCTCTGCTTCTATCCCTAATTGGCCATATGAACTTGATCAAAATGTTCACCTCTCTGAGTGTCAGGGTTATTATCATCCACAAAATATAGATCCCTACCTCACAAGCTGTCCAGAAAGTTAGAGATAATGGATATAGAAAACTATCTGTCATTCCTAAATTAGCTTCCTCAGAAGCTCCCACTTTTCTTCTTTAATAACTAATTAATGCATACAGAGGTCAGAGGACAACATGCCAGAGTCAGTACTCTCCTTCTACCATGAAGGTTCCAAGGATGCAACTTACACTGTCAGGTTTGGCAGCAAGTGTCTGCCTGATGAGCCATTTCACTGGCCCTGAAGTACTCGGTTTTTTAAAAACTGTTACGTACAAAGTCATCTATAAAGCATACAAGGCCTTTCAGAGTAGCTCCTGCTTTGTTTTTGTTTTTTTGTTTTCCAGACAGGATCTCTGTCATCCAGGTTGGCCTCAAACCTGGGATCCTCCTTGCCTAGCTTCCTGTGTGCTGGGATTACACACATGCATTTCTATGTCCACATGCTTATTTCTCTCACGACAGTTTTTACCACCCCCATCCCTGCACCTCATCAACAAGCCAATCAGGGCTGCTTAAAGTCCCTTGATGTGCTCTCTCACGATCACTAATGTGACCCTTTTTGCTTGAAATACCACTGGCTAATTCCTGTCCTTTCTTCAAAGCTCAGTGTAGGAGGCACCTCATACAGGTTCTCTCCTTGATAATCCTACCTTCCTATGGATGAAGTGTCCCATTTTTGGAACATCTTCTGACCCTAGAACATTCAAATCCAGTTAACTGGTAGGAACCATGGGTCTGAACCATGCCTATTATTCCGCTGCAGTTTCTGGAGGGCAGTGGCTGGGTTTGTTTCTCTATCTTTAGGACTTCCCAAGTCCTATACACAGAGCAGACCTTAGGAAAGGGAAACTGAGGTAAATAAGGGGATGAATAATGACATAAACTTTAGTCAAGGATGATCAACACCTTTTTTTTTCTTTAAAATTAAAACAAAACAAAAAACCAAGCCAGGAGACCTCTTTCTTCCTCCTGTGACTTGATTCCCCATTGCTATTGTACAAGCTCTTCTCTGGGGTTATTTTTCTCAACACACAGGCTAGAGTCACACGGCTTGTAGTAGTTAAAGACTTTTTATTTCTTTAGCCTTGCTGTTTGGACCTGTCTGGAGGATTCTATCATCTTCTGTCTATACAGTTGAGGGCATAATGAGAAGAAATGACCTCATGCCTCTTTCTGACCTGAAGTATCAATCCTGAAACTTATCACTGCATCCCGATCTGTTCCTCTTGGTCCCTATCTGGCCATTTGTGTATACAGGAAACCTAGAACTTCCCCAGAACACAGACTGGTCACCAGGCTTTCACATCCTTATAAGTGTGCCTGTGGTTTCTGCACTTACCTCCATAGCTACTCTGAGTCCAGTGCACTATGATTGCTCACTGTAATCATTGCATTGGCCAATTATGTGATCTTTTCACTTAAAAATGTTTATTTTGTTTTGAGGCAAGGTCTCTTTTTGTAGCCCTGTGTGTCCTGGAACTCACTATGTATACCAGGTTGGTCTGGAATTCAGAGTTTGCCTGATTTTCCCCTTCAAGTGCTGGGATTAATAGGCATGTGCCACCTCGATGGCTATTTTTTTTTTTTTTTTTTTTTAACCAGTGCTGGGAATTGAACTCAAGAACTCAAGCAAGCTAGGCCAGGCTTTAATTACCGAGTAATATTCTCAGCCCCTCCCCCCACCCAACAAACATTAGGCATCTCTCCTCTACAACCTGTTCTTCATTCTGCAGCTGGAAAATACATATCTATCTCACCCTTCTGAAGTTCTCTAGTGGGTGGATCCACCGCCTTCAGGATAAAGTTCAAACTACAGGGCCTCAGCTATTTAGCCTCCTACCTTTCTGGCATGTTCTAGTATTCTCCCCTGGAGGCTATGCTTCAAACATATCAAATTACTTGTTCTACAACTAGTTTGGACAGATCTTTTGCCCACTTCTTCAACTTAACTCATCACACAGGCTTTGGTTCAGATGTCATTCCGGGAAATGTCCTCGCTGATTCTATTTAAGTTTTCCAAGCCCTTTCTCCAACTGAGTTTACTATACAGCTGTACAGTTAAGGCCTTCGGCAGTAGGGATGGATTACTAGACTTCCAAATTCCACCTTTGCCCTTTATTACCCACACGACTTCAGTCTGTTCCGCTTTATCCGCAACCAGGGGGAAATATTTCATCAGTCTGTTGCTTGAATTAAATGAGATGATGTAAGACGTCGACAATTAGCTGTTATTATTAGGACCGAGAATGCTCCATTCCGGCACCACCTTATTCCCGGAGTCAGGTTTGTGCGTGATTTAGACTGGACTCACATTTTTGTCCTCGTCCCATCTTGGTTTTTACAGTTATTGCAAGACTGGAGGTGATCGGGTACTGAGCTCGTCACGACTTTCGTCCCGCGCGCTCCTCAAGGCTCGGAACGCCCCCAAGTGGTTCAAGCTCAGCAACAAGAGCAGGAGCGAAGCCGGCCGCACCATTCTCGATTTTTAGAGGAGAAAAACAGTTTTCCAGGCTAATGGCTCCTACTTATAAAAGGGGTGCCTCCTCTCTCGCTTTTACAGCTCCAAATTCTACCTGACCCGAAACTATTAGAGCTGGGGTTGCAAATGGGGCGGGGCGAGCCTGCCGGGCTTCCTCCCCTAGTCCCACGAGGGCATTGGTACCTTCCTCTCTCAATTCCCTCTCAATAATGGTACCGTCGCGGAGGGGAGACCCGGGAGGGACTCCGCGGTCTGCGGGCTGGAGTGGCGTAGAACCACCCCTCCGGCTCCGGCGCGGTGGTATCGTCCAGCGCGCGCTGATTGGCTGCCGCGGCCCCGCAGTCGGCCTCAGCCCGCCGCGCCGCCCTCAGAACAGCTCCGGCAGCCGCGCCGCCTGGCTTTTCGTTTTCCTTGTTCTCCGCGGGCCGTGGGGGCTCCGCGCCGCGGCTGTTAGTCATGTCGGGTAGGTGACTCCTTCAGCGAGCAGCGGCAGCGGCGAGAAGGGGTCCGGCGGGTTCGGGTCGTCTTCCCGCCCACCGGAGGGCGGCGAGGGAAAGCCTCCGGCCTGAGGGAGGCTCGGGTGGGGGGGGGGGCGGCCGCGTCGCCGCCATGTTGGACTGGAGGCACGCACGCTCCCAACGCTCTCTGGCTACGAGTCACGGCGGGAGCAGTCTGGAGCCCTGTCTTTTGACCCTCCTGCCCTTGGAACCCGAGGAGACGTGCAGCTCCCGGGGAGGGGGTGTGTGAGTCTGGGGGGGGGGCGGAGGCCCCTTTACAGCATCGTAGGGGGGGGGAGCCGAGATCTGAGCATCGGCCTGAGGACTGGGGCTTCTGGCCCTCCGCTCCGCCTCAGATCTCTCAGCGGTCGTCTCGCCGCCTCGTTCCTCAGCTTCCCCATCCGAGAAGTGGAGCTGGGCCTTCCTGACTCACCCATTCATCAGGTGGGGGTCTTAAAGCTCTGGGAGCCCTTTTCACAGCACGAAATCGCACGTACGGGTCGCTCCCTCCCTCTGCTGTAACCACCGGGATTGATTGGGGTTGGGGGTGTTTGTGTATTCGGCTTCACCTTTGTACTCCCTCCTGTACTTGTTAATCTCCTGAACTTAAAAGTGAGCCTTGGCAGTTACTGATGAACACTTTTAGGTCTTCGTGGCATTCTCCTTAAACAGAGAGATCAAAGGAAAGACAGTGTTTTCCTCCAAGTGGTATTCATAGAGGCTACTGATGTTTGGAAGAGAGGCATTTACCCCTCCTGGACAGCCAGTTTGGATCCTGTTAAACCAGAAAAAGTCCTCTCGATTCTAACAGTTCCAGTTGATCACCCAGGTCCTTTATTGTTGGACTACATTTACAGGTGGCAAAGACAGACCCAGATACCCACTTGTTCTTAGCAGCCAGCATGAGTTTGTACTTTCCATCTGGGGGAAACACTGCCTAAAGCCATATGGCTTGGATAAAATATGCCTTTTAGGAGTTTCACATTTACTTACTTAATGGAGACAGTGTCTCATTATGTGTCTTTGACTGGAACTCGATGTGTAAACCAGGCTGGCTTCAAACTCAATAGATCCACCTGCCTCTGCCTTCCAAGTGTTGTGATTAAAGGTGTGAACCTATTATACCCTCTAGTTTTACACCTCTATTAATTGGCAAAGCTTTTTTAAAAAGGTATCCCCACTTGTGTGTGTGTGTGAGAGAGAGACTGTGATCAAAGGAACCATAATTGGACAAGATTCCAAATGAGCAAGAAAGACTGGGCAAGGGAAGATTATATGTCCTTAGAGTAGCATTGCTGTTAAGGAGATGGAAGCTTGGGGGAGGGGGTGTGGCATAGCTGTCGGTAGAAAAGGCTAAGCTGCACTGAAGTTAGATTTTCAAATTATGTTTCTTTTTCAAACAAGGGATTTTTCCAGAGTAGGCATTGATATGTCGTCTACTAGGTACATAATTTGTCATGGTGTCTGGTAAAGGTCCAGAAGAATATGTACAAATGCTTCCTTAGGAAGGGTATATGTAGGTTAACCATGGCTTTAAAAAAAAAAATTAGCGTTCTGCCTTCATGTAGAAATTACCAAAATTTTGTGCAAGCAGTACTTAGTAAAAACTCGTAGGATTGTTTGTACAGTGTCTTTCAGTGTATCTCCAGGCTGGCCTTGGATTCGTCATTTTTAAACATCCTCCTGAGTGGAATTACAGGCTTGCTGCACCTTGCCCAAACTGTTCTTTTTTAAATGTGTTCATATAAGACTGACATTTTTATAAAACTGTAGTTTCAATGGAAAATTTAAATTTAGAGGCATAAGTTAAACTCTTTCAAGTTTAACATGTTTTTTTGTGATGTGTGTATAAAAATGTGACTTTTGTATAAAAGTAATGCTTTGACTTGTTTTTTAATGCATGTTTAAATTAATAAACTTAACAGAATAAATTTCCCCCTAAGAAACTAGTATCATTAATAAGTTACATTCTTTAAACATTTCAGACTACACTTAGAAATTTAATTGACTCAACTAATGTAGATACTTGCTGTGTCAGACATACAAACATTAAAAAAGATAAGCATTTGGGCTGGAATTAATGCTTAGCATGCACAAAACTTAAGGATTTGATCCCGTGTCAGGAGAAAGAGATATATACATAGCATTTTGGCAATAATTTGAAATTATTGTCAGTCTGACATTTAAGAGTTATATGCAAAAGTGAGTTACTGGAGCTTTTGAATTAAAATCATGAGTGAAATATTAGTTATATATAAAATAAAGTCAAGCTATTTCTCAATTTGGCAATTAGGACAGATCAAGGAATCTTACCCTCTACATACACCTCAAAAAAAAAAAAAAAAAAGGCAAAAATTTGGGAAAGCTAAGATCCATGCTAAAAATGAAGTAGAAGCCAGTATAATACACATAGATTTATTTTGGCAATTGCAGAGAGTATAGGTTTTGTGTAGGGTGGTTTTATTATCTAAGGATGGGTGATGAAACCTTGAACTGTTAGCCAGATAATAGAAACTGAAGCCCTTACAAATCATGGGCTTACAGATTATAAATTTGAAGAACTGTGTCCTTCAGTGGAGAAATGAACACTAGGAGAAAATCCTAGTGTAAGCTGACAAGGAAGTTCAGACACAGTAGGATCTTAGGATTTGTAACCTGGAAACCTCTTACTTCTTTTTAGGTACTCATTTAGCCTTTAGGGAACCTTAAAATGGTTTAACATAAAAACATATCTATGCTGACTAACATCTTTGGGTTCCTGGGTTTAAAAAAAAAATGAAAAAGTGGAGGAATTTTCACAACATAGATCACAAAGAATCTGAGGAAATCGAGACCTTTTAAAAAGGTATTCATGGTTAAAATTGAACACTAGAAACCGGTGTCAAAATGAGTCAAATGGCAAACCAGATTAGAGCAAAAATATTTTAAAGTCTTAAAATTTAAAACTAAATAATGTTTAGAGGGAAAACCAATGACCTTGAGTTTTCTACCAAATATACTGGCACATACTGCTAAAAGAATTAATGCATAGAAAGGAAGACCAATAAAAATTGCAAGGAAAATAAAGGTGACATTATTGACATTAGGATAGTAAAGTATGAATGTTTTAGTGGAGGTTGATAATTTTGTTAAGAAAGTTAAGCAGAAATTTAGTTCTAATGCCATGGAAGTCAAATGTAAATAAAGCAATAGTAAAAATGTGGCTAAAGAAAATGTATAGAAAAGGAGTTAAAAGGGAAAGAAAATTATGGTAGTTAGAAAATTGTAAGATTTCAGACACAAGTAAAAAATTAATAGAAAAAGCAGCCCACTTAAAGCACAAAGATGTTCAGTGTTAAAAAATTACCTAGATAAATACTGTTCAGAAATAATACATATTAAACACATTGAAGGTAAGATGGAGAGAGTAACTAGGCAAACATTTGAAATGTGTTATGGGCTTGAAGCTAGTGTATATGATGTTTAAAGGAAATTCATAAGCTAGGATTTTTGACTCAAGTCTCCAATTCCAGCACTTGGGCCACAAGTTGAATATATATACCTGGTTACCTTTAGAGTTACTGTTGCTGTGGTGACTCACCATGACCAAAGCAGCTTGAAGAGGAAAGGGTTGTTTGGCTTACACTTCCATATCTGTTCATCACAGAAGTCAGAACAGAAACTCAAGCAAGGCAGGACCCTGGAGGCAGGAGCTAATGCAAAGGCTATGAAAGAGTACTGCTTACTGTCTTGCTCAATCTGCTTTATTATATAACCCAGGACCACCAGCCCAGGGATGGCACCATCTACAATGGACTGGGCCCTCCCCCATCCGTTGATAATTTTAAAAAATTAGGGAAGTCTTTTTTTCAGTTGAGGTTCCTTCCGAGTTGACATAAAACTATCCAGGACAAATGACCCCTTATCAGTTTGACACACAAACATCACTGTTTAGCTACAGCCTTTCTTGTTCATTCCCAAGATCACACATCAATATCAGCATCACACTATAAAACATTTTATAAACTTTAAAAATCCCACAGTTCTTATAAATTCAAACACTTTAAAATGATTCTTTTTAGACTTTAAAAGTCTAAAGTCTCTTAAAACCTTAAAACTTGAAATCTCTTTAAAAAGTTAGTCTTGTACCTGTGGGCTTCTGTAAAATAAAAAAAATATACTTTCTTCAAGAGGGAAGAACCAAAGCACAGTTCCAGTTTGAACACAGTAAAACCAAACTCCAGCAGTAAATAACTCAGTATCTATTGTTTGGAATTCACTCATCTTTTGGACTCCTCCAAAGGGTTTGGGCCACTTTTCTGGTTCTGCCCTGTCTTCCAGGATCTAGCTGACTGCTCCACTGCTGCTGCTGTTCTTGGTGGTTGTCCCATGGTACTGGCATCTCCAAAATCCTGGGCTACACTTTCACCAGTAACCTGTCCTGGTGCCAAGCCTCAAACTGCTCTTCATGACCCCTTCAGTCCTTGGGCTCCAACTGCTACAGAGGTTGAACCTTAATCAATGGCTTCTCCTTGCTTCTCACAGTAACTCTGACCCCTTTTTGCCTTCAAAACCAGTACTACCTGGGAGACTCTAAAACTACCAAATTGGGCTGCCAGCACAAGATATGACCTAGTCCACCTCTAGAGCACAGCTTATGTGTGTTAACTTGAGAACCACTTTCTAGTTGGTCATTTAATCATCACAAATTTCCTAGCTGACCAACATCAATTATCCCATTAAAGGAAAGGTTTTACTTTAGTGACTCTGGTCTCTGGTTAATCACAGCTGACTCTTCAGCCCTAGCTGACCCAAACCACAGATTGCTCACAAAAAAAAAAAAAAGGCTCATCAGAGTCTTTGCTTCCCTCAGAAACTTCCCAAGCCTGGCCTCCATGGTCTGAATTGCCCTCAATGTAATAATTATCTTCCAAGCTCCAAAAGAACAAATCACTGAGCTCTTAACAATCAGTGGCTTTTCTAGTTCAAAGTTAGAAAGTCCTTCCACAATCTTCCCCAAAACACAAAATCAGGTTTGTCACAGCAATACCCCACTGTCCTGGTACAAGTTTGTTTTTGAGTTACTCTGATTGTGATGATAGCCAAAGTAACTTGGGGAGGGTTTACTTGGCTTACTCTACATATGTGCTCATCGAAGAAGCCAGGACAGGAACTCAAACAGGTCAGGCAGCTCCTGAAAGCAGGAGCTGATGCAGAGGCCATTGAGGAATGTTGCCTACTGGTTTGCTCCTCATGGCTGCTTAGCCTGCTTTCTTATAGAACCCAGGACCACTACCCACATTGGGTTGGGTCCTCCCGCATTGATCATCAATAAGAAAATGCTTTACAGCTTTTCTTAGGAAGGCATTTTCTCAATTGAAGTTTCCTCCTTTCAGATGGTTTGTGTTAAGTTGACATAAAATAGCCAGTACAAGCCAGGTGGTGGCGCATGCCTTTAATCCCAGCACTCAGGAGGTAGAGGCACTCTGATTTCGAGGCGGCTGGTCTACAGAGCTAGTTCCAGGACAGGCTCCAAAGCAATACATAGAAACCCTGTCTTGAAAAACAAAACAAACAAAAATAATCAACCAAACAACAACAGAAATACCCAGTACACTGGTACATTTTGGTAATTTAGAAGAACTAACAAATAATGAACAAGTCCAGACACAAGACTCTAATGTCAGGTTATCTTAACAAGGACTTATTTTATAAACTGATTAAAAAAACAAACAAACAAAACCCTGAAAGTAACACCTGTATTTTTATTACTGAAATACATATTTTTCTGGAGGCTGTGCTTTTATGTGTGTACCTTGAAGTTTTAGTTCAGGAGAAGATTTATAGTTTCAGAGGACTGTGATTACTTAGGCTAAAGTAAGGACAAATACTAGATTTTGAGAGGTTAGAAAATTTAAGTAAATGGCTTTGGACCAAAAGGAAACACTGAGATATTAGACTGTTGATAGAAGAATACCTATGTCTTCAAGTGTTTATATACCTACCCCCAATCTTTTTTACTCTGATTGGGTGGCTTTCCTTTGCTGTTTGATAGGTATATCTATTTTCTTTTGGTTCAGGTAGAGTCTGTTCCTATTTTCCTTTGGTTGCTAGCTGCTACTCTTATCAGTTATGAAAACAGCTGTGACATATAAGATATCCCTCCCCATGTCATGTAGCCTGTGTCCTTAATTTCAGAGAAATAATTTATCAGATTTCATTTAATAGTCCTAAGGATTTTAAAAGAAATGTCACGTTGGAGATATTTGCAGTAGAATAGTGACAAATGTCACCTTAAACCTGTAATGATGTAGCTTTATGTGCTAATGATGTAAATTGACTGAAAAAAAGAAACTGGATTTTATCAAATTGCTCATTAAAGATTTTACTATTAGGTAAGGTTGGCCATATGATTAATTTGATACTCCTATTTTGTAATTGCATATTTTATGTAACATCTGTCTTATTCATCACAAATTAATACTGTTCATTTGACATTGAATATAAACCTAAAGGGTCGATCCTCCTCAATTTTGGTATGACTTAGACTTTGAACTATAGAGAAAACTTTAAAGTCTACCCTTTTCTGCCCTTTTTACTTAACACATTCGCTTAGGCTTTTTTTTTCTAAGGTAGTTTTTGTTAACTAAAATGCAGGCTAGCAGCAGGTATGTATCATTGCTGGTTTGATATGTCACCAATTGGCTAGTTGCTTGGAAGTTTGGTAAAATCAACAGCTTTTCTTAGCAAGTCTTAGGAGAGTCTTATTGGTGCTGTCAGCCACAGTAGTCCAAGAATCGTGTTATGTTTTGATGTGGTAATGATAGCCAGTGTGAGTCTGTAGATTAATCATGTCAGAGTGCATATTTCTTCCTTTTTTGGCCCTGATTAGTTTAAACATTTTTTTGTTTGCTTTTATTAAGCTACATATATGTAGCTTAAACTTTGAGGGGTGGGTTGTTGGCCTTTTGCCTTTGAAGCAAGGTCTTACTAGTCCATACAACCTAATCTGAAAGTCTTTACCTAGCATAGGCCGGTCTTGAGCTTCTGGCAATCCTTTTTGCCTCAGTTTGCCAAGTGCTGGGGTGACAGGCATGAACAACCACACCTGGTTGAGTTTTTAGTGTTTTTCAAATGATGACTTTTCGCTGATTTCATATTTGTTCTCTTTCTTGTGACCACCAGCAATTGTGAACAGTGATTTAACAATGGTGCTACTTAAAAAAAAAAGTAATTATTGTTTTAAAAATACACTGTAGACCTCACCATGTACAGATTTAATTTCTAGGTTTTCTTTTGGGTGTGTGGTTTTTTTTGTTTTTGTTTTGTTTTGTTTGAGACAGGGCCTCACTGCAGCTCTGGTTGGCCTGGAAGTTACTATGTAAACTAGGCTGGCCTTGAACTCTTAGAAATCCGCCTGCCTTTGCCTTCTGAGTGCTGGAATTAAAGGTGTGTGGTACGGTGCCTGTAATTTTTTACAGTTTCTAGCAGTATTTTCATTTGTGTAAACTAAAGTTAGTCTTAGGGGAAAGCATAATTTTAAATATGATTTAAATTCTTTTTATGTGTTTTAGATTCTGGAAGTTACAGTCAGTCTGGGGGTGAGCAGCAAAGGTAAAGTATATGTATGTTTTCATAATATCATGAGGCTGAAACTGAGAAAAATACAATTTTCTCTTTAAAATTTGCTATCTGGATGTCTTAATAAGGATAGATAAGGTAGTTCAGGCTTGTAATCCCAGCATTCAGGAACTTGAGGTAGGAGGACTCTCACAAATTTGAAGCCAGTCTGGGCTACGTAGAAAGACCCTATTCTGTTTTAAAAAAAAGGGGGGGGGGATGTAACTAAATAATTAAAACTTGTTAGCAGGGAAAGAGCTTGCCTTTATAAATAGGTGTCATGTAACATGTCTTCCTCTTTTAAGTAGTCTGATTAATAAATACATACCTTAAAGATTAAGACAAATCCTAGGTATTATAAAGATCTTTTTCTCTAGAAATTTCTTTTAGAAATTAAGAGAAGTAAAAAAAAAATACTGTTAATTTTAAATTATGTGTATGTTAGCATGTGACTATGCACATTGAGGAGGTCAGGGTGTCAGATCCCCTGAAGCTGTGGTTCTATACTTGTGATGTGCCTGATGTAGATACTGGGAGTTGAGCCCAGGTCAACTGGAAGAGCCTGCAGTTCTCCTAACCTCTGAGCTATCGTTCTGCCTAGAGAATGTCTTAAAACTCACATCAAACAAGTTGTTAGAAAAAGCATTTTAGTTTTTGATGATATATAATGTGATACTTTTTAAAAAAAGTTTGTGTGGGTGTTCTGTCTGCATGTTCGTACCATGCACATGCAGTGCCCACAGAGGCCTGAAGAGGGTGTCGGATCCTTGTGGGACTGATGTTAGAGATGGTGGTAAACTAATATATGAATGCTGGGAATCAAATTTAAATCATCTGGAAGATCAGTAAGTGCTCTTAACCAGAGTCACCTCTCCAGCTGCAGAGCAGATTTTCTTCTCTCTCTCTCTCTCTCTCTCTCTCTCTCTCTCTCTCTCTCTCTCTCTCTCTGTCTCTCTCTCCCCTTCCATTCCTCCCTCCCTCTCTCCCTCCCTTCTTTCCTTCTTTCTTTCTTTTAAATTAAACCATTTATTTAAATAACAAGGACAACTGAACCCTGTCGTCCTTGAGTTCAGTTGGCAGTCTCCAGTTGCACTGAAACTTGAGCCAGAAAACAGCACTGCACATTAAGGAAGATCAGAGCTAGAACAGATTTTCTTAAATCAGTATAATACAGTGCTTAGCAGTTTGTAAAAGTCCTATATGATGGTCAGCTGTTCTTGTTTACCGGAATAACCTTTAATCTAATACTACAACTATTGTTGGAAACTCAATGTGAGATATTAAGCATATCAGAAACAAAATTGATGTGATTTTGTTTTTATAAGATAGTGCTAGCCTCTTAGTAGGTACCTGGCAAGTATCTCTTTATTGCTTGTATTTTTAAAAGTTCAGGATTCTGGAAAAAAAAAAAAAAAATAGTTCGGGAATTTTAGTATTAGATTGCTCTAAAATAAAAGGTTTTATTTTGAAGATAATTTTCTTTGGGTATTAAAGAGCCATATAATCAGAGAGTTGTTTTTTGACTTGCTAGTATTTACATGATATAATTTTTTAGTTAACTTTTTAGTTAAGACTTAGGAAGGTACATTTATTCAATAACAATGCATATTTATCAAACTACTTGGCAGTTTTTTGTTGGTACTTTGGATCTAATTATTGAAGCATTTAAACTGGACTTTTGTAACATTGTGCCTTTTCTTGTAAATTCAAGACATTCAGTTCAAACAAATAATAGTACAAAGAAATTCATCTGTTTTCATAAGCTTAAAATGTTACATTTTTAACCCAGGCATGGTAGCACGTGCATTTAATCCCAGCACTTGGGGAATCTCCTAGTTATAGGCCACCCTGATCTACAGAGGGAGGACAGCTAGCAAAACCCTGTCTCAAAAGACAAACAAGTTACCTTTTTTCTCTATGGGTCTTACCATGCAGTTTTTGGAAATAGCACTTTCTTAGGAATGGCTGGTTGTTCTTGTTTTGAGACAGACTCTAACTGTATAGCTTTGGCAAGCTTAAAACTTGCTATGTAGATCCAGCTAGCCTCAAACTCACAAAGGTCTGCCAACTTCTGTGTTTTGAGTGCTGGGATTAAAGATAAGGGCTACCATGTGGTCATCAGAATGGTTATTTGTATACACATTTTTAGCTGCAAGCAACTATTACGCTTTAAGAATTAGAAATCTCTGTATCTGATATTAAATAAAAATCTGTTTATAGAATGCTACTGTTCAATGCCTTTCTGTTTTATTTATTCCAAAACATAATTTTCTTAGTTTTATAGCTCTGGTGAAATATTTATGAGAAATTTTCACAGCAACCTTTAATATTGACATTCCAGAGGTCTGGGAATGACTTCTTTTATGTCTTTAGTTGTTGGTTATTAATTTAGATTCTAAGAGACAGGCAGAATTATTGTTTAAATGTAAATAGCCTTTTATTTTGAGTCACTCACTAAAAACAACCAAAAAAATAACTTTATAACTAGTAGCCAGAAAAACAAAAACTAGGTTTGGTTGAAGGCAGTTTTTATTTAAGCTTTTCAATTTCTTTAAGCATATGTCTTTCAAGTATTACAATTTTCTTTTACAGTTATTCTTCCTATGGAAATCAAGGCAGTCAAGGCTATGGACAAACATCACAAGTAGGTTGAAAAATCAGTTGTTTTTCTTATAAATGGTTATTATATTTACTAAGTATAGTTATTTCATTTAGTAAATAATAAAGTTGGAGTGTTTACCTGAATTTCAGAGCTATTCTGGCTATGGGCAAACGACTGATTCTTCGTATGGACAAAACTATGGTGGTTACTCCAGTTATGGACAGAATCAATCAGGTTGGACTAGTTTATGAAATTGCTATTTTAGAGAGTCAGGAATCAGAGCCTTTACTAAATAGTATTCTTATCTAATTTTTAGGTTATTCACAGTCCTATGGTAGTTATGATAATCAAAAGCAGAGCTCATATGGCCAGCAATCATATAATAACCAGGGACAACAAAACACGGAATCATCAGGAGGGTAAGGAAACAGTAAACTATTGAAATTGTCTTGGATGTGCCTGCCTTTGTAGTTCCATTTAATTATTTTTTAATCCTGGTACTAGAACCCAAAGCTTTGTGTATGCTATATAAGTAAGTACTCTACCACTGTTCCCAAGTCCTTCATTTTGTTTTTGTGCCACTTGGATGCATTACCTTTAAAAAAAATTTTTTTTAGATACATTTACTTTGATTTGTGAGTATTATGTGTATTCTGTGTACCATGTGTGTGTGTGCTGATGTCCACAGAGGCCACTTGTAGAAGTAGAGTTGCATGCAGCTGGTTGTGAGCTACCATGTGGGTGTTGGGAATTGACTTTGGGTCTTCTTTAAAAACAAGTGCTCTCAAACACTGAGCCATCTCTCTAGGCCTCCCTTCCCTTTTTGTTTAGAAGTGTTTCACTATGTAGTCATGTTGGCTTAAAAGTTTATATAGACCTCTGTAAAATGGAAATAACTACTAGTATTATTTCTTAGTGGAGTTTTATTGTGTTTTATTTGGTGGACTAATCCACATTCCTGAGTGTATTTGGTCCTCAGACACCACAATGAAACAACACTAGTGGTTATTTCTGTTTTGTAGAGGTGAAGAAGGTTAAAAGAACCAGAGCCTGGGGTTTTTAGTTGTCTGTTTCTGGCTGCAGTGACAGAAGTACTTTAAGTGAAGTGTAAATGGCACTGGGGAAAGAACTGTGAGGTCAGATTATTGGTCTTAGAAAAGTAAGTAGAACATACATATGTAGAAAATAATATCTGGAAGACATGCTGCGTTAGGAAAAACTTTTAAGCCTTATTGCTAAATTTAATCATAAAGGAAATGCTTTTATAAAGGCTGTATATTTGAAAGAATGAAATAAATGTAAAGCAAAGAGAAATTTTTTTTTGACTATTTTAAAGTAAATAATTAGTGTTCAAACTATAGTTTTGTGGTGCTTTGAGTTGGGAGTTAGAATAGATTGTTGTGGTATTCTGTAGGATTGGGTGTAACTGTTAAGATTTGAGACAATTACCCCCTCCCCCCTTTTGAGATGCACCTGTCTCCCCAGTTCCAAAAGAACATGCATCATGCCTTGCTACAAATACAAAAAACATGATGTTGAAAGGTAGTGACATAGAGCCTTTCAGTTAACTAGTAAGAGAACTCTGGCCTTGTTTACTAAAGAATCATACGTATCTTCTTTCTTTTAGCTCAAGAAAGTAAAAACTAGTTATTTTGTTAATGGCATTTAAAAGTGCTTTTTGTTGTTGTTGTTTTCTCCCCTTTGGCTTTTTTTTTTTTTTTTTTTTTTTTAAGTGATAGTGAAATTGTTTTTGGAGTGTGTTCTGTTGATGAGTTTTCATAGATTGAAGAACCAAATAATTAACTGTAAGAGCATAGTACTAGACATTGCTGAGGTCTTGCTGACTACTCCTTTTTATTTTGGTGTTCTTTAACTTGCTACAGTAAAGTAAGATCTTATGTTCTTGATTTCTGTTTAGCCAAGGTGGAAGAGCACCTTCATATGGCCAGTCTGACTATGGTCAGCAAGATTCTTATGACCAGCAGTCAGGCTATGATCAGCATCAAGGCTCATACGATGAGCAGTCAAATTATCAGCAACATGATTCCTATAATCAAAACCAGCAGTCTTACCATTCACAAAGGGAAAACTACAGCCACCACACACAAGGTAAGATTATAATGGCTCTTAGCTTTTTTTTTTTTTTTTTTAATTCCTTCACAGAATTGTTTGTTGAGTTAGAATTTTACTTGTCGATAAAAATTTTAGATCCAATTATCTATCTCATGGCTATCAAACTATTAAAACTTTTTTTTTTTTTAAACTATCTGGAGTTTGTCAGGTCATGTGATTTTATTTACTTTTCCTTTGTCTTAAACTCTAAGCATTTATTTGACAATGCTATTGTCAGGTTTTTTTTTTTTTTTTCTTTTTAAAATTTTTTTTTTTTCTTTTGAGAATTGTTTCTCTGTGTAACTATCCTGGCTGTGCTGGAATTCACTCAGTAGACTAGGCTGGCTTCAAATTCAGAGATCTGCCTGCCTCTGCCTGCTGAGTGCTGGGATTAAAGACCCCAGGCCACCACCGCTCAGCTTGTTTGTTGTCCTTTCTCTCCTTCCCTTCCCTTCCCTTCCCTTCCCTTCCCTTCCCTTCCCTTCCCTTCCTTCCCTTCCCTCCCTCTCTCCCTGCTTCCTTCTTTTTTTCCTTCCTTAATCTCTCTCTCTTTCCTTTTCATAATCTTAAGGTTTATTTTATGTATGTAGTGCTTTATCTGCATGTACACCTGCATGCTAGAAGACATTGGTTCCCATTATAGAGCCACAATGTGGTTGCTGGGAATTGAACTGGAAGAGCTGCCAATGCTCTTCACAGAGCCATCTCTCCATCCCCTGTTGTCAGTTCTTTTGCTGGTGGTATACTTGATTTGGGAAAGCTATCCTCTGCTAGCCTTCTCTAATCCTAGGAAAGAAAATATAGTCATTAATTTCTCTTGTTTCATAGCACTTTATATATGTTACTGATTAGTACTCAGACCACATCATGCAACTCACAGCTTAAGGACAAAGGTTCCCCCCTGCACTCCCCCACCCCCAGGCCATAATGCATTTATTGTCTGGATAGGACTTGGCTCCTACTAAGTGGTTATTAAACAGTTTTGCTGGGGAAAAAATTATTTTTGTTGTTCTAGGAATTGAATCCCAGGGCTTTGTATATGTTATGTAAACACTTCGTCACTGAGCTATAGCACCAGCCATATTGATAATAGAGTGAATGAGTAAAAGCAGATAGTCATTTTCTGAATATCTTTCTTCTCAGTTTGAAAATGTGTGGTGGCTGTGGTTATGCCTGATCTATGCTTGACGCATTTAATGTTTTTGAGGTGAAAAAAAAAAAATAGAAGTAGAGTTCTGTTTTTAAGTTATTAAAGTTCTTAAATCGAAAGTTTCTAGTTTAGCTAAAATCATTCCACTTGCTGTCAGGTTTTGCAGTAATATGTAATCTGACATAGATATAATTCTCAAGCACATTTCCAGAATGTGCATTTTGCTTACATTTTGGTGTATTTGTGTCCTCTGAGGGACATACTGTATGGTTTAAGGCGACATTTAAAATTATTCTTTGAAGCATTTAATTAGAAACAACACTAAATGCTTGGTTTGGTGACTTATATATGAGAGTTAGACAGTATTGTTTTAAGCTCAAGAATTCAAGATCAGCCTAATGTAGGGAGTCATTTGTTGCAACAACATAAAAAAATTGAAGTGACAGTGTTTTTATGTGTTATATTTTCATTTTTGTAGATGACCGTCGTGATGTGAGTAGGTATGGAGAAGATAATAGAGGATATGGCGGGTCACAGGGAGGAGGTAGAGGGCGTGGGGGATATGACAAGGATGGAAGAGGTCCTATGACAGGATCAAGGTAAGTATTTAGTTACAGATACCTTCATTTTCTCTTTCTCTTAGTCCTTTCCCTATTTTATTCTGGCATTTACTTTAGTTAAAGAGGCATTCAGAAATTATGTTGTAGAAAAAAAAAGAACAAATTAAAACTTTATTTTGAAATCTCTATGTCATAAATTACTTCAGAAGAGGCTATTTTGATAGTATTTCATATGGTGTATATTAATTTAAACACCATTAAAGCTCCCTGCTGTGGTTATGATTCAGTTGAATTACTTAATTGGTTTTCCTGCTGGAGCTAGATTCAAAATTCCTTTGAAAAATAACTCTGGAAACCAAAGTACCTTAACAATGAAAAGGTAAGTTGAGTTCCCTTGGATGGACAGGGAAAGTATTAGGCAGTGGCAGAGTAGAAAGATGGGATAGACATGTAAGGAAATTTTAATGCATGTCTCTTCTTAAAAATAATTATTGAAGTAATTACTATAACATACAACATTCTATAATTTTTCTGATCATAGCTTTGGTGTGTGAAGCCTTTAATTTACCTTTCTCATTGCTATTTTTAAATTATTAATGTTGATTTCATGTTTACAACATAGTTTATAAAAACTGATTTTAGCATAATATTTAAATATATTTGTAAAGTTAGTATATTGGTCTTGAAAATGGAATGAAAAACCAATTGGTCTATGCCCTAAGATGAAATTTGTAGATTGTAAATTTGTGAAATAAACAGGCTTTAAAATAATTTATGTTTATTGGAAATTGAAATATCATTGTCCTGATATTTAATGATATGGCAATAGTACTTCAGTCCTGTCCTTAGGGACTGAATGTCCCTTAAGGTGACATGAAAAACAACATATGTGCATGTATACATACGTATGTATACACACACACACACACACACACACACTCACTCACACACTCACTCACTCTTGTTTCAAGTGAGCCATAAATTTGCTCTTATGCTTTCAATGTACTATATTCTTTGATATTATGGAAATTCCAACATCTAATAATTTTGAAAATTTTTGTAAGAGGCGTTAAAGGCATTTTTAAGAAATGAGTTTTTTGGATTGGTATTCACTTTACCAAGATAAATGATATTATATGTGTCTTCATTATCAGAAGAACAGTCTGTTACCATCACTTATTATTTGTATATAAATTAACAGTATAAAGTAAGATGGTACTTAATTTTTACCTAGTAACCTCTCCCTAACCTAAAACAATCCCTGAGATAACAACTGTTAGATATTTAATTTACCAAATGGAGTTGTTTTATATAACTGACTACCTGGAATGCTATCAATGTTATATGTGTCATAAGTTCAATTTTCTGCATAAGGAAGCTACAGTCTAATAGATTATCTAGTAAAACTGACTGTCTAGTTGAATGATGGAGTCCCACTGTTTTAGGAGGAAGGGAATGGGTAGGGAGTCTATAAATAACATTTTAGTTTGTTGACAGAGCACTCATCTTAGATCTACAGGGTTGAAAGAATGTTGAATGGTTCTTCCCTGCTAAGAGAGAAGGACCTTAAACGGTCTGGGTCTTTTTTCCTTGGCAATATATTTTGAGTATAATTTGTAGCTCAGATACTAATTGATGAGCTAAATTTTTAGTTTTAAATCTCTTTATACATAGAAACTCCATACAAAGAGCTTGTATAGAAGCCTGGCATATATTAGGTGAAAATGATGAAGAGTTTTTTAGTCTTGACTACTTCCTCTTCCCCCAGTAGATTAGTTTCTAAACATAAAGCCTGTTTAGAGATCTGGGTGGCTATTACTCTTTGTATTGAGGTAGCAACATTTTTGTTTTTTGGGGATTTTGTTGTTGTTGTTAAAGGCAAGATGGTAATGTTTTAGGCTTTGTAGCTCTTAAGACTTGCCCTTAGAGCACCAAAGTAGTCATAAGTGAATGTAAACAAATCAGGCTCTGTTCTAATAAAAGTTTACTTATGAATCCTGACGTTAGAACTCTGGGCTGAGTGTGGTGGTGCACACCTTTAATCCCAGCACTCTGGAGGCAGGCTGATCTCTGTGAGTTCACTCACAGCCAGCTTGGTCTACATAAAGTTCTAGGACTACCCTCTTGTCTCAAGAGAACAAAAAATGAGAGTTCATATAATTTTCATGTGCTATAACATTTTTAAGATGTGCCCTTTAGCTTATTCATTGGGGTACAGTGTTGTGAATTCGACTATAATTGTTCAGTTTCATATCTCTTTTTTTTAACATACTTGGTTTTGTGCTTAACTACCAAAATACACAAGAGTTTTAATTAGTCTTCAGCAATGCAATTTTTTCTAATTAACTTAGTATGTTGAAACTTTTATCTGTGGGGGTATAGAAGGATAGAGGGACAGAACGGTTAGATTTATCATCTTTTAAAAAAGGGTCATAGTTTTGAGGGTGAGGTTTGGATATGTGGTAAAGAATAGGATGTTCTTATTTCTGTGATTGGTTGGCTGGAGGGAGACTTTAAATCAAAAAAGAAGCCACTGACTTAATTTTGGAGAGAAACGTTGACAATTTAATGGGATAGAAGCTAAGATAAAGATGAAAGATGTTCCAGAACCATTTTTTTTAAAGCATTGATTATTATCTTGCAGAATAACTTTTTCCCCCATTGTTTGTATGTAATCAAGTGTTTCAAGTTCTTACGGGTAAATTCCAAAATTGTTCTGAAATTTTGAGTATTTTCTTTTGCAAGAGAAGTTTAATTAGCTCCCTTAAAAAAAAATGTGTATGTTCAACCCAGCATGGTGGCACATGGTAGCTTAGTGTTAAAGTGTTTGCTAAGGATGGTTAAAAAATATTGAATTTTAGCCTGCTGTGGTTACACACACCTTTAATGGCAGGCAGAGGCAGGTGGGATCTTTGAGTTCCAGGCCAGGCTGGTCAACAGAGTGAGTTCCAGGACAACTAGGGCCACACAGGGAAACCAAGTCTCGAAAAAACCAAAACATAATAAATAAAAGTTGGATTTTATTTTCAGCACCTGAATATGATGGAGATTATATTTGCTCTAGTTGTAATCTAGAACAGCACTTACTCCATGGAAAACTGTGGATTTTAAATTTGAACTATGTATGCTGTTTTAAATGTTCTAGAAGCCACACTGAAAAGAAAACAGAAAGCCCAGAGCTATAGTTTCTTGGATTCAGTTTATAGGACTGACAAAGATAGAGGAAACAGAGAAATAATATCAGTGAAATCAGTTTTAATATACTTTATTTAACTCAGTACATCTAAAATATACCATGTAATGGATAAGCTATGATGCTAGAACTGGAACTTAATTTCCTTTTTGATATTTAGAGGTCATCACATTTTAGTCTACATTTTAAACATATGTAGATACTAACTATATATTGGACATTACAGCTCTACAAAGAGAAGATTCTTGTCTTCTTAAAGTTATTTTATATATGTTGATTCTGAAAGCCTTTTTGCCACACATCTAGGACACGAGGGAAGTCAAACAGACTATTAGGAATGATATCAAATTGATTAAATCATTCACATACAATATTGTTGGTCTTTTCCTCCCACTCTCAAAATGTGTGTTTTAGATTTATTAGTATGAAAACTCAAGCACAGTGCAAGGTTTTAAATTCTTTTATTGCTTTTTAGCTATGTTCTTTCTTTTTCTAAGTGAGTTTTTTTTTTTTAAGATAAAAGACTCCTGCAGCCCAGTTCATACTAAGCCCTGCTACTTAGGAGGTAAAGGCAGAAGAACCTATAGACTGGATAACTTAGCAACATTGTTCTGGGTTTATTTCCTAGTAGTGATAAGTTGGTGGTGTGGCAGTATTCCTGCATCATCCTATGACTTCTAGGAAATTTGGATACATGTAGTTTTTGGGTTTTTTATTTGTTTTGTTTTTGTTTTTTAAATCATAAATTGAGAGCTTAATGTCATGGCTTATGTTTGTTATCTGTCCCAGTACTTGGGGCATTGCCGTAGTTTGAAGCCAGTCTGGGCCCCCTTGTAATAGGCTGACCCAAGTGATATAAAATAGGAAACTCTGCCTTCAAACAAGAAAACAGTGCAAGCCCCTAAAACAAAAACTTAAACTGGGCTTGGTGGCATACACCTTTAATCCCAGCACTCCAGAGGCAGAGATGGATGGGTTTATGTGAATTTGGGGCCAGCCTTGTTTACAAAGCAATTTCCATGACAGCCAGGACTGTTACACAAAGAAACCCTGTCTTGGGAGGAAAGAAAAACTCAAATTTTTTTCTTCAAAAAAGTTTTGTTTTTAACTTTTTATTTTATATGTGTGATATTCTTCTTGCATGTATCTCTTTACACTGCATGCCCATGAAGGCCAGAAGAGGGTATTGGATTCCCCTAGGACTGGAGTTCCAGATGGCTGTGAGTCATGTGGGTGCTGGGAATTGAATATGATTCTCTGCACCAAGCCATCTTTCCAACCCCAGGTTTTCTTTTCTATTGAATCTGCTTTTCTGACTATGTGCTGATAATACATTGAAACCTTCAGTCTACCCTAGAGTCCTCTTTTCCTTTTGTTTTTGGATTTAAGTTTCTTTATGTAGGGGTACTCAGCCAATTAAATTGATGATGCATATGTCTTGTACATATCTCTTCTACTTTACCTTAAAATGGCCTTGAGGTAATTCTTTTGTGCAAATGTTTGCTTCTATTTCTGGGATTGAAAACAAATTTGTAGCGTCTTGACTCAGCTGTTGAAGTATCTTTCTGTCTGAATTTGCTAATGAGACCTTAATATGTGGAAGAAAAAACTTTGTAACTTAACTGCAAGTTTGAAAGAAATTTGCCACAGGGATATCTCCTTTACTACTAGTGAATACTCCTTAAAGTCTGTTTCTGGAGTTAATACATTTCTTAGTAAAGGGAATGTAATATAATGAATAAAAAATTTACTTGAGAAAAAATGGTTGAATGCTATTTGAATGTAGTACTTCTTAGATTTAAATATGCATATGACTTACTTAGTGAAATGCAAATTGTCAATGGAGACTGAGTCTGAATTTTTCTGAGAAGCTCTTAAGCTATGTTTATGCATGTGCTAACCATTTGAATAGTAAGGGTGTAGAACTGGGTTTTGTGAAGAAGGAAGCAACCTTACTGTTTTTTATATATCCTTTTAGAGATGCATCTTTAAATAATTTTATATTTATTTGTGTTTAACTGTGTAGTAAATATTAGCCATATATATGGGGTGTCTGCAGATGGAAGAGGTTATTGGATCATCTGGAAATAGAGATATAGGCAGTTATGTGCAGTTGCTGAACATGGGTGCTGGGCAACCAAACTTGGGTCTCTGAAAGTAGCAAGTGCTCTTAACCACTGAGTCATCTCTGCCTTTTGTTGTTGTTCAGCCATGCCACATAATGGTGCCCACCTTTAATCTCAGTACTTGAGAGTCAGAGGCAGTTGCATCTCTGACTTTGAGGCTAGCCTGATCTATAGAGCGAGTTCCAGGACAGCTAGGGCTATGTAGACAGACCCTGTCTCAAAATCAACCACCACCACCAAAATTGTTCAAAGTTATATTGTTGGCCAACTTGGAAATGAGTCTGCCTTATATATAAAATTACATATTTTCCTTGAATTGTGGGCCAAATCAGCAGTTTTGTTGACAACAAAGCAGTTAGGATATGTTTTATGAACAAATAGCTTCTAGTTTCCTTATACAAGTCTGCGTTCATCTTATAAACACCCTAACCTCCTAAAATGGCATGATGGCACACACCTGTAATCTCAGTGCTGGCTCAGTAGCTAGCCAGCCATTCTAGCTGATCCGTGAAAAATCGTATCTCAAAATATAAGGCGGTGAACAGTAGAAGACTCCTGATAGATGTCTGGCCTCCACATGCAGGCACAGCTGTGCACGAGTTCATCATGTACAAGAAAATAAATTAAACATCAGCAATTTTTAAGAAATGTGGGCTTGATATTTTCAATAATTCTTGTCTGTCATTGGGATTCTGAGGTTTATCTTCAAGGGAACCTTGGCTTCTTTGAGGGAACCTTGGCTTCTAATATTTTCAAGGGGCTGGGAGTATAGCTTAATGGTAGACCATCCACTCAAGCAAGCATGAGGCTCTATGTTCATTTCCCAGTACTGCAAAAGAAAGGAAACATTGTTTTCAACAGTTTGACCTCAGCTTTATTGGGCTCTTCATAGCAAATGCACTTGAGGAAGAACTCAAGGTCATTTTTATGTATGTAGCAAAATCAGGACCATTATTAAGTCCCTGTCTCTAAACGAAAATGACTAGCTTCTCTTTCTTACGAAGGTAGCAATGATATACCTGTTATTTAAAGTGTAGGGAAGACACAGGTACTGTGCTGAAATAGTAATTTCAAATACAAAGCTGTGTCTATGAAGAACTTAAGTTTATATTGTCTCCATAGCTCTGAACCAATCTTATTTTTCTGCTAGAAAGATTTTCTGTGATATACACAACAAAAGCAAATTAAAACGCATGTGTGTGTACCTAAGTTGACTACAAAACAAAATATCTTTATGTCAGGGTAATAAAATGTAAAAGAGAAAGCTTTCTCATTTAGTCACTAGTTTTCATTGGGTGATTCAGAAAAACCTTCTAGAGTTGGGTAATCATTAGAGCAGAAAGTTGTAAGCAGATAGCTTCTAGCTTCATGATAAAGTTGAGCAGGAAATCAGATATCAGGAAATTTTGTGTTATTTCTTTATCACCACCTATATTTTAGAAGAATAATGTTTTTTAGTAAAGAGAAACAGACCTAAGGGATAAATAGAATTTTTTTGTTTTAATTTCTTGATTAGAATGAGCTGCTTAGATTTGTTACATAAAGCTATGGTATAAGGATCATTGACTTAACTGACACTGTAAATTTGCCAAATAAAGTCATTTTATGGGCAGCTACAATGTTGGAGTAGTTGCATTCTCTAACATAATCTGCTGCTTTGATACTTAGAGCATTTGGCAGCATTGAACCTCAGCTGTGATATGAAAAGATATTATATTCCAATGGATAATGGAGAAGAACTGTTTTGAGTTAAGATGCTTTTAGTCCTCATTTTATCAGTTTTCTCAAAAAAATTCAAGCATTAAGACTTCTTTCATTCAGGCCCTTTTTTGTTTAAATTTATGTATCATTTTAAATAAGTTCATCTCATAAAACCCATAATTTAATATCACAGCAAAATCTGTACTCAGGTTTTACCTTTCCTATTCTGCTATCGAAGTCTCACTTGGCTTTTTATTATGTCTGGTCTTTTAGCTTTTTCCTGTATTTCAAAATATCTCTTGGAAAAGAATACTTGCTCCAATTTCACATTCTTCATGCTTTTTGAGTTATGGTTTGAGTAGTAGTCTTTTGCTTGGGGTTGGGAAGTGCCTTCTTCTTTTTTTTTTTTTTTTAAACATAAAAAGTATAATAAATGTGAAAAGACAACTTGTAGAAATAAATCCTAGAGAAAGCACTTAGATTGAATCATTGAATTCTTAAATGGAATTTACTGGAAAGTTAGTGGTGCTACTATTTTCCTAGGCACTCTACTTGTGACAGTTAAGTGTAGATTGAGCCCAGGGCTCAGCACATTAGAGACTTAAGGAAGAAATCATTTCTTCAATTTTTCCTCTGCAGTGGTGGTGACCGCGGTGGCTTCAAAAATTTTGGTGGTAAGTGCTGAGTATCCCAAAATGTTTCAGTGGAAATGCTATATAAACCTAAAAGCCACCAATATCTCGCAGATGCAGTCTCAGCCCTTTCTTATTTTGTTGAGGCTGGTGTGTTGTGTGCATACTCTGTATTCACGTTTATATCAAAGTAAATATTAAAAGCCAAAACTGATCTCAAATAGTCCAGGTTTCTACACAGTGCATTTGCATGAAAGAGTCTGAGACCAATGAATGAGAATTTCACTGGGTTTTCACAGTAGGTTTTTTTCTTTTATAAAGGTAGTTGACACGGTGTTTTTAAATCATTAGGTGTTTCCAATTACTCTTTACAATCAGTGCTTGACAAGAATAATGACAAAAGTGGTGGGTGCCGTCTTGGACAAGTTTAAGGAAATGTTGACACTCATCTCAATTTCTTAAACTTTTAATAATAAAAATTGCTTAAGTATTATTTTATAAACCTGTGATGGTTGACTTTCAATGATTTGGAGGTATTGAGTTTACATGCTTGGTTATTACCGTCTTCTTTCAATTTCAAAAGAATTGCCTTAGACAGCCTTGTCTTTTCTTCTCTCTTAGGTCACAGGGATTATGGGCCCAGACCAGATGCTGGTAAGATTCTTGATAGTTTGGTTTTGCAGTTACAAAATGTCATTTTTTTGTCCCTTGAAGAGGATAATGTGTTTGGAGGAGAAAATACTAGCAGGAGAGTTAATTTAACTTAATTAATGGTGCTGCCAGATCTGGGCAATTTGATTCCTAAAAAGAATATCCCCCCCCCCAAAAAAAATTCAGGGCGTCTTGATTAGAAAGCTTGCTAGAGAAATTGCTGTTTGTGCTTTTCTGTTTGAAAAAACATTGAAATTTTTGCTGTTACTGGCGTTAATACAATCCAATTTAAGAGAAGTTTGCTATCTTAGCAACATAGAGATTTTAAAAAATGCTGTGTTTAAAAAACTCTTCAGCTGGGTAGTGGTGGTACACGCCTTTTAATACCAGCATTTGGAGGCACAGGCAGGCTGATCTCTGAGTTTGAAACCGGCCTGGTCTAGAGTGAGTTCCAGAACAACCAGAGCTACACAAACATAAAAGGCTCATAGATTAGTGGTTTTAGTGAACATAACAAATTTAAGTTCATGTATAAGAGAATTGTCTTTCTCTGGGTGGAAGGCACTAATTTTATGTGGCTTTTCGGTTTTACATGAATTCAAGGCTGTAGATTTGCTTTTGGAGCATTTTGAAAGTTATGGTTTAGAGGTTAAAATCTATTTGAGTAAAAAATATTTAATATATATTGAAATCAGAACTTTTGTTTTTGTTAAGATGCCAAAGTATTCTATATGGATGGCAATTTCTGAATTATCCCTTGATGGACTGAATTTTTATACAACTTTCTTACTTTGTTGTACTAATCCAAAAGTGTGCGTGTAAGGTAAGGTGTGTGTACCAGGTGCTCTTACCTTCTGATATATATATATGTATATATATACACAAGGCTTTTTTTTTTTTTTTGCAGTGAATGGGAAACCAGCAATTATGCTTGGCTGACTGGCTTGAGAGTCAAATGTCCAGTTTGGGGGAATTTTGTACTAGAAAGCCTTTTAAAAGCATTGATTAGTCATTCATACGACTATATACAATTGAAAGTTCTTCAAAGAAAGGTGTGCTAATTAATTTTCTTCATCTCTTCATGAGCTTTAGTTCTGGATCTGAAGAGCAATGCTTTTAACATCTCCCTTTTATTTTTCAATATGCATTTCAGAGTGTAACCTTCATTTTATAACTACTATGAATACTTTGCATGTTTATATAAGATTTCATATTGGTCCTTCTATTAGGGCTTAGAAGCAACCTAATACTAGTCAATAAATGGTTTTGATTACTGAACAGGAGTGGTAAAACCAAGGAATATGTGAAATTGATCATAATTTTTTCCTCTTAGATTCAGAATCTGATAATTCAGATAACAACACAATCTTTGTGCAAGGACTTGGGGAGGGTGTGTCTACAGATCAAGTGGGAGAGTTCTTTAAGCAAATAGGAATTATCAAGGTAAGTAAAAAGTGTCACAGTGAAGATTTCATAATTATTTTTTTAATTGGTATACTTGCATTCCATTGTGAGTCTGTATATTGTAGTCAGCATTATCTAATTCTTGTAAGGCATGTGCTCCCCCATGTCTGTAGGCCTTTGCTTAGTGCCTTATTTAGATATCTATTGCTGTGATAGACTATTCTGACCAAAAGAAACTTGGGAAGGAAAGGGTTTATTTTGTTTGGCTTATCAAAATCCATCACTGAGGGAAGTCAGGACAGGAATTGAAGTAGAAACCATAGAGAAATACTACTTGCTTGTTCCCCATGGTTGGTTGCTCAGCCTCCTTTACTGTGTTACCCAGGACCATCTGCTCAGAGGTGGCAAATCCTCCAGTGTGCCCAGCCCTCTCATATCAGTCATCAACCAATCTGATGGAAGCATTTTCTTAATTGAGATTCCTCTTCCCAGATGATTTTAGCTAAAGTCATTACACCTCCCCCCTCAAAAAAACAAAAACAAACAAACAAACAAAAAAACCACAAAACACATCCCCCAAAACTAAGGAGCACACTAAGTACATTTTATTTCTTGTTCATGTTTATCTTTCTCTGCCTGTGCTTAAGCTTCATTTCTGGATTCTGAAACGCCAGCATATACAAACTAAAGTTATTGCTATTAACTTCTTTTTGTGCTTAATGTCTGTATTGTATTAGTCAGTTCATTATCTTCTAATTGGTTTGTTGTTGTTATGTTGTTCATTTAATTGTCACTTAATTTCACTTATCTTGAACTGAAAAGCAGCCTTTAGAGCAGGGTTAGGTAGATAATACTTGGTTGACCTCGCATTCATTATTCCTTGCTTTGGTTGTTAGTAAAATTACTTACTTTCCTTTTTGAGGATTTTTTTTGGGTATTTTTGTTTTTGCTTTTTAAATTTATACATGACACACACACAAGGTCAGTTTTTATTGTTCTGAGATAGGGGTTTCCATTGTGCCCAGGCACAATCTATCTGCTTTAGCCTCCTGAGTACTGGGATTAGAGGGACAAGACACCATGGCTAGTCATACTTTTTTTTTTTTTTTTAAGTTTTTCAAGACAGGGTTTCTCTGTAGCTTTGGAGCCTGTTTTAGACCTTACTGTGTAGACCAGGCTGGACTTGAACTCATAGAGATCCACCTGCCTCTGCCTTCCCTAATCCCTCTGTTGGGTTTAAAGGTGTGTGCCACCATCATCTCAGCCAAAGCACAATATATTGCTTTTTTTTTTTTTTTTTTTTTTTTTTAAAGATTGTTCCTGGCCTTTAAATGTTTTACAAAATATGTATTTTTGTGAATCATTATCCACATAAAAATCCACTTGATTATTTATTTTTCTTATTTTACATATCGATCCCATTTCCCTCTCTCCCTTCCTCTCTCCTACCCTCTCATGCCCCCCACTCTCCAATCTCAACTCCCCCACCCCCCAACTCCACAGTGAGGATGATGTCTTCCAGGAGGGGTCAACAAAATCTGTCAAGTCATTTGGATTCGGGACTAGGCCCTCCCTTCTGCCTCTAGGTTAAGGGAGTAACCCTCCAGTATGTGCTCCCAAAGTCCTTTTGTGCACCAGGGATACATCCTGGTTCCACTGTCAGAGGTCCCTTAGACTGCTCAGGCCTTCTAACTAAGACCCATGTTCAGGGGGTCTGAGTCATCCAATGCTGGATTCCCAGCTGTCAGTCTGGGGGCCCATTAGCTCCTCCTTGTTCAGGTCAGCTGTGTCTGTGGGTTTCTGTAGCCTGGTCTTGTCCTCCCTCTTCGACTTGATTTTTATAGGTTTAAATAAATTACACATAAAGAGCATTTTAGGTTTTTTTGTTTGTTTGGTGGGTATGTATGTGTGTGATTGTTTTTTTTTTTTTTTTTTTTTTTTTTTTGTTTTTGGTTTTGGTTTTGTTTTTTGCTGGTCCTGGGAGGGGGTTCAGACCCCTAACATGTGTGCTAGCCCTTTAACAGACTTTTTTTTTTCTTTTTCTTTTTTTTTTTCTTTTTTTAAGTGCTGGCTGTTGTGGAACTCACTAGGTAGACCCAAGCTGTTCTCAAACTCTTAAGACTGATCTTGCCTCTGCCTCCAAAGTACTGAGATTAAAGACATCCATGCCTGGTCCCTTAGAAGATTTTTATAGTTTGTTTTCACTTACTGTAGCATGGAAAGTTTTCAGAAAACTTCATTTTTATATTTGGTATATAATATTTTATAGTATGAATGCTTTTTAAGAAAATCTTTACCTGGCTGGAGAGATGGCTCAACTGTGTAGACCATGTACTGATCTTCCCTAGGACCTGCGTTTAGGAGCACACTTGTTTGGGCTGTTTACCCTGTCCTGTAGTTCTAGCTACAGAGAATCTAATGGTTTTGGTTTCTGATGGGGCTTGAACTCTCAGGTGCAGGCTGCATATATACATACATATATACAAAGAACTAAAAATAATCTTTGAAAAAAATCTGCCTGAATGATACATGATCACTTATTCCTGAAATACAATACCAATTTGGTCATTTTCTTTTCTTAGACTAACAAAAAAACTGGAAAACCAATGATAAATCTTTACACAGACAAAGACACGGGAAAGCCAAAAGGGGAAGCAACAGTATCATTTGATGACCCTCCATCAGCTAAGGCGGCCATTGATTGGTTTGATGGTATGCTTCATTTCTATATTTCAAATTTTATATGTGTTTGGGTGCTTTGCCTGAGTGTATGTCTATGCATACAGAGATTTGCTCAGCTGGTGATTTTGGGTGCCAAAAGAGTATATCACATCCTCTGGAAATGGAAGTATAGATGGTTGTGAGCTGCCATGTGGGTACTGGGAATTGAACTGGGGCCCTAGAGGAGTTCTTCTAACTGCTTAGTATTTCTCTAGCTCCATTCATTTACTTCAGAAGTGTTGTCTTTCTACTCTGGAAACCAAGACATATTCTGTGAGATAATGGTTATTTTCTTGTTTAAAAGTGATCAAGAAAGTAGAAGCTTGTGCTTTTATGTGCTTGTAGAAATTAGATGAACTGTGTCTTTGCTTGTTTATAGTGTTTCCTTAATCTTACCTTGCGCATTAATTCTAACCCTGATATAGGTATAGAAAGTTGGCATCTGCCAGCTAGGTGCCTTGTTTAAAAAGATGATACAACCTTCAAAACAGTGTCACAAACTGAGAACCAAGTGTTCAAACATGATCCTGTTGTGGACAATTTTACATTCAGATCTGATCCCCAACCTTGCTCCCCCACCTGTTTGTTTATTCTAAATCATAAGCACACAAAGAAGCCCATATACAATTGTGTGTGTGTGTGTGTGTGTGTGTGTGTGTGTGTGTGTGCGCGCGCGCCCGCTCACTTGTACATACACCAATTCCCTTTAAGAAATAAATGATGACATAGTTGACAATTCTACAAATTAAATCTTCATATAAAATATTAAATAGGATTTAGGAGTATAGCTCAGTGCTATCTAGAATGTTTGCATTGGGCCTTGGGTTCAGTCTTCAACATTGGAAAACAAACTTTTACCTGCACCTAATATTAAAAATATTAGATATTTTTGGTTTTACGTTTAGTAAGAAACAACTCTCTCCCCATGGAAGGTCTGTTTCTGTTGAGTAGATTATGGGCTATTTTTTTAGCATTAGTATAAGTTTCTGCAGGGATGTGTTTATTATTCTGAAACTAAAAATAGCTAAGAAGGTCTGTTTTTTTTTGGGGGGGGAGGTAGAGGTATGATGTGGCATTATAACATTTATTTAAAACTCCTCTTGCCTTCCCTCCTTTTCTTTTTTGAGAAAAGGTCTTAATTCTCTAACTGAAGCTGGGACCTCAAAATCTCAGTGATCCTCTTGCCTCAGCCTCCTGAGTGTTTAGATTATAGGTATGTACCACTTTGCTCAGCCTCAGAAACTGTTTTTTCTTCTTAGGAAAAGAATTCCATGGAAACATCATTAAAGTCTCGTTTGCCACCAGAAGGCCTGAATTCATGAGAGGTGGTGGAAGTGGAGGTGGACGACGAGGTATGATACTTATATTAACTTCCAGCACTGTGTCAATAAATAAAAAGGCCCAAATGCTATAGACAGAGTTTGAATTTGAGTCTATTCTGTCCTTGCTTGCATAGAATTCCTTGCTATCCTTTTTTATTTTAAAAATATTATTTATTTATGTATATAAGTGCTCTGTCTGCATGTACACCTGCATGTCAGAAGTGGGCATCAGATCCCACTTGTGGTTGCTAGGAATTGAACTCGGGACCTCTGGAAGAGCAGTCGGTGCTCTTAACCACTGAGACATCTCTCTAGCCCCATACATTTCATTTATTTATTTATTTTTATATGTTGGTTTTTTAAGACAGGGTTTCTCTATGTAGCCTGGCTATCTTGGACCTTGCTCTATAGATCAGGCTAGCCTCTTGCCTCTTGCCATCCTCCCCCCCCCCCAGGCTTTTGGCTTTTGCATAAGTGGTATGCTTGCATGTATATGCACCATGTAAATGGCTAGTGCCCAAGGATGCCAGAAAGGGCTGTTGGATTCTCCTAGAACTGTAGTTACAGATGGTTCTGAGCTATGATGTGGGTCCTGGGAATCAGACCCTGATCTGCAGTAGCAGCTAGCTAGTGCTCTTAATCACTGAGTCATCTCTCCCCTCGTGCCTTTCATCTTAAAATGAGCTTGTTCCAGTAGTTAAGAAAGTGGTGGGAAAGGTTGTAGAAATGCCTTTGCAGTGCTTTTACAGCAGTGTTAAAGGAGCTCTGGAACAATTGTCTAAGTGAAACCTAGTTAGGTAGTTGGTCTAACTTTTTAAAAGCATTTATTTGTGTGGCCACATGCACAAACTCAGTGTTTCAGGCTTAGAACAAGTCCTTTGCCTGCTGAGTCTCACTGCCAGAGCTAACCTAGTGTTAAACTCCCCAGTTCAGCTTCTTGATTGTTTTAAAAAATTGGGTCCATTTCCTCAACTTTGGAATCTACTTTATTACTTAATCTTTATAACTGAGGTTCTCAAACTGTGTCAACTATTGTGAAAGCAGACTTTGAAGGGTTTTTACTGTAGAAACTATGCTGTAATGTACGTCAGGTCCATTCTTAATGTTTGCCATATTTCTAAAGTGGAACATTACAGTCTTGCTGTAATGGAAATTAATTTTGAAGGCCTGTCCAGGTATTAATGGTCACTTTATTCTTTTATTTCTTTCATCTTGTGTCTTTCTGTATATTGCTAATGTCTGCTGCTTATTTTTCACTTCTGTCTTGTCCCCAGGCCGTGGAGGATATAGAGGCCGTGGAGGTTTTCAGGGGCGAGGAGGAGACCCTAAGAATGGGGACTGGGTTTGCCCTAACCCGTAAGTACGCCATTTACTTTGGTGGGTATGTAGATATAATTGGAGTATGTAAGGAAGGATTTTGGGTTTATTGGAAACTTAGGAACACTCTATTTCCCTCTTTCAGATCATGTGGAAATATGAACTTTGCTCGAAGGAATTCCTGCAATCAGTGCAATGAGCCTAGACCAGAGGATGCTCGTCCCTCAGGGGGAGGTAGGCCAGCTCTTTCTTTAGTTTAGGCCTTTAACTGCATGTATAAGTTGTTTGTCTTCTAACTAGCATTGGGGAGACTTATTATTAATACTGAACTTACTGGTTTGTAATTTTACTTTGCAGATTTCCGGGGGAGAGGCTACGGTGGAGAAAGGGGCTACAGAGGCCGTGGGGGCAGAGGTGGAGACCGAGGTGGCTATGGTGGAGACAGAAGTGGGGGTGGATATGGTGGAGACAGAAGTGGGGGTGGATATGGTGGGGATAGAGGAGGTGGCTATGGTGGAGACCGAGGAGGTGGCTATGGAGGAGACAGAGGTGGCTATGGTGGAGACCGAGGGGGAGGCTATGGAGGAGATCGAGGTGGTTACGGAGGTGATCGAGGAGGCTATGGAGGCGATCGAGGAGGCTATGGAGGAGACCGAAGCAGGGGGGGCTATGGAGGAGACCGTGGTGGTAGCAGCAGTGGAGGCTACGGGGGAGACCGAGGTGGAGGCTACGGAGGAGACCGAGGTGGTGGCTATGGTGGAGACCGAGGTGGGGGTTACGGAGGAGACAGAGGTGGCTATGGAGGAGACCGAGGAGGCTATGGAGGCAAAATGGGAGGAAGGTGAGTATTCAAATGTGCTTGTAAACTCTTGCCTTAACTGCTTCCAGGTTTTAAGTTCAGCCATTTTTTTGTTACTTGCTTCTTCTTCTTTAATCCTGTTGATATCTTTCAGTAAAATCTTTAGTTCTCTGCTTAATTAATTTCAAGTTTTGGTTTTATTTTGCAAATTAATCTTTATTTTTTTACTTTTCTCATGGCTAAAGAAAATTGGGATGAAGAGATAACTTGATCATATTTAAATTAAGAGTGTCTTGTTCATTATGTTGCTGGAGGTAGTATAAGCTAGTGAGAGTTAATATAGAACTTATATGGTGTAGTGTCAGACTGCCTGGCTTCTACTCCACATCTTAATGTGATCTTAGGCAAGTTATAATACTTTAGAGCATCAGTAGTCTCACTGTACAGTAGAGCAAATAAAACCTAATTTGTAGAGTTTTATGAGGTTGTAACAGTTGCTTGCCCATAGAAAGCATTGTATAATTGTTAGGTATTACTAGTAGCCTAATTATTATAAGCTTTTGTGTGACAGATACTGAAGATTGTCTTTATACAACTTTAGTTTTGGTTCTTTTGTCAGTCTCCTAACAGAGTCAGGCATTTAATTACTTTTCTGAGATACATACATAGTAAGTGACAGATAAAGAACTCATACGTAAAATGTGAATTTTAAAAGTTTGCTTATTCCACTATGCCATATTTGGATAATTGCCATAGAAGATAATTGGAAGTATTTACAATGGTTTTATAGTCCTTGGTCTGTGTAATGAGTTCTAGGACAACCAGAGCTATCAAGAGGCCCTGTGTCTTAGGATACAGAAATAAGGTGTATTACCAGCTTTTTTAGAAAGTATGTAGCTGGTGCAGGTCACCAGCACTCTGAAGAAATATCTAATGTGCCATTGGTTTAAAAACAAAAACCCCCTAGAATTTAGTTTGGTTCTTTATTTTTCATCCCTAGAAACGACTACAGAAATGATCAGCGCAATCGACCGTACTGATGACTGTTTTGAATATTCCTTTGTCTCTGACATGATTCGTAATGGAGTTGTCAGAGTTTGCCTGCTGCTTTCCTCATGGCCTCTTGGGTAGTGAAATTGACATTTGGGTTTTTATTCGGGTGGGAGGACTGGGGATAGTTTTCCTTTTAGAAATGTCCTTTGAAATTTTCCCTTTTAGTTTCCCACCTTTTTCCCAACCCTCAAAATTAAGTGCGTTGTAAAATATTGCCAAAATGAAAAGTGTTTTGTAATACTGCAATAAAAGCTGCTTGTTTTTTGTGGACATTGAGTGCATTGTTTATCACACTTAGGACTCAGTACAGCAAATTTACCCTACATTATTAGAGAATTACTATTACCCAAGTAAATTTAAATATAATTTGTTATCTCTAACTATTAGTTATTGAGTTCCTGCTTTGTTTAGAATAGTGGTTCTCCAGGATGACTGAGAGTCATAATCACCTGAGGAATTTAAGATTAGTCTTAAAACTTAAGTACTGAATAGAATATTTGACCCTCCAATTAAAAGTTGTCTAGAGCATTTGCTTTCTATGTTAGCTGTATATAAAAGCTATAAAGTTTTGAAAATGAAGATGTCTAGGCTCTACTCCAAACATCTGAATGAAGCCTGGGCATTTTTAAAATCATGCACGGTGTCTAGTTTGGGGAAGATTGTGTAGGGAGAGTAGTTTAAGACAACTCAGAGATACATTTAATGGATAAGTAGAAGAAGATTCTGAAATTAGGGAATAACCTATGGAGACCCAAGGGAAAAAGAACTTTTTTCGCCTCTTGTGGTCCCTTTGTAGCGTCAGAGCCTATACCAATACTCACTCCCACTTACAACAGTACATTGTGAACTGTACCTACCTTTGAGAAGGAACATCATTTTTGTCTTAAGTTTTGAAGTTAATATGAGGAAGAGTGAATTTCAGAATTGAAAAGCTGGTAAGTGTTGTGGTACATCTAATCCTAGCACTTGGGAGGCTGAGACAGGAGGATCACAAGTTCAGAGCCAACCTGGGCTACATATAGTATAAGATCCTCTGTAAAGATGGTAGTTCAGCCATGAAGATCACTTGCTGCTTTTTCAGAGAACTCAAGTTCAGTTCCCCGTACCCACATCAGCTGGTTTACAGCCACCTCTAACTCCAGCTTCAAAGTTTGATACCCTCTTCTGGTCTCTGTAGATATCCCTACACACTGATTCACTTACACAAAAAAATAAATTAACAATATGGGTTATATATTCTCCCCACCCTATATTTACAGAATGACATCTCCCATCATCCTTGCTATGTAGTTCAGGTTAGCCTCAACTCTTCTCCTAGCCTCATAAGTGCATACATCTCGACACCATGTATATCTTTATTCTTTTTTTCTGAGAAGTCTCTCTAGCTTTGATGACTTGGAACTTAAGAGATCCCCCTGCCTCTGCCTCCTGAATGCTGGATTTAAAGGTGTTTGTCACTACACCCAGGTTGATATTTTTTCTTTTGGTAGTTGTCCGGTGTCCCTGATAGCTACTCACTGGAAGCTAATAGCTCTTTTGCACACAAGTCCTGACAACCAAATGTGTCCAGACACTGCCAGTGCCCTTGGGGTAGAATTGTCCCTTGTTGGGAACTACTGCCTTAGTAAAATTTTGGTAGAGAATTGAATTCTGAATACAAAGTAAAATAGGATAATTAATTATAGAGAGTGTGGTTTCCTTCTAGAATATAAGCACTTCCTAGGATTCCCCTGACAGTGTGGCACAATGTTCAAAAATAGGAAAGATGTTCTTTCCTTGGCCATTGTGGTTTTAGATGCATGAGCAATGTAATTCTTACTTCTTGGGTTTCAAAAGCCTACAGACACATACATTGTGTTGTTAACTGTTGATTAAGCTTTCAGCTTGTGTAAAGCCTTACACAGATCCCCAACACCCTTTTTCCATATTTATGGTGTCTTAGGAGGCATGTCTTACTTAACCAGATAACAAGTCTGTGCATGGTAACATGTTGATCCTAATTTCACCATTCCTCAGAAGCAGACTTGATTAACACCTATCATCTGGGTCTATCACCAGTGTGTCAGAGTCTTCTCATTAACAACTCTCAGAGTCCCAAGATGCCTCCTCAACCATCAGAATCTCTACTAGAACTGATTCTAGGACAACATCAAAGTGTAACACACCCCTCTAGCAAATCTTTGAAATGGGATCTTTGCATGCTCCTTAACAAATAAAGGATATCAACAAGCCCCACTTTTTAAAAAACATTTTCAGTTCTTTGCTTATCTGAAATCTTGTCTTGATTTAATTCTACTCGCCAAAGCTCTCAGATATTGATTATTCTTTGTATTGTATTGTAAACCATTGCACTGCACTTAAAAAAAAAAAAAAAAAAAAAAAAAAAGTGTTTCTCTGCCTGGCTGTGGTGGCACACTTTAATCCTAGCACTCAACTCACTGTGTAAAACAAGCTGACTTCACATCTACTATTCTCTTGTTAGCCTCCCAAATGCTGGGATTATGGATATTCACCACCATACCTGGCAACCTTTTAATATGGTTGTAGCTTGTTGAGATTATTGGAGTAGGTTTTGTTGATAAAGAGAAATCCAAATGTCAGTAGAAATAAGAGAAAAAAACTAAGGCAATTTTACAAAGTTAATAGGGTCTTTTAAAATGAGTGATTGTGAGATGTGGAGGCAGCACAAAATTTGATTGGCTCTGACTAAAGCTGACTATCAGAATTAGTCTGGGATACATAGCTAGATGCTGGCTCAAAAAAACCTTTTTTTTTCCCCGAGATTTAAAAAAAAAAAAAAAATAGGCTCAGCACATAAGGACACTTTTTGTCAAGCCTGACAACTTGAATTGGGTGCCTGGAACCCAAATGGTGTATGGTACATGGATTCATATACATACACATACAGGTAACTCACCAGTGAATGAATAAAAGAACTGTAAAAGTTAAAATGCTCACCATTTTAGAGAGATTAATGAGGTTGGGGCAGTTAGTAAGAAAATCTGAGAAGCAAAGGAACTTCTGCATTTTCTTCTGGCAGAGGCTCAGCTCTTCAGTTTTGTTGGCAGATACTGGGCACTAACAAGGGACTTGATTTAGGGGAGTGTCCTACTTTTTTATTGTCAACTTGACACAATCTTAGTCTCTTGGGAAGAGAAAACTTCAATTAAGGCATTACCATAAGATCTGATTGGACTGTGGGCATGGCTGTGGAGGGATTGTATGGATTCCAAATTGATACAGGAGGGCCCATTTTACTGTGGATGGTATCCCATGGGTGTATAGGAAAGCTAGCTAAGCATAAGCCTACAGCTCGTGTTCCCACACAGTTCATGCCTTCAAGCTCCTGCCTTTAAATCCTTGTTCAGACATCCCTCAGTGATGGATTGTGAACTGAAGTATAAGCCAAATAAACCCTTTCCTCCCAGAGTTGTTTCTGGTAATGGTATTTGTCACAGAACAGAATGAAGCTAGAAAAAGAGGAAAGCTAGCCACAGAGAAAGAACTTTTGGCTCTGTCCTTCTCTCTTTGCTCTGATGAAAGGACATGTGAGTGCATAGAAACCATGGGATGGAGCCTCTTCCAGGGCAACCTCAGGAGTGAACAGCAGTGGTGCTTCAGAAACTAGGTAAAACGACAAGTATTTATTCATGAAAGAACAAACAAAAGTTTTCAGGAAGCCATCCTGAAGGAAAGAGTAGGAATTAGGACCAAAACACAAATCTATTTTGAGGCCTCACCAAGTTCCGGAGTTGTTCCCTGAGTTTTGGCTCCCAAGGTCCTGTGACCTGTGGCCTTTGCTTTCTTGGTTTGGAGAAATAGAATGAGAAAGCTGGTGCCTCTTGCTTTTTGCCTAGCTTGTTGCAGGATTTTGTGATGAACAAGGGACTCAGCTTAGCTCGTCGGAAGTCTTTGATACATAAGTCATCTAGATCCTCAGGCTCCTTCCGAAATCTTGTAGGCTCTACCTTCACAGCTTTAGGTACATCATACACAAAGAAAACTTTGTTCTTCAGCTTTCTTTGGATCCAGGGGTTGCTTGAGGCCCAAACAAGTAATGTTTCTTGTATCTGCATGGAAACAAAGACCCTGGCTCACTTTGGGCTGGGGCTGGAAAAGGAGAGGAATTCTAGACATGGTTACTATGGTTCCAAGGAATGAAGCCAAGGGACAGTACAGCATCTGAGGACTTTTGCCCCAATTCCCCATTGTTGGCTGAACAAATAGTAAGGTGAATGGAAGGGATATGTCTTACACTCTTCTTCACAGTCTGGGTCTCTTCTGCATCTAGCATGTCTAGCAGCAAGTGGAACACCTGTTGGTTACGGATCCCCAGGGCACCCTGGGAAGAAAATAAGTCTGCCTAAGTAGCCAGCCCCAGGAAGGTAAGATGTCCCAGGAAGGTAAGATGTCCCATCCTCTTTCCCATTCTACTCCCTTTGAGATGACCCTATGACCTACATAGAGATTTGGTTTCCCTTCCCTATGGGGATCTAGTTCCCATTATTATTAAGTCAAGACCTTTTCTATAATACCTAATAGCATCCTTCATATCCATCTGTCATTCACCCTACTCATTCCAAGGCTTGAACCTTCATTATTCTGAAATAAATAACTTTCTCAAAACCATAGTCCTTTCTATTCTTAGTAACTGCTAAGTCATTTACTCCCCCACCATCATCATTACACCTCAAGAATTGAGTAGAAAAAGTAGCCCTGCTTACCAAAGAGATGATTGCTTCCTGGCGGTCACTGGCATCTGGGCTCATCAGTTGGCTGTGTAGAAGGGAATATATTGTTAAGTTACAGGGAAGGGAGAATGAGAGGGAGTTTGGCTACATTTCAGGCCCAGAGTGAGCTGAGCATGATGGTGAGTGCTACTAATTCCGTTTCCTTCTCTTGTTTCTTAAATCAGAGAAGTTGGGAGGGACAGATACTATAGTTCACCATGAAACACTAAAATGATCAGGGTTTGTTTGGTTGTCACCACAACTCTTGGCCTTCCAAAAATTCCCTTGAGGTTATAGTGCAGTTTTATAACAACCCTGAGTGGTATTATTAGCCTTTTTTCCCCCCTTTTCAGATAAAAGTCTAGAGTCAGAATGACCTGCCTCAGAAGTACAGATAAGGTTTTCAGCCTCTGGCCCTATCTAGTCCAACTCACGCCTCCATCAGCTTCATTATTAAAGGCTTCATCTTGAGAACTTCTGCTGTTTCAGACACAGCCTGCCTCATTGCCTGCAGAGTGGGATAACAGAAAGAGGGAATGCAGGGATGTACCATTGCAGTACTTCATACATTTATTAAACACTCAGTTTTTGTTACAAAAGAGTATCTGCCTTGAGCAACTGAATAAGTAAAGGACAAGCAAATAGGCAATTCTAGTACTCTGAAAGATGCACATAAGACTTCCATATTCAGTCTTGGGTTGTGGGATATTTCCCTCAGCTTGTTGAAGGATGAGAGGAAGGATGGAGTAGGGAGACAATTTACTGAAGTAGTCAGAATGCACTCAGTAATTATCCTGGTATATGAGGGCAAATCAGGATATAGCTACCCTAAGCACAAATGATATGTGGCTCAGAGTAGTAAAGCTGGAGAGGCTCTGAGCGGGGTAGTGCACGCCTGTGCACAGCCCTTGGGAGGCAGAGGGATGGGGATTGTGAGTTTGAGGCCAGCTATAATGAGTCATCAAAGAATCAAGGCTGGGAGACATAGTTCATTGGCAAAGTACTTGCCTCCCATATGCAGGGGCCTGGGTTTGGTTGCACCAGAAGGGGGAAAAAAAAAAAAAAAAAAAAAAAAACTATAAAGAGCTAAGTAGGGCTTGAGATGGGATACAAAGTAATCCATCCTGAGGGCACTGGAAACCACTGAGAAGTCTAATGAACAGGTGAGACAATCTACATTTTAGAACAATGTGGAAATGCAGTTCTATAAAGTTTAATGCAGTGGATGTGAGAAAGGCAAGATTGAGTCTGGTGGTGATTTGGGAAAGCTCACCTTAGAAGATGCTATTTGGACTATCCTTGCTTATCCCAAATCATGTTGCCTATAGAGTTCTCAAACTTGTTAAGTATCTGAGGCTGGTTTTGAATTCCTGATCATCCAAGTGCTAGAATTATGGGTGTACTACCACACTGGGCTTAGAACAGTCTGGAAGGAGCAATAGCATTTTCATAGGGAGAAAGGGAAGAAATGAACAGTAGGAAGCAGTTTGAATGACATTTTTGTGCTGAAGAACTGCTTAATCAGACGAGGTAGATTAAAAACATGGGCTGTATGAGAGAAATAAGTTAAAACCAGTGTGATAACTAGAGTGTGGAATCACCCCTCAAAAGAATAAAGAGGAGACAGATTTGGGACTGAGAGCTATATGGTCTTACTAGGAAGGGCTCATTGTGCATCTTCCTTTTGAGCAGGTCAAATGTGAGTTCCTCCAGACCCTGTGCCTGGATCTTTTCCAGACCAATGGTCTTGAGCATCTGGGTAGCTTCAAAACGATCCTAAGGGAAGGGACAGGAAGGTGTGAAAGATGATGTATTTTTGCACTCTAACTCTCCTCTTCTAGTACTAAGGAAGGTAATCTAGAGCTTACATCAAGGATGTCAGAGTGTAGCTGTTCCAGAATGGCCCTGGTAACTGCAGCTGAGTGAACATTCATCATCTTGACCAGCATCCTAAGTGCCTGTGAAGGATAGGATGGGGCATGGTATTATGGTATACTCAAAGGTGTGTTGATAGCCAAGCAGATTTTAGGGCTGGGCCTAGAACTGGGAGAGGGTGCTTCTTTCTGTCTCTTGGCCCTTTGAATGAGAATACGAGTGGATGTGTGCACACATAAATAAATGAACACTCATATACCAAGTATATGTATGTGTGCACACATTTGTCCATATAGCACACAGTCCTATATTTACATATTCATAAGCACACAGAGAACTGTGCTGTGCACCCAGCTGAAGCTTGTGTTCTTTGGGATGTGATGGTAGGACCATACTCCACCCAAGTCAATACTGGCCACTGTTTGCCAAGCACTTCCCGGGGATCCTGGCTTCCTGCCTCTCATACCTTCATCCTCTGAGGCATGGGCCCTTGGCACAGACATAGCAGCAAGAACTCTTGGACCATGCTGTTGGTAGGCCTCAGGAAACCCAAGCACAGGGCTGCCTCTAAAGACACTTCATTCAGTGACTTGTCTATCAGCTTCTGCAGCACAGGCACCAGCTCTTCCTCATTTCCAACTTCAGGTCTCTTAAAGGGAAACAGTATATGAAATGAGCAGCAGGAGGCGCTGTATCTTCAGCTGGCAGTCACCTTTTAATTTTTTTTTTTTTTTTTTTTTTTTTTTTTTCCTTTTTTGAGATAGGCTTTGGAGGCTGGCCTGGAACTAGATCTTATAGACCAGGCTGGCCTTGAACTCACAGAGATCTGCCTACCTCTGCCTCCAGAGTGTTGGGATTAAAGGCGTGTGCCACCTGGCGAGATAGGATCTCATTTTATATGTGACCCTAAACGTAGGATCTTGTTGCCTTAGTCTCACAAGAGTTGGGCTTTCAGGTGCATGCTGCTATACCTGGCTCGGGCTTTGTCTTCTAGAATATTGCTTCAGATCGTCACATGATTTTTGCACTCTTTCCTTTATTTTTTACTATTACCTACTCTCCTAATTCATCATTTATAGTGAACTCTTTCTTGCTTTCTTTCTTTCTCCCCCTATCCCCTCTTTCTCTCTTTGAGACAGGGTTTCTCTGTGTTGCTCTGGCTGTCCTGGAACTTACTCTGTAGACCAGGTTTGTCTTGAACTCACAGAGATATGCCTGTTAGAGTGATTTTTTTTTTAAATGGAAATTACATTTTGGTTAATACCTCTAAAAGTTCCTTATATAGAGTAAGAGCCCAGGTACTTAAAAAGCCCACAAAGCCCCATATGATCTAATCTGTTAACTTCTTTGACTAGCCCTTCATTTCCTGTTGCTTTTTCTATTCTGATTACACTTCAACAACACTGGCTTTTCTTGCTTATCCTTGACCATGCCAGTCATATTCCTGCCTTTGTGCTGACTAGTCTTTCTGCTGGGAACACCATCTCCGGTGTCTCTAAAGCATCTTCATGTCTTGTTCAAATGCACTCACTGTTCATATTGGACCTTCTCTGTCTGCTGTGTCTAAATTACAGCTCATCTTCATCCCTACTTTGCAATCTTGATGCCAATTCCTTCCTTTCACCACATTTGTGTTTTCTAACATACTATATACTTTCATAATTAAACTATTTTGTGAGTCCCAAAACAAAGGCAGGGTGCTTTGTCTTTTTGGTGTTTTTGATAATCTCAAGGGAACAACAGTGCCTGGCACATGGTAACAGTTTAATATGTATTTGCTTGAATAAATGGATGAGTAATGGATTTTTTGTTTTCCATGAAGCACTGCTGGAATTAGAGAGTGAGGGCTCTAAAGGGGGAAATAAGTGAGAGCTTTATCAGTAGACTCCCTTAGTCTCTTTTCCTTCTTGACAGAGATGTTGCTTCAATGGGCTGCTTTAGAGGTGATGATAACAATGGCTCCCACTTAAAGGGCACAGGCATACTGGTTTCTTACAGAATCTCATTTACTCTTTTTGGCTTTACAGAGTTTGTCTAACGGTAGTGTATCAGCCTGTACTTCTGTCCAACTTTAGAGGGATCTCCAAACGACAGTGTCTTTTACTATGGGTGGGCTACCTTCTTCCAGACTCAAGTCCCAGCCCACATCACCAATTACCTTGACCTTCTTTTCCCAATTACAGATTCTCTTCCCAATCACCTTGCTACTAGGCACAGCAGCCCAGGAGTTCAGAGCTGCTCGTAGCCCCACCAGGGTCTCTATCCTTTGACTCTCATTTTGTTTCTTCAACTGTTTGATGAGAGCCCGGATCACAGCCTTATTCAAGCAACCTGGATAGGGAGGATGCTCAGGTTACGGCAGGGCCTCAAGAACTGCTCCTCTCTGTAAGGACCTATTTAACACTTTACTATTAAGACATGAGGTCCAAGTACTGATTTCCAAGGGGTTGGTTGCCTATCCTCCCACTGTATCAGATTGCTGGCTAGGCATGAATACAACCTGTAGAGGCTTCCTTGTCTCTCTCTCAAGTCTGTTGTCCCTTTTCATCCTGCCTTCTCTCTGCCCAACAGTACCTAGGGTAGTCCCCAGACCCTGCAGTATGCTAGGTTGGAGTGGGGTCATACCCACTTCTACCCATTCCCGTAGAAGCAAGTGGCTGCACTTTAATACCTCCCCACTCCCTACAAAGGGTAAGGACATACCTAGGATGGCCAGGGCTCTGTAGGCCTCATCCTTCACTTTTGCTGAACCACTTTGAGCCTGATTTTAGAAGGAAATAGTGAAAGCATACCATAAAGTGATAGTCAAAGCTTTAAGGATTGCTTCAGTGTAACTTCTACAAAATAGAAATCAGAGAACTAGAGAGTGGCTTGTTTATGTTCACACAGAGTACACTGGCAGGATGGTATAATGGGAGCCTTATCAAGCCAGGGAGTTAGCTCCTGTGCACATCTCATAGTCATTTGGCTTAGGCAAGCACTTGGGTTCTCAGAGCTTCTATTTGTGAGACACTATTAACTTTTCTGAGAGTTCTGTAAGATTGTAGGTGTGACTATAAAGAGTGATTAGGGCTTAGGCTGGGTGTGGTGACTCATGCCTGTAGTTCCAACATTTGGGGGCAGGAGACAAGAGGATTGCCCATGGGTTCAAAATCTGGGCAACATAGTAAAAAAAAAATCTATCTGCAAACAAATAACAATAAACACGCATGCCTGCATGCATGCACACAGGCACACATGTTACTACCATCAATAATGATAAGAGGGATGTTTAGCTTAACATATGTAAGCCTGGAGTAATGTTTTAAGTAAGAGATTAGTGTATGTTTAAGTCCCAGGGTGATGTATGTTTCCATGTGTGGTGATAGAACTCAAAGGCCTAGTATATGCTAGCCAAGGCTTTACTACTGAGGTCCCTCCTTAGTCCTTCAAGACAGGGTCTTGCTATGCAGCCCAGGCTGGTCTTGAACTCATGTAGCTCAAGCTCTCAAGGAACTTGCAGTCTTCCTGCCTCCACCTCCTGAGTGCTAGGATTACAGGCATGAGCTACCAAGCCTGGCTGCAATGCCATTTCTTTTCTGGCTTTTTAGTCCAAAGTGTTTTCATAAACAAAGAGGATCTTAAGATTCCCACTCCCCTCAAGCTGCAGTCTAAAGAGGCCAAAGGTACTTCACTGCACAATAGTGGACCTGAATTTTTCTGGTGCTCTGGGAAGCCTTATGTGCCCATGCTTCCACCCTCTATATACCTCAGACCCCCTTTCCTCTTTCTCTGAACCCCATGGAGCCCCCAGACTCACCACCTGCCACAGTGCTTCTATGACAAACTTGTTATTGATGCCCAGATGACCTAAAGCCTGCAGGAAGATGGATAGAGGAAAGGAAAAAGACCTTGGACACTAGCTCAAGAGTTACTGTCTTCTGGGCACAGCTGAAATTTATACCTGGGGTGTTCCCCACACCCACCTTTAGCTGGTTTTCCCTTTCCATCTCAGCTACCACCCCCAGAAGCTGCCCTCCCATAATCCCTTTGCTGCTTCTCACATAGGCTGCATAGCACTGCTCGTCCTCTCTTGAAGATTTCAGGCTGTTTATGAGTTCCTGCTCATCCAAGGTTGGCCAGTTCAATGGAAGAAAAAAACAGCACTCAAAATTGGAAGGAGTACAGTCAACCCTATCCCCACCTTCCCTTCCCTCCATAATGCAGAGGACTCAGGGCTGAAGGGTAGGTAGTCTGAACCCAAGGTAAAGGTATCCAAAGGAAAGGAGTGTCCACAGTCCTCATCCCACCATGGTCCTGACCTTTAATCTTTGCCACTTCAGCGGGTCCTTGGTGGGATCTAATGACCCAGTTCCCAACTTAGGTTTTACAGTCAACTTGCTGATAGAGACATGGAGGTTTTGTATTTGGGCACTGTCTTTGAAGTACCTGTGTGAGAAGTTGCACAGATAGCCATGGTCCCCTTCTTCCTCTCCTCAGTCCACAAACCCAGCTGTGCCACAGAGCCTCAGAGAAGAGACCAGAGAAAGACTGATATCAAAGAAGACTCAGCAATACCTACTTGATGGAGCTGCCCTTCTAGAACCCAGGGTCCTCTCTAGCACCTGACTTGTCCCACTTTTGGCCCAACCCATTCTGATTCTTCCTCTGATTCTGATTTTCCTGGAGGAGTTGTATGGTGTGAAGAGTACAAAGATGGGCAAAGCACACCTTGGGAGCTTTCTCCTTTTCAAAAACACCTTCTGTGACTCCCGTTCCTTGCGTTGATCATAGAGGGTGCGCCAATGTATGAAGAGATCAGGCTTCTTATGGAAGCCAGGAGTTGAGTTTGGCCTGCTTGGATGAACCCTCCAGCGCTCTGGACTTGGGGGAAATGCTTCCTTTGGCAACTAGTAGGGTGAGAAAGTGGCAGAGCAGTCAGAGGGCTCCCCTAGGCTGTTACTGGGGTGCTAGGTCCAGAGAGGGGATATTGAAGGGAGGAAAAGGAAACATGAGTGATACCACTTTGGGCCTCTCATCCAGGCTGGAGCCACAGCTACCATCTCCCCCATTATATGACTTGGAAATGTTTGCTTTACCAAGGCGTCAGTCTTCTCCTCTGTAAAATGGAGTCTAATTCTTTGTTCTGTTCCTCTCCCAAGATAGTTGTGAAGCTTAAAAGCACTCTAGATCTCGAAGGGATTTGTAAATTGATCTGAGTTCACAGTTTGTTTACTTGAGAATCTCAAAGCCTTTGAAAGGTCACATGGGCAGAGAGAAAGGAGGTCAGGGCTGGGGGAGATAGAAAGCTAGGGAAAAGAGACTACTGCTTATTCATACACCAGCACCTACCATATGCTGCATAGTTCTCTGCCTCCATGAATTTCATAGACTTCCTTCAAGTACTCTCTTAACTGTGTGACTATTCTGTTGTATGTGTTGCTGAGACTACATTTAGGCCTTGTGCAATTAGATCCCAAGCCTTTAACTTTGTGGTATAGTTATGACTGTAGCAGGGGTTCGAGTAGGCCAGTGGTTTTCGGAGGATCTGGCCAATATTCAGCCATCTCTCAAACTTTTCCATGTTAACAATAAATCTCTCTGGGCATGGATTTCAGCCAGGAAGTCCCAACTTAGTGACTGATAGGATCTTAAGGGTTTTCCAGTGATTATCATGACTTCAGATCATGGACCGTTGACTTGTAGAAATAGGGTTTCTATATTTAGAAAAGCAAAAATAAGAAACTTCAAAAGATTGTCAACTTAAATTTGGATTTCAGGCAATGAATAAAGTATTTAGGACATTTATATATTTTAAAAACCCCATGCATTGTTTATGGGATATTTAAGTTTAATTGGGCAGTCTTGTATTTTATCTGGCAACCCCAGGTAAGGATTGCTGCATTAACAAAATGATTCCTTTTAGCAAGCACGCTGTACAGCCCAGGCCTTATGGACTTTGTCTCTACACAAGGGGCAGGTACTGTTGACCTATAACAAGGAGACTCTAAAGGCTTACTCAGAGAAGGAAAATAACTTGTCCAAGATCACACAGCAATAATGGCAGACCCACAGATGAATGTCAGTAGTTTTGTGAGATAGCTTGAATTGGGAGTGAGTTTGGTGGCCTTCCTACTTTGACACAGTTCTTAAGGTAACAAAAAGTTACTTACCTTGTAACAGGACAAGGGTAGGTGAACTGGAGCCATGGCTCTTCTGAATTCTGCAAGGAGAGCAAGGATAAATATGTGGTACAGATGAGACAGTAGTTTAAAAAGTAGGTTTAAATGCTTGGTGAGGCATTCATTTGTTCTGCATTACTAAATACTAACACTAGGGATTTCCCTAGGAACTAAAGTGGCCCTTTTCCATCAGGGCCATGTGGTCTTCCAGTTACTGTGCTCACAAGCCTCTCAGAAATGCCATCAGGAACTTCATTTCAACCAGATCCCCAGTGCCTTCCATGTAATTGACATTTAAGGAACACAGAACTAGCAAAGTGTTCTCAATCTTAGTTGCATATCAGAATTATTGTAATGTAGTTGAGCATGCCTGGTCCTGTATCAGAATAATTTGAGTCAGGTTTGTGATAATAGAGCTTAGGCGTTTGGGAAGCTCTCCTGGAGATCCAATAGTTAGTTAAAGGTGACAACTATTGGTTTCATTTGTTTTCTCAAATGGGAATGTGCATTAAACTCACCTGGAAAGAATGTTAAAACACAGGTTTCTGGGACTCATCCCCCTAGTAACTGATTCTCTGGGCTTTGATCTGATCATTCTGGGATATTGTGAGAATCACTGGCCTAGCATTTGAGGCAGAAATTCTAGTCTGTAGTGATTTACAAAGGGAAACTAATGTGAAAATATACACAGGCAGTAGGGCTGAGAGGCACCCTGGGGGCTGGGGAATCAGGTATTTTTTTTCCTAGAGGAGATGATACAGACCAACTTTTGCATATAAGTTGGTGATGGTGGCTGTGCCAGCACTCAGGAGGCAGAGGCAGGCAGATTTCTGAGTTCAAGACCAGACTCATCTACAGAATAGGTTCCATGACAGGCAGGGCGATACAGAGAAACCCTGTCTCAAAAAATTAAAAAGAGCTCATCAGAAAAGGCAGTAGACTTAGGGAAGACCTTATGCAAAGAGCTGGGAGGTATGAGAGCTGATGCAGAGAGCAGGGCACAGATGTGGGAGAGACACAGGTGTCTGAAGTTGAGATAATCCATTAAGTCCTGCTGAGGAAATAGACTGAGGTGGTGGGGAACCATCAACTGTTCAAAGCCTGCCCTGGCCTTTCCTGTGGATTTGCAAAACCCAGAGCCATGTCTGGATAGCTAGCTTTGCTTTATCAGGCCCCGCCCCTGGCTCCAGTCCTTCCCACCCCATCCTCACTTTTGTTCCTGTTTCGATATTCCAGCCATGGATAGTTGGACATTGGCTTGGGGATTTGAGAGAAATCGGTCTGCTTTTCATGGTCCATCTTGTTTGGTGTAGGCCAGAGGTGAACTAGGACAGCCAAAAATTCAAGGGTGTGAAGTAAAGGGGGCACAGCTTGACAAGGCCCTTCCTCCTGGGACTGACTTCTGGAAAAGGAAGCTTCCAAGCGCCCAGCAACCAGGTTGCCTATGGAAACAGAACCCATTACCATTGTTGAGCCCTACTGCTGGCCTGCCTATTGAGCTGCGCATCTTAGCAGAAAAAATGGCAAAGTCACACATGTCTGCGTGACTCCAGTGGGGCACAAAGTGTTTGTGAACCACTCAAGTCAGCCCATGTTAGGGGCAGGGGTTGTTCACAGGATTGGGCATCAGGAAAATGACAGGGATAGGAAAGCTTTTATATACACATTCCTCCTTGCTGGTAGAAGGTTGTGTGGTAAGGAGCTGCTGTTCAGATCTCTTCTGTTTGCTTCTGTTGTTCCATCTACCTTGTAGCCTTTCCCTTCCTTCCTACTGACAGATCTTTCAAATCCATATCAATGCTGTCATTTCTGAAGGCTTTCCTCCCCAAGATTCCTTCCCCACCTGACTCTGATGTAATCCCTTTCTTATTCCACCCCAGTGTCTAACAGTACTGGGCAATTTACAGCAAGAAGCCTACTGTGTGTCGTTTTCTTTTCTGTTGCTGTGGTTAAAATACTCTGACAAAAGCAACTTATGTTTGGAAAGGGTTTATTTTACTTCGTAGTTCAGGTTATAATCCACTATGGCAGGGAAGTCACAGTAGTCTGTCAGGCATAGTGAGAACACTCTTTATGCTTAGCGCGCTCAATTCATTCAGTCCAGGGCCTGGCCCTGTGGTACTGTTCACATTAAAGGTAGGATCTTCCTACTACTACTAAGCTGGAGAGGTAGTTCATCAGTTAAGATCATTAGTGAAGACCCAGGTTTGGTTCCTGGCATCTATATGGCAACTTTAAACAATGGTTTAAAACTCCATTCCAGGGGATCTAATGTCTCTTCCGACTTGAATGGACACTAAGGACACACATGGTGCACAGACATGCAGGTAAACATACACATGAAATAAATAAAATCTTTTAAATTCATGTTTAAAAAAAGAAAAAGGGAAATCCCTTCCACGTATGGCCAGTGGCTTAGTTGATTCCAGACTCATTCAGGGTTTCTGACTGTCCTGGAACTTGCTTTGTAGATCAGGCTAGCCTTGAGCTCACGGAGATCTATCTGCCTCTGCCTCCCAAGTGCTGGAATTAAAGGTGTGTGGCACTACTGCTGGGTCAGACTCATTCAATCTTGTCAGCAAAGATTAACCATGACACTATGTATCAAGAAAATATGGATCATTGGGCTAGATGGGTGACTCAGTGGTTACCAATTGTTGCTCATACAGAAGACCTGAGTTCAATTCCCAGCACACTCATGGTGACTGACAACCCCAGTTACAAGAGATCCAGGAGACACACATGTGCTGAACATATATGTATGCTTGCAAAAAATTTATACACATAAAGTGGAAAAACAAATCTAAAAATATATTAAAAATATGGATCATTGAGTTATCTGTCTTAATATAAATAAACTGACATGATATGCTTTTATAAGCTACATAGATGAGGATAACATTACTCAAATGGGATTCCTATAAAAATTACTTAATCTGAGTCTAATTATAAGGAAATAAGCAAATCTAAATGACAAAATATAATCTAAACATCTAACAATTTCAATACTCTTAAGGACCAAAAAAAAAAAAAAAAAAAAAAAAAAGTTGTTCAGCCAGGTGGTGTAGCACACACACTTGTAATTCCAGCCCGAAAGTTCAAGGCCAGTCTGGGCTATGTACTGAGATCCTGACCCAATAGACAAATGTCTGGGCATGGTGGGTCAGCTGTGTAACCTCAGCGCTGGAGATGGAGGGAATTATCTTAAGTTCCAGGCCACCTTCATCTACATAGGGAGTTCCAGGCAACTCAGGGCTTTGTAACAAACCCCCTCTCTCTCTCCCTCCCTCCCTCCCTCTCTCTCTCTCTCTCTCTCTCTCTCTCTCTCTCTCTCTCTCTCTCTCTCTCACACACACACACACACACATAGCCAAAAACTGTGTTAAAGAACACTGAAAAGGCCGGTTTTGGTAGCACATGCCTTTAATCCTAGCACCCTGGAGGCAGAAGCAGGTGGATCCCAGAGAATTATAGGCCACCCTGACTTACATAGTCAGTTGTAGGCAACCAGGGCTACACAGTGAGATCCTATTGTGTTTTTTTTCCCAATAATACTTAAAAGATATACCTCTAAATACCATGTGTGTACTGAATTAGACTCCCCCCACTCCAGGCAGGGGTTTTCTGTGTAGCCTTGGCTGTCCTTGAACTCACTCTGTTGATCAGGCTGTCCTTGAACTCACAGAGATCTGCCTGCCTCTGCCTCCCTAGTGCTGGGATCAAAGGTGTGCACTACCACTTCCTGGCCTGACTTAGAGTCTTGCATTACCGGGAGAGTGGGAGGATGTGATAATATATATTTGGTGATTGTGCTTTAGGAAATAGTAATGTCATCGTTAAGTTTCCTGTGTTTTTCACTTTGTAGTTACATTCTTGTTATTAGTAGATAATACTGAAACCCTTAGAGGTGTAGTGGTATTGCATATGCAGCTTTGAGGGGCTCAGAAAAAAGATGTTTAACCAGAGAATTTAAAAGATTTGTTTGAAAATTTTTTGTGTTTAAAAATTTGTAATTTGAAGCTGGGCAAACATGTAGAGATTTATATTAGATCTAATGGGTTTAGAAACTTTTAAAACTTGCTTTCCTTTCGTTGTAGAATTTTGGGTAAATTTCATTTTACCATGATTTTTACTGAGTGTTGAGATGGTGAGATGGCTCAATGAGTAAAGATGTTTGCTGCACATGCCTGGTTACCTGAGCTTGACCCCTGGACCTCATGAGAAGATAAAAGGAGAAGATGGAACCCACTCACTGTGTGCCATGGCACATATGTCCATTCTCCCAATCCTTTCTCTCTCTCTCTCTCTCTCTCTCTCTCTCTCTCTCTCTGTGTGTGTGTGTGTGTCTCACACATAATTTAAAAATGAAAACCATAAACATCTAATATCCACTCTGAAGTTATAAAGTAAAAAAGGATGATGAATGTGAGGAGGTGAATCAGTGCTGGGCACATAGTGCTCAAGTAATGTTATCTACATCTATGACTACATCTGTTATCTGTATGTTTTCACCTGAAGGGACACATAGGTGGGAAAGGTGGACTACCTAACCCCCACCCCAATGTGCTGGTACAGTTGGTACAGTTATCAAAAACTTTAAAACCTTGTCTTAAATAATGTAGGCCTCTGAAATTGTCCTTAAGTCCTATTCTAGGAATAATAAAATAGTGTTAGAGGAACCCACTGGAGATAAGGCATGTGTCAGCTAAGGTGGAAGGGTCAGTCGAATCCCGAGGAAGCAGGCAGGGAGGTGTCGTGGCAGGGATCCAGATAAATCCTGGGAGACTTCTAGGTAGTACATCATGATACTTCGATTTCAACCCTAGTTAGTCCATAAGTCACTGGTTACTTTACCAGCTTTGCCTATTTTCAGAGGTGTTTGCTCCCAGCCCTGCTAATTGCACAGTCCATTCTTCCTAAATTTGGTGTTGATACCAGATGTGTGCCTGAATCTCTGCATGCTTAATGCTTGTAGGGAAGAGGTTCCTTAGGAAGAAATCAAACCAGGAGCCAGCTTTGTCCTTGCCTCAGAAGTTTTATTGAAACGCTAATTTCTTGGATTTGCTGTGCAGAGCCTGTGAGGGCCTGAGATATGAACCATTTGTACATGGCTCTCCATTTTCTTATTTGCTTGAGATATACATAGGCTTCTTTTCTTGTCCCCAAACCAAGCTGAGGAGCCTGAAGCTCAGAGCCTGAAGACTTCCTGTTGTTACGGGGCAGGGCCTCAGTAATCTCCTGGGCTCTAGGAGAGAATGCTGTTACAATTTCTATGGTATGGTAGCATCTATGCCTCCCAGGAATGAGTGGGAGCAGGGGGTTGCTGAGTGGCATCCCCAAGCTGGTTAGGACTAGAGCAAGCCATGACAGGTAAGTTATACAGAATGAGGCTCAAGAAACCCTCCGTTCTACTTCATCTCCAAGTAGTTGATGTATTCTTGAACCCACTTCTTTTTAGGGTTGGCACACACTTGACGGTTCCTTCGGGTCACAAAGCTGTAGGAGAGAAAAAGAGGTTAGTAGCAAGGCAGCTTTTGGTGTGAGGAGACTGAAAAACATAAAAGAAAATGGTTACAGAGTTGGATAGGGCATTTTTTGTAGCTCAGGACTGTTTGCTTCCTTTTAGAAAACATTTCTTTTTCTGCTGTAACTAAAGGCTCCAAGCTACAAGCAGAGTTCCATTCATGTTAATCCCCTACAAATACACACAAATCTGAAGCTCAGCACGGAGAAGGCCAAGCCCTGGGCTTTTCTTGGCTCTTGCCTTATGCTGAGTGCTGAATTTAAAGAAGTTGAGTATTGATTGTACTTAAATCAGAACCTGAGCTGAGGAAATTAAGAGGGTACCCTAAGACTGGCTAGTGGCACTCTCAGCCTATAGATAGCGAGTCAGAAGACCAAGATACCAACTCCTGCAGTCAAGATTGCTGGGGCCTTCATTTCCTCCTCCTTTATATAGTATGTGATACCAAGAACAAGTCATCTTGACTAAGCCTTCCTCTCTTTCTTCCTTCCATTTTTGGGGCCCCTTGCTCATCTGATTTCCCTTTCCATCTGTCTCTTAAGAGCGGTGTCCTCAAAGACAATGCCCTTTTGAGTTCTTTCCTGCTCTGACCCAAGGTGTGGCATAGAGTTGATGCTTGGTAACATTTATTGAATGGATGAATGGATGAATGAATTGCATTCATTTCTAACACATGCGCGCGCGCGCGCGCGCACACACACACACACACACACACACACACACACCATTTAGATAATGACAATAGAATGTTGATACTTCTTTATACCCGTTATGTGCCAAGGGATGGTCCAAGGACTATTATTCTCTCTGTGACCTAGTGAAAAAAGTGCCTTAATTACCTTCTTTTGGAACCACCTCAGAGAGGCTGAGGGGCCCCAGCTTGTCAAATGGTATAACTAGGATTCTAACATGGCAGACCAGCTCCGTAGCCAGGGATGGCCAAGATAATACAGCCTAGCTTCTTTTTATTGGAAGTTCCTGGACCCTTTCCTCAGCTCTTTGCTTATACTCCATCCAACATCTCAATGGATTGTCTTGCTGGAACTTTGCTTGGTTTCTTCCTCCCTTATCCAGTTTGCCCTCTAGATCCGTATTGTGGAATATTATTTTAACTGGATAAGGATGTGTTACATTTGTTATACTGTGGAATATTACTTTAACTATGTGTAAAAAATAGCCACGGATGGCAATTTTATTCGTCTCTGCCTACTCATAATAGGTGCAAAAGGAATGGTTTCAAAAATACTAATTTTCAGAGCTAAATTTAGTAATGCTAAATATTAATATTACACTTTCAGTAATTCACCAAAATCCAAGTTAATCTTTGCCAGGGTCACAAAAATCTTTGGATTGGGGCTGGAGAGATGGCTCAGCAGTTAAGAGCCCTGGCTGCTCTTCCAAAGGCCCTGAGATCAATCCCAGCAACCACAGGATGCCTCACAATTATCCATAATGAGATATGGTGCCCTCTTGAGGCCTGCAGGCGTACATGCAGGCAGAACACTGTATACATAATAAATAAATAACTTAAAAACTTTTTTATTAACATTCTTCAATCTTTTATTGTCCCATCTTTCTTTTTAATGATTTATTTCATGTATATATTTCATCTGCATGTATGTATGTGTACCATATGTGTGCCTGTGCCTGAGAAGTTCAGAAGAGAAACATTGGATCCCCTGGAACTGGAGTTGTAGATAATTGTTGAGCCATCATGTGAATGTTGGGAACTGAACCTGCACCCCCTGCAAGAGCAGCCATGGTACTCTTAACAGCTGAGCCATTTCAATAGCTCTCCATTTTCATTCTGTAAATCATTAGCATCTTAACTCTCTTAAGCTACTGTCACTAAAGACTTTGGAAGGAGCCCCAGAGACAGGCTCCATCTCTCACTTGCTGTGCAGCATTGAGTAAGTCAGCAAACACCTCTGAATCTCAGTTTCATTATGTGAGAGACTTGTGCATACCAGGCAAGGCTATGCACACAGACATGACACTCCAGTAAGTAGTCCCTGTGTGTCAGGGATTATTATAGTTCCCCAAATCTATCCATATGTACACTTAAAGCTGAATCTCATTATAACTTCTTAAATAGATAGGATTTTTAAAATTTTATTTACTTGATTGAAATTAGGGTTCTGACCTTGACCCATCCTGTCCTTGACCCTGCCTAGTTCCTCAGAAGATTAGCTCAGAAGATTAGGGTATGAAATATGGAAATTTCTGGCTCTTAACTGGAGTGGGATGATGGAACAGATCTTCTCCAGAGCATTTCAGCCTGTGCTAAAATAAAAGCTGGACCAACAAAAGTTGGTGTCCTAGGAATTGTGCCTGTCAGAGTAGGCAGGATCCTCTAAGGCAGTGGTTCTCAACCTTCCTAATGCTGCGACCTTTTAATACAGTTTCCTGTATTGTGGTGACTCCCCACCATAAAATTATTTTTGTTGCTACTTCATAACTGTAATGTTGCTACTGTTATGAACCATAATGCAAGTATTTCTGAGATTAAAGTTTGTCAAAAGGGTCATGGCCCACAGATCGAGAACCATTGCTCTAAGGACACTGTGTCTAGTTCTTTTTATATTAAGGTTGGAAGCTCTGAACTGGAGATGAGCAACCATGGCTATTCTAAAGGATGTGTGGGGGTGATAGGAGGCACTCTCTAAGAAAGATCATGCAGGGCTGTAGTCAGGGCGTGGTGGGGGTAGGGTGGGGTGGTGACTTTTATACCCAAAAGAGGAACCTGTGGGGTTGAGACTCACACGACTGCAAAGTTGGAGCACTTGCTGCTGGTGTAGAAATACTCCTTGACATGGACACGAGGCAGTGCTAGGGAGAGATAGCCAAAGCAGCAGGGAGTTGTGTCCGAGCCATCTGGGAGAAGGAGGAGAACTTTTTATTAATTGCTGGTTATGCTGGGCGTTGTACCGGGCTCTTTACATGATTTATCTTGAAAGCAGTGTTTATTGTCCTTTCTCTTGGCAGAAATGGAGGCTCAGAGGACACAGTGGCCACAGTGGAGATTTCAACAGGAGCCTGAAAGGATCTATCCAAACCCTATGTGGTCCTAGAGCCCAGCTCGTGCTTTATGCTTTGTACTTAACACTGGCTGGCTCCTTCTCCTCTCTGGACCTTCTTGCCTTGTTCTTTCTGCCCCTTTTAGTGGATTCAAAGCTCAGTTCCTTTGAGATATAGAATAAGATCTAGGGAAGCATCCAAAGCCAAACTCCATAAAAGTCTTCTAAATGGGGCCTGCCCTGAACAGAGAAGCTCTGAGTGGTCCATTAATTCAAGACACCACTAAGTGGCACAGTTGTCATCCCACAACAGAGCTGTGGTTCTTATTTCCCAGGCAGATAGGGCTGGTTGGAACACCAGTTTCCATACTCTAATAGTATGCACCCTTAGACAAGGATCTGTCTCCTTGGGCCTGTGTTTACCACCGTAAGTCAAGAACAGACACTGAAAGACCAATTATATTAAATAGGATGGCACAAGTAAAGGGATCTGTGTGATGCTTGACCTGTATAGGCATGTAGTTCTCTCTCTCTCTCAAGCCCTATTTCATTCCAAGAAAAGAGAGACTATCACACCTCAGGCATTTAAAAAACTATTAGACATTTCTTAGAATGACAGATATGAGTGAGTCCTTTTTCAAAGTCAGCTCGAGCTACCCTGCCTTATGGGATGCCCAGCACCAGCCTACACTTAAGGAGAGCCCGCACAGTTCATAGTGTAGACTTTGGAGACACAGAAAAGTTTATCAGGGGATCCTGCCATAATGTGGCTTAGAGATCTAACAGGGATGACAGGATCACTGCGTCAATGATACATAAGAATGTACATGATGTTGAAGCAGTATACATACTCTGATTACAAAGAGGAGATAGTCTGGGGTGGCAGGGTGGGGTGGGCATCTAGACAGAGTATGAACAGTGGTGGTCAGAACCCTGGACTTACGTGGGGAGGCAGATGTAGGAGCGCAGAGAGTGGCAGCAGTGAGGATGACAGCGAGGACAGCTGCAGAGATCTTCATGGTACCTGGGGCAGAGGCTGTGAGAGATGCATTCATTGTCTCAGGACCCTCGGCAGCAATGCTCTGCAGCTCAGACAGACCTTTTATAGGGAGCCAGGGTAGCAGAGGAAGTGCCCCCCCACCCTCCACCCCCTCACCCCCCCACCCCTCCACCCTCCCCCACCCCCACCACCGACTTGGGAAGTTTCCACAACAGACACCAAACACTAGTTGCTGTCACAAATGAACATACACAAAATGGAAAAGGAAACTGAAATCACCTTCAGAAGTGTATGACTCTGCCTCTACTGCTCAACAGTCCAAGTATGACTTATCAGCTCCCTTTCTGCCCAAACACAGTAGGGGAAAAATCCCTTCCTCTGCTCAATCCTTAGATCTTCCTTCCCAAGCAGGCCCTCCCCAGATAGCAGAGAGAGCTGCTGCTTTATGGCAAATGGGGGTCGGTTAAGTTAAGGTCAAGACCTATTGATCTTCACTTGGCAACTTCCCAAGTTCTAGTCCAGGCTTGGTTTTTGTCTTCCTATTTTCTCCATGGAAGAATATTTGTCATGAACATACTATATCAGAAACAGAACACACTTGTGCCTTTCTACAATGTCAGACTTTATTGATAACAATAAATTAACAAGGGATTTGTTGACAGCAATTTGCCAAGCAATCTTGATTTCCTTTATAACCAGGTAGATATAGAGAGGTATCTACTGTGTGGTGTGTGATCTGAAAGTTAATATTAGTAATTAAGATAGGGATAAAAGAACTGTGTCCTGTCTGTCTATCTATCTATCTATCTATCTATCTATCTATCTATCTATCTATCTATCTAACTATCATATCTATTCTTATCATCTATATATCATTTATCTGTCTAGGAGCTAGAGGAACTAATAGGGAACCCCATAGGCTGCAAAAGAGTCTCTATAGGGTTAAAGATTAAAAACTTCTGCAGAACCAAGCTTCAGGGTTTCAGGTCAGAGCTGAATCCAGATTCTAGTCCCAGCTATAGGAGCAAAATGTAAGAACATGGGTGGTGTAGAAGTGAAAGGGAGGACTGGAACCAGTGGACAGTGGACAAACAAATGGATGGCAGATGCACTAGTGAATGGTAATTCCAACAGGCCATGCCACAGTGGGAATGGGTCTGAGCTCAAGTTCTGGGACAGTCTGGAATTCTCTGTCTATCAGTCCTGTGACACACATACCATGTGGCCACATGACAGGCAGATGGAGGGAGGCTGTTACTTAACATCATGTTAGGTGTTCTGAAACCAGCTGTGTGTCTCACTTTGGTCCTGTCTATAACTGGACATTGAAGGATGGGGACTCCTTGAGCCACTGGGTTAGAGGTAGGGACCTCACTCCATTCTAAAGGATTTGGTACATTCAGAATTAGGGACAGTGTAGCCAGCGGATAGGGGCCGAAATTGGTTTCTGAATAAGAGGTAAGTATTTTTCAGCAGTGACCAAACTGATAATTGAAGAGTAACTAGATACTGAGAACACTCTTTCCTTGTTGTCACTCTCTCTCTTCTTTTCATTTTTTCTTTTTGAGGCAGACAGCTTCTTTCTATGTAGCCATGGCTGTACTAAACTTGTTATATACTTGTTTTATGGGGTGAGGCTGGGCTTGAACTTGCAGCAATCCTCCTGTCTGTGCCCCATGAATACTAGGATTTTCAAATGTGTACAGCCACACCCACCATGTAGTATCAAAACTTGGGAGGCTGAGGCAGGAGGATCTCGAGTTTGAGCCTTTGAGGGAGTTGCTTAAGTTTAAAGAGGTTAAGTGCGTAGCTTATGGTCTAACTTGCAGTGATAAATCTCACTGAATTAGTCCCCACTTTCTACCACCCTTCATTATTGCTAGAGAAACCCAGCAGCTCTTGTCGAGGCTCTGAGATGAAGTGGGAGGAGGGAGACGGACAACACACAAGTAAATATACACTCCCCTCAGTTGTGAACCACTTCTTCACGACCCTGTCTCCTGTCTTTTGTGTTGAGAAGGGGCTCTCACACTGTGACTCAGGTTAACCTTAAACCTCTTCATTCTCTGCAGTGCTTGACTCTTAACTCTGTGTGCATAGAATCTTTTACAGATTTGTTTATTTTCTCTTATGTGTATGTGTGTGCAACGGCTGACAAGCATGTACGCATACAGTATACATACTGACAAGTATGTGTACCATCTGTGTTCAGTGCTCTTGGAGGCTGGAAGAGGGTATTGGACCCCCTGGAGTGGAGTTACAGGCAGTTGTGAGCTTCCCGCTGTAGGAGCTGGGAATCAAACCTAGGTCTCCAAGAGCAGTCTTAACCACTGAGCCATCTGTCTAGTCCAGAGCACAGCATCTTACCATGTTTGTCTTCTATTTGTCTTTGTATTCTTCCCCTTCTTTTCAGCAAATGTTTTGGATAGGCTAGATACTAAATCAATGGTGACTTAGTGTAATAATTTCTTATGGTATATTTACTAAGTACTTATGGCTTGTCATGAAGTTTTGACATAATGACATGTTTACAGCACACACATGAACACAGTTGTCTCCTCATATAGCCACCACTTTGTATTTATGTGTTATAACCATCTGAAATATCTCACCAATTTTCCAGCACCAGACGTGGTATGACTAATTGCAGTCTCCAAGCTGTGTTTTAGATCTGCAGCCTTATTCATCCTGGGTTGCTGCAGCTTTGTATACCCCTGGGCCGCCATCCCTCCATGCCCCCACCTCCCTGCCCCTTATAACCGAAGATCTACTCTTGTTTCTTAAGACTGCGCATAATGATGAGGCCGTGCAGGGTTGTGTGCTCTCTATTGCTTTTTAGTGACTTTGAGCAACTTGCTATGTCCTTTGGCCTTAAGTCTTCCTCTATGAATTGAGAGACTGCATAGAATCTGTGTTGGTTAATCAAGTCATTTAAGATAAGATGAAAGCGTGATCTTTATTATTATGATTAATTTTTAGAGCCCTGAGCAGACATACTTGGAGGCTTCTGAGTCCTTGCTGCCAGCTCTTATCAACTCTCACACCTGTGGTGTGTGTTTGTATTATCCTCTCTGATAGGCACACAGCCCTCCAGGCACGTGCTACCCATCTCTCTGGCCTGGCCTAGCCTCTGTTCTGTTTTCCTTCCTTCATTGACTCCTTTCCTAAACTTAGCTGGCTCTTGGCCCAGTCAGACTGACGTTATGGAGTCAGTTGCAGCCAAAGAAACTGAAACTCATTTCACACGAATTCTAGTGTTTTAGTCAGACATGGGGTTTTCCCCATGATTGTGTGGGTCACCCTGGCTCTTCTGGCCACTCCTATCAAAGTGTGGGAAACAGAGAAAGTCCAGTTTCTAGGCATCTGGGCTCCCAGGAAAGCCAGAAGCAAAGCCATTTCCTCCCATGGGCTTTTGCTTCCCCATATGCAGACTGAACATGCGTCTTGATCCTTCCTTACATTTGGGGCAACAAATTGCTAACTTGGACCCTCTGCTTCCAGAGGGTCCCGTCTCTAATGCCTGCCGTCATAACAGCTCTACCACATTCAGACTCGATGCTTGTCACCTAGCTCCACCAGCTCTTCTCACCTTTACCACACAGGACAGTGGCTCTGAACACCCATGTGAGCTGCAGCTGGAGACCACATGCAGTGTGATGATGATAAGAACTGTGTTTGGGTCATACAGGACCCACCACGGGTCACAGGAGTGAGTGAGGTCGGGGTGATGGGGGCATGTGTTCTTCCAAAATTGCTCATCAACAGATAACTGTAGGCCCTTCTCTTCCATGAGAGGAGTTCATTTGCATTGTTTTCTTCTGCATATTGCTTCTAGGATTCCTTTTTTTGTTTCATACCCTCATGAAATTTTTTATCCTTTACGCTTTAGGAAAGCTTACTGCCAGAGCAGTTTTGCTGCCCTCCCCTCCAGAAGGAAGTCAGATGGAGCAAGGCAGACCTGAATTTGAAATCAGATAGCACTTGCTGTCTCTGCACCTTTTGTTAAATCTAGCTTTGGTTTCTCTTATGGAAACTGGGCTTATGACACCGGGGATGACCCAATGGAGGCAGTCAGGAAATGGCCTCTTTTTGGTTCTAAGTGGGTACTTAGAAACCAGTCTCCAGATTTCCAAGCTCTGGCATTTCTTTCCTTACTATCCTCACCTTCCCAATAAAGAGATCATGTCAGCTGAGACTTTGGAGGTACATGGCGAGAAGTGGAAAGCCGAAAGTGATGCCTATCAGGTTGGACCCTTGAATCAGCTCAAACACTCGGGCTGGAACTCTGAGAGATTATTCTGCTTAGGAAGAAGCCGGTGACTCATACCATGTCTCTTCTTCCTTCCTGGCTGCCCCACCCCCTGCAGGCCAGCACACAGACCCCTTTAGATGATCTTGACAGGCTTAAGAAGGAAGTGGCAAAAAAGTGCCTGGATTCTGCCCCGTTTTTTGATCTGGCCCCAGAAGGTCCCTTGTTCCTTATGATTTTCTTCCAGTCTCATAGATGGGGGTCTCCAATTCCTGGTTTTTCAATGCTGCCTCCCCTTCCTCCGTTGCCCACCCCTCAGCACTGAAGCCCTCAGAGTCTTCTACCCTCAGAACCTCCCTAGGTCTTTAGTGTTAGGAATGCCAGGATGGGTAGGGAAGTCCCCTTGGGGAATTTCGTTGGGTTGGAGTTTGGAAATTCTGCACCTTAGTCATTGATCTACACAATCATCTCCATATCTCCAGTCTACTAACATGCATTGTTGACAAATTATAAAGTAATATTTGTTGACTCAGTCAAGAAGGTGATGTGCTGGGGGTGATGAGGAGTGGTTTATAGAAAGATCACACCATAGGAGATGTGGCTTGGAAGAGGGGCAAGTGTCAGAGTGTTGTTTCTTAACTGGATACACCCTGGTCCTGTAACACTGTGGATTCCCGGTTCTAGGGGAGGAAGCACAGCTTTGTCATTTGCTTGCTGGGAGAAGACATCTGACCTGTAGGAACATCGAGAACAAATACCTTGGGGAGGAGGGGTGATTCCATGAAAAAGTGTCAAGGTGACCCTTGAGACTGAAGCATGTATGTTGTGTATAAAAGCTAAACAAATAAACTGACCAATGCCCCACTCACTCACCATCCCTGTATCCATCCACTCTCATCCATCTATTCATCTTGCCTAGGGGATGCACCACCCCTAGTCCTCTGGTAAGAAAGATCTAGGATCTCCTCATAAGGGATTCATTAACAGTTAAGACAGATGAGGACCCAGGGAAAAGAATCTATAAACATGTTATCAGTGTACTTGGAGGGGGTGTCTAAAAGTATGCTGCTAGGGACAAAGCCACTTCCTTTTAGCTGTGGGACAGTAAGAGATGAACATAGTAGACCACCAGAAGGTTGCACAGAAGGGAAGCAGAGACTGAAACTAGGATTCAGCACACAGTGGACAAGTTGCACCTTACTTTCCACATCCATGAAATGGGGAGCATGAACATAAATAAGACTCTCTTCCTTGGCTGCCTTCAAGCACTGCTGTGGAGGCGAAGTGAGTTAGGGGAGGTGGAGTCACTTTCCAAGTGGCAGAAGGAGAAACTGAGTCATCATAGTTACATGTATCCCCAGAGTGGCTCCTATGTTTCTGACTTTTCCCATACACTCACTGTCTACCGCCTGCCGGTGACACTAGAGAAGGTCTGTGAAGTGATTTTGACCCTTTGGTAGGCAGCATTCAATATCATCTACCTCTGAGAAGTGGATGAGCAAGGCTCTGGGGGCCTAAGGTGGGCTGGGTAAGGATGTAGGTGTGGGACTGGGCTTGGTTTATTGTGGATTCAAACAGCCTCGATGACATGAATTCTGAGCCTTTTGGGGTCTCAGACTGTTTCAGGAAGGAGCTGGGTTCTCCAAGTTGCAGCCAAGTCAACATAGCGGCTGACATTGATAGGCCTGTGATTGATGAAGCAGCTGTGAAGGAATTCACCAGTATAGAAGGAAGCAAAGTAGAGTTTGTTAGACATTGGGTAAAGGAATAGAGAGAAGCTACTGGCACAGAGGGGTTCCAAGGGCTATTTTTATTTTAATTAAAATAAATTGTAAACGTACAGCAGTCTGAAACTCAAAGAGCTCCATCTGCCTCTGCCTCCTAAGTTCTGGGATTAAAGTCATGCACTGCTATGCCTGGTTGCTTTTATGCCAGGGGGTGATTCTACAAGAGCAGTTGAGCACTATTTCAATGTTACAGTAAAGCATGGTAAATAAGAATCTGGGAAATGATGGGCTGATGGATGTTTATTCCGGGAGAAATCACTTATACCAGAAACAGATAACTGCCACAGGTTCCAGTTCCAAGGATGCCTCCGAATGCTCTCTCTGTCTCTGACCAGGAAGTAAGAGATCAAGCTGGGGTCCGGGATCCCAGACCTAGTCCCCCCAGGTCACGCCTGCACCTGTCCACACACCCCCGATGGGCATGGTCAGTGCAACAGGTGCGGGGCGGGTGCATGCCTCCTGGAACAATTGCAGCTGGAGTCTATCACATTAGCGATTAACCACAGTCTAGGCTGGAGACGATAGCTGTGACCTGAGTCCGAAATGGCTCAGTATCACCACAAGTCCTAAAATGACGTTCACACTTTGCAGCTAGGGTTTGTGATGGTTAACTTTCTAATGAGATAATGCCTCTTCATACACTAGTGGCCTGGCTCTGAGACAGACTGCTTCAGCAGCAAAGGCTCCCCACAGCCACCTGTCCCCAAACAGCACTGAGGCCACTGTGTGTGGGGAAGCATAGAGTTCTAGAGGAATTAGCCTTGGCTTTGCAGGATTTGAGGCCATTATTTAGAGTAAGACAGGTCACCTCTCTGAACTTCAGTTTTGTCATCTGTGAAATGGGCAGCTAGATCATGGGGAGCAGCCTATCAATGGCTCTGGCTCATCTTGTTCTCTGATGAGTTTCTGGGCTGAGCACAGGCCTGTCTGGCCCTACTTAGCTGATTTCAATCTGCTAGCCATCTGTTTTCATAGGAAAAGCATTCCCTTGGCTGCCTGCCCTTCACTGGTGTTGAGCTGTACACTGCTGCAACATCTGTGGAATTTGGCACTATCTGCTAAAAATTTGGAAAGAGCATATTGTATTAATAAGCACTAGGAATCCCACTTTCAGGTGCTTATCTCTCATTTGTACTCACACATCTACAACTTACTCTTCACAAGATACCGTGTTTTGTGTTAGTGAAGGGTGGCGATAGCTTCATTGTCTATCTTAAAGGACGGATGAAGTAACTCTAGCTCTCCCATATGGTGGCATGTCAGACATCACCATAGGAATGAGGCAGATCCCATACACAGAAGCAAAATGAGCTGAAGGAAACAGTAACCATAAGGAGCCAGAGGGGAAGAATGGCTGATACACTTTACGGCAATGTGTGTGTGTGCTGGGGTAAAATAAACAAAACCAAACCAAGAAGTGCTGGGGGTAGCTCAGTGCCAAAGCACTTGCCATTCAGCTATAAGGACTCGCTCTCAGTTCCCCACATCAAATAGCTGTGTGATGGTTTGTGTTAGTGCATATGCTGGGCAGTCCCTGGGGCTCATTGAATAGTCAGCCTAGCGTGGGCAAGTTCCAGGCTGATGAGGAGACCTTGCCTCAAAAACAGTGCTGGGTGGTCTTTAGTATTTATTATGGAAGTAGCAATTAATATTCTAGGTACAAACCCACCAGAATTAACTTCTGCTGGGGAAAATATACTGGGTGCTTTATATTCCCAAAAAAAGCCCCAGAGAAAGAAAATTCCTTCTTACCAGGGTGTGAGCGGTAAGAGCTGCAGCCTCAATCTCACACTATTTAGCCTTAGTTTTCCCTTTGATAAAGCACTGAGAAGTCAGCCTCTTTAATCAGTTACCAGCACATTTTACAAGTCCCCGCTGGGACTTAGTTTGCCTGGACATTTTATGAGTCAAGTCCTCCCTGAGATGGGAAGGGTGTGCTTTTCTCAAGATTTTATCTGCCTTCCTGGCTCTGAGTGATATTCGTTCCCTATTGTCAGAGTTGTTCATTATCTGTGGATATATAAACTGGAAGCCTTATGGGAAGAAAAGGAACTTATAGAGAATTTTAAGCTTTTAGAGGATTTTTAAGGAGGAAAACTTTTAAGAACTTTAAAAGAGAACCTTAAGCTTTTAGAGGAAAAATTATTAGAGAGAACTTTTAAGAAGAAATCATTTTTTAAAAATTCTTGTTTTATTAATTTATGTTTTACACTCTAATCCTAGCTCCCACTCCCTCCTCTTCTCCCACTCCCCCCATCTCCCATCTGCTCCTGGAGAAGGTAAGACCTCCCATAGGAAGTCTACTAAGTCTGTCCCAAGGCACCTCTCCACCCCCACACCCCTAGGCTGAGCAAGTTATCTCTCTGTATAGAATGTGCTCCACTAAGTCAGTTTGTACAATAGTGTTAGATTTAAAGAGAAATCTTACAGAGAGATGTTTGAGGGAGAACTTTGGGGAAGAGTATTTCTTGAAGAATAAAGAGCCATGAAAAGAATGATCATGTATGAACCGACTCAGTGGCCCTCAGGTCTTAATAGTCAGCCTCAATCAGCCTGCTGGAAATGACACATAAGGTTGATATTTTTGCCTCTACACACATGCACATACAACCTGCATGAACATGCATGGGGGGGGAGAGAGTGCCACCTATCATTAAAAACTAGCAAAGGTGAAGGAGGAGCACGGGTCATGGTAGGAGATCCCTTCCCTTACATACTTCATACCTTTAGAATTTGTGTCATCTGAAACTGTTGGGACAAACCTGCAAATCCAGCACTGAGAAGGCGGGGCGAGAGGAGGATCATGAGTTGGAGGCCCGCTTGAACCACACACTGAAAATCTGTCTCCAAATACAGCAATAGAGAGAGAGAGAGAGAGAGAGAGAGAGAGAGAGAGAGAGAGAGAGAGAGAGAGAGAGAGAGAGAGAGAGCACCCCCAAACAAACAAGCAAACGAAGGACTTCATGTCAGGTAAGCGTTCAAACGTGTGATCATGTCTAAGAAGTGGTGGCCGGTGTTAAAGGACGAGCTCCACACAAAGCTTCACTCAGGCTTCAGAGCTCACTGAATCCTCTGAACAGACATCACTGCTCTCAGTAAAGGCTCTCTGAGGTGACCCGACTCATGCAGGGCCTCCCTATTCCAGCCCCTTCCCCCAGCCCTTACCTTCACAGCCCAGGGAAGTGGGTGGGCTTTAGAACCACGTTTGAAATAAAGTGACCTAGCACTATGCCTCCCTCTCAAAGAGCAACAATCAGGAAGAGAGGGAGGGTGCACCATCGCCTTCTCCGACTGACCGTGTTGTGTAGGGGAGAGAGCAGTCCCCAGAGTTGCATGGGCTTTGCTCCTGATTCTGGTCTCTGGATTTGAAGTGCCCTGTTCCCGCTAGACAGTCCCTCATATGTAAAATGGAATGGTTTTTCCTTGGTGCCTGGAAAGAGAAATGGTCATTTAATGTGATCCCTGGCACATAGTAGGTGCTTCCTAAACAAAGGCGCTTGTGTTCTGTGACCTCTGTAATCCCAGACAGAGAATTCCCATGGAGCTCAGTCCCAGACCCAGTGAGAGACCCAGCTGCTCTTAGCAGAGGCTCCCTGAGGTGATGTGACACACAGAGGCTCCTCCCTGACTCCTCCCCTCACCCCAGACCTCACCTACTCTCCCCTGTACCAGGTAATGTATAGTATGAGCGGTTCCCTTTAGTCCTCATAGTTAATAGTAGGCAGTGCTTTCTTCCCAATGTCACGAACATGATGACCCGGGCCTAGTGAGCACAGCTACTGAGGCAGCAGCCCAGTGTTTGTCTCTGTTTCCAGTTGCCCTCCTGTGAGCAGTGACAGGGCTGATGTGTCAGAAATGGGGGCATAAAGTGGTAGGAAGAAGCCCAGGCTGGAAGAGGGGAAGGGGGCACAGAGGGACTTGGATGACTTTCACAAGAATATCCCTGCCATTGCAAGGTGTCCATAGGCAAAATTGAGCCAAACCTGAGGGATTCTGGGGCTTTGCTGGAAGGGGAAAGCCCCCACTCCTTGTCTGAGGTTGGCAGGAGCTGTAGAGTAGTGAGACAAAAGAGGAGGCAGGTGGGCATCCAGCCAGACCTGCCACAGTAGCCACGGCAGGGAGAAGGGCTGCAGGCCAGGGGAAGCCAGTGGGAACCTCAGCGGACACCTGCCTTCCTCGTGGGCCTCCATCCATGGTCACACGGTCCCAGGGGGAAGACAATAGCAGCAGCAAGTCCCAATTAGGCAAGAAAGCGCAACCATACACAGAGATGTAAAGGAAAAGATACAAATGCTAAGAAATGTAAGGGCTGGGACTGGAGAGCTGCCTCGGCAGTAAAGAGCTCTGGTTACTCTTGCAAAGGAACTGAGTTTGATTCCCAGCACCCATAACTCCAGTTCCAGGGGTCCAATGTCCCATTCTGACCTCCATGAATGTCACACACACACACACACACACACACACACACACACACACACACACACACACACGGAACATAGACACACATGCAGGCAAAACAGCATACCCATGAAATAAAACGAATCTTAAAAAAGAAAAAGGCTCCAGAAGTGCACAGAGTTATAGCAAGAATCTAAGTGTGTACATTTAAACTGACAGGAAATGAACGTTTACTCCCATAACCTAAGTGGACGTATATTTCCCTTGGTATTTTAAGGGCCTGGTGGGACACCCATGTTCTCCTTTCTGAGTCATGTCCAGGTATTTGGGGGCTCACAGGGCTGTCCATGTCCATAGGTTCTTGTTGAAACGCCCTTCCCACAGTAAACAGGACCGTGAGTCTGTCTGCAGGCTTTCTAGCAGTCTGAGGTTCCCCCACAAGAAAGGACATGACTCATCAGTCTGGGTGGTCCCTGTAGCCCTTCCTATGTGGCCTTCCTTCCGGTCAGCTGGGATACATATGCAATACCTGGACTCTCTGGCTTGCACCAGGATCGCTTGTTGGTTTGCAGGACATCTGCCTTCTTTAATAATTCTGGCAAAAAAGGCTGTATGTTTCCTCTTTGGTCCTTCCTGACAGGGTATGTAGCAAGACTCTGTCTGCCTTATGAGTGTACTTGAGGAACGGAAGAGATGAAAATAGGAAAATACGATTTCCCACCAGAGAAGAGAGTGGCAGAGCAGATCTTCTGATAAGGAGTCCTTTCTTACAGTCGACACCATGAACAGTGTGTCTATCTGCATGTGAACTTCGCAACCTGTGCTAGTCCCTGCGAGGAAGCATCCCACTACCCCAGAGACACTTCTTCACTGGTCCCTACGCCCCTCTTCCCCACTGAAAAGATGCTGTGTTTCAAACAGTGGACCTAGCAGAGCCCTCAGAGCTGGGTGCATCAGCCTTCCTGCACCTTCACAGCATAACCACACCCCAGGGAAGACACACAGACACCATCATCTTTACTTGTCTTGTGCAGATAACCACAGCTGCCGTGAGTTCATGAGAGCAAAGACGGTGCTATGTACAGAAGACCGCATTGCACAGTACCCCTCCCCATCCTTCCTCTCTTAGTTCCTCCCTCCCTCTCCTCCCATGATACTCTCGGAGCCTTGCTGGAGTTAATATAGATGTTCCATGTAGGGCTGAGAATGCCACAGTCATGCACTCTCACCTGTCCGACCAGTTATGAGTCTCTGCATTAACTTTTATCCAATGCAAAGAGGGGCTTTCCCAACCAAGGCTGAGAATAGTATTAGTCTATGGGTATAAATATAAATATGTAAAAGGCAGTTTGACAACATGAGCATCCAGGAAATCAACTGTAGTGTAGTAGGTTTCCTACCACAGTCTATAATCTCCCCGGCCTTTAGAAAACAAAAAATAAAGTTTGTTTTTTATTTTATGTGTGTGAGTGTTTGTTTATATGTATGTCTGTGCACCACAGTGGTATCTAAGGATGTCAGAAGAAGGCATATACTCTCTCAGAACTGCAGTTATGGGTGGTTGTGAGTTGTCATGTGGGTGCTAGGTGCTAAGTGCTAGGTGCTAGGTCCTTTTCAAAAACAAGTGCTCTTAACCACGGACGCGGCTCTCCAGCCCTGCCATAGGTGTCCTCGGTGTTCTGTCTTACATGGGTCAGTGGAAGAAAGAGTCACTCCAGCATGTTTGACTGCTTCTACAGCAGCAGTAGGGGAGTCCGCTTCTGATGAGCTGACTGCCTAGTGCGTGGCTTTGCAAAAGCCTCTTTATTGTTGCAGAGACAATTTTTTAGCAAGTCAATTTCTGCATACTAAACCTCCTGTCTGGAGTTGTTTGAAGGAACCAGTACAAAAGCAGTTCTCAGCCATATGAGACTTGCTGTTTGCCAGGCTAGTCTTGAGACTAAGTTACACAAACGTTCTGAAATTCCTCCAGGCAGAGCAACTCAGGTAACAACCACTGACTTCAAATGAAAGGTGTTTTTCAAGCCCTAGGTGCCATCACTCCGGAATTCATGCCAGATACAGTGGATCTGTTGAATCTTTCACTACACTTAGGAGTTTGGCCAGGTTTACAATGTCAGGTATGAATTCCCTTCTGGGGAGTAAGCCTAAGAGCCAACTAGAAAGCTTTTGGTTACCCCGACAGCACCATGCCACCATTGCATCAATGGGCATATCTTGCCTGGCAAGGTCAGCATTGTATCATTCAGTGTTCAGTGTTGTTTAAGACTATTGGTATGTTTTCTCCTGCAGTGGATAGAAGTGAATAGCGCCTTCTAGCTCTATGAAAACTAGCCAGTAGGGAGGAAGTTTCCAGGTTGGTTCCTTGTTTATTTCTCTGTGTACCATAACCAAATTTTATACGTCTTTGGTAATAGGATCTGGCCATCTAGTAATAGTGGCCAGCCAAGAGCATTGCTCTGGCTGTTTTCAGGGCCTGTGGGGGCTCCCTGATTCCATGCCCAGCACTGAGATTTTTATTTAATAACCTTTGTCTTGTGCAGAAAGCACTCCCCCCTCATGCCCCTTTTACGATCTACTTTCAATCACTGTTTCTTTTGTATGTTGCCCAGGATTTCCCCCCCCCCCCAACTATGGACTTACTTCATGTAAAGGTTGGTGAAAGGGACAAAAACTCAGGTTAAGTTTTTCATTCTAACTCAGCCAGCCCTAGTGAGATTGAATTTCTTTCTTTGTCCCTTAGCAGTCTTAAGATGTGACTCCATCTGGTGGTGTGTGTGTGTGTGTGTGTGTGTGTGTGTGTGTGTATGTGTGTGTGGTGTGTATGTGTGTGTGTAGTGTGTGTGTGGTGTGGTGTGTATGTATGTGTGTGGTGTGTGTGTGTGTGTGGTGTGGTGTGTATATGTGGTGTGTTATGGTGTGTATGTGTGTGTGTGGTGTGTGGTGTGTGGTGTGTGTGTGTGTGTGTGTGTGTAGGCCACATCTGGGACTAATCTTTCTGGTCAGTCAGGTTTGGCTGGAGTCCAGGAGACAGGCACTCCCAGGAAGACTATGTGGTGGGCAGACACAGAGCAGCCCATTTTCACTGTGAGGGCCAAATGTGGAACAGGACACACTTCCCTCCACTACTCTACCCCTTTTTTCTCAGAACACTACCAGCCAGTGTGTGGGCACAGATCCCGCTTCCCTGAACAATAGGAAGGGACATTAGGTGGCTTAAGAGACCAGAATGAAAGAGCAGACATCTCCAGTCTTTGGTGTCTTCTGGTCTAGACATCACCTGGGATTTCTTTCTGTTGGTCAGTCTCTTCTTGTATTGCTGTCTGATCTTTTGTCCCCTACTTATCACTTTTACCCTTTCTGTCTTCCCCGTTCATAACTTCTTGCCCACATTACACACAATGTAGTTTTGTTTCTTTTGCCTACCCAGCACATGCATTAAGGTTCCTTTCTTCCATTACCTTTTATTTAACAAAAGAATCCCCCTTTTAAGAGCTGTTGGGATTACTGGAGATTTCCCCCCCCCCCACCCCATCTTACTCATTACCTTCAGGTGAGGCAGGCCAGTCCCCGGCCAGAACCTGGACCCATCATGTTAGTGTCAGGCACACTTCTGTGATTGTAATGGAATTAACTGGGAAGAAAGAGCTGGCACATTTTAACCTTCTATGAAAAAATCAGAACCACAGCTACTCCAGCTGAGTTTCAACACTGACTGTGTCGAAATTAAAGACTTTGTAGTCAGATAACAAGCAAATGATGCCACCAGCGTGTAGACTACATCCACCTCCAGGGTAGAGATTATTGCATTACTTAGTACCCAGATAATTTGCAAATGCATTTGAAGATGAACTCAGAAAAAGTTTGGTCATCTTACTCCATATGAAGTAAGGGATATTTGTTCTTTCTCACATCTATTTTCCTGGCCTATCACAGCCGGACTAGCAGATTTCCACATGTAGGCTTGGTTACTCCTTGCGGTGCATTTCAAGGCTGACTAGAAGATTGCTATGGGTGGCAACGAGCCTTTTTAAAGTTGGTTGTGGTTGGCCATGAACAGCAACACTCCAGTACACATCCTGGAATCCACATTATACAGCTTACTTCCAAATACCTAGGGCCACATAGGTATGTAAAAGATTTTTTCTAAATGGCATTATTAGCATTGACCACACCTTCCTTTTTCTCACCATTAATTCCAGTTAAAGAACATGGCTTTAACTTTGACCTTTTGAGTTCCCATTACTGTTTTTTAGGTCTGGATTTGCCCTAAATTCTTTAAAACAAGATGGGTGGTGGTGGTGGTAAGATGGCTCAGGGGTTAAGAGCAGACTGCTTTTCCAGAGGACTCAGGTTCAATTCCCAGCACCCATACAACAGATTGCAACTGTCTGTAATAGCCCCAGGAGATCTGATGCCTTCCTCTGACCTCCACAGGTACCTGGCATGCACATGGTGCATGCACAGACATACAGCCAGGAGGTACAGGTGATTCCCAGCCATTGAGGTGGATTCTAGGAACTGAACTTGTATCCTCTGGAAAAGCAGTATTTGTCACTGGTGTGTTTATGTACAGTTGAATGCCTTTCTTAGTCACTCTCCTATTCCTCCTTTTTTTTTTCTTTTTGTTCTGTTTTTCGAAACAGGGTTTCTCTATGCAGCACTTACTATCCTGGAGTTTGTTATGTAGAATAAATTTGGCCTTTCTGCCTCTGTCTCTTAAGGGCTGTGATTAAAGGAGTATACCTAACTCTACCTATTTTTTGAGGTAGGTTTTGATGGTGACATCTTAGAGATTGATTGATAAGGCCGAGCCATGCTCAGGGAAATGGTCTGGTAATTAATCCAATTGTTAATGAGACTGATTTGGAATCACCTAGGAGATTAAGGAGACACGCTTGCTTGTGTGCGTTTCCAGAGTTAACTAAGGGAGGAAGACCCAATCTGAATGCAGCATCACTATCCCATGAGATTTGAAAGGGAGAAGAGGAAAATCCTTAGAGCAGTTTTGGATATAGAATTTGTATTTCAGCTAGGCTGAGGCCTTACAGCCCCCTGTCTCTGCCTCTTTTGGATCTGAAGTTATAGGTGTTTGTAGGATGTGTGGCTTGTTACATGGTTGTTGGGATTCAAGCTCTGGCCCTCAGGATTGTGGAGAAGATGATTTTAGTCACTGAGCCATCTCTCCATCCCAAATACATTCTTGACACTGACCTTTGGGATCCTGAGCCTCAGACCTTGCCTTTCTGGTCTGCTCAGTATCAAATATCTTTTGCCCTGAAATTCTTGGGGAACCACATTCATTTTCTTGTCACTGTGACAGAAACAACTTAAGGGAAGGAGGATCTCTTTTTGTCTCCCAGTTTTAGAAGCTTTAGTGCATGGTCCTATGGCCCCATATTCTTGGACAGAACATGGCAGCATGTGACAGAGGAGAGCTGTTCACTAAAGTTATTGTCCACACGACGGGACAGTGCTGCTGCATTCAGAATGTGTCTTCCTCCCTCAGGTGACTCTCCAGGAGGTTGGATTTCATTTCCCGTTGAACCACAATCCCATTGGATTATGTCTTGGGCACTATGGATATTATGGCATGGTGACTCTAGATACTACCATACTGCTCTGATTGATGAGTTTTCTGTCTTTGTTTCACCAGGCCATGAGCTCAGGTTCAAACTGCAAACTGTTGTGGACAGCAACTCGGATCTTAGTTTCGTTCTTTAGCTGCCAAATGCTTTTAGTCTAACCAAATTTGTATGGCTCAAGGGTCAGCCAGAAGCTTGGACTGAATTTGTACAAAGACTTTGGGATTCTCCTCTGTTGGCTTTCTCCCTTTCTATGGTTGCCCTCTATTCTTCAGGGTGACTGTTGCCCCAGGCTCCTTCCTCTGCTCCATTGTCTAGAAATACCACATAGTTTCTATTGGGTTTTATTGAACTGAATCCATCCTCAATGGCAGCTTTAGTTGAACTCATGTTACTAGAGGTCAAAGCCTGGGTCCTGGCTACCCTAACAAGCCCTCAAGACACCTGTTAAAGAGGCAAATCATAGTGAAAAGCAGAGAAAGGAGATTTAATTTATCCAGTGTGGCCACTGTGGGAAGAGATCAGCGACAACCCCTCTCAGGTTCTTTTTTTGGGTGGGGGGATGGGGGGACTCAAGACAGGGTTTCTCTGTGTAGCTTTGGCTGTCCTGGAACCTGCTCTACAGACCAGGCTGGCATTGAACTCAGAGATCTGTCCGCTTCTACCTCCCTGGGCGTTGGAATTAAAGATGTGCACTATCACCGCCTGACTCAAGTCCTTCTTTGTCATATTGGCATGTGGTTTAGATTTGAGTAGAGAACAACAGTTGTTGGTTTCTAAGAAGTCCTGCTCAAGGTGTGGTCTGGCCCATCAGTGGCCCACCACTGGCTCCTGTCTGGCTTGCAAGGTGGCCTGTCTGACAAGTTGTCAGAACTGGGAGAAAAATTCCTCCTCTAGTGGTACCAATCTTCAGATTTCTCCACCCCCCTCCCCACCTGCCTCAGATGCCTGGGAAAATTCCAGTTCTTCAGGTTCCTTATTTCGGTAATCTGATAGCCAAAGGGAGGGTGTTTTAATGGACTTCCTTGTTGCCATAAATAAACAGTGAGCAAAGGCAACTTGGGGAGAAAAGGTTTTTAGTTTAGTTTACTGGCTATAGTCCACCATCTAGGGAATCTGGCAGGAACTCAAGCAGAAGCTTGAAGTAGATATCAATGCAGGAATGCTGCTAATTGGTTTGCTTTCTGGCTTGCTCAGTTAACCTTTTACAGCCCAGGCTCACCTGCCTAGGGGTGGTGCTGACCACAGTGAAGATGGGCCCTCCTACATCAATTAGTTATCAAGAAAACACCCTTCAGACATGCCCATAAACCAATCTGTCAAAGACAATTCCTTAACTGAGGGTCCTTCTTCCCAGGTGTCTCTAGTTTATGCCAAGTTGACAAAAAACAACATGGAAGGATACAAGTATTTCTTGAGACCATCGTTTATTTACTTATTTTTCTTGAGACAAGATTTCACTTTGTAGCTCTATCTTAGATTATCTTTACTTGGGGCTGGAGAGATGGCTCAATGGATCATAGTACTGACTGCTCTTCCAGAGGACCTGGATTTGATTCACAGCACCCACATGGCAGCTCCAAGCTCACACACAGCTCACAACCATCTGCAACTCCAGTTCCAGAAAATGTCCTTTTCTGGCCTCTATGGTACACAGACATACACACAGACAATTTAAGGGACAAAGCTAACCTGTAAGCCTCACTTGTCCAAGGACAGATAACTTCCTAGAATGTTATGGGAGATAATAAACCACATGATTTCTACCCCCTAAACAATTTTTTTTTTTTTTTTTACTCAGTTGCACCAGATGTGCTTCATTACATGGTACATAGGCAGGGAATAAGTCAGGATGTATGCTTGCCCCTGATTGGATGTAGGCAAGAGGTTCATCAGCATATGTGTTTGCCCTGATTGGATGTAGGCGGGAGATACACAGTCAGGAAGCACATCAGGATACATGCTTGCCCCTGATTGGACCTGATGGGAAATATGGTGGCCATATGGTTTTGTCTTTTTGAGCCTCTGCAAAATGTGACTCATCACCATTTTCTGGGAACCCAGGAATGGACCTGGCCATCATTCTGGCCAATATTTAATTAAAGCTTGCTTCAGTTTGACTGAAAATTATGTAATGGTCTTATTTTTGGGATTAACAGCAAAGTACTCATATGCATAAATCTTTTTATTCAGTTTAAAAACATTGAGAGTTTCTTAGAATATTTTGATCATATTCTTTTCTCTCCCCAAACTCCCCCCAGGGTGGGACTTTGTGCCCACTTTCCCTTCTCCATATTAGGGTTGTCATCTGGTTGGAATCTGTGCAGGTCTTGTGAATGCCGTCACAGTCTCTCTGAATTCATATGTACATCCACTCTGTGTGTCTGGAAAATGCTGTTTCCTCAAAATCGTCCACCACTTCTGGCTCTCCCAATCTTTCTGCTCACTCTTCCCCACTGATCCCTGAGCTCTGAGGGGAGGGATGTGAGAAAGACATCCTACTTAAGGCTGAGCACTCCAAAGTCTCTTACTGTCTGAAGGGCTCTAACAGGCTCAAGCATCACGGCAAGCATGATGCTGACAGGTTTTGTCGTTTGTCCTTCTCTTCCTTACATTCCTAAAGCTAGCTACCAAGGTCTATCCCCTATTTGGTCACTTCCTCCTCCTAAGACTGACCACCAAAGTCCAGCTATCAAATCGTTGAAGCCCACCAATCAAAAGCATCCTTTTGGCTGCCCTAATTAACATACCCAATCAAAACAAACCAATTCATTCTAACTGGTTTCCCCCTTTTGCCTATGGGCCACATCTGTCTACTCTCTATCTCTGATGAGGATAGAGTGATGCACTGATCTATGGGTGTAGCAATATGTCCTTAGGACTCGTTTTATTTCTATGGTTACTTAACAGAATAGTAACAATAGGTTTTCCCTTAAGTCCATGACCTATTAGTCTTGGGTTCTTAGCCACTTTAACCATACCAGGTATGGGTTTATCCCATGGAGTGGCCCTTAAATCCAGTTTTTAAAAAGTGGTTGTCCCTTCACATAACTTTCATGCCACTATTTCTCAGCCAGCATATCTTATAGACAGGCCATTATTATGACTTGAGGGGTTCATAGCTGGGTGAGATTAATGATGGCTTTTCTCCTCCGGTAGCATGGATAGTACCTTTCAGCTATGAATACTAGTCAGAAGGGGTGACACTTTCAGATGAGTAACAGATGTCTCCATGATATGTGGTGTCCTCAGCAATGGCACCTTACTATTGTAAAGGGTAATCAGTAGCATTGGCATTAGCCTGTGATGTCTGGGGAAGTCTATGGGGCCCATTTGGCCAACTTCTCAAAAAGATGCAACCCATTCCTGGCACTGGAGTTTGCATTTAGTAGCATGTGTTGCCTATTTGGGGTATTATCTCTTCCATTATATGGAATCTCCACGAAAACTCTCTCTCTGTATGTGTAAAGGTAGGAAGATTCTATAGTAGTGGGTTTCCATATGGCTTTTTGTTGTTTTGTTTTTCAAGACAGACTTTCTCTGTAGCCTTGACAGTCCTGGAACTCTCTCTGTAAACGAGGCTGTCCTTGAATACACAGAGATTCACCCACCTCTGTCCCCCAAGTACTGGGATTATAGGCATGTCTGGCCCCATGTGGTTTTATAAAGATCTTTAATGTTAGTTATCCCTCATGTTAAAGGAATGTCAAAATTAATAGGAAACAGCACTTTAGATTATTGTTAAAGTTAGCCCTTTTAAAATTTTATTAAAAGTAGGTCAGCATTCAAAAAAGTGTCTCCTTAGATGATTTTCACTCCTGTGTTACACATACTAAACTCTCTCTCTCTCTCTCTCTCTCTCTCTCTTACACATACACACACACACACAAAGGAATTGATGCATTCCTGTTGCTCACTATTTTTAATAATGCCCCTCCAAAGTCTAACTGCTTCTGTATTTCAAGTTCTCGGCTGTATTTTCAAAACTGCTCTTGAGAGGTTATTGTCTTTCTTTGTGGAGTGATCAGTTAGGCATTTTAAGTGCTTGGGTCTCTGGGCTGAACACCTAATCCAGGGTGATTGGTGAATCAGGATCTTAATAAGATTCTACTAGCATTACCTTTCTTGGAGGGTGTAACATGAATAATAAAAGCACAAAGACTGATATTGGGGTTCAAGCTGAAGATCAGAGAAGCAAAGCAGCCGGCACTAGTTCTTACCTCTACCTCAGACTGAAATGGGTGATCCCATTTCCAGAATCTTCAGAGGCAATGTTATCCTCTGAGTTCCTTTCTCCTCCTGCCTTATATTCCTTTCTCCGCCAAGTCATATCAGTCATGCCTCCATCTCCCTAGTGCTGGGGTTCAAGGTGTGAGTTCTGTTACTCTATTAGAGTGATTCACTCTCATTTAGCTCTGGGTGTTCTTGGACTCACAGAGATCTTCTGCCTCTGTCTCCTGAGTCCTTGGATTAAAGGTGTGTATCACCACTGTCTAGCCTCTATGGCTTGGGGCTAGCTTTACATTCTGAACCCTCAGGCAAGCTTTATTAAATATAAATAACATATCATCACAGGAAGCTCTTATCAGATGGTACAAAGCTGTCCTTTTGCAATTCTCCCAATTACTCTCACTTAGCTTCATAATGCTTTATTGAAGCTGAAGTGTATGTATGTTAGTGTATGGTCTCTATTCACTCAAAGCTAAGCTCTGTGAGAACAAAGTTTAACCCCATGTCCTCAGTCTAGACCAAAACCCTCAGTTCCCTCTCAAGGAGAGAAAGCAGGGAAAATGTGGGTAAGGAGATGCTTTGGTGATTGGACATGCAGACACATTGCTGTTCTGTAACATGAGTTTGCAAGCCCTTTAAAAAGAAACTAATTGGCATGATTTTTGACCACTAGAGGGCAATACCCACCAACTTTCCCAGGATTAAGTTAGTTCAACTCCCCCAAGATTGAGTTGATCTTAAATTAGCTCCGAATCCTTCCTGTCCTCCAGAACACAACTTAAAATGCTTGTGGTGGCACATCTCGACCCGGATCCCTAGTTTGCAACCCAAATTGCTGTATAACAATGACTACATGTCCCACCCAAGCTTTGTGTGACTCTCCTGATAAATGTTTAGTGAGCCAAGGGCCTTGGAAAGGCACAGTCAAATGAGAAGAAGCAGTTTGTCACTACCTAGAGAACCGGGCAGCAAGTTCAGCTGACTTGAGCTCTGCCCTGAATGCAATGGATCTCTCCTTTGCATCTAAGAATGGGGACAGGTTAGACATTATCCTCAGAAGAACTGAGAAAATTGTCACTCAATTTTTCTGTGCTCTGTGGTGCACAAGAGAAACCGCATGTTTAGGGTCCAGAGGCAAAGAGTCCTGCGGTGGTCAGGCAGGGTGAAGTTCTGGGTGTGTGCTGTTCATGGCACGACTCCTTTCCCACCAACCTGTCTCCTTTCAGACAATGTGGGACCATACACCACCACGTGCCTTTGTCTTCCCTTACCAGTGAGCACCTGCTAACAAGCAGCCTTTCTCTGGGAAGGTGCCTGGGAGTACCGAATCTTCTGTTGAGTGGGGCATGGCACTGGGCGCTTCATGCATGTGAACCCGTACTATTCTCCTTTAACTTACAACTGAAAATACCTCAGGGTCCGTTTTACATCAGGGTCCCCTTGAAGAGGCCGAGTACTCTACACATCAATGCATATGCAAGCCCTACATTTGTTAAAATCCTCCCTGAGCCCAGTGTGGTGCCATGAGCCTGCATGAATGAGGCAGGAGGATCACCGAAGCCAGCCTGGGCTGTGTAGCATCATAGTTATCGGATCCTAATTCCTTGTTCCGGGTGCTGGCTGTATCTCAAATCATGTGATGCTGTACGTAAGACTTATCCCCATTGTCTCCTCCTAAACTTTGTCCCATCAAGTATGCCAGGGGCCAAAGAATGCATGGAATTGAGGGACCCAGGCAGTAAGACATCCTTGCTACATTCACTACAGTCTCTAGTTTCTTTCCTTGATCTTTTCACTCTTTCCCCTTAGATGCCAGGGGCTAGCCAGTTCCTTCTCTTAGTCCACTCCGGAGTCCTTCTGAAGCCTCTGCTCTAGTTTATACCTATATCCGGGGAGGGGAGTTTCTTGCCTTAAGCGTGGTTGCCAATGTGTTTTCTTGACAGGGTTTGTTTCACCCATAGGATATGTTCGAGTTTTGAAGAGGATGGCTGTGTTTTCTACTTCCTTGTAAAGTTTGTTCCAGATCCTGTGAGGGTCACAGCACCTCTGTGATACTTCCACTCCATTTTTCAGATGGGTAAAACAAGCCATTGCTAATGAATGCTGCACTCTGGGGAGGTTAAAAGTATTCCCCCCCCTGTATTTTTGTACATTGATTCTTCAAAGCCTTTCTGCAGGAATTGGGGAATAGCTAGTGGAGGCCAAGCCCTAGGCAGCCTACACCATGGACCAGGAGGCTTCAGGCGCAAGCTCCGGAGTCCCTTCCTTTAGTCAGATGAGCAGTCTCTTCCAAATTCAGAGAGGCTCAAGTCTGCATAGATTCAAGATTTCTTTTGTTTAAAATATGCTTTCAGGAGCCGGGAGAGACGGTTTAACGGTTAAGAATGCTGACTTGTCCTTCTAGAGGTCCTGAGTTCAATCCCCTCACAACTGTCTACCATGGAATCCAGTGCCCTCTTCTGGTGTATAGATGTGAAAGACCCCCACTATGCTTATTGCCTGTTTAAATTGCTCTTGCTAATTTGCCAAGGTCAAGTTATGAGAAAAGTACAGGAGGGAACCAGGTGCTGCTCTCATCCAACGCCAACCAGATATCTGTGGTCTGTAGCTTGGACCAAAGCAAGGTCAGCAGGACAGTGTCCAGTATGCTGAGATAGTCATAACTGAATTCTTTGTATTCTTTGTGCCCAACCCGAATAACCAACTGTCCTTGGTTAACTACAACTGCAACATTTAGATGAAACAATGAAATCCCTGTAACCATGCTTCTGCTTCTGTAAGCCTGCTTCTTGCCACCCCAACCCTATATAAACTGCCTGAGTTTTAACCTCAGCACGCTCAGTCCCCCCGAAAGACTGGAAGCGTCCACAGGTACCTGTGTAAACAATAAACAACCTCTTGCACTTGCATCCAGTGGTCTGGTCTCGTCTCTTGGGGGCAAGGGCCTTCCCCCTGACAGGCTCCAAACTCTTGGGGTCTCTGGGGGTCTTTCAGATGTACATGCAGACAAAACACCCATGTATGTAAAGTACATAAGTAAATAAATCTTTTTACAAATAAGCTAAAATATGCTCTCAGAGTTGGAGGAGGGCAGGGACTGACATGATCAGACAGACCTTATATATGTATGAAATTCTCAAAAAATGCATTAAAAATGCCCCTGCTTCTAGTGTCAGATGTACCATGGCGGTTTGAATGAAATGTCCCCCATCAGTCTCAGGGACTTGAAGAGTTGGTCCCCAGTTCTTGGGGCTGTTTGGGAAGCTCAGTGTCTGGAAACACCCTAGATGCCCCTCAACTGAGAAACAGATAAACAAAATGTGGGAAATTTACACAACGGAGTATTACTCAGCTGTCAAAAACAAGGACATCAGGAAATTTCCAGGCAAATGGATGGAACTGGAAAGAAATCACCCTGAGTGAGGTAACCCAGACTGAGAAAGACAAACATGGCATGTACTCACTCTTAAGTGGATACTAACTGTTAAGTAAAGGATAACCAGAGAGGCTAGGAAATAAGGAGGGCCCAAGCAGGGACAATACACGGATATCCCTGGGAAGGGGAAATAGAAGAGATCTCTTGGGTGGACTGCAGACAGTGATTTAGAACCTTATGAGTCCAACTCATTCTTTTGTCAGTAGTTAGTCATGTGCGTGCTATACGGACTCTCTTCAGAAGGCATGTGTATTGACAGGGCCTCTTTGAAGGCTACAACATTTGTAAAGCTGTCTCTGGGATCCCTGGTTGTCCACCCCAAATCTTCGTGGTGGTGGGGAGGGAACATGTGACCAGAAAAATGTTCTTCATATTATCCAGAGTTATTTTCCTACTTTCTTTCTGTCCCAACTTATCACTCTTGTTTTTATGCGTGACCTTTACTCATTTGGGGTCAATCCTTTGTGTCATATGAGAGTAGAAAAAAATTCAGCAAACATCGTTTTTATAGTCTATTCTCTGTCAACTGGCCTCCTGAGTTCCACAAAGCTGGTAGTTGTATAAGATACTTGCAAATAGGTTTATGTGGGGGAATAGGGAAGAGTGTGAGTTGAAAAGTCTAGGAATAACTCTTCAAAACAAACACAACCAACCAAAGTCCTTCTGGCCTAGGAGTTTCTGGCAAGCCTTGTATTATGCGCTGGGTGGGGGTTTTCCTTTATATGTATGTATATGTATGCACAGTCTCAATTAGGTCTCCAGTTTGATGTTTAACTTTGAATGCCTTCAATGAACGGGGATACAAAGACAATGCCATTCCAGTCCCAAGCTGCCAGCCATGGCCCCATGCTTCCTGTTTGCAGTTACGTCATGTTCTACAGGACTTCGAACCCCAGTCCCCTGAGTTGGACCCTGGTACTGGCTAAGGACTCTGGGACTTTTTGCTGTCTTGGGTGTATACTCTCATACTGTTTGGTTTCTGTGTTGATCTGGCCTCTGCTACTGACCGCTCATCCCATGTCTAACTCTGCAAATAAATATCCAGGCTTGACTATATATTGATTTTTGTAGGTGATTACGTAACTGCCAGGCTGTGAGCTGGGGGCAGGGACTGGATGTTATGCAGCTAAAACCTTTGAAGTCTGATGGAGTGTAGGGCAGAGACAGACAAATTCCTGCCTAGGACAAGGTGTGTGCAGGCGCTCACCTCTCTGGGAGGAACAAAAGCAGTCAGTGCTGGTCCCTGGTTGGGGGTTGAGAGTAGAGTACTCCCCTTTACCTGTTCCTGTGTCCCCACATGGGTATGTGGTGACAAGATGTTTTTGTTACAAATGATAGAAATGAAGATTTGATGACTATGAGTAGTATTAAAAGAGGGTGGGGGGGGGAGATGTGGGCCAGGTGGTGGCGCACACCTTTAATCCCAGCATTCAGGAGGCAGAGGCAGGTGGATCTCTATGAGGTCAAGGCCAGCCTGGTCTATAGAGTGAGTTCCAGGACAGCCAGGGCTACACAGAGAAACCCTGTATTGAAAACCAATAAAGTAAAATAAAGTAAAAAATGATGCACGAGAGCCAAAGTTATACTCTAAGCTTTAATTACTGTGCCTAAGAGATCCATTGAAAAAAAAATGCCTCTAACCTGTAAGTCCCTTGCCCAAGGATAGATTCTTCCTGAGATGCTAGGGGCTGTTGTTTATGGGAGGTAACAAGCCACAGCATTTTCTCTATTACACAAAAGTTTGTTTGGTTCAACTGCACTAGATATGCTTGATCACATGAAGGCAGGAGGTACATGGGCAGGAAATAAAACTTATACACATTAAATAAACTGAGATCCAAAAATAATAGCAATGGGAGAAAATGGAGTCAGGAAAAGAACAAGATGTACAGAAAATTCAAGAGTTATATGAGGCTTTTAATGGATCAAGATTCACAGGGTAGAGATGGGCTTTTTTTTTTTTTTTTTCTTTCTGGTAACTGGACCTCATGGAAAACTAGTGGATTGATGTGAGGCAAGAAACTGAGCTCAAAGAAGCAGGTACAGGACAAGAACAGTGCCTTTCTCGGCAACAAGAATATGTTCTAGAAGATGTGGATATGGCCCAGTGGTTAAAATTTGTGGACAGGTGTTTGGATCCCCCAAACCAGGTGTGGTAGATCACCTATAATTCTAGCTTCAGTAGGTGGAGACAGGGGATCCCAAGAGCAATCTGGCCAGCAAGACTAGCATATCAGAATCTCTGGGTTGGATCAAGAGACCTTGCCTCAGTGAATAAAGTGGGAGAGTGATAAGGATGATTCCTCATCCTTGGGCTTGCACACACACACACACACACACACACACACACACACACACTACACACACACACACACACACTACACACACACACACAAACTCACACACACACAGTGAGAGAGAGAGAGAGAGAAGGAGAGAGAGAGCGAGAGAAAGGGAAAGAGAGAGTTACTTTCTACTTCCTCCAACTTTGACATTTCATTTCAGGACTGAGACATCTCAAAGTACTGCTCTTTATTTTGGACACCGGTCAGCTCCCCTGCCCCTGACTGTGAGGTTGCATGGCTGCATTCTCACAGGCTTCCGCCTTCTTCCCCCAAACCCAGGCTTTCACAGAAGCATAATCATCAAGAACAGAGGAGCTGGGGCTGAACCACTCCTCTGATAACTGTAGAGTAGGCTCAATTCTTGAGAGGCAGCAAAGGAATTTTGGGATCCTTGATGTACTCTTTGACCCATTCCTCCTTAGGGTTGGCACAGACTTCTACATTCTTCTTGGTGACAAAGCTGCAGAGACAGAGTTAGACTATCATGGGCTGTGGAACAGGATGGGGTACACAGTTGATATGTTCCTGCAACTCATAGCTCGTGTTTTCTAGAGCCTTCCTTTGGTTTCTCTGTATGGGTCCTCCAAGGCCTCAGTAGCCTCTAGACTTGACCATCCCTTCTTCAGCCCTTACCCACTTAAACTGGACATTCAGGCTTCCAATGGTAGCAATTTATTGGAAGGCACAATTTTAAGTGGCAGAGACAAGGATTGAACCCAGAACCCTGAAAGCCAAAGCCCAAACAAACCCTTAGCCACAACCCAAGCCAGTCTAGGACGGAGACTCTTTCCTTACATCCCATGTCTGCTCCATTCCCCCTTCCCATCTCCATGGAAACATATGTGGGGACATGCTCACATGATTGCTGGCAGGTGGCAGTTGAGGGCCTCTTTGTACCCCGACACCCGTCTCTTCGGCAGCTCTTTCTCATAGTACTTATGGCAGCAGTTGGGAACAGGTTTTATTGACTCGGGCATTCCTGAAGGAGTCACATTATGAGTTGAGTCAGGGAGCAAAAAAGGAAAACATAACGCTTCCCTCCCTCTTCCATCAATCACATCCCACTCCTATGATGATGAAAATGTCCAATAGCAGGGCCTGATGACAGCGTGATGGGGAATGGCTGAACTGAAAAGGACATACGTGCAGGCACATGCATGTGGCATCTTTTGCCTCTGAACTGAATGGCATCAAATGCAACAAACAACTCAGACATTTGCCAAGGAACCAGGAGGAGCTGGCTCACTTCTGTTTCCTGGTGACCAAAAGAAGCACATAGGACCTGAGCTTGTGGTATATGCCAGGATCTATGGGGTGAAAACATGAAGAGGTTGCAAACTCCAGCCAGTGAAATGGATGCAGCTCACTATTTAACAAATTCTGACATCATAGAAAGTCACAAACACAGGGCATGGGAGGGAGAGGGAACTGGGATCGATATGTGAAATAAGAAAAATAATAAATATTAAAAAAGAAAAAGGAAAGACACAAACACATCCACCCATCTCTTAGTCTCTTGCTCAACGGTCCCCTCCCTCCCCTGAGTTTACCCTCTGATATTATAGACCAGTTGGGGGGTAAAGGAAGTGAAAAATTAACGACAACTGTATGAGATCCACTAGAGAACAGACACAAATGTCATGGGAACAGAGTGAGAGCACCTAACCCAGTGTTGGAATTGAGGGGGAAATCTCAAAGTAGGTTGTGGGGACCTAAGTGGGTTCCCAGAGGAGGGATATGAGCTAGACAAAGGGTTTGTAGGCTCTGGAAGAAAGCAATGGGGAAAGGCCTAAAGGGGCGTGTGTGTGCATGTGTGTGTGTGTGTGTCTGTGTGTGTGTGTGTCTATCTGTGTGTGTGTGTCTGTGTGTGTGTCTGTGTGTGTGTGTATCTGTATGTGTGTGTGTCTGTGTGTATGTCTGTATGTGTGTGTGTCTGTGTCTCTGTGTGTGTCTGTTTGTGTTTGTATCTGTATGTGTGTGTGTCTGTGTGTGTGTGTCTGTGTGGGTGTCTGTGTGTGTGTGTCTGTGTCTCTGTGTGTGTGTCTGTGTGTGTCTGTGTCTGTCTGTGTGTCTGTCTGTGTTTGTATCTGTATGTGTGTGTGTCTGTGTGTGTGTGTCTGTGTGTGTGTGTCTGTGTGGGTGTGTCTGTGTGTGTGTGTCTGTGTGTGTGTGTCTGTGTCTCTGTGTGTGTGTGTCTGTGTGTGTGTCTGTGTCTCTGTGTGTCTGTGTGTGAGCTAGTGTTGTGAGTGCTGAGCAGTTGGGGTAGCTAGAATACAAGAAAGAAAGAGGGAGTGAGAAAAGATGAAAATGGGATGTCATGGAGGACAGGTCACACTCCAGCCAAGCTATGGTGGAATCTGGACTCCATCCTATAAGCATTAGAGATCCTGAGGGCTGGGAGAGCATGAGAAGGGGGACATGGAGGACGAGTTGGAGAAGGATAAGAGTACTTGATCCAGACTTCAGATCAGCTCCTACTAGAGTCTTGAATAAAGGATTCTTTTTGTTTGTTTTGTTTTGTTTTTTGATCCAGGGTTTTTCTGTGTAACAGTCCTGGCTGTCCTGGAACCCTATCTGCAGATCAGGCTGGCCATGAACTCAGAGATATGCCTGCCTCTGCCTCCCAAGTGTTGGGATTAGAGGCATGCACCACCAGCATGGAAGAAAGGACTTTAATCACTGGTAATTTCTTAATTTCTCTAGGTTCCCTTAAATGATATAAAAAGACACATACACACTGTATGTATGTATGTATGTATGTATGTATATTTGTATTTTTCTCCAAAATGCTAAGGATAAAAAGTTATTTTTAAAGTACATATGTTGCCAAAGAGAACACAAAGATACTTTTATCCTAGAATCATGATGAAAATATTTGAGAAGATGCCAAACTCAAGAACCTGAAATATAGAAAACTCACTCCATGATTGGTATAATCGAGAAAAAAAAATGGTGGTGACTTCTCTTGCCTTGGAAGTGGCTGCATCTCTTCTCTGTGACGTTGGGTGGGTATTGGCCTTGGCTGGTGGTTGCTCTTCTTAACCCTCCCCCGACTACTCACTGGTTGAGACTATCTAGGAAGACAAGCTGGAGACCACCCCTTGTACTCAGACATTCAGAACACAAATCCTTCTGTAGTCTTATCTCATGCCTGTGGCTGATGACTAAGTTGAGAGCTCTGTCTGACTGACTCAGGCTTTTATCAGGCCATTTTCTCTTCCTTGGAGCCTGGACCCACTGCTGTGAGAGTTCCTGTCAGTGATTCTCATGGCTTTGATTATCAAAGTAAGGTCTAGAAAGCCGGGGTCATCCTGAGAGAATGTGGACTCACTGCACTTGACCTTTGTTCCTCTGTGTCTGCACAGGTGGAGCCAGGCTGACTCTAAGATTAGGACAGACTTGAAGGTGAAGGTAAAGGCTAATGGCAGCCTAAAGCATTATGTGTACAGAAGGGCTTAGTATTTCTGTGCCTCCTTTGTTAACAGTGCCAATCAGTGATGGCAGAGGCAAGGGGTAGGAGCGGCCAAGCGCTCTTCTCCATAGGTTCCAGTTTCCTCTCTCTCTCCACAGCTCCATCGCTATTAACCCCTTTCATTTTTCTGCAGACTTCCTTTAGTCTGGGGGGGGGGTGGTGGAGTAGAGAAGGGAGTCATACAACCTCAAACAGCATGCTCAATCACTCCTTAGGGACTCAGTTTGGTTGCCCAAGAGCTCTAACAATCTATGCCAGCACTGAGAGGAAGGGGTACCTAAGAGCAGACATCTCATTCCTAGGCTTAGATCCGCGGGATAGCTTTGTCTTTCCCCACCCCCTTTTATTATATACATTTACAATGGTTTCTCTAATGCTTCCTTATTTCCCTCCTAAATGATTCCTTCTGATCACAGGATTCCCTAAGGAGACGCGTCTCGGCTTCCTAGACTCACCCACCTTTATAACCTCTGGTCTCTGCCAAGCCCAGTCCTATTTACGAGAAGAAACGGAGGATGGCAGCTGGGTTTGAAGGGACCCCAGGGCTAATGTGACCAGAGACCTGACAGAGCCTTTGGTATCACCTCTCAGCCATCTGCCTGTTCTCCCTTTTTGTCTCTGGCTTTCAGAGACATGTGACTCACTCGGCCGGATGTAGAAAGCAAAGGCTGTGGTGAGGATGGTGAGGAGGATGAGGAGGGAGGCCAAGGAGCCCTTCATCTTGGTAGGGTAGTGCAGCAGGGGGCAGAGCTGAACGGGAATGCCTACCCAGCAGGCCGTCCTTACTCTGCCTGCTCAGACCTCTGGACTCTGACCACTTCAGAACTGGCGGAGGAGGAGCCACAGCAGACCTCTCTCTGTTGGCTGAAAGAGAATGTGCTAGAGTCTAGAGCTGGTGCATGCTTCAGGGCCATAGGCCTGAAATCTGTGTCAGAAAGTGCATGGAGGTCTGTGTGACAAGGATGTTCTGTCAGCTGCCTCGCATGCCCTTCCTTGTTTAGTAGAGCGGCAGCGTGAGCGCCCTCCAAGGCCACAGACATTTAGGGGGGGTAAGAAAGTTGTCAGAGCAGACATAGTAGGAGATAGATAGGCTGTTCCTAGAACAGAGCTATTGGCTTTCACTATGTTTCTTACCACTATCTCTGTTGAGGTGGGAGAGGCCTGGGGTGGGGTGGGGCTCAGTTTCCCCTCAGTGATTGGCCTATGGGGAAGGGTAGAAAGCAGGGTTAGAGAGAGTGAAGATTAAGGCAAGGACAGGGTCTAGTGGCCAGCGAGGAGAATGTTCCCATCTCCACTCCAAGAATGCTGAACTGAGCCTGGGCTCTCCCATGGCACACATCCTTGGAGCCCCAGTTTTTTTTTTTTTTTTTGTGTGTGTGTGTGTGTGTGTGTAAGTGCATATGCGTGTGCAGGTGCCTGCAGAGGCCAGATGAGGTCATTGGATCCTCAGGAACTATATCCAGGACATTGGAATCTTCCCAGTGTGGGTGCTAGGGACGCAAACTCAAGTCCTTTAGAAGAGGAGAAAACACTGTCAACTGTTCAGACATCTCTCTGGCTTCTGGAGCAATTTTGGCTGCAACTAGCTAGTGTCTTCTGAGTACTGCAAGTGCACACTTACCCGCTGTATAGCCGTGGCCAACTGTGCCCACAGAGGACACGGTCTAACACGATGCGTCTGATGCCCAGCTTATGAGTTTGCCTTTTGCTCTCGTGGTGTGGGTTCCTATCCAGATTTCGATAGCATCTTTGTTCTTTTTGTTGTTCCAGGGTCCAGTTCCAAGTCAAAGGCAGCATCCAGAGGAGAATTGGAAGATGCAGGCAATTTTGCTGTGAGTAGGCTGTGAGGGTTTGAGGGACAGGTAAGAGTTTCAGTAAATGAACAATGGGAAGCAGGGGGAGAATAGGGAATGTGTAGACCCTTAGGATGCAGTGATCATTTTTCAGCTGTTTTCTGGCTCTGGAATTTCATAGGTCAGATAGGAAATGCAAAGGAGCGACAATGAAGTCACTTAAACATGACTACAGAGGTAGTGGGAAGAATGTTGCAAGCTCAAGGTCCTGAACATCCAGGAATACACTGTAGTTATGCAATCAAATTCAGGTGTGGGTACATTATGAGGCTAAGCTGGATAGAAACATAAGTGTCCATTACCACCATGGCTCCAGACAGTGGTCAGGTGCTGGAGTAGAAAGGTCCTCTCATCCAGCACCATTCTGGGCAGCATCCCCACTCTCCAAGCACTGGAGGAAGGGTCCTTGGTCCACAAGACCCACCCAGTTCCCTGAATTCTGCATTTCAGTCCTCAGATGCTGACACATGACTTCAGAGAATCACATCAGACTCTCCCGTCAACTTTAGGCAAGCTTTATCCCAGCCAACTTCTCTCTCCTCCCCTCCTCCCATTTCTGGAGAGAAGACATGTGGAGAGCTAGCTTCGCTTATCCATTAAGGCAGCACACCCTAAGAAAGGCACAGAGTAGGGAGACCCTGTTGGGGTCTCACATTGTCGCCTCTCCCCTAGCACATACTCACCGCCCAGGGCATGGGTGATGCTGGAGGGGTGCTTCAAGGGGCTCTAGACTTTGCTCCCTATTCTCCTGGGGATGGCATCACCCTCATAAGGCAGAACACCTACGCTTTATGGTAGAGATGAGTAGAGCGAGGGAGCAGTGAGCCAAGCTGGCCTCACCCTATTGTCCCCAGGGGAAGCAGGCACTGGTCTTGGGGACACTGAGGGTGAAAGTTGAAGAGGATTCAGACTGCCTTCTAGACTCCCTCCCCCATGCCCCAGCCACTCCATTCCTGGTCATTTCTCCATAAGAACTAGCTTGGAAGGAAGATAAAGGGTGACACTCATGTGAGGGAGACTCAACTTTGCCCTCCAGATGGACAGTGAGGATGAGGAGGAGGAAGGGCACGGTGGCTGCCAAGAGAGCTACAGGAGGATTGCCGCCTTGCTAGGGATTCCCAGGTCCTCAGGGTGAGGGAATGTTGAGAAATGACTACAGAGGCTAAACATTTTTGTAAATAAGAGAAGATCTTAAAAGGAGGCAAAAAAGCAGCGATACCTCAGCAACTTACATCCTGCCCACTTGCTAAGGGTGGCTGGAAGAAAGCTCAGAGAGCCATGATTTAAAGAAAGAACTTGCTCTCCATTTCCAGTGGGAATAACTCCTCTGCAGCAGTCCTGACTTTAGGTGTTTACTGCATCCATAGGGTAGAGGACAATGGCTCAGACTTAGCCAGAGACTTCAAGGCTGCTGTGTGTCCTGTGCTCAATACTTGTTTCGCGCCCGGGAGCCAGGCCAGGTGGAGCTTGATGACTGAGGATCTGTTCGTCTGGAGCTCTACTGAGACGAGGTCTGGGGTCCCCCATGTCAGGTCCCATCGATCGGGCCCAGGAAATGTTCATTTAAATCCTGAAGTAGGCCTTCTAGTTCCCAGCAGCACCGTGGAGTGAAGCAACACATGATGCTCAGGAGAGGATTCCTTCTGTAATGGCTGTGGCGTGTTCTAGCCTCTCCTAATCATTTATGAATAGTAGCCCATTTAATCTTTACAATGGCAGCTGGGATGACTGAGGCTCAGAAGCAAAACCTTTGCTTTCATAGTTGGTAAGTGAAACTGGGGTTCAAAGTCAGGTAGTTTGAAGTCCATGAGTTTTAAAGAGATATGGGAGCACCAGCTAAGTTCTCAAAAAAAAAAAAAAAAAAAAAAAAAAAAAAAAGTCTGGTTGTTTGGGTTTTCTGCAGCCAAGTCCTTAATTAGAGCTCTTCCTGAGCTGAGGGAGGGGGTGCCTTTAGGGTCTTTCCCTGTTTTCTGACTTTATCATAGAGAGGCTTTGTTTGGAACCTTAGAGAATGATTAACAGGGATGGTTTCAGTGAAAGGTGAAGGCCTAAAGCTCTATGTTTGAAATGCCTAGGACTATGTCCTCATTGGGGTAGAAACCCTGTAATTGGTGTATGATTTCTGTTATTGTGTAGCATGTGTGCTGTGAATTAAACTGGCCATTTATTGAATAAAGTGGGGGGAGGGCATGCTCAGACAGGAACAGTAACTTTTTTATTTGTATCCATGCAATGATTTGAATGCAGGATAGACCCTCAGTCTAGTGACCTGTGTCTTGCTGTTCTTGGGGCCGTTGTAGTTAGGAGGTTGTTTAGCTTCCCCTCCTCTCCTGGAATAAGTTGTGAAGGAAAATCTATTCTTTATCATTCAAACGAACCTAGCATATAGCAAGCTACCCCCCCCCGTGTGTGTGTGTGTGTGTGTGTGTGTGTGTGTGTGTGTATGTGCGCGTGCGCATGTGAGCGTGTATGTGCATGTGTATCAATGTTGAGGATCAAACCAAGGGCTTCATGTATTACAGAAAGAATTTGCACTGAACTACAACTTCTGCCATAAATACACATTTTTAAAAGAAGAAGGAATAAGACTGAAGACTTCTGGGTAAGATGATAGAAGTAGGCTTGTGTGAATAAGTGGAGGATTATAGTTAGTGAAACAGGGGAACTGTGACTACTGTACCATTAGTCAAGCTTCTCTTGTCCTGCTGCACTACCAAATGCTTCTTGATGACATCAATGAGCTTTTCTTCATTGCTTCATTAGGAACCTACTGCTGTAGCCACAGTGGTCACAATCACTTGGGATATGTCTGGCTAAATGCCAGGATGGACACTCTCTAACCTTGTACTTCCTCTACCTAATGTCCTAAAAAGTTACCATTAGATGCATCATATGGACATTTCCATCTCAAAGAGATTCTTGGTGACCACTGTTGCTAGGGACTGTTCCCTTACAGCCACCTCATAGCCTCTCACTGACACCTCAGCCATTTGTGACGCACAAGGTGCTAGAATTACTCCCACTGCTGTCCCTGCCTTAGCTGCAGAAGCCTTTTCCAGACCAAAGCAGGACCGTGTCAGCCACCTATCTGTGAATCACCATCAGTCATCTCCACAGCCGAATGAAGGCACAGCTCCGAGAATCTTGGCATAAATCCTCCACTACTAAAAACTAGATGTAAACTGTGGGGTGCAGACCCAAGCAGGGTAAGCCCTGAAAACAGGGCACGGTTGTGCTCATCTGAAATTCCAGCCCTTGGGAGACAGGCAGGTGGATCTCTGCGAGTTTGAGGCCATCTTGGTCTACATAGCAAGAAGTTCCAGGACGGCTAGGGATACACAGTGAGATAATGCCTCAAAACAAACAAACAAATAAACAAGCAACAGCAACACAGCAAAACAGAAAATGAGAGTAAGAAACCTGAGCGTGAGAAGACAATTTCCCTCCCTTCACGTTCAGGCTGTCGTAGGGGTGTGCAGCGCTCTTCCCCCACATATAGAAAGACACAGCTGAGCTGGTCTGGTCTCCCACATCCCTTTAAAGCCCTGCTTGTGGGAAATTCATGCTGTTAGTCATAGGTAGCAGGATTTTTATCTCCTGAGGGGATAAAGGAACCCAGGCCAGGGAACTCTAGTAGGAAGAAGTCTGTGCTTACAGAATGAATGAAATAAGGAAGTGGCTTCAGGATATAAAAATATAATTTAAAAAAAGAGATAGAAAAGGGGCACGCCATGTAGCTGCAGACGAAACAAGGGACCTAGGCTTCACTGGTAAGCCAAGACCACATGGAGATACACAGATGAATAAAAATGGGTTAATAATTAAGAGGGCTAGTCAATAAGAAGCCTAAGCCATAAGGCCAAACAACTTATAATTAATATAAGCCTTTGTGTTTGTTTGGGACTAAATGGCTTTGGGTCCGGGTGGGACAGAAGGGACAGAAACTTCCATCAACAAAATGGAAACAATGCTGGAGATGAAAAATTCAATAATTCTAAAAGCTCACCAGAAAACTTCGCCAACAGACAAGATGGCAAGAAAGCAAAAGTAGAGGAATGGATTGGTAAGTGAATATCAATGATAATTTTTTAAATGTAAGAATGGAGCATGTGAGATCTTTGGGATACCATAGAAAGGAGCAAATCTATGAATTATGGGCACTGGAGAAGGAGAAGAATTCCATGTCAGAGGCATAGGAAACATTTTCAGTAAAACTGTAAAAGAAAAATTTTCAAATTCTTGGTAACTAACTAGGGAGAAGCCTGTCCAGGTACAAGAGACAAACAAAACACCAAGTAGGCAAGGAGAGAAAAGAAAAGCCCACATCATATCCCAGTCAAAACACTAAAGAGACAAAACAAAAGGCCACAAGTAAAGAATTGATGTGGACACACAAAAGACCCTAGCTAGCAAAAAGCATAATGCTGGGGTCATTGCTATATCAAACTCTGTAGTATAGCAATACAAATGGCTCAGTACTGGCACAAACACAGACAAGAAGATCAATGGAATAGAACAGAAGACCCATACATATACCCACAGAACTAAAGATAACATGCTAGTTATGCATATGCCAAAAATACACACCGGAGAGAAGACAACATCTTCAACAAATGGTACCTGGAAAACTGATAACTGACTTCAGAGGAATGAAACTAAGTCCTCACCTCTCACCACGCACAAAAGTCACCTCCAAATGGTTCAAAGACTTTAATGTAGTCATGGGACTGCTAGAAGAAATACGGGATATACTTCAAGATACAGGAATAAGTAAGGACTTCCTGATTAGGACTCTAATTGCTCAGGGGATAAAGCCAGTTATTGACAAATGGGATTTCACGAAAGTCCCGGCTTTCATCACTAGCATTGCATACACACATGTGGTCATCCACATGTGTCATCCACACGCCTGTCATCCCAGCAATAGGAAGGTGGAAGTAGGAGGCTTAGGAGTTGAAGATTATTTCGCCTTTCCTTGTCTTGGCTTCCCTCTTATTGCCACGCCAGTTGGTTTGTCCTGTTGCTGCTGATGGTGACTCTTTCACTGATGGTGGAACAAAGCTTTTACGTGGACTAGGGATCAGTGGTTTTCCAGGACACTTCTGGGCTTCCAGCACCAGCTTTAGACTACTAAGGCCTTGTGGACTGAGTAACAAGCAATTGTCCCCAAGACGGAGATGACTATCATGGGGCTACTCTGACTGTTACTAACTTCAAGGAATAAGAAACTTCTGGGCCCTCAGCATCTCAGATGTATTTAGCTGTTGTTACTGGCCCTCCCCACTCACCGCAGGGTTTCTCTATGTAGCCTTGGCTGTCCTTGAACTCCTGATATAGGCTAGGTTGGCCTCAGACTCAGAGATCCACCTGCCTCTGCCTCCTGAGTGCTGGGATTAAAAGTGTGTGCCACTACACTCAGCTTCATTGCTATTATTTTAAAGCTCACTTAACAAGTTCACACACACACACACACACACACACAAACACACACACACACACACACAAACACACACACACACACACACACCTCAAGGATAAGGACTTGGTCCCTCCAAATTCCAAAATTGTCTAAAAATGTATTTTAGAAGGAATTTTAAAAAGTCAGCTGGCTTTGGAATTTGGCCCTTGTATGAGATGCTAGACTACAAGTGGAGGTGTATGCAGTATTCTAAGAGGTCTGAATGTAGACTTTTATATTCTTCCAAGTCATTCTTCAAAGTTAAACAAAAACTGCTGGGACTATATTCTTCCAAGTCATTCTTCAAAGTTAAACAAAAACTGCTGGGACTTCGGAGACCTACAAAGCTTATTCTTTGTATCAGCTGTAGTTCTTTTTGTTGCAAAGCAGTAGAAACTGATGCTGGTTGACTTAAACAAAAAAAAAAAACAAAAACAAAAACAAAAACAAACAAAAAAAAAAAAAAAAAAAAAAAGCAATTTCAAAGAACAGGATTGTCAGGAAGGCTTGAGAGGCATAGAAATCTATAAAGATCAGTTCCATGATCCATGATCTGCCCCAGCTGGTGTGGATGCTGCTCCCCCTGGTGGGCACTGCAATTAATGGTGCTGGTCCTGGGGTGTGTATCATTAGTGTCACAGAGCAAGTCCTTTCTTCCTTTCTTCCTTCCTTCATTTTTTTTTTTTTTTTTTTCTAGACAGGGTTTCTTTGTAGCTTTGGAGCCTGTGCTGGATATCACTTTGTAAACCAGGCTGGCCTCAAACTGCCTCCCAATTAAAGGCATGTGCCACCACCACCCGGCTAAAAAGTCCTTTCTTTCTATATTTGCCTGTAACACTGGATCGAGGCTTGAAGTGCTAAAAGGGAGTATAAGCATGGCCAGCCGGGGAGTCGAATGTTCCTGGCCTGGATCCCATGGGCACAAGGGAGAGTGTGTGCCTTTGTCATGTACAGAAGGAGGAAGTTCAAGGGTATATTCTAACAAAATGAAAAATGAGCCCAAGGGAGAGACCCCATGGGCTGCCTGTCATAGGGAATGAACTCTGGCTTGAGATAAGGACGCTTTCCGGTATGGCGGGATTTTGCTTTTGGCAGGCATAGGCATAGCATAATTTTCTGTGAATCAAATGAAAAATTAGGAAGTCCTGGAAGGACTTTCCCTAAGAATGAAGTAGTTACCATGATGTCCATGGTGTGACTGGAAACACGGAATAATAGCAAAACAAAACCTGGACTCTCTGTTGGCTAGTAGAAAAGATTATGGGAAGTCAAAATCTATATGGGACTTTTGATGAATCAAGTGGGTGTAGTAGAATCTCCCTTTGCCAGTGAATTTGTGTTAGTGGCCACACCCTTTGGGTATGGCTTCAGGTGGGGACATGACCAAAAGGTAGAGAAGCATGCAGTGGACACTCTCTCTTGGGTCTCAGGTTGCATCAAACTACAACAGTGTGATGTCAGCAAATGAGGACTAAGAAAAAGCTGTTTTCTGAGATCACAAAGCGCTTCATCCCAGACTTGCAGGGATGGCTCAGCAAACATGAACCAATAAATACAATCTACTGCATAAATGGACCCAACAACAGAAACCACACAATCATCTCAGGAGATGCAGAAAAGGCCTGTGACAAAATCCAACAGCTCTTCATTATTACAGTCCTGAAAACTCTAGAAATACAGGGAGCATGTCTCAATTTAAGGAAGGAAATAAACAACAAGCCTGCAGCCAATGTCATGGTAACTAGAGACAAACCTAGCCAATAAAGCAAAGGGACTGCACAACAGACACTTTAAAACACTGAAAAAAGAAATTGATGAAGACCCCAGGAGATGGAAAGACCACCCATTCTCACGGTCTGGTAGGCTTAATACTGGGACAATGACCATCCTACAAGAAACAATCTACAGATTCAATGCAATCAATCCCCATCAAAATTCCAATTCAGTTTGTCACAGAATTTGGAAAGAACAATCTTAAATTTCATATGGAAACACAAAAGATCTTAGATAACCCCACAGTCCTGAACAATAGAAACACCAATGAAGGAATTGTCATTTACAGAGCCCTGCTAAAAAAAAATAGCATGATGCCGGTGTAAAAACAAACTGATTGATCAAATAGCATTGAGGACTCCATGAAACAAGGACTTCCTCCAAAGGTTTTTAGATGGGCTTAGTGGTTCCCTCAGTAATGGGTAATATACATCTTTGATATGATGTCTACATTGGAATTAGCTGTGTTCTTAGAAATTTCAAAATCATTCCATGATGCCTTTTATTTTGAAGAAAATATACAAAGTTGTGTGATTCACCCTGTCTTTTTCCCCTGGAAATTCAAGTAGAATGAGTGAGGTACTTCCTCCCTCCACCCAATTTCAGCCCACGGTCCTATGAAACTGAAGAACAAGAAACAAACAAACCTGTGGCTGCATGGATGACCTTTATTAGGGGGTTTACTGATCTAGGGGCAATGGGAAGATATGGGCTCAGGCAGGATTGATTTCATCCTAGTTGAATTTCTCTGGCTTGCCTTAAGCTGACATCAGAACCAGACACATTCCCAAACCCCACAGGTTCATCCACTTGTAATCTGCTGGGAAACTATGCTGGAAAACCCAAGAGTTATTCTGAGGCAAACATGATGGTTCTGACTCAAGATGGCACTAGTCAGGAGAAGCTGAATTCATAAGCAAACTGCAAATACTATTAAAGGACAAATAGGGAACCAGATCCCCTGGAATTATAGCTACAGATAGTTTGTGCTGCCATGTGAGTGGGAATTGAACCCAGGTCCTCTGGAAGAGCTGTCAGTGTTCTTAACTGCTGAGCCATCTCTCCAGCCCTTGCCCTCTTATCTTTATCAAATGTTATTTGTAGTCACTGAGGTCAGCTTCGGGCCCTTCACACACTTCTCAGTTTTCAGATCACTGGGGTTGGTTTGGCACAGACAAGTTCCCCCTCTGTGACAAAGCTAGCTATGTTGTTTTAAACCAGAACAGAAAAATAAACGTTTTGTGTATTAATAAAAACAAATGCTTAGAGCCTCCTAGGTGGTCACTGAGGAAGACTAAAGAAAGCAGCTGCAGTACATGCCTTCCTTCACAAGTAAGGTTATTGTTGGCAGGGCTGTGGTCATGAGTTTTGCGTCAGGCTTTTTATGCACTTCTGAACCTTCAGATCCATGGGGTTGGCACAGACCCATTTCCCCTTCTTGGTGACAAAGCTGAAGAAAAAGGAGAAGAAAGATTATAAACAGAAGTCTCTAGTAAACAGGGAAGGGAAGCCCCATCCTCTAGACCCTCTGATTTTCCACTCAGAGAGGACCTCTCTAGGTCTGTGAGATTCCTTCCTTAATGACTCTTGGAGTGACCTGAGAACCCTGAAGTATCCTCCCCATCACTTGGTAGGATCCAGGGATGGGGCTTTCTTGGATACCTATTACCTATTAAGTCTTTTCATGTCTTGGAGGCTCCCTCGCTCCCAATACACAGTGAGTGAATTTGATACTTACATGATTCCTGGCTCCATACAAGTACCACTGGTGGGGAAATAATATATAAAATTTGTACACTTGATCCGTGAGATGTAGGAGAAGCAGCAGTCCACAGGCTCTTCAAAGCCTGTAGAGAGAGGAAGGGTCACTCAAGGGCCAAGTCTTTGCTCTTCAAGAGTGCTGTGTGCGTGTGCGTGTGCGTGTGTGTGTGTGTGTGTGTGTGTGTGTGTGTGTGTGTGTGTTGGTTGTGGTCCCAGAGCAGGTGTAAAAGTCCAGGACTCAGGGGATGCTTTCTCCTCACCCTACACTCATTGCCATCTCTTCCACACCCTCTAATGGGCCTAAGGTGGACCATAGTAGGGCTGGGAGCATGTCCACAGAAGGTAAGCCAGGCACAGTCACCTATAGGCAATTTCTGCCTCAGGTGGGCCGATTCAGTGCATAGAGAAGGGAACACTGGAGGGAATACTCATGGTCCATCCTGATCTTCCTGGGGATGTTGTTGGAAATTCCTTAACATCCCTGGTTATTTCTAGGGAGCATCCTCAACCACCCTTGTGACCTTGTTCTGTTTTGTCATCGGGGAGGATGATGCTCTGGCTCCATCTGCAACCATATGGTGCTTCTCCATATAGGCTGTAACAAAATATTTACCCCGGGGAAACACTAGAGCTTCTTCAAGTCCTTGCTTTGCCTTCAGGACCTCTTCTGTGTCTGATGCTGGAAGAAACAGTGCAGAGAACAGTGTCAGCATTTTCACTCACCACACCCATGCTCACCTAGGCAGACAGGCCCCAATGATGGGCTTCCATCACACTCTTGGGTTCTAGGTATGCCTAGGCCCATTAGTCCCTTTTGGTGACATGAGATTTTTCTGGCTTCATTTGAAAATATTCTGCTGACTCTGAAGCACTGTAAGTGAAATACAAATGTAATATGGTGACATCAATAAAGTGTCCACATACAGGGGTACACCCACAGTTCTTCTTACATTTCTGGAATCTTTAGGAATTCAGAAACTACACATTTTCTCAACTCCTTTGGGGACACAGAGTCCCTTGAAGTGAAGTCTAAGTTTGTATGAATGTCTGATTAAGGGATGCTCTGCAGAAATTATCAGGGATGTTAAGTGATATCCAGCAACATATCACTTTTTAAAATCCAGAATAGTTCTGCATCTCTAAATATGTCTAAGCCCAAAGATTGTTGCTAAAGGACTTTGGAATTTGCATTGTGCTAAAAGAAGGCAACTAACTCTTTAAATCGTGTCTTCAATAATTGTATGTAATTAATGTGTAGTAAGATGTGTGGCTACTTTCTTTTTTCTTTTTCTTTTTTTAAACATGCTTGATGTGATGTGGATGGGCTTCCAAAGTAAATCTTAACTAGTATTGCCTTTTCTTAAGAGTGTCATCACTAATTCGCCTCTTCATTTTATCCCTTACTACTTGTGTAGTCTTAAGTTATCAAAGGCTTTCTGTCTCACTTTTCTCATTTGCAAAAGGAGCATAACCATAATGATATACAAAGCTAAGCAGAATTGCTATTTTGTTCCCCCCACAAGAATGGTGAATTTCCATTTGTCCAACCCCTCAGGGATGCTGGAGGAAGAATGAATCAGCATCTGTAAGGCAGAATAGCATCCACCTGACAATAGGGAGTGTTAAGTACATTCCTGTGAGATAAATAGAATGGCTAGATGACTCTACTGTTTTCTTCATCTTAGTATTCTGACTGCTTAAGATCAGAACATCAGGGAGGGGTTAACCGCTTCTAAACAAAGGGTTCAAACAGACTCGTTCGTGTTCAATCCAACCCCTGCCTTCATCCCACCCTCAAAGGCCATGCTGGCTTTTCCCTTGTCCCTGCTCTTCTTAAAGTTAGGTCCTAGGCAATTAGAGGACATCATGTATTCAAAGTCTGCCAGGCTTTTTCAGACTAGGAAGTTTCAACTATGCCCCCCTGAACTATGCCGCACATTGTGCCCTGCCTCTTTCCCAATATCCCCAGTACAGAACCAGAAACCAGTCTCTCTATTTCTAATGCTTATACCTCCTGACCCAAGCCCAGTATTCTCCTTGGCTCTGTGGGGTAGGATGTATGATGTACTTCTCCTCCTTAGAAAAGTTAAAGAATGCATTCTTTTATTTTACAGGACCTCTCTGTGTTGTGCCCTAGTCACCTCCATAAACCAAAATACCATAGCTTCAAATGAGACCTTGTGTGAGCCATTTGCCTGGCTGATCCCAACGCCTTAAAAAAGGATGCTTTTATACTAACTGGTGTCAAAAAGTTATAGCAACACAAAACTGTTTATTTTCACAGATTTGCAATTTAATTACAGTGCTTTTGAGCTAGCTAAAACATTGGCTAAGATTATGTTAAGCCATCAAATAATTCTAGCTATTGAAAAGGAACTTCTCCAAATGGAAGCAAGGCATCAGTGTACTAGGATCCAACCATAAAGCTATTTTCATTGCTATGCCATAACTATAATTTTGCTAACCTTATTAATTATAATGTAAGTATCTGATATGCAGAATGTCTAATATGGACCTGTGGGTTGAGACCCACTGATCCAGAGGCTGCAGACAGAGGCAGCAGGTCTGTACTTGTGTACTGTTAAGTAAATGCCATTGCTCTGTCTGGGATAGAGATTATTCACAGCAGTCAGCGCTACCTTTCTGGGGTCTTCTCCCCAGACTTCCAGTTTACCATGGGACTCACCACTTATGATGCAGGCCTGGAATCCAAGAGCAGCTGCAAGAATGAAGAAGGTGAAGGCAGTAGTAAAAGGCTTCATCCTCCCTGTGGGCAGACCCAATTGGCCTTCAGACTGCTCACTGTCCTCTGCCCTGCCTTGCTATTTATAAAAGTAAGAGGACCAGGAAGTCCCAGGTTACAGCTCATAATGCTGCTCTTTGACTACATAATACTCAACACGCTAGTTCTAAAAGAAGGAACGAGTCTCGGAGCACAATGGGAAGTAGAGGGCAAAGGGGACACGGGGCTTTCCAAACTGTTCCAATCCATTCAGTCAGAGAGAGAGTAGATATTTCCAAAAGGATTTCTCCTCCCAAGAGATTCGTTCAGCCCTTTAGCACTGACTGCAGAATGGGAGTGGGAGATCCTTCCAGACTTCCAATGAGGGGTTAACTTGGCTAATGCTATTTCCAGTGGACCAAGACATACTGATTGAAGAAGTGAATTTATGTCTTACTAGAGATGTATAAAATTGATGTTGGCTCCTTCTTTCATTATTTCTCTTTAATTCTTTAAGATTTATTTTACGTTCATGAGTGTTTTGCCTGCATATATGTGTGTGTACTACATACATGTAGTGCCCATGGAGGTCAGAAGAGGGTATTCGATTCCCTGGAACTGGAGTTACAGGTACTTGTGAACCACCGTGTATGTGCTGGGAACTGAACCTGGGTTCTCTGCAGGAGCAGCAAGTGCTCTTAACCACCGAGCCAATTCTTCAGCCCTTTAGATATTTTAATATCCTTTAACTTAAGAGGGGAAATCTCTTTAGAATGTCTGTCAGGAGAAACATCTAAGGCTGAGTGTGGTGGCACTCACCTTTTTTCAGCACTTGAGAGTCAGAGGCAGAGCTGACTGTGTTAGTTGGAGGCCAGTCTGGTCTACATAGTGAGTTATTTAATATCTCCGTGAGTTCGTCAATGTTTGCTGCTTATTCATAGTTTTATCCTGATTCAGTCAAATAAAAGAGGAAGAGAGGTTTAGAGAGAAAGCTCATCGGTTGCTTCTTTGCTTTTGTGTGTGTGACCTGATGTTTATCTCTTGCTGCTTTTTACACATTTTTTTTGTGACTATTTAGTGATTTGATTATAATGTGACAAGATGAAGTTTGTTATTTGGTTGTTTGTTTTCAGGTCTTGTGTATTTGGTGTTCTAAATGCCTCCTCTATCTGAATAAATGGTTCTTTGCCTAGTGTGGGAAAAATTTCTACTAGGATTTCATTGGAGATGTTTTCTAGGCATTTGGAAAGGAGTTCTTCACCGTCTCTTACATCTGTAATTCTTGGATTTTTGTCTACTCCCAGTGTCCTGAATAGCTACAAAGTCCAACTCAGACCTTTTCTTTAATTTGTCCTTGTCCTTGTCATGTTCTAGTCCCTGTAATTTACCTTCAAGCTTATACAGAATGACATCTCCCATCACAAGCTCAGACATGCTGCCCTTCCATTGGCTGATTCTACCGGTGAGGCTTTCTGTGGAACTTTTATTTTGCCTCATTATATTTTGGATTTCCAGTAGTTCACTATGGTTTTTCTTCAGTGTTTCTATATCCACATTGAATTCCTTTCTCTTATCATGTATCATGCTCCTTATTTAATCAGTTGTTTGTTTGTATTCTCTTGCTAGCCTCCTGTTAAGCATGGAGACAGGAGAGGACCAGTTGAACTGTAGACTCTTTTATTTCCTATGGTGTGTGACATCCTGTACTGTCCCTGTACTGGGCAGGTGTGTGGCATTAATCTGCACTGGCATTTGCTTTCACAATTCCCATTCTTTGTGGAGTAGAGGTTCTATGGGCTTCATAGGTTTCCTTCTGCAATCTGGGCAGATTGTCTCATTCTCCTAAGACTTGCCAGAATGTAACCCTGTGGTGCTTTATATTTTATCTGGAGGGTGTTTCCCATATATGTTGGGAATGTGGGAGGAAACCACAGCACTGAGGTTGTTTTAAGCAGAGGACCTGTCTTCATACTTTCAGGACCTCTTGAGTATGAATCACCCTAGTGGAGGAATGCCATTTTGGGTATTGTATTGGTTACTTTAACTGGAAACATGCCATAACCTAGACTTACAGGGGAAGAGAGTCTTAATGAGGAATTATCTAGATAAGGTTGAGCTGTAGGCATGTGTATGGGGGATTGTTTTGTTAATTAAAATGGAAAGACCCATCCTGGAAGTGGATGGCACCATTTTAGGTGCTGGGCCCTGGATTGTGAAAGAGTACAGGAAGTTGGCTGGATACTAAGCAAGCAAGAAATGAACATGCACGTATTTATTTCTCTCTGCTCTTGACTGCGGATGTGCAAACTCTTGCCACAATGACTTCCCTGCTGTGATGTGGATTGAAAGCCAAAATAGGAAATTTCCTCCCCCATGTTGCTTTTTGTCGGTATGTAGGTATCTTACACCCTCTTGGGACTTCAGGGGTCTTGGGCCCTACGGCAGTGAACAACAGCTGGTTCTAGGATTTGACCTGTCTACCTGCTTCAGGCTCAGAACTATCAAATCCAGGGTTATTCTCAGTTGATGGAATCTGTTCCCGGTTACAAAGGGCAGGGCTATCTGTCCTTATGCATGTCTCAGCCTGAGCTAGCCTCCTGCAACTTGACCCTTCAATTCCTCAGTGTCCAGCTCTCCATAACTCGTCAACTTTTCTCACCTAGAGGTTGCGGCAAGCCAAGTTACGGCTCCCCAACTAGTAGATGTCCCTGGCCTCAGGTCCCCAGGACAGCTCAGTTTTGAATAATGGCTTTTATCTCAAGATGGCACCTGGCTACTGGCTTTCTTATAAATGCTACTTCTCTCCACCATGGACCCATCCAAATGAAGAATTATTGTCTCAGCTACACCTACAACTGGATTTGAACCTTGTGAGGTGCGGTTTGCCCTGTGACTGGAAGCTGTCTCCCATTGGGGAACAGCATGACTTAGGCTGCATTCATCAATTACTTCTCTGCATGGGTGTTTTCTTTTGTGCCTTCTTCCCAGGGTTCCTTTCACTTCCTTCCAGGGGTTCAGAAGCTCCTCTTAGCATTCTCACTGAGATAAAGTGTATTTTTTTCTTATTCTGATTCTCCACTTGACTAGTTTGTATGGAGGCAGCCTCTAGTCATTCACTTTACCTTCAAATGTGTGCTTTATTAGAACATAATCTAGTATATTATAGCAATCCAAAGATTGTCAGAGCAGTTAAAGGGGAGGCCTGAGTTCATGGCTGATGTTGCCTTTTCCTCTGCCTCTCAGAGGCCCTTATCATTCCTTAACCACACCAAACAGGGACAAAACCCAAAGGCATTTTAAACAATTAATGGTTCCCTCAATAGTGGGTAAAATACAGCTTTGTATGGAGTCTACATGGGAATAAGCTGCTTTCTTAGGAATTTTAAAATTATATCATGTTGTCTTTGGTTTTTAAGAAAATACCCAGTTACACAATTTCCCCTAGAAATTCAAGGCGAGTGAGTGTGTTACTTTCTCCCCAACAGCCCAATTTCAGACTGGCCCCATGGTTCTGTGACTCTGAAGAAAGACAGACAGAAAGACAGACCTATGGCTACATGGATGTTCTTTATTTTTGCAGGGTGGTGGTGGTGCTTACTGCTGTAGGGTTTGTAGGAAGACCAGCTGGGTCCCCACAAAGTTGGACATATGTATGTGCTAAGGCAAAATTGACTTCATCTCGGCTGGCTTAATTTAGTATCAAAACCAGACACATTCCAAAGGCCCCAGAGGCTGCTGTAATAGTTTATCCCACTTATAATCTGCTGAGAAACTATGCAGAAAAACTCAGCCATTATTCAGAGACAATCACGATGGTTATACCTCAAGATGGCTCTAGTCATGTCAAACCAAGTCCATATAATTACTGTTGACTACTTGAGCCGCTTTCAACCAGAACAGCAGAATAAATGTTTTAAATATTTATAAAAATAAATGCTTAGAGCCTCCTAGGTGGCCACTGGGGAAGACAGAAGAGAGTGGCTGGCAATATTGGCCCTCCTTCTCAAGCAATGACTCTGTTCCTGGGTCCTGGGATTTGCTTCAGGCGTTGTATGCACTCCTGAACTCTGTTATTGCTAGGGTCGGCACAGACACGGTTCCTTTTCTTGGCAACAAAGCTGGAGAAAAAGGAGAAGAAACATTACAAACAGACGTCTTTAGTAAACAGGGAAGGGAACCCCATCCTCTGGACCCTCAGATTTTCCACTCAACAATCTGTTCTCTCTAGGAGATGGCTCAGCACCACATCCTCTCTGGGGTCCTCTGTAGGCCTGTGAGATTCTCTGACTCATGGAGTGACTCCAGCAGACTTCTGCTTGCTGTCTCCCTGTCTATACCCTGAACTGTCTTCCCCCTTACCTGATGAGATCCAAGGATGACCCTTTTCTGCAAGCCTATCCACTAGGTCATCTAAGATCTTGGAGGCTCCCCTCCCCCTAACATACCATGAATGAGTTTGACACTTACATGATACCTGGATTGATGCACCCACCACTGGTTGGAAAGTAATATATAAATTTTGAACATGGGATCCTCGAGACATAGGAGAAGCAGCAATCTGAAGCATCTTGAACACCTGTAGAAAGACACAGGTCTACTCAAGGGCCGGATTGTTGCTCTCAAGAGTGCTGTGGGAGTCCTAGGGAGGGTGAGGAGGCCCAGGACTCGGGGCACCCAGGTATATGTAGAGAAGGCGTCACTGGGGTGAGTCCCCATGGCCATGCTGCCCTTTGCTGAGATGGCAGCCACCCCCAGGGCCCTCCCATCCTGTTTCATCAGTAGGAAAAGTGAAGCTATAGTACAGTAAGTATCCACCCAATCTTTTAAAATAGGTCACTTACCTTGTTGGACTATTGGAGGTTCAAAGTGATGAATTTCCCTCCTCTTTTCTCTTATTGTTTCTGGAAGAAACAGACATGGTGGGGAAAGATTGTCATGGCTGGCAGCATTATATTAGCCCCTCCAGTTACCACATGTTCCAACTCCAGTTTTTGGTGCATGAGGAAAGATCTTGCCATTCTTCCCAGGGTGGTCTTGAACTGTCAATTATACGGTCCCAGACTTTTGAGTGCAAAGAGTACTATGTGTACCACCATGCTCTACTCCCCTCCTCCCCTCTGAAGGCAGGCAGTTCTGTTGCCGGATCTCTGCTAACCTACCTGGGTCAAAGTTCTGCCCCAGGATAGTGTGTCTTATTGCTATGAGATGTTCCTTGCCCCGTGACCCTTCAAAAGTATGTGAGAAATAAGAACATTCTGTAGATTCTGAAATGCTAAACACTAGTGGCAAATCTAATGCAGATAAGTTAACTGACACTGCATTGTGTGATAGGTCACATGTGTCTACTCATCTGGAATCTGTAGGACTCTAGAAACAAATTTTCTAGGAACCCATTTGGTGGTGTGATGTCCTCAATAGTGTAGTGAAGTTTTTTTCTATGCTTTTTCGTTTAGTACAAAGATAAACATATGTTATAGGAACATTATTTTGTTTGAGTATAATGTTTCCTAGATCAGATCTAGGATAAGAAACAGCGGTGTGTGTGTGTGTGTGTGTGTGTGTGTGTGTGTGTGTGTGTGTGTGTGATGTGGGTGTGCTTGTGGAGGTCAGAAGACAAATTAGTTTTGTGAGTTAGTTCTCCTCTCCCACCTTTATATAGGTCCTGGGGAATCTAACTCAGGTCACCAAGTTTGCAAGGCACAAATCTTTACTACTGAATTGTCTTGCCAGCCTCATTTGAATATATGTCTTTTTAATTTTTTTGTTTATTTTCTTGTTTTTACATCCCAACTGAAGTTTCCCCTCCCTTCTTTCCTCCCAGTTACTCCCCTATCTCTCCTCTTCCCCCAATTCACTCATTCTCTGTTTCTCTTCAGCCATTTAAAAAAACTTTTAAGTGTAAAGTTTAATGACCTTCAATCTAGTATGTAACTACCACTGCATCCACTCATGACTTCTCCAGCCTGCAAAACTGAAATTCAGAACCCATTTCTTGGTTAAAGACAAGGTGTGTTGCTGTGTCACTCAGACTGGCCTCAAACTCACGATCCTTCCATGTGCTTCTCTTGTCTTTACACATCGACTTCTTTAAGTGACACCTGTGAGTGGAGCCAGGCTACCTGCCCATGGTGACTGCCACTCACCATAGCAACTCCTTGGTGTTCATTGACTTTGTTGCACACGCAGAACACCCCTCCCTCTCAACACTAAGTAATATTCTCCTGTAGAAGTACGGCGGCTATCACACTTTACTTACCCATCCAACTGCTGATGGGTATGTAGAGTCTCCTTCCCCTGTGTAGTGCAAATAATTCCTCTATGAACATGAGTGGCTCAAAATCTTTCCATGTATCCATTTGAAATTTTTTTGGTCAATACCCAGAAGTGAAATTATTGTGTTATATTAACTTATCAAAATTCTGCTTCTACACTGCAAAATTCGTGTAGTGCCAAAGATTGTAAACCTACCTTGTGATTTAAACTGTTTTAAGTCTTACAAGTGTCTAGGGTTTTTTTTTTAAATGCACAGATGAGTATGTACATGGGTTATAAATGGACAGGAAATCTGTGGATTTTGACATTCCCATGGGGTCCAGGAATCATGCCCCCAGGACAACAAGAGATGGTATGGTCAGCATGGCTTACATAAAAGAGGCATGTGGACATGTTGTAACACTCTTCACCTGTTCTAGGTGGAGCTTGCAAAACCCAGAAAAGATCCTAAACGACCACATCTTTCTATACCCCATTCAGGATAGCTCTTATTCCAATTCCACCATTTACCAGCCTTGATTTTAAGACTATGACTTCCATGATTCAGTTTTTTTCATTTATAAAATGACAGCAATCACAGTAATAGATAGAAAATATAAAATCACCAACTGTCTACTGTTTTCCACTACAAAAAGGGCAAATTCCCATTGTTTAATATGATTCCTACCCCTCAGGCTTAGGAGGAATCAATGTGCTGACAGCTATAAGACAAACAGAACTGCAGCTGCCCAGCACATTAAAAAGTGCTGGATATGCAGTTGTCAAATAAAAAAATAGCGCAGTTAAACAATTTACGTGCCCATCTCACTTCACCAAAATGATAGTTATTGGAAGTGGTGTCTGATACTTTACCATGTAAGTCTGTTTCCCTCGGACTTAGAATTTTATTCCAGTTCTTTGGAGTTAACACAGTCCTATGTCAGCTAAATAAATGTACCAAACATAACTGTTTCCCCAGATGGGGTCCAGCATCTATGTCTTGTTTCCTGGGTCTAAAGGCTACAGACAGAGGTAGGTCTGTAACTCGATGCTGTTTCTAAGTAAGTCCCATCACCAAGGAGGGAGAGTATTTTCCAGATGACAATGGTCCCCTCCTCTGTCCACCCTCCAGTTCTGAGTTCCCATAGTCTTGACCGCTAGATATGAAGGCTCAATGAACTTACCATGTATGATCCCAGCCTGGGATCCAAGGACAGCCACAAGGATAAAGAATGAAATGACAGCCCCCAAGTTCCTCATCCTCTTGAAAGGCAGGCCCAGCTGGTCCGAGGATTTCTGCTCACTGCTCTCTGATGCCCTGGCTTGCCCTGGTATTTATATGCTAGGAGGATCAGGAAGTCCCAGGGTAGAGCTCAGAAAATCTGTTCCTGGCTATATAATACTCAACATGCTAGTTTTAAAAGAGGGAACAAGACCGAAAATGCAACAGGAAGTAGGGGACCAAGAATGCAAGAGGAAGTGGGTGCAAAGACTAGAAAGACAGGGAAAACAAGGGAGATGTGGGAGGGAAAGGGGCCCCTCCCTTGGGAGTTGTCTTGAAGGCCTGCTTGTGACCATAGCTGCCAAGTAAGAGCTAACCTGGAAGTGAACATGGAAACCCAAGGTCGTTTGGAATCTTTTCTGGTTTTTGTAGGCTCCACCCAGAACATGTGAAGCACTTCACAAGCTGAGAGTCAAGAATTCCATCATAATTAATAACATAAAAGTCGCCTATAGATATGTTTCTTGTATACAGAGATATTTCAAACAAGAATGTTACTATGGCAACAGATTATGCTGCTTCTGTACTTAATAAATAGCAATGAACTATGTTCAATTATATTTGATCCTTAAGTATAGCCCAATTCCCTTCCCAGAGGTGAACATGGAATTTTTCTGAGACTATAAATTTAATTATAGTAAAAATGCATCTTAAAGTCCTTGTGGGCTCCTCCTGACCTAGGATGTTACTATATCAGCTACAATGCTACCCAATGCACCTCAAGAACCCACTCCCTGATTTCATCTACCGAAAAGAAGAAAATAAAGCCCTTAGCAGCTTTATTTGGGATGTATCGTCAGAGACCACCAAAGTTATGTGTGGCTGTTGTAACAACTTAATGTCTTAATTGAACTATGTATGACTTTTTTAGGAAGCCCAGGCCTACCCCTGAGTGTGTGCTGTTCATTTCCTAAGTGTCTCGGTTCACACTCATATTTGAGTTTATGTTTTAAAAATTCTTCTTTAAAGAAACGCCAACCCTAGGTCTGAAGAGATCATGTAATTGTTTAGAGTACCAACTGCTGTCGCTGAGGATGGGAGTTCAGCTCTGAGCACCCACAACTGGACTGGAAACTTACAGCTGCCTATAACTCCAGCTACAGAAGGATTTGGCTGATGCCTCTGGACCCTGTGAGCACTTGTACATGCATGCACACATCCACACATAGACAGTATGTATGTATGTATTTAATAATAGTAAGTAAATTTTTTTTTTAATCCTCCAAATCTGCTTCATACTGCTTGCCTCTGAAGTTCTTTTATGACCCGCAGTCAAGCATCCTGTTTCTCCTGTGCTAAGGTCACTGAAAAGAACACTGCAAACAGCCAGGTGGTGGTGCATGCCTTTAATCCCAGGCAGATCTCTGAGTTCGAGGCCAGCCTGGTCTACACAATGAGTTCCAGGACAACCAGTGCAGTTACACAGAGAAACCCTGTCTCCAAAATCAAAGCAAAAACTCTCCAGGCTGGTACAGGGAGTAGCATGAAGCTGTGTGTCCGATTCACACCCTACTGCTACTGATGTCTTTCCTGTAGACCACAGAGGGACAGATCATCTCCGAAGCAGTGTTGGTGAATTTCCTTGATGACCACTTAACTGCTCTGCTCTACCCTTTTGGCTTACACATTGCTCTCATTTCTTTCTCTCTGTTTCTGGCCACAGACTCCCATAGTGTTTGATGAGTGACCCTGTCCTTGAAGAGAGGAATCTCCTTGGAGCCATCCATACCCCTCTCCTGGGTCAGATGGAACAAATCATGCTGGTCCAAAAGGACCATTATAACAACTGTCCCACCAATAGCTCATACCACTCTTTGGCTTGTGGAAGAGCCATTGGAGACCCTATTGGTGTGAACTGACTATGATGTGATACCCAGAGTCTCAAACCTCATTAGACAGCCCATGCTGTACCCAGAATACCTCAGGAAAGGCTGTTTCTGTGCTTGGCACGCTCTGGCCCCTCTCTTCCATCCTAAAATCTTCCTATTAACCCTCCCAGCTATTTCTATTTTGTCAGCTTTCTGTATGGGGAACTTGGAAATCTCCTCGCCACTGTTTCACAGGCAAATATTCTTCTGCTGAAGATTCTGATCCCATTTTAACCAGAGTCTCACCAGACTCGCCAATGCTCAAACAGGCAAATTTAGACTCCATGATTCTTACTTCCTGAGATGGCTCAAACCCCATCTGCTGGTTGTCACCATCTCTTTAAATAAACTATGGCAAAGAGACACAATTCAGAGAAGGTGTCCAGAGAAGCAGGGGAAGAAGTTATTCCCCTGCGATTTAGTCTATTAATGACTGTGAGATAGATAGGTCATTAGATTGTTCAGTCTGGGTTGATTTCCTTTAGATACACAAACAAAAGGAACATAGTTTAGTCTCAGTATAAATAAAAAAGTGGAGGAATATGGCTCAAACTAATATTTCAGTAAATTTTAGTCTTTAAAGGCATCATCTCTCCTCCTGTGGTTCAGCATTTAGAACAGGGAAAAACATTAAGTTCTGCACAAGCCTCCTCAGATAGCTTTCACTGGCTATCTACAGGAGCTCTGCCAATAATTAGCTTAAGCTCTATACTTTTGAGATGCATTTCTCTAGCTTTTGTTACTAAGGGTTGTTCGCATGGGGGCACAGACTTTAAACGAAGGGTTATTTTGTGCTGTGGAGGAAATAATCAGATCCCCAGTGTAATGTAACTACAGCCTAACAGACGATAAACATAAATGAAAGCTGTGAAATCTGTGACCTGTTTTTACATACAGATAATCACTTGTGCTTGTGTTTATACATTATTTACATGGCACCAAAACTGTCTTAGAGGACAGATGACTGTTTATGTAAACAGAAATGTTCAATTAGTCCAAATTCTTTTTAGTTCATAGTCTGACAGGCATTTTAGAACACAGGTCCCGGCCTTAGCAGCCCCTGCAGGTTTAGCTTGGCTACCATTCCCCATTTACCAGTTAAAGAGATGAGTTCCAATGAAGGTCTGAACACAGGGACTAATCCAGAGGTTTGGTGTCTTCAAGGTTCATCTGGGGACTGACATGAACTTTAGATTTGAGTAGAGAAGGGATTAAAACAATGACAAAAAGGTCATTGGGCAGTCTCAGTCAAGCTGTGCTCTTGTTGATTTTCTTCTGTCCTGGCCCTACCATGTGGTTAAAATAATTCCTTATTGCTTGGGGGGACAGCTGGCTTTCAAGAGATAGTTGCTCATGCTCCAGGGTGTGGCCCACTTTCATGGATGATTGTTCTCATCTGGAGTTAGGCCTGCTAAGTTTTACTCTTCCTGGAGTCCAAGGCTTTGGACAATAACTTCTCTGTGTGCTTTCAGTCTTCCATGGGTGGCTAATAAGCTCATCTGTGAGATACAGGTAACAGGAAGAAAAGGACACAGAGACACAAGAGGGGGGGCTTTGTCCTGTGGGGTGGGGGTGGGGGTCGCTGCATTCTGGGCCCAAATAAAGCTGGCACTTGTTGACAAAAGCAGCTCCTAAGGGCCTGTGGCCATAGCACTGAAATTTCTACCAGGTTCATTAACTCACATTTACCAGAAGAAAATAGTAAAATGTCTTTAAACTATTAACATGTTCCGGCTGTGTTATAGTTACAGCATCATGGCTTTTCACCCAAATATAGTTATTAAGAAAGAAATATTTTCTAAATTTTGTGAAAAGAAAAAAAAAAGACAAAATCATTAAGCATGGAAGAGGGAGATGGAAGGCTATAGGCTTAGAAATGTAGGTTGGGTAAAGAAACTTAAAAGAAAAGGAAATACTTTAGATTTAAAAAAAAAAAAAAGGATTTTAGGTAGTAACTTTGACCTAAAAAAAAAGTGAGATTGTTCCAAAATGGAACAGAAAGGAGTGTGAACAAAACCAGAACATGTAAGCCTAAGTAAGTGCACAGAAAGGATTCTTTTAAAAACTCTTTGAAGGTCACATTCAGGTTATTTTGTCAGTTGCTCTGCAGTCAGATGATGGGACCCCAAGTCAGCTTTTAAATTTGTCTTTTGAAGCTTTCAACCACAGAGACTTTTTTTTTTTCAGTGAAAAAATGCCCAAGGGAAGCAATTACAGTCACATCAGATGATGCCTTTAGCCCTGGGATAATACATTTCCCCAGGCAGATAAGAACCTGTCCAGAGAAATAGCAGGACAAGAAGCTCTGAAGGGCCCATGGTTGCCACAGCTATTGTTACCCTGGGCACTGCAAGGGTCTAAGAAACCCAAAGCATTGTCTCTTCTGCTATGCCGGAAGCTATGATAAGGGAAGATGATGTCCCACTCTCCAAAGGGAGGATGGACCTTCTGAAAAGTGAATTCCACTTCAAACCACTGCAGATGACCATTGAGGGGCCTCAGGTGATTCCTGATATAGCAGATAAAAATAATAATTTTCTGGAGTTGGAGAGGTAGCTTGGTGGTGGACCTGAATTTGGTACCCCACAACCAACTGTCACTTCAGCTTCAAGAGATCCAACACTCTCTTCTGGGTTGTAGGGCAACTGCCTTTATCTCTCTACCCACACAGCATTAAAGGAAAAACAACTTAAAAATGTGAGTTTTCTTTTCAAACCTGGGCCTTTGCTGTGCCCCTCCACCGTGACTCAGGACCCCTAAGGAAACACATGAAGTGATTAGTGTCAGTGGGAATGCATCAAGGCCAGAGGTGTAACTATTGTCAGCCCTTGCCTTGGGATTTGCCTTAAAACATGACACCTAAGAGTTCTACACAGAGCCAGCAAAGGTGGCTTAGCAGGCAGAAGCCCTTGTTATTCCATCCTCATGACCCAAGTGTGACCTCCCGTAAAGCTGGAAGGAGAAAACCAACTGACATCCACATATGTGCCATGGAATGCACACACACATGCATCATAATAATAATAATAATAATAATAATAACAATAATAAATAATTTAAAATTCCAAACATGCTCTGTGTGGTAGCTGATGCTTACAAACTGACAACTGCACCATGCTTTGGGGCCACACATGGGTCCTGAAACCTCTTACTCATAATCATTAAACAGAGAAACAGGCCACTCATTGAGATCAGCTCACTACAAATGGCTCGAGGGCTCAATTCTGAGAGCAAGAGGATCTTGCTTAACAACTTTTGAGACTTCATGACTCATGTCACCTCAAAAGACAGTCATTAACTGTCTTACTCACTTGTGCCTTCGGGGAAAAGAACCAAAATTCCACAGTCCAAAAATGCTATTAAGGACCTGTTCCTTCTTTCTCTTTAATAACCCAGGAGCTTAAGCGAAACTACCACCTTTATACAATCTAGGGCAGAGGACAGGAACATTCTAACGAAAAGGTTGACAAGCACATTTCACCCCCATCGAGGGTACAGATGTAGGCTGTTCTGGTGTAGGCTGGTTCATTTTCAGGCTGGATACAGGCCTGCCCCACCCAAGCAGAGAAGAGCTGAAAAGGCTAGCAGGGAAGGAATCAAACTCAATCTGAGTCTCCACGGTCTCAAAGTATCTTGCAGAAAAGGCTGCTTCTACTAGCAAACCATTCAAAGAAACTAAAATTCTTTTCAAACGAGAGAAGCCTCTTGCATGAAAGGTGAGTCCCATTTGTAGTGGCAACCTCACCACATCATGTTTCATTCACTTTGTTGCCTCCCTCTTAGGCGCTCTTGGTGCATACTTGGTGATTGCAGTCTTACACAATTTTCCTTTTTAATCTGCCCCACCATGGGATTCCTTCTTGACTTGTCTTAGTATGTAGCCATCAGTATGCTTCTTTTTTCCAGCCCAAGGAGTCTCATTCCTAAACTTAGATGTTCAGATGACGGAGATAGCTGTGCTACAAGACCTGATGTCCTTACTGTTCTTTTTTTTTTTTTTTTTATTGTTTAAGTGCATTTATTATTGTTGTTGCTACTAATATTATTTTTGGTTTTTTGAGACAGGGTTTCTCTGTGGCTTTGGAGGCTGTCCTGGAACTAGCTCTTGTAGACCAGGCTGGTCTCGAACTCACAGAAATCCGCCTGCCTCTGCCTCCCAAGTGCTGAGATTAAAGGTGTGCACCACCGCCGGCCATTTATTATTTTTAAATTAATTTACTTTTTACATTCCAATCCCAGTTCCCCCTCCTTCCTCTCCTTCTGCTCCTCTCACCCTCCCTCTTCCCTTCTGCTCCACGGAGAAGTAGTCCTTGCTGTTCTAACAGTGGAACTTGTGCCATCATTGGAGTGTTGCGCACAGACACAGGATACTGGGGGTAGTGTGTCCTGAGTCCTCTGAGATGTACACACCCAAATTAAGGCCCTGACATTCTTGCTGCTAATTTTGGGATGAGGCATAGCAATCATTTATTGTTTGCACGGCTTGATATCTAGCCAATACCCTCTCTTCCAGATTCCTATGGAAGGACTATTCGATTCAGATCTGCACCCAAGTCCTTTAGACCACATTGCTGAGACTTTAAAAAAAAATTGTGTGTGTGTGTGTGTGTGTGTGTGTGTGTGTGTGTAATGAACATGAGTGCCCATAGAGGTCAGAAGGGAGCATTGTGTCTCCAGGAGCTGGAGTTTTGGGTGGTTATGACCCATCTGATGTGAGTGCTGAGAACCTAGCTTCCATCCTTGGGGAAAGCAGTAAGTGCTCTTAACTGCTGAGCCATCTCTCCAGCTCCCTGGTTGAGACTTTTGAACCCTTAATAGGCAGGTTCTACATCCCTGCTTGGCAAGGAAGAAGCTAAGAAAACGGACCTTTGTCATCAACAGTTAAGATTTAAAAGCCAAAAGTCCCACAAGGGGAAACTGAGGCAGAATAGACAAGGTAATTCAAGGAGAAATAGAAAAGGAAAAGAACACCTCGTGGAGTCTGGTTGAGTCTTTTGTCAGCAGAGAGGCAGGGATTCTAGCACCATTAAAGTTTGCTGTGAAGACTGCCTGCATAGAGGCAATATTCCCTGCATACAGAGCTATTTCAAATAAAAGTGTGTCTTACTTCCTCTGTGGCTTTAATGGCTTTGCCTTACCAGCTGTAATCCTGCCCAATGTATCTCAGGAACTGACCCATGATCTCATTTAGTGGAAAAGGAGTTCCTTAGCAACGCTTTGATATGCAACCCCAGAAGCCACCACAGCCAGGCATCTGGATGCTCTAAGCCACACAAGCCTGACATGCTGGAGAAGTGGCTGCCCACACTCTGGTGTGTACTATCCTTCTCTTCCATGTTCATCTTCCCATTATCAACCAGGCTTAAATAGATGTTAAACTTCTTTTTTACTCCAAATTATACAATATACTTTGATCATGTTTCCCCTCCCCCAGTTTCTCCCAGACCCTCTCACCTCCCTACCCATCCAACTTTATATTCTTTTTCTCTCTCTTTCAAAATAAGCAAGAAACAAAACCAAAACAACAAAAGAAATGAAAAGAAAGAAACAAACACAAAAACAAAAATCAAAACAAACATCAAAATATCATTAAAAGGAAAAGAAAATGCCCAAACAAAGCAAAATGAAACAAAAAGTCTACAAAAATACCATTGAGTTCGTAAAATTTCCTCCCTATAAACTCCATCTGCATTCTTGTATACACACACACACACACACACACACACACACACACACACTTAAGAACAAAGCAAATACTTAAAAAATTAAAACATGACCACAAATTCTTAGACACACCTCATATTGAACGATAGAGTTTGTGTCTTTCCCTTTGAAATTGAGAAGACTTATGACCTGTTTGATCATCAGAGTATGTCACATGGCCTCTGCAGCTCGTTCAAAGAAAGCCCTGGAACATTAGCCTCTGTCACTGGAATTCAATTCTGATGCATTCACCTTCTAGGGGAGGAGGCTGCCTACCTTGAAGAAGTCACACGATTGGTTGTTCTAAATGAATGTGGCCTTCAAGTCATCTCAACCTACATTCTAAAATTGGGGGCGGGGAAGACTCTAGACCTACAGGTCCAACATTTTGATGAGCAGCCTAATGTGTCTAGAACTAAGTACACTGAAAGAGGAAACGACACACCCACTGGGTGACAAAGACTTAGTATCTCACATTAAATGTAAAACACCTCAGTAATTTGGTTCAAGTGGTTATATTTTGGACATACTACGTTAAATACAATATTATTAAAAATGAATTTCATCTGTTTCTTTCTTTTTACTTTTTAAACTGTAGCTACAGGAAGGCTGAAGGTGTGGCTCAATTGGAAGGATGCTTGCCTACCATGCAGGAAGCCCTAGGTTTGACACCCAGCATCACATAAAACTGACATTGTAGTCCATGCCTGTAATGCCAGTACTCAGGAGGTAGAAGTAGGAGGATCAAAAGTTCAAGGCTAACCTCTGCTATATAGAAAATTCCAAAATTCATGAGATCTTGCAAAAAAAACAAAACAAAACAAAACAAAACAAAAAAAAACCAAAACAAAACAAAACAAAAAAAATCACTTACTAGAAAATTAATAAATTACTTGTATAATTTGCCTTAAAGTTTTACTTACTGGGCAGCGCTGGTTTAGGTGATTCTAGCTGCCAATCACTTGAGTCATTTCTTGCTACTTGTGTCTTAAGTAGGGACCCAATAATCATGAAGCAGAAACAAGGCCCATCCCGGTGTGCCCTGTGGGAACTTATTTCCCACTGAATGGATGAGCAGGAGAGTAATGAAGCCATTGCTGCTTGACACCACTGCCCTTTGTGTGGTTTGTTCCATGGAGAAGGATAACGGATCTCCTGCCTTATTTCTCCATGCCTCTGGTTTGTTCACACATGGATATTGGACATGTTTCTGAAGGTTTCTCTGATATCTCAGTATCAGAGAAACCCTGGGACAGAAAGGAAGAATTAGGAAGTACAGGCTGAAGCCAGGCATCTCCAGGAGGGTCATCTGAGTCTAAGGAGACTGGTGATAGAGGCACTGACTACGGTATCAGTGGAAGGCCATTCATGATTGTAATCCTGCTTCTCTTTGATGTGTTTCCATCTGTATTATGTCTAATCTTTCCCTGAGCCTCCATCAGGTTGTATGCATTAGTTCTGTCAGGTTCGAGGGAACCCGAATCATGGATTTTCTGTCTACTGACTCCTACCCAGCCCAGTAATCAAGAACTCTAATCCAGGAGGGTCTAAGGAAGAAAATTGTAAATAAACCACTGGGAAGAGAAAGGCTAATCCTATGTCACTCTTACTACCTATGTGTGCTAGCAATTGGACATGTAACACAACACAATTTGCCAGCCTTTCTTTGGAATATGTACTGCATCCTGAACTACAAGCACCCACTCTGAAACTTGTATTATTAGCTGAGTTACAGACACTGTTGCAAGGTACTACCCTCCCAGCCAAGTTACCGCCATCTTTATGAGATCAGCTGTGCCTACTTGCAAGACTTCATCAGGATAGAGCTTGTGTACTGTTAACATTCCATTCTAGAAAGACCAGGCAGGGAGGGTCATTGGACCCTTGTCTGAGTATGCAGATACTCCTCCCACCCATGTGTATTCAACTCTGTAGACTAGGGGAAGGGAGATCCATCGATGAGGATGTGGGGGAAGCCATCATCCATGCTGAGTGAAGACTTTCCAGTGTGGCTGCTTTGGGGTCACCCACACTCCTGCCAGTAACCCTTCACCCTTGCTTTATGAGTAAGTCCAATAAACTCATTGTTTCCCCAGGGTAAACTGCGGTGGAATTGTACTTTGGTTTGTCATTGGGACCTTAGAAACTATAATGCATGCCTTGTAGACATTCCACTGTGAGTTGTTTACTGTAATTGTTTCATAATGTTGCCTAGCACACCCCACAACTTCTGCCTTTACAGAAATACCAAATATCCTGTCAACATAACCCTTGCCACATCTCATGACATGAGCTTGCACAGAAAGCCATCTTTTAACATTGCATGGAAGTGTAGGGAAAGGGTCAGAATATGTTAATGAAAATGTCTCTTCCTTGGGTAGCCTACATTCAGATCTGCAGTTAATCTAGAATTTTTCTTCTAGTATTTTTTTTCTTTGAAAAAAGATTTACTTATGTATATGATTGTTTTGTTCATGTGTATGTGTATGTGAACCATGTGTATGCCTGATGTCTATGGAGGTCAGAAGAAGACATTAGGTATCCTAGAAATGGATTTACAGATAGTTATGTGTGGGAACTGGGAATTGAACCCAGGTCCCTTGCAAGAGCAACAAGTGCATTTAACTGCTGAGCCATCTCTTTAGCCCTTTCTATTATTATTCCCAATTTCACCTCTCACTCCTTTCTTATTGGTCCATACATTGGGTGTCTGTGTTACCAATCTGTCACTATGCCCCAGAATGGCTGTCACAAGTACAGCTTTCCACAAAGGAAAAGAGCTGGCTGGCACTGGGTCTTCCCTGTATAGGCTTCTGTCCCTTGGGTTTCCAGGTGGACCGATCTCAGGTGCCTGAGATCATTGGCTGAATCAGGAATTATACAGAGGCCGCCAAAGATGTCTGAAAAGGTAGAGTAGGATGTGAGTCATGCCAGATCCTCTGAGATGACATAGCAAGAACTCTTCCTTCTAGGCATTACTCAGGTTAAATAGAGACTCTATAGCCCAAACAATTCTGTTGGCTGTGAAGTCAAAAATTGGTGAGGAAAAGTTCTCTTGAGCTCAGATTGTCCCAGGCCAAGCCAATAAAGGTCTCTCTCAAGGTCTGTCTCTCTCTCTCTTCCTCATGGACCATTGTCACATTCTGTGGGGGAAGGAGCCATATGTATGCTTTGAAACTCTATACAGCAGGACACATAAGGCCCTTGGCTGTAAAACCCTTCTTTACCAGAAGGAGAAGAGCCCTCACAAACTGAAGGATTAGTCCTTTGTTCTTTCTAAATACCTGTGTCATTTGGTACTTGGCCAATCCCATGACTGTGTGTGTCTATTATTGACGAGGAAGAATAGAATAGAACATTACCCTAGGTGGGTTTTTTTTTTTTTGTTAGATGTGTTTATTTACCATGGGGCTCCAGAGCTCTCTGCTGGAGTTGATCCTCCTGTTCTTCTTTGTGTGAGTGAAGTGTTGTTCTGTTCAGAGCCTGCATGAGCCATTTGTTTTTTCTTGACAGTCCCAGCACCTGCAAACTCTGCAGTGGGTAGACATCCTAAGACTGCGGTTCTAGCTGTGCCCTGGACCCCATGATTTAGGGAATTCCTCCTATCACAAACATACTGCTAGGTATTATAACAAAGTATCTGAGAAAAGCAACTTAACGGAGGGAGGGTCCTGGGCTCACAGTCTCCTGGGCTTCAGGCCATGGTCAGCTGGCTCCATAGCTTTGACTCTCTGGTAAAGCAAGTAATCACAGCAGCCAAAGCATGTCCCAGAGGAGGCTGCTCTCCTCCTGGTGGGGAGCTTCTGGGGAATGGCCTGAGGACAAACTATACTCTTCAAAGACAGCCCAGTGACTCCCTCCAGTGAAGTCTCACCTCCTAATTGCCCACAAACCTATGCATTCTGTAATGACTGATGAGTTTGGTGTCCTATGACCCAATAATTTTAACAGCACAGACGGAGCTGTCATCACATGAGCTTTTGGAGGGATACCTCATAGCCTCCCCCTGCCCATAAATAACAAATGTGTCAGGGAGCACAGAAGACCCAGAACTCAAGGCTGTCATGGCATCACAGAGTGGCTCAGTGACCACACATCCAATACTCCTGGGATGAACAAGGAAATGCTTGCACCATGACTATCAACATTAACTCCTGATGGATGCTGGGAGGGTTTCTGAGCAGTGGCAGTGCACTGTTACGTGGTGGGGTGTAGGGAGGAGCTAAAAACCTGGACTGGGAAGGTTGTCAAGGAAGCTGCCAAAGTCTTACCTTCCAAAAGGCAGGCATGCAGCCTGTCCTTGCAGGCTGGAGACTTGTTCTCTTGGGATGCTCTGTGCTCATTTATCTTCTTTCTGTCTTCCAATCTATGCAGGAATGCACATGCAGTAGTTGCAATATTAAGCAGTCATTTTTTGCTTTTAAATTGTGCATTAGCTTCATTTAACCTAGGAGCCTCCTTTTGGAGTCTTGCCCTGGATCCTGTAGAGATGAGAATGGGCCTGTCCAGGGCCTGTAAAGATAGGGTGGCTGGTGAGGAGAATCCTCAGGCCACACCACTCCCCATCTCTCCTTACTGCAAACCCTAGTGCAGGTACCACTTCTTCCTTGGCCATGATCTAATTGCCCAAGGAAGGCTTTCTTAAGTAGTAAAGGGAATTGTGGAGATAACCAAGCCATCTTCTTTTTTCTCTTGGTATCTGTAAGTCTGGGCTCAGGCTTTCCTTAGAGAGAAGCAAAACAAATCCAAGCTGGATGCAATGGTGCCCACCTTTAATTACAGCACAAAGGCAGACACAGGTGGATCTCTGAGTTTGAGGCCAGTCTGGTCTATAGAGTGAGTTTCAGAACAGCCAGGACTACAAAGAGAAACCCTGTCTCAAAAAAAACAAAACCATACCAAACCAAACCAGACAACAAACAAATGCAAGCAGACTCTCCTGACAAAGGCCCAAACTGCTGAGCTGGCCCTGGTGAGGAGAACTAGCCACCAAGTCCACAGACTTGTGAAGAGAATAGGTGGTCATTGCCTTTAAGCCACCAGACTTCAGGGTGATGTATTCTGCAGCCACAGCGAACTGATCGGTTTGTTGTATCTGTAGGTTGGTGAAAATGATAGTTTCTCATTCAAGAAGGCATGTCCTGCTTTAAATGAAGCCAGGACTTGCTACAGGGGGACCACATAAATGTTAGCAAAGATGTTTCATTCTAGTTCAGGTGGAGATGGAAAGGAAGGAGGATATCTCTGTATCCAGAAAGGGGAAGTCCTTGTGCTCAACAACATGTGTGTGTGTGTGTGTGTGTGTGTGTGTGTGTGTGTGTGAACCTCCATTGCTCTGGGATGGATATTTAGGAGGCAATTAATGCTTAAAATGTTCACATCTCTTTAAGAGCTGTTTTGTGAAGTAGTGGCATGTGTTTGTTTTTTCTGGTACCCTCTGCTTTGAAGAGATGTGGTTCACTTTCCTGAGGAAAACTGCCCATGCACTAATTATTTTCCAAAGACCTCTAGTCAGTCACATAATGCCTGCTTCTTTGCTGTGGCATGGACCCATACCGACACTGGGAAGTCAGAGCAGAATAGAACCCAGGAGCACAAGTGAGAGCAGAAAGAAAAGGTGTGTAGAGTAAAACTCGGGGAAGGGAAACCCTCAAGGTCCAACAGAGGTGAGGGGTGGGCATCCCCGTCCTGCTACATCCTAAGCTGGAGTCCCAGTTGCGATGTAACTTCTGGGGTATGATTTGCACTTAGGTGCATGTGAACTGTGCAATTGCCAGCGTTCTGCTCCCGACTTTACAGCATAGTTAACCATTGTCTTGAAACTCTTAATAATATTTGAAAGGGGGCTCCATGCTTTCGTTTTCCACCAGGTCCTGCTTCAGATCAATGTGTTGTCATGGATACAGGCACCACGGAGGAGGCATCTGTGTTGGCCTTGGTTGATGAAGCTAGGGAGTGAGAAAAGATTAGTTGAACTCTACAGGGGTTCTCATGTTCCTTAAAAGGTCCTGGAAATTTACTGCCTGGGCTGGGTCTCTTTTGAGAAGACTGCATGATGCTCCCTAGGACCCAGACACACCCAACTCAATATCCACACACGCCCCTGTTGCGTTTCCCCTCTTCTCCACGCAGACTTTGCCCAAGTTAAAGGCTGCCCTGCTTCTCACTTTGTCCTTGCCTGACTAGTGTTCAGAAGTCTTCACCACCACCCCCAGGAAATAACCAGCATTCCCTGCTGAACCCAGATCCTGTTCTCCCCTTATAATCCCTGAGGCCAGCAGGCAAAGCCAAGTTTGCTTTCTCTAAAAGCTGCCATTGTCCTGATATCATCTCTTGTTCTTGATACAGCAGCAATTATTTTAATGACAGTTGCCATTTATTATGTCCTCATGCTAGGCAGGTCAGAACCAGGGTGTGGTGTGAAGCAGTAGTGTTGGACACCAAAAAACAAAACAAAACAAAAATTCAAGACCCACTTAGTAATCAAGATGAACAATAGTTTATTGCAAACTGATAATTAGTTGCAAAATTTTAAAAATATCAAAACCATTGCTACAAATTCATGGTGAGAGAACTATTTAAATAATTTTTACATTTTATTGTTTAAATAATGAACTTTGTTCTTTGGTTTGGTTTTGTTTTTCGAGACAGAGTTTCTCTGTATTGTTTTGGGACCTGTCCTGGAACTCAGTCTGTAGACCAGGCTGGCCTCGAACTCACATAATGAAAAAAGTTTTACAATGGAGGTGAACTACTAGCAGTGCCATTTTGAGCCATACAAAAACTTGAGGCAAAAGGGAAAACCAATTCCTGTTACTAATATTCACCCATTTTCTTTTCCACCTAACCATGATCTATTCCATTTCCCAATAATCCATCCAACCATCCAGCATCAGTCTATATAATCCACTGAAGGATTCTATGTGCCAATCATCCTATGACCAAATATATTAGCTAGAGACTTAAATGCCCCTTTTCTCACTGCAGCAAATAATTCAGTAAATAAATATGTGCTTACATACAGAGCAGCATCTAATCTGAGGCTTGTAAATTAGACAGTGTTAGCTAAACTGAAAAAGAAGGAAAAAGGGAAATAGAAGGGAGTGATGCCATGTGTACAGAGTTACTGAGTGTAGAAATTCTAGCACATGGCAAGAATGGTCAGTATTGTTTGAGAGTAACTAGAAAAATGGCAGGGCCTGCCTTGAGTTTTACCTAGGAGCAGCAGTAGAATTAGCCCTCAGAAAAACAAAAGACACAGTGTGAGACCTAAACTCCATCCACTCTATAATTTATTCTCAAGGTCCTTCCTGCTTAAGGAGTAAGTGTAACATTCACATACTAGATCCATGTGTGTCTCGGGTTGCCTGGCTTTCTTGGGTGGCCTTCTCTAGGGCTGGCCCTGGACATGCCCTGGCCGGGGAAGTCTCTTCTGAGTCTTTCTCCAAGGCAGAGCTGGACCAGCCTCAGGTCTTAGCAGTGTCCCTGGCAACTTTCTACCCCTTGGCACTTTCTACCAATCTTTTCTTTCCTGTCCCTTCTGTTGCCCCAAAATTTGCAACATATTTCCTGGATTTGAGCCTCCGGAAGTCCAAAGAGGAACAGAGCAGAGACCCTGATTCACCCAGCCTGTCCTTGCTCTGGCATTATTTAAAAGAAATAAATTGCTTCTGTTGAAAAGACATAGCTATGATTTTCTGAAGGACGTAGAGTAAAACTTACCCAAGGACTTAGAGGCTGAATTTTAAGAGCTGTACTTCCCCCCTTGGCAGCCAGGCAGGATTGAGAGGAAGAGGTCCCTGCCACAGAATAACCTTATCCTTGGACAGCCTGGGTGCACAGAGAGAAACGCTGAACAGTCCTGGGCCTGGTTTCACTTCCTCTGGGGTTGGGATTTATAGGAGGTGATATTAGGCAACAAGAGACAGATGTCAAGTGAGCAGCATCCTCGATTTCCTGGCACCCTTGTACCCACCAACTAGTTGGTCCTTTGTAAAGAGTGTATCTGAGCTGGGCATTGGTGGTGCCCACCTTTAATCCCAGCACTTGAGAGGCAGAGGCAGGAGGATCTCTGAGTTGGAGGCCAGTCTGGTCTACAGAGTGAGTTTCAGGACAGCCAGGGCTACACAGAGACACCTTGTCTCAAAGGAAAAAAGAAAAGAAAGAAAAAGAGGAAAAGAGAGAAAGAATGTATCTGTAGTCAGTTGTCTCCTCTGTTTTCATTGCCAGTATCTCACCCCGTCTTTCTTTCACTTAGGCTATTGTCATGGTCTCCCACTTTGTTCTTACTCCTCTAGAATCCATTCTCCATCCTGAAGCATTGACCTTTCTGAACCTTTAGTTGGTTCCAGTTAGCCAACAACCCGTGACTGACAACATCCAACTTCCCAGCCTCGTTGGCCTTGTCACTTGAGGAACACTCTGAGATCATGTCAACAACAGGACCTTTACTGGATACTCTGCCTGAGGTGCTTTCTTTCCTCGGCTTCGTTTTTGGCCAGACTGTTCGTTCCCCAGGCTTCAGGAAAACGGTGACATTCTTACAGAGGCTCTCTTTCCTTTCCTGTGAAACTGCATGTCCTGGCTCCCAGATGCCATCCGTGATCATCTTGATCTTCTGCATACTTGGGAACTGACCCCTTCACTTCTCAGGAAGAGGGAAGTTCTGTCAGGGTGGGAACTGTACCCGTGTGGGCACAACACTGGAGACAATGGAGGAGGGCCAAATAAATGTGGGATGAGCCGAGGTGGGTGGGGCAGGTGGTGGGATTTCTGAGAAGGACATCATTTGAAAGAGACCTTGAAAAGCATGCAGAGAGTGTGAAGCTGGGAACTGTGGAGAAGACAGGAACACCAAGAAGCAAATACACAGGAAGAAGAGAACAGGGTTCAGGTTTGGACTTCTACAAAGAACAGAATGGTGACCTAACATGTGTTTTATTTCATGGCAACAATGTGGATCAATTGTTTTCTCTTCATAAGACCTTTGTCACTTCTGACTTCAGGCCCCAGCTCTCTCTGCTACAATCTGAATAGCTGTAGTCTAGGGCCCCTGCTGATCTGTCCCTTAATAGTCTTCATCCCACTGATGGTAATGGAGTGTGGCTCACAGGAGGGTGTCCTTGAGCCACACTTTATGGATTTGACAGAAAATAATACATCAGCTATCTGGAGCCTTCTGGAATTCTCTGGGAGATACAGCAGCAGTTACAAATATATATCTATGAGATGCATATATAGAGATAGATAGATATAGATATAGACAGATAGATTATAGATAGATACAGATGAGAGGGAGCAGGCAGAGCCAGGCTAAGCCATTTCCCAGGGGACTCAGACATGATACTCTGTTTCCCCAAAATGGCTGGAGGTGACTTATTCTCAGATTAGAAATGGGTCTAAGCCAAAAAGCAAGCAAACAAATAAAACACTAACCCAAAATATCAACAACACCAGAATTGACTTGCAGCCCCTGGGATCTGCCCTTTTGCTCCATGTCAGCCTCATCATCTTTCACAGCATCCTTTTTGTAGGAGACAGTCAATAAGCTTTGTAAGGTGTGATGGAGTTAAGGATATACTACTTGAAAATATGCTTCCCTGGCCTATAGACTATGTTGGATTAGAGGCACTCAGAGAAATCATGGGTGCAGATTACTCTGCCCTTCGTCTCGGTTCTTGAAAACAGGAATTTTTCACATTCCCATGTGAAAAATGTTCTCTGTGTAAACTTAGTTATCTTAATCTTTTCTATTTTCAGAGTCACAATTGGATTCCAAATTACCTTCCTACCCCAAGCCCTTTACTTATCATGTCATGACTTCTATTCTTTGCTTAGTTCAGCTTGTAAGTTACTAATTTTAATGTTCTCTTCAGGTCTTCATCTCCTTATGACATCCTGTACTACCCAACACATGCATTAAAGAAACACCCCCGCTTTTCTCCATCAGTCTATTCATGCCAGCCTCATTCTCAACCCAACTGGGACCCCAAGAAGGAGGTAGGGTTATGCTTTCCCTTACATTTGTTAGAGATTTTCTACATAGTGTTTAAATCTTCCCTCAAACTCTAGTAGGCTTGGTGAGGAACATATGATCATGAGGGCCAAGGAAACTTGTCAGTGGCCTGGTTATGAAATAGGTGGAAATTGAAGATGGCATGCCAATTCTGAGATCCAAAAGTTAACTCCCTAAATTAACATCAAAGGTTCATTTGCCTATAAAAGTCATAAATCTTTCCAAATTAGTTCCCACACTTACAAAAAAGTAATTTCTTCACTCCCTCGCTTCTCTCTCTCTCTGTCAGCTGTGATGCTTAGAAATCACTTAATGTAGTACTCTGCATTGCAAACATTTTTATTTAGTATTAGGCATGCAGATACCTGATGGGGAATCTCTGCCCTCATTTTGCATCTGTTTCTGCTGTCCTAGAACCTTGGGTTAGACTCCTGCTTGACTCTGCACGTTGGTGTGTTAATCATTTAAGGAGTGTCTGTATAAACACCAGTGATATGAGGTTGTTTATTTCCAAACTGACCTAGCCTTGCTCAACCCAACTCAAAACTGAACACATCAAGATAAATGTGACTAAAGTAGTTTATTGTTCACTTTTACAGCATCCTGTGCTAGGTCCCTGAAGTCATAATGGATTCCAAGAACAGTGAGCTCAGACAGATTGGCACATGATAAGACTGTCCTCTCACCCAGTGGAGCAATAGCCGCATGATAGTAAGTAGGGCTATCTCTTCAAACAGGATAGATCATTTCATGGGCACAGAGCTGCCTCCTGGAGTGACAGCAGAAATGGTATCTGCCGAGCCACCTCTGCTTGCCCAAGACAGCTGATTCAGGCACAGCTCTTATCCTTGGGGAAGAATTGCCCCCATTCTTCCTCTGTTTAAGCCTTAAGTTCATGTCAGTACGTGAAGATGTCTGGGATGCCTGGCCTTTCCAATGTGGCCATATTTAATTCAACCTTCCTTGCCTTCTGCCATTAATTTTCCTGTTGATTTATATATGCCCCTGCTTATAAATATCATAGTGCATACATTAACTCATAGAAAGACATTGCATTATTTTTAGTTTGAGGCTATTTGCACATGAGGTTTGTAGGGATATTTGTATGTAGATTAAAAAAATTAATATTAGCTTTAATGGCTTTTCATTTCCTAATATATAGAATTAGACCTAAACCCTACAAGGAAAGAGCTGGAAAAAACGAAACAAACAAAAACAAACAAACAAAAAACCCAGAAAAATCTAACTCCCTTCTTTTTTGACAATAAAATAAAGCATCAAATAAGAAATCTTTAAGAAAAGTGTACATGTTACTGCTTGGATATTAAACTTTAAACAAGGCAAAGTTTAAAAATGAAATTCAAACAGAAAACTCAATTTTTCTTCCAAATCATAATTCAGAATACAATGTTGGGATAGTATTCTTTGTCTATTAGTTTATTGATTAGTGAATGGATTGAATGGTTGATTAAAACTGGCTCATAGTTATGGAGACCAGAACAAGAAAATTGGAATCTAGTGGTGGGGAAAGGGATGTGCATTCTCATGACAGATGGTAAAAAAAATCTTCAAATCACAAACTATGAATGGTGGCTGGAAGGAAAAGCCCAGCATGTTTTGCAAGAGGATAACAGAAAAACCTAAAGTGGATTTCAGGGGTGCAAAGATCGCTTCTAGGATCCACCTTTTAAGCTAAGAGCTGCAGAGTGGAAATAAGCTAGGGACAGAGTAGGGGAGAACCCTCCAAAAGGAGAGCTGAAAAAAAAAGTGTGCAAGACTTTGAAGTGAGCCCCACCCTCCCAACAAAAGAACAACAAGTGTCTTTGGATTTCTCTTTGGCTTTGCTTCTTCTATGAAGACTTGCCTCTTTTCTTGTCTTAGGATTATTTTAGGAACCTGTAAATGTAGAAACTCCCAGGGAGTTAGAAAGTTTTATCTGGAGAGGACAAATCTGCATCAGTCTGTAAATTTATTTCCTGGTTATTAGTAAAAGTGTATGTATGGATCCTCCAATGAGTTATTTTTCTTTTGCATATGAATATCCAAATGTCCCAGCAACACTTTCTCAAAGTGGGAGAGAGTCTCTTCTCTCCCACACCCCTGGCTTGGCTTACCTATTTGTTTAAAATATATGTGATCTATAGAAAGGAAAATGTGCTATAAATGTAAGGGCTTCTGGACTCTTAATTTTGTTCCATTGATCAAAATCTTGATTCTTATGACCCCCCCCCCATCATCTAGATTACTGTAGCTTTGTGGTAAAGTTGCAAAATCAGGAAGGGGCGCTCTGGCTCTGTTCTTCCTTTTTGCAGCATTTTGTTGTTTTTGTTCTTGGCCCTTGTGTTTCTGTAAGAATTTTGTTCTGAACCTGCAGGAATAAGGGTCCTGGGTGGTGAGGTGTTGAGTGTGAGGGCCAGGGATGAGAAATAGAGAAAGTGAGGAATAAAGAAGACAAAAGCAATAGCTGGGACCAAACAAGTTTATTAGGAAGCTCAGCATCCTATATACTACTTGCAGGGGTAAGACCAGCCAAGGTCAGCAGAGAGCTAAGTCAGACAACATCGACAAAGACAACGAAGGGCGCCTCAGACACAGATGCCACAGCCAGGGGTCGGGGGAGTCTGGTCCCCAGAAACAGTGCCCTTGACTCCTCTGAGCCACTGGCTCAGATCAACCTTGCTGAGTCTGTTCCTAGACAGAGACACAGAACTAAAATTCCCTTTGTCTTTTTTCATCAGGGCCTCTGGCTCCCCACAAATTTTATGCTCAGTCTGTTGATTTCTGGGGGAGGGCAGGGAGACTGGGATTTTGATAGTAACTGCATTGCTTCTGTAGCATGATTAGGGGAACACTATTTTAATAATATTGTCTTCAAGTCCCTGAATATGGGATATCATTATATTTACTTAGCTTTTCTTTAATTTCTTTCCTTTTTGTTTTTTGTTTTTGGTTTTTTTTTAGTTTTCAGTATCCAAATCTTGTACTTTATTTTAAAATCACTTTTAGAATTAGCATGAAAAGCAGTGGACTTCAGTATAATACCTTCATACATGTGCATCATTATAATTTGTTCAGAGTTAGAGTTATTCCCCTCTCCTGCTATCCTCTCCAGTGTCCCCAGCCTCCCCCCTGGCTGGTCCTCTTCTACGCTTCAAGAACTTCTCACCTCTGCTTTCATACCATGAGTGCCCGTCGCCCTCTTTGTTCTCCTTTTTCGAAAGTGTTTTATTCTTTCTGATGTTATAAATGAAACTCAATTTCACATTGGAGTCCTTATTGGTATTACATAGGAATACGTTTGATTTCTGCACGTCAATGTAACCTTGCTGAATCCATTTATTAGTAATTTTCAGTGATCCCTGCGGGTTCTCTATGTATAAGGCTTTGTCTGAATTCTTTGCTCAACTAATTGTATGATGACATTTTAATTAAAAGAGCAGTCTTCATGCTCTGAAGATTTGCCCTTTCTTTTTTTTTTTCTTTTTCTTTTTTCTTTTTTTTTTTTTTTTTTTTTTTTTTTTTTTTTTTTTTGCCTTTATGTTATGCCTCACTGTCATTTTGTAAATTGTGCAAGATTCCTGAGGATTTGACTCTGTAGTTTCATGTCTTTCATCAATCATTCATTTCCATGTTTCTTCCACACCCTTTTCTCTTGAAGTCCAAGTTAATGCAAACGATACTGTTTTATACTCTATTTCTACATATGTCTTGGTTGCTTTTTTTTTTTAATTCTTAAGGAGATATTTTCTTGCTTCTTCACATATACCCTCGTTTCTTATTGCATACCGGGCTTTCTAAAAAATTACACACCAATGGGGACTGAAGTCAGTCACACACCCAGAACACATGTGCCTCTCCTTCCAGGCCGCTGGAGGGTGACACTGGTTCAGTCTGACCTGTTGTAGGATGTGGTTTGGGGGCAGTTTTAGGTTGACTCAGTTTCCCCTGGCTTGAAGTGTTCTATGGATGAGATCAAAATGTTCCCCTCACTACAGGGAATCAGATCTGAGCCTCAGTGAACTCTTGTGGAAAAGACTTACTATTTTTTATTTTTATTTTATATGGACAAGGATTTTGGCTGTGTGTATGTGTGTATACCGTGTATGTGCCCAGCATACATGGAAGCAGAAGACTGTACCCCAGGGGAAAGATCTGGTTAGCCAGGGTGCCTCATTATGGAACAGGGAATGCTGGGTAAATTGTGTTTCTAGGACAGCAACACTATGGAAATCCCACAAGCTGACACAGAAGAGCAAAGCAGGGGGCTGTGCTCTCTAGGTGTCAAGATTTCTAACTGACCTGTACCAACTGGCACAAGGTGGGGGCAGAGTGCAGAATGCAGAATCCAATAACAAGCCACACAAAACCTAACTCCTAACACAGGTATATCTAAGGAGCAACAGGGATGGGAAGTGACACTTATGATGGTTAAATTTAAGCATCAACTTGACTGGGCCAGAAAATCCCCAGATGGGAGAGTCAGCATTGCTGTGAGGAGGAGTCAGCATTTTCAGAGGAGGTTAAGATCTACACCAGTAAGCCAAGTGCAGCACATTGCCCCATCAATCATTTGATGATTAGGTTAGAACAAAAAGGCTGACTCCCCTGTCTCTGAGCAGGGTTGGCTGTTCTTATTTTTTGGGGCTGAACAGTGGAACTACACTGTTAGTGTTCAGCTTACCAATTTACCCCAAAATATTGGGGTTCATCAACCTTCATGATTACATGAGACAGCCCCCCAAGTTTATATTAGGGTTCTTGGGGTGGCTCCCTAAAGATCCCTGGCTAGTAAAATAAAAGATATTATCAAATAAAAGATGCTAGGTCCATTGAATATTAATTGGTGGGTTCCTAAAGGCTTTTCCATACATTCTTGGTTGTGGTTAACCCATACCTTCTCCTCTCCTCCACCCCCTTGCCTTATCCACACTTATCCCTTTAAAAGCCATCCCAGGGATCCCCCCTCGTTTTTCACTTCACACACATCCTACTATACTGCTAATTAGTTTTTTAATTAGGCTGTGGGGAAATAGGCTTCCATGTGGGTTTTCATATGCTCTCCCTTTGTGTTAGTTGTCCTTTCCACCCTTGATTTCTCCCACACTCTTGAGTCCCTCCCTGCTTAGACATTTCCAACCCTCCTGCTTTCATTTTGCCAATAATCCTATGTATCACACACACACACACACACACACACAGCACATACACATTCAACATACAAGACACACAACACATACACCACACACACACACACACACCGCACACACACTGCACTATACACACACCGCACATACACTCAACATACAAGACATACAACACATACACCACACACACACTACACACACAACACAACACACACAATACACACACACCACACCACACACATACCACATCATACACACACATACTACACCACAATACACACACCACACACAAACACAACACACCACACACAATATACACATACCACAAACTACATCACACACACACCTGTTCGGATAACCTTGAACTCCCTCTTCTCCCAACTCCGCCTTCCAAGTCTTGGGATTACAGGTATGTGCCACTATGATAAACTCAAGGTCTCCATTTTCCCAATTCAAAATTGGCCCAAGCCTCCCCTTGCTTTTCAGACCCAGAGACCACGACAAATAAGAGTCTTTGGAGGCCAGTCCTGAACAGTTGGCTACCAAAAGTGAAGTTCCTTTTGTTTTTGTTTTGTTTTTTCTTAGATAATCCGAAGCCACAAAAATATACATGGTTCAAATGTCTGACCAGAGCATGAGAAACAACTTTAAAATGAAGACCAAGCTTAAGAGAGCTTCAAGGACCAGGAGAGACAGAGCAAGCGGCTCTCCACCTGTGGGTTGAGACCCCACAGGGGTTGTAGACCAGGTATTTATAATTCCCAACAGCAGCAAGAGGAATGAAGTAGTAACAAGTACGGTTGAGGTCACCACAACATGAGGAACTACATTAAAGGGCTGCAGCATTAGGGACTGACCACTGGACTAAACTAAGGGCTGTCGTGAGGAGAAACAGCTGTGGAGTCCGACCAGCAGAGGGTAAAGCCTAGGTGAGTGCTCAGTGCCAACTGCACCCTCCCACGTCTCCAACCATGTTCCCTAGTCAACTGTGGACTATGAGGAACGACCAGAAGAAATTACTTAGTGCTGCACACTCTGAGGTATGATGAGGACCACAGGTTCAGGGTATACAAGAATAAATAGCTCAGTTGCTTATGTGTTGAGTCTGACTGTATGGAAATGTTGGCCGCAGGAGGAGGTGGGATGCTAGGTGATGAATGCTCCCTTCCACAGAACCGAACTCTGCCCCATGCTGAGCTGTCTTCTCTGACCACAGAGAATGATGTACATTGTGATGGCATCACAACCTGGGCAGTATAAGTAACAGTTTCCACCACACCCTGAGTGTGAAGGATTGTGATGTTATGTAGCTTGGAGGCTTCTAAGAAAAAACAAGAAGTTAATCAGGAGGTTCTTCGGAAAGAACTGGATATGTAGATCTGCTCTGGTGAGAACTCACCAGTTACCCAGCAACACAATATCACATCTCCCCTCATCGTGAGAACCGTTCCCCCAGTAAGTAAACCACTGAAGTGTTCTTGCAGACTGCCTGAAACTTTGTGGTGACCCCAGGCTCTCCTGGTCCATGCAGCATCGGGGCCAGTAACATGGTTAAAAGTCTCCCCAGTTTGCTTCATCTTCCAGAGCCCTGGGGTGCCTAGACAGAGAGATGACATCTTAGACCCAGGGGGCATGTTCTTCGCTGAAATCCCCTTCTCTCTCACCCTGCCACTGTGAGCCTATCCTTCATGTCTGTGTCAGGCTATGGCTGGGACCACGATGCCCAAGTGTGTGCTTGCCACCCTCTAAGTGGGGAGCCCTAGGGACTTCCAGATCACTTCCCAGAGAATTCTCCTTTGAGAAAGATTTTAGCAACTCTCTTCTGTTTGGGGAGGCACAGAGAGTGAGCATCCTAGTTTCTGGATGGGAAATGGAGGCCTAACAGATTTTAACAAAAAGGACATTGGGTCCAACTAGCTCCAAGCAGTGTGTCAGAGCCTTGACTTTCCTATGAGCTACAGGTGGCATTTCTCAGTGAGAAGCAGAAGCAATTTTGATCAGAAAACTAAATTCCCTATAGAGAGATGTAGAGTCTCAAACCAAAAACACGAAACACCCAGAGAGAGGAAAATACACAAATCTAATCAAATTGCGAGGGAAAAGATGCCGGTTTTCTTTGCCCTCACAATGAGTATCGTCGGTACCTACTTCTGCCTATTCCTTGGGGCAAGGGCACAGAGTGGCTAGCTGGCCTTTTCCTCTGCACAGCTACTTAGGTTTTTCTGTTCTGTCTCTCAGGGAGAACATCCCTAACACACCTGCCTGCTGCTTCTTGATGATCTCGTGGAAGATACAACAGAGATTGTGATGGCTGAGAGGGGCTCCCTCCTACCTACTTGGTTCTCTATGGCCAATCAGGGAGGCTCCTGGGTCCTCAGACCTGGTCAAGGGCCTGCACTGTCCTCGGGCTCTGCGAAGACAGGGAATGCCAGAAAGAAGCTGGCTTTCCAAAGGCCTTTTAGATGCTCAGAGCAGAGGTTGGGGAAATTTAGGGAACATGAAGTCAGACCCTAATGTATAGGAAGAGGAGGATGCAGGTGTCGCTAGGGGTCCCCTGTGGATGTCCTTAAGGTTCCACCATTCTACCCTTCTTTGCAGTTTCCAGATCAAGAGAGGCTGGAAGATCTGTGCTGACCCCAGCCAGTACCGGGTCCAACTGTACATCACCGATATGGAACTGAACTCTGGAAGGGTCTGAAGACAGGAAGGAAGTGTAACATCTGTGGGCTGAATGAGGAGGAGGTGCTTGGTTGTGCAGTTCTGAAAGCCACCTCCTCTGTGGTCCCACCCTAACGCCTATCCATACTCTGGGTTCCCCCTTGACTTCAATATTGTTTATATATCTCATTTCCTGTTTGCAGTGTATTTTCAATTTTTAAATGGTGTTACACAACAAATGCTGTGTGGATATCTCATGGTTTCTTCTTCATCTTTCCCCCTTTCCCTTCAGCTCTTCTCTGACACCCTCTCTGAACCAATGGGAGTGATTAAATTTCTGAAGGCACATGTATTAAGCTGCGCCTTTTGAATCGCTTGACTTGATGCCGTGTTTAAAACACCAAAGGTACTTCAATAATACGTCAGCATTGTAATGATTCTTGATTTTGTTTTCCTCACAAATCCAAATCTCAGACATGGAAATATGAGACAAGGCAGAAGTCACAGGGATGGGCAGCTCACAACAGAATAGCAGGTGTTTCCCAGGGGATGCTGACATAAGAATTCTACAAAGCAGATCATAATCGATATAGTCTAGGGCAGCAGTTCTCAATCTGTGTGGCTCATGACCTCTTTGGTGGGGACCAAATGGCCCTTTCACAGGGGTCCCCTAAGACAATTGAAAAACACAGATATTCACACTATGATATATAACAGTAGCAAAATTATAGTTATGAAGCAGCAATGAAATAATTTTATGGTTGAGGGTCACCACAACATGAAGAACTGTATTAAAGGGTCGCAGCATTACAAAGGCTGAGAACCACTGGTCCAGGGAAATGCTCCACTGGCATGAATACCAAAGTAGTGTATTCTATGTGTGCACATAAGCTCATTTTCGTGAATGAGAAACCGCTGACATTTGTTGAGAGCTTGTGAGGTGCCAGGTTCCATGTTCAGTGCTTGCGAACATTTGTGCCAGCTGTCTAGTAAACTCACCTGCAGAAGAGAGGACTCCATGCTGGTTGCCCCAGAGGCTTGGCTAAATCTCCTGCTGTCCACTTCCTTGTTTTCTAAGAGAATGTTTTCCATAGCCATCTTGTGGTGTGGCTCAAGTGGTAAATGGAAATACAGAATGAATACTCTTTAAGAATAAGTGTGCCTATATTTAGAATATATATAGAAATGGGTTTTTGTTCAGAATTTAAATTTTGCTGGGTCTTTCTGTACTGTTCCTGGCCACCATTTTTGGAGTGAATGCCTTTTATTCGAGTGTCTATTTCCTGATGGAGACACTTGTCTAAGGTAATTCCAGAGTTGAATTCATATTGGAGTCAGCCAGGACCTTCCCTCAACTCCAGTGTTGGCTCTGACAAAGTTACAAACTTAATTTGTACCTGGGTTTGGTAATTTAAAACTCCCCCTGGTTATATTAAAATGCATCAGAACTGAGAACCACCACAGAGTTACAATCATGGGCTGGATTGAGTTGGAGGCCAGTCAGGACAGGCTCCTGGGTGTGATGGTGCCTTAGATCAGGTGGGTTTTGTTGACCTGTTGCATGGCTAATGACAGTCACATACAGACACAGATCACACACATTGTATGTCTCCAGCAGGTTTGGGAGCCTCCCTGTGGCCTGGTTATCCTCTAGCTTCTCCTTTGTATTAATGCCTATCCCCACCACACCCCCTGCTGGTGGAACAATGGCACAGCCAGGGCAGGCTGACACCATTGGTTCTCCCCACTGTTGTCCACCAGCTACACCTTCACAAAGATCGCATTCATTGTTCATTGTTCATTGTGATGGTTAATTCTACGGTGTCAACTTTGCTGGGCTAAGTATTGCGTACATAAAAACATTGTTTCAGGGTGTGTCTGGGAGGTGTGCATAGAGGAGTTAGCATTTGTATCAGAGGGCAACCTGAATTCGATCCCCCAAATCCACAGAAAGGAAAGAACTAATTCCACAAAGGTGCCCTCTCACCTCCCTCTGCACACGCACCTTGGCATGTGCATGCCCATACATGTGTATCGCATACGACGATGACTATAGTAGTAAAGCTAAATAAACGTTGAGATTGGAATGCTGATTGGAAAGAAATGTTATAACTGGGTGTGACCAGAAAGTGATGGATATGGCGGAGATGCTTAGGAGGGGCCACTGACAGGAGAAAAGTTAAGCATCCTGTGTTCTACCCTACAAGAGTCAGGGTAGGTTAGGCTAGTGCAGGTATTAGAACCCAGCAGATTTTTGTTATATATACAAGTTTCCTGTCTGTTAGGAATAAAGAATAATGGGTTGAGACTACGGGGATCTCAGTCCTCAGGGCAGTAATGAATGGCGGGTGGATGGGGAAACAGAGACCAGTAGATGTCACACACACACACATACTCTCTCTCCCTATCTCTCTCTGTCTCTGTCTCTGTCTCTCTCTCTATCTCTCTCACACACACACACACACCACACACACACACAACACACTCGGGGGTAGGGGAGGAGGACACAGAGAGGACAGAAGAGGGAGACAGGAAAAGCTCTGTCCACCCAGGAAACAGTAGAAAAGAGAATGTAAGTGTGTGTGTGTGTGTGTGTGTGGGTCTTTCTTTTAAAGAGGTCCTTTGCACCTGCAAGCTGACCAGGACACTGCCTGAGTGCATTCTGCCAAGTGACAGGGGCAGGCCAGCATTATGCCTGAATCATTACACTGTTTACACATGATCTGTTTGGTTAGGTAATTGGTTTCCAAAATTCAGCTACACCAGAAGCCTCTCTAGAGTTTGTCTCAACAGATCCCCAGAATTCTCCTGGGAGACCCCGAGTGAGTCTACAGGCTGGGGACATGGCTCAAGCTTCTGCCTTCCCAGTGAGCACTCAGGCAATGCTACTACAGTGGGACCAAGCACAACACTTTGTGTGATTCTCATCTCATAGCAGCTCCCCTCCAGGTGGTTGCTCCAGCCTTTAGGATGCTGCGTCTTCCTTCACCTGTAGACTCTGTGAGGGGAAAGGCTTGAAGGGCACACTGACTTAACTGTGTTGGTCCAGAAGTAACACATTTTACTTAGGCTTCCAGTTCGTTGGTTGACCACAATTAGTCACATGAGCTTCCTGGTAGTGAGATGAACCCCCAAATACTAGCCAGAGTAAGCTCCATTTTCAACAAGGTTCCATGCCACTGTCATATGTGCCAGACTAAAACAAAACAAGCCTCTCACAGCTAGACAGTGTTTGCTGAGACCAGCAAAGTCCCCTGTGAGGACAAGGACAGAGCACACTGAGACTCTTAACCACCAGAGTCTGTCTTTGCCTGGGCCTGATGTTGTCTAAGCCTCTTGTCACCTCTGCAGCTTTAATAACAGCTAAAAGCTCTGAACCTAGGTTTGCACCAACCCTGCTGCAAATTCACAGCCATCTAAACTAAGAACTCAATGGGTAGGGTGGTTGGTGACTTCAGGAAAATACTGCCATTTGGAATTTTCCATTGTTCTGTAAGGAACCCCAGCAAACCCATTTTACCTATCCAGAGGAATTTATGCACTGGCTAACACTGATTGTCAACTTGACAGGATCCAGAATCACTGAAGACACAAGGTTCTGGGCATTTCTGTGAGGAATTACCTGTATTAGGTTAATGGAGGCAGAAGACCCACCCTATATGTGGGTAGCACCATTCCATGGTTTGAGACCCTGAACTGCCCTGGAGAGAAAAGCTTGGCTGAGGGCAGGGACCAGTCTCTGCTTCCAGACTGCAGCTGTCATGTGATCACTCATCTCCAACTTCTGCCACAGTGTCTTCCCCGCTGTGATGGACTGTGTCTTTTCAAACCATCAACCAAGACACATCCTTCCCCCTTCATCTTGCTTCTTGTCAGACATTTTTTTCACAGCAACTAGAAAAATAACCAGTACAGCGTGAGGAGCCGTTCTTTGGTCTTTTCCGTGGGATCCTGTTTCAGGAACAGATGTTACTTTTTCATTTCCTTGGGAAGTCACTCAACAGTCTTGCACCAGCCTTCTGAACAGCTTCTTCTATTTACTTATTAAAAAGTTTTACCAATAAAAGAGACCCAACCAATGTGAACTCGTATGCTAGTAGAATCATTAATTCCATTTCCCCTTCCCTCTGATTATTATAGGATGTCAGTTTATTATTCTTGTTGTGTTGTGTATAGACACTTCATGAAATATTCTTGAATTTGCCCTTTTTGCATTAATAAGAAAAGGATCTTTGCTCTGTCTGATTATCTTTTTTTTCCCTTATGTATTTTATGTATACAATGTTCTGCCTGCATGTATGCCTGCATGACAGAAGAGGGCATTGGATTCCATTATAGATCGTTGTGAGGCACCATGTAGTTGCTGTTGAGAATTGAACTCAGGACCTCTGGAAAAACAGAGAATGCTCTTAACTCCTGAGCCATCTCTCCAGCCTCCTCTATCTGATTTCCTTGCACTTAAAAACACAATATAGGCCATGCATCCTCAAACTTTCCCTATAAATATTTTTAGCTTTGCATTCATGTAGTTTCTGTTGCAGCTATTCATTTCTATTTTGCTAGTGAAGAAGTAAAAAAACAACACTGAATGAATGAACATGACCCTGTCTCAATAAAACTTTATATTTAAAAAACAGACAATATGCTGGATTTCTCCTGAGGACCAGCATTGGTGAACACCAATCTAGGCAGTTGGTTTAACAGAAAATTTGACTGCAACAAAAGCAGTATTGTTGAATATTGCTATAGATAGTGAGTTTTCCCCACACTATGGGAAGGTAGTGGGACCTTTAAGTGCCTGGTAGAATGAAGATAGGTCATTGGAGAAACACCCTAAGGAAATTGCAATCCTAGTCTCTGTCTTTGCTTCCTGAGGTCAAAAACTAAATAGTCAGTGTTTTTGGTATGTGTTCTCATCATGATGTACTATGAGGCCACAGGTCCAAAGCGATAGGACCAACAACCATGAACTGAAATCTCTCAATTAGTCCAAATAAAACTTTCTTCCTTTTAAAGTTGATTATCTTGTGTATTTTGTCACAGCAATGGAAAGCTGACTAACACATAGATTGGCCAATTGTCTTTTCTTTAATGAAAACCACGGACTCTTGTGGAACACGGATTCTAGAAAAATAATATTGTAAAACATGCCCATTTCCACACATAACATGTTTTAAAAAAAATAGTTAAACCCCGAGTGAGTAAACCAGCATAAAAATCACTTGGGTAACTGCAAAAAATCCTAGATCCAAACCTAGGAAATTCTATTTAAAACAGTATTTTAAATGAATATTTCATGAGATTCTGAAAGTCAGTCAAGTAACATAAGCATAACATGTTAGTTATGTTATTAATGAGCTACACAATCATAGATCCTGGACAAGTTATTTTAACTTCTTAGACAGCCTTTATCTTTCCATCAGCCCTGTCCTTAACCTTTCATAGAACTGCTATAATTTAAAAAATGAAATGGAAATGAAACCTTTTCTCCTTTTTAAGAAAAGATCTTGCTACACAGTCCAAGCTAGTCTTAATTTTGAGATCCTCCTGTCTCAGTCACACAAGTGCTGGGATTACAGACATGTACCAACAAACAAAGTCGCAGGATTATTAACAAATGTGGACCTGGAAGAAGGAGAAGGAGGAGAAGAAAAGAAGAAGAAAAAAGAAAGAAAGAAAAAAGGAAAAGGAGGAGGAAGAGGAAGAAGAGGAGAAGGAGGAGGAAAAGAAGAAGAATTTGTCAGGGCTAGAGAGACCTCTCAGTGGTTAAGAGCACTGGCTCTTGGATTTTTGGGGACCTGGGTTTGATTTTTCTGGCCCCCACAGGTACCAAGTATGTGCCAATATAGTGTACTATATATCCATGTACACACATGCAGGCAAAACACCCATACACATACAATTAAAATTATTTTTAAAGATTGACTTTATCTAGTACAGAAACATCATAGATTACATGTACAGTATTTTATAAAGTAATCATTGTTTCATAAAAATGATATTTTACCTGTTTCAGAAATCTGAAACTGTAGGCATTATGGCCATTTCCTGTCACCAAACTCTTCCCTTTCCACACCCCCCCCCACTACCATTTTTTCCTACGAGTGATGCTGACTTTGCAGAACAAAGACCACAAAATCATCAGTCTTGTGAGTGGGCATTCAAAAAACTAAGTCATTATCTCATGCATCTGGGTTCAGAAATGGTAACTGACAAGCTTTAATTATGCGTTGGTTGGTGACTTTGGAATAAGGTCTTACAGAAAAGCCAAACAGTTACTCAATTACATACAGAGTAGGTGTCAACCACTTTGTTATTGGCAGGACTGGGGGAGGGGTGGCGTAACCAGTTACAGGAATCTCTTCAGCAAACAGCTAGAACACATAGACATGTTTTTAAAAATCTTAGACTAACTCTTAGGTGCAGATCTGTGGTGCATCTAGGGAGGGGAGGCAGGAAGATTGGGAGTAAGTTTGAGTTTAGTCTAGATCAGTGTTTCTCAACTTGTGGGTCTTGACCCCTTGGGGGTTGAATAACCCTTTCACAGAGGTCACCTAAGAGCATTAGAAAAAAAACATATATTCACATTATGATTCATTACAGTATAAAAATTACAGTTATGAAGTAGCAACGAAAATAATTTTATGGTTGGGGGGTCACCACCACATGAGTGACTGTACTAAAGGGTCACAGCATTAGGAAAGTTGAGAACCACTGGTCTAGACTACATGAGACCTTTTGTAATGTACCTTCTATTGGCAAATTGTTGTATATTGTTTAAGCTCACTGAGAATTTGGTCTGGAAGAAGGAGTGCCACCTCCTCTGTCACAGTCAAGAATGCTTATGTCAAGTGTCCTTCAAGACCCTTTGTCTGAGGCTGGACTGTCCCCCACCTCCTGTCCTATCAGAGGGAGAGAACAGGAAAGCAGTACCAGATTGAAGACGTTGTGTCACTGAGAGCAGCTAAAAAGTAAACTATTTCTAACTAACCTAACTGTTGATTAACCCATAGTATAAAAATGCCTACTGAGGGAAAGAGAAGTCAGAGGCTCATCCTGGACCCAGAGCTCTAGATTGGGAACTTCAGTAAGACTGCTTCCAAGGGTCCCCCATTTGTTTCTATGCAATGATGCTGATGATATTGCCTTTTGTGTGCTTTCTCCATTGGACTACTCCAGCTGTAGAGACAGCTGGCTGGATGTAATGAGAATTTTACTTTCTATTGTTTCTATCTGCTAACTTGTCACATGTTCATTCACTTTGCTTGTTACATATTTAATACACTCATCAGAGTAGAAAGCACAACTGTCACAGATTAGTCTTCACATCTCACAGAACATCTGTCTCCAGGCAACGACAACAAAATTAATAGTAAAATAGCTAGGCTTTAAATAAAAATCTCTGCTGCCTCTTCATATAACAGAGTATTAGTATCCAGAGGAAATAAGGAAGTTAAATTAGCTAACAGAAAGAACCCCCAAGTAATCCAGTCAATAAATGGGCAAATAAACTGGACAGACACTTCTTAAAACAAATACCAGTGGCAAACAAATACATGAAAAGATATTCAATCTTTAGCTGTCAGTGTACTGTAAAACAAGAGGACATTGAGACTTCGTCTTGGCCAGAGCGGCTGAAACAACAAATGTGGGTGAGAAGGTAGAGACCTTGTACAGTGTTGGCAGAATTGTTGAGTATAGTCATGGTGGAAATCAATATAGGGATGCTTCAAACACAAAAGCTACCACATGATGCAGCTCTACTGCCTTTGGTACACACTCAAAGGCACAGCACACAGCAGAGGTGCCTGCAAACCCGGGTTTATCATGATGCTATTCACAAAAAGCCAAGTTTTAGAATCAGCCTATGTGCCCATCAACAAGCTAATGAATAAAGAAAATGTTAGCCAAGTGTGGTGGCACATACCTTTAATCCCAGCACTTGGGAGGCAGAGGTAGGTGGATCTCTGACTTTGAGGCAAGCCTGGTCTATAGAGTGAGTTCCAGGACAGCCAGGACTACACAGAGAAACCCTGTCTTGAAAAAAAATTGGTGTGTGTGTGTGTGTGTGTGTGTGTGTGTGTATTATCATTCTTCCATGAAGAAGAACAAAGTCACAACATTTGCAGGAAAATTGAACTGGAGATCATCACACTAAAGGAAAAGAGCCAGCCTTGGGAAAACAGGTGTCTCATGCTTTCTCTTATATGTAGAAAAAGATGGAAAGAAATCATGTGGGGCACTGTCAGGGAAGAGATGGTAATAGGGGAGTGCATATGATTAAATTATGTTACACACATGGATAAGAATGTCCCAGTGAAGTCCATGGTTTTGTACAACTAAAATGCACTGATGAATTTTTAATTAATTTGGTTAAACAAATCAATATTTGTGAAGTATCCAGAGTAGTTTCTTGGCAAACACCCCATCCTTGGGTCTCTGTTCCCTAACCTGTCTAGAGATGTAACTAGCACTTTTGTTGTTTCCAGGATACACAGGAATCCAGTTGTGTGCCCTTGATGGGCACCGGTGCTGGGTAGAGTTGGTACAGACCTATCAGTTTTTGACTTAGAAGCTGTGAAGAGTGATGAATAGGCAAGGGAATTTCTGGTTTCACTACTCTCTGCACCTCCTCTGGCCTGGGAAGCTAAGCTCAGGGTCATCCCAATTTCTAGAGACTATCTCCCCAAGCTAAGTCATCCCTAAACTTTTCCATAGTGACTGGGGAGGTGGCAGTCTCATAAACCAGCCTCTTCTTCCTCTGTCTGAGACAGCTCCTCCCTGACTCCCTGCTGCATTCAGGCTGGGGCAGAAGTCCTCTCCTAGCCGTTCTCTGAATCCTCAGAGGTCAGGATTCCCTAAGACCACCCACAGCCATACTGTGGATCTTTTCAGACTCTCCTACCCTCATCCCCGGTGACTTCACATCTCCTGCCTCTTCCAGAGATGGACAAGAAGACCTGTTTTCTACCTGATCTTGCCTAGTACTTTCATAACAGTCAACTTCTGATTTGTTAGGGGCCAGCTGGGGGGTCACAGAAAAAGCCACAGATGCTTGAGGAACTGGGCCAACTCTGAGGGTTGAGTCCAAGGCAGTTTTCAATGAAACAAATGAATCACTTCTTTTTTTTTTTTTTTTTTAAACCAGTGGTAAAAGAGGAAAAGCAGAAGGAACCATGCTGCTCAAGGGGAAGGGCTGGGGAGAACTAGATGGCAATTGGAAGCTGCTCTTTAATCATCGGGCCCCTCTTACTTCTTTTTCTGCTTTACAGTTGGTCACTACCTCCCCCTGCAGGAAATGCCACTAAGTGACTAGTCTGTCTCTTTCCAGCTCTACCTGAGAACTCCATTCTAAGAGATTGACCCACCCTGAAGATCACACATGACACAGACTGAGGAACCTTTCTTTATTACTCAGATGGCCACTAAGAAGCAAGTGTCCCAAATAGGGCAAGACTTAGTCCTTCTTCTGATATATATAAAAGAGGAAGCTAAAATAGTCTGGAAAGAACCCCCCCAGAACCTATAGCCTAAGGCATTTTGAAATTTGTTTCACGTGGTTACTTTTGTCTACAGTATTGTGGCCATGTGCTCTGACCCAAACTAGAGACAAGAACCACAGTTGAAGGTAGATTCCACGAGGAGGCCCAGGAATGAAAATGGGGGGTGAGTGAGGAGAATAGGAAGGACCTCGGAGTTTAGGCAAAATGAGATGAGGCCTGGGTACTCACTTGCCATCATCCTTCTTGGGGCCAACTTGCATCCTAGTGTCTTAGTAGGGTAACCCTGGGCTGTGGGGAAGTAGGAGCGGGGGTGGGAAGGGGCATGATGGAGAGGAAGTGCTTTAGATAGCTGTGTCCTGTTGACTTGTACATGCAAGAGGGGTCTTGGGTAACCGCGGGGCTCAGAATGTCTGCAAGCGTAGGCCAGGTGCTCACTCGACTTGGGCTGTTTACAGGGAAGTGGTTTCACAGTACAGGAGGTGAAATGTTGGTGTCATCCCAGAGTCACACTTCGAGGGCTCCTTCTCAGTAGAGTTCTGCAATCATAGTTTCCCCTACAGAGCAGAAACTTCTGTCATATTCCGCAGCTGTTTTAACCACACAGAGTTAGTGAATGGGCAAAGATACCACAACTCCTGGAGAATACAGCCCATATGATTCCACCCTGACCTGGTTAGAGCAGTACTGCCGAAGGAAGGGTTGAGCTAGCAAGCATGAGAATACAGCCAACTTTTCGGATGGCTGCTCCTTCCAGAGAGATTCCTCAGGAGCTCACCCACCCCAACTCCCATTGCCAGCACAAAGTACTCTAACCATATGGCATTAAAGTCTGTCAGATATTGGAGTTCATATTCTTAGCCTTTGACTAAGGAAGTCTACACCTAAGAATCTATTTCCTATTTAGAAAAATCCTACCCTGGGGGAGAGGTCATATGCATACACATGTTTAATCTCCAGACATTTACCTCAATTTAAAATGGGATGTAATTTAAATGATCTATCTACAGTATAGAAATGGCTAAGAAAAATGCTGATGTCTGTGAAGTGGCCTTCATAAATGGTATGTTGACATAAGAAATGTTTACATTATGATAATACATCTGAAAAGCCCAAGATGCAAATGAGCTCATTTTAAGCAAGACCCATCCACCCAGGATCTGGGGATCTGATGAATCTTACACAGTTCTTTTTTGTAGATGTTGTTCCCAGAATAGAAGGGAACTAGAAGCTGCAGGTAGGTTCCATCTGTGTGCTCACTACAAAAGGATTCCCCTGTATTCCTCAATATGGGCAATCTCCACCAGCAATTCACTGTTGTAAGTCCTCACTTCTCCCATCCTCCATCATCGGTCAGTGGAAATGGGTGGTGCTGGTGACAGACCAGCTTTGTGCCCCGTCATGTGTTCCAGAATGGGTATGGAACACCATTTTTTTTCTGGTGGTTACCAAGACACCATAAAGAATACCAATGCCTCTTTAGTCTAAGATTTGTCTTTTATGGGGCAACAGGAAGTACACAACTCAATATCTCCAAGATAAAGGGCCCCCAAGTCTGAACCCTTCTAATCTACAGAGTAAAAGAGATGAAATATATACACCACATACAAAATGTGGATGCCCTTCATATGCTAACACAGAAAATCAACAATAGCCCACACCTGAATCTATTTTACATCCTTCCCTAAAACAGAGGCCTGTATTTCCTATAGGAAGACACCCTTTCTTGTATTTCTCCAACTTTAAATTGGTATGAAATTTTATATATATATACTTTGATTTGCCTAAGCAAACAGCAACAACCCATCACAAGTAATTGGTTGGGAAGTCAAATTTAAAAGAATCTAAAGTGTGTTTGTGTTTGGTGTGTGTGTGTGTGTGTGTGTGTGTGTGGTGTGTGTGAGTGTTTTCTCAACAGTAACACACTCTTCCCTGGGAACCAACAAAAAAAAAAAAAAAAAAAAGGATTCATGTAACTCAGCAGGTTCTGGCTGTCTTCCTAGAAATTCATCTAAGGGAGAAATTCCAACCTGGCAGCTGCATCTGGGGTGCCTAGGGCCACAGCTCACTTTGTACCTGACATTCAAGGTTCAGTAACTCAGGCCTCTTCAACTTAGGTTGGATTGGCTTCCTCCTCAAAATAGCTAACAAACACCCTGAGAAAGGCAGAGCCCTCTACCATATAGAGACATGGCCCTGACTGAAGTATGAAATGGTATGAATAGAAAAAGGCTGTTAGGTTTTTAAACATTAATGTGCCAGCATGCCCTAGAGGCTGGTGAAAACACAGCCCACAGCCTAAAGGTTGGGAAAGACTTGGAACTTGTGTTTCTGGTTCCTAGGTGATGCTCACTCAGCTGTCCAGGCATCACCTTTGGAGAACCCCATTGTTTTAGCAATCTGCTTTGGGCCCTTTTGTTCTATTCAGATGGGAATCACAGATAGCCAAGGGGAGCCCCTCAGTGTCAGCAAGGCTCAACCAGAGCTTTGAGTGCACAGCCCAATACTAGGTTAGAAGTGATATCTGTAGCTTTGTCACTTTTGATGGCAGCCCTCCTGCTACCACAGCTCTTGCCTTCTTCAGTCCCTTTGTTTGCTGGGGCTTTCTCTGTTCTCTGTGGTCTCTCACCTTCTCTGAACTTCTGCTGTTGTTTGAAAACACAGCTCAAAGGTACTGCTTCCAGATGCGCTCTGAAGCTCTGGCACTCCCTCCTAGCTGCCATGGGAGCCTAGAGCTGGCAGCCCTACACCTGTCTATGCTTTGTGTTACCAACTCTGCCCTATCTACCAGTGATAAAAGACCACAAGCCACCAATACAAATACTTGGATGAGACTTTATTGAGCCTTAGCTGCAGGACAACTTGGGGTCTCTTGGACTGACTTTAAAAAGAGAAGTGTGAGGAGGGCTTTCTGTTTGACCAGCCACACAGCCCTATAGTCTCCTGAACCACAAACCTTTTGCTTAATCCCCTCAGTCTGCACAGTTGTACTGGGCCTGACCACTCTAGCTGTCATGAACACGTGCTTCTTCCCTTTCTACTAAAGACATCTTAAGGATGGCAGAGTCATCAGAACAGGCATATACAGTGTCATCTGAAGCTGTTGGTCCGCTAAAGGTAAACTGTTATCTTTTGGAGCCATCTCAGGGTATCTGGAATGATGGTGTGTGAAACAGAGACACCCACAGACTGTCCCTTAGAGCTTATGCAGGAGTTTCTGCAATGGCCATGACAACTGTGGCAGTTTCTGCACATAGACTGAAGTCTCCTATAGTTTGGGCAGCTGGATTGGAGTCTCCCTGAATAGCCATGAGACATTTAATAGCCATGAGCTAAAGCTCTTCATGTCAACTTTTTTGATTAGAACAGAAGTGGCTGGTTGATTGACAGCTCCATAGTTTGTCGAAAAGTAAGAAGATTAAGTAATTATCTCCTTTGCTAGTGGAACTTCTTCAGGTTAGCAACAATGTGGCATCATGGTGGCCCACTCCTTTGAGCTCAGCATTCAGGAGGCAGAGGCATGTAGATCTCTAAGTTTCAGACCAGACAGGTTTACAGAGTGAGATTGTCTCAAAAATAAAAACAAAAAGTAAGATCAAATGGACAATACTGAGTTTTGTTCTTAAGAAAGCTTGGTTTATGGCATGCATACCCAATACTCCATTTGATGATATTTATTTAAATGTTGGCCTTTTCTAGAGCAGATTCATTATGAGTTGATTCACAAAACAGCCCCCATTTCAGGGTTCCAGAACCATGCTTCCAGTATGAAGTGGAGGGCCTCCCACCCATTTTCACCTTCCCACCCCTTGCCACCACCTCCAGCCTCTAAGTCACATCATTTTATAATCTATTGTTATTCTTCTGTACCAGTAATGTTGACTTTCCAGGAAAAGAAAAAATAAAATAAAACCCAATTCCAGTCACTTTTAAAAGAGCATATTTATTATTTCTCTGGTAGTAGAGACAAAGAGTCCACTTTTTTTTTTTTTTTTTTTTTTTTGTCAGTTTTTGACCTTGTCACCATATCTACCCAGAATGGGCTGGTAACAGCCACTCCCACAGGCACCAAACACTGTGTAAACAATGGGGGGAAGGGGTATTGGAAAGTGCCCTGAGATCTTTCAGAACAGTTACAAATACAAGTGTGACAATAAAATAAATTACAAAATTAAATAGTATTAAATTAAATTAGAATCCAAGTTAAAGAGTCCTTGAAGGAAATGGAACTGTGGAGGCGGGAAGGATGTTCTGAGGCTTAGGTCCTGGCTCCACACAGGGCCTTATGAAGGTTTCTGGGTTCCTCACTGCCTCGCAGCCTCTCCGGCATTCAGCTCCAGGTCAGTGATATACTCTTGTACCCAGGTTTCTTTGGGGTCAGCGCAGAGCTGCCGGTTTCTCTTGGTTAGGAAACTGTGAAGAGAGATGAGGGTCAAACATTGGAACCATCCGATGGTAGAGTCTGAGGTCCTCCGTGTCCTCTCCATCATACCCATCCTCTGCGATGCTTCAGAGAACCTCCTCCACTGGCCCCCTTTGGAAGACCCTGTGTTTCCCTTTTCTGCTCCCCCAGCCCCCCGCCCGGTGGCGGAGAAACCCTCCCTAACCTTGTTCCACACCCCACCACATCAGGGAAAGCAGAAGAACAGAACTTACATGACACCTGGCTCAGAGCAGAGGCTGCTGGTCTCAAAATAGTCAGCGATGAATTTGCGGGGAACCTGCCGGCCATAGGAGAAACAGCAGGAGGTTGGGGTGTCAGCACCATCTGCCAAGGAGAAGGTCGGAATGAGTTCAAGTCATCATTGAGCAGGAAAAGTCAAACAACACAACTTCTGGAGAGGGTGAGGAAGGCTAGGGCCCCGACATCATTTGGAACCAGAAATGCCCCCATGTCTGTCTTCATTTCTGTCTCTGTTCTCTCTGTATTTGCTGTTGGCTTTCTCTTTCTCTGTGGGTTACCCCATGCCCCTTCCACAGCTTTCTCGGATACAATGAAAAATTAGCGAAAAGGACACTCGAGGGCGTGGCTTAAGGCATCCCAGAGAGAGAGAGAGAGAGAGAGCTCCTTAGGCATCCTAAGGTTGGCTGGGAAGTACATGACACCACCCCGCTTACTGTGACTCCAAGTCCCGGGTACCCACAAAAGGTTAGACATCCCCACTCCAGAGGAAAATAAGCATCTTAAGAAGAAAGATGAGTTGCTTTGCTCTTACAAGAGCAAAGACTCAAGCCACAGAAGACTGCTGTGGTCTGCCCAAGGCCAGAGAGTGGGGACTCCCTCTGTAGCACTGTGGACTTACATGGTGCTGAGAAGACTTCGTTACAGAGAGCCATGGTGCAGAGAAGGACAGCAAGGGCAGCCATGGGGACCTTCATGATGCAGAGCGGGTGATGGAGTTTGGACTTGTCAGCAGAGATCGGTCCTCACTGCCACTTACGTCCTTCTGGTGTCTGAAGCCATATGCCCCTTCTCTTTATAGGTAGCCCTGGCAGATGGGGAAATGGAATCCAGGGGTGTGTAGGGAAATTTTTAAACACAGCAATGGTGTCATGTTGAATATTACACAACACAGGGTCCTCAGTGACCACATAGGGCTCAGGATATCCAAGAATAGAATCTCTGAGCTATAGTCTCAGCTCTCAACTCGTGACCTATTCTTGCTTCTTGTGGGGAAATTAGTTTCTCTCGTGAGCAGGAAGAGCTAGGACAATGTCGACTCAGGGCTATTCTTAGCAGGTCCCTTCTCATAAAAACCGCTTTGTGAATGAATACTCCAGCCCCGTTCCTAAGGAACGGAAACTATGTCATTTCTCAGTGTCTCTAACCACATGGATAGAATAGCTATGGACAGCCCCTCCCACCACCACCAGAAGGGACTGAGCTAAAGCATTCCCGGCTAGAGTGACAAGGAACATGATGAGGTCACATTTGAGATATTTGCCCAATCATCAGTCACAGAGTGACTAGGCTACTGTGTTAAACGGTAGCTGTGGATCATAACGATACTTCAGGTGTGGGTGTTAATATGTGAGGAGCCTAAGGAAACTGAACTTTCACTATGAAAGATTTATGAATTAAATTATACTATGTACATTGAATTGCTTATTTATGAAGCTCTTAAAATTAATGAACTTACATAAATGCAGTCATAGCATCAGTGCTAAAAATATGAAGAAAAATTGTACAACTTTTACAAAGTAAAGAATTCTACAAATATCTAGAAATATACACAGATTTCCATGCCAAGCCTAGGCATTAAAAATAAATGATATTAGAATAAAAATCATTAGAAATAAAAGTTTTTGATGGGGGGGGTCAGTGGGGGTTGTGGGAGGATGGAAAGGAGAGGGAACTGGTATTGATATGTAAAATAAGAGTATTTCTAATTTAAATAAAAGTTTATATAAAGAGAAATAAAAGCTTTTAAAAATTATTAATACTTTTTTGTGATGGGCCCATGGGTGATTCATTTTCTTATATTTTGAGTTTTTTCCTATTTTATTTTGTGAGATTATTACCTTCCTGGCCAGTTATATACTCATGAGCTCATTTAATTTAAAACATTTTCAATATCACCAGTTTAAACATAAGCTGTTACTCAATGTCTTAATTTTAATTGTTTCTAATTTCAGGTTTTGGAATGCAAGGTCTCACTAGGTAGTCAAAATTATGATCCTTCTGCCTCAGGGTTTAGAGTGGGCACCATGCCCAACAGAAGGTGTTTTGTGTGTGAGTGTGTGTGTGGCTAGCCTGTGTGAGTGAGTGTGTTTGTGTGTATGTATGAGTGTGTGTGTGTGTATATATATATATATTTATGAGTATGTGTGTGTGTATGTGGTCTGCCTGTGTGTGTTTGTGTGTGTGTGTGTGTATGTGTGCCTGTGTGTGTATGTATGTATGTATGTATGCATATGCATGTGCATGTGGAGGCCCAATATTAATGTCAGGAATTATAAACCATCTGTCTTCCCTATTATTCCTGAGGTAGGGTTCTTAATCAAATCCAGAGCTTGCTAATCCATCTAGTCTTGCTAGCCAGCTTGCTCTGGGGATCCCTAATCTCTGCCTTCTGAGACTAGAATTAACAGGCAGGTTGTGGCAATGCACTATTAAGATAAAAATATTTCATACATACTAAGAGACTTTTACTGGAGCTCACACCCAGAGTTAACAAGGTCCCTTAGGTCACTTAAGACTTCAGATAGCTATCCTACTGTGTCCTCAGCCTGCTCACTTAACCTGCCTTTAAGAGAACAATGTAACAATCAACATTATTTGCCTTGGATTTCCCATGCAACCTAAGAGAGTATTAGTATTAAATTATGTACTCTTCCATGTCCTGACCCAAAACAATGCATGTTTATCATTTGTTAAAAGCAGCAAATACAGAGATTGAAACACCTTCTAAAATGAATACCTACTTAAGGGTATTGGTTGATTATCAATGATGCTTGAATACCCATTTATGGATATTAGATGGTTGATAAACAATGACGCTGTAGTGCTGTTTGTTGTCCAGGTCAGTTGGGATCAGTGACTTAATTCCGTGTAGCACTCTGTTAAAAGATTTCTATAACACATCCCTTTCCTTCCCCATGGGATGTTTGCTGTCCAATAAATACAGGCAAAGCCTGTGTTAGGGGAAGTCACACAACTGACACAGGCACACAACAGTCACACAAGGGACAGAGGCATAAAGACCTAGACAGACACAGTCACAGACAGATACAGACATGGAGGCAGACTCACAATACAACCTTCAGACAGGCCCAGATTCAGTAACAGGGAGCTAATCACTGATGTCTTTAATCCATGTCACTGGCCACTGTGACCACGGGCATTTACATGGATTCTGGGAATCCAGATTCTAGTCATACTTTCAGAGGAAGCCCTTGAAAGAGGATTTTGGTAGGTATACTAAAGTTTTTGTTTAACTGCATTTAGTTCTTTATTGTCTTCAGATCCCACAGTCCAGCAGGGCCAGGGGGAGTAGGTGAGCAGGGACCACAGTGCTTAGCAGAAAAGCTAAGAGAAGAAGAAAGGACTGTTGCTGGCACTGTAAGAGGGGAGGCGTGACCTTCTGCAGAAGGATGCAGGCAGCCTTCATAGAAGGCTGCAACTTTGATAGGGTCTTAAAAGCACACGGTCAAGGAAATATTTCCTTTCAACAAAGATCACTGTAGAAAACCACAAGTCATCAAAATGCAGAGCTGTGGAGTCACACAGCTACTGTACTCAGTGAACATTGCAGAAGAGGGGGCGGAAGGATTGTAAGGGCCAGAAGAACAGGAAGTCTGCAGTGACGTTGTGTCTCCTAGGTACATCGGAGAAGCTACACCAATGAAGTCCCACCAACATGGCTGCCAGAGTATGATCTGAAGAAGGACAACGCCAGTAGATGAGATCTTAGGATCATCAACACCACACAAGGAGCTGCAGGCAGCTAGGGAATACTGGGGTGTGGGGAGGGGAAGAGTCTTCCTCAGGGGAGAGCACACCAATTAGTTATCCAGCACTAACTGGTCAGCTCTGAGAACATGCATACAAGTCACTTACAGACTGAGCAGGTTGTATTTATGTACTTAAGGACACACACACACACACACACACACACACACACACACGAGATGACAAAGAAAAAGAAGTCATGAATTTGAGAGAGAGCAAGGGGGTAAGTGGAGTGTGGGGGGAATAAAAGGAAGGGGGTATTTATGTAACTATGTTATAATATCAAAAAATAAAAAATACTTAAAAATCACATAAGGTCTGAATGTACATGGAAGGAGTGGGGCGGTGTGTCTCTGTGGGTTCAGTATAATGACAGAGCTTTGTGGGGAATAAGGATTTGGGGGAAACAGGGACTAAATAGGATTTAGTGAAACTAAATCAAGGTGGGTTGAACCTAGGGAGCTTCAAAATCTCCTCAGAGGAATTGGGGTTCATAGATTAGATACAAGAAAATGGCGGAGGGTTTTGGCATAAGCCAAACAAGGACACACCTTAGGAACTCTGTCCTTTCCAAATGTGTGTAGAGTTACATTTCAATTTTCATTCGTGTGTGTGTGTGTGTGTGTGTGTGTGCCATGTGCCATAGCATGTATGTGAAGGTCAGAGGATGGGATTCATTCATCCTTTTCCTCTTTTCAGGGATTGAACTTAGTCAAGTATATATAGCAAATGGTGTTGCCTGCTAAGAAATCGTGCTAGCTCTCAGGCTGAACAGGCTGATCCTGTCTCCACAAGTTCTCACCAAGCTCAGACTGTAACCTCTCCTTAGCATAGCTGGAGAATGAATGCCTCTCCGAGACCTTGCTTCTGTCATATATACTTCCCTAATGTTGGGATGAAATGTGTGAGCTATAATTCTCCTTTAGACTAATTCACTCTTGTATAGACCTGGGTGGCCTTAGACTCACAGAGCTGCATCTATCTCTTAATTCTGAGTCCTAGGATTAAAGGTGTGTACCCCTACCTTCTAGCTCCTGGTTGCTGGGATTAGAGATGTGTCCCTGGCTTGTGGCTGACTGAACCCTCAGGCAAGCTTTAATAAATCATAAATACTCTATCACCACAATGTATATGCATACAATAAACATTAATAAAGTTTAAAAAAGAATTCTCATCTAAAAGGGAATGGAAAATTAATTACTAGTGACTGGAGGCTATGTTTAATGGCTTAGGATATACGTCACTTCTGTATCCTTAAATATTTCTTATTGATTCAGAACAGCATTTTTCACTTATTTTTTTTTTTTTTGAGAATATCACATATTGTTGGGAGTGCAAATGTCCTTGTGCTCATGGACAAGCTCCAGGAAACCAGGAATGTTAAACACACACAGGGCTGTCTCTTCAATGGGAGAGATGCAGAACCTATTTTCCACCCAGAAGTATTAGGAATGGAGGTGGTTAAAAGCCTGGTAATCTGTGCTATCTGTAGGGTCAGGCCATATTTAGGTCCCACAAGCCAGATCCATGGTAGATAAAGGTCTAGGTGACCTTTCCATTATTTGTACAGCCAGGGGCTTCCCTAAACCCCCCGACCACCACTGGAAGACTTAATAGCCTAGGTGACCATTGTATAATTTGCATGTTCAGGGACTTCCCCAAGATCCCAACTATGACAGGAAGTGGCTAAAAACCCAAATGACCTCAGTGCTGTGTGACTGAGACCACATTAGATCCTCCCCTGGGCCTTTAAGATAACACATGTAGCCTATCTCTAGAACTCATCTTAAGGCAAGAAGTGACATGTATTTTGAGAAGAGTTTTTATGCTTCCTTGTACACAGGGGTTTCTGTTACACCAGAAAACTTCCCCCCCCCCAAAAAAAAAATTGTGCTGTATTTAAATGTGCCTAAAATAAAGTGCCCGGGGCTAGACATGGGCTATTGAGTGGTGTTGAACTGGATTTCCTGTCTCCTTCATTCGGATTGACACTCAGCTGGCCCCCACATACTGTGTTGCATTATCTCCTCCCCATCTCCAACTTCTCCCATGGCCCCCAACTCCCTCCCAAATTCATGACCTCTTCTTCTATAATTGTCACCGTAATATATATTGTACACACAATCTACTGAGTCCATTTAGCGTTGCCCTTATGCATGTGTGTTTGGGGCCAGTCACTTGGATTTGGATAACCCATTGGAGTTTCATCCCCAGAGAAAGCTGATTGTCTGTCTCTCAACAGCCATTGGTCACCTGCAGTTTTTCATCTCGGGGGTGGGGCTTTGTGAAATCTCCCCCATTCACTCTGGCATGTGTCCTAGTCCTCTGGCTCTTAAAGTCTTTAAAGCGCAGGCTCTGTCTCCATTCCTCCTGATGATTGCTAATTTTGGTAGCGAGGGCAAGATCAAGAGCAAAAGCAGTTTCACCAGTGATAGGGCATCCAAGTTTCTTCCTATTTGCTACCAGTTCTAAAGAAAAGTGTCATAATCACTTGTTTCATTAGAAACTACACCACAGGAAAACCAGGAGTGGTGAGACATGCCTGTAATCCCAGCACCCTCAAGCTTGAGGCAGGAGAATTAGAAGTGCAAGGTCATCCTCAGCTACATAATTAGTTTGAGGCCAGCTTTGGGTATGTGAGACCCTGTCTCTCAAAACAGCATACAGTCATCCCATAGCACCTTGAATGTGCCCAGTCTCATCAGGACCATCCTGATGATGAGACCACATTTCTTTATCCATCTCCTGTTTCTGTCTCCCAATCATCATCATCCACCACCCACCCCCATCGCTCTCTCACTTCTTAGGAAGCCACCTTCATACCTATGATTCAGTTTCTGAGGGCTGGATTCTAAGAGTTGAGGGAGGTAGAAGAGGAAATGAGAACTGCTGTGTCAGTCACTTTTCAGCAATGGATACTTTCTATGTCCAGCATCACAGTGCTTATGCAATGGATCCTCGGTCATCTATGTAAAGTTTTGTTTTAAAATTTGAATAATGCCCCATTGGTTTTAAACAAATTCAGACCGTGTTTTATTGGTGGAGTCTAGATTAAAAAAAAAAAATCCTAGCCCATGATAACTCTAATGTGGTGGATCTCCTGGCCAGTCTCTAATTCTTAGAATTTTGTTCTTTTAAACGAAGGTCATTGGTGGAATATAACCTTTGTGTCTATAGAGTTATAAGACTTTTTATATCAACATCCAAAACCAGGAACTAGCCTTTCACTATGTATTTTCACTTGGATTGGAAAATGGCATGCTTATATGCATACAGTGTGTGCTTAACACACACACTGGATGAATCATGGAAGGATTGAGTTAGAAGTGTCTTAGAAATGCTCTAGGTGGCAGACTGATGCTTCCAGAAAAAAAAATGGCTTGCTAGGGGTCACACATAGAACTGATCAGCAATGTGCTTCATCAATGGTGTTATTTTCCACTGAGTCTGCAGTAAAGCCACAAAGCCTGACACATAGAGGGGGTTAATACATATTTGGTAAATGAACACATCACAGATTGAATGAAATGTATTATGCTTTGAACCTCATCGTAGCTGAAATTCTAATGGGAAGAGAAGGATAAAAAAGACCATAAGGGCAGGATCTTCATCTCTAGAGGAAACACCAAGATCAATTAGGTGGCTCTTTCTTCCCCAGTCATGTTTGGTTCTGTCCCAGCCTCTAGGTTCTGGTGCTCCAGGCAGTGTTAGGAATGGGCTCCCTCTGGTCACGTGGGTCTCAAGATGGACCAGTCATTAGTTGGCCACTCCTTCAATTTTTGAGCCACCTTTACATCTTGTAAAGCCACCCAGCGCATCTTGTAGGCAGGACAAATTGTAGGTTGAAGGGTTTGTGGCTGGGTTGGTGTCCCAGTCTCTCCATTGGAAGCCTTGCCTGGTTACAGGAGATGGGCGATTCAGGCTCCGTATCCTCCATTGCTAGCAATCTTAGCTAGAGTCACCATCACCCTTGTACATTCCTGTTGTGAGCTGCCATGTGGGTGCTGGGAATTGAACCCTGGGCCTCTGGAAGAGCATCTCTTCCACTGAGCTATCTTTCCAGCAACATAATTTTACTACTTATTAAAGAAGAAAAAATGTATAATTTTGTCATTTTAATATAAAGATTAAACTTTGGCTAAATATTTGTTATCAGAGATCATACAGTATCTTCGGTTTTTGTTTGTTTGTTTGTTTTGTTTTGTTTGTCTTTTTTAAGTGCATTGGTGTTTTGCCGCGGGTGTCAGGTCCCCTGGAACAGGAATTACAGACAGTTGTGAACCACTTGGGTCCTCTGGGAAAGCAGTCAGTGCTCTAACCAGAGCCATCTCCCCAGCCCCCAGTATCTTCTTTCTTTGGTGTAAATCTTTTGCCACTCCCATTCCCCCCCCCTTCCATCCTTTCCCTGGTGCCCCCCTTCTGCTTTCACATCACACGTGTCCATTTGCTCACCCCCCCATATCTTTGAAAACTACTATTAAAACTACCAAACACTCTAAGATTAAAAAAAAGAGAGAGAGAAGTTCATAGATTCTATTGCTCAAAGTCATGTGAACTAAGAGAATGAGGCACGCTGCCCGGACGTGGCCGATAAGTTTTTAACAGAAATTTATAATGAAGTGAGTTTCCCTTGTCAGACTTGCTTATCTTAGAGCCAGACTTCCTTGGTTTCATTTCCCAATCTGTGGTGTGGTGTGTTAGCTGTGTGTTTTTCCTGTGGGTTCCTTACCTTTCTGTGCTCAGTGCTTTGATGTATTAACAGGAACAAAGAACAACGCCTACTTCCAAGGAGCACGGGAGGGAGAATTAAACAGGTTAGTACTTAGGCTAGTACTGGCTCATGGTGAGTGCTGTGTTAAGTGCTAACCACAATTACTATCATTTACATTTTTTTTTTGTAAATCCCCAGGTTTCAATTAAAAGTAATTTTAAATTAAAACACAGACATGTTTACAGGCACCATGTAATATTTTAATATGTATAACTGTATGATGTCCAAATCAAGGTCTGCATATCCATCAGGTAATTCTTTGTGGTGAGAACATTCATGTTCTTCTTACTCTGTTGAAATATACAGTACATTACCATAGTCTTTACCTGCCCTACTGTGAAACTGGATATAATAAATACATCTCACTTATAAGAGCACACTTTTCCCCAAATAACCAACACCCGCTCTCTGGCTAGCTAATCACCCTTCAGTTCTCAGCTCTATTTAGAGAAAAGTTCAAAACAATTGGGTGGATGGAACTACCAAATAATAGACTCGTTAAATACAAATGTTAGTACTTCCGGGCGATGGAAAGCCATAAACTCATCAATACCGTATTTCAGTAATGACTAAGTCTTTAATAACTCTGGTGAATATTAACTAGCAATGTGAAGACATGCCTATGTGAGAAAGAATATTAAGTACTAACAGCAAGCTACGTAAAGATAATTTTAAGTCTTAAGTCTTAAATCTTAAAAATTTTAAGATTCATGTCTTCTTACAATTTCTAAAAAAAATGTTTATAGGAACCACACATACTTTTGGTAAAAGAAAGACAGCCTACTGTAATTTTTTTTAAAACTTCACACTTTGCATTTTTATCTTTTATTTCCTCTTTGACAATCTGACACATATATACATGGATCCTATCCACCCCAATCTCCCCTACCCCTGTGATCCTTCAATATGGCTCCTCCCCAACCTTGTCATGTCTCTGTCCTTCCCTTTCCCTCCTCATCCCCTCCCCAATTGTCTTTCCTCTCTTCCCCCACCTCCTCTCCCTCTCTCTGGTAACTCACTAAGCCCAACTAGTGTGTCTACCTGCTGACATTTTGGCAGCTCTGTTGGCTTGACCTTAACTAGATCTTGTGGGAGTAGGCATAATTGAGCTCATGAGTACAACAGCCAAGACAGCATTCTGCTGCTTCTCCGCTCCCCCTCCGCCTCCACATATACACTCTGGCTCTTATACTCTTGCTATCCCTTTTCTGAGGCCTCACATTTTTGGAAGCCTCTCTCAACACTTTGCAACCACCATTTAAAATAGGAGCCTCCAACACTGACACAGCGCCTGTCACATAGTAGGTGCTCAGTGAAGCTTTATCAGATTGTAGTCTTATCTCTGGTAAACGGGAAGAGGACAGAAACACACATCTAAGCATCAAAGGGAGAGGCTTCCTAAGAAATGCTGAAAGTTTCCTGAATCCACCAGATACTGGTGAGACTGGCTGCTTCTCTCAGGAATTTAACACCCTCTGAAGTCACTGCTCTCTACCCTGGACATCTGAGGAGCAGGCTGTGGCTGGTGACTAAGGCCTGGTGGCCAGGGTCAGGCTGTCACTGGTGAGCTGCTTCAGCTGATGCCCTCTGCTACAGATGCCATTCTGAACCTGCACTTTGCATGACCATCTCCTTGTCTCTTCCATTCACAATTCAATGTCCGCTCCTGTTTGCCCAGAGTGACTTAGATACCACACTGGCAATATTCCTTCTTGGTTTATTGTCTTTGCAAAATGGTTCTGTGTCCCAGCTCACCTTGGCTCTCTCAACTCAGCATTTGTCCTCTAGGAACACCTTAGTTCCAAGCATGTTCCCACTCTTGGCCCCACTGATCAGTGTCTCCCTAACAGTCCTAACCCTCACACTGTCTGGAGGAGAGGCCAGGCTACCCACATGGACACATCCTCTGTTTTCTCCATGAATCTTTAATCTCTCCCAAGAGTCTACTGTCTTCTGGTACCCTATAGACAGTCATAGTACTCAAGTTCCAACTTCCCAAGAGTTAACAACTGCTGGAAGAAAGGACCAGTTTGGAGTCCGACTATGATGGGCTGTGCCTACACTACTGGTTTAAGAGAGTCCTCTGCATGCCCTGAGTTTTCTGTCTGTAATACGAAGGCAATGTGATATAGTCTGAGACCCACTCCAATTCTAACCTTCTAGAACAGTCTTCCCCTTCTCTGGGGATGCTCTGCTTACAATAAGGTTCCACTTCACAGATCAATCATCTATTCATATCTGCCATCCTCCTGTGTCCCAGAGCAGGTGGCTCCAAGTCCCCCAGTCAAACGGAGATGAACACACTGACTGATGTAGGCAGAGAGAGGCTCCTCCTTAATCCAGCGAGCTTCAACCTTGCTCGGAACTCTCTACCCTCACATGAGGGACAGCCTTCATCCTTGGACTCCTTGATGCCCCGTTACTAACTCTTATTCCATCTCATGGGACAGTTGTTTCTGTCATTGTCCAAGCATCAATAGGCTAAGATCTCCTTGAGGGAATGATGAGGCTTTATTGCACCATCTCTGTCCTGACAAACAGCAGATGAATAGGAAGTGTACTGATTTGAAATGTTATGGAAAATAAAGTATGTGGGGACCAAGAGCTCAAGACACAAGCTGGGTGACTAGGCTGAGGGCAGAAAGAGCAGCAGAGATGGACAGATGTGGTCTGGGCTTTGGGAGAAGAACGGGGTGGGACAAACTTGTACTTTGTGAAATGATCATAAAGCACTCTGGGATGCCGCTCTGCCCCCCCCCCCGGCCCCTCAGAAGCACTGAAGAGGTCTGGCTCCATCTTCCCTCCTTTATTTTCTGTCTCCAAGAAGATCATGCCACAGTGTGAGGTCTGGGGCAAGCAGGTGAGGTGGGGTAATTGAGCTAAAGGTGAGTAATATGGGGTCCATCATCCAGTTTCCCTCATTTGCCCTACTTTGAGTTTGACTGTGCCCCCAGCTTTGGATCTCCTACATAGGTCCTTGGGGGATAGGAACATGAGGCATTTCTTAGGGACTGACCAGAAAACACCCATATGCTTAGGTTAGCTACACATTCTGTCTGCAGGATATTCTTTTCTCCTCATTAGATATCAATCCTTATCTGTGTTACTAAAACATCCTCTGTCTTTTTTTCTCTACCTCTCTTACCACTCCAAACAAATAGCTTGAAATCTCTCTGTCTTTCTTCCTGTCCTTTCTTTGTTCTAGATAGGCTAAACCAACCCATCTGCATGCTGCTGATCAGACAGTATTTTTGTGTGTAGAAGAGTCTGGTGTGGTCAGTGTCTTCTGTCTGCGGTCACACCCCATGTTTATTCTAGAGATCCCAGACAACCTGGAAAGACTGATGTGAAGGCTCTACTGCCCCACTGCCTGGAGGTACCCACCACCAAGTGCAGTGAGCACCTATCCACAGCTCTTGCTAGCAGGTGTGAACGTCGCATCCTCCTTCTCAGGTTCTCTGTCTCTCACACACACACCTTGGTCCCCATCTCTGGTGTACCACTTCCCCTCCAGCATGCACCCCACTTCTCTGCTCCAACTCCCTCCTCTCTCTCCCGTGATGTCACTGCTGGGGGAAGACAAATTGTGAGGAACTCCTCACTTTCGGTCAACTTCAATTTCCTTCTTGATGCCATGACATCAGCCTTACTCAGGAAATTCCGTTTTCCTCCCTGCACCCTCACCTCTGTCCCAGGCCCCAGGGTCCCTATAAAGAGGGGTTCCCAGCTCAGATCAGCACAACACTCAGCCAGCTTCTGAAGCTTCTGGGCTCTGCACTCTCAGCTCTGTATAAACTTCCCCGACCCAGCAGCACCATGAAGCTCTGCGTGTCTGTCCTCTCTCTCCTCCTGTTCGTGGCTGCCTTCTGTGACCCAGCGCTCTCAGCACCAAGTAAGTCCACTCCTCTTTTCTGCTTTGAGACCCAGTGGGCTCAGTTTCCCAGCTGGGGCCAGCCTAACAGTGGGGGTTAGTCAGGAGGACAAGAGGGAGCTGGGAAAATTCCCGAGTCTGCTGTTAAACATCGGGACTACCAGACATCCACTCATATGTAAGCTCCAGTTTCCTTAAGGGTTGACAGCCCATAGGGGAAATGGTGGGCTGGAAGCTTTCTCTCTGGTTTAAGCTTGTCTGTCTCCATGCCTTGATTTCCCTACCTGTAACATGAAGGAATTGAGAGGTGTTCTGAGACTCAATCCGTTACAATCTTCTAGAATTTTTTCCCCTTCTTCAAGGACTATCTTTTTAGAGTAAAAGTCTTACTCTGGGTGGATGACTATGCCTTCAAGGGACCATGTTTTGGGTTCTAGTAGTCCATAGGGATGCTCAGTGAAGATCTAGAACGAATAGCGCCAGTCGCAGGGTTGACCTTATCCTTGCTTTTTCTTCCAGTGGGCTCTGACCCTCCCACTTCTTGCTGCTTTTCTTACACCTCTTGGAAGCTTCCTCGAAAGTTTGTGACAGATTACTATGAGACCAGCAGCCTTTGCTCCAAGCCAGCTGTGGTGTAAGTATACACTGGCCGGGGTGAGGGCAGGACTCAAAAGGGGCCAGGTGCATCTAACAGAAAGGGTCCAGTTCTAGGTCCGGGCTGGGACAAAGAACAGTGAGGTCATGAGGTTACTTTTTACATTCTGATAGTGTCTGGATGATCATTAAAATGGGGGGGGGGGGCTGTAGGGGAGGAAGATATCCAGAGGCTATAAAACAGAAACAGTCAAAATGATGCATACTATATATAGAAAGGCTATTTCAAGGAGCAATGAAAAATTGGAAGACATAAGTCATATTGATCATAAACTTATCATTTTCTAATATAGGGAACCCCTGGGGTCACAGCTACACACCCAGGGGTCAGTTTACAGGAAGTCTAGTGTCAGGGTTTTCCATGAGGATCCCATCTACCATGGTTGCCCATGGAAACAATGCTCAAGCAGAGTGAGATACCTACCACAGGCAAAAGACAGTGGTAGATGTCCTCTAAGGTCCTGTGGGATTCTCATCATCCCTCTCCTTCTACAGATTCCTAACCAGAAAAGGCAAGCAGATCTGTGCTGACCCCAGCGAGCCCTGGGTCAATGAGTATGTGGATGACTTGGAGTTGAACTGAGCTGTAGGAGGAGCCTTCAGGGAGTGTCGCCTGAGCCCTGACCCTTCTCAATCTGTCCCACTTATTAATTTAAACCTTTACATAGACTCTGTTATTTTTTTAGGTGTTATTTCTATTATTTATATTTAGTTAAAAGACATTTGTCTCCTATGGGGATGGTCCACCATTACTGTTTCTCTGCTATTGTGGATATGATCTTGTAATTGATTTCATGCATTTTCATAATAAACTTTCTTTAAAATATAGTTTGTGATTTTTAAGTTGATTTTCATTTGGGTTGAAACTGCCTGGTGCTATTGGGATTAAACTACAGTTTGCAAAAAGCAGTGGGAATGAGTAAACACTGAGTCCTTAACATATCCATTTGGCTACATGAACTCAATTCATTCTCTCAATGCTTCTAATGAGAATGTTAATACCTGTATGAGGGTGGGGACTGGTGCCTACAGTTTTACAAATTAAGAAACAGAGACACAGAGAGATGGGGTTTTCTGAGGCTTGTAGATTTGCTTAGGAAGCATCATGAAAGGATGGTCCAGAAGGACAATGTTGATCCTAAGGGTAAGGGGTATTAGATTGTAATTCCAGGTGGAAACTGTGAATGGAACCACAACACAGAACAGAGGGGAGGGGACGTGGAGCAATCCTGACCTTAGAAAAGTGATAGTCAGGGAAGCCCGGGTAACTAGAAGGTTTCAGTGTAGATTCAGAGACACACAGCTCTGAGTGGATTCTGAGTGGATGGGACAAGAGAAAGATCAGATGGTCCTCAACACTCAGAAAAGGTACAGGTTACTGTAGAAGACTGAACAATGGCTTCCCAATATGACCACACCCTAAGCCCTAGAATCTGTCATTGTTATCACATAGGGAAAATGGGATTCTGCAGATAGGATTAAGTTAAGGATTCTAGGGTGAAGACCTAGACATGCCCCCAGTGTAGCCACAGGAGAGGCAGAAGGAAATTGGAAGACAGGGAAGAAGCTAGCGAGGAATGTGACAAATGAAGAAAATACCTCGCTGCTGCTTCTGAAGGGCAATAGAGGCCATGGGCCAACAATTGGAGTGATGGCTCTGAGGTGAAGAGGATTTGCTGCTCTTGCAGGGGGCCTGGATTTTATTCCCAGCACAGGTGAGACAGCTCAGGATCATCTGTTTTCGGGGAATCCAATGCCTTCTTCTCTTCAGGTCTCCACAAGTAGTAGGTACCGTATATGGTGCATATACATACATGCAAGCAAACACAGAACGTTTATTTTTAATCTTGAAAAAATAATATAGATCTAGAAGCTGAAAAGGGTAAGGAAATGGTTTCTCCCCCCAGGCTGATGAAACTAATTTTGGACTTCTGGCCCCTGCCCCCGAAGTTTAAGGAATTAAATGTGTTTTATTTTAAGACACCAAGATCACCATGATTTGTTATTAGCAGTAATAGGAAACTGGTGTGACTGACACCTGAAGATTCACTCACTGACAGTGATGACCCCTACAGGTGAAGAAGAGAATGGAACATTCTAGAAAGTAAGCCAAACATCCCTGAAGGGTAATGTGAGGCAGACATACTCCAAAGAGGTGGACTACAGGCTCTGTCTGTTTCAACAGTTGAAGATAAGGGTTGAGTCTTCCCCAAAGGTACCTGGCCCTCAACAAGAACATCTCTTAAGATTCCTGTGGCATGCTGGGAATCTTGAATTCTTAATCTACAAAAGAATCCACTTTCTCATTTGCCAGCTGAGGCCTAGAGTAGAGGCATGGCCTATTTGTGTTTGCAATATTGCTGAGAGAGCAGGGTTGGGACCAGAATCAGGATCTCCTCCTTCATAATTAGTTCTTGTCGACATATGGCCCTACCCTGGGCAAACTGAGAGGGAGGAGTTCAGTTCCACCAAGGTGGGGTGGCAAAAAATCTGGGACAGTTCTGTGAAGAAAGGCTTCATCCGGAACAACAAAGGACAGCCTGTGGGGCGATGCGGGGCTCTACCTGTTGGATCTTGTAAAACTTAAGTCTCTCCCTTCTCCTCTTAGCATGTGGCCTCCTCTTTAGTCTACTGTGAGATATTTTGTCTGCTTGCTTGGCTTTTCATATGGACTTTCTCCAGGTTTCTGGGTGTGTAGAAGAGCCCAAAGAGAGGAGGCAGACCAAGAGACGGGACCTGGGGCTTCTAGAGCAATGTCTATGTGCTAGCCTGTGCTGTTCCTTTCCCTTCAGGGTCTTCCTCACACATCCTCTTTCCAGGTGTTCTTGTGATATGATATGGGATTCTCTGGATATGGGTATATGCCCAGCTTGAAAATACTTGGTCACGTAGTAGCTCTTTTTTTTTTTTTTTTTTTTTTTTTTTTAGATCTCAAACCGATTTCTACAATACCCCCTGTATTAATTGAAAACCCCACCAACAATGAATAAGGGTTCCTTTCTCTCCACATTCTCTCATGTGGGGGTGTACACACACACACATGTATATATTCTGCAACTTTGTGTTTTTAGATTCAGTTTTCTAGACTCAGTGCATCTGCAAATAGAGACATTTTGACTTCTCTTCCTATTGTCTCTTTATTTTTCTAATTGCTATAGCTAAGACTTAAGATATATATTGAATAAGAGAAATGAGGAAATGCTCTCAATTTGTCACCCCTTCATATAATGTTGGCTAGAGGTTTGTTATGCATAGCCTTATTCTTCTGACGTGTGTTCAATCTATTCCTAAAGTCCCTGGAACTTTTTCATAAAGGCGTGGTGAACTTTGCCAAATGCCTTTTCAGATCAGGTGAAATAATTATGTACTTTACTATGTTCATGAGAGAAATTGGTTTGTACTTTTTTTAGTATTATTTTTATCTGATTTGGGTATCAGGATAATACTGGCTTTGTAGAATAAATTTGGTGGTGTTCCTTCATATATATATATATATATATATATATATATATATATATATGTAAAATTAAGAAGAATTTGTATGAGACCTTCTGTGAAAGTTGGCTAGAATTCAGCCATGAATGTCTGACCCTACGGCCTTTCTTTTAATGGAGACTTTTAATAACAGATTCAATCTAATAATGGGTCTGTTTGAGTTGCTATATCTTCAGGGCTTAATTTTGGTATACAATATGTATTGAGAAATTTTTCTACTTCTGTCATTAGGACTGGACAGGTGAAGGAGACCCACGTGCTTGTCTGGGGCAGCTTTCCCTGGGCAGGTACTAGAAACCACACCTCTGCTTAGAGCCTTGTGGCACCAGGCAGATAGGCATCACTATGTGGACATTGTGATGTGAAAGTGTATCACATTATACTATGGAATCATTACTTTTTATGTATGTCTATTGAAGAGCCTTCCCTAGAATTTTGTGTAAAAAGGTTTTGTAAGGATTTCCTCTAGAGATGTGCCATATGTTCACTAAATAGAAGTATACCTATAAAAATGAACTAGTTTCATTTGTGGGATGAAAAAAAAGAAAGAAATTCATTGGAGTCAGTTGCAATGGCACCCCTTTGATCTCTACTTTTACTAATTTGTATCTTCTGCCTTTTTCTTTCTTGTCAGATTAGCTAAGGGCTTATCAATCTTATTAATCTTTTCAAAGAACCAACTCTTTGTTTAATTGGTGCTGTGCATTGTGTATTGTTCTTTTGATCTCTCTTTCATTGATTTTTCCATTAATATTTATTATTGCTGTCTGATATGGTTGGGACTGACCATTGTTTTCAGGAGTCTTGGGATGTATCATTAGGTTATTTATTTTATATCTCTTAGATTTTTAAACACATGCACTTCCTATTATAACCTTTCCTCTTAGTACTATGTTGGCTGCATCCCAGAGGTTCTAATCAAATATGTTTTCATCTCCATTTGTCTTTAGGAATTTTTAAAATTTCTTCTCTATGTCTTGGATAACCCACTGTTTGTTCAAAAATGCATTGTTTAGTCTCCAAATATTTTCTGGTATCGGTAGCTTCTCTTATTGTTGATTTCTAGCTTTATTGCATTATGCTCTGATCAGAAGCAAAGATTTATCCCAACTTTTTGTATTTGTTGAGGCTTAATTTCTGTCTTGTGATGTCAATGTTAGAAAAGGTTGCATGCACTGGTAAGAAAACTTCTTTTCCTTCTCTATTGGGTGCAAATATATATCAAGTAGATGTTAAGTCCAGTTCACTCATAGTATATTTTAGTTTCTTTGTTTTTAATTTAGAATACCTACCCAAATATAACACTGGAATACTGAAGTTCCCACTGTTACTTTGTTGGGGCTTATGTGCCTCTTTGTGCCCGTTCCCCCCCTCCTTTTTAAATTTTTTTCTTTGTGCCTTTTTTAAAAATTAATTTTACATACTAACTACAGTTCCTTCTCTCTCCCCTCCTCCCCCAATCTACCCCCATCCAGTCCTCAGAAAGGGTGAGGCCTCTCATGGGGAGTCAACAAAGCCTGGCATGTTCAGTTGAAGCAGGACCAAGCCCCCTCCTCCTCCTCCAACATCAAGGTCGAGCAAGGCATCCCACCATATGGAATGGTTTCAAAAAACCAGCTCATGCACCAGGGATAGATCTTGGTCCCACTGCCAGGAATCCCACAAACAGACCAGGCTACAAAACTATCACCCACATGCAGAGGGCCTGGTTCAGTTCCTTGCAGGTTTGCTAGCTGTCATTCTAGAGTCTGTGAGCTCCTACATGTTCAGGTCTACTGTTTCTGTGGTTTCCCCATCATGATCTTGATGCCCCTTGCTCATAGGATTCCTTCTCTCTCTTAGACTGGACTCCAATAGCTCAGCCTAGTGCTTGGATATAGATCTCTGCATCTGCTTCCATCAGCTACTGGATGATGATTCTATGATGACAGGGTACTCACCAATCTGATTACAGGGGAAGACCAGTTTAGGCACCCTCTCCCTATTGCTAGGGATCTTAGCTGGGGTCATCCTTGTGGATCCCTGGGAGTTTCCCTAGCATCAGGTTTCTCCCCACCCCCATAATGGCTCCCTCTATAAAGACATCTCTTTCCTTGCTGTCCCTCCTCATCCCTCTCCCAACTCGACCATCCCAGTTCCTTCATGTTCTCATCCCCCACCCCCTCACACCCCTTTACCTAGGAGATCTGATCTATTTCCCCTTCCCAGGGCTATCTATGAAATTCAAGGCTCCAATATTTGGTGCATCAAAGTTACAAATGTTATATTCTCTTGATGAATTATCCTTTTTATTAATGTATACTGTCCTTTTTTAAAAAAAATCTCTTCTAATTAGTTTTGGTTTGAAGTTTACTTTGATATAAGCAAGCTATGCCTGCTTTTTATGGTTCCCTTTGATAATAAGTTTTGGTATATTCATATTTTTTTTATAAATGCATTTGTTGGAGACCATGCAGCCCATTAGCCCATATCTTTTGTGGTAAATTAGGCCACTTACTGTTATTTACAGAAAGAAGTTTTCTGTTTCCTATAACTGTGTTAGGTGATGTTTTGTTTTGTTGGCTTATTAGTGTTTCTTTCCTTCTCCTGTGTTAATTTTGAGGGTTTCCTGAGATGCTGTGTTGGGCATTGTTGTTTCTTTACAAGGTCTAGTCTGTTTGTCTGTAATTTTGATAGAGTGTACTTTTTGATGTGTTTGCATGAAGAAATGCCATCTTTCTTTGGCTCTGTAAAATATCCCACTAGGAACTTTCTGCAGTGCTGGGGTAGTTGTTATGGGTTGCCTTAATTTGTACTTGTCTCAAAATGTCATTACTTCTCCATAAATCTTGAAAGATAGCTTGGGAAGGAACATATAAAAATGGACATTATATAAATTTCAAAATATATTCAACCAAAAGTAAGTATCCCCCTAGCTCTATTCCCCAACACATCCAATTCTCTTCTGAAGAATGACAGCTATTACTCTTAGGAGTGCATTCACACATTTGTAAACCTTCACAAAATGTCAGGAACCAGGACAACATAAGCATCAAGAAGTAACCACTCACCCAGACCTTAGCTTTGCTTTCTCGAATTTGTCCTGAAGTGGATCGGCCTTTTTTTTCCCACAGCCCTCTGCAACATAATTTAATTCAGACTTAAGTTTTGAAAATGTGAGCGTCACATGGCAACTCACAACTGTCTGTAACTCCAGTTCCAGGGGAATCTGACACCCACACATGCAGGCAGAACACCAATGCACATAAAATAAAAATAAATAAAATTTGAAAAATGTTACCTTTTCTTTCCTTTATTTAGTTCACTAAGTAAGCGTTACTAGAAATATCCTCAGTAAATTTTACAAGACTGTCTTAGTTCATGAAATGCACTTTGTACTCACTAGCTTTGATATATAAAAATCTAAGTTTATTCTTTGCATAATTGAATCCAGCTCCCAAATCTCCATTTCTCCCAGTGGTAGAAAATTTCCTCTGGCTAACAAGATAAACATAGTAGCTTCCTGGTGGTTTTCTCCTATTGAGAAAGATCTGTTGCTGTCTTTCTTTCTTTCCTTCTCTGATTATTCCTACTCATGCCTGGACTCTGACGGTATCTGATTAGATGCACCTCAGCAATTTGGACACTGGATATTAGCCCTGCTGCTTTGACAGTACTCTTAGGTCATATTGTGGTCCTGTCTCTCTTATACCATTCAAAGCCGTTATGAACAATCATGGTCCCAGCTATGACACCAGAGACAAGGAAAAGGCTAAACAACCCACCATCAGTGAGGAAAAATAAAAAGTAAGGGCTATAATAATAATAAGATCAAGGACTCTAGAGGGCTACCTGGTAACTCACCCCTTAGAAGGTGCTAAGATCAGGCTGGAATCTATCCTAAATTCTCCATATCATGTAAAACAATTGTTTTTCAGAATGTCTACTGCCCTGAGAAGACTCCCTGTTTACTAAAAGTACCTTTGGTTCTATTTTGAAGATGAAGAATGACTGTGAGCCTGGTTGGACACACAAATGGCGCCACCTATCTGGCACACCCATACCACACAGGAAAAAAAAAAAAAAGAAAGAAAGATTTTAGGAGTAGAAATGGTGCCACATTATAAATTTATTTGTATATGGGCACATGGAACTACATCATATCAGAAAAACCAAGGCCAAGAACTTCCTGGATACATAAGACCAAGGAAGGGGTATAGGTCCTCATTGGAAACCATAAAAGGAGGGACATATAGCTCTGTAAAGGCCCCCACAAACCTGTTATCTTACCTCATGGTATGTGTATTAAGGATCAACAGGCAGAGAACTTATGACTGTCCCAGGGTATATGATAGCGTCATCTGTACTTTTGATAAAGCAGAACCTACTGCCATCTGTCTTCTTGTTCACCCACCTGGACCTGCCATCCATCTGTCCTCCAGTTCCTTCATCCAAGCCTGGTCCTGCCCTTTGCTCCTGCAGCTAAACTCGACTCCACAGCTTTGCTTTCAAGCGGGTGACCTGAAGTGTCCTGACCGGCAATCACCATAGTTTCTCCAGCTTCTCCCCTCTATGCTACTTAATTATCTTTTCAATCTAGATTCTACTTAGAGTCCTCTGTTTCTCTGCTCTGTTGACTTCTGTTGTGGCCTATTAATTAATCCTTTACAGATATATCTGTATCACATGTATACATGTATTTATGTTTAGGTAGAAGAGAGATTTATTTATTATGTGTTGTATAATACATGACTGAGAGTCAATATTGGTTACTAAGGTTAGAATAAAAGAACGTGTTTGCCTTGGCCAGAGTTATCAACAAAAGGAGAGTTGCATAACCAGTAGCTTCTATTAAAACTTGTATATATTAAGCCAAGTGGTGGTGGTGGCCCATGCTTTCAATCCCAGCACTTGTGATTCAGGGAGTGGAAGATCTCTAAGTTCAAGACCAGCCTGATCTAAAGAGTAAGTTCCAGGATAGCAGAGTCACCCAAATAAAACATGTCTAGGGGGGAAAAAACAATGCTATATCTTGTGAACAATAGTTATTACATAAATTATGACTTATAAACAAATGAATGAATTTTACTATGTTTCTAACATAGCATGTTTACAACAGAAGGGGGTAAGATACAGCCACTGAGGCTAGTTTCCTCAATCTGAAGGAAGGACAGGTAGCATAAGAAGTAAAGCATGTTATCAAACAAACTCCCTTAATCCCTGATAGATTAATCCCAAATAGATAAGATAACTCAAAAGCTAGCCACACCCTGCCTGGGACATCCCACAGCTGTTGGCATTTTCCCACTACAGCTCCTTCTCTGAGAGTCTATAACTGGGACAGCAAAAATAGCAGGCTCTCTACTCAGGGACTAGGGACACTGCATGTTCTGCTATGCTTCCCATCCCTCCATTGCTCACCTGTACAGGCCTCTTTCTAAAGACATGTCCTTCAGAAAAGCATGGGTCTAAGAAGATTGACCATCACAGTGGAGCCTGCCAACTCTCTGTCAACTGGCTCTAGCCACTTTGAAATCTTTGAGTATCTGTCTTCCAGGAGAGACTTCATTGCCTACTTCTGCAGGTAAGAGGGGCCCAGATTCCATACCTGTTTACAGTCTTATCCATAGAGCTACAAAAGACACAACCATAATCTCTCCCAGAAGCATGCTACATCCTTATACAACTAGATGTCCAGGAAGCTCCAGATAGCCCTGACATTCCACACTGGCTATCTTGGCTTCAGCTCTCACGCTGGAGCTGTTGAGCTACACATAAACAAGTATTTGTTCACCATTCATAGAGGGCTAAGCTGTGCCTAAAAGAGGAATACAGGGCTAAAATGCACTTGACTTTTTTTTTTCTTTTTTGGTGATCATTTGCATCGACCAAGGAACAACTAGATAGAAACCAGTTATGAAATAGAAAAGGGAGCCATGCCATTGATGGGCAGTTTCAGAAGAGCTTTTGTTTTTATAGACTTCCCCATTGACTGCCTACTGTCACACCTAGGCTTCTAGCATTGCTGAGGCTATAAATTGATGTTTGCCTTCAGCCTAGCCAGAGCCAACATGAAGACATTCACAGTCTTGGTTCTGGTGGCTTTGATCGCCATGGAGTTGAACAAGATCTGCGCTCTGAGAATTTCTCCTGGAAGTAAGTGTGTTAAGAGGATCCAAGCTGAAATCAGAGAGAGATCATATCCAACTAGGGTCTGAGGCTGAGCTGCCCCAGGGGATAGGTATGTGCCCACTTCTTGGATCAAATTCATTTTCTATGGCATATAGGAGTGATTACTTTGCATTTCTTGTCTTTCTTGAGAGAGAGAGAGAGAGAGAGAGAGAGATCTGACAGAAGCTGGGGTAGAGATCAGAGCAGCTCATCTACTTTGGAAATGTGCCTAGGATGTCACTGGAGCCATTGCTTAAGGATGAACCTGGAGTATGCTGGGATGAGAGAGGTCTGGCTATCATTAGAGGTTTGCAGCATCTTCTCAGATATAAAGAAGGGGCTGTGACTGCTGAGACTGCATAGGCTGTGGGGAAGGAGTACACTCTCCCATGGTCAGGTAACACGCAGGCCTAAGAGAGACACTAGAGCTGGTCAAGCAGAGGGAAGAGACCCTGGTACAGAGGGGGATATAGAATGAGCTAGTTTCCTGCAGGTAACCAGGCTTCCAGACATCTAGCATCAATTTTCAACCTTGCCTCTCTGTGTGAGGGTTCATAAACACCATTGTATATTTCAGAAGTACAGAAACCTGGAGCATGTCCTGAGATACCCCCAGGAGATATTGGAGTTTGTTTTGAACCGTGCTCAGGAGATGGGTCATGCCCTGAGAAAGCAAAGTGCTGCAGCAATGGGTGTGGTCATGTCTGCAAGTTCCCTGTCTTTGAAGTGAGTATAGACCCTTGTCTTATTTTCATATTGTAACACCATGACCAAGGCAACTTACAGAAGAAAGTTTATTGAGAGCTTACAGTTTCAGAGAGTGAGTCCATGAGCATCATGGTGGGGAGCATGGCAGCAGGCAGACAGGCATGGGGCTGCAGCAGTAGCTGAGAGCTTACATCCTGACACACAATCATGAAACACAGAGAAAGCTAAGTGGGAATGGTGTGGGCCTCCAAGCCTGTCCCCAGTAATACATCTCCTCCATCAAGGCCACACCTCTTAATCCTTCCCCAAATGCTCCAATACTATGGACCAAGTACTCAAATATATACGCCCATGGGGGCCGTTACCCCTCAAACCACCACATCCAACCCAGGTATGTCCAACGGAATATTGACTTTCCAGGGGACATTGCTGGGACAGTCTTGTATTGCTTTGTCCCCTGACTGCACTCAAGTCTGGATGTGTCCATGAGAAAGTAGTTGGAAGAACATGGTAGCAGGACACTGGGTTACCTGATCTGTGGCCCTCTCCTCTGCAAAGACAATCCCACAGTGACTAAAGTGACACAAGTGACCATGACTTAGGGCCACATGGTCATGAACTGAGACATCTCATTCTTCTTCCCCTTCCCAGACTAAGGGGTCTGACTGTCCCAGGAGAGCAGGTGTTCCAGGGAGGGAGAGAGATAATGAAGTGAGTGGGAACACTCATTTATTTGAATACTTTACATCAGGCAGGCTGTGTTGGAATGAGAGTAAAATGTAAATAAATAATGAGAGAAACAGGCCTGTGTGTGAGCATGAGTTCTGCACCAGTGTCTACTAAGTTCTGATAATGGTGGCTAGCTTTGCCTGGGAGAAGGTGGGAAAGATACACGATTGTAGATCAAGTAGAAGAAAGCCTAAGTTAGGACACACAGTGCCCACAAGACACAGAAAGCAAGCTCAGATGGTGGGAGATGCACCAGCTCTCCTTGGGAGATGGGAAAATGTTCCCCTGGATAACTATTATGTCTGGGGGTGGGGGTGGGAGACACTACAACAATACCAACCCAAACAGCCATGAGCTGCATAGCATAGAGTGAAAGCAAAACATATGGACCTTTCTAAACAGATGAAAATCATGATGTAATTTGTACTGTAGACGACTGGCAGCCCTGTGAAACATAGATTCCGTACTTATCAGGACGACTGATGATCAGCTACAGGAGATTTTTTTTTTTTCTGAATCCACAGAGCCCATGCTTGTCTGCTCCCTAGCCTTAGAATTGCATCCTTAGAAGATGAGAACCTATAATGTGGTGACTGCTTCCTAGTGCATTTGTGTACAAAATAAATGATCCTTAGCACTGTCTTGCTGAATAGCCCTTCCCATTTGTTCACCTTATTGATTATTCTGATTAACAGAGCCATCCTTGTAGCCTCCATCCAGTCCCATGAATACTGAGTACCCACAATCCCTGAAGATTGGTGGCAAGTGGCAAGTTGTTCCTAAACAATCACTCTTCCCATGCTGTGTCTGTTCCTCAAAACAAGGCAGAGGCATAACAATATTTTCTTGGTGCATTCTCTGGCCACAAGTTCGGTCAAGCAAACAAAATGAACTGAGCATGTCCAAAAGAGCAGGCCTGCTAGAGCTGCATTTACTGGGTCCTTCTCAATAAACCCACTTCCCATGCCATGTCTGTTCCTCTAAACAAGGCTGAGGACATAAGAATATTTTCTGGTGCATTCTGTGAACATAGGTCTGGTCAAGCAACAAAATGGACTAATCATGTCCCAGAGAGCAGGTCTGCTGGAGAACAAGCATGATCTTGATGAAAAGGAAAACGGTAGTAGGAGTTCTAATGGGGCTTAATAATAAATGCCTGGAATCAGATATAAGGGTAAATGCTGAGAGATCAGAGAGCAAAGGAGTAAGACACAGCCACACCTTACCTCCTCAACTTACCAGCCAAAAAGGAGACTGTGTTCCTGTCTCCTCCCGCCTTACATTCCTGTCTATCCAGTCATATCGTTTCCTATGTGTTCATACAGTCCTCTATGGTTAGTTAGTGGCTAGCTCCACCCTCTGGTCGGTCTTAACTAGCTTTGTTAGAGCACAAACAAAATATCACATTCCCCCCTTTTTTAAATGAAAAAAGAAGTTTATAACTAATATAAGAAAAACTATATACAGTAAATACAATAACTATATACAATATATACAGGCAATAAATACATCAACAATGTCTACTCCATTATCAATTGACAAATTCAGAGAAAATACTCCATATCCATCCTATTTTGGTATCTTGGGTGAGTCCAAAAGGTTGTACCTAAATCCATTTCTATCCTAACTTGCATTACCAATCCAAAAATTATCTTTTTATGTCTCTCAACTTTATACATTTTATACCTCTTTAGTGAATTTCAGAGTAGATTCAATAACCTACCCTTATATCCTATCATATCTATATCCCCCTTTCCTATACCTGTAATATGTTTTATATTTATTGTAATAAGCAAAAAAAAAACCATTTCATTTTACTAGAGACATGCTGGAGCATTGTCAGTCTTAATTTATACAGATATTCCCATGATGGCCATAACTTCTAACAAATATGTGATCACAAAATCAGCCTTTTCAGAACTCAAAGCAGTTGTCCATTGACATCTTGAATAGGTATCAATAGGGTGATATACATATTTTAATTTTCCAAGTTCTAAAAAATGAAACACATCCAATCCATCTGCCAGATTTCATTCCTTTGAGAACCCTTTGGGTTACTTCCTGCTGTAGTTAAGTTTGGTTGTATAAAGAACAAGTAGGACATTTCCTTAGCTTGTTACCAAGTGATGAAAAAAAACTTTTTTCAAAGCTTTGCTATTCACATGATGTTTTTTATGGGAGTTAGGGCCTCTTCACATTTCCTATCAATAGTTGACCAATCTTATCATTACCTGTGCTAGAGGACCTGGTAGACCCATATGGGACCAGAGGATAAGATATATATTCTTATTCCTAATTATTTCTTATCACTGAATAAATAATGAAGTCAATTCTGTACCACCTGGTATAATTTCAGCAGTTTCAATATGCAAAGCAACTCTTTCTGCATATTGTGAATCAGTAACTATCTTGAGAGATTCCATAATATCCATTAATACCATGAGAATAGCATATAATTCTGACTTTTGGACAGAATCACAAGGGCTTTGAACTATGTTGCTTAAATTCTGATTTGTAGCCTGCCTTCCCTGATTTATTTGCATCACTATAGAATGTAGGGGCTCCAGATATTAGTGCTCTCCTTAGGATGCAAGGAAGGATCTACTTAGTTCTCTTTATAAAATGAATTCTCTTGCTTTTGGTATATTTGTTGTTAATCTCTCCAAAAATTTACTGCAAGCCCTTTGCCAAGGCTCATTTTCATCCCATAATTTGTCAATTTAATCATTAGTAAAAGGTACTACAATTTCTGCTGGATCTACTTCAGCAGAAGTTTGCATTTTTCTTTTAGAACCAACTCAGAGGACTTTTCCACATAAGTTTTCATTTTTTTACTCTGTTTATGTGGTAAAAAGATCCATTCTAAATTAGTATCTTGCTTCCACATTAATATTCCTTCTGGAGAATGCTTAGAAGGTAAAATAACCAAAATGCAATCAAGCTTTGGATCCAAATGAACTGTAATTTCTTTTCCACCAAAGCCAATTCTCTCTCAGCTTCAGCTGACAATTCTCTTGGACTATTTAAGTCTTTGTCACTGTCTAAGGTTTTGAACAAATGATTCATTTCCTTTTAGTGTACCCCAATAGTGGGCCACAGATAGGAAATGTATCTTAGCAATCTTGAAAATCATTAAGTGTCAACAACACTCTCTCTTAATTTTACCTTTTTGGGGTATAATTTTCTGTAGACCTACTTTGTTTATTTCCTCTTTGTATTTTTTTTCAAGAGCAATGTGTAATTGCCAACAAGGCACAATTTTCTTCAAACATTTCTTTCTAAATTATCTACATTTGAATTAGCTAGTAAGATGTCATTCATGTAATGGTAAACTATAGCTTGGGGAAATTGCTTAAGTATCATTTCCAATGGCTGTCATACAAAATATTGGCACAGAGTGGGGCTATTCAACATTGCCTATGGGAGAACCTTCCATTGCTATCTGTTAACAGGGTAAAAATTGTTATAAGCAGGCACCATGAAAGCAAAATTTTCTCTGTCTTTTTTTTTTTTTTTTGTAATGTGTAGTGGGAAAAAAACCCACTCAATAACTATGAGAGGCCATTCCTTAGGTAATAAAGGCAGCAGAAGAACCCAAGACTATAGGGAGCCCATTAGCTGAATGACTTTATTAACAGCTCTAAAATCTGTTACCGTTCTCCATTTTACAGATTTTCTAAATGTTTTTATAAATTTTAAAAACAACCTATTTTATTTTACATACCAATCCCAGTTCCCTTTCCCTCCCCTCCTTCCACTGCCCCCATATTCTCCCCAACCCAATCCCTCTTCACATTACCTATTTACCAACCCCACACCTATACAAACACATAATTCAAAAATAATTTTTAAAGCATTAAGCATGGATTAGAAACACAGTTCCTGTCTACACTAGGAGTTAGAACTTAATTGAAATACCCCTGGGTGTCTGGGCACATCCCTATCCATCAAGCTCAGCACTGGTGTCTGGGAAAGTCTTCTGCTCCTCCCCTCACCTTAGCTGGGTGGGGGACAAGCCATGTGCAGGTTTGATTGCCTGGCTCCCTCAACATTGATGGGTTTATGGACATCACTGCAAAGGATCCTTTTGGGAATTGAATCTAATCAGGACACATTTAGCCTCTGTTATCTTACCTAGATCCCCAGATTTTGTTTGTTAAAGTTTGGTGACCCATGTCTGTCTTTATCACAGCACTTCCCCTGCACCTCGCATGCCTCACCTAATAATTTGATGTTCTGTGTCTCCTTCCATGCAGTTCTCTCATCTGTCTGTCATTGTGTTCACCCACCTGGACCTGCCATCCATCTGTCCTCCAGTTCCTTCATCCAGGCCTGGTCCTTCTCTTTGCTCCTGCAGCTAAACTCAACTCCACAGCTTTGTGTTCAAGCAGGTGACCTGAAGCAGCCTGATGTGGGATGTCTCCCAATACCCTGTGGGTATGTTTTATTGACATTGGTTAATAAAGAAGCTGATTTGGCCAATAACCTGGCAGAATAGAACCAGGTGAGAAATCCAAGCAGAGATAAAGGGAGCAGAAGGGCATTGTCAGGGAGACACCAGCAACTAGAATACAGTGCCAAGATTTTTTTTGTTATTATTTGCACCTACCAAGGAACAACTGATTAGAAACAAGTTATGAAATATAAAAAGTTGCTAGGCAATTGGTGGGCAGTTTCAGGAAAGCTCTTGTTTTTATAGACTTCCCCCATTGACTGCCTACTGTCACACCTAGGCTTCTAGCATTGCTGAGGCTATAAATTGATGTTTGCCTTCAGCCCAGCCAGAGCCGACATGAAAACAGCCACAGTCTTGGTTCTGGTGGCTTTGATCGCCATGGAGATGGACAAGGTCTGTGCTCTGACAATTTCTCCTGGAAGTAAGTATGGTTTAAAAAAAAAAAAAAAGATCTAAGCTGAAAGCAAAGAGGGCTCAAAGGCCACTAGGCCGGAAACTCAGCTGCCACAGGGGATAGGCATGTGCCCACTGCTTGGATCAAACTTACTCACTTTGGCCTATAAGAGTGATTGCTCTGCATTTCTTATCTTTTATGAGAGAGGGAGAAAGGGGAGAAAGGGAGAGAGAAAGAGCTGAATCTGACAGAAGCTTGGGTAGAGATCAGGGCAGCCCATCCAGTTTGGAGATGTGCCTTGAATGTGGGGGTCACTGGAGCCATTGCTCAGAGATGAACCTGGGGTTTGCTGGGATGAGAGAGGTCTGGCTGTCATTAGAGGTTTGCAGCATCTTCTCAGATGTAAAGAAGGGCTGTGATGGTGAAAGGTTCTTTCTACTGAGACTGTATAGGCTTTGGGGAGGAAGCACACTCTCCCATGGCAAGGTAACACTCATGACTAAGAGAAGGATTAGATCTTGAGATGCTGAGGGGACAGCCCCAGGGTTCAAAGGCGAATATAGAATGAGCTACGTTCTTGCAGGTGACCAGGCTTTCAGACCTCTACCAATTCTCAACCTTGTCTTTCTGCGTGAGGGTCCATAAACACCATTATGTATTTCAGGATTACAGAAACCTGGAGCTTGCCCTAAGATGCCCACACTGGATATGAGAACTTGTCTTGAACAGTGCTCAACAGTATTTATGAGAATTTGTCTTAATCGGTGCTCAGGAGATGAATCGTGTCCCAATAAAAAGAAGTGCTGTAGATTTGGGTGTGGTCGTGTCTGTATGCCCCCTATCTTTAAGTGAGTATAGCCCCATATCTTACTTTCCTATTGTTGTGACATCATGACCAAGGTAACTTACAGAGGAAAGAGCTTATTGGGGACCTACAATTTTAGACAGTGAGTCCATGACCAGCATGGTGGGGAGCATGGCAGAGGGCAGACAGGCATGAAGTTGGAGCTTATATCTTGACACACAATCATAAAGGAGACGGAAAGCTAAGTGGAAATAGTGTCCATGGGGGCCATTGCCTCTCAAACCACCACATCCAACCAAGGTATGTCCATGGTATTGCTGAGTTTCCAGGGGACATTGCTGGCACAGTCTCATGTTGCTTTGTCCCCTGACAGCACACAAGAGTCTAAATGTGTCCATGAGAAAGGAACTGAAGGTAAATTGCAACAGGACACTGGGTTACCTGATCTGTGGCCCTCTCCTCTGCAAAGACAATCCCACAGTGACTAAAGTGGCACAAGTCACAATAACTTAGGGCCACATGGTCATGAACTGAGATATCTCATTCTTCTTCCCCTCCCCAGCCTAAGGGGTCTGACTCTCCCAGGAGAGCAGGTGTTCCAGGGAGGGAGAGAGATAATGAAGTGAGTGGAAACACTAATTTATTTGAACACTTTACCTCAGGCAGGCCTGTGCTGGCATGAGAGTAAAATATCAATTTAGTGAGAGAAACAGGCTGTGTGTGAGCACCAGTGTCTATTGAGTTCTGTTAAAGGTGATTGATTAGCTTTGCCTGGGGGACAGGAGGAGGAGGGAGGAAGGTTTGGATCAATGTCAGAGAGGAGATCAACAAGGAGGAGAAAGCTTATGTTAGGACACACAGTGCCCACTAGACAGGGTAGGCAAGCTCAGATGCTGGGAGAGGGGCCACCTTTCCTTGGGAGATGGGGAAATGGTTGCCCTGGATAGCTGTGGTGTCTGGGTTGGGGGTAGGGAACAATGCAAGATCACATCTAAATGGTGATGAGCTTCACAGCATAGAGTAAGGGCTGAACAGCTGAACCTTTCTAAATAGATGAAAATCGTAATGTAATTTGTACTGTAGGTAGCTGGCAGCCCCGTGAAACATGGATTCAGTACTTACCAGGATGACTGATGAGTAGCCCCAAAAGATTTCTTCTGAATCCATGGAGCCCATGCTTGCTACTCCCTAGCCCTAGAATTGCATCCTTAGAAGATGAGAACCTATAATGTGGTGACTGCTTCCTAATGCTTTTGTGTTCAAAATAAACAATCCTTAGCATTCTGTTGCTGAAGTGTTCTTCCCATTTGTGCATCACATTGGCTGTTCTGGTGAGCAGAGCCGTCTCTGTAGCCTCCAGAGGGTCCCATGAACACTGAGCCCCAAGGATGCTTGCAGATCAGGAAAAGTTCCTCCTACACAATCCCTCTTCCCATGCCATGTTTGTTCCTCCAAATAAGGCAGAAAACGTAACAATATTTTCTGGTGCATTCTGTGACCACAAGTCTGCTCAAGCAAACAAGGGGAACTGAGCACATCCCACAGAGCAGGTCTGCTGGAGCTGCATTTACTGGGTCATGATGCAGGAAGAGCAGGGAGGGCTTGGGGAATTCCCCATTCTAAGGCAACACAGCACCCTGCACGACTGGATCTCCAACTCCAGGAGCCCACACATGACCTCTGGGGTGTGGGTTCTCCTTAGCATGAGTTAAGAGGCTGGGGAGCTGGTTCAGTTGTTACTAGCACATTCTGCTCTTCCAGAGGATCTGAGGTCAGTTCCCAGCATCCTCAACAGGTGGATCGCAACTTCCTATAACACCTGAATCAGGGGATCTGTCACCTCTGACCCCCTCAGATATCTGACCTCATGTGCTCATGTACCCTACCTCCACATAGTACACATAGTTATAAAAAAAATCAATAAGAACCATGGGTTAGAAACTCCAGTTCCTCTCTACATTAGGAGTTAGAACTTAATTGAAAAACCTCTAGGAGTCTGGGCCCATCCCTATCCATCAAGCTCAGCACTGGTGTCTGGGAAAGGCTTCTGCCTTGGCTGGTGGAGGACAAGCCACAGGGTTGACTGCCTGATTCCCTCAGCATTGATGGAGGGAATCTCTCTCCCCCTCCTCCTCTTCTGTTCCTGGTGATGTCTCCTCCCTTCTCCCTCACTCCCCTTTCTAAATAAACTCATTTAAGCTCTGCCTGGAGTGTTTTTCTTTCCACCTCAACACCTCCATCAGCCTCACCTGCTATGCTCTCCCATGTGGTCCCTTACCTTGGGACCCCACTCACTTGGGACCCTCACCAGGACCACTTACACCCCTTCTCCGGCTTTTATTCTTATAACTGTAACTAAAGAACAACAGTGTGTGTGTGTGTGTGTGTGTGTATGCATGTATGTATGCATGTATGTATGTATGTATGTATGTATGTATATTTGCCTTTGTTTTCTGATATAGCATGTATACAACAGAGGGTGGAAAGTTACAGGCACTCAGGCTTGTCTCCTCAATCTAAAGGAAGGACTGGAAAAACATGGAGCAAAGCATGTGTCCAAACAAAACCCCCTCAGTCCTTGAGAAGTAACCCTGTAAATATTAGATAACTCCAAAGCCCACCACTCAATAACTGGGGTATTCCCACAGCTGCTGGTATTTTACCACTATAATGTTTTTTTGGAGTTTTTGTTTGTTTGTTTGTTTGTTTTGTTGGTTGGTTGGTTTTGTTTGTTTTTTGTTTTGTTTTGTTTTGGAGTGTCTATAAATGGAACAGGAAAAGAGGCAGATTATTCTCTACTAGGAGACTAGGAACAGTGCGTGCTCTCCTAGTTCCCATCCCTCCTCCGCTCACCTGTGTAGCCTTCTCTCTAAAGACCTGTCTTACAGAAAAGCATTGGTCTGTGACAAACAACCATCATAGGGGAGTCTGCCTCTAGAGGCAGATGTTTCTGTACTGTCTAACCAGCTCCAATAGAACTACCCAGAGACTCCTTATCGATTATGAAAACTTGGCCGATACCTTCAGCCAACTAGTTTCTATAACTTAACCCTTATTGTTTAATCTGTGTTCTTTCACGGGGCTCCATTATCTTTACTATGTAAAGCCCACGATGCATGCTCTGAGTCCCTGGCATCTCCCCAGGACTCTGACCTTTTTTTTTTTTTTTTTTTTTTTTTTTTTTTTTTTTTTTTTGCTAGCATCCTCTGTGCCTGGAAATCCTGCCTAGCTACTGACCATTCAGCTCTTTATAAAGTCTATCAGAAGGCACTTTTGCAAAGACACATCTTCACAGTTTACAAAAAGATTATTCCACAATATTTCCCCTTTTGTCTAAACAAAAAGGAAAGTTTTAACTTTAACATAATGAACTATTAAAAAAAAGAACAATTATGAGATAAGAATTACATTTACAATGTCCAGTCCATTTGTATTTGGCATTTATGGAGATGATGCTGTATTATTTATTGGTGAGTCCAAGGGTCTGTACCTAATTTACCTTCTAACACAACTAAGGAAATCTGTAACTCTAACTACCTAGTATTCAACTCCATCAAAGGCCCAAGAGGATAAAGTATTACTTAAGTAACCAGGAAGTACAGAGTAAACAACTTCCAAAATTAAAAGAAATGATGGAAACAGTTGGCAGCCTCAACAGACACCCAAGGTTCCTGCAATGTTGGGGCACCTATTGTTGGCCTACAAGCTTAAAATATCTGGCAGACTTTTCTGTGAAGCTGGAACTTTTCAAGGACTGTCTTACCATGTCTTGGCACAGTTTGGTAGTCACTTTACATTTGTGTCCTGCTGGTCCAATTTGGACAGTATAGTATCAGCAGTCAAGGCAAGGGCAGTTTCTTGTTCAAATGGCTAACTTTTGCCATAAAGAACCCAGACTTCATATGGAGGTTCTTCCATGGCCATCATTCTTTTCTAAAGTAAATTAGCACTGTCAGGAGCAGACATGTCTCATTGTCAAGAAAATCCTTTTGTTGTTAAAACATTTTAAATGTCATATTATATAGGTCTTTGAAGTGTTAGAATATCTCCTTTCTATCTAAAATATATCTCTGTATGACTTTGAAAACATATCTAACATGACTAAAAGTTAGATTGTTATAGATGACTAACTACTAACCTTCATTTATTATGCTGAATAGTTTGTAATAATAACTTTCAAGGACTAGAAATTTACATTACATTGTTAAATGAGTTTCATGGGTACAATACATTAAACAAGAGTTGTAACAGTATGCACAATATGTCCTAACACAAATAACCTTAAATTTGTACCAATACAGAAAAATCCATGCCAATGAAAAATATTTGAGACTAGTGGTTGTTCAAAAGTAGGCCCAACAATTCACCCTCCTATCTCATCATTTTATAATATATCTCCCATTTTTCTTTCAGAAAGATATTCTTGAATCTAATTCATATTTGAGCCTTTTCCTGACCATGATCAATAACAACTTGCAGCCAGTCCCCCTAAATGATGACAAACATCTATAACATCAAATCACCAAAAACCATCCACTTCACCTCATGAGACTGTGGGTGTCATGTTTGGGATAATAAGTACTGAGAGATGTAGTCTTGGTGTGCTGGGGAAATGTAGAGCTTATCTGAAGTTTGACTGGTGTAAGCATGAGTTTGCTTGGCCCAGCAGGTCCTGCGGCCCTTGAGCCCCAAATGAACACACACATACTATATTAATTATAAAATTGTTGGCTGATGACTAGGGCTTCTTATTAGCTAGCTCTGTCTTAGTTATTAACCAATATCTATTAATCTAAGTATTTCCACATGGTCTTATATTACCGGAGAAGGGTATGGACCGGTTACTCCTTCCTCCACTACATGGCGACTGTTTCTGCCTATGTTTCCCAGAATACTCCTCATCTCCTAGTTCCATCTATCTTCCTGCCTCATTGGCCACAGTGTTTTACTCATCAACCAGTAAGAGAAACATAATACATAAGGACATTCCCCCATCAGACTGGAGCAGGCTGTGAGGCTGGATCATCTCATTTAGCATCCTGGACGCTGTTCTGGATACAGAACTCTGGGAATACCGCAACAGAGGCACTCTGAAAGGCTGACTCGCCTGAGCCATCCCTTTTCATTGGCATTTGATCCCCTTTCTCTGAAAATACATAAACTTTTACAGTTTCATACATATCTGCATTAACACATGGAATGTGTGATGTACACAAATCAGTTAAAAATGATTTTTGTCTTGTTTGAGTAGGTAAAATATTCATTATCTGTCCAGTAGTTTTTGTTTAGGCTTGTTTTGGGTTTTTTTGGGGGGGGTTGTTTTGTTTTGTTGTTGTTGTTAATGATGTTGTTTATATCTGTAGCCATGATTTTCAAGGGGTTCTCCTCTAATCAACCCTGATCTTCAACCCTGAATGAATTCTCAGCCTTTCATTTTCTGTGGGAACAAAAGCATAACCTCTTCCCCAAAGCAACATCCCTTTTGACTTCCAGTTTGAAGTCAACATACTTTAAAGATATACAGGTTGCTTTAATCCAGCAGCCTCCATAGTCCAATGTCTCTCAGCAGCTGTCACTCATTCATCAGGAATCAAAAAATTGAAAGTCAATACAACACCATACAGGGTCCAGACTCCCTGTATATTTTCCATCTTTATGTGGCTTATTCTTTTTTTTAACTTCTCACTGTAAAGACTTTATTATTTTTAAAGTTTTATTTTTTTTCTATGACATTTTTTTAATTTGCTTACATCGTTAAACACACTGTAACCAGGTTAGAGGACTTTTTTTCCATCTGAGTCTGCTTTACTAGTTATCTCTAACTTTTCTGTCTGCATGAGCAAAACCTTCAACCTGCCCCTCAGCTAGGTTCATGGTGCAGTGGCAGCTCAAGCACACAGGCAACTGCTCGTAGACATTTCTCTGTATGGTGTACAACATGAGGAACACCAGACTACAAAGCCATGATTGGCTGCTTTTGTTTGTTTAAACACCTTTTTAAGATTTCTCAGGTATTATGTGGATATATGTTGCTACATATTGGGCACCTTTTATAAGCATATATTTTTGTCTAGCCTAGCCGGCTCCCAAATAACCACACAGAGACGACTTCTTAATTGTAAAGGCGTGGCCAATAGCTTAGGCTTCTTTTTAACTAGTTCTTACAACTTAAATTAATCCATGCCATTTTTATATATGTTCTTCCACATGGCTTGATTACCTTCACTTTGTAAAGACCATGCTACTTGCTCTGAATTCCTGGCATTTCCTCATGACTCTACCCCTCCTCTTCCCAGTAACTTCTGTAACTGGAAATCTTGCCTAGCTATTGGACACTTTGTTCTTTATTAAACCAATCAGAAGGTGCTTGGGCAAAGACTCATTTTCACAGTATACAAAAAGATAATTCCATAGCATGCCTCTAACTCTAAACTGGCTCTAGCCACTTTGAAATCTTTGAGTATCCATCTCTTCCAGGGGAGAATCCATTCCCTACTTCTCCAGGTAAAAGCTACCCAAATTCCACACCTGTTTAGGTATCTCACCCATGGACCTAAAAGGACACAACCACCATATGTCACAGAGGCATGCCACATGCTTACAAAACTAGATGTTCAGGAAGCCCTGGATGGGTCCAAAGTCTTTGCAGTGTCCTTTTCGGCTTCGGTCCTCACTCTGACATGCTGATGTACACGGAAACAATTATTATTATTTTTTTTGGTCATAACTTTTACAGGGGACAAACTGTGCTCTAAGGAGGAACACGGTGCTAATATGTGCTCTTGACATTTGTCTGGTTATCATTTGATCTACCAAGAAACAATCAGAGAGAAGCAAGTTATGAAATATAAAAAGGAGCCAGGTTATCAGCAGCCACTTTCTGGAGAGCGCTTGTTTTTATAGAGTTCCCCTTTGACTGCCTCTTGTCACACCGGTGTATCTAGCATTACTTATATATTGATTTGTGTGTTCTGCCAAAGACAACATGAAGACAGTCTCAGTCTTGGTTCTGATGGCTATGCTTGCCATAGGGAAGGACTCTGCTGGTGCTCTGAGATCTTCCAGAAGTAAGTATCTTAAGGAGATTCAATCTGACAGCAGAGAGGACTCACAGTCCACTAGGACCTGGGACTGAGATGTTACAGGGGAAAGCCATGTGCCCACCGCTTGTATCAAACTCACTTCCTTTGACCTATAAGAGTGATCACTCTGCATTGCTTATCTTTCTTGAGAGAGAGGAGGGAGGGAGAGGAGAGAGCAAGAGTTGCATTTGACAGACACTGGTAGAAATCAGGGCAGCTTATCTAGTTTGGAGATGTGCCTTAAAGAGGGGGTCACTGGAGCCATTTCTCAGAGATGAACCTGGGGTATGGTGGGATGAGAGAGAGCTGGCTGTCCTTAGAGCATTTATAATGTCTTCTCAGATGTAAAGAAGGGGTTGTAACCATGGAAGGTTCTTTCTATTGAGACTGTACAGGCTTTGGGAAGGGAGAACACTCTCCCGATGACCAGATAGATAACACTCATGCCTTAAGAGAGAGACTGGAGCTGGTGCAGGTGAGGGAAGAGCCTGGGGTAAAAGGAGAATAGAGAACTAGCTGGTTTCCTACAGTGACCAGGCTTTCAGACCTCTAGCATCAACTCTCAACCTTGTCTTTCTCGCTGCTTCAGGCACCACACACACCATTGTGTATTTCAGGTTTACAGAAACCTGGAGCTTGCCCCATTATTCCCCCAACTTCTATTGGAGCTTGTGATGATAACTGCTTAACAGATGAATCATGCCCTGAGCAAATGAAGTGCTGCAACAATGGGTGTGGACAGGACTGCATGCCGGCTGTCTTTGGAGTGAGTACAGTCTTCATGTCTTATTTTCCTATTGTCCTGTCACCATGACCAAGGCAACCTATAGAAGAAAGAGGACAGTTTCAGATAGTGAGTCCATGACCATCATGGTGGGGAGCATGGCAGCAGGCAGACAGGCATGGGGCTGCAGCAGTAGCTGAAAGCTTACATCCTGACACACAATCACGAGGCAGAGAACAAGCTAAGTGGGAATAGTGCGGAGCTTTGAAACTTCCAAACCTGTTCCCGGTGACATATCTCCTCCAACAAGGCCACACCTCTCAATCTGCTGGAGGCCATTATTACAGGAACTAGAAATTGATATTCAAGGCATCAACCCACCAGGAAATAATTTCCAACAGAGGGAAACTCATATTTGCAAAACTTGTGAGAAAAACCTACTCCAGAATATCTTTTTGCTTCTTCCTGTAATTTTACATGTGATAATTTGCATCCTATCCCTATTGGCTATAGGTAATTCCCCACAACCTGTATTATGAAGTGTGTGCATCTCATGAATACAATCCCTGTCTATTTGGCATTTTTAGCTGTGAATTGTCCTCCGAAGTTCTATTGTCCAATTGATATTAATAATGTTAGATTATGAAGACTTTTGATGAATAAAATAAATACAAAAAGATACTACTCAGGTCAGGGATTACAAGTTTCCATTAAGAGCTGTCCTAGAGCACAGCTTAGGAAAACAGCTGTGTTTTCCTCAGCTGCCAAGATAGTTGCATACTATCAACTATTATAAAACTTCAAAATAGCTTTAGATCAGACCTGGTGCCTTGTTAATGGATTTTAAGATAGACTATTCACAGAAAAATACAATCTTATTTACAAGGACACATAGACAGCTGTCAGATTTGTTAAGCCAAGGTAAACAGTGAGAAGTAACTTAATTGTCATGCCAAATGGCAATAATTAACTCACTACAATCTCTTGCCTTGGTTTTAGGGCCTTTGTTTAGTTAGACACTACAGGAAAAGATTCCCTAACTGGTTAGAGCCACAAAGTATAAACTATCTTCATAGCAATGAGAAAGAGTTACAAGTCTCACTGGGCTGTGGTGGCACATGCCTTTAATCCCAGCACTCAGGAGGTGGAGGGGGTCAGATCTCTGTGAGTTCTCTACAAGAGCTAGTTCCAGGACAGTCTCCAGAACCACAAAGAATCCCTGTCTTGAAAAAACAAAAATGAAACAAAACAAAACACACACACACACACACACACACACACACACACACACACACACAAAGAGTTACAAGTAACACACAGGACAGAAAAATGTATTTTAAGATTTAAAAGGCTTTTAATGTCACTGTGCCTCGGAGTATGCTGAGTATGCCTGTCTCCTGTGACTTCATCCCCCTGATCTGAAGCTCACTTGCTGTGGAGGGTCTCTTACCTAGACTCTGCACTCTCTTTGACAACATGTTTCTGTTTGCAAACAGTCTCCAGTCTGAGAAAGTCCAGCTTTGAGAACTACTAACCACAAAATGTTTAAAAGGTTTATACACTTAAAAGTATAGGATGTAACACATGATGTCCTTGTTTCTCTTAGTCTCCTTAATAGTTGACATTTACATGGCTACTTCTATAGATAGATAACAAAAAGACTTCTTGTGCAGTTGTGGTTACAGCCCACTAATTAGGGAGTTGGCCGAAAGAAAGTGTTCTTTTCTTGCTCTGTGCTTATTTGGATTTATTGCTTGTGAGCTGTTGGAATGACTGTTTCTTATCATTTACTTATGAAATGGAACGTGAAATTCAGATGTAGTAACTGAAAGATTTTGTGGGTCATTATAAGCTGTGAAGAACAGAGCTGGGCAGAAACGTGGGAGACATCATGAGAGAAACATCATAAGAGAAGGATAACATCATGTATGAGAGAATTAGCAAGAAAACTTCAAGAGTAAAGATGCAGTCAGAATGAGAAATAGAATAGAGAAGCAAAGAAAGTAACAAAGAAATAGCATGGCAGAAATGTAAGGCAGAATTCAATGAGAGAGTAAAAAGTGATACCATCAAAAAGGTATATTCTTGCTCCTTTTTTCCTACCCCTTCAGATAAGAAAAAAAGTTTAGTTTATGCCAACTACATTGGATTCCTTTAAAGCCCTGTGCTGCTGGGGGCTGGTGCACCAGACAGCAATACTAATGTTTCCCCAAATGCTCTAAAATCTGGGGTCCCGTATTCAAATACATGTCATGGGAGCCATTACCATACCACATCCAATCAAGGTATATCTTCAGAAGTAAGTGAGTGTCCAGTGGATTTTGCCTGGACAGTTCCATTTGCTTTAGCTCCTGACTGTACACAAGCATCTGGATATCTCTAACAGAAAGGAGCTGGAAGTACATGGCAGAGTGTAAAGTGTCATATGATCTGTGGCCCTTGCCTCTACAAAGAGGGTCCCACAGTGACTACAGTGACACCAGTCACCGTGACTTCAGTCCACATGGTCAGAAACTGGGGTATCTCACTTCTTCCCCTCCCAAGCCTGAAAGATCTGACTCTCCCAGGAGGGCTGGTGTTCTGGAGAGAAAAAGAGAGGTAATGAAGTAAATGGGAACATTCATTCATATGAATACCTTACCCATCAGCATGAGCTGTGGACCGGTGTTTCTAAGTTCAGTTAAAGGTGAGGGATAAGGGACACTACAACATGCTCAAACATCCAAAAAAGCAATGAGCTGACCATCATGGATCAAGAGGAACATTTCTAAACTGATGAAAATAATGATGTCATTTGTATTATAGAAATCTGGCAGCCCTTTGGGAGATGGATTCCATACTCACCAGAATGACTGATGGCCAGCCCCAGAAGATTTCCCATGAATTGACGGGTCCCCGCCTGCTATACCCTAGCCCTAGAATTGTATCCTTAGAAGATGAGAACCTATAATGTGGTGACTGCTTCCTAATGCTTTTGTGTTCAAAATAAACAATCCTTAACATTCTGTTGCTGAAGAGTTCTTCCCATTTGTGTATCACATTGGCTGTTCTGGTGAGCAGAGCCGTCTCTGTAGCCTCCAGAGGGTCCCATGAACACTGAGCCCCAAGGATGCTTGCAGATCAGGAAAAGTTCCTCCTACACAATCCCTCTTCCCATGCCATGTTTGTTCCTCCAAATAAGGCAGAAAACGTAACAATATTTTCTGGTGCATTCTGTGACCACAAGTCTGCTCAAGCAAACAAGGGGAACTGAGCACATCCCACAGAGCAGGTCTGCTGGAGCTGCATTTCCTGGGTCATGATGCAGGAAGAGCAGGGAGGGCTTGGGGAATTCCCCATTCTAAGGCAACACAGCACCCTGCACGACTGGATCTCCAACTCCAGGAGCCCACACATGACCTCTGGGGTGTGGGTTCTCCTTAGCATGAGTTAAGAGGCTGGGGAGCTGGTTCAGTTGTTACTAGCACAGTTTGCTCTTCCAAAGGACCTGAAGTCAGTTCCCAGCATTCTCAACAGGTGGATCACAACTTCTTATAACTCCAGCTCAAGGGGGATCTGACATCACTGACCACCTCAGACAACTGCTCTCATGTGCATGTATGTCCATCCCACCCCACCCACACAAGTATACATAACTTTAAATACTTTTTAAATTGTTAACAAGCATGGATTAGAAGCACAGTTCCTGTCTACATTAGGAGTTAGAACTTAATTGAAAAACCTCTAGGAGTCTGAGCGCATCCCTATCCATCAAGCTCAGCACTGGTGTCTGGGAAGGGCTTCTGCTCCTCCTCTGGCCTTAGCCAGATGGGGAACAAGCCATGTGCAGGTTTGATTGCCTGGCTCCCTCAGTTTTGTTGTGTTTATGGAGAACACTGCAAACGATGAAGATGAAAAGGTAAACCCTTCATCTGGGAGTAGAATCTAAGCAGGAACATTTAGCCTCTGTTATCCTTCCTAGGTCCCTGATGTATTCCACCAAAATTAGGTGACCCATGTCTGTTCTATCACACACTGCCCCTGCACCTCACATGGCTCACCTTACAACTTGATGTCCTGTGTCTCCTTCCATGCAGTTCTCTCATCTGTCTGTCATTGTGTTCACCCACCTGGACCTGCCATCCATCTGTCCTCCAGTTCCTTCATCCAGGCCTGGTCCTGCCCTTTGCTCCTGCAGCTAAACTTGACTCCACAGCTTTGCTTTCAAACAGGTGACCTGAAGTGTCCTGACCTGCAGTCACCATAGTTTCTCCAGCTTCTCCCCTCTATGCTACTTAATTATCTTTTCAATCTAGATTCTACTTAGAGTCCTCTGTTTCTCTGCTTAGAATTCTTCTGTGGCCTCTTAATCCTTAACAGCCATTTCTGTGACACATGTATATATGCATTTGTTTACAGAGAGAGATTTGCTTATTGTGTTTCCTGTAACACATGATTTGAGAGTTAGTATTAGTAATTAAGGTTGGAATAAAATATTTGCTTTAGGCTTGGCCAGGGTTAGCATGAGAAGCAGATCTGCATAACCAGTAGCTCCCAATGAAACTGCTGTGTCTTCAGCCAAGTGGTGGGGGCTCATGCTTTCAATCCCAGCACTGGGGATTAAGAGACTGGAAAATCTCTGAGTTCAAGGTAAACCTGGTCAACAGAGCAAGTTCCATGACAGCAGGGCTACACAGATAATCCCTGTTCACAGGAAGAAACAAACAAACAATAAACAGAATCAAACAAGAAAAGAGAAAGCCAGTGTGGTATATTGTGAATTTATTGTTATTCCATTGAATGTGACTATGTTTCTGACATAGCATGCTCACAACAAAGGAGGGTAAGACACAGGCATTGAGGCCTGTCTCCTCAATCGAAAGGAAAGACTGGAAGCCTAAGGAATAAAGCATGTTACCAAACAAACTCCGCTTAATCCCTAAGAGGTAACCCAAAAAGATAAGATAACTCAAAAGCCAGCCTCACGTTGTCTGGGGCATTCTACGGCCTTTGGCATTTTCTCACTACAACCCCTTCTCTGAGAGTCTATAATTAGGACCGGGGACTAAGGATACTGCATGTTCTCCTATGATTCCCATCGTTCCTCTGCTCACCTGTGTAAGGAGTAAGGTTTTCCTCCCACTGCTGGACTCGTCCCGCTGCCACACCAGCCCCAATTAACACACTGAGACTCTGTATTTGATATAATGCTGTTGGCCCAGTACTAGTTTCTTATCGGCTAGCTCTGTCTTAAGTATTAACCTATTTCTGCTAATCTATGTATTTCCACGTGGTCTCCTCTTACCCTCGGAGAGCCGGCTGGCGTCCAGCTATCTCCAGACTCTCCATCTTGACTCCTCCTTACTCCTTCCTCTTTCCTCCTTGTCTCCTAGTCCCTTCTATCTTCCTTTCCTATTGGCCAACAGTGCTTTATTCATTAACCAGTATGAGAAACATTTATACAGAATGACATCTCCCACCACACCTGTGCAGCCTTCTCTCTAAAGACCCGTATTACAGAAAAGCATTGGTCTAGGAACACCGACCATCACAGTGGAGCTTGTCTCTTTACTCTCAACTGGCTCTAGCCACTTTGAAATCTTTGAGTATCCATCTTTTCCAGGAGAGACTTCATCGCTTACTTCTGCAAGTAAAAGGAGCCCAGATTCCACACCTGTGTAGGGATCTCAACCATAGAGCTACAAAGGACTCAACTACCATCTCTCCCAGAAGCATGCCACATGTTTTCATAATTGGATGTCCAGGAAGCCCCAGATGGCCCTGACACTCCACAGTGGCTGTCTGGGCTTCAGCTCTCACCTTAAACTGCTGAGCCACCCAGAGAAACAATTATTGTTTTGTTTGCCATTCACAAAGGTCCAAGCTGTGTACTTGACTTTTCCTGATCATCTATCCTACCAAGAAACAATGCTCTAATTGTATTTAGAGAGAATCCAGTTATGAAATAGAAGAAGCAGCCAGGTTATTTGAAGGAACTTTCTGCTTTCTTCTATACTTCCTTATTGACTGCCTCCTGTCACATGCAGGCTGCTAGAGCTACTGAGGGTATAAATTGATTTGTGCATTCAGCCCAGCCAGATCCAACATGAAGACAGCCACAGTCTTGGTTCTGGTGGCTTTGATCACCATAGTGATGGACATGACCTATGCTCTGCCTTCTACCAAAGGTAAGTGTGTTAAAGGGATACAAGCTGAAATCAGAGAGGAATCATAGCCCACTAGGGCCTGAGGCTTGGCCATTCACCCACTCCGTAGATGAAACTTATTTCTTTTGGCCTAAGGGTGATCACTTGAAATTTCTTATCTTTCTTGAGAGGGGGGGGGGGGAGAGAGAGAGTGTGTGTGTGTTACATCTGGCAGAAACTGGAGTAGAAATCATGGCAGCTTATCTATTTTGGAGATGTGCCTTGGATGTAGGATTCATGGGAGCAGTAGCTCAGAGATGAACCTGGGGTATGGTAGGAGGAGAGAGGTCTGGCTGTCATTAAACGTTTCATATCATCTTCTCAGATGTATAGGAGGGGCTGTGATGGTAGAAAGTTCTTTCCACTGAGACTGTATAGGCGTAATAGATAACACTCATGGCTAAGAGAGAGACTAGCTAAGAGAGAGGCTAGTGAAGCAGAGAGAAGAGACCATGGTACAAAGGAGAATAGAGACTAGTCTAGTTTCCTGCAAGTGACTAGGCTTTCAACCTCTAGCATCAATTCTCAACTTTGTCTTTCTGACTGTGTGAGAATCAATAAATACCACTGTGTATTTCAGGATTACAGAAATCTGGAGCTTGCCCCGAGTTGCTGCCAAACACTGCTGGAATTTGTGTTGAGGGATGCTCTGGAGATGAAATGTGCCCTGGGAAAATGAAGTGCTGCAGCAATGGGTGTGGTCATGTCTGCAAATCTCCCATCTTCAAAGTGAGTATAGCCCCATGTCTTACTTTCCTATTGTGACATCACCACCAAGGCAACTTATAGAAGAAGAAAGAGTTTATTGGACTCACCAGTTTCAGTGAGTCCATGACCATCATGGTGGGGAGCATGGCAGCAGACAGACAGGCATGGGGCTGCAGCAGTAGCTGAAAGCTTACATCCTGACACACAATCACGAAGCAGAGAGCAAGCTAAGTGGGAATGGTGTAGACCTTTGAAAGCTCCAAGCCTGTCCCCAGTGATTCATCTCCTCCAACAAAGCCACACCTCCCAATCCTCCCCCAAAAGCTCCAACAACTGGGGACCAAGGACTCCAATGTATAAGCCCATGGGGGGTGTTACCATCCAAACCACCACATCCAAACAAGGTCTGTCCACAGGAGTATTGAGCTTCCAGGGGACTTTCCTGGGACAGCCTCCTGTTGCTTTGTCCCCTGACTGCACACAAAGGTCTGGATGTGTCCATGAGAAAGGAGCTGGAAGTAATGGCAGCAGCACCCTGGGTTACATGATCTGGGGCCCTCTCCTCTGCAAAGACAACCCCCCAGTGTTGGGAAACTTAAGTACTTGTCCCAGCCAGATGTAGACCTTCCGTGCAAACAAGGTTGAGCAAACAAGGTTGTTTTCAAAACTTTCTGGTGGGCAGTGCAGGTGCCTTGACCCCAGGTGTGGGTGGTGCATGACTTCCTCCTATGCTGAGCCCATCCCCTGGCTTGGGTATATAAGCCCATTGCTCTCTGTAATACAAAGTGATGGCAGCAGCTTCTTTAACTTCTCATGGTGGTCTGCTAAGTGTTTCAATCCCTACAACCTCTGCCAATCTCGGTTCCAGGATGTGCAGGGGCGGCAAGTGGAGGTTCCGCCGAGATATGGAAAGTGAGGAATCGTGGACTGGGTCACTCTGTAGCCGGCAGGAGCTCACTGGAGTAAACAAGGTATGTACAACAATATGGGAATTGCTTCAAGTAAGAATGTAAGGAAGAAACAAATAAGAAAGCTTTTAAAACAACAAGGAACTGAAATTAAAAGTAAAGCTGCAGACACCATAGAGAAAGTTAGTCCTTGGTTTCTGACTGAGGGGGGACTTAATGTTCCTGATTGGGAACAAGTGAAATCAGACCTACAGAAGAAGCTACATAAAGAGGGTACTGACAGTGTTCCCATAGCCACCTTCTCTTTGTGGAGTTAGTCAAAGATGCCTTACTAACAGACAAAGTGAAAAAACAACTAGAGACCACTAAGGAGGCTTTTAGAGAGGTCCAAGAGGAGGAAACTAGATAAAAAGTAACAATTAGTCAGATCCCCAGTAAAGAGAATGATACAAAATGGTTAGCACCTTCTCAGTCCCAGGACTCAGAGGAGGAAACTTTAATAAAGGAAATTGAAGAACTCTGTGATAACTTGAGACTTTGTCATAAAAAACTCACAGGGCTCATGGTCATGAGGGTCTTTCTTCAGATAAGGGAGATGAGGAAATAGCAACAACTGTTAAAAGAAATTCTGCTGGATTAATCCAATTTATACATCTTAAGAATGCTTTGACTTCAAAATTTAAGTCTAAGGACAGGTTACTGGGGAAAAGGATTTCCTCAGAAAGTAACAAGCTGTGGATTCCTTCTAGACTAACATGGTTTGATCAAGCAGGACCGCCTGAAGCAGTGTTCCAGGTGATCCAGCACTCAAAACAGCTTGGACAAGGCAGCCTTGCAGACTACTTCAGCAAGGATTTCTGCATCTTCTTAGGTTCCCCATGACAGCACCCCCTAAGCAGTTGGGAAAGAATGACGCCCACATTCCCAAATATTGTTTACAGAGAAAAGTGACTAAAAAAAAGGGATTTTAAAAACAAAATTGGTAAGATTTCCCGTCCCATGTTGGGGAATGGGCACAGCACTGGTTGGGGTCTATTGCATATTCCCTACTGGGGTGCTGGGTAACGGTGCCTGTGTCTGGATTCTGCAACAAGTACAATAGACAGGCAAGTGTCATCTGACAGACACTCATGGCCTTGGCAGTATAATCTGAATCAGCCTCAGTGTGGCTGCAGATGCTGGAGAAGCGATAACCAATGATGGGCAACTCCTAGAGGAATAAATGCCGCCTAAGACAGGGAATGATGAGAGCATTTCCCCATGATGGGTGAGGTATGGTTCCCCAGGGGACCTAAGCCAGGTATTGCTTCATTTAAAAAATGAAAAGGGAGGAACTGTTGGGAAGTTTAAGTACTTGTCCCTTACAGCTCTCTTCCTCCCAACCCAGATGTAGAACTCCCGTGCTTTCAAGGTTGAGCAAACAAGGTTGTTTTCATATCTTTCAGGTGTGCAGTGCAGGTACCTTGTCCCCAGGTGTGGGTGGTGCATGACTGCCTCCTGTGCTTAGCCCATCCCCTGGCTTGGGTATATAAGCCCATTACTCTCTGCAGTAAACAGTGGTGGCAGCAGCTTCTTTAACTTCTCATGGTGGACTGCTAAATGTTTCAATCCTGACAGCCTCTGCCAATCTCGGTCCCAGGATGTATAGGCGTGGCACACGGTGACTAAAGTGACACAAGTCACCATGACTTAGGGCCACATGGTCATGAACTGAGACATCTCATTCTTCTTCCCCTTCCCAGCCTAAGGGGTCTGACTGTCCCAGGAGAGCAGGTGTTCCAGGGAGGGAGAGAGATAATGAAGTGAGTGGGAACACTCATTTATTTGAATACTTTACCTCAGGCAGGCTGTGGTGGAATGAGAGTAAAATGTAAATATAATGAGAGAAGCAGGCTGTGTGTGAGCATGAGTTCTGCACCAGTGTCTACTAAGTTCTGATAATGGTGGCTAGCTTTGCCTGGGAGGAGGTGGGAAAGACACAGGATTATAGATCAAGTAGGAGAAAGCCTAAGTTAGGATGCACAGTGCCCACCAGACTTGGAAAGCAAGCTCAGATGGGGAGGGAGATGTGCCAGCTCTCCTTGGGAAATGGGGAAATGTTATGCTGGGTAGCTGTGGTGTCTGTGATGGAAGTGCGGTACACTACAACAATACCAAACCAAACAGCAATGAACTGCACAGCATAGACTGGGGGCAGATGGCTTCCATACTTACCAGATTCCGTACTTACCAGGATGACTGATGGCTGTCCCCAGAAGATTTCTTCTGAATCCATGGACCACATGCCTGCTATCCCCAGCCTAAAATTGCGTCCTTAGAAGATATAAATCAATAATGTGGTGACTGCTTCCTAGTGCCTTGTGTCAAAAATAAATGACCCTTAGCATTCTCTTGCTGAAGAGTTCTTCCCATTTGTGCATCCTATTGGCTGTTCTGGTGAGCAGAGCCGTCTCTGTAGCCTCCAGAGGGTCCCACGAACACTAAGCCCCAGGGTCCATGCAGATCAGGAAAAGTTCCTCCTACACAATCCCTCTTCCCATGCCATGTCTGTTCCTGTAAACAAGGCTGAGGACATAACATTTTTCTGGTGAATTCTGTGAACAAAATATCTGGTTAAGCAAACAAAAAGGAACTAAACAAATCCCACGGAGCAGGTCTGCTGGAGCTGCATTTCCTGGGTCATGATGCAGGAAGAGCAGGGAGGGCTCAGGGAATTCCCCATTCTAAGGCAACACAGTACCCTGCACGATTGGATGTCTAAAATTTAAAATAATTTTTATATCATTAAAAAGCATGGATTAGGGATACCAGGTCCAGTCTACATTATAAAGTAGAACTTAATTGAAATACCTCTAGGAGTCTGGGCCCATCCCTATCCAAAAAGCTCAGCATGGTGTCTGGGAAGGACTTCTGCTCCTCCCCTGGCCTTAGCTGGGTGGGGCAAAAGCCATGTCCAGTTTTGATTGCCTGGCTCCCTCAGCATTGTTTGGTTTATGGAGATCACTGCAAAGGATAGAGATGAAAAGGTTCATCCTTCCCTTGGGGGTAGACTCTAATCAGGCACATTTAGCCTCTGTTTTCCTTCCTAGGTCCCCTGATTTTGTCTGCCAAAGTTTGGTGTCCTATGTCTGTCTCTATCATAGCACTGCCCCTGCACTTCACAAGGCTCACCTCATACTAAGTCTCCTATGTAGTTCCCTTTAGAATGTTTGTTCTATGTTTGCTCTCTGGTTTACTCATTCTGTTTCCTCCAAAAGCCCTGATAAATGTGTATTCCTTATCCAGGTCAGTTCTGATTCTCAGGAGTCTCTTTTTTTACCCTCCCAGAGTTCACATTTTGCCCTGATAGCTCATCTCCTGTGGCTATTCATATGCTAATCCCCATCTCTTAATTTGTGCCTTCCTATAGACATATTATGGGGTTGGTGCCCACCCAACAGAGTAGGAAGTCTTGTTTAAGAGAGGGTTATCCTCATCCGGATTCATCTAATCCCAATTTGTCAACCACATTTTGTCCAGAAGGTGACTCTGTATCAGGAAGCCTCTCTCAACCTCTTTTAGTTGGAGTTCAACCAGATAAACAAGCAGGATAAACATTATTAAGAATGGCTTTGTTGCATTCTGCAAGCCTTGCAAGCTGCAATCCTGGGCAGACTGCCTGCACGTAGTTCTGAATCTATAGGCAAGAATGCCTTCACTGGGGAGCCTTGGTTCTGTTCTTCAAGCATCTCCACTGACTCAGTCTCCCCATCCCAGCTTGTCTAAGCTGATTTCTCTTAAGTTTATTGATTTTGGATTAAATGACTGTTACAAGGTATGGTCCCAGCTGCATCTAGATAAGCATTTGAATGCTAGGCTGTAACATAACTGAATTGGCACACCAAGTTAACCACCACAGCGCCCCTGACTGAGTCCATTCCTTATTTAATAGCTGTTTCCCTTGAGTACACTGTATTAGCTAAACTTCAGTGTTAGGGAGTAGGGAGATGGGAAATGGAAGGACAAAATCCTTGAAATAGATCAGCCTCCATCTACTTCATGTCTGTTTTGTAATTCTCTTTACCTGTAATATTTTGTCATTCTGACCCCATACAGAACTGGTTGGGGTTTTTTGTTGTTGTTGTTGTTGTTTTGTTTTGTTGTTGTGGGTTTTTTGGTTTTGGTTTTGGTTTTTGGTTTTTGTTTTTTGGTTTGTTGTTGTTTTTGTTTGTTGTTTGTTTTGTTTGTTTGTTTTTGTTGTTTTGTTTGTTTTTTATCTTACTCCAACAATAATCTCCCTGGGACAGAGTAGAGCAGGAGAGAGCAGAGTGTAAGCCACAGGCATTCCTCCTGTCTAGCTTCTCTCTGAAGTTCCATCCCCTTTCTGTACCAAACTGAACACCCCTTGCTAACACAGTACACCAGAGTTTCTCCCCAAGAGTTTCATAGTCCTCCTCTTCATTGCAAAAAGGTTCCAGAGATACGGAAAGAAGCTATGAGTCACCGCATGGGGTAGGAGGTGGGGGAAGGGGTAACACTGTTTCCTTGCTGACTGCTGACAGCTTCTTTGTGTGTACTTGTGTCTGTGTAAGCACATGCGGCATGCGGAGGTCAGAAGACATCTCAACCAAGTCAGTTCTCATCTTCCACCATTTGTGTCACATGGATCGAACTGAGGTCATCAGCCTTAGCCTTTACCTGCTGAGTCATCTTCCCAGCCCTGGCTGCTGTCTTTCTAAAGCCCAGGGGGTTCTAACAAAATAGTCTTGCATTGTGATGATTATCATTATTATTATTATATAATTACCCTGAACTTCTTTGTTACTTTAAGTCTTTTATTGCTGTAAGAAATTATAAATGAGAAAGCTTTTGTTTTATAATCCAGAAATTCCTTTCTTTTCTATATTGCAATTTTTGTCGGAAATTGGACCAGCTCTTTCTTCTGTCATCTCTTTCTGCCTTAGTCCATTTGGGCTTCTGTGACAGAATACTACAGACTGATCAACTTATAAGCAATTTCCATCTGCATGCCACATGCCTTAGACTGTACAGTACCTATCTAGGCTTGAGTGAGCTTTAACCATAACAAACTACTCCAAATCTTCAGGATTTAAAAACAAAATAACAAAATAACCAACTATTTATTTAGCTCAAGGTTCTGTTGGTTGGTTGCGTATCTAGTTTAGCCCATCTAGGAGCATCTGCAGGTACCTGGCTTTTATGATGGAAAATGGAAGATCAAAGTGAACCTCATTTACATGCATTGAGCTTGGCAGGCTTAACTGACTGTCAGAATGCTGGGTCCCATGCATTTTGTCCCCAGCAGTCCACATCAAGCTCCTTTGATGTTGGTGGCAGGATTCCAGGATCATGAAAGAAAGCACAGACCTTGCCCCATGCTTCACTTGCTCTGAACATCTCACTTCTCATTAGCCAAAATAAAATGGTCTTCAAGTACACTTAAAACAACAGCTAGGTTCAGCCTTTAGATAATATCAAAGGAAGTTTAAGATTCTGGTAAAGAATTACGTTTTATAGAGATACACAGGGTTCCCAGTGGGATCTTGTCTTCCCCGTTTAGGACAGGAGGACCCTTGTCTACATTTGTTTGACAGATGATTGTAATGTGGAAGTGTGATGGGGTTGTGACTACTGACATTTTGGAGGTTACTGCATTTCATCTACTGCCCATACACATTTCTTGATTTAAAGGTCTTTAAAAATCAAGATAAATTGATGGCAGGTCACAATTTAATTAGCAAGGTTTCATTCCTAATTGCATAGAAATTAGTGGTGCTTCTTAAAAATGGATTGTTTCTTAGAGTCAGTGAAATCCAGTAGATGTGACTGGCTAGTTGACCATTCCAGATTATTTTCACCTGAGCATCAGCACAGCTTTCGGGTGAGCTCTCCTCTGATTTACAGGTAAGGAACCTGGCATCCAAAGTCTTTCAAAAGGCCTAGAATCTTTTTTTTTTTTTTTTTTTGAGACAGGGTCTTTCTATGCAGTCCTAGCTGTCCTGGAACTTGCAATATAGACCAGGCTGGCCTGGAACTCACAGAGCTCTCCCTGCCTCTGCCCCTGCTTCTTTTGCCTCTGCCTCTGCCTCCCAAGTGCTGGGATTAAAGGCCTGTACCACCATGCCTGGTTCCTAGAAACTTTTATAAGAGTTTCTTTGGCATTTGTCTGAGGTTTTGGAGGCTGCAGAGAAAGACAACATGGCCATCTCTAGGGTTTTCAAGCAAACCCAAAAATGCTGAATACCAGCTTCTAGACATGGCCCAAGAGTTTGTCTCTATTACAGAACCCCTCCTATGGGGGATGTGTTCACTGCTTGACATGTTTTTAACAGGCTTGCTGTAACACGAATAAATAAATGACCCAGGGACGGATATTGGTGTTTAAGCTGAATATCAGAGAAGCAAAGCAGCTGGCCACTAGCTCTCACCTCTACCTTAGGTTGAAAAGGCTGATCCACGCAAGAGCTCTTCACCAAGTCTCAAACTGCTGTCTCTCCTCAGTGTGGCTGGAGAATAGATACCTCTCTGAGACCATGCTTCTGACTTATATACTTCCCTAATGTTGGGATTAAAGGTGTTGGCTGTCATTCTCTGTTAGACTGATTCACTCTTGTGTAGATCTGGGTGGCCTTGGATTCACAGAGATCCATCTATCAATTAATCCTGAGTCCTAGGATTAAAAGTATATGCCACTTCTTAGCTTCTGGCTGCTAAGTGTGTCTGACTTCTATGGCTTATGGCTGAATTTGATATATATATATATATCAATGCCCCAGGCATTGATTGGACAGTAAGTGTTGAGTTCAAGAGTGTTGCTTGCTGGGAGCTGCAATTCCAGCATTTGGGAGGCTGAAAGATCACAAGTCTGGGCATGTAGTAAAGTTTTACCGCAGAAAATAAAAAGTAGTAAACAAGTAATTAGTTTGTAAGTGAACTAAACAAAGAGTATTGCTTGTTGTACTGTCTTTTCTTTCCTTGCAGTTTTCCTTTCTCTTTCTCGTTTGCACGTCTGTATGTATAGCTGTTTCCACTTTAATTTCCCTGTGACTGAACACTTGTGTGCAGGTCTGTGTTACCCACTGCCCCCTTACCCCAGTGGACTAGGGAAAGAACAGGTAGCTCTCTATTTGTTCATATTTTCTTTTGCTGTCAGTAGTTGTCACCTCACTGGAGTCCACCCAGTCCTTATTCTTACATGCGTATTTTGAGCATCTCCAAGGACAGACCAAGAACAAAGCCAGCTCATGTTGTTCAAACGCAGCCTCCTGGAGGCGGAAACTACTCACTGTCAAGCCATTTGTGGCTGGAACCTCTGCTCACACTGCCAAGCCATTTGTGGCTTGAGCCTATCCCTTTTTTTTTTTTTTTTTTTTTTTTTTTTTTTTCCCAGAAGCTCTCAAACATGCAAGACTCTCCAAGGACCACAATGCACTCTTTATCAAGCCTCACTCTATTTCTATTCTGGGAAGAAGGGTCATAAGAAACAATGTTACTGTCTCCAAGAGTGTTCAGAAACCCCGAGAGACTAGAGAACATAGGGAATTATTTCCTTGGTCTCTCTTTTGTCTGTCACTAATCTGAGTACACTGTACTTCTCACTGACAGCCTCACACAATTCATGGCAGCTCTGCCACACTTGAATGGGTACAGAGCCGTAGAGAACAGACCTGCCCCCCCCCTCAAAAGAAGAAGAGAGTCTCAAAGATAAGCAGAGCCCAGCAATACCACCTTGCTGCAAAGGGAGGAGTGGACAGATTAGGTGTGGAGCCTGCACTCTCTGTTTGTCCCCAGCCTCCATGGCTTAAGTTTGTAAGGCCATGGAATAAAAAGAAAAACCTACAAAACTGTTCCAAGTCAAAATGTGTCACACTCAGAGCTATGAGGGGTGGGCATTCCCCAGGTATACTCCTCCATGATAAGAAAGCTGAGTCCCAAGGGTTATCACATGGCTTAGGTGGTTACACAGGTAAGAGTTGACTCTTGTCTCTGGCCTTTTGATCTTGGGTATCCCCATCAAGTTAAATGTATTACTTAAAGTTCAAACTTCTCAGCTAATAGGCATGTAGCATGGTGGTAGTGCACTTATCTACTACACATAAGGCCCTGAGTTCAACCCCAAGCTCCAGGGGCAGGGGTGGGGGAAATAAAAAGCATTTCTCCCATAGGGGCTTGTTGTCTTTTAAATGGAAAATACTAAGACTGTTAAATCTCACTGGGTCTATCACACCGTAAGATCCTGTAGCTGAAGATAACAACTGCATTCTAAGACACTGAGAAATCAGGCTGAATTTCAGCTAGAAGTTTCCTTTTGGCCCACTAGCTTTCATAGAACTGGGAGGCTCTATGTAAGCTATTAGGAAAGAAAAATTACCAACAGTCATATCTGGCTGTGGACCCTGTGGGCTACAGTAGTGACCTGCGTGGCAAGTATGCCAATCAGTACAATAGTAGCATGACTGTTCTGGGGACAACCAACAGCTCTCTGATTGGATATGAGGTCCACTTCACAGGATGGAACTCTTCTCTGGCACTGCAAATCTGGTCAAGAACCCATGTATCCTCGAGATGGTATAGGCCTAAGTGGGTTTCTACAAAAGCATAAAGGCCAAAGGACAAATAAAGTAAACAGTTAAAACAACCAAAATAACAATAACAAGGTACTAAAATTCAATGCAAACATTATATTTGATCATTGAGAAGTTAGTTTGCATGCTTTTAAAATGATTTGGCCAACTCAATCAAATGCAGCATCTCCAACTTCAACATTTAAAAAAAGTGAGATAAACAAAACAAAGAAACGAACGAACGAACAAAAACACCCTTGGTGAGGAACCATCTGTTGTAAATCTACTATCAGCCTTTTCATCGATGAACCCTTAGAGTTTGTGTTTCTAAGTTTCAGATACTTTGTGCTATGTCAACTCACAAAGCATGAATAGGAACATACTCTGGTTAGGCTCCTGCTACATTAGCGCCTTTCTGATGATGAGTGTCTTTGTCCTTGGTTCTCCCATCATCCTGTTTGTGAAAACCAGGCAATCCCCACGATCATGCTCACATTGAATAATTTGCTAAACTCACAGAACTTGGAAAAGTCACTCTACATACTCATGGTTTTTATTTTTTTAAGTGCAACACATAAAAACTGGCAAACAGAAGAAGTACCTAGGCAAAGGGCCAGAAGGCTCCAGGCACAGAGAGCTTGGTTGTCCTTGCCCAGTAGAGTCACAAGGGCAGTTTTTGCTTCCACCAGCGGCAAGGTATGGTGATATCCATGGAGTATTGCCAGCCTGGGACGCTCACCCTAACAGACCCCATTCTCTGCAGGAGGGGATTTCTGCCTGTTCCTTAGAATCACCTGGAAGTTTTTAAAGAATACCTATGCCAGTGCCCTTGAGTCACATTCATTAAATCAGGCTCTCTGCATGTCTCCATATGTGTGATATACTTAATGGAATAAAACCCACATACGTACAAAGTACACAGGTTTGTGTGCATTCACAGTTTAGGCCAGCCACAGCACTATTTCATACAGAACAGTTCCACAACTCCAAAACAACCCCCTAACTGTTTAGGAAGACATCTTTCCTTTCTTTGCCCCTGGTAAGGAACCTGATTTCCATCATGAAGAGTTTTCCTACTCTGGACATTTCACATAAGTGGAACCAAATAATATCTAGTCTTTTAATACTGGCGTCTCCCAGTGTTTTCACGGTTCATCTGTGTTGACACATCCACCAGAACTTGACTCTTTGTAAGAGATGAATAACAGTCCATCATATGCTTGTGCCATATGGCGTAGGGGCCTTCATCAGTCAGTGGACACTTGGAGGGTTTCCATTTTGTGAATTTTACAAGGTGCTCTCAAGTAGCAAATTTTGTCTCCATGTGTGTTTTGGATTCAATTACTCCATTATGTGACAGCTCTGACTTTCTGAAGACTTTCCAAAATATTTCACAGGATTCCAAAATATTTTACTATCTCTGCTTCATTGCCTTCCCACCAGCAGGCAATGAGGCTTCTAGTTTCTCCAGTTTTAAACACTATTTGTTGGTCACCTAGCTTTGTTTCTAATTGACTGACTAATTAACTTCACGGTGCATAAGTTGAGGTCAGAGAACAACTTTCTGGAGCCAGGGATGGAGCTCAGGCTGTCAGGTTTTGTGATAAACACCTTTACCTATCAAGCCATCTCACCAACCTGGTACCTGACCCCAGGGACTAATGCAAGCTGGCAACCACTCTACCACTGTGCTGTAACCTCAGCCTTTTGTCATTTTTTAAAAAGTTTTATTTTGAGACAAAGGCTCACTACATTGCCCATGCTAGCCTTGAACTTGCAACTCCTGCCTCAACCTCCCTAAGGACTGGGATCATAGGTATGTACCACCTACCTGGCAAAATCAAGCACCTTTTCAGGTGATTGTTAACCATTTAAACAAATATCATCTTTGGAGAAACATTTTTCACATGCCCTTGCCCTTTTAAAAGTGGGTTGTTTTCTTTTTGTTCTTGAGTCACAGGAATTCTTTACCTATTCAAAACCTCGTCTTTTATTATTATTATTCAGGTACTTGATACATAGCCTTGGCTGTCCTGGAACTCACTAGGTAGACCAGGCTGTCCTCACAGGGAGCCACCTGCCTCTGCCTCCCAAGTGCTGGGTGGGATTAAAGATGTGTGCCACCACAGCCTGCCTAAACCATTTTTAAATACATGATTTCTAAATATTTTCTTCCATTGCATGAACAACCACTCACTTTCTTGTTAGTGCCCTTTGGTGCATAAAAAGTCTTTCATTTTGATGAAATAAGTTTATGTTTTATTCTGGTTTTTACACCACATTTTAAATATGATTATTTAACCCAGTGTTACCAAGATCCACATCTAGTGTCCTTTTAGGAGTCTTTATTTTGAGTGAGGTTTTCATTGTTATTTTATGTGGTATGTCTGTGCACACACACACACACACACACACACACAGAGGTCAGACCACCTACACACAAAAGTCAGGCCACACACACAGAGGTGAGAGGACAACTTTCAAGAGTTGACTCATTCTTTCCCCTAGGTCGAGGGAGGGGGGCGGGAGGGGGTGAAACTCTTGTTTGTCAGGCTTGCACAGCAAGCCAGCAAGCACCTTACTGGCTGAGCCACCTCCCATGCCCAGGGGGTGATGTTTTCCTGCAGTGAGAGCAGGAATACAAATGTACTCTTTCTCAGGTGGAAGTCCAAGGGATTTTCCAGCACCATTTACTGAAAACACACTTGCCCCCTTCGATTGACCCTGGTGTCCTCGTTATGTGTGCAGACCGTGTTTAAACGATGAAGCGCTAGATCACAATGGAGACTGCCATTATACCAGCTCATTTCTAAAATCTATGTTTGCTGAAGCTGACACTTGAAACGGAATCTTTTGAATGATCGTCTCATCCCAGTAAAAATACATGCTTGGTCCTGCTCATCCATCCAAAAGCATGTACTCAATAGTAATTGATGTACCCATGGGAGACGCAAGAGAATGGCACTCAGTGAGAGCTTTTATTTGCCAGCAGTCCAGAGCAGACTCCTGCAAAAAGAATTCCAAGGCAGGGTAGAGCTCATGAAGCCAAAAGCCACAGTTCCTGCATACCGGTGGCAGGCCTGGGCGGGGCGCACGGGGGGGGGCAGATGTTACTGGAGGCAGGCGGGGTGGGGGGCAGATGTTCCAAATTTTCAATTCAGTTGATTGAAACAATTTGTTTTATGTTGTAGGACACTGGACCTCCTGAGGCCACCACAAGTATAGCTTCGTGAGAACAGAATGGTCAACAGGAAGTGCTGGGGGAGGGGCGGGGCTGCGGAGCAGTTGGGTGAAGCACAATTACTCAAACTTGGGCAATTCGGTAATAAACTTTCTTCCTTTCTTCCTTCCTTCCTTTTTTTTTTCTTTCTTTTTAATTTTTGTAAGACACAGTCTTGCTATGTAGACTTGAGAAGCAAGACTATAATCACAAATATCTTAAACTGAATGAATGGATAGCACTTTCTGCCTCACCAACCTTGTTGCCCAGAGAAACATCACTAATCATCTTCCAGTGTGTATTTGTCCACACTTCTGTGACCACTGTCTATGTAGTGCCCAGACTCTGAATCCCCCCAAAACCACAACAAGAACAGAACCGATGCAAAAGCAAAGAGTCTTTATAATTAACAAGTTAACTGGGGTTAACTCGTGTACTCCACCCATCCAACACAGCGGGTGGAGTAGGAGTGGAGCAGGGAATATATTGGGGTAGAGCAAGGGGAGTGCCTGAGGGTTCCGTAGTTGCATTGCAACAGTCTCAGGATTGGTGCACCTCTGGGCTTGTGCAACCTGTCCTGAGTTGATTGGCCATCCCTCTGCATTCCACTATTATCAATAAAGGACATCCAGAGCACACCAATTAACTTCTGATTGGTTCCTTGCCACATGGAGGGTATCTGGCTTCCAAGTGGGCAAGGTCGGGCAAGGTCGGGGGCTCAGCACATTTTAGTGCTGAGCCACAGGCCTATGTCTTGCTGGGTCTTTTCTGCAGCCTGTCATGGCTTCCAAAGCAGGGGATTGGATGAGTGTCTGGGCCCTTCGGTAGCCCAGGTTGTCCTTGAACTTGTGATCATCTTCCCTCAGGTAGGTATGCCACTGTGCCTGGTTTCTGTAATCTATTTTGTGTGTGTAACCCCTCTCTGTTGCTTTTTGTCTCCCCATGGTGGGGATGGAACACAAGGTCTTACCCAGGCTAGGAAAGTGCCCTAACATGAAACTGTATTCACTTCTTGTATCTTAATATGAGTAATATTAATAAAATAAACTAAGGCTAGTTTCTTCCTTATTTCCCATTTCTGTTCCTAAAGGACAGATATGAAGTCTTTTGTTTTTACTTAGGGGGGAGGAGGGGGTATGCCCAGCTCACTGCCCTTCTCAGGGGCTTGTTCCATTTCACTGAACCAGAAGGTTCTGTCTGGCTACCATATAGACAGTTTACTACATCACTGGATGAGACAGATGAAGTTCTGGGTTTTATAACCAACTAACACAGAACAATCAGATGAACTCTCTAACTCAAAATCTCACAAGCCCAAGATGATCCAGAAAATGCATTTCAAAAATTTCAGCTCTGACCTGATGCTGCACTTGGAGTAGCCTCTGAGCCTCCGGGTATCTCTGTCTAGCTTTTCTAGAGTGTTCTAAGGTCCTCAGACTTCATATATTCCTACTCAATTCTTGTTACTGCCATGGCTTATGATCTTGTGGACCACTTTGATGAAGGAACATCAAAATGGCAACATGATTATTGAGAAAAACCTGGTATTATGTGAAAGTGCCAGTGCACATTGGCCTATATTTTAAAATCCCTCATATGGTTTGTTTTTCTACATTTACTTTGCTGAGTAGTTTGGCAATAAAACAATGAGCTCCCCACACCATTTGATGGGTCTGTTGCAGTTAGACTATCAGAGCAACAGCCAGTGTACACACTGTTGGCTTAAATGATTGTCTGGGTTTATTCCTATGGCAACCATACATTTAGCATCCTCGCTGGTCCCCTGTAGCCCCTCTCCGGTCCTCCTGGTTAGATGAGGTGATCACCATCACACTTTCCTGGCTTCTACGCTGATTCAGAGAACTCTCGGGTCTGGAGATGGTGATGGTCTCGGGGAGATGCCTTGCTTCTGGTTGTGTTATCTATGTGTTTTGGAAATAGTTATTTGAATTGTCCTTTGTTTTTATGGAGAAATTTTTGAAGAGTCAAAAATTATGTCAATGCTACACAGCTAAAACTACCTTGCCAAACTTGAAACTGAATGTTTTGTCTTTGTGAGGTGTCTGAGTGTTCAATACTTTTGCCAATTTTTCTGTATTCTCCTACTGATTTCTAAGGGAGTCTAGACATGGCATTACCTCCCTTTCCATCCTCTTGTGTCACTGCATGGAGAAAATCCCTTAACATTAATGCAATCTGATTGACTTATTGTTATACATATCCATATATCTCTCACTTTTAGGCCTGTGATCTATTTGGGAGAAATTTTGAGGGTAGCATGATGTAAGAGTCATGTTTCCTTTTGACTTATGTGAATGATTCAACTAATAAAGCTACTTTATTCAAAAGATCATTCTTTCAACTTCTCTTTTAATTGCCTTGGCTTCTTTATTATAAATTGTGAGATATGTGCTTTTCTCACATTGACCAGTTTGCCATTATGCATCCATTTACTGTGGCATTATAAGTCTTTGTAGTGGGTGACTTAAATCCTGTGGCTTTGTCTAGAATTACCTTGATTATTATTGCCTTTTAGAATTTTTCATGTAAATTTTACAATACATTTTTATTTTAAAAGCTGTTGTAATATTTCAACTGATAATGTATTAAATTTACAGTTTGATTTAGGGAAAATTATTTTCTCATAATAACTGATAACTCAGTTGAGCATAGTGGTACACACCTTTAATCCCAGCACTTGGGAGGCAGAGACGGGCAGATCTCTGTGAGTTCAAGGCCAGCCTGGTCTACAGAGTGAGTTCCAGAACAGCCAGAGCTACATACAGAGACCCTGTCTCAAAAATAAGTAAATAAATAATAACTCTTGTAATCCATGAACATGGTATATGCCTCCATTTTTAAAAGCACTTAATTTTTATAATTTATGTGTTCACTTGTGCTTTACCCATATACATATATATTATATAATATACATAATATATACATATTATATACATTATATATACATTATATATATATATGCATAAAGGTGCCAGATTCCCTGGAACTGGAGTTATAGACAGTTGTGAGCTGCCATGCAGGTGCCAGGAATTGAACCTGAGTCCTCTAGAAGAGTTGTCAGTGCTCTTAATCATTGAGCCCTTAATCATTGAGCCATCTCTCCAGCCCCCACTTAATTTTTTTTTGCAATATGTAATTTTCAGCACATAGTTCACTACATTTATTCCTAAGTAATTAATGTGTTTTAATGACAGAATAATCATATTTAAGTTTTAATTTATGGGTTATAGGCGTAGAATTTTAGTTGAATCCCCCTCCTCTTTCCAGGCATCTACTGAAGAAATGCAGAGAACACAGGGATGTAAGGAAAAGGACCCATCAGGATGGACCATGGCTGTCCTTTCACCATGGTGAGCCTTTCCTAGCCATGGGTGTATTTCCATAGTCCCACCCCTCCCCAGAGGCTATATCCATTTTACTTACTAATCCTAGACCAATAGACACTTAAACTTCTCTGACATCTGGCTACCAAATGATTCTCATAAACGAAATGTTTTTACACACCCATGATTGGGTTGCTTGGGAATGTTGCTTGTAGTATCTTTTTGTTCAAATAACGAAGAGGATATTGTCAGTACAAAAGCAATCTTAAACTAATTCATTCGGAGTTTCGGCAAATATAAACAACAAAAAAGGAAAGCAATTAACAAATCTCAACAAAGCAGGCTCAGAGAACACCAGCCAATAATGTGGCAATATTTATAAGAAGCTGAAGGGCCAGATAAAACAACGTGACTAGTTACAACTTAAGTGGTTAATTGGTAACAGAGCCTTCTGCAAGTACTGAAGTTAAACCACACACGGGTAAACAGCAGTTTCCAATTGGCTTAGAAGAGGAGCTTGATCTGAATTGAGGGCTTACTCCAAATTGCACCTGCAGCGGCGGCGGCGGTGGTGCGGTCTGTTGCGCCATCTACTGGCAGTTCCTGGACAGTGCCGAACGAGGGACTACTGTAAACCTTGCCTTTCTTCCCTTAATCTTCACAGCACCTTTTCTAAATGAATACTACCCTTATTTCAAACTCAGAGAAACTGAGCCTCAGAGACATGATACATGTGTCCTGCTTCAAAAACTTTACTTCCAAAAAACCAACTCTTTCCTGCAAACTATGCCACCTTTCCAAATGCAGCAGACAGTGTCTTCCTCTTTCTATACTTTCCTCTAAGCTGTACAGAACAAAAACAAAAAGCACCCACCATCTCAGAGCAGTGACCACAAATGTGAGCAGCCGTGGCTGTCCCTACAAACTCGCTCAAAGCAAAGCTCCATACTGGGAACCGTTTCTTCCGCTCATATTCACCTTCTTCATCTACGAGCCAAGGCTAGCTAGGGCAGAGAAATTCTTCTCAGAGTATCATCTTCCCAGATGGCTGGGCTTTCTCTGCAACCCCCCTCTTTCCCTAATCAGGGCCCCAAAACTACCATACCCATGAGCTTCCTGGCATGGGCAGCGGCGACAGCTGTTCCTAGGCCGTTGTCATTGTTCTGGTTTGTGGGCAAACATGGCCACTAGCTCCACGGGCTTGGCTGGTGTTTCTTTTTAAATCTCCCCTTGGAAGTTTTAGCTCGAAAGCTCTGCCCATTGTTTCTTAGCTCTTTGCTTTCGTGTAAGTTATTTATGGTCTCAGAGCCTAGTTCTATATTTTTGGATCAAGAATATCTAATTGGGAGGCTGGAGAGAAGCGCCTACTCTCCAGAGCAGGAACTGAACTTTCAGGGAACCCGAATTAAGTTCCCACAATCCACTGAGGGCAGTTCATGATCACCTGTCACTCCAGGTCCAAGGGACCTGATGGCACCCCCTGCCGGTCTCTGTGAGTACCTGTACTCACATGCACATACCCACACAGAGACACAGCACAATTTAAATTTTTGAAAGATACTCATGACAAATGGAAGAACCTCGATGGGAAACATTTATCTGGAAAAGGACCAATAGTGGTTGGAAAATGGTAGGGAAACCCCACAGGAAAATGAAAGTGAGAGTTGCCTGTCTCAGCAGATACCCTTCATCAAGAGGGAGTACTACTCATATGTGAAGAGAACACACCATGCTTAGTGTTCTGTATACCAAATAAAATCCCAGCAGGCCCATAGCCTTCTCCTCTTGCTACAGGTTTGGATAGCATCCTCCCCTTCCCCCCCCCCCCCCCCCGCCGGTGTGATGGTATTGGCGTGGGAAATGGAACCTATGGACTTTAGCTAGGTCATTGGAATACCACCCTCATAACATCTTCCTCATAATATCTGCCTCTTACAGGGGTTGGGTTGACTCTTGCAGGGGTGGGTTAGAATCATCTAGAATGGGTTCTTATAAGTGTGTGTGCCTGGGTTTTCTTGAGCTCTCCCTTCCTGAATTACCATACGATCTCTCCCTTCTACAGCCACCAGGGTGCCATCCACTGCTCTGATATGAGATGGTGCTCTCCAGTAGCTGATTAGGCAAGGCCACACCTAATCTTGACCTTTTGCTTCTAAACTTATAAGCTGTTAGAGAGAGAGAGAGAGAGGCCCAGTTTCAGGTATTTTGCTTTAACAACAGAAAGCAGACTAATACAAGGCTCTTTGATAATCTTCCATGTGAATCCACAGCACCATGACCCTACATGCATTTATGAGTTTTAATACATTTTGAAACTCATAGGACCTTTTATAATGTGAGAAGTGTTAGGAAACCCACACAGTACACTATGCCAATGACCCAGTGCTACTATTAAAAGGCAAATAATTTACTGTCTACAATAGGTTTGAGCAACAGTAGTGTGAAGATGCTCTGTCCTATTTGGCATTTATAAGGGATACACAACCTCGTCCAATAAACCACTTTTCCTGAAAGACTAGGGTCATTGTAGGAAGACTCAGCAAGATTGTAGCTCAAGCTGGCCCAGAACTCACTAAGCAGCCCAAGATAGTCTCAAAGCTGAAACAATCCTCCTGCCTCTACCTCCCAGGTGCTGGGATTATTGGCATGAGCCACCACACACACTTGACTCACCATTGAGGTCTAAGATTATACTTCTGCTAGGTATTTTCTGATTATTGCATTTAAATCTCAATGCTTGCCTGCAGTGTCTCCAATGCATTTATTTATTTATTTATTTATGTTTTGGATTTTTTGTTTTGGTTTGGTTTTCAAGACAGGGTTTGTCTGTGTAACAGCCCTGGCTGTCCTGGAGCTTTGTAAACTGGCCTCAAACTAAGATCTGCCTGCTTCTGCCTCCCAAGTGCTGGCATTAAAAGTGTGCACCACCATACCCTATGCTAATGCAATTATTTTACAAGTGAAAGAACAGAGACAAGAGATAATGAATAAGAAAAAGCCAATCATCCTCTCCCCCCCAAGAATAATTTAATCATAATACAGTAACTGTATACTATAATGTGTATTATAAGTTTTATCTAGAACAAAGACACTGTAATGTAGAGTACATTTGTACTAAGCTACATACGTTGAATGGGTGAAACAAACCATGTCTCATTTAAACATTACACAACTACTAGCTGGGGGTTGCCCAAGACTGTGCCTTTGCTCTCATGTGGTTACCAAAAGGAAGCGGAGATCTAGCTGAATTCTGGAGAATACCCCTGCCCTTCTCAAATGAAAGATCTGCTTCAGAGCCACCATTTTCAAATATGAGAACCTTTGGGTGGTTAACATTTTAACTTCTCAGTGAATACATATTTATTTGTACTCATTAGGGGTAAGTCAGAATCTACAGAAAAACAAGATCTTAAAGCTATAATGCCACCATTAAAAGGCAGCCATCCTTATCTTGTTGGGCCATGCATTCCTTATGTTCTTTCCTGTTGCACAGAATAATCACAAGCGTTACAGGTTGTGATATTCCTAGATGATTTGTTAGCTAGTATATAGTGAACCATTTTCTTAGACCTGCAACATACGTTGACATTCTTTCCAAACAGTATATTTGTAAATGTAGGTGTGCACTGTGCACACACTCTCACACACACACACACATGTGTGCACACACACACACTCACTGTTACATTACTGTGTTTTACTTTCCACCATTGACATTTTAAGTTTTTCTATATTTTATCTTTATATACACCCAGACTCAGTACAGGGAACGTTCCCACTAAGAGTGAGAGTTAAGACATTGTCTGAGCCACAGGTTTCTTCCACAACCGCAACAATTCAGGCCTGACACTGCAGGGGGCCTCGGAGGATTTATAAATGAACCACTGGGATGACCTCATTCCAGTAGCCCCGCCCTCTTCCTTGCTAGCCTGAAGCACTTCAGCTTTCCCTGGCATGAAAGTCCCATCACATCCTGCATCCTCTCTACACTTTGACTGAGCGAACTCTTGTGCCTTCCAAGTTTTAAAAACCCTTTCTTTCTCAACAAGGCCTACCCACCATGTCTGACTCAGCCCAGGCTAATCTGAAGTTCCCTGCTGAGCCCTAGCCCCTTTATTCCAGGCTGTGGCACCCCCTTAGCAGCAGCCATTGAGTAGAGGAACCACAGTACAGCTAGAAGCATGGAGGAATAAGAACAAAAAGCCCACTGGACTTAAACCTCAGAATAGTCTCCCCAGTGTGTCATGTGCATTGTGAATGTGTTCCCAAACTGCACACGCTTTGTCCCCCACTACACAAACCACTGAAAAGATGGGATTTACAAAAGAGAAAGGAGGAGATGGCCAAGGATGGAGACAAGTAAGAGACATGAAGACAGAATTTTGAAATGGCTGAGGAGTGAGAGGAAGATTCTTAGTGGTTAGGAAGTAATCAGAGCTTCCAGCCTGTGTCACCAAACTCCATCATGACCCACATCAGGTGACCTCTACCCCTCTAAAATAGCAGCTGGCTTCATAGGAGCTGGGATGCAAGGAAAGCCATGGTTCATTTCTACCTCCCTTCCCACCCACCAACACACACACCTTTTCTTCCGTTGTATTCCTGTCACCCAGAAGGAGGAGATGAACCTGAAATTGAAAAGCAGGTCAGGCTCTTAGCCCTGGCACGCTGCGTGTTTGATATGTTCTGGCCTCTACACCCATGTCTCTTTAAGTGTGTAAAGGACTTTCCATTTCCAACAAGGAAACTGGAAAACAGACACAGCCTATAAAGGCAGCACACAAGCACTGTGGTGCCACAACAGAGAGCTCTTCTCTTCTGCCTCCCACTTTCTCTCTTTCCCCATGGTCAGGAAAGCTCCATGGTCTCCATGGTCAGAATCGTAGGTGACAAGTCTATTCCCCGAGCACCTTGTCAGTCTAGAGAATAAGTGTATGCAGGGTGAAGCCATCATTTAGCCACAGGCCTAAATTCAGAAAACTTGGGCCTCATCCCTTTAGACATAGAAGCCTCATAGCCAGGCCCTTGGGTGAGGTGGGGGACCTGTATGCACTCTGGCCTGGTTTCCCAACATCATGAGGATGCCAGTCTCTCTACTCATAGCAAAGCACTCACTTTCCCTGCAGGCCACCAGGATAATACGCCCTCTGACGCTGGGGCGTGAAAGCATTGTCCTACTTTGCATTTGCTCCCATCTCTCCAGCAACTTTTCTCCTTCATTCTCTGGACAGCTCGACCATAAAAATATCTGGGACATCTTGTAAGCTACAGCCCCAAATTGTCACTCTCTATTGTCCACAGGCAATTCCTTAGATTTTCTTTCCTGCCCTCTGTAGTTTCTTCATATCTATATTGATGTCAAGGTCCTTATCTCTACCTTTTGTGTTTGTTTGTTTGTTTGTTTGTGTGTGTTTGGGTTTGTTTGTTTGTTTTTGTTTTTGTTTTGAGACAGGATTCCTCTGTGTAGCCTCAGCTGTCCTGGAACTCACTCTGTAGACCAGGATGGCCTCGAACTCAGAGAGCTCTGCCTGCCTTGCCCCCCCACCCCAAGTGCTGGGATTAAATGTGTGTGCCACCACTGCTTGGCTTTTATGCAGAGGAGAGCCTCCACTGACTATCTAGGTGCGTAATGAAAGGCTTGGCCCTGATATTGGACCCACTTAAGTGTAAGTAACGGAATCATCCAAATACTAAAGCAAGGAAAGTTATTTCTTCAGGAAGACACATGTGTGGTACAGGACCACTCCTTGGTCCCCTGGCTCTGTTTCTCAAGTGTCACCCTTGACACCCACTGTCAAGAAGAGAATTGGGCATTTCTACTGTTGACGTGATATAGGAACAGAAGCCTTGACCCTGTGACTTAAGTGTCTTCACCTGCCTCAGGTTCACTGTCGTAGTGACACAACGCAGTTCTTGCCTTTGTAAAGGACTAACAGACACAAGAAAAAAAGCAATGTTCAGTGTCAACAGTTGTCACAGAAATGCAAACCAAAACCATGAGAGACATTATATCACCCCAGTTAGAACGACTATTATACACAACCCCAAAATAGCAAAGACTAGAGAGACTGTGGAGAAAGGGAAACCCCCATCGGGGAAATATCAGTAGGAATGTAAATTAGTACAGCTATTACAGAAAACAGCACCAGAGTTCCTCAAAAAAGTGAAAAAAGACTGCCATCTGATTCAGCAATCCTACCACTGGCTATATACACAAAGGAAATGAAACCATTCTATCAAAGATATAACTACATTCTCTGATACAGTATTACCCACAACGGCCAAGATATGGAATCAGCCAAGGCATTCACAGATGGATGAACAGATCAATGAAATGGTGTTTATATTGATGATAGAATAGTATTTAGGCATGAAAAGAATGAGGTACTATTATTTGCAACAATATGGATGAAGTCAAAAGACACTGTGTTAAATGATATAAGCCAGGCTTAGAAAGACAATATGTGTTCTCACTCATTTATAGAAAGGGAAATGTTGATGTCACAGAAGTAGTGACTAGAGCAGTACTTATCAGAGGCTATATAAGAAAAACTATAGAGGAGAAAGTGTTTGGATAGTGGGTGCCAAAAGACAGTGGAGGAAATGAGTCCTTGGTTCCATAGCACACTAGCTCATTCTGTAGCCTCCATCAGTTTCTTATCCATTTCAAATACCTAGAAAAGATTGGCGGATCCCAAAACATAGAGTGATCAATGTTTGAGATGACATGAATGGGATTATCCTGATTTTATCACTACATTTTGTATATGTAACTTGAACTATCACACAGTACTCATAAACATGTATACATGATACATGTTAATCTACAAATGTCATGTGAAAGTTAAAGAGTTAAAGAAATATTAAGTCAAAAGACTAGCTCTGTGTGTAAATTCATCTCTTTGAAATAATCACCATTTATAGTTTGGTAGATACTATACACATTTCTTCCATAGTACACCAGCAGTTATTTTCCTTTATATACACCCTATTTCATATTCCATTACAATATATAATAATACTGTCCAGGAGTAGTCCCATTGCCTGACACCATGCTTCCAGAGCATGTTTATCTGTGTTCATGGAGGTGTTTCTGTCTTGAGGAATCTATGCAGACCGCTGCCAAGGGACCTGGAACTGTGGAATCATATATCAAGAAGGGACATGGTCCTATCTGCTCTCTAGCTTTGAAATCAGGTAGAAGCATGAAGCCCCACCCAGGTCCCTACCCCCCAAACAACACAGTGAGACTGTGCCTGGCTCTACCCTAACTTTCCTTGCTTCTGTGATTAATGCCCAGGCTCTCTATTCTCAAGCCAGACTCACCAGGGGTGAAGAGCAGACCACAGAAGCTTCTCCCAGCCTTTTTGAGCACAGAAGGCTCTGCTCTTACATTGTTATATAAGACATGTGTTCACTGTGGAAAATTCAGAAAGGCTATTATCCAAGCCACATTGACATCCTAAATGAAAGCTTACACACACACACACACACACACACACACACACACACAATTTTGTGTCCATGGCTGACACAGCCCTACTTGCTTGACATCAAAACCAGTGTCATAGTAGTAAGCCCTGTCTGGACACTTGATGCACAGTGAAAGAAGGCAGCTATGGCCTCTGAGAATTAGGAAACATATCCTTTCTCCATGGTCAGAAGATCATGATGACACAAATGGATAATATCTTGTTTAGAAGTCTTTATAAACTTTAAACATCTGGAAATATTCTTAGTAAAAACAAGTTTAAATAGCATTAGGCTATCAACTTATTCTCAACAAGAGCTGGTTATCACAAACCTTGCTCCCTGACGCTGATGTGAAAACATGCCAGCTTTTCATTCATTCTGCCAACATCCCACCATTAATACTGCCACCTGGTGGATGCAGCTGTGTACTGTACCTCTGTACCCTTCACTTTCTTTACTGAAAGCCTAGGATTGATTGATTGTTGCTACTGTAAATCTAGGAAGTGCATCAAAATGACCTGGGAACTGAGTCAGGAGAGCAGAGACTGAATGTGTAATTCAAGACCAGCTTGCAAACATGCATTTATTATCTCAGGCGTATGGGCCAAGCTTAGATATGCGGGCAATGGGGACAGTATGCAAGGGATTCCTACTGATGAAGGTGGTATCTCACAGCACCAACTAGATCCACCCAATATATTCACTTAGTTATGTGAGCGTGATATCCAGCATGCATCTTCCAGACTGCTAACTTGATAGTAAGAGGGCTATTAAAGGGTTGCTGTGCAGGAAGGGCATGCATAAGAATCACTGCTGAGGGGGTTCTCATTAAACTCTAGGACTGCACCCTAAATCCAGGGTTTCTGCTGCAGTAGATCTGGTTGTAGAATCCAAGAATCTTCCTTTCTCCCAAGGGATATGCACAATGGACAGATGTTGGGGGCCCACCAGTCTGCTCTTATTGCAAAGTGTTTGTCAACCCTTCCCTTCTCTCTGAACTTCACAGTCACATTTTTATACTGAAATCCTGGCGGGTCACAAATATTCCCTCTCTTGTGTGACAAGATAATTATAATGACATAATCCCCATCCCCACCCACCCCTGCCTCACTAGCCTGAAAGTGCTACAGTTTTTGACAAATGACTACCCAAAGACCCATATGATAAAGGCATGGCCCTTAGCCTCTGGCACTACTCAGAGATGGTGGAGCCTTTTAAAGGTGCCATATCACTGGAGGAAGTTAGGGCATTGGAAGCATGAGCTTGAAGCAAATACTGAGACCATTCAGTGCTGCTCCTTCTCTTTCTACTAGCTGCCTGCCCTGAGGTAGACAGGTTCCTCTGCCAGATGATCCATTGTGAAGGGCTGTTTTGCTCCAAGCCCCATAAGCAATGGAGCTGACTAACTAGGATGGAAACTTGCAAAACCACAATCCAGAATAAACCTTGCCTATTTGTCAGTTGTTTACCTTAGATATGTGCCATTCACAATCACAGAAAATGGTCTAACAGGCAGGCACAGAGTTACAACAGAATTACAGTACAGGCTGGTGCTATTTAAACATGGTAAAAATGTGGTGTTCCTCAATGGCTGCCCTGCCATTGTTACTCGGAAGTGAAATCTCTAAACTACCTGTTCCCTCCTAGGAGTGTAGTGTGGGGCACTGTTTAACCAAGTGAGGAATTCTTGGTATATTGGACATTGAAACAAAGAGGACTCTAGTCCCTATTCCTAGGCTAAGCTCTGTGCACTGCCTTACTGAGATTTGGATCTAAAGCCAGGTGAATACAAAGGGGAGCTAGTCAAGTTACATAGAGGTCAGGTGTGAACATGCAAGTTCACAGAGGGGAGTCGTGGAGCAGAGAGCTTAGGGGCAGAAAGACAAGCAATTAAGAAGCTAAATCCGGGCTAGGAAAATGACTCAGTGGGTAAAAGCTCTTGCTGCACAAATATGATAGCGTGATTTCAAATCCCTCATCTACACTAAAAGGCAGGTGCCACCATCCTTGTGTCCCTAAATTTAGGCCCTATATGGGGTGGAGACAGGAAGATCATGGGGATTTTCTGGCTGCCAGCAATGTTCTACTTCAGTGAGAGACCCTGTCTTGAGGGAGTAAGGCAGAGAGTGGTACATGAGCACATAGGTGTGTGCACCTGCATATATACATACATGCATACACAAATACACATACAGCCCACAAACATGAGGATGAAAAGGAGAAGGCAGCAACTGTGTAAAATTCGGCTAGGTATGGTCCTGTGTGAAATGGAGCCAGCCCTTGAACAATTTTAATAACAGGGATAATAACTTTATTAACATTAACAATATGAATAACATTAATTACAGGGATAGAACTGGGAGATACACACATGCATGGTGTGTGTGTGTGTGTGTGTGTAAAATGTAGCATGTACAAGTGCCCAGTGTGTGTCAATTCCCTTTCTCCCCATCCCAATTCTGTCACTCAAAGTGGTTTTCATTCTTTAGTATTTAGTCAATTATGAGGCCGAGAGGCTATTTTCCTCCACTTGGCATGCTGGTATGAAAGTATGTCATTACTCAATGCCAAGAAGAGATCTTTCATTCAGAAACAACAGATACCTATCAGGGTTAGGCTTCAAATGCCTGTCCTGATCCAGGTTGCGGCTGCCAGCCAGCCTAGCTCAGTGGGAGGGAGTGTGTTATCCTCTCTCTCTCTTTCCCTCTCTCTCTCTCCGACAATCTATATTGTATCAAAGGAGATAGACTTCATTCAGCAACACAACTCTGGAGTTAAAGAATGTGCCCCCAACTGCACAGGTGTCTGCTAGGCTAGAGCTGGGGTCAAGTGCAGATGGTTTGGTGTGGTTCTTAAGCTGGCAGACCCTTACACTATCTAGATCTGGTTCAGATGACAAGGTGTAGGCTGGAGGACACATACTTCTCATTCTCCTGGGGTGTGAACCTTACACTGTGTTCCCCACCAGGTCTCACGCTCTAGTTTCAGAGCTCAAGGGGCAGGAGAGTTGGTATTTGGAACAGTTCAGTTCTCGCTGATCAATAATTGGCAACAACCCCTTTGTTGTGCAAGCATTCTTATTGAGAATGGAGGCACACTGGGTGGTGACAGTCCCCTCTAGACAATGCTGTGCTCTTTATTGCCTGTAACTTTTTAAAATCTTGTCCCAAGGAATGACTCTCTATCAGAAATTGTTCACATGCTATGCTTCTTGACCTCCGTATAGGAACCATGAATCCATGTGTGATCACAGAGTTAATAACAATGCTAGATTAAGCCCTGGAGTCTCTTAATGGCTTAATTACAATGTCCAGTGGAATAAAACAGGTTCTCACTCCTTTTTATTTTATTTCCTTAGTATTATTTGTAGTATTTCCTAAGTACCTCATATGCTTTTGCACAAGTTACTCATAAGTGGCCTGTTCCAGAGACCAGAAAGACAAACCAACAATCCCTTTTGCAGATATTCATAGTACTGATAGCTGACAATTTAAAGGATGTTGTACCAGTGTGTGTACATTATATATACACATACATATATATGTATATACTTTTTTCTCATCTCATATGCCCAATAAAGGATAACTTTTGTCAGTAGTAGCAGGAAAAGCAACCCAGAAATGACATCAGCAATCTGAGGAGTTCCCTCCCCAGTTAGAGACTTCCACCCAAATAAAGCCAGATCTTTGACTCTACAGGAAAAAACTTTGGGATAAACCAGAAGAGAGCAAGATTAGTGAGTTTAAGGATGTAGACAGGAAGATGGACAGGGAAAGGATAGCACAGGACAAAGTCATGAGTGTGGGCTTCTCAAGGTAAGAGTCACACTTAGGTGTCTTTGCAACATTTATATGGTCTTATGATTTCTAAATTACATTATTCAAAGGACATCATTTATAAAAAGGATAAAAGATTAAGTAATGTTTTTAAACAAAGTAAAATTTTAAAAAGTATTTTATGTGTATGGATGTTTGGCCTGTGTGTAGTATGCCTGGTACCCACAGAGACCAGAAAGGGACATTAGATTCCTTGGAAACTGGAGTTACAGACAGTTGTAAGCCACCATGTGGGTGCTGGGACTCGAACCCAGGTCTTCTAAACCATCTCTCCAGCACCCAACATTAAAGTAAAACTGTGTGTAAATGAAATTACATGATGGTTTGTGGGTGTGCTGTTTAGATTTAGAGATGGAAAAGAGAGGGCCACAAACATTGGCCCCAAATAAGCAGAATGTATCCTTTTAAACATCCTGACAACAGGAGATGCAAACTAGCTCCCAGGGTGAGCAGTTCCTTTCCTTTCCTATGACCCTTTCCTCTTCCTCCTCTTTCTAGCCTGCTTCAGCCACTTTGCAGAAGAGACCACTGAGGCTTAGCAACTTTACCTGTTTGGAAAGATGTCTGAAACTACACTGATCAAGCTCTCACCTTCAGTATCCTCCTGATAATCACTCTCCCTAGCATGGTTCAAGGCAGAGGAAGGGGTCAGTGGAGAGTGAAAGACAGAGTTGAAATGACAGTGAGGCAGACAGGGCTCTGACAGCCCCTCACACAAATGCTTCCTTTGGGCAATCAGCATTGCAACTGACAAACCACCGTATTGCCTGTTGAATCATTAAACACAGGAATGTCTGCAAGGATGTTGGTGGAGAGCTGGTGGCCCACCTCTGCCTCCTGAGTGCTGGGATTGGTTAAAGGTCAGCCTGGTCAACAGAGTGAGCTCCAGGACAGGTTCCAGATAAACCCTGTCTCAAAACACCAAAAACAAATAACAAAAAAAGAATGTCGGGCGGAGGGGCTTAGCCTAGAATGGCTCAAGTGTTCAGCAAATGCAGGTAAATAGTGACTCCTCTGGCTCACATCTGGAGTGTGCCTCTCTACTCAAGCACCGGTCTTGTTGACGTCTTGATCTCCGCAAGAGAAAATGAAATTTCTTGAGGCACTATAGACTCAGAAAGTTTAAGGATCTATTTAATTGGCAGAGCCTACAACAATTCAGCGCAAGTTAAATATAGTAAGGGCATTTGCATACCGAGAGCTGGTGGAGACCCCAGCCAAGGCTTTTTGCAGGTGGAGAGCCCAGTTATTTATGCAAAATGCAAATGGATTCACCCTTGGCAGTCCTGAGAAAGCAAAGTGACTTTTGGTTTCTACTTTTTACTTCTGTAAATAAAATACTCTGTCTTAGCTGGGTTTTCATAACCATAAGCAACTCATGGAGGAAAGGGTTTATTTCAGCTTACAACTCTCAGGTTACACTTAAGGTAGTCAGGTCATGAAATTAAACAGGGCAGGGACCTGGAGGCAGGAGCTGATGCAGAGGCCGTGGGAGGGAGCTGCTTAGTGACTTGTTTCGTGTGGCTTGCTCAAATTGCTTTCTTGAGGTACCCAGGACCACCAGCCCAGGGATGGCACCCCCACACAATGAGTTGGGCCCTCCCCCCATGAACTACTAATTTTAAAAATGCCCTACAGCCTTGTCTACAGGCCAATCTGGTGGGGGCTGTTTTTCTCAATTGTGGTTTCTCAATAGAGGTCCCCTCTTCTGAGATGACTCAAGCCTGTGTCAAGTTGACACTGTCTTTGTTCTCAGTCAGCGGGGGGGGGGGGGGGGTGTCTCTAAATTTGCTTTCATCACAGGCTGTTTGTGGTCTCCTACTCCTCCCTTAGAATGGAAGCTTTCTTAAGAATAAGCCACGTACCGGTTGCCTCTATAACCCCTGCACTGAACACTGGCTGTGTTGCCCAGTAGCAGACTCATAAGCAGTGCTCAAAATTAATATAGCTCTTTTTCACTGACATGAATTCTTATTTAGATTCACACTTTACGGACAACATGATGGGATTGGAATGGGGGCTTATTGAGCTTCAATGCTGTCAGTGTGCACCTTTCTGGAATTAGCCAGTTTGGCAAATTCAAGATTCCAGTATGGGTCCTAGGTGGACCCACCTTCGACTTCTTGTCCTCCCCCCCTCTACCATTTTTCTTCGTCTCTCTAACACCCCCAATAATCACTAAGGACAGTAAACACCCATCATGGAGCACTGAAAACAAGCCCCCTCCTAGCTGTCAAGATCCTCCCAGGGGAGAAATGTCAGGCAGTGACGGTAGTAATTAAGTTATTATGTGTTAACAGGGCTCAATAAGAACTATGAGGAGTCCAATGATCCAGTTACTCCCCTAGGGGTTGGGCTTAGGAAAGTTCTGGAGGTGATGCTTGAGCTAGGTTGATTGATAGATAAGGACCTAGCTTTTGAAAGACAAGAATGCCCACATTCAGAGAAGAAAGGGAAAGGAATTCCCTGTTCTAGGCACAGCCAAGCTGGACAAGTTAAAAGTTACTGTCCTCACCCATGTGCATGGAGCAGAACAAGCAGGAATGCCTGGATGGCAGAGACAAGTGGGGCCCAAGAGAAGAGATGAGGGGGCAGGATGGAGCATATCATTCACACTCCAAATCCCCACTCAGCTCCGAGTGTCCCTCTGGGTCCAACAAGCACTTGCTTAGGCCGCCAAAAAAAAAAAAAAAAAAAAAAAAAAAAAAAATGAGACTATATGAAAAGAAATGAGAATGAGTCAATATACCTTTGACTTTTGTGCGATTTCAGAAAATATTTTTATTTCAGGCCTCAGGATTGTAAGAACGTGGAATCACATGGAAACGAGCTGTGTAATGTTTTAGTGTTTAATATCTCTAAAGTCTTTCCTGGGTGTTATGGATTGAGCATGAAATGACCCCACCATGGGCTTAGGTGTTTGCACCACTCGATCCCTAACTGGTGGTCCACTTGATCCCTAACTGGTGGTGCTGCCTGGGGAGGACTCAGAAACTTGAGAAGCTAGAATTTGGCTGGGAAAATGGGGTACTGGGGATGGGGTTTATGTCTATATGTGTGTATGTCTATATCTGTGTCCATGTCTGTCTACCTATCTCCTCATCTGCAAAACTGTGAGAAATCCCAGTTGTACACTCTGCCAAGCCTTCTCCACCATAATAATCCCCTCAAACAGTAAAGAGTGAACCGGAGTAAATCCTTCCTCCTTCTAGTTGCATTAGCCAGGTATGTTAGCATAGTGATGAGAAGCTGGTAGTGTGCCAGGCTTTAGACCTGGTGCAGATTGTACACCAACAGATCTGCCTTTGGGCTAGGCAGAGTGGGGTTAAAGCAGCTTGCAAAAAATTCCTTCTGCATGGCCCATAACCTTTTAACCTCATTGAACCCCTTTGGGAGAGCTAGCAGTGTTTATCCACAGGGCCTCTAACCTGTGGCATTTAAGGGTGTGACAAATGAAAGGAGCAGACTCTTTCTGTAGCCCCGGAATTAGGAAGCAGAGTCCTTGTGAAACATCCAGTTTTCTCCCCACCCTCGTGTGTGTGTGTGTGTGTGTGTGTGTGTGTGTGTGTGTGTGTGAGTGTGTGTTCCTAGGAATTGAACTTAGGGCCCCATGCCCTCCATCTTTAAGCTATAGTCCCAGCCCAAGTACTTGACTCACTAAAGTGAAATTAACCATCTTCCCAGGGCCCTACCAAGGGACAACAGACCAACCCTCTTACCCCTCACTCCCCATCCCACCTGCTCCTACCTCATTTCATGTTAAGGTATTTTATGAGACTCGGTGTTCCTAACCAAACATTATGCACACCCCTCCTCCACCCATGGGGAAAAAAGAGGGTATATCCCCCTGGTCCCCAAACCAAGGGTGGTCTGAGGTAAGCTCATCTTGATTGGTAGGCACGTCCACAAGAAGGAGGAAATGAAAGTTCACGCTCAGGCTAGCTGTCACTATCACACCATTCCAAGTTCCACAGCAGTGATATGCAGCCTGGGAGGCATCCTGGGAGGGTTTAACATGGTGTTGCCAGCTGCAGCTCCCCAAAATGAAGGCTCTAAGCAGCGGAGATGATCACATCAAGGCAGAGGAAAATTGCAGTGGCTTTCTGTCTCATCAACAGGTAGCCACACCCCACTTGCTCTCCCTGGCCTCAGTCACAAGAACAGTTGTGCTGGAGCAGGGAGGGGAGAGATGGGAAAGCGGATGATGACCTTCCTACCAACAGCAGGCTCCTGGATTGTGATCTCCTGAGGACACATTCCTTATCCCAGCATGGTCCTGGCCGAGAATTGGCCTCTAATACTTTGTTGAAGATGAATGAGAGCCCCTCAGGCACCCCAGCTTCCCAACTTTAGGTGTCCAGTTTGTGGGGCAGAGGAGGGTGTTCTTGGCACAGAGCCTGGCTTGGGTAACATGGCATTACCCAGGACACACATGGTGTGTGTTCCCAGAAAGGCTAGTTTCTGGGCGGGGCTTTGGCTTCCATGGTGTGCAGATCCACCCCTGACGTTGCATTCTAGCCCAGTGGGTGAAAAGGTTTAAATTCTGGCAGCTTTCAACCCCGCTGCATGTTGGCTAAAACCCTCCACCAGCACCATGAAGCTGGGAGCCTTCCTTGTCATGGTGTCCCTCATCGCCCTCAGCCTGGAGGTCCAGGAGCTTCAGGCTGCAGTGAGACCACTGCAACTTTTAGGTAAGTCCGGGCAAAAGGTAGCATTGTTCTGCCTTGAATGAAGGTGCCAGAGGTAGGACATCCAGAACCAGTGTGCATGCGCGCAGGAAGTGGCTGGGGGGGGGGGGGGCTCTTTAGGATCTTCCTTGATGGTCCCTTAGAACAGAATGCCTCTTCCGATTTTCTTCTCTCTCTCCATTTGCTGGGTCACCCACCTACCTGGACTCTGCTCCTGCTTGCTCAACAGCCATTCTCCACCTCCCCGCATCTCCCTCTCTACCACTTTCTTCCTGCCTAAACAAAATAGCTCTCTAATTGTGTTAAACATGGGTCAGTCTCAATCTTCTTTACCAATAATATTCACAAAAAGGGCTTGTTGCTATAGGGTTTTTGATGTTGTTGTTTGTTTGTTTGAGACAGTCTCGGACCATAGACCAAGCAGGCCAGGAACTCACTGTGCAGCCCAGGGTGATCTCAAACCCATGGCAAGGTTCCGGCCTCATCCTGCTATGCTGGATACAACAAGCACCTCACCTCCTTTGGCCTCAAAGGAGTATTCTTACTTCTCCACCCACTCCTCTCTTGACTCTTTGGTAACCACGGCCTCAAGTCCTACCCCACTAAACACATGATGCGTTCCTCTCTGGTGCCCTGGATGGGTCTCCTGACCCTTCTCAGAAGTAAAATCTCCCTTTGCAGCCCTAACACTGTCTGCTTCTCTGCTATCCCCAAGCCCTCATCCCCCAACCCCCACTCTGCAGCTTGCTTTTTTCCTGGCCTATTTTTTACTGAAATGTATTACTCCAAAATGTCTTTAGATCCAGCTTAGTCGTCCCTTCTTCACCCTCTTCCCCACTCCATCAACTTCCTGTTTTTGAAACATTGCCTCTCTTCTGGCCTTTGCCCTCTGGTTGCCTCACTGTGTCCAGCCCTGATTGCTCCAAGGCTCTGCCATTGCCATAGTTCCCCCCACACACACCTCAAAGCTCTCCCCATCCCTCTCTTCCTTCTTCAGTGTGTTGACTAGTTAAATCCTGGTTCTATCTCTGCCTCCACAGCAGGTAATCTTCCCCAGTGACAGCAGTGGAATCCCCAATCCACAGGTCCTGACCACGTGGTTGCTCTCTGCAGAGTTTCCTTCTCCTGCTTTACTTCCAGCCACTCCCAAAGTTGGCCAGACCTCCCCTTCCCCTCCCCCTGGCTCCCCATACTCCAGGGAACACAGAGAAGCAAATGGTGTGTCTAAGAGAGGAGACCTGAAGAGTCAGTCTAGAGCTGTGGGAATGCCTCTGTAGGTCCTGTATCCTAGGCAGCGTGCAGCCATCTCAGAAACCCTGCCCATTTACAGCTTCCCCTTGGGAATTCTTGTGTCTTTCCCTTCAGCACTCCCTCTGCTTTCCCCAACTACTCTTCCTTGAGAATATTCCTGCACTTCAAGGCTTACTTTTTCTGATGAACAAGAAATGACGCCTATCTCCTCCGAGCCCTTCGAGTCCTCTGGATCCACTTTGCAGGACACTTATGAAACACTGCTTTGCTTTTGGAACCTTAAATATAAGTCTTACTTGCACTGGAAGGCTCCAAGGGGCCTGTCTTAGGCCTCAGCGCTTTCTGAATTCGTCATATATAGCAAAAGCTCAACCCAAATACTTAAAAGATTGACCAAACTACTGTGAATAGGGTCAAGGGGTCACCAACTTTCTCATCTCAGAGGAGCAGCAGCACCAGATGATGGAGAAGTAATTTCACTTAGGCAACCTTCTTTCTTCTTTTCCACAACCCCCCGCTATCCACATCTCTAAAGTGGGCTTGCTTAAGTGAGATTATCTGTGTCCCTTGGTTTTTTAGCAGAAATAAACGGTAACAGCTTACGAATTATACTCTGCATTGAGCTAAAAGAAACCAGTGAAATTTACTCCTTAACTGAGGCCTGTCATCTCCAGAACTTGAACCTAAAGCACAGTGGGTTTCACCATCTGTTTGTCTGTTTGTGAGGGAGTAAATTCGTTGTGTAGCCCAGGCTGGCCCTTAGCTGGTCATCTGCCTGCCTCAGCTGGTATTCCAGGTTTATTCCACCTGCCTGGCCTTCAAATGATCTTTTCTGATTTAGGCACCTGCGCTGAGCTCTGCAAAGGTGACTGGGACTGTGGGGAAGGGGAGCAATGCATCAGCAGTGGGTGCAGTAACATCTGTGCTACAAGTTAGTAACAGGTAAGACCATCTGGCCCACACTGGTACCCCAAATCTTTCCCAGACCAGACCAGTTATACATTTGACACCCACAGAACTTTCCAGAAGTTGGCAGGATAGAATCCTATGTGTCTCCCTATAGTGTTTCCCTTTTTTTTCTTCATGAAGAAGATGCACCTACCTCAAGATGGTGCTTTCCAAACCTTTAGAATCATTTCCCAATGCAGTCTACCAGGAGAAAAATCAGACAATATTTGAGCAGGAAGATAAAATCACCCATATATCACCCAAAAATAATGTCTGTTTATGACTGTGATACATATTTCATTATGCAAAAATATAAAAATATCTTTAAAAATAAGACTCATAGCTTTTGGGGTTTGTTTGTTTGTTTGTTTTGACCCAGGGTTTCTCTATATAGCTCTGGTTGTCCTGGAACTTGTTCTGTAGACCAATCTGGCCTCAAACTCACAGAGATCCACCTACCTCTGCCTCCGAAGTGCTAGGATTAAAGGCGTGCACCACTGGCTCTTTTTGACTCCTTAGCTATTTAATTTAAAAATAGTTAATCAACAATTTTAATATCAGTACTTAGCCTCAGTCCCATCCCACAAACCTTTGCTTCTCTATAGTTCGTTGTATATGCTCTTCTACAAGCAATCTCTGTAAATATACATTTAAGATATTTATTTTATATACTAACATGACTTTAATGACTATTAAATATGCACACCCTTATTAATTCCTTTGGGATACAACCTAACATATATAATCAATGACCAAAGTATATTCCCATATTAAGCCTTTGATGCACATTGCCATATTGACCTAAGCAGATGTTTCTTCTATAAAATGTTTGATGGGACTTATATTATTATATAAGTTTCCCTTTTTGGTTTTCAGTACCCATTAATTGAAAAAAGTATAATAAAAGCTACTGTAATTAAGATGTATTAATATGGCTAAATGATATTAGCAGGTTTAGCATGCACTCTAAACACCAAACTGTTTGGGCCAACAGATTGATCAGTGGATATAGGCTCCTGCTGCCAAGACTGGCGATCTGAGTTTGAGCCTTAGAGGTCCCATGGTGAAAGGAGAGACTGGCTTTCAAAGTCTCTTACATGTATGCCATGACATTCACATAACTGCACATATGCAAACATAATCATTCACACAAATAATACTAATACTAAATTAAAACAAACCGGAATTGTTCATGTTTAGAACACTATATTTGCTCTGTTCAGCTGTAGTGCTTGCTGGCTTTCAGCAAGCACTACAGAATTAAGAATTAAGCACTTCCAGAATTAAGAACTGCTATTTCTCATTGCATTCTGGGTAGCCAGGTACCCCCAAATAGCAGGTCTCAAGTATAATTTCTAATATCTATTTCTCCAATGAAGAATTGCGTCAGGGGACATCTTCTTTAATAATTCTAACTTTCTTTTTATAGCTTCTATCTGGAAAAAAAAATATGCCTATTTGGAACTCCATGCCCAAGAAAGGAGCTGAAAATGGAGGTCATGGATGGAGATTACAATAACAGTGGGGAGGGTCACAGAGGTGTTTCTTTTAATAAACCATCATTGCAAAAGTCTCCATGACACTTGAATTATTTGGTTGGATGTTGTTGTGGTTTGAATATGACACATCTCCCACAGACTCATATGTTGAGGACAATTGGTCCATAGCTGATGACACTGTTCAGGAAGCAGGGGCATTACTGAAGGAGGTAGGTTACTAGGGTATTTTGTCCTGGGCCCACCTAGTTTCTTGCCACTTCCTGATTGCTTTAGGTGAGCAGCCTCAACCAAACATACCTGTTGTCATGATAATTCTCCTTTACTGCAGAGCAAAGCGGGACAGGCTTAAACCTCGGAAATACTGAGCCCCAAAATAAGTCCTCCTTTCTTTAAATTGTTCCTCTCAGGTATCTAATCTTAACAATGAAAAAGCTACTAATGCCAAAATGTTGCGATCTGGTAGTATATAAAATAAACATACCTATTATGTGGTCATCACTGACTAAAGGGGGAAAAATATACACAGGGTTCCCAGGGAAGCCTTTGAAGACTTTTTGCATTGATCCGAGTTACATGGTAGCAGCCCCTACACACCAAACTCCTACCCTGAGACTGTGGAAACTCACAGCTTAGCAACAGGATACTCTATAACCCAAGGTCATTCCGTCTTGAATAGTACTTTATGTGGGTCATCCATGTTGCTAAACCCATACTGTTCACACAGTCTCTTCATACTTCTACTGTGGTAAGAAAGGGGCCCCACCTCCTTCTAGCTCAGTGCAATGTTTGAACATGTCTTTTAAGTACTGCTTCAGACACTTTTGGTGTCAAGCAAGGAGAACCATTACTATAACAACCAGTTTATCTCACTGGGTGGGAGTACTTTCGCATCTGGGGGTAAAAGAGATCAAGGACTCTTTTAGAAGGGTGTCACATAGCATTTCTGTCACTGCCATCAACGAGCGTGCGCTACAACTCAGCCACAATATTGAAACTGTAGTAATGTCAGCCCAGCCCAGGGACAAACTTTCTGAAAAGATAAGGAGGTGTGGATGGCAATGTTTCCAAACCTTATTTCTGCCACCTTTTACAAGGTGATACTAGACCGAAGGAAGGCTATTGTAATCACACCACCGCTTGCAACCTGTAGTGCAACAAAGACTTTCCGGAACTAGAGCACACAGCGAGGCCCTGCCCCAATCGGTGCCCCGGAAGTACTTCCCAATTATATCACGCGGGAAAAATGGCGGCGGCGCAGGTCGCCTCCTCGCTTCCTTGTGGGCAGCCGCGAGAGGCTCCGCGGGAGACGTCGTCCGAGGACGATGGGTTCCGCCGCTTGTCTGCCAGGCTCCGCGCGCTGCAGCCGGATGACAGCACCGTGTCCCGAATGGAGATCCACCTGCTTTTCGACCAGCTCATCTCCGAGAACTACAGCGAGGGCGGCGGCGTGGCCCCCGAGGTAGGCGGCGTGCCTCACCCTTCCAGAACGACAGCTGGTTCCTCCCTCCGGCCCCTCCGGGTGTCACCGGCACACCGGATGACTTAGCTCCAAGCCGGCTTTCTCTCTCCGTCTCTGCCCTCCATCTTTCAAAGCTGAGTTCTGACGCCCTCAGCTGCCATCCCTGGTGAACGACTCCAGGAAAGTCGAGTCGAGGATGATTTTTAGTTGCTTTTCGTTGATGAACACACTGAAGCTCACAAAGAGCGTCACGGTTTTGGCAAATGGCAGAGCTAGAATTGGAGCCTGTTTGCCTTAGTGCCTGTGTTTTCTGTTTTGTTTCCGTACTAGCTCCTTCTGGTTTGCTTCACTTCTGCTGTCGGAGTAATCTTACTCATACACATCAGATCTTGTATATTACTAATTTCCCTGAATCCCTAAGCCAATCCTACAATGGCCCACAGGCATCTCCAATTTGATAGCTGTCAAAGGTGAATACTTCATCTCCTACACTGCCATCCCCAATTTATTCTACCCTGCCCCACCCCAAGTACACACAAAGTCCACACTCCTCTTCTTTCCTTTATCCTGCAGCCTGTCGGGTTAAATTTCTTCCGAGTCTGCCTCAAACATGTTTCACAGGTCACTCTTCTCTGTTCCCATTGTCTGTGCTGTAGGCAAAATAATTCTTGCCTAGACAGTTCCCCAGGTCTCCCACTGCTCTTCTCCAGTCTAGCCCCTTTCCAGACTATTCTTTGCCAGAATCTACTATTTGATTAAAAAAATAAAATAAACCAAAACAAAAAACCCCATAGTGTAAACCTAATCAGAGATCTTCAATGTATATTGGCAAATGGCAGAAGCAAGCTGCTCAATAAAATAATCTGTACAGTAAGAGACAGATATGGGGCTCAAGGAGGGATACGAATTTTAAAAAATAAGTGTGCATTTACATAAGAATGGAAAAATTCATAAGAGCATCAGCAGATGGTGTCTTTTGTGGATAGCATCTTTTTTTACTTTATAATTTTTCTGATTTTATATAAGGGTCATGTAAGTGTTGTTTCTGATTTGCCCAATAGCATTGAATGTCTGGCTCACTTGGTGTTTTTAGCTGTAACATGTGTGTTTTCTGTGTTGGAAGCCCTTCTTTTGTTATTTAATTTACTGTATAGTAAAAGTTCTTCTTCTTTTTTTAGTATTTCCTAATTTTTGTTATTTCATCCCCCAACCCTTATTTTCTTCCTCAACTTTCACTTGGATATTTTCCCTCACTGACTGTGGAACGTTCACTATACTTCCCATTTGACTGTGTTTTGGGGTGTTCACTTGGCTAATGGGTGCATTTATCTTTTTTAATAGGATGTCAGTGCTCTTCTTGTGAGGGCTTGTCAGTTGGTGCCTCTCAATCAGAATCACCTTGTCAGCAAAGTGTCTCAGCTGATCCATCATTTACTTAACAGATTACAGGTAATCACATATGGAACTTTAGGGCCGTGTTTGGGAATGCATATATGGTAGGCTCATCATTTTGTTTTGTTTTATTTGGAGACAGGATCTTAGTTCAGGTCGGCCCAAGAAAGACCTTGACCTTCTGATCTTTTTGTTCATGTTTAAAGTGTTGCAATTGCAGATGTTTGCTATCGAGCCAGGTGGGTTGTCTGATCTTTTGAAAAGCTTGGAAAAGCAAAATGCCTTGAGCTGAGAATATAACTCAGTGGTGGAGCCTTGTAAGGCCTGGCACACATGAGGCCATGGGTTCAATACCAGCATCAGTACCACCAAAAAAAGCAATGCTTATTAAGAGTATATAATTAAGACCAAGTAGAACGCTGGCCAAATGTATTTTCTGAGAAATTCTAGGCTTTTGCTTATGAGGATATTCTTTTATATTTGGTTCAGTAATCCAACATCACTCATGCCATCTTAGACTTTTTTTTTTTTTTTTTTTTTTTTTTTTGCTTTACCTGAGACTATTTTTATGATCTACATAAAACCCCATAAGTATGTTAGGAATAGAGAGCCCCAGGGTAAAAAGTCCACAGGTATTTCTATTAAGGTCTGTTCTTTGGTTTTCCATCTGTAAAACTTTGAAATTAATCCGCGAGTAGATGAATATATGGATGTCAATTAGCATTGTGTGTCAACCAGAATCCTTCAGACTACAAGAGAGGAGGGCATCCAAATAAAACCAGAGCCCTGCTGTCGGGCAAGGGAATGGATGCTGGTGTGTAACCAGCTGTGTGTGTTAAATGAGAAGAGACTGCTTCCAGGGTTAGAATGTCACAGACAGGTAGGAGATAGCTTCTGAATTTTTACTACTGTCATGTGCTTTATATGTGATCCATCTCTGTGTCACTGGCAGTTGGAAAACTTCCCATCACCTGGTGTATCTATAGTCCATAACCAACATTCTAGCATTTGATGATCCTGAATATGGACTTGAATGTCCATAAATTGTTTTTTGGTTAGCCCATTCTTTCTCAAGAAGCTTATAAACTCTAGGGATGTGTCATGTCTTCTTGGTGTATCCCTCACATTATGACAGATGAATAGTTAGTAGATATATTTGTTTGCTATGTGATAGTTGAAAAATTACTATGTGTTAAGTAAATTTAGTTGAATTATGACATTTCAGTGTATTGAATCTTGTGCCAGTATTTATAGCTGTCTGTTATGAGTAGATTTTCCCGCCAGCTGGTCTGGTTCCACCGCTGCACCAGCCCCCAATAACACACAGAGATGCTGTAATACATATAATTCTGTTGGCCAGTTACTAGTTTCTTATCGGCTAGCTCTGTCTTAAATATTAATCCAATTTCTATTAATCTAAGTACTTCCACGTGGTCCTATCTTACGGGAGAGAGGGGCTGGCATTCTCCTCTCTAGTCTCTACGTGCTGACTCCTCCCTACTACTTCCTCTCTCCTCCTAGTCCCGCTTATCCTGCTTTCCTATTGGCCAACAGTGTTTTATTCATTAACTAATATGAGAAACATTTAAAGAATGGCATCTCCCATCAGCTGTCAGTTTCTGATTAGTTCCAGGAAAAGTTACAAGGACTACCAGGTTCTAGTTTGGAAATATCAAGGGGACAGAAGTGATCAAAACCCTGTAGCAAGAAGATGGTCTCCCCCTGTCTTGATCAAACATAGACCCAACGCTTTGGTACAAAAAGATAAATGTATATTGTCTTATGTTAGATCATCTCTATTTTTTTCCTTTCTTGTTAGGTGGTTGTAGATGAGCAGAACTTGGATTTCCTGTTGACCTATACAATCTCAGCTATTCATCAGTGTAGCTCTTGGACACACATGGAAATTCTTCAAGCTCTGGCAACACTGGTTTACTGCAATGGTTCAAAATGTCAAAAGGTAGTGTCTTAGGTTATGTGCTAGAGGAAGAAAGGGTTAATTTCATTTTACAGTTTATAGCCCATCATCCAGACGAGCCAGGGCAGGAGCTGCAGCAGAAACCACTGGGAGATGCTGCTTACTAGCTTGCTTCCCTGGCTTGCTCAGCTGTCATTTATACAGTGCAGGCCCAACTGCCTAGGGATAGCACCACCCACAGTAGGCTGGAATCTTCTATATCAGTTAGCAATTAAGGAAATGCCCTACAAACGTTTCCCCAGGCCAGTCTAATGGAGACAGTTCCTCAGTTGAGGTCCCAGCCCCCTTCCCAGGTGACTCTAAGTTTGTCAGGTTGACCAATGAGATTAACTAGGACAGATAATTTAAACTGTTATGTCTTTCCTTTGAAAGGCTAGTAGCACAGACTTGAGAGCCAAGAAACCTGTGTTCAAGTATTCATCTTGCCACTCGTTGCATGTATAGCCTTCCTGATTCCCTTGGAGCCTTGTCTGATCATGTGTAAGATATTGCTCTGAGGATGAAGTGAAACAGTGCTTGGCCTTCTCTATTAACCATTATCATCATCATCCCCCTCTGTCCGTGTATCCAAGACTAAAGAGCCCCAGCAGTCACCTAGTAATTATTCTTAGTACTGATTCCTGGCATTATGTTTGATTTAACCTAATAGCTAATTTTTTTTAAATATTTAACTGCCCTTTAGTTAAGAAAATATTGTCTAACCAGTACTGTCTTCCTAGAAGCCGTTCTTATACCCACACTGCTGATATTTTTTTCAGCATCTCCCAGACTTGCTAGGCAAGAGCGGCCTCTTGATGAAGTTGAGTGACTCAACTCACCCTGATCCTGAGGTCAGGCGAGCTGCAGTACATTGTATGGCCAACTTATGTCTCAGGTATGTGGATCCAACCAGGCTTCCCAATAGTAGAAGGTAGGACCTCTCCTGGGCCCTTCGTAGATTGTTGTATCTGCCTGAAGCCAGAGCCAATGTAGAAAAATAACCTAGCTTAAGCTATGCCTAGTGACACATGTCTATGATCCCGTCACTCAGGAGGCTGAAGCAAGAAGATCCTTAGCTTGAGGCTATCCTATATAGCAAGTACCAGACCAGCTTGGGCAAGGGATGAGACTGTGTCTCAATAAACAAAAAGAGAAAGAACCTAGTTTACATTTCCTATGCCATTTAACAAGGTTATCTTACATTGAAGGGAGAAATGCATGCGAAAAGTGATAGGTGTGTAATATGTCAGTCTTATCATATTCTTTTAGGAAGAATATTTATGTGAATTTAGGCTCTTGTGAGATTTTTCTATTAAGTCTAGTTTCTTCTTTAAGAAGATGGAGCTGGTCTGTAGTATGCAGTAACAAACAGCACAGACTTGACTTTGTTGTCCAGTGGCTGGGAAAGCAGATTCAGTAATGTTCTCATATCACAGGATCTGCCTGCATTATTTCCCTCCTATGGCTGAACAGCAGAACCCAAAAGAGATTGTTTCGTTCACCTCCACTACACTTCTGTGCCATTTTTTTATAGAAACTTTTCTTCCACTTTCATGTGTGGTCAAGCCTATGCTGGTCCAACAGTAACTAATCAACCAAAATGCCATTTCTGGAGCACAGTAGTATTCAGGGATGTGTTCCAGACTTAGCAGTCTGTGTTGCTGGCATTAATGCTTGTCTATCTACACCATTTCAAAGGACACTGCTTGAATTGTTTTCTCTACATGTGTTTTAGTGTACCAGGACAGCCGTGCTTGGAGGACTCCTACCAGAACATCTGCTTCCAAGCTTTCTTGACTATTTTACGGTCTCCAAAATCGTCTGATATGGATGATATAACATTTTGCATGGTAGGTGAGACTGCTGTTAATATCTGGACACTGTAGGCATAGAACAGAGGCTAGAGGATCTGACTACTCTATTAGTTTGGTCTGGAAAGATAGAGCTACATGTATGTGTAAACGGTGTCTGTAAGTCAATAGCACTGAAGCTACACCTTTGAATTAAAATGACTATTTGAATTAAAAAGACTATTTTGCTTGCTTTAGTTTTGTTTTATTTTGTTTTGTTTTTTTTTTTGAGACAGGGTTTCTCTATGTAGCCCTGGCTGTCCTGGAACTCACTGTGTAAACCAGGCTGGCCTTGAAATCAGAGATCCACCTGCCTCTGCCTCCCGAGTTCTGGGATCAAAGGTGTGCGCCGCTGCTGCTGCTGCCGCCGCCACCACCCAGCTTTGAGTTTTGTATTGACAACTTGAAAGACCCTATTCTTTTTCCTCCTGAATCTAAAAACAATACAATGATTATGACTGACTTTAGGGTGAAAAGGAAGAAAAACTGTTCAGTAATATATTTTTAATGACATATGTGATGACACATGAGCATATTTTAAATTCCAAAGCATATATTTCAAGTATTATAGATCCAAGATAGTATGTTGTTTTTGGTACCTGACTGAGATATGACCACTGGAAATAATTCTTTCTTTGGGTCCTCAGCTTTTTGAATGAGCACATTTATCATTTGATGTCTTGTTTTACAACCTTCCCATTTTTAAAGTTTTAATGACTCCTAGACACCTTCCCAGTGCCAACTTATATATGACATGGTTTCTGATGACTACAGATGGAGTAATTTGGGCAGATTAGTTAAGTTTCTGGCACTTCCATGTTCTGCCCTAGAGTTGAACTGACAAAGCCATATTGTGGGGCTCTTACGTGGTACATAAGATGAAGCATTTAAAGTATGTGATAAAGTCATGTCGCTGTTGTTGGCTTACACATTTAGCTTCTAATGTAATTGTTGCAGCCATAATCCATGAAAATCAACTTTCCCCACTATTTCAACAAGTTTGCAGTTCACCTCCTCCCCTGTGGGCATTCTTGATCAGAACTGCCCTCCTACCTATGTCTTGGCCTTTAGGAGCTGTTCAAGGTGTTCATTACAGTTTATTACAGAGCTCCTCACATCTTTCTGTTTTTTTTTTTTTTTTTTTTAATGTGTTTTGTTTTTCAAGACAGGATTTTTCTGTGTAACAGTCCTGGCTCACTTTGTACACCAGGCTGGTTTTGAACTTACAGAGACCCACCTGTCTCTGCCTCCTGAGTGCTGAGATTAAAAGCATGTACCACCACTGCCCAGCTAAAAATTTTTTAAATGACACTTTATGTTATGGGTGTATGTGCATATGGGCATGCCATAGCACTTATGTGGAGCTCGGAGGACATGTTGGAGAAGTCCTCTCCTCCCACTGAGTGGTCCTGGGAACTGAGCTCAGGCCGTCAGACTTGGCGGCAGGTGGCTATACCTGCTGAGCTGTCTCACCCATCCCCCTTTTTGCTCATCATTTACACTTGCTGGTGTAAATGGAAGGAAGCTGTCCAGAGCGCCCATCAGCTCTGCTCTCTGGGGCCCTTCTCCGCTGTGCATGCTTCATAAAGTGTCCTCCCCCTAAGAGCCTTTTCTCTTCCATCTAACTGTTCCAGAGCTGGTCCATGAGGAACCAGGTCTTATTCTGCCTTCTGACTTGCATCTCTGCTCCCCTTAGTTGTTACAGAATGCACTGAAAGGCATACAGTCTCTTCTTAATGGTGGGAAGATGAGAATGACGCAAACCGAGCACCTGGGAGCACTCCTCGCTGTGCTAAAGGTGAGGGAGTCTTCACAGTTCCATGCCCAAGGGTGGGGCGTGGGGCTGTCCTGTACCCTCTCACCTCTCCTGGCGGTAAGGCATTAGAAGTTCTTAATGTGGATTATAAGAGCAGAATAAGATGTTCACGTTCAGCCATACTCAGTTAAAATTAAGAGCAGAGGACAACCGCAATCAATATATCAAAGTTTTAAGAATTACTTGGGAATCTCAGAAGGAATCAGTGGTGAGATATGATCTGTAGATAATTTAATTACAGATGATCTTGGACCTTCCTTCGCCTTTTTGTACTTAAGGAGCAGCAGGCTGCCATTACTAGCCATCACTAGCTTCTGAGCCTGCACACAATGGGAAAGTCAGGTCACCCTCTGAGACCCACTGCCCTTTAGGTCAGCCAGGAAGAGAGGTTCCGTGTTGCCTCAGGTCAAAGCTATCTGTAACAGTCTAGCTTTGTGACCAATATTTTAGTTACTTTCTCTTAATCCCTAAATAGGGGCAAACAGAGAGGGAAATAGTTGAATAAATACATACAATAAATTAGGAGCTGGAGAGATGGCTTGGTGGTTAAGAGCACTTGTTCCTTTCTCAGAGGACCTGGCACATACTTAGTGGCTTATAACAATTCACAGCTCCAGAGCCAGGGGATCCATCCCCTCTCGTCTGACCTCCACAGGCACATACATGCAAGCAAAACATGCACATAAATAAACCTAATTTAAAAAATAAAGAATTGGAGTTTAAAAAATAATAAATTAGTTTAAATAATTTGTGATCATATCATAAAATAACGGGATAAAAGTGAGTTGATAAGCCAAAATAATAGATGCACTAAAACTAAGCCTAATCTGGTGTGGCCAGTGCAGATCCAGCTGCATGTAGACACGATTAAGCTCTTTGCCCATCCCAGGACTTGCCACGCTCAACCCTGCAGGCCTCCCGAAATCAGATGAGATCAGGAGCATTCAGGGGGGTGTGGATCAAGCACTTCTTTGGGCACTAACCTTAAAGTATCTCCTTTGTCTCAATTTTATTCTGTAGTAGTTTTTAAGCATTGTCTGTGTTTTGTCAATGAGAACAGCTGGTTTCTGTTTATGATTTATGTGGCCTTTGTTTCTCCTCACTTTTCACTGTTAGAAAGTCATGTTTCACGGACTCCCTGGATTGAACATAGAGATGCCTGCGGTGCTGTACCCAACTCCACTTCCTCAGTATGATGGGCGATCACCTGTTAAACCACAGCAGCCAGAACCCAGTGCTGCTCGACCATCTGCGGTACATCCCTGTCCACTGAGATTTCAGCTGTGGATTGTCTGAGTGCTTGCTGTGTTGATGTGTGTGCTCACTGTATTTGCCTCTTGGCTGCTTCAGAAGGCCACTATAAACTTGTTTTCAAGTTAGTGTAGTTACTACAGAAATGTAAAATTGATCCGATTGCTCAGAGTACCAGCTAGAGTGCCTTGTACTTCTGAGAGGTCTAGCAATGTAACCACTGCAAACAAGCATTTGCTTTAACATGCAGTGCTATGAAGGTTCATTCCTGGGCCTCTCAAAATCAAGAAGAATCAATACACTTCTTTTGCAAAGGGCTGGCTATCACAGGTACCATAGTGCAAAAGCAACCAGATGGTCTGCATTCCAGTAGAAGCATAATAATAGAAACAGGCTGTGGGCTGGGCTGCCTTTTAGCCTTTGGGTCTTAATGTGCCAGTTCTTCTCCAGAGCCGCTGAAGACCATCTGCCTGTCAGGTCATTGTGTCCATGACACCACACTCCCATTTCCCAGCCTTTCTAGATAGCTGTTTTCTCTTCCCATTCCCCTGGAGACTCTGAAGTGTACAGATGCGTGGGCAAGATTTATAGCTAGAAATGTGCCAGCAGACAAAGAATGCTTACATTGGGAATTCATTTATTTATTTATTCAGCAGTTATTAAACATACTGTACTGAGACATTGGGGAAAACATGAAGAATGCAGGCACTAGAGGCTAGAGAGATGGCTCAGTAGGTAAAGTACCAGTTGCACAAACATAAGGACTTGAGTTCGCATCCCTTCCACCTATATTTAAAAACCAAAAAAACCTGGTGTCACACTTTTGTAACCCCAGCACTGCATGTGTGGAGACAAGTAGATCCCAAGAGCTGGCCAGCCAGTCAGTCTGGCTATTCAGTGAGTTCCAAGTTCACTGAGAACCTGCCTCCAAAAAATGAGGTGGAAAGGGTTAAACGAAGATGCACAGATGTCTTGCCTCCATACACCCATGTTACACACACACACACACACGGGAGGGGAGGTTGATTGAGTGATTGATTGATTGATTGATTGATTCTGCCTACCCATAGGAATTTTGTATAAAGATGGGTAACCCATTCCAGTCCTGTAATTTCTTTCACCAAAACACCTACAGAATACTGTGAGATCACATTCAGAGCATGCAGTCCAAATAAGAAAGAGGTTTACTTAAGATGTGTTGTGTAAATGGAGACTCCAGAATGAGTAACAGGGTGGAGATGAGGGGAAACAGAGCTGCATTCTCTGTAAGAGTGTGTGGCTCATGTCACTGGCAGTGTGGAGGGTTCTTACACAGAGTGTTACAGAGTCAGGGGTTTATCTTGTAGGTGATAGAAAAGTCATATAGCAAAATAATATGGTCAAATTCGTGCCTGAGAAAACCCCCAGATTTTTGCAAATAGAAAGTCTAGGTCAAGAGCACTTTAAGTAGTAGACAAGGGGAAGGAACAGATCCCAAAGATAGTTGGATGCCAGAAAGAACAGAAAGAAAGTGCCCTTACTTCGTATCTTTACTGCCTAACCTAAGATGCTTAGAACAGGCATCCTGTGCAATGGCTGCCACCTCCTGTGCGCTGTCCAGAGGGACACTTGCTGCACCTGGGTGACAGGTTTTGTGCTCATGTTCCATGGGCTTTCGAGCTCTGGCAGATGCTCTGGAAAAGGCCAGTTTCTCTACAGCTTTGCCTGGTGCTTATAGGTGAGGGCGGAGACACTCTGAGAAGTGACTGCAGCGTCACTTGGGCCTTGTTCCTTGTGGTGGGAGTTTAATGCTGTGCATCATGCGTCATGCCTGGCACCTTCTGCCACTCTTGCTTCTTCTTTTTCCTTTCTGCAAACTGCATGTTGGGAGCATCTCCAGTCACTTTAAAATGCAAAGGTACCAATGATTTCAGTTGAAAGGTAGTTTTGACTGTCATAATATATATGTGTATGTGTAGATACATATAAGTATGTAAGTATGTGTGTGTGGTTATGCATATGTATATATTATGTATAATGTCTTTGCTCCTAAAATCAGAATAAAAAGAAAAAACACAAAGTAAAAGCAAAGAAAACCCAACAAGGAGAGAAGGAGGAGGAGGAAGAATCCAATGGTGAATTGGAAGTGGGCCCGGCTCTCAGCACGAGCAGGAAAAACACATGTGGCGAGAGCGCCTGGTGCTCCTCCCCCTGGGGCTCGCAGAGTTTGCCTGTGGATGGAAGCAGAGCTGCAGGAAGACAACAGGTCTCCTGGCCTTTCGCCTCCTCCAGCTGGAAAAGAGTCAGCAGCAGTGAGTCAGACTATTCCGATTCAGAAGGAGGCATGCAGGGTAAAATGAGGTAGTAGTATTTTGTTATAACATTCTACCTTTGTAGTTGCATATGACTTGAGAACCTGTCTGTCTGCCATGTGGCATTGACCTTGAAGGTCGTCTTCACGTGGGGGCTTTGCGTCACTTTGACCCATGGCTACTTGCTGGATCTGCTGTTGTGACTCTGCTTCTCTCTGGGCTTTCATCTTGTTAACCACTAGCCCTCTTCAAAATAAGCTCACAAGTCATAGTTTCTGGAAAACTTTTCCAATACCTCCATTCTGACTTCAGGTCTCTGTTATATGACCATGTAATTTACCTTTGCCCTAGTGTCATGTAAAATGTGTTACAGTTAACAGTTCTTTTTTGAACCATCTGTCACTTCCACTAAAAAGCATGTCAGCGGTGGTAGGGGCTTTGTGTGTGTGTGTGCGCGCGTGTGTGTGTGTCCACCTCAAGTGCTGTGGGATTATCCACTGAGTAGATGCATGGATACTCTGCACTGTTTCTTGTCTAACTGGGTTTCCTAATCAAAACATTAGTCTCTTATACTCTTGTTTGGTTTTTAATCAGCCTTAATATTAATAGCTTGTGGCAAAGTTACCTAACATGTTTTGGTCATATTTTGAAAGGGATGATAACATCCTTAGGGGTACTCAGGATGCTTAGTTTCTTAAGTCATTTGAATTGGTTAGAATACATAGCATTTCCGTTTGCATTTTTAAAAACTTACTAAACATTCTTCTCACTATGAAAGGTCATACCAAGCTAAGGTTCGCCAAGGGGCATTAGCTTGTTTTCTTTCTACAATCAAATCGATAGAGAAAAAAGTTCTATATGGCTACTGGTCAGCCTTTGTTCCTGACACTCCTGAGCTTGGAAGCCCACAGTCTGTATCCTTGATGACACTCACATTAAAGGACCCATCTCCAAAGGTAAGACAAAATTTTATGTCCTCTTGCCCTTTGCCCCATCCAATCTTCTCTGAATAGTGCTCTCATACCAGCCCAGGTCCTGACTTGAGAACCTTAATAGGTAGGAAATCTGCAGACCTGAGTTAAGATTATACCCAACCCCCTAGGCTTTGCTTGAAATCAGAGCACACTGCACTATAATTTATGTGTCTCTGAGTCCCACTGAAGCTGTTAGGTGTTAGGAACAACTCAATGGCTTAACTCAGCACAATATAGTATACATGGTGTAGAGGCTAACTAAAGCTTAGAAAAGTGCCTGTATTGTTTTGTGAAAGCATAAGATAGAAGTATAAATAAAATAAGGTCCTAACGATTTGCCCATATCTTAAAGAATCAAGAATGATTTATATATTTTAATGAGAAAACAGCAATTTCAGGAAAGAGTTTTGCAGTTTGGATAGCATCAGCAACTACCCCATGGCAGATGGAGAGTCTGCCTCTGTTTAGATAGTTTCCTCTCTGGAAACTAGCTCTTAAAAAGGAGTCTGTTCTCAGCCTCACAGCAATGGGTATTGAGAAATCACACTGAGGAACACCTGGCTTTCCTTAGGTAGTCCACATACCCACCGAAAGTTGAGTATTTTAATTAGCCATACTGCATATTTTACCTATTTTTAAGGCTTCTCTCTAAAAGAAGAGTATAATCCACAGTAGATGGAATACTTCCTGCTGGTCTGGTCCCAAAGCCACACCAGCCCCAAATAACACACAGAGATGCTGTATTAGATATAAAGCTATTGGCCTGTTACTAGCATTACTTATTGGCTAGCTCTGTCTTAAATGTTAACCCATTACTATTAATCTAAATATTTCCATGTGGTCTTATCTTACCGGAGAGAGGGCCTGGCATTCTACTCTCTCCGTCCTCCATGTTGAATCTCCCCCCTACTACTTCCTCTCTCCTCCTTGTCTCCTAGTCCCACCTATCTTGCTTTCCTATTGGCCAACAGTGCTTTATTCATTAAACAATAAGAGAAACATTCAGAGAATGACATCTCCTATCACTCCATAATCACTTGAGTAGCTAATTACAGTGTAAGAGAGATGGCTCAGTGATGAAAAGCATTGACTGCTCTTCCAGAAGACCCACGGTCAATTTCCAGCACCCACATGGGAGCTCACAGTCACCCGTCTTCCTGAAATAAACAGCACTCCATGACTAAGATGGCTTTTCCCCTCTCCACACATAAGATTATTTCTAGGGTCTGTGAGATGGTTCAGTACTTAAAGAGCTTGCTGTGCAAGCATGAGGACATGAGTTCAGATCCCCAGCACCCATAAAAAAGCTGGGTAGTTGAGACAGGTGGATCTCTAGGGCTTGCGGGCCAGCCAGCCTAGCCAAATCAGTGAGCTCCAGGTTCAGTGTGAGGCCTTGTCTCAAAAACTAATGTGGAGAGCAACTGAGGAAGAAACCTGGCATTAGACTCCACACGCATGCACACACATGTACACATAAACATATACAACTTCCATTCTTTATCAGATACACCCATTGCAGTGTTATTTCCTTCACCCAAGCGTTTCTAAACAATGCATTACCATTGTTAATATGCATAGACACATACTGGGATGCTTCAGACTCGAATGTAAGTAGATACTCTCAGGTGCTGTTTAGTTCTCTTTCCATTGGCCTTATACTTAGGTATGGAGGTCTCTAATCATTCCCACAGAGGACTTCAGATCTGTGTGCTGCCCTACTGATGTCCCATGGTGGCCTTCTGTGGTGCAGGTGGCCTACCTTGTAGCTGCCCTTGGTACCTGATGCATCCTCCCCTTGCCTTCCTTCTCTGCCCTGATGGCCCTGAATACTTGGAGAACTGAGTCAATATAGAAAGAAGGGAGCCTGAATCCCAGCCTCTGACTGACCGGTGTGAATCATCTTGAAATTCCAGACACGTGCCTGTGCCTTGCAAGTTTTGTCTGCAATCTTGGAAGGCTCAAAGCAGTTTCTTTCTGTTGCTGAAGACACCACTGACCACAAAATGGCTTTCACCCCCTTCTCTGTAACGATTGCGTCCAGCATTAGAGAGTTGCACAGATGTCTTTTGTTAGCGTTGGTGGCAGAGTCATCGTCCCAGACCATTACTCAGATAATTAAGGTAAGTTCCAAGTTCAGCTTCAGAGAAACTTCAGTTTGTGTGTCTCACATCACCCAAAAGTAATCTGACTTGAGAACATAAGTATTAAGTATATCAAAGACACCTGTTTGGAAGTCTGTGCCTATTAGCTAATCTAACTACAGACATTAAAAAGACTGGTTTTCAGCTGGGCAGTGGTGGCGCACACCTTTAAATCCCAGCACTTGGGAGGCAGAGGCAGGCGATCTCTGTTGAGTTTGAGGCCAGCCTGGTCTACAGAGCTACACAGAGAAACTCTGTCTTGAAAAACCAAAACAAATAAATAAAGACTGGGTTTTGTTTGTTTGTTTTGTTTTTTAGTAAATAGACCTTTAAAATTGGGCAACAGAAGAATGGTGGGATGGCTCCATGGGTAAAGGCTCTTGCATCAAAACAAGTTTGATCCCCAAAATCCATGAAGTGGGAGGAGAGAACAGATTCCCACAGTTCCCCTCTGACCTCCACATACACACTCACAAAAATAAGTATAAAAAATATCATTATTATTTTTTGTGTGGGTGAACATATGTTTCTGTTCTGTCACAGTGCCTTGCAAATCTAGTATCAAATGCCCCCTACAACCGCCTAAAACTCAGCTTGCTGACCAAAGTCTGGAACCACATCAAGCCTTACATCCGCCACAAAGGTTAGTAGTGCAAACTGCTTCTTTATGTCCATCAAATGTAGATTGTCAGTGTTGCAAATAAAGAGAAGTACATGTTGAGAGCATTTCTCCAGCCCTAAGAGCTTTGCTTGGTGTCAGCTTGTCAAGGGCACTAGATGGTCATTGGGGGAAGGAAAGAAGGTGGAGAACTGGTTATGAGTTGAGTGCTGCTTCGATTTCTCAAGACAGTGAACAAGCTGCATCTCAGAGAGATGGATGGAAGGAAGGATGGATGGATGGGTGGGTGGGTGGATAGTAGATGGGCAATATCATGTTTTGGGGAGAAACACCATAATACAAAGATCTGACTTCTGTAACGTGATCTGAGGGGTTCATGTAAAGTCATTTGAAGTTGGTTCACATCTCCTCTAACTGAAGACTTAACTGCTGTAAGTCTTGGCTTTTCCCATACATATGTATGGGCTGTAAACTCCTGCCTTTAGAATATCTTTTTTGTTTGTTTGCAGGATTGCAGATCAGGCTCCCTTAGAGTTGCAGAGTTTTGTTTTGTTTTCTGGAATGTGCAGTGTTTTCTGGAATGCTGTGGGAGGGGCCCTGGCCCTGGAGTCCGTCTGAGAATCTATAGTTCACTCCCTCTTCTTCCATTCTCACAGCTATGGCCCATCCAGAACCCCAATTTCCTCATAACAGGAAGACTTGCACCTGTTCTGTAAGGTTTTCATGAGAGGCCAGGTTCAACCCATTCCTTACGTAAGCCAGTGTATAAACCAGGACACAGAAAGGCCTATCTGAGGCCTCTCATCACAGGGATGGCAGAAGCACAAGGTAGAGCCCAGGGCTCCTGGTGCAGGCAGCTGCTTGTCTAGCTGTACCTTTTCCCTTTAGTTGCATCTTCAGCCCCAGGACAACAGACACATCTCAACAGTCCCTGTCAAATGTTTGACTTTGTGCTTGAATGTTTTCATTGTTAAAATGTTCAAACTCTGAAATGCTTAGGAGGCAATCTAACAAAATTTGAGGAAGGTTCGTATGAACACTAGAAAGTGATGGATATAATGGAAGAGTCCTTGTTCATGGTTAGGGTTCAGTGTCAGTTCTTCCAAACTTGACCTAAAGTTTAGTGTAAAGCCCAGCAGTCAAAAGCCCAGCAGGTCACTGTGTATAACACTGGCCAATAGGTTCTCAGCCGAAAGACCTGAAATAGGAAGCATAGTACTGACAGAGAAGTTGGGCTGGAGGTCGAGCTCAGTGGTGGAGCACTTGCCTAGAGCTGCAAGACTCCAGGTTCCATCTGCGAGTGTCCACACCTCAAACCCTACTACAGTGAAGACTGTAGAACATAGATCAACAGAAGAGAGTAGAGGGCCTAGCAGCATACCCACATCATCAGCGTCAGCTGCTAACTCTTCCACAAATGGTGCTGGGGCTGCTAGACAGCCACATGCAAAAAACTGAACCCGGATGCTGACCTTTTAGCTTTTTCATTTTCTCATTTGTTACATATGTGTGGTGGTGTGAGTGCATGTGTTCATGGGCTTTTGTGTACGTGGGCACGCACAAGTGAAGGCCAAGGTTGGCATCAGGTATCTTCTTCAGTTTTTCTAATTAATTCATTGAACAGTGTTTGTCAGCTGCACCCGGATCTCTGGCTAGACACTTTCCTCCTGGGATCCCAGGTCTTGTCTTCAGAGCACTGGAATTATATGTGGGCTTCCATACCCACTTAGTATTTATATGGGTTCTGGGGATCTGAACCCCCAGGCCTCATACTTATGGGCAATTGCTTCAATCACTGAGATAACTCCCCCAACCCTGTTTTTTTTTTTTTTTTTTTGTTTTTTTTTTTTGTTTGTTTGTTTTGTTTGTTTTTGTTTTTAATAGCTTTTTTCTTTTAAATCCTTGGATCATTCAAGTTCGAGGATTAATAACATGTTGTTACTATGTGTATCACTGTAGTGTTTCTGCTTGTTTTTGAAATGGTATCTTCCTATAGAGCCCAGGCTGGCCTCAATTGTCCCCCCCACTTCCAGAGTGCTAGGATTGTAAAGATACATTGTTTTTATTTTTGTGACTGTGGCTGAGTATGTACATGTGTATGTGGGTACCTAGGAGGCCAGAAGAGGGTACAGAATCCCCAAGAACTGGAATTACAGGCAGTTGTGAGCTACATGGTGTGGGTGCTACAAGTCAACCTCTTAGTCTTCTGTAAGAGCAGCAAGTGCTCTTACCAACTCTCGTCCCCAAGTGTGAGGATTTCAGGTATACAGCTCCATACCTGGGTTCTATGGCCTTTTTACATCAAGAAACATCACCCCATATTTTGATTTTGATTTTTCTAGTATTCTCATTTGGATACTCCTAGTCAGCTGTCTTGTAGAATAGTGTTCTTGATTTCTCATGTTGCTCCATCATGGTATTGTCCCATATTTTCTGTGAATTGGAATTAGGAGTTTAATTATGCCTAATGAAAGAAAAGTCTTGCAGCCCTTAATTGCCAGCGGAGATAACTGTAGCACTTATGACAGTGGTTTTGTGATGTGCTCTGATTTTCTTTGGACAGATGTTAACGTTCGAGTGTCAAGTCTCACACTCTTAGGAGCTATTGTGTCCACTCATGCGCCTTTGCCAGAAGTCCAGCTGCTCCTGCAGCAGCCCTGTTCCTCTGGGCTCAGCAGCAGCAATCCAGCAACTCCTCACCTCAGCACTCCCGACTACTGGAACAAAGTCCCTGTGGGACCCTCTCTGGAGGAAGCATCGGTCAGCTCGCCAAAGGCATCTGCAGAGCCCTGCTGGCTCATCCGACTCTGCATCTCCACTGTGGTGCTGCCCAAGGAGGATTCCTGCTCAGGTGGCGATGCTGGCTCTGCCCAGGGAAGCGCCTATGAACCGTGCCCCATGCGACTGGAGGCTCTGCAGGTAGGAATCGTCATGCCCTCTTGTCTGCAAGGAAGGGCCCATTCCTTCTCAGGAGGGTGACTAAGGGGCAAGTGTATCAAGTGGCCTCCCTTTTAGGTGTGGCCTTTGCTTTGTTGTTTTGTTTAGGGCGGTCCTTGTAAATTGTTAAGTATATTCCTTTCTGTTCTTTTTTTTTTTTTATAGACTGTTGTAGTCACTTCAAATATTGTATGACAGGTGGATATAATGATTAAGTTTGACTTCTACAACTTAAAGTTAATTTTCTATAAATTCTTTGTTGTCATCTTTATTTATTTATTGAAACAAAATGATTGCTCTTTGGAAGGAAGAAAATATCCCTTTCAGAGCATGTTGGCCTAGATATTTAATTCCAACACTTGGGAACAAAGGCAAGCAGGTCTCTGTGAGTTCAAGGCCAGTCTGGTTTTCATAGCAAGTACCAGACCACACAAGTTTACATAGTAAGATAAGAACTCATCACAAAGTAAATAAATAAACAAATAAACATTTTGAAAAGGAAAGAAAATACCCCTGTACTCAGATGTAGTCTAAGGCGCTTGAGTATAGTCAGGGTTCTCTAGAACAGTTTCTCAACCTGTGAGTCATGACCCTTTTAGGGAAGTCACACATCAGATATCTTGCATATCAGTTATTTACATTACAATTCTTAACAGTAGCAAAATTACAGTTATGGTAGCAATGAAATAATCTTATGGGCTGGGCAGTGGTGTCACTTGCCTTTAATCTCAGCATTCAGGAGGCAGAGGCAAGTGGATCTCCATGAGTTCGAGCCCAACCTGGTCTATAGAGCAAGTGCCAGGACAGGCTCCAAAGCTACACAGAAAAATCCTGTCTCGAAAAAAAAAAAAAAAAAAAAAAAAGAAAAGAAAAAAGAAATAATTTTATGGTTGGAGGTCACCACAACATGAGAATTATAAAGGGTCACAGCATTAGGAAGGTTGAGAACCACTGCTTGAGAGGAACAGAACTGATAGAATGAGTATATATACCCATTTCATACATACATACATACATACATATATGTGGGATTTATTAGAATGCTTACAAGCTGTAGTCCAGCTAGCCCAATAATGACTGTTTACCAACAGGAGGTCCAAGAATTTAGCAGTTGTTCAGTACATGAGGCTGGATGTCTCAGCTGGTCTTCAGCATATGCCAGAATCCCAAAGAAGTGGGCTCTAATGCCAGTGAAGGAATGAAAGTGAGAACAAGCCAGCAAAAAGCAAAAGTTCCCTTCTTCCATGTCCTTTATACAGGCTGCCAGCAGGAATGGCCCATATTAAAGGTGGATCTTCCCACCTCAAAAGACCTGGATTAAAAGTGGGTCTCCCCACTTCAAATGATTTCATTAAGAAAAGAATCCCTCACAGGCATGCCCAGCCACTTGGGTTTTAGTTAACTCCAGATGTGTTAAGGTGACGGCAATCACAGCTTAGTTCTGCTGGTCATCTGAGGACACTGAGTACACCCTTTACCCTTCAGCCTTGATCCTCTCGGCTATAAATTCCATAAAAATGTGCATCAAAGGATTACCCTGAGGCTTGAGTGAGATGCAGGAAAGCATCATGGAGCTAACGCCAGTAGTAGCTAGATTACGGCTGCTTCTCACTTCTCCAACACTAGATTAAGGTCTGGGTTAGGTGTGAACGGCTGCGGAAATATCGCTTGTGGTTTGTGCAGCCTTGCCTGCTTTCAGATGAGCTAATTGCCCATTCTCTATGTAGGTTTTGGCTCACCTGGCCAGGGGCTATTTTTCAATGGCTCAGCTGTACTTGATGGAGCTTGGTGAGGTGATCTGTAAGTGCATGGGTGAAGCAAACCCGTCCATTCAGCTCCACAGCGTGAAGGTAATTACATTCTAAGTGACATGTTTTCTTCTGTGCTTTCTCAGATTTCAGGCAAGGAGGGGATGTGTTCCTTTCCTGGTTCTTATGTACAGGGTTGGCTAACACCGTAGGCGTTGGTTTTACTCCTTCAAAGATTACCTCTGTCATAGTTGCTGAGAAGAGAAAAATCAGTTTGAAATTACTTTTCTTACATTGTGTGCATACCTTTAGCCCCAGTGTGAGGGAGGCAGAGGCAGGTGGATATCTAAATTTGAGGCCAGCCAGGGATACATAATGAGACCCTGTTTCAAAACAAAACAAAACAAAAGACAGCTTTTCCTATTGACTTGAGGTATCTCCAAACTGAAGGTCTGTTATTTGTGGCTGCCATAGTGCTTATGCTCTGCTCTGACAGCTCCTTTCTTGTATCTTGGCAGCTTCTGGAAGAACTGGGTACAGGCTTGATACAGCAGTATAAGCCAGATTCCAACATGGCTCCTGAGCAGAGAGTACCCATTTACATGGTAAGCATGGCTCCGTTCCCAGTGTTCTCTCTGAAATGCTCTAGTGTGCTTTTTATTTGAGGCTCAGTAATAAAGTGGAGCAGATAATATCATTTCTTCCAGTGTCGAAAACCATAATGTAGCAACAAAATGGTGCTGTGGGTAGAGGTGTTTGCTGCCCAGGGATACAAGACTGACAGCCCTAGTGTGACCGCTGGAACCCACGTAAAGAACCAACTCCACAAGTTCTGCTCTGCATCCCCATGTGCACTGTGACAGGTGTGTCCACATATGACATTCATGTGCACACTAATAATAATAGTAAATAAAATTCGGAACAAATCCATGGTGTTCCTGATGTGGAATAGGACAACAGAACTTCTTAATTTTTAATGTTTTCATTAAATTGTTTGTTTATTATTACTGGCTATGGTATGTGTGCCAGCACCCACATGTTGAGGTTAGAAGATAGTTTGTGGAGTTAGCTCTCTATTTCCATATTTATGTGGCTTCCAGAGATTGAACTCAGGACACCATAGTTGCACAGCAAAGTACCTTTACCTGCTGAGAATCTTAGCAGCCCCAAGGCTTCTTATTCTTTATATCTAATCAACAAGTAACCTGTGTGGTTCCTATGATACCTTCTGATCAAGAGAGAGAGCTTGCCAGGCATTGGTGGCACACGCCTTTAATCCCAGCACTCAGCAGACAGAGGCAGGCAGATCTCTGTGAGTTCGAGGCCAGCCTGGTCTATAGAGTGAGTTCCAGGACAGGCTCCAAAGCTACACAGAGGAAACCCTGTCTCAAAAAACCAGAAAGGAGGGGAAAAAAAAAAGACAAAAAAGAAAGAAAAAAGAGAAGGGAACAAAACAAAAACTATGATTGGACTGTTTCTGTCACCCCAACACTGTGCCACTTCTCTGGATGAGACATGTAACCCCACCAAAATAGCCCCTACTTGGTGCCAAAAGCCAAATGGACTCAGCATTGGTGAAGCTTTTTCCTTCTGACCCTTCACCCTGCCTCTTCTCTACCATTTACAAAGATGTCCATCATCTTTGCAGTTTAAATAGCCAGACTCTTTTCCAAGACTGCAAGCTTTCATGGGACCACTTGCAAGGAGATGGACTGAGTTTGCATATCAGATAGAACTTGGGTGGAAATCCATATTTCTCTTGCTAGACAAGTGGCTGTGGGCAAGCCTTTTTTTTTTTTTTTTTTTTTTTTTTCCATAATTTCTTCTAGATTTATTTTATGTGTGAGTGTTGTGTCTGCATTTACACCTGGTTGTTGACAAAAGGTTCACTCATTTTCTCCCTGGGGAACATCTCATCGGGGCCTTTGGTGTCCTGTTAACATGGCATCCATCTTCCCCACATCAAGATCTGAGAAAAAGAGAAGCTGGGAGATAGATGTTTTGTGGCTTGGCTTCCAGAGTTTCATGCTGTCACTTTCACGGTACCCTGTTGGTTATACAGATCAGCCCCACTCAGAGTGGGCGGGCCCAACATGTGTAAATATTTGGAGGCGAGAGTAACTGGTCCTCCCAGGAGGGTGTAGCCATCTTATTCACACATTCTGAGGTGAGAAGAGTCCAGACTGGGTTTCCAGGAGCTGAGGTAGGATGTGGACAAAGACAACACACAGCAAAGCCCAGGACCAAGTCTGATGGACAAAAACTAGAAAAACCAAAAAGCAAACAAATTCTGAAATGAATCGAAAATCCCAGGGATTTTATAAAAGATGAGGAGGACACGTCAGACACATGCCTGAGGGGTTTATGATAAGCTGAGTCTTCAAAGTGCCTACAGCAGAGCCTGCTTCTCAAGTTAAGAGCTAGCACTCAGCACGCACTGTCACATCTTATTATAGACTTAAATGTTGGAACCTAAGCTTACACAGATTAAGTCACCAAGCAATGCTACAGACAGGAAGAGACAAATCGCTTCAGCTCTCCCTCTGATCCTGTTGACTGGTGTGCATAGCCACCTGTGCCCAAATAGGGTCACATTGAAAGAGCCCAGCAGGATGGCAGAGCATCCGCATTCTCAGTGACCCCTGCTGCTGACTAGCATGTTACAATGCATTTTGTGCCTCTGTTTTCTTGGTAGAAATTGTGGTGGTGGGGCAGACTTGGTTTAGTCGTGCTGAGGATTAAAATGGTTTGATGTATGGCAGTCACTTAGAATAATGCCCAGCCTATGATAAAGCCTTCAGAAAACAGCTGCTTCTGCCCTTGTTGCCACCATCATCATCACCACCATCATATGATCATCATTGTCACTGTATATGTCCTCACTGGGTCTGGCTAGTTACTTCGGAAGTTTTTCCATCACTGTGGAAGATAACCAATGAAAACACAAAAAGCTGCAAAACATCTCATCTCCAAGGCTGCATCTGATGGGCATGACCTCAATGGGTTCCACTGTGGGGATCGTGCTGAGATTCTAACTGTGCCTCCGTTCTAGGTGGTGATGTTCTGGACTGCGATGTTGAATGGTCCTTTGCCCCGAGCCCTGCAGAGTTCAGAGCACCCAACTCTCCAGGCGAGCGCCTGTGATGCCCTGTCCTCCATCTTGCCAGAGGCCTTCAGCAGTCTGCCGGTAACCTAGCCACATGTGCCAACTCTCGGACCATGTCCTGGGCAGCAGGGCTCCAGTGTGGCTCATTGTTTTGAAATCTTTCAGCCTCGTCTCTAGAAAAAAGGAACTGTTTTGTTGAGTTTGCAGTGAGGGCAGTGACACCTGCTTCCCCAGGAAAGCCTTGCTTCCTGGGCCTTAGAAGGCAGGTGTGGGAGTGAGTGGCACAGCTCTGAAGACAGACCTCAGAAACACTACGTGTCCTGAGTTGAAAGTCTTGGGTCTACATCCTAGCCATTCTGCTCCAGCCAGCTTGTTGACTCCTTGGATTTCTTTAAAGCTGTGTATTATCCACTTAACAGAGGAGTCACATGAGAAACTACAGTGTATGAAGACACTTGGTATACAGCCTTCACACTGCGTATTCGCTTAGCATGCCGCCTCCTAAGCCCATTGCTTTGGGTGAGGATTTCGTGTCTGATTTGGGGTACACGAGCATGTTCATTCTGCTCCTGTTCTTTATCGCTCAATGGCTTCTGAGCTGTCCTTAGCTATGTAAATTAACTTTTATAAAGTTGCAATGTGATGAGATGCTGTGTGTGCCTTGCCCAAAATTATGCCTCAGCTCCTGCCCTGGTGTCCAGGCGCTTGCCCTGGTCACAGCGGTCAGTTACTTGTGGGAGACTTTGGCATACAGTGATCCCATCTCACTTCTCTTGTGGACCTTCTCGCTGCAGAATGACAAGCAGATTTTGTGCATCACAATGTTGCTCGGCCTGAACGACAACAAGAACCATTTAGTAAAAGCTGCGACCTCCAGGGCCCTCGGCGTCTATGTGCTTTTCCCCTGTCTCAGACAGGTGAGAGTAAGCCTGGCTTGCGCTCCTCTGTTTCCTGGGAGCCTTTGCCACTAGTGGATTTGTGCGCATATAGCTTCTGCATTGACGGTGAAGGAAATCAACCTGCTGTGTAATCAGATTTCCATAATTGCTGTTACAGTGTGCAGTACCCATGCTTTATTTGTTAATTATTTGACACACTGCCCACTGCCTGGGACTGTAGTGTACAGCCAGTGTTTAATTAGTGAATTATTAGCTAAAGATTAAAAAAGAGGACATTACCTCATGGAAGTAATGATTGAGAAAGCTAATGCCCATTTTTCTAAGAAGGCGGTGAAGTTTTCCTATATTCTTATGTGTGATGTGCATCTCTAAGAAGGATGTGTGGTGCAAAGAGTGTGCTTGGAGGTAGAAATCAACCTAAGCACAGAACACATAGGTAACTGTCACAGGCGATGTCCATTCCATAGATGAATTTTGATTTCTAAATCAAAATTACCGTCAAGGCTTATAGCTTTCTGTGACAGTGAACTGTGAAGTTCAGAAGTAGCTGTGTGAGCTCCCTTAGTAATACAGCCTGGTTTGTTGTACAGGACGTCATATTTGTTGCAGACACAGCAAATGCCATATTGATGTCACTTCAAGATAAGTCACTAAACGTGCGTGCCAAAGCAGCCTGGTCCCTGGGCAACCTAACAGACACTTTAATTGTCAACATGTAAGTGATTCAGCTTGCTTTCCCTGTTCTAGAATTCCTAAAAGTTGTCTTTCCTGCTTATTATGATGGAATTAGCAAGAATTCCTCATATTATACAGACAGCTTCACTACTTTATTTTAATATTTCTTTAAGCAATAAACCAGGTAGGTTCTTACTAAGTGTTCAAATACGTATTATTCTATAACAGTATATTTATTCAACTATCATGTGCTGATTTAACATACACCCACATTGTGAAAATATCTTAGTAGAAATCCGAAACCTTAGTAATAGCTGCCCTGCTCTTAGGGTACAGAGGGGTTTTTGTTTGTTTGTCTATTAAACATTTTTATATACAATATGTTTTAACCATATTTTCCCCTAACTTAATTCCTCCCAGATCTCCCTGCATCTGTATCCACCCAACTTCATGTTTGCTCACTCTCTTTCTCTCTCAAAAACAAACAAACAAAAACCAAGAAACCAATAAGACAAAAATTACCCACAAAAACCCCCATGGAGTTTGTTTTGTGTTACCATTTACTCCTGAGCATGGAGCTGCCCTGGAGGGTAATGGATACCCAGTGGCATTCCATTGGAGAAAACAGTTTATATTTTTTTAAGGAATATATTCACAGATCAAAAGAATTGGAACAGTACAAATGGGTATGTAGTATAAAAACCTGCCTCCTTCCCATAACAGGATGGTATTTTGTTCTGTGTGTTTGTTTGGTTTGGTTTGGTTTTTTCCTTCGAGACAGGGTTTCTCTATAGCTTTGGAGGCTGTCCTGGAACTTGCTCTGTAGACCAGACTGGCCTTGAACACACAGAGTTCTGCCTGTCTCTTCCTCCCAAGTGCTGAGATTAAAGGTGTGTGCCACCACCACCTGGCTGACTGTCTGTTTAATAAACACATGTTACAAAGAGCCCACACAGGTTGCATTCTTATCCATCCTCTTCCTGAACGGTGTTTATATGCAGTGAATACTTCCAGGCATGAAATCTTGAGATAGCCCCTGTGGTCACATTCATAAATGAAGAACTGCCAGGTTTAAACCTAGGTGTGGTAGCACATGCCTGTAATCTCAGCACTCAGGAGGCTGAAGCAGGAGAATCACAAATTTGAAGTCGACCTAAGTCTCATATCAAGTTCCAGACCAGCCTAAGCTCTATAAAAAGGTCCTATTCTCAAAAGCAAACTAGCAAAGATGTGTAAGTTCTTGGTATAATCTGAAAAGATCTGTCAAACTGTTTCCTGATGTTTTTGCAGTCGTATACTTGGTGACTGATCTTTGTGTGCACACATTTAAGAAGTGTTCTTTTCTTTTACCCTGCCGTGTGCCTCGGGTGGGACAGGAACACACCAGACCCAAGTTTTCAGGATGAGTTCTCTGGGCTCCTGCTCTTGAAAATGTTGCAGTCTGCGATACAAGCCTCCACGGACAAAGACAAGGTACACAAGATGGTGAGGGGGCACACTTGCAGCAACGCTGCTCCAGCAGGGTGACCTGACAGCCATGAACCATCGCGTGCTGTCAGGCACTCAGAGAGGAGCGCTGCCCACTCCATACTCATACAGTTTATGCTGCTGCCTCAGGTCCCATAGAGAGCTCCGCGTTCCCTCATTGTCATCCTGCATGATATATTCATGCTTATCTGGTATTTAAACAGAAAGAGAAATAAACCCTTCAATGGAATTAAAAAGTATGAAAGATAAAGAGCTTGCATGTGCCTCTTCCATGGTGCATTTAAAAAGCTTGGGCTCGGGCATTGGGTCAGCTGAGCAGGCATAGTTCCTAGGATTCACACCCTCATGGGGTTCATGTCTCATTTATTCTCTTGCTTTAAGACATAGAGGGTCTTTTTTAAAGTGGGATTTCTACCTCCTGAAACATCTCTGGCAAAATAACTCTGAGGACTTTTATGTTTTATTCTAGGTCAAAAGCAACGCAGTCCGGGCCCTTGGGAATTTGCTTCATTTTCTCCAACCCACTCACATAGAAAGACCCAGGTTTGCTGAAATCATCGAGGAGTCCATCCAGGCTCTGATTTCTACCGTTGTAAATGAGGCTGCCATGAAAGTCCGATGGAATGCTTGCTATGCCATGGGAAATGTTTTTAAAAACCCTGCTCTTCCACTTGGTAAGATGCTTTCCCTCGCTTTGCCTGTCAAGAGCCTCTTAGGAAGGCACATGCCAGTCTGTGCTGTTGTTAAAAACATTTGTGACAAAGGTTTTTGTCACAGGACTAGAAGACAACAGGAATCAAGTTTAGTGGAACGATGAAATAAGTCATTGTATGTGTGCGTTTGATGGGGTGTTTTATTGCCATTTTAAAAGCATATTTACAAAGATCTTTTTTTTATAATCTGAGAAAATACTTTATATGCTAAGCAAACTAAGACAGGGTATTAACTCGTTTCTGTAATGTCATTTTATTAAACACTTAGGGGAAAAAACTGGAAGGAAATCGGCCAAATCCACAGTGTCACCTCTGGCACAGAGAGCACAGGTTCAACTCTCACAAGTTCTGGGTTCAGAAATAGATGCTCAGGACTTCTGTCCCCATCATACTGTCCTGAATACCATGAGCCTTGCTTGACATGGCATCTCGGGCTAGTAGTTTCTCCTGCGTACAGACCCCAGCCACTGGAAATGGCAGCAGTGGCCCTACATCTCTGCTTGTGACAGGATTGGAGAGCAAAGGGTGTGTCCCTGGGAGGGGAGGCTGGCCCAGTGTCCTTACCTCTCAGGATGTCCAGGCAGAGCAGAGCCCGGGAGACAGTGGAGATGTTGCCTAGGGGCTGCAGAGCTCTGAGAAATGTGGAAGAACAGAGCAGGAACAGACTGGACAGTGAGAGCTGAGGCCCTTGTAAGTGGCGCTGGCATTCACAGACTGGAAAGAGTGTTTTTCTGGGGGCAGTAAAGAAGGGGACAGGCTGAGAACTGCCATCCATCCGCTCAAGCCAGAGTGGCTGGCAGCCCCTCTGAAGGGGTGGAGAACATGCTAGGGGCGGGGCACAGAAATGGGGAAACGACCACACAGGCATCTTGTTCTTGACATTAGAAGTGTTCTTATTTCTTTAACAATGAAATGTGCAATGTGCTGTGGCAAGTCTGAGAAGGAAGTATTTTTGCTAGCAGAAATGGGGCTGTTGTATGCCGTGCACAGCCATGCACTGCCAGGAGCAGGTTGGGTACAGTTCCATCTGTGTGTCCCCCACCAAGGTTTGTCCCTTTGGACAGATAAAATCCTATTTTGGTAGCAGAGGCTTGATCATACTGCAGGCTTGTCTAGGGAAAGAGGGAAGCCAGAAATCACTGCTTAGCCCCTTCCCTGGGATCCCACAGCTTGGCTTGTGCTGCCCTGCTCTTATGATGAGTCTTGGTCTCTAGTCTGTCTGTCACTGTGAAGAGACACAAAAAGACTTTTCTAAAGACAAGCACTTAATTAGGGGTTTCAGAAGTTTAGTCCATTATCATCATGCTGGCACTCATGGAGCTGGAGCATTAGAGAGCTACACCCTGATCCACAGAGAGAGAGGCTGAGCCTGGCATGTTGAAAGCCTATCCCGAGTGACACTTTGTTCAGCAAGGCCACACCTCCTAGTCCTTCTCAAACAGTGTTGCTCCCTGATAACTAAGCATTGAAATATATGAGTCAATGGGACCATTCTTACTCAAAGCACCTCATGGGGTTATGAAGAGAGTGGAGTAAAACACAAAATGCATGCTTCCTTCGCCTCTCTCCTGCTCACCCTGTCTATCTGCAAGCCTTCACTGGTTTCAGTGACTCTGAATTCTTCCTAGGGTCAGCCCCGTGGACCTCCCAAGCCTACAAGGCCCTGACATCGGTTGTGATGTCATGCAAGAACTTCAAAGTGCGCATCAGATCGGCCGCAGCCCTTTCCATCCCAGGCAAGAGAGCACAGTACGGGTCTCTAGAACAGTTCTCTCAGATCTGGAATGCATTGGTCACTGCCTTGCAGAAGAGTGAGGACACCACAGACTTCCTGGAATTCAAGTACTGTGCCAGCCTAAGGACCCACATCTGCCAGGCGCTGGTCCACCTCTTGAGCCTCGCCAGTGCCTCCGACCTCCCCTGCATACAAGACTCTCTTGAGCGGAATGGGGATATGATCCAGTTCTACTTCCTACAGTTCTTAAAATCGGGAGTAGAGGGAGATGATCCTGGAGCAGTCCACACCCCACAGGAAAGGGACCAGATGGTCAGAATGGCCCTGAAGCACATACACAGTGTGCAGGCACTTCTGGGAGTCACAGCCAAAAGAGTCATCGTAGGCTTCTTAGAAGACACCCTGGCTGTTCATTGTGACTCCTCGGGACAAGTGGTACTCCTTGGCTCATCAGACCAGTGACTTTCCCACCCTCCCTTCACGGAGGTCAAGCTTGTGCATTTGTCCATGGGGTATAATTCTAGTGCAGGTGCATCCTGTCAGCATTTACTTAGAATGGATTGCTGACTGTTTAACTCTTTCTCAAAGAGCTCAGCCACTTTGGAAAGTGGTTCCATTCCTGGCCATTCTAGCCCCAACTACCAGGATATGAGGAGTCAGGGTGCATGCAGCATGGGCCCAGACAACTGGAGGTCTTGAAATATTTAGTCTCAGAATGAAAGAAGATAGATTTAGAAACTAGAACCTATTAGGATTGTATTTTTTTTAAGACTTGTTTTAATAATACAGGGATCCAAACCAACAACAACAAAAATGTAGCAGTAATCGGAGCAGGCGCCCGTGCAGTGTCTGCTGGGACAGCTGCAACAGCTGCAGAACCCCTGCAAGAGTGTCCCTTGAGTGTGCAGCTGCTCAGCCAGTGTCTACATGCACCCCGAGACTCCTCCCGCCTCCCCCGCGGTCTGGCAGCCTGAGCCACAGCACCAACTTTTGTCTAAATTAACAAATGACCTGTGGAATAATGTGCTCCTGTACACTAAATATGACTGTTTGACCAGACACTTTAATTTGTATCCTCAAGGAAGGTCATTTGTGTAGTTTCGATGGTTTCAACGATTTTTAAAAATTGTATTTATTAATATCAAACATTTGTTAATTTCTTGCTAAATTAATGTTTATATTTAGGGTTATTTTTGCATTTATCTCTTGCATTTATCTAGTGAAATTATTTCCATCAAAAATGTAGGGTTATATAAAAACAAAAACCACTTTGCACTTATATTTGATGTGAAATAAAAGATGCAGCGATTTGGTTCTGGTGATATTTGTTAGATTATTGAGATTTAAGCTAGGCATAGTTGCACATTTCTGTAATCCCAGCACTCTGGAGGCTGAGGCAGAAGAACGGTGAGCTCAAGGCTAGCTCAGTCTATATAGACATATAGCAAGACCCTGTCTCAGAAAAGTAGAGTAATGCTAGATGTGGTCCACACCTTAAATCCCTGCACTGAGGAGGCTAAGGCAGGAGGGCCAGGAGTTTAAGTCTAATGTGAGACTGTCTCAACAAACAAAAATACCCAACAGAGCCTAGGGAGATAGAGGCTCACTGATAAAAGTGCTTTGCAACTGAAGTTTGAATCCCCAGAGACCATCAAAAAGCCAGGTGGGTCCGATATTAGCAGAGACAGGGTCCCCATTGCAAGCTCTTAGTGAATATGGTGGAAGCCAATCGAGGAAGAATGCGCACACACTCACACACACACACACACACACACACACACAGAGAGAGAGAAATACGTCAGAAACCAAAATTGTTACTTAGGTTAAAATACATAATTAAGGGCATGCACACATCTTTTTTCTCCCTCTGCCCCTAAATTGCTTCTCTCTGTGCTCTCTCTCTCTCTCCCTCTCTCTCTCTCTCTCTCTCTCTCTCTCTCTCTCTCCTTCCCCCCCTATCATGGTGGTTCAGAAATTGCTGTGTAGACAGTGCGTGGGGAACAAAGCACTCACACTGTCTTCATGGTCTGTTGGTAAAGGGCTAGCCTCTCTAAAGGGGCCACCATTGTGGGAGGTGCCCACATAGGGCATCCTGTGACCTTGCATTCCTGCAGAGGTGATTCTGAAATGGATTGCCGCAGAGTGGTCCACCTGGACCTGCCCTGACCCTGCATGACTCCTCCCATCCTTGGGACTTCTCCTCTGGGCATTCTCGGCATTGGCTTCTTTAACACATTTTCATAAAAAATGAAAGCATTACAGATTTCACCACTATGTTGCTGGCAAAAATATTTGTGAAACAGGATCTAATCGGTTTGTTTGATGATACGCTCCTATCCTCGGCTTATCTTGAATAAAGTTTCACATTTCTTTGTAAACCCTTTGGATCCTGGGGTTGGAATGGATGTCAGGGTTCACCTAAAAGGGGAAATGTAGAAGCATCCCTAAGTATTTCAGGTGCTTGTGCCCCCACTTCTGTCTTCCGGGAACAGATTCTCACGTAGGCATCCTGGGCCTGTGGCACAAAGAAGTGCTTTTCCCAGGTCACCTGGTACAGGAGCAGTGGGTACAGCATGGAATGGGTACAGGCCGCGGTGGTTACAGCAGGCGGCCACACAGACTGTATCAGTAGAACTTGTGATACAGAAACAGCAGAACGGTGGTGGATTCAGGGTGACACTAAACTGTAGACTCCTTTGTAGCTCAGTGCTTACCTACCCTATGTGAGGCCCTGGGATTGATCCCCAGTACCACAGATGGCATGGGTAATCCAGTCACCTTGCCGCTTGGAGCAGGAGAGGGCAGCACCTCCCAGGAGAACCCAGGTACCCAGAGCTGAGGAGAAATTGGTGCTGCTCCCCTGCCTGCCCGCTTAGCTTAGCGGCTTAGTGAGTCTGTCTCCTCTTCCCTCTCCCAGTCCCTCCCATCCCCTCCCCGCCTTGTTCTTTCCCAGCCCACTCCTGGCTCCTGCCACTCCTTGCTGGTGTCAGACTTTAGTTTCTCCAGCCTCCCAACAAGGACTGCAGATCACAGCTTTCCAGGAATTTTCCAGGCCTTCAGCACCAGATTTGAGACTGCTGTGGTCTTCAGCTTCATGGAGTAGCTTCCCGGTTCTCAGCCTGTCTGCTGTGAAGGTGGCCCCTGACCACCTAGTCCCTTCTGTATATGCCCTTCTAGTATATTTTTATGACATATAAATTCTTTGACTCTAGAGAACTCTGCCTAATACAACAAAGGGGGGGACCACCAGCCTCTAGACTCTTAGTATTTAATAATTAGAGGCTGGGGCTACAGAGATGACTCAACAGTTAGGGTGTTTGTTGCTGTCTGAGAACCCGGTTTGAGTCCCAGTCCCCATATAGCAACTTACAACCATTTGTAACTCTGGCCCCAAGGGACCCAAAGCTTTGGAAAATAAAAATAAATAAATCTTAAAAAAAAAAAAAAAAAAAAAAGAAAGAAAGAAAGAAAGAAAGAAAGAAAGAAAGAAAGTAAAAGAGGCACAGTAGCTTCCATTCCCTAGACCAATGGTGTGACATTGCTTCTCAGCCTCTCCTTCATCCAGGAGATATGCTAACTCTGCCCACTTGTAGAACCCCAAAGGCACCCACGTGGAACCTGAGCAGTGTTAGTGAATGGGAAGACGGGTGTCCTATGGGATGGAGTGGATGGAAATCTGTGGCATACTGAGGAAAGAGTTATGGATTTTTGATAGTTTGGCCAACCCTGCCTCCCCATGTCCCCAGAGAAAGAGCTCAGTAAGTAACCCAGATTCCATACAGTGCAGTGAGCGGAAATCGTGGCTCCCTGAGCTCTATCTGCCAGGTGTTTAGTCTCTCCACTGTCACTCCTCCATCTGTAAGACAGGGACAGCCCTGACCTCATACGGATGCTGCCATGGCGATTAGCCAATGCCAGGCAAGCCTTCAGAACAGATACCTACGTCCCCGCACTGGACAGGAACACGGTCAGCAGGCCAGGCACACTAGCCAGGGGTGGGAGTCCTTTCCCACCCAAGTTCTGGACCCATCCTACCTGCCAGTCCTCAGAAACCACAGCTCAGCTGTAAATCCAGAAGTCACCGGGCCTTTGAGGGACAGCTCCTCTACGAAATTCCTGTGTCCTCGGGAAAATTACTTATCCTTTTATATATAGAGTTGGGACATTCGGGGAAACTCTGAGGAGGTGTTGGGAGCAGGTCATGTGACATAGGCCTAACAGAGAGCAGACACTCAGCTCATTTCCTTCGACTTCCTCCTTGCACCTGATTATCCTGGGGAAGAAAGTGTCTGCCACCAGTCTTCCAGTCCTCTAGTCCTCTAACCCTCCTGGTCCTCCCATTCCGCCCTCCACTCCTCCCAGTCACCCAGCCTCGCTAAAGGGAACTTCAGCTCCAGTAGACAAGGCGTGACACTAGGGTTAGTCGGGGCTCAGTCTCCCATAACAAATGCTCATGCGTTTGCCATCTCTGTTCACACAGGCGAGAACCACAGCATGGCTATCAGTGACAATGGCCCATAGGAGGGGTAATGCGTGGGAAATAAGATTCTGGGACACAATATAGGCTGATGGGATGTTTATTCAGGGAGAAATCACTTACACCAGAAACAGATGAGCACCGCAGGTTCCAGTTCCAAGGATGCCCCCCCATGCTCTCTGTCTCTGAACAGGAAGTAAGAGAGCGACTTGGGGTCCGGGACCCCAGACCTAGTCCCCACCTATCACCTGTCCTTACGCCCCGATGGGCATGGTCAATGCAAAAAGTTCGGGAGGGGTGGCTATCTCACTCCAGGAGGGGTAAGGAGGAGGGCAGTGGTGTGACACATCTCTGGGGCAGATTCATGTCTAAGCCATGGCAATGAGGTGTTACTGTGGGAATGCAGTTAATATTATCATTATCGTGTCAAGTAGGAGAAACCAGATGCTCGTCTTTGTGGATAATAAAACAGTAAAATCAGTGTCCTTTTCCACCCAAACTTCTTCTTCAAATAGAGAGGAGGGGTGGGGGAGATGGCTTAGCGGTGGAATGCTACTGTGTGTTCTTGCAGACAGCATGAGTTTGGTTCCCAGCACCCACAACTGATAGTTCACCTCCTGCAACCCCAGCTCTAGGCGATGAAGCCAATACTCTCTTCTGGCTCTATGAGTACTCACTCTTGCACACAAACTCACACTTGGACACACACATATACATGTAATTTAAAAATTTTTTGTTGGAATCTATATTTAATATATGTAAAAATAGGAAGAATTAAAAAGTAGTCCATTAGCTGGGTATAGTAGTGCATGCTTTTAACCATAGCACTTGGGAGGCAGAGGTGGGCAGAGCTCTGTAAGTTTGAAGCCAGCCTGGTCTACAGAGAGTTGAGTTCCAGGACAGCCAGAGCTACATTGTGAGACTGTATCTCCAAAAACAAAACAAAATAAAAGGTTGCCATTAACATAATAAAATGTTTCCTAAGCAAGCCTGACTTAACACTGTCAGCTGACATTGTACAAAAACTAATGGCCAATGTGATTAACAAAATAACATTAAAAATTTTTATAAAAGATTCTAAATGACCATTTCTTTATAAAGCCAGTCTGAGAGAAGACATATGCAGAAAGCCAAGAAAATGAACGCAGAAAAATAATAGACTGTATAAGGGCTCATAAGGCAGCTGGCTAAAAAGTAAATGTTCTGTAGCCTTTCTATATTATCAGCAATAATCAATTTTATTTTTATGTTAATATTCACAGTGGCAACGTGAATAATAAAATACCCAGGAGTAAATATAGTGAGAGACCCTGCACATATTTTTATGATAGAAATAAAAAATGTTACTGGTCATTAAAAAAAAAAACAGAAAAATACTTCATGTTCCCAGGCTGAAGAGCTCAATAGTATAAAAAAAATCTATAAATTTATATTTTTATCAGGATCAAAATTAGATTTTGTGTGTGCATATGTTTGTGCTGTGTGTCTGTGTGTGATAGTGGTATGTGTAGTGGATTGTATATATGTGTGGTAAGTATGTGTTTGTGGTGGGTGTGTCTATGTGTGTGGTGGTTATGTCTATGTGTGTCTGTGTGTGTGTGGTAGGTCTGTTTGTGGGTGTCTGTATGTGGTCGGTGTGTGTGTAGTATGGTATGTGTTTGTGTGTGATAGTTGTGTATGTGTGGTGTGTGTGTGATAAGTTTGTTTGTGATAGATGTGTGTCTGTGTGTGTGGTGGTTGTAAAAGTATGAGATAGGTTGTGTGTGTGGTAGGTTGTGTGTGTGGTAGGTGTGTGTGTGGTAGGTTGTGTGTGTGTGTGGTAGGTTGTGTGTATGCGGTAGGTGTGCGTGTGTGTTGTAAGTGTGTCTCTGTGTGCTGATTGTGTATGTGTGTGGCAGCTGGAGGGTTACTATAGACGCTGCTCACTGAAAGACATCTGGTGTTCTCCCCTCACCCTCTGCATTACTCCTTTGAGTCTCTTGCTGAACTGAGCTAGGCTGGCAGCCAGCAAGCCCCCAGAGATCCACCTTCCTCCAGTTTCCACCCCTTACTGCACTGGGGTTACATGCACTTGATCTTGGGTGCTTGGGATCTGAACCGAGATCCTCAAGCTTACATAGCAAGTGTTCTCATTCACTGAGCCATCTCCCCAGCCACCCAAACTAGATCTCCCCCCCCCATTTTGTTTTGTATATATGTGGGTGTTATGCCTGCTTACAATAAGCCTGTGTACAGAATTGCAGTGCCTGCAGTAAACAGAAGAGGGCAACAGATTCCCCCAACCAAAATTACAAGAGGTGTGAGCTGCCTTATGGGGGCTGGGAACTAAACCTGGGTCCTCTGTAAGAGCAACAATTGCTCTTAACCACTAAGCCATCTCTCTAGCCCCAAGACCTGCATTTACCATCACCCTTCACCACTAAGTACCCAAAATTGGACTAAATATACTTTGAATACATTAAAACAATTCACTGAAAAGGAATCACTGGCATCCACCAGAGAAAGAATAACATGCTTAATTATAGTTGACACTTATGGGCTGCTTTTTATTTTACAAATACTCTCCCAGACTCTAACATGCTCTATACTAATGTATTTTAAAATTTAGGCAACCTCGGTATAGGAAAGGATATAATTTGTACATAGTCTTATTATTTAAGATTTTTTACTCTGCTTTTTTCTTTTTCTTTTTAACCATTTAGCAAACTTTTTTTTTTTTTTTTTTTTTTTTTTTTTAAAGTACAAATAGCAGCCAGGCAGTAGTAGCGCACATCTTTAATTCCAGCACTCAGGAGTCAGAAGCAGACAGATTTCTGAATTCAAGGCCAGTCTGGTATACAAAGAGAGTTCCAGGACAGACAGGCTTACATAGAGAAACCCCCCCATCCCAAAAAAAGTACATGTAGCAAATATACACGGAATGTATACAAATAGCACAATTGGGTGTCCGCAGTTTGGCATAATGGCCAGAAGATGGAGACAGAGAACATGGGGTGGGGTGGGCATCAGGTTGCTCTGGTTAGGAATAATGGCTCTGCCTAACTTTACATTAAAATCGCCTGGGACAACTTCAATAACATGACAGTTCACAGATTCTGAGTTCAGTGGTCTGAGGTATTCATAACGTTGCCTTTGGGTGTTTTTTTTTTTTTTTGGTTTTTGTTTGTTTGTTTGTATAGGTTGTATCTACTTCCAGCAAAGTCTAAGACTTCAGATGGGTCTCAAGCTGGTGTGTTGCAGTATCTTCTGGAGGTTTTACAAAACCCCAACTGTTGCAGTCTTTATTCTCGAAAATCAGTGTATTCTAAGATGATAATATAGTAAACCTGAGTTAATAACATAATCAGGCTGGGTCCGTGGCTCATACTTTTAACCCCAGCACTCAGAAGGAAGAGGCAGGCAGATTTCTGAATTCAAGGTCAGTTGGTTCTCCATAACAAGTTCCAGGCCAGTCAGGTCTATATACTGAGGCCCTGTGTATAAATAATCAGAATTCATTAACAAGATTAAAAACAAACTGAAGAGACGAAGAAGCAGCACAGTTAGCACTGGTCTCATTCTCACATGAGGTTCCTATGTAGTACAGTGATATGCTAGTCACATGTTTACGCGTTTTCCCTGTGGTGCAGAGGATGGAAGCCAGGTTCTCACACACACTGAGGAAATCTACCACTGAACCGTCTCTCTAGTCCCTGACAACGTCACATGGGCAATTATCATTAAAGAAGAAGTTTTACTTTTCCCCTGGAAATGAAGGTATGAGCAGTCCGGCCACCCTGGACCACCTCGTGTCTCCTGAGTGCTAGAAGCTTTCCTCTGCGGTGCCTGAGAGTTTGTCACCCTGTGGTGGAGTGTCAGGGGAAGCCAGACAGAGCCCAGTGCACTCCCAGGCTTCCTGCGCTCTGCTCCCCAACACTAGTCATCACTTCTTTGTGAGGAAGTGCAGGCATCATTTTTATAATACAGCCAATTATAACAACTTCTAAGTAACATCTATTGCCTCCCACATTTCAAAAGTAACAAATCTTTGTGTGGAAAAGACAACATCACTTCCCTCTCTTTGATACATTCCATTACAGGCTTTTTTGAGGGTATGTGTACACATGTGATTGTATACTTACCTGTGAACTTGTAGCATGAATAATAAAAACCCAGAGACAGACACTGGTTGGGGTTCAAGCTGAAGATCAGAGAAGCAAAGTGGCCAGGCACTACCAGTGGTCAGACCTCAGACAGCTCTCGAAGGCACTGCTCCTCAGACTCACTCAGCTGCACTGAGCTGGTCCTGTCTTACATTCCTCTCTAGTGCTGGGATTAAAGGCATGGCATCCCAAGTGCTGAGATCACCTTTGTGTGTGCTCTGTTTCTTTTCGACTGGATTAATTTCCTGTAGCTCAGGGTAGCCTTGAACTAATGCAGATCTGTCTGCCTCTGCCTCCTAAGTGCTGGGATCAAAGGTGTGCGCCACCACTGCCTGACATCTGTGGCAGTGTGGCTAGCTTTGCACTCTGATCTTCAGGCAAGCTTAATTAGATCATAATCAAAATATCATCACAAACTTGTGTGTGCATGTCCACACTTGTGTACTCTGTGGATAACTAAGGTCAACAACTGGGGCTTCAGAATATATTACTTACAGTGGGATGTTTTGCTTATCAGGAAGTGAGCGTCTGTGATTCTTCTAAAACATGGCCTGTAGTTCACTACTCTGTTACACAATCATTTGACCAGATTTTTAATGGTGGGATGATGTTTTCCAACCTCAGAGTGATTTACACATCACTCTAGTTTGTTTTTGTTTATGGGGAGAATTTTTAGTAGTGTTGTTTTGTTTGTTTGTTTTTAAACTACCATTTAAAAACAGTTATTTGCCTGTGTGTGTGTGTGTGTGTGTGTGTGTGCAGACATCTGAGGAGGCCAGATGTCTGAAATTGAAATTACAGGCATGGGGAGCCATCTGATTCTGGTGCTGGGAACCAAACCCAGGTCCTCTGCAAGAACAGCAAGTGCTCTTAACTACTAAGCCACCTCTCCAGCCCCTGCTTTGTTTTTTATTGGGGGGGGGTATTGTTTTTTGTTTTAAGATGGGTTGTTACCATGTGCACAGGACTGGTCTTAAGTTCAGGATCCTCCTGCCTTAGCCTCCCCAGTACTGGGATCACCCAGCTACACAACTCTTCAGTAGGCGTCTGAATCTTTCCATGGTAACCGAGTGTCTAAGCACCTCACTGATGGTCTAGTATCCAAGCCATCATTTTGGAACACCTTGCTCCAGATCACATCCTTACCTTCCCAGAGCCTTTTCTGCTTGGGAGTATCCACTGAGGTAGTTGTCACTGAAGTCAGTATTGTCTTGCAAAGTTGCCCTCCCCAACAGAGGGGGAAACTTACTCTCTTTTCTAGCCCCAGTTCCCATCTTTAAGACTATCCTTTACCACCTGGTGGGTTTATTCATCTGGGTCTCCCTGCTGGATATATGTCACTTCATGTCTTGGTGGCCTTTCTTGCCTGGCCAGCCCAGCCAGGCACTAACAGGTTCTGGCATGAGTCCGTTGAGTAAATTGGAAAGGTATCAAATATCCCCTTGACCAGATGAACCCTGAGGCCTCAGAGGGGGAAAATGGTGGCCCCCATGACCAGGCTCACCAGGTAGACAGCACACACACACACACACACACACACACACACACACACACACACTTACTTTATGTTATGTGTATGGGTATTTTGCCTGCTGTGTGACTGTACCACATGTATGCAGTGTATTGGGTCTCCTGGAACTGGAGTTGCAGACAGTTGTGAGCTGCCATGTGAGTGCTAGGAATTGAACCTGGATCCTCTGGAAGAACAGCCAGTGCTCTTAAACTGCTGAGCCATCTCTCCTTAGACAAGGGGAGGGCATCGCCTTTCCTAGCTTAGAGATTGATGGTGAAGGAGGGCCAAGCCTTCCACTCAACTCCAGCCCTGTGAATGTAGATTTGTGGCCTGTATCTTCAGGTTGGGACTTTAGCCCTGAACTTCAAGAGCTGTCCTATCCTGACCCTGCAACATTTGCTTGGCACTTGTACTCATGGCTAGAGAAGTGATACACACCTGACACACAACCTGAGCCCAGGAAAATGCAGGCAGGTGTCCTTGTGGCATTGAACTATGTGGAACTCCCAGCCAAGGGAGTGTCTGCCCCACCCTGGTAAAATCACCGGGACTTGGGGCAGCTGCCAGGATTGCCTTAATGGTCCCTCTCCTACCTAAGCAGTAGACTCTCCACCTTCTTCATCCTTTCATTTGTCATCACCCCCCCCCCAACTCACAGCCAGAGTAACCTACTTAAAACCAGACAGATGCATGCTTTCACAGATTCAAAGGTGAGTGCTAAGCCAGTTCAAGGCGAAAGGCACTCCCAAATGAGGGCAGTGAGGGCTGGACAGAGGCCAGCACAGGACTGAGGAGGAGAACCAGTCAGGCACTTCTTCCTGCTTGGGGGTAGAAGGGAAGGAGGAGGGAGTGGCCTACCCCCCATGGCAGGGAGGTGTGGCCTGGCAGATAGGCTCTGCTGGGTTAGTGTGTGGTGCTCTGCCTGAGAGGGGGTAGAGGTCATGGCCCTGTTGAGCAGGCTCTCTGGAAGCACCTTGGACAGATTAGCTTTAGGAAACACCCAGGTAGCAGGTGAAGCATGGGCAGAGGGGAGGAGGGAAGAAGGGGAGGAGGGAAGAAGGGGGGGAGGGGAGGGTCCCCCTGAGGCAGCACTCCAAGTGTGAGGAAGCTCCCTTTCTGGTCCCAGCTGAAGGGAGCGGCTTTTGCCTGCTACAGGTGTAGCAGGGGCCCTGGGATATTGAAACCCCCTCCCTTGTGACTGAGGTGTTGGCTATGGAGGGATCTCCCAGGTGGGAACTACAGAGGAGGGTAGGTAGAGCCAAAGGCATCATGGACCGTAGAAGCCCAGCCCCTGTCTGGATGTGGATTCAAACAGTTAGGAAGAAAGTGTAGCTGGCAGTTCCCCCAAAGTTTCCACACTGTCACCATGTGACTTAGCAACTCCAGATGGCACATGCCCCCTCCCCAAAGGCAGACATGAGCAAGCCAGAAACAGCTGGCCTGATGATGATTGCAGAACATGATGTGTGGCTCCTCAATGGAATATTACTAGGCTAAAGAAAAGGTGGGACACTAATATACTCCACATCATGGATGAGCCTTGAAATGCTATGCTAAGTCAGAGGCCAGCGCATACGCTATAGGTTTTCATTTACATGAGAAGCCCAGAATTTGGCAAACCTCACAGGCAGAAACAGATAATCGGATGCCTGAACCTAGGGGAAAGAGGTGCAGGGGATGATAGGGGGAAGTACCTAAATTGTGTTCCCAGCACCCATGTACAGTGGCTCAAAGCCACCTGTCACTCCAGCCCCAGGGATCCAGTGCCCTCTTCTGGACTCTGAGGGCAGCTGTACTCACATGACACTTAGGTGTCAGTCTACCATGACTGCATAAAGAAACAATGTGATCAAAGGAACAGCTTGGGAACAGTGTGATTTCATTCATTCACTCACTGGAGAAGATAGAGGATTTTAGCAAATATATTGTGAGTACCAAGCAGGAGAAAGTATCAGGGGACAGGACCAAAAACAAAACAAAACAAAACACACACACACAAAAAACCTTCCCTGCAGATCTCACACTTCAGCAAGACAATAACATCATTAATGAACGGGGTATCAGGGGATCAGAGCCATGGAAAAGCAGATCGAGGCGGGGTGGAGAGCTCTGGGCAGACTGTAGCTCAGCATGAGCGTCAGGGGAAGGCCTCCCTGGGAAGGCGAACCTTGAGTAGAGATGGGTAGGAGGTGAACTTGAGGGTGTCCACACAAGAATGGTACAGGCAGGTGGCATGTGGGGCATGTTAGGGGGACACCAGGCAGAAGAGCACAACAGCAGATGGGGAGGAGGGCCAAGGGGAAGGTAACCTTGGCAACTGGGGTGTGGGACCCTCCTGGCCTTGTCCCCACTGTGAAGGGGAACATGGGAACCATGGCCTGTGAGCAGTGCTTTGCCATCCATGACCAAACCCCTCCTCATGGAAGGCCTCTAAAGTCAAGGTTTTCCGACATGGCACTATTGACACCTGGGGCAGGTTAGTTCCTCGTGATGCATTGTGGGATGCTTGGCAACTTCTCAGACCTCTTTCCTACTAGATGCAGGTAAAAACCCCTGCCCCCAGCTGTGACAATCCTAAGTGTCCCACGCCTTGCCAGATGTCCTCTGGATGGCTAAGACACCCACAATGAAGAGTCATTCCTCTAGGTTATACAGGCCATGGGCCCAGGGAGCTCTGGTTCAAAAGGCTGGATTTGAGATGGCCACGAGAACTGTAGGACAAGATGTCTCTCGAGCAGTGAGGCAGAGTCAGCAAGTTTTACCCCCTGGAACGAGGATTGTTTGTAAGGTGCTGGAGAAGGTACGAGAAGAATCACTGGAGCTTTTGCCGCCACCTCACAAGCGCAGAGGACAACAGAGGCAGGAGAAAAGGGAGAGTGAGCCCCCCCCCCCCCCCCCCCCGTCACCTCAGGGGTGGCTCGTGGATTTCTGGGCCATTTGGTGACTGTCTTCTGTAGGTGAGGCAGTTTCACTAACATGGCTCCCTAATGCCAAGGCCGGCTCCTGGGAGTTCCAAGTGCGGTTCGTGCTTAGCTTTGATGGCCGTGCAGGTGTGAGTGGGGCTGGAAATGGAGCGATGACACGGATGTGTGGGCGGAGCTTGGATGAAGAGTAAATCACAGGGACTTGGGGTTGGGCTATTTCTTAAATCATAGAGCTTGTTAATATCCATTTTACTTGGTCTAGGGAGGTGGAGGGCACATGCCACAGCATATCTGAACAGGTCAGAGGACAGCACACAGGAGATGGCTCTCTCCTTCTAGCATGTGAAAGATCATACCCACAACCTTTCCCAAGCAACTCTGTGTGTATGTGTCTGTCTGTCTGTCTCGTTCTCTCCCTGTCTCTGTGTGTGTGTCTGTCTCACCTCTGCCTCTCTGTCTCTGTCTCTCTCTGAAATGCCTAATTCATGTCCTGAGTACTGGTGCTCTCTGTAACATAGGGCAGGGAAGAGGGAAGTGTTTGGGGACTCATGAGCCACTAAGCATGGTGCAGGTGGCCCAGCTCCAGCCCCTGACACGTGCACAGCAGGCATCAGCCAGTGTGAGCTCTTTCTGAACTTTCCCCCTGGAAGGGGAGGCTTTTCCACCCCCACCCCCAGCTGATACCAAAGCATATTGGGCTGTGGCAGGCTCTTTTCTAGATGATTCTTTTGGCCCCTTTACATGAAGGTAAAGTTTCCCAGGGTGTAGCTGGTGGCATATATACTTTCCAGCTGAGACAGGAGACCCAGGCAGGTGAGCAATGAGTACATCCACTCTAGGACTTCTGGAAAGAGGGCAGTTGGTTTTGCAGCAGCAGGAGATGGTGAAGGTAATGAACTGGCCAAAGCCACAGGGTCTGAACCATTTTCAACACCTGCCCCATCCGCACACAGACCTTCAGGTCTGAGGAACCTCAGGGCCCATACTTCTGAGAAAAGCCTGCAACATGCATCCCAGTGCTTAAAAATAAATCCTCCCACCCAGAAACACTTCTTCCAGCATCTTCCAGAAATGAAGACTTCGGTGTTTAAATGGATGGAATGGAAAGACAGTACAACAGCTGAGTTAAGCTCGCTATGAGTGTTCTCTACTTTAAATACAACTATTTAAGAAAAAAAAAACTTTTAAATTGCCATGCATGGTAGTGCATGCCTTAAATCCCAGCATTCTGCAGGCAAAGGTGGGCAGAACCTCTATGAATTCAAGAGCAATGACTGAATCTCAGGCCAGCCTGGACTACATGGACAAACACTGTCTCAAAATAAACAAACTTAAGAAAATAATGTGAAATATGCTTGGATTATAGTGTTAAGGAAATGGAATAAGCTACAATCACACACACACACACACACTTTACATGCATATAATAACAACAGATCAGAAGCCAGGCGAGGCAGAGGCAGGCAGACCTTTGGGAGTTCGAGGCCTGCCTGGTCTACAAAGAGTTCCAGGTCAGGCTCCAAAGCAATACAGAGAAACCCTGTCTCAAAAAACCAAAAAAAAAAAAAAAAAAAAAAAAAAAAAAAACAAAACAATAGAAGTGGTTATTTCTGAGAGCTGACACAATGGATGATTTTGTCTTTCTTTTTAAATTTTTATGTGTATGAGTGCTTGCCTGCAGGTGTATATATGCACTGTGTGCGAGTTCATGAAGTCCAGAAGAGGGCATCAGAGCCCCTGGGACTGGAGCTCCGGGTGGTCACAAGCCACCATGTGGATGCTGGGTCCTCTGCTAGAGCAGCCAATGCTCTTTTTAGTCTGTTTATTGAGGCAGGAGCTCATTACGTAGCCTTAGCTAGCCTGGAACTCATTATATAGACCAGGTTGGCTCACAGAGATCCACCTGTGTCTCCCTCCCAAGTGCTAGGATTAAAGGTGCACCACTATGCCTGATTTAATTTAGTGCTTTTAGCCACTGACACAACTCTCCAGTCCCTGTTTTTGTCTTTCCAATCTACATATTTTTCTAAATTTTCTCAATGTGCTACTGTTTTTCTGTATTCCTAAGTGATAAGGAAAAGATGCTTATCTTCAAAGATCGAGAGCTGAGTTACTAGGAAGTGTCAGGACCCCGTGGACCTATCTAACTGATCTACCCATGTTAGGGAATGCCACCATTAGTGTCTTCTAGACTCCAGGAAGCATTTGCCAGATGTTGCCATATCTGCAGAACCTACATGATTAATATTTTCATATAGAGACTTTGGTTTTTGTTTGTTTGTTTTGAGACAGGGTTTCTTTGTGTAACCTTCCTAGCTGTCCTGGAACTCACTCTGTAGACCAGGCTGGCCTCGAACTCAGAGATCTGCCTGCCTCTGCCTCCCAAGTGCTGGGATTAAAGGCATGTGCCACCACCCAGCAAGACTTTATCTTTTTTTTTTAAACTTGAATGTATATTCAAAAAGACTTTTAAACCATTCTAAGCAGAATAAAAAGATAATGTTACTTGTCATTAATTAGAAGTAGCCACAAAGACAAACTCCACAACACAAAGTGATCTTATAAGATGGGGAAGTGTGAGGCTCTTGCTCAGACACCAGTTTCCTTCCTCTCACAGAAGGCATGCAACTGATGAGTAAGGATGCAAGAGTCACTAAAACATTTCATCCCAGCAACAGACGCCTTGGGGCTTCAGAAAGTCTGAGTGCCTCACCAGAGATTTTGGGTTATTTTTAATGATCTGCCCACCTGCCAGGCAAATGCGGCATCTTGGAGAGCACTGTTCATTATTCCCAGCACCTGTGGGTTTCACCGTCTCTGGTCACTCGCCCACCTGGTTTCAAACTTGGGGACCTTTCCATTGCTCTTACAGCCCCAAAGGGCCCCCATTGTCCAAGAACTAGGTGTTTGTCTGCCATCATTTTCAATGTCTTCACCATGTATTTCCATTTCATGGTCTGTAAATCCACAAAGTTGTCCGGGCTGTGCTAGTCCTGAGTCTGAAACAGGCTGGGCAAGTTAAAGAGGACAAAGGGAAATAGTGGAAGCCAGATCAAAGAGGAGGACCAGCAAAAAGACACTACAGACAAAGGTGCTTGCAGTTAAGTCTGATGACTGGAGTTCGATACCAGTACCCACACTGGGGAAAGACAGAATTTGTACAAGTTATTCTTAGACATCTACATACATGCCCTCCCCCCACATACACACACTGTTTACACAAGTAACTTTTTTTAAAAATTGGTTATGAAAAAAAGAAGTTGAGCAGCTTGAGAGTTGTGCGGTGGTTAAGAGCACTTACTGATGGTACAGTAAGTGTAACCAGGTCTGGTTCCCAGAACTGACATGGTGGCTCACAACCATCTTTAACTCCGATTTCAGGCATCCAAATGCCTCTTCTGACATCTGTAGACTCTTGTACATATGCAATTCACAAACATATACTCAGGCATATGCTCAAAAACACATAAAATAAAACATACATACACTCAGGGTACCTGCTCACATAAAATAAGTATTGTAAAAAAAAAAAAAAATGAGGGAGGGAAGGAGGGAGAGGGAACTGGGATCGATATGTAAAATAAGAAAATATAAAAAAAGAAGGGAAGGCAAAAAAAAAAAAAAAATTGAGTGAGTTTGCATGCACCCAGCACACAGATGAGGAAACTGAGGACTGAAAGGGAAGAGTGGAGACCCTGGTTGGGTTAGAACCGGGGTCTAACTTCCCATCTGATGTCTTCCTTCTTCTTCAGCCAAGTGAGAAATTCTTTTTACACTTTTCTCACTGCAAGACCAAAAACAACAGTCTGAGGCAAACGCAAAGACCAGATGTCCTGGGAATGTTTCTCTTCAGGTTCTTGACACATCAGGGATGTGTCACCCAGCGGTGGGGACCCCAGGAAGAATCACAGACAATGGACTTGAGCAGAGGTGGGGCACTCTGTAGCGCTCATCTGGACAGATCCACACAGACCATCTCCTCCCTGTGATCTAGGCCCCTAATCTTACAGAGAGGTTGGAGGACCAAGGGGACTCAGGACCGGTCTCTCCTCTGGCTGAGAAGCAGCCAAGCAAGGACGGAATGCAAGGCTAGTACTCATTTAAAAAGCAAAGCAGTTGGGGTTGCCCAGAGGATTCGGTGGGAAAGGCACTTGCCACCCAGCCTGATGATCCAGCAGAAAGAGAAAAACCACGCCTGCAAACTGTCCTCTGTCCTCTAACCTCACACAAAACTTGTGACATGGGGGCACCCATGTGCATGCGCCACTAAGCAAATGTAACTATTAAAATTAAAAAAGGATAGAGGTTATTCTTAAATACCAAAGTCACCCTTTCCTCCCCTCCCCTTCCCTTCCCTTCTGTCCCCTCCCCTCCTGTCCCCTCCCCTCCCCTTCCCATCTCTTCCTGTGTGTAATATTTGACACATGTGGAAGTCATATCACATTTTTTGGGTGTCAGTTTTCAACCCCCTACCCCTTCCCTTCAGCATAGTGCACAATCCTGGTTAGGCCTTACTCTCTGCTCACCCCCCTCCCCCGCCCCCATGTTGCTGAACAAGATCTGTGCTGACTGCTCTGGCTTTAAATTCACAGCCTTGGGCCCTTGGGCCAGCACGCTGCATTTCCCTAGACAGCTCACACTGCCATGCCCTCCCAGTGCTATTAACTGAACAAATAGTTCTATATTGAGGATCCTGTCCATGCTTGTGTTCTGCTTGTCTAAGTTTTCAGATTCTATTTTATTTATTTATTTATTTGGTGTTCTTTGGGAAGGGGCAAGTACAAGTCCAGTGACAGCCTGGAGGGGCCAGTTCTCTTCTTCTGCCAAGTAGGACCCAGGGATTGAACTTATGTTGTCAGGCTTGGCAGCAAGCACCTTTACCCACTGGGCCATCCTGGCTGTCTCTGCCCCTCCCCCATTTTGTTTTGTTTCGTGAGACAGGGTTTTTGTGGGTAACTTCCCTGGTTGTCCTAGAACTCAATTTGTAGACCAAGCTGGCCTTGAAATCACAGATGTCCACATGTCTCTGCATTCTGAGTGCTGGGATTAAAGGCATAGGCCATCACTACCCAACTTATTTTTATTTTTTTTTATTTCATAACGTTTTGCCTGCGTGTATATCTGTGCATCAAGTGCATGTTGGTGCCCTGAGAGGCCAGAAGAGGGCACTGCATATCATGGCACTGGAGTTGCAGATCTCTGTGAGCTACCATGTGGGGACCCGGAATTGAACCTGGATCCTCTCAAAGATCAACTCGTGCTTCTAACCAGTGAGCCATACCTTATTCAATTTTTAACATGTTACAACATGAATTTTGAAGCCATATTATAGTGGCCTCTACTTTGCCCGGGCTGCATCAGATTGGTAATTTTGTAGCTTTTCAGGCCCCCAAATGAACTTATCACCTGTGTAAAGAAAGCTGTCTTCCTGATATTTGCTAGGCCAATTCCACTAACTTGTTGTTGGGCCAGCATTCAACCCGAATCCAGCATTCTCCTGCCTCTGAAAACATCTAGGGTCAGTCCAAAGCTCAGGAGCCATGGCTCTGCTTATACAGCCTTTTTATAGCATTCCCTAAGCATAAGTAAATAGCTGGCTTCCTATTTGGAGGAAATATGTGTTTGTTCTCAAGGCTGCCTTGAGTCCTGCTCACCCTCTAGGATGGTGGGAAGCACACGTCTGCTCTCCCGCTGGTGTTTTGAAATAGCGAGGGCCATTTGCAACCTTAAACCATGAAAGGTGGTTCCAGGTGGGGCTGTAGTTCATGCCACTCTGCTTCTCCAGCCTCGGTCCCCATCCCCTACTCAGAATCCATCCTTCTTTCCACTCATTGTAGGTCCTATGCTGGGAACACAAATTCCTTACTTTTCATTGATGTCAGCAGTGTAATAATTAAGTAGAAACACTCTAGCCCATTCAGTAGCTCACTTTTCCCTACGGAGCACTAAGGACACAAGTACCATGCACCTGCCAGCATTTTCCCAATAACTGGAATACAGGAGAGGTGACACAGTAGACAGAAAGCCTTTCTGATTGGGATCACGCTACTGCCATGTCATAGGGAATGTCTACCTCCTCTCTAACCTGTGCCTACCCTTGGAAAAGCCCAGACCAGGTAGCTATGAACTCGAAGATACAATTGAAGAGTAATATATGCATGACTCAGTGGAGTAAAGACACTTGCTACCGAGCTATAGGACCTGAGCTCGATCCTCAGGATCCACGTGGAAGGTAAGAACTGACCCCACAAGTTGTCTTCTGACCTCCGCATGAGTGCTGTGTGAATGAACTTTTTATGTGTGTAAATCATAATTCAAAACAAAAACATGAAGACAGAATCAAGGCCATATTCTAAGCAAGGCAGGATTTGGGTTAGGTCAAGCAAGAAAGCTATGACAACTGTAAGATCCCAACTGTCTGGAGAACACCAAGAGGGTAAAGAGTGGTTGACAATTGTTTGGGGAGGGAGAAGAAAAGAACAGTAAGAGAGAAAGAACCCCACCCCTACACCCCTACCCTCACATTCTCCATCCTTCCAAGAGATTTAAAACAAAAAATAAAGGCCCAGGAAATTCCAGGCAGGAATGCCTTCCCAGATAAGACATTGAAGGCAACTGAACTTTTAGAATGCAAGCATTGATCTTCATGCAAACATAGAGTTAATCCCGGACAGCTAAGCACAATTGCACAGATGAATTCATTGTGCAGAATGGTCACTGAGCTCAGAGAATTCCAGTGCCGTCCAGAGTCCACGCTCTGTAGGGGTCATACCTCAATCTGCTGAGTGAGGTGCATGGAAACCTCTGTGTGCATTCAGCCTTGACGAGTCTTTTAAAATCTATTTCACAGTTGCTCACCTGGTGGCTTCAGGAAATGCAAATCAGGTGTCCGTAGTGGTATTCGAAGATGTGTGTTAAACTGAAACTGCAAATCAAGCTCTTGGCTAGGCTGCATTTCTGTCATCCTTTGTCCCTCCAGCCAGGTTTGGTTTATGCAAGGGGGCATGGGACATGGTAGGTGTTGACTGCAGGTCTATATCACACTGTCCTGGATTTTGAGACCTTAACTCTGGGCGTCCAGGTTGGTCAGCTGAGGAGAAGGAACATCTGGTGTCGAGGGTCAGCTCTCCAGGGCAGAGGCACTGCCTCTGCATCTGCAAGGTTTGACTTGAAGCAAATGGGAGATACTTTTACAGTGTCAAATGCTTGTGACTCTGCAGTCAATCAGCCTACCCCAGGCTCAGGGCCACAGCTAGGAAGAAGTCATTGTTTTATATACTTTATTCTAATCAAAAGAAGATTCTAAGGCTGGCATAATGGCAGACACCTTTAATGCCATGAGGGAAGCAGAGGCAAGTGGAGTTCAGGGCTAGCCTGGTCTACAAAGTGAGTTCCAGGGTATACAGATCACATACAGACACTGCCCCAAAACAAACAAAGTCCAATGGACAAACAGACAAACAAAACTTAATAGTGAATGTATGAAACTTGGTGTCACAAAGGAACTGGATTATTGAAAAGATTCTATTCTGTCAGTGTTTGTGATCTGTATTTGTACAATCAGGTATTTGGGCCTAAAGAAGTTATGCAGCTTGCGGAATCAAGCCCACAGTGCTGGCCTCTTCCCTCTGAGGCTGTAGTGCTCCTAGCTGCACCCTTCAGTGGTAAACCTCTGCACTGGTCTGCCTGGGTCTACATGCAACTTAACCAGGCTGGAAATACTGCATGCTGGGCTTTAGGGTTAATTGGTGAAATGGCCTTACCTCTTCTATCAGACAGCTTTACTGAAGAAATTCTAGTGGTCTTCACTTGAAGTTGTCCCTCTCTGGGACATATAGTAACCAGGAGACAAGGGAAGGAAGAAGCCAGCTACAAAGGACAGTATCATTTACCAATGGGAAGCAGCCTCAGGGAAGACCGTGTTGACTTGGAGGTTGTTGTGTGTGGTCCTGGACATTGGACAGAGGACCCTGGCAATGTAGACAAGAATTCTACCATTGAGCCACTCCCTTAGTCCCTACACTGACTCCATGACCCAGAAAGGGTCCTGGCTCACCAATGGGCATGGGCCTATGAAAATGGGGTGGTGTTGGTGTAAAATAAATGCATGCCTGGATGCTGGTCTACAATGTTCCTGGTCCTCACAGCTTAAAGAAAGGGACTCCCCTGTCCAGCATCCTTAAATACTGGAGCTACTTGGGCAACTGTCTCCCTGGTCCACCCTTTTATGCAAATGCATGTTGGTCCTCTGGGGAGTGAAAACAGAAGTTGAGTCTAAAAGACACTGGCATGGCCCTAAAGAAACAGCCCCCGGGGAACCAGGAGAGGCAGGTTGACTTGACACAGAGGCTACCTCTTGTCTCCTCCCCTATGAGATATGGAAATAATACTTTTTAAAGCACCATTGAGAGGATTATTTTATGCAGCTCCTCTCTTTGTCCCTATCCTTAACAGGGTCTATGGAGAAAGGCTAGTGTAAGGATTCAGGCATTACGCTGCCTTGCCCCTGTCACCTGGCAGAATGCACTCAGGCAGTACTCTGGTCAGCCCAGGGTTCCATGAGTACTTGTCTGCAGGCAGGTGTAAAGGACCCCTTTAAAAGACAGACCCTGCCCACTTACACGCTCTCTTTTGCTCTCTCTCTCCTGCTTTCGGTTGGCCTCCAGCTACCCCTCCTTCTCTCCCCTCTCTCTCTTCCCCTCTCTCCCCCTCTGCTCCTGGTGCCTCAATGTCTCCCCTTCTCCCTCACTCCCCTTATCTAAATAAACTCCTCATTTAAGCTCTATCTGCCTGGCGTTACTCCCTCCGCCTTGCCGCCTGAGTCACCCTCACCTGCTACGGAACCTGCTATGCTCTCCCACGTGGTCCCTTACCATGGGACCCCACTCACTTGGGACCCTCACTCGTTCCCCCCTCCAGCTTTTATTCTTATAACTGTAACAAGAGAACCACAGCTATTATTTACCAAGCACCCTAGGTGCCAGGTGCCTGTACATCACTGAAGATGCTTCTCCAGATGTCCCACACAGAAATGAATAGTATCCAAAGATGGATGCCATCATGATTCCCTCAACCCTCAAAATCCCCATAATCAACTATTTCAGTCCGTTGGAGATGGTTGTGGTGTGTATCTCCCAGATGCTCTGTGAACATAGCCTCTGTCTTTCTCTCCCTCCTTCCTAATGGCCACTCTGTCCATGATGCTACACCGAGACTAGTAAATCATTACTCCCTTAGCTCCCATCACCTCGTGGTGGGCACCGTGCTCTCTCTCCAAAAAAGCTGCCAGCACCAGGTTCAGGTAGAGAAGCAAGCACCTGTCCTGTTCTACCACTCACCCTGTGACCTAAGCCAAGCCCTTTCTCTCTGAGCCACAGTTTCTCCACTGTTAGATGTATGGATCTGGAAAAGGTGTCTCTTGAGGGCCACTCTAGTGAAGCCTCAGATTTAGTGACCATATGAAAAGGGCGATCTTCCTCCAGACAATGTTTCCTTGTCCAGCTCTCTAGAACAGCAACACCTGCTCTGTGCTTTCTATGTACTGTGTTTGGGGTTCTCTTTTACAAGATCTGGTTTTATCAGGTCTTTCATCCCCTGACCCCCACCTACCACGGAGACCAAATTGGTCCCAATGCCAGTGACTAAAAGAATCCCCCTTCCTCATCGGAACTCAATTTCTGCTTTGAACCTTCTGCCAAGTCTAAGGCTTATCAGCCAGCACGTGCATGAATTACCATACGAAAGAACTTAGTTGGACCCTGTTTAGAGGAATCAACATTTCAACTTAGTTAATCAAAAAAGCTAGTTCTTCGGGAAAATACACATAACCACCTCTCTAAATAGCCAAACCGATTTATGCCCATAGAAAATATAGTTACGTCCTTGTAAATTAAAAGGAACTCTCCGGCAGTAAGGAAGGGCCAAGAGACAACCCGCTCTCTGCTTAAGAAGCACCTCAAGGAAGCCACAAAATAAGCTGTCTTCATTGTTCACTACACCCGCGTGCCCTGCTGAGGAGAGCCCAGGGAGGACACAAGTAGGGACTGGAATCCACTGGCCAAGTCCTATGCCTTGTTCTGGCCCTTCAGATGGAGGCGCAGGTGGAACTCATCAGGGGCACCTGTGTGTGCTAGCAGGTGGCCCTGGCTTGGAGAAGGGAGTCTTTGCTTACTCATATACATCCATGCTGTTTCCCCGAAGGCTTGAACCACAGCAGAGAACCGGAATGAGGAAAAGCGGGCTGGCGGGTGGAGGGTACCAGGAGATGCTGTTTTAAAAATGGTCTTGGTTGCCTTGAGAGACTCACTTGTCCCCCATGCCTCCTGTGTAGATGCCAAAGGGCCTCCCTCTCATTCAAGGCTCAGCCTGACAGCCTGACATAGGGCCCTCATTACAGGTTCAAGCCTAATTTAAAAAAATCCCAAACCCACCAGGTGTGGTGTCAAACGCCTTTAATCCCAGCACTCAGAAGACAGAGGCAGGTGGGTCTGTGAGTTTGAAGCCAGCCAGACCTGTACACGGAGTGAATCTGAGGTGGATGTTGTAGCTGGCAGTGTGGTGGTTGCCATCCCTGACACCCGCAGCCACACAGCTCCAATGTGGCAGAAAGAGTCATTTTATTCAATATGAGAGCAGGCCACAGATGTTCTCACTTCTGTCTTTGAGGAAGCCAGAATTAGGCAGCTGAGGCAGGGAGCCGCAGAAGGGAGGCCTGTGGGATGGGGATGCGTGTCCTCGAAGACATGCTTCCCTGGGGAATCTGCAAGCCATCTGCCTCCCGTTCCTCCCTCCGCGTCCTCTAGTCACCTCCTTTCTTCCCACACACCCCACCTCCAGGCCCACAGAGTGGCTCCCAGGCCTGGCTAGGCTAGCATGCCCACTTGTCCTGTCTATTGCCTGGACAGGTTTTTAAGACAAACAGTTCCACTGAGGAGAGGAAGGGAGAGGCCTCACAGGTGCCTGTGAGGAAACAGTGCGGATCTGGGAGTTCCCAGCCTCAGCACCGGGCTGCACACCCAGGTGTCTTCTGAGCCATGCCCCGCCACAGTTCAGTGCCGCCCGCTGAGACCTGAACTATCTTGTCTGCTGTCCAGTTATAAATTAATCTCTTGTCATCAGTGATTAACTTATTGGAGCCACAGGAGCTGCTGAACCAAAACCATCCCTTGGGGTGAAAGAGTCCCCACTGTGGTGCACTGCGTGCGTGGATCTCTCTGTGACCCTCATCACCCTGGCCTTTGTGCTTTGTCAGCAGGGGTGTGGAGACAGTCAAGACAGGGCCCTGATCTGGGTACTGCCACCCTGGGATGCTCACTGGGTTCCTGGAGGTGGAGAGTCACATTGTGACATTCTGGGGCTTGTTTCCCTTGTGAAATAAGACTGTGATAGAGAGTGTGTCACCTGAATACAAGATATGCAAGAAAAGGGAACCCAGGCTGTGGCAGTCAGTGGACATGGAAGGGAGCTGGGGTCATGTCAGAAAGCATAAGCTGCACAGTGGGGAGAGGGATGGGCCTGACTATGGCTGGGACCAACCTCCCAATTCTATAGAGACCAAGAGAGGGCTGGAGTGGCTCAACATCACCTCAATGAGGAGAACAAGAACGAATGTCAAGCCACACTTATATGTCAATTAAAGACTCATTCATGCTGGGCATTGGTGGCACACACCTTTAATCCCAGCACTCGGGAGGCAGAGGCAGGCAGATCTCTGTGAGTTTGAGACCAGTCTGGTCTATAAGAGCTAGTTCCAGGACAGCCTCCAAAGCCACAGAGAAACCCTGTCTCAAAAAACAAAACAAAACAAAACAAAAGACTCATTCATTCATCTTGTGCACAACTGGGACTACATAGAAAGACCCTGCCCCCAGGGGTGAGGGGATGTATAAAAACCACCCTAATTGATGTTGGCCAAGTAAGAGACTCAGTATGCAGTGGTCATATTTCTCATCATTTTCTCAATTATAGAGGAACTTAGTAAGTTTGGATCATTTGAAAATAAATTCCCACGCTGGGCATGGTGGTACACTCCTACAGGAGAGTGTGAATTCAAGACCAGCCTGGGCTGCATACAGAGTTCTAGGTCAGTATTAGCCATGTAGTAAAATCCTGTCTCAAAACACAAATCCAAAATAAAAATAAATCCTTGTCAAAGGAAATCCTCCCTGGGGCTGGCGAGATGGTTCAGTGGGCAAGGGCACTTGCTGCCAAGCCTGACAACCCGAGTTCAATTGTCGGGGCCCTCATGGCAGAAGGAGAGAACAACACCCCCAAGTTGTCCTCTGATCTCCACACCAGCACTGCATCACATGCGTGCCTCACACATACACACAAACTAAATGAAAACATAATAAAAAAAATTTAAGCCTTCTCTGACTTATTGTAAAATGTACTCATAGAAAAAGAGTGAGATTTTGTTTTGTTTTAATCCTGTTCTAAGTGGTAAATGGAGTTTCTGGACTGTTTTGTAATGAATAAATTGTAAGAAAAGCCCAAAACTCTCAGGGCTGAATTTTAGGTAGTAAAACCCCTCTGCCTTTTACCCTTGTCTATAAAACAAAATGAGGCCAGACATGTAGCTCAGTAGGAAGGGCTTGTCTAGCATTCACAAAGCCCTGGGCTGGCTCCCACCTCTGCGTGAATGAGGGAGTGGATACCACAATCCCATAACCCCAGGGAGGTAGATGAAGGAGGGTCAGAAGTCCAAGGTCATCTTTGGCTACATAGCTATTTCCAGGACTACCAGAGACTGCCTCAAAAATTCAACAATTAAGCAAACGAAATAAATCCTGCTGGTCCTGGTGGGTATGGTAGGAATGAAAGACTTTGACATTCAAATACCCAATGTTTCCAAGCAAAATCTGACTTCAATGTTCATTTCTTTTCTATACCTTTTAAATGATTGACTTAGTTTGATTTTGTGTGCATTGGTGTTTTGCCTGCACGTGTGTCTACGCGAGGGTGTCAGATGTTCTGGAACTGAAATTACAGACAGCTGCGGGCTGCCATGTAGGTGCTGGGAACCCAGGTCCTTTGGTAGAAGCAGCCAGTGCTCTCACCCACTGAGCCATCTCTCCATCTCCTGAATGTTCATTTCTTATGTCTTCAACATTGCATGAAGCAGCACTTTAAATATATGGAGATGCTCATAGTTCACACATAAAGAGAAAGTAGAGGAAGAGAGAGTGGCTGTGAGGGCAAGCCCTGGCCATCCCTTGTGAAGAACATCTAGACAATATTGGATGATGTGTCACAGGCAGAATTCCAGAAGCTGGGCTGGCCAGGTTGGTTTTAACACAACTCCACCAGCTAGCCCGCACTTCTCCACACATCCCCACATGCTTGAAGTTGTCTTCTGTCTGCCTTCTGGGTCTGACCCATCCTTAAAGATTAAGCCCACTCTGCCCTTGGTCTTTTGAGGTTGCCCATCATGGTTTGGCTTTGCCGAACACACTCAGCAAAAACTTGAGGTTAACTCAGGAAATAGACAGGTGGTGGCTTTTGTTTCTAACCACCCTCACATTCTACAGAATTCCCACATCATCCATGCCATGCTGCTAAAATGCCTCTGGTGACTGGGAATGGGTTCCTTAGGAAGCTGTTGGCAGAGACTATTGTTGGCTGTATAGTTTCCCCACTACTCCCTGTCTTCAGTCCCAGTTCCGTCTCCTGGCTGCAGAAGGCATTTCTCAGTACAGCAGCTTCCTGGAGGAATCTGTCCCTTTACCTGCAGCATGAAGAGCACAGCCGCATTTTCTGACAGTCTGCTCTGTGCTCTTGGGCTAACTAACTACTGAGCATAACTATCACACCGAAGACCCCAGAGGATGAGTTACTTGAGAAAATGGCAACTCAGGAGGGTGAGTAATTTGTTCAAAGATCACACTTCTTTTTCAGACAGTGACGCTTCCACTAGAATGGACTAGAATCATCCAGCCCTGGCTTCATTTCTGGGAAGCCTTTTTTAAAAAGAAGGAAGGAAGGCAACGTGATGGTGCATGCGTTTAATCCCAGCACTCCAAGGGGCAGGCAGATTTCTGTGAGTTCAAGGCCAGCCTGGTCTATATATTAAATTCCAGGACAACCAGGGCTACATAGGGAAAGGCTACCCAAAGCAAAACAAGAAGAAATAAAGAAAGATTTTTCACACTTTAAAATCAGTGACATCACTGTCTCCCTCTGTCTCAGGGGTAATTCCCAGCGTTTATTCCCCCACCCTAAGTGGTAATAATTATGAACCAGAGACAAGGTCTTAGACACCAAACTCTACACCAGCCCAGCAAGGTAGTAAACTGGAAATACTTGTTCCTCTGTGTCCCTCCCAGCCTCTGCCAGTGTAATAACCTCACACCTGTCTGGCACTGTGTGTGACAGCTACAGCGGGGATGTCATATACTTCTTGCATGACAATCACTAAGAATTCAAGGAACCCTAGTAGAACAAGGGCAAGACTGTGTGCCAGCTTTTGTGTGCTAAGGGAAGAGCCCAAGGCCTTTGGCTGTTTAAATGCTTGACCCATGAGGCATTTACATATTCACTGTTCAAGCTGAGAGGTTGACCTAGGCATCCAAAGCCAGATAAGGTGGTGCATGACTTTAATCTCAGCTCTTCCAGGAGGCAGAGGCCAGTAAACCTCTGTGAGTTCCAGAGCTATTTGATCTACATAGAAAATTCTAGACTAGCCAGAGCTACAGAGACCTTGCCTTAAAGATAAATGAACAAATGAAAATAAAACAAAGAAAGAAAATACATACACATATATATCCAAACAAGAAAGTAAAAAAGAATGTTAAAATTTGTTTTTAATTAGTGATTGTTTCTTCTTAACTTTTCTGTAGCTGTTTATAGTAGGTTTTGAGGGGTCTCTTGCTCACCCCCTTGCTCCTATAGCCACTAGAGGGTGCACATTCCAAAACTTAGCCCCTGGGACTCCTTTGGTTACTTTTCAATACTAGAAGTCAACAGGGGAAGGGGTGGGGGGCTGTCCAACAAATTTAGCAAATGGAAATATATGACTCCCAGTTAAATTAGAATTAAGCAAAATGTAATCTGGAGTTTATGTATACTGAAAAATTCCTCAGTGTTCACAGAAATTCAAATTCAGCTGGTGTAAATAGCTGTTAGCTTTTTCCAGTGCTGGGGTTTGGGTATGGCATGCTTGAAAACATTCAGAGTGACATGAGTCAACCAGGAGCTATGACAAGGCAGTCACAACTCTTGTGTGACATTTCGAGTGCCCAAAAGCCTTAACATACACTAACCCTCTTCTTGACTTGCCTCCTGGCACCATGCTCTTGCCCTAACTACATCGCTTATATAATAAAGACAAAGGTCTGGAATGCTTTACTGACCTCCTTTGCTTTCTTTGGCAATGGCTTAGTGTAATTTACCTCACACCTCCTGCACTAGTGTGGGTCCAGGACCTCTGTGTTCAGCTTGACAGAACAGCATAGATAGGCAATGTGTAAGAAAGGGTTTTTATGTTGATCAAAATCTCAGTGTCACAGGATGAAATCTTTCTGTCTCACCCCTGCCCTTAGCTGACATCTCTTGTGCACCCTCAAGTTTAACACTTCGAGGGTGGAAGAGAACAGCAGGAAAGTGACCTGAATCTGGGCTCTTTTTCCATATGCATTGGCCACTTGCTTGACCACGACATCCCTACAGGGTCTTTAGAAAAGACAAAAGCTGCAAACACAGCCTCAAATTCATAGTACCCCACCCCAAATCAGTGTCACACTCACTATATTGCCTGCACAGCCATATCACAGCTGTGACACCAACTGTGGTCTGTGGCTCAACCTGTACAAATTCCTTGTCCTTGGGGAGCGAAGAAGGAGAAGGCAGAAGGAAAGGAGTTGAGAAAATTCTGCGTGAGATGGGCCATGGTGGTCAGCCAGTCACACCCACTCTCCCCCAAGGAAGAGGAAAGCCTGAGGGTCAGATGCCTCAGCCTCAAGCCACTATGCCTACCTTCTTGCAGGATGCATGGCAGACCTCCCAGTGGTTCAACCCATCCCTAACCCTGCACATCTGCTGACACGTTGAGAGGAATCCACTTACTTGTGTCCTGATACTCATTCAAAGTAGGATAGCCCCCCAAAATGCTGCCTCCACTATCAGGACCAAAAGAAAGACAATGTCCACTTAACAAGGGAGCAGGGTGCTGGGGGAGGGGGAGGGGACCTCTGGTAGATTCCTGACAAGCTGCAATGCAAGCTTTCAGGCTCTGAGGAGTTTAGAGAGGATACGAGGTTTCCACCTGCAGAATGGTTGCACACCCCGGTGTTTTACCTAGCAGTCTGCCTTCTCTTTCTGGTAGAGCTGGGAACCAAACCCAGGGCCTTTCACATGCTGGGCAAGTGCTCTGCCATTGAGCTACACCCTCATCCCCTTTCAGGGACTGTTAATCAGTATACTCACATTCAGATTTGGGGTCCTAAATGGATACCCTGTGTGAATGGTCTTTGGGGGAGTCAGCAAGATGGCTGTGTAAGTCAATGTACTTGCTGCCACTCCTGATGACCTGAGATCAATTCCCAGGACCCACGTGGCAGAAGGAGAGGACTGACTCCTACAAGTTGTCCTCTGACCTCCACACATTCTGTGGCATGCCTGTACCCCCCTCCACACACAGAGACAAATAAACAAATGTAATTTTTTTTTAAAGTCAAAGAATGGTCTGTGAGCGTCTGTATTCCTTAGATGGACACGCAGATAAACATGAGTGGGAACAGGGCCAATAGTTGTCAGATCTTTCTCACAACTCTCAAAGCACACAATCGGAGCCGACAGAGAGCAACCCTGCTCGGGAATTGGTGTGAACATCAAGACAGACTGGAGCAGGCTGTCCCCGCTCCCCTCTGGGAAGTCCTTTCCTGTCCTGGGAATTCTGCACACACTCACTCTGCACACATTGTTAAGGACCTTTCTATGCCACGTGCCACAGATAAAACTACCAGACCATTTTGCTAGTGGGAAAGACACACTGGAGACTTTAACCTCAGCAGGGTGACTTCCACAACAATTCAGGCCCCCCCTTTTTTTTTCAAGGAGATCACAATCTAGTGAGGACAGGTAAACGAGTCGATAATTAAGGAAGGCTGAATCAGTAGTAGAGATGGGGAATATAGACAGGCCAAGGAGGATCAACCAGTGGCCGGAGATGAAGAGGACTCGGCCACAAATGGCCTTTTATACACACTGAAGATTAGGTTTTATTTTGAAATCTGTAAGGAGCCACTTAAGGCTTTTAAATGAAAGGAACAAGGAAAGTCTTCTAAAATGTGGCCAAGTTCATTGGAGTCACATTGTGGGGAATGGATCGGAGGCTACAGAAATAGAAACTGATGATAATATTTAAAAACACCCCTTATACCGGCTGCAACTGTGCTGCCAACCCCCTCCAGCTGTTCTCCAGGGACATGAGCTACTCTATGGTGGCATCTGGCTTCACTGTCCCCCCTGTATCGCCTCTCATCTTCTGCTTTAGAGGTAAAATTTCTGCATTCTTGAACTGTCTTTAATTTGTCCTCTGACTCTTTCGGTTTCTTTTGTCCTTTCTGAAGCAGGGCCTCCTTGTGTAGCCTAGATTGGCCTCGATCACACCACCGGAGCACCGGAATTCTGGCGTTTACAGACACGAGCTGAACGTACTGGAAACAAGGGGCTCTGACATGTAATGTCTGCTTCCTGATTTTTTTTTCCCCACTGCTTTGTGACTAGTTTTCCCAAACTGCCGACACCACCAGTTTCCTATCTCATGGAGTTGTTGTGAGAGAAGGAAAGTCAACATTGAGTGATCAATAAATGCCACCCTCAATATTTTTGTGGTTATTGTAAAAAAATGGGTACATTTGTGAGCTATTCACTGCCCCTCCAGCCTATTGTTTCACATATTTTTGACTACATGCCAAGACAGAAGCATTGTGCTCGGGGTACAAGGGGATGCCAGGGCACCTGGGCCAGTGGTAGCAGAGCAGGAAGGCCAGGGAGGTTCTTCTTTTAAAGCTGGGATGTGATAAGATCTGTGACTCTGGGGACTTTTTACAGTGTTGGCCAGAAGCCCCAAAAGCCAGTGTCATTTGGCCAAAGAAGCCTCAAGCCTGGGGCGCAGTGGTCTGTGATAATAATTTCAGACTCCCCTCACCCCAACTCACATTCACAGGCAGAGACCTAACAAAATAGGCTGATAATTCAGAGGACACACACAGAAGCGATTTTCCCAGAGAGAAAAGCTGGGGCCACAGGGAAAGGGAGCCTTTTACAGGGGAGACTCTGGGGAAGCCATGTCCTCATGCCCAGAACATGACATCTGTGTGGTTTCTGGCAGAGCACAGTATGCAACAAATCAGTGGCCACAGTGAATGGTTTCATTTCCCAAATGAGGTTGGGGATTGAGGGCATTTGTGTGGTGTACGGGTTGCATATATGTGGGCACATGTGTGGAGATGTTCAACTATGTTTGTGTTACATGAATGGAGAGGCTGGGGATGGCATTGATGCCATCCTTAATCACTCTCCACCTTATTTTTTGAGACTGGATCTCTCACTTGAACCCAGACTCTGATAGGACAAGTCTAGCTAGCCAGCTGGCCCTAGCCATCCCGATTTGGCCTCCTGAGTGCTGGGATTATATGTGGGCCACTGCACCAATTGGCATTTACATGGGTGTTAGAGATCTGAACTTGGATCCTTATGCTTCATCAACTGAGCCATCTCCCAGTACCCTTGAGAGTTTTTAATCACAATTTCCTTTTGTACCCTCCACTACTATTAACTGAGTGCATTGGTGGTGACTAGACCTAACCATTTAGACTCCCAGGACCAAGGAGTGTTCCATTTATGAGGACTGCATGTCATCCAGAGACATGGGTGAATTATACCCTACTTCTGGGGAAAGAGGTTGACTACAGAAGGTGGACATTTTTGAAGGGATGTTTCTAGATCTGGACCAACTAAATGGGTACACTGTGCAGGATACATGCAAATTTTGCAACCCAGCACACCCTTCTGATGAAGTACCTCCAAATGTGGCTAAGTTGGCATGCCCATCCTGCCTGCAGACCTAGGACCCAGCTTTGACGGCCTAGTCTCTCCCTAGCTAGTAAACAGAACTATGGAAATCTAAAACAGAAGGTAACTGTGGAAATGAAGTTTACCTACTATATGGAAATTCCTAGGGACAGAGAAGACTTCTCTTTTCCTGAGTAGCATCCCATGGGGACATTAGCCTTACAGTCACTATGAGTATTTGTGACAGAAGGTTATAGTACCGAAGGCAGAGCAGGGAGGTGGTAAGAAGGCCATAGGGACACAACTTGAGCTAAGTCTCACCTGAGTGTCCTATCTCTGCTCTTCTTGTGAGTGAAGTCAAAGGATCTCCTTGCTGAAGGCCATGCTGGCCTCAGATTCCAGACATAGCACAAGAATTTGTAGCAGAAACAAGAGTACTTTTTTACTTTTAACAATATCTTTTCATAAAACCTGCTATGTATCAAGAGCTTTATAAGACATGGTCATAGACAGATGTCTTTTGATCTCATTGCCTCTTTAATAAGGCAGGCAGGATTTACACATCTGTCTTCATTTTATACATGGAATTGGGCTTGGAGAATGTCTACTTTGCCCTAAACACTAAGTCAGTAATCACTGAGGGAAAGCCTAATCCCAGGTCTCTTGGGGTTTGGGGTTTTTTGTTTTGTTTTGTTTGTTTATTTGTTTGTTTTGTTTTGGAGACAGGGTTTGTCTGTGTAGCCCCCACTGTCCTGGAACTCCTTCTGTAGACCAGGCTGGCCTGGAACTCACAGAGATCCAACTGCCTCTGCCTCCTGAGTACTGGAATTAAAGGCGTGGGTCACCATACCCTATAAGCAGTTCTCTAATGCTAAGCAAGAGTTGCAGTAAAGAGGGGCACAGACCCAGCCCTCACAAACTGTGGCTCCTGCCCTCAGTTCTGCAAGTAAAATGAGATCGACGTGGACTAACCCACCCGGTGCCCTCACAGCTTCAGAATCTTTCTCTACACAGTGCCTGGGTTTCAGACCCTGAGCCCTGGTGCAGTTGGGTCTGCGGGAGGAGAAAGGACTGTCTGAGACAGCTGTGAGGCAGTCATGCAAGAGAGATCATTGTCCCTGCGGTTTCATTGATTTTTGTGGAAAGGGAGTCTGTGATCTTAGTTGCAAATATTTATGCTTCAAGGAGAGAAACTTGGGAGTCTCGCTCATGTCATTAGGCCACTCTCTCCCATCGACCTCCTTAATTCAGCGAGTCCTCCCCTGTGGCTCCAGCCTCTGTCAATCCTCCCTTACTCAGGGCAGGGCTGTGTGGGGTCCTGTATTGATGAGCACAGCCTCCAAAGCCCGAATAGAGGAGTAAATTACAAGTGATGTCACTTACAAGAGGGGCAACTCCCTGTGCAAGGAGACACTTCATAGTTTGACACACACACACACACACACACACACACACACACACACCTCAGCAGGGGGCTTTCTGGACCCTCTTCTGTCTTCTCAGACACCTGTCCACATGGTACCCAAGATTTACAGAGCTCAGCTTATCTGTCTGCATGAGCCTTTCCAAGTCAGCTGGGCCTCTGCTGAAGGAAACACTGCATGAGGCTCAGTGATGTCCAGGTTGTAGATTTAGTGGAGACACAGCTGAATCCACACTCCAAAATGCCAATCTGGGGTCCCACTTGCCAAAGCCACCCTCCCCAAAGGTCAAGACTGTGCCTTATATATCTCTGACTACGAATTATAGCCAATAGCTACAGCTCTATACACAGTTTTGTTTTGTTTTGTTTTTCTTTTTTGTGGCAATAGATGACTTACTTTGCTGTCTGGGTCTTTAGGCCAATCTTGATTCAAGTCCAAAATTTGAATTTGCAATTCCTTCAGGCCTCCAAGAACAAAGAGCATAAGATGCACACACACACAGACATTGGATAATGTCCAATCTGATCCCCAGTACCCAAATAAAAATTCTTTATATTAGTAAAATTGCTTGGCAATTCTCAAAGCCCTTTTATTTGATCCAGCTAGTCATCCCTAAAACCACAAACTTAGCACAGACAGGGAAACGACTCAGAGAAACAGGGAAGCGACACACAGAGACAGGGAAATGGCACAGAAAGACAGGAGAATGATGCACAGAGAGACATTGTAATTTGCCCAAAGTCACACAGCTGAGTCCAGAGCTCTTCTCTTTGCACCTGTAGCAAAGGCACATTTTTATCCATTTTCTCAGGGCCAAGGAGGGTACTGGAGAAGGAAGAAACTGACACTAGGATGTGGCAAATCTGAGGAAGTAATGGAGCAGGGAGATGGCAGTTATCTCTGAGTTCCTCTCATTTCCCAAAACCTCCCCCATACCAGGCCCCACACCGCACTTCCAGGGAGGAGGGGTTCCCAGATTTGACAACAACCTCAAAAGTGTGTGTGACATGATGGATAATGAGCTGTGACTCTGAGAGATAAGCTCTCAGTGGGAACCAGAGTTTGATCAACTATGCTAATTAAAATGGAATGACTGTTCCTGTCCAAGAATAGAAAACAATACAAATCACTGTCATTTTGGACAGTGTTGAGAAATCCTGCAGTGAAAGCCAGACATGGTGGTGTGGTGGTGCACTCTGGAAATCCCAGCACTCAAGAAGTTGATGAGGTACAAGCAGTTGAATGAGGCGTTTAAGGCCAGCCCAGCTATACAGGGAGTAAGACCAGGGTGGGCTGTGCAAGGCCCTATCTCACAAAGACAATATAGCAATTTATTTCAAAGACATGTACAATTGGTTAATATTTTAAATGGCAATTTCTCTGGGTTTGTGATGTTTATGGTTATTTGGTGACTTTAAAAATATATTATTTTTTCTTTTTGAGACAAGTTGTCCCTATGTAGCTCAGGCTAGCCTCCAACTCACAACCTCCCTGGTTCAGCAGAAACTTGAGTATCTGCACATTCCTGTTGTTTGGCCAGCTTCCTGTGTCTGAAGCAGAACTGTCAGGCAAGGAGTGTGTGTGTGTGTGTGTGTGTGTGTGTGTGTGTGTGTGTGTGTGTGTGATCACACATGGTGCATGTGTGTAGCTTAGAGGACAACTTTTCAGTAATCAGTTCTCTCCCTCCACCTTGTTTTGAGGCAGGGTCTCTCTTGTTGTTTGTTCTGATATGCTATGTACTCTGGGATAGCTGGCCCTCAAGCTTCCAGCCCATTCTCCAATCCACAGCCCCTTTTCTCCTTAGGAGTGCTGGGATTGCAGGTGCACTCCACTGGGTCCAGCGTGTCACCCGGCTTTCCTAGGATAGAACTCAAGCCAGAAGGCTTGCCTAGCAAGCTGAGTCACTCTTAGCTCTTGCTCCCTGCCTCCCCCGCCCTGTACTCAGCCTCACATTATGCAGACAAGCCTGTTCATTTCACCTATAGAGGACAGTTACTAACAGTACCCAAGTTCTTTTAAACCTGTGAGTCTGAATGGAGTCTTCCCTGTGGTTCCCAGGAAAGGAAGGGTAGGACTTTCTTCTCTACTGTGTCTGGGTGATGCTTAGGGTTGTGGTGAGATGCCAAGGCTCCACCCCAGCCAGCAGAGAAGTTGGTTGCCCAGGTTTGGCCTGTGGAAACAACCCCACAGCCTTACAAATCCAGCCTTAAATTTCACACTGCCTATGTGGCTGGGGCTCTCATCTGGCCATGGAGCAGACCAGCCTGGGCTGCATTCTGTGTGACCAGAAACTTCTCATGCAGTATACCCACTGGGGAAGTCTGCAGACATCACAAGTGTGCAAGACCCTTAGGTCCTGAAGGAAGTAGATACACAGGTGTAGAGAGCCACCTCGAGTGTGCAGAGAGGAACTTCTGTGTGAAGGGATATGTGTTTGCCCGGAGACAAATCTCAGGGCTTCTACCCAGGCAGACAGATTCAGGGAAGCAGAGTTTGTTGTGGGACCTAGAGCCTGCCTGACCTAATCAAAGCAAGGACCTTATTTGGAAAGGTTGTGAGAGGTGTGGCAGGCCCTTCATATGACCCTGTTTGAAACAGCCCTCTTCTTACTTGCCTTGCACAGCTTCATTAAAGACTAAAGCACTCCCTACAGGGATACCCTGAATTCGGACTCCTCAGGTCAGGTCTGCCAAACCTAGAAGATGGGAAAAGCATGGAGACTGATACTATTTGCCTTCCCACCTTAGACAGTGTGTTCTCCTGATTTCCAAAGAGTGGACACCCTTCTCCATCAGTGCCGCTCTCCGAGCACGCCTGGGACTGGCAGGTCCACCTGACTGACAGAGAAGAGGTGATCCAGGACAGTGGAGGCATCTTAGTTTGCCCAATATTGCCAGGTTTCCCAGGAAGTGGGGTTTCTCATGCTTGGACAGAGACAATGCCAGGCAAACAGGATGCTGTTTACCCTAAGGCATTTAGATCACTGGTAATAAAAAGCTAATGGGAAAACAAATCTAAATATCACCACTTGCCTTCAGGAAATCCCATGTTACCAAGAACACAGCTCTGTATCAACTCACTCTGGGGAGCATGGAGAGAGCAGATGTCTTTACCTTTGCCTTCCCAGCCTGCAGGCTCAGCTCTTTGTGGGCAGGCTTGCAAGTGACAACTAACCCAAGGACTTGGTTTTCTAGAAAGTTGAGCAGGTGACAGGTACATTGTTCTGTATATAAACATGCCTGGTAGGGACAATAAACGACGCTCAAGTTTAAAAGTTAGCAAGGCTCCCCTGGGAATACCTGGTTTCCCTTGCCGGATACGAATTTCACACAAAATCGATTGTGCAAAATTGAGTAAATGTTTTGTTTCAAAGGATTAGGAGAGATGGTTCCATAGATAAAGTGCTGACCATGTCTTAGTTTGTTTTCCTGTCACTATGATAAAAACTCCCTGACGAAAGCAACTTAAGCGGAAGAGAGTTTGTTCTGGCTCAGGGTCCAGGGAAACCAAGGCTGCAGGGACTTGGGAAAACTGGTCATGTTGAATCCACAATGGGAAAGCAGACAGTGATGATGCATGAAATGGAGAAAGCACCCTGCAGTCCAGGATCCCCTGCCAGACCCTTCCCCATCTATTAACATAGAGATAAGCCCTCACCCGCAGGCATGTCTAGAGGCCCACCCCCTAGGTGAGCCTATACTCACTCAAGTTGGCAATTAACACTAATAAGTCTCACAAGCATGAACTCTTGGGATCAATTTCCAACACCCTCTTAAAAGAAAAAAAAAAAAAGTCTTGTGATCTCAGTCTTGGAGAGGTTGAGCTATGTGGCTCCTTAGGGGCTCACCAGCCAACCAGCCTACCCTAACCTATGAGCCTTAGATCCCAGTGAGAAACTCTGTCTCAAAACAAGGTGGGCAGCTCCTGAGATGGACTTCTGGACTCTATACACACACACAAATATACACCATCTCACACACACACATTCACACACTCACACTCATACACACACACTCTCTCTCACACACAAACACAAACACACACACACACACACACACACACACACACACACTGTTCTAAAGCCTGAGGAACACTGAGATGGGCAAGCAGATAAAGGTGCTTGCTACCTAAGTCTGAAGACCTGTTTTCTTTCTTTTTTTTTTTAATTTATTTTATATAACCAAGTCCATTTAAATGAAAACAAACATTTATAGACAATCTTTGGGAATTTGGGCGTCGTTCTTTCCAAACTACTTCCTGCTGGTAAGGGGCGCTGTCATGGGGGATTCTAAGAAGATACAGAAATCCTGGCCTGAAGACTTGTTTTCTATTCCTGGAAACCACATGGTAGAAAAAGAGAACCTATGCCCGTAAGTTGTCCTCTAACACGTGTGCATGATGACATATGCACTGGTGTACACACACACACACTTTTTTTTTAAGACCTTAGTTTAATTTCTATCAGGTCCCTGTTGTGCTAACAGTAGAAGCCCCATCTTTTCTTCAAAGGTGACATCTAAATCTGAGTCAGGTATGGGAAGTGCCTGGTCAGAGTGCGGCAGCGGCATGGACTGCTAGTAAGAGAACATCAAGTTCTTCACATACATCCATCTTAGTAAGAAGTTAGCACCATTTTTTATCCCCATTTTACGGATGAGGTAAAGAGAAAGTAAAGGGTTGTAGGGATAGGAAGAGGCACAGTGAAGTCTAAAATCAAAGACCCAAGGCTAGAGCTGTCACCAAATACCATTCAGCCAAGACTGATGGCTGTGTCCTAACCTGGGTGAACAGGACAGAACAGTGAAGAAAGCAGATGGATGTCCCAAAGGAGGGTTGGTTAGGCTAATTCCAGCTACTTTCTGCTCACAGCACCCATGATGCATGCTCTCCATTTCATGGTCCCAGACAGCACTTCCTTCAGACTGTGTTTTCTCCTGCTCCTGTCCTAGCGTCTAGTAACTGTCATCTTGTTCCACATTTCCTCTAGAAAAACGTGTGTTCATTTCACCGACTGCTGTGTTATACTAGAGGGAAACTTCTGGGCTGAGGCGTCCCTCCCACCCTCTCCCATCTGCTCTCAGACCCACAGCAGCACGCTCTCACCCTCCCCATCCCCCCACCCCCCCAACCACCCTCCCACCCCCGCAAGCTCCCAGAGAACAAACTTTGTGCTACTTCAGGCACAACACTCAAGCCATTACTGCTTGGGGGCCTGGCTCACAGAACCCACTGGACACCTAGCTCACATGAGATATAGTTCTTAGAAAGCTAGAAGCCTCCTGGGAAAACATCCCATCTTACCTTAATTTACAGAGAAGGGTCATGAGCCCAGAATGGAGACAAAGTGTTAATGGCCCCCTGATTTGTAGCTAAAGGAGGACTTAAAATCAGAGAGAAGGGATGTTTAGTCCTGTCTTCTGGGTGGCTATTCTTGAGTCCATCCCTTCCTTGTACTCTTGGTTCACTGATGGACCTTAACCTATACTCACTGTCATATAGAAAGAGCAGAGGTTATGATGCCCATAGACCACACCCAGTCCTACCACTTGGCATTGCATGCCCCTGGGTAAGTAAAGACTTACTTTCTTCATCCATGAGGTGGACGGGACAACAACACTGTGATTCAGTGAACTGAATTTTGTGGAGATTCAGTGAACTGATGAGTTCATGCTTTTAGCACACTTGTTTCCCTTCCTTGCATCCCAGTATTACATTAAAAAAAATAAAAAATCCTAATCCTCTAGTGTACAATCAAAGCTATGGCTGTGACTCTGTACAAGATGAAGGGTGGAAGAGATAAGCTAGCTAAAGGGTAAATCAAGGAAGGGATGAAAGGTACGTGGAGTGCTTTTTGTCAAAGCCGCAATGCATACTTGGAAGTTGAAAAAGAAGGGTGAGTTACCGGAGTGTATTAGGAGAGTTTTCCAGGAAAGTATTCCCCAAGTCCCTTCGTAAGGCAGCCTCCATCTTTACCCTGTGTTCCTTTTCTGCTGTGTTTGCTCACAGCATAATACCTGATACATTTGTCCTGCAGTAGAAGGTAAGCGCTCCCTGGGAGCATAGAGTGCTCAGAATGGGAGGAGGGACCATGTCTAACAAAGTGACAGACACAGTGGACTGGCTAAGATTCTGGTTTCTAGAGGCAGGAGCAGCCTGTTGTTCAGAGCTGGGGAGGGACTGCCTTGTCTGGAAGGGCCACATTCCTGACCATTGGCTGGTTCCTTTCATTTTCATTCCATCTGGTGAGCCCAAAGAGACAGGTCTCCACCCACTCTAGACTTTGGGTGCCTAAGTTGGCTCTTGACGTGTGGATTATCAGAAGTCACAGAGAGCTCTCAGGTGCATCCAGTTGTGTTGCATATTGGTCCAGCAAAGTGTTAGAGAATTGTGTGTGGCTCAGAGCTTTCAGGTGCATGATTCAATCACCAAAAGTCTTTTTTAGTTTGTGTTGGATAGTGAGATGAACGATGAGAGCCTTCACCCATAGAACTGTCTGCAGCATTAAAAAAAATGCTTCATATATATATATGTATATGTGTGTGTGTATATGTATACACACACACACCTCCCTGGTGACCAGGAATGTACCCCTCTAAGATGGGAGTTGGCTGGAAATGCTTTCAAAAAAAAATAAAATAAAATAAAAGAAGAAGAAAATCAGCGCTTGTCCTATTGCGCAGTTTGACGGTAGGAGGCGCTGTTGATACAAAGTCGATCAGTAACCCGTTGACTCCATTACAGGGACTGCAGACTGTTTATAGCTGGCAAGTCCCGATTCTGAGTAATTAGCAGTTGTGCCAGGAGAAGACTGTGGCTCTCTCCGTTTGAAGGGTGATCTTTTCCTTGGCATCCTATTGGCTCGGGCTAGCTCTCTTTTTACAAAATTGTCTCATTATTATTTTGCACTTTGCCACACATTAGCCTTGCTCCTGAAGAAGTTATCGATTTCATTTTCTCAAGGACAAACACTTGGTGTCCTAAGAATCCTTATGTTGGAATGTTGACCTATCTGGAATGAGGGAACCCAAGTCTCACTCACTAGCTTGAAGGCAATCTAGACGAAGTAGGGTCAAATGCACCCCTTCCAAACGACCTTAGGAGGGCTGCAGAGGAAAACATTGAGAAAAGTGCTCTTGGAGTCTCCTGTAATCCCTGGGGAAAAAAGCTACCCCTACAAGTGCACAAAAGTAGGTGGGTTTTCAGGAGAGTGTAGAGGTTGGTCCTCAGCATTTCATAACCCTGACATAGTAATGCTTGCTTATAATCTCAGCACCTAGGGGGTTGAGATAGGGGTTATCAGAAGTTCAGGGTTATCCTTGGCTACAAAGTGAGTTCAAGGCCCACCTGGCATACTCTAGACCTTTTGTTTTGTTTTGTTTTGCAGTCCAAAGTCTAAAGGATAGCTAGCCACGCAGGCACCTGGTATTAGAATGGTGCATATCCAGATGTTTGGTCCTTACAGCCTGAGGGATGAACAAGGATACCTTTCTTACCTCCAACCCTTCACCCTCTCTCCATCAACCAGCCTCCAAGGCTAGCTCAGCTTCACCAGATCCTGCATGGGTTACTTTGGGACGCCCAGGTCGCCACAAGGATTGATAAAATGCCCACATGGTTGGGGCTACGCTGATATTCTAATCTTTTCTGGAGTCTGGAACCTTCACTGTCCTGGGCAGGCTTCTAGTTCTTCTGCAAAGGAAGACAATAAGTCCCCAGACAGTTCAGGTACTTGTCACTGTTCAAGGTCCTTGAGACTCAGGGATCCAGGCTCAGTCGATGTCTCAGGACCCTCATCTCCCTGCACCCAACAGCATTCATGGAGGCACCAGCGAGTGGCTGGGAGACAAAGGTGGCTTTCACCCAGAGCCAGCCGAGAGGGGATGGCTGTGGCATGGTCTGTAGCCCCGAAGCAGGGTGCTGTCCTGTGACTCTGAGCTCAAAAATGTGTGAAATTTCTTTTTGCTGGGCATTTTACATCAAGCGGAACCTGTTCTCAGAGAAACATTCCATTTCACAGACCCTAATGGTTTTCCTCTGTGCCGATGCATTAATGAGGCTCCGGCTCATTCTAATCAGAGGGAAGCCATGCAGATAATTGCCTGAATTTTTAATTCAGGGTTATGATAGGAGAATCAAAGTCACACTGCGGTTGCTGAGGCTGTCTTTGGTTCCAGGCCATTGACTTTTGCAATTTTCTTTGATTTCCCCCTCCCTGTCTCTTTCTCCGACTCCGACTCCCACTCCCACCCCACCTCACCGTGTCTCTCTCTCTCTCTCTCTCTCTCTCTCTCTCTCTCTCTCTCTCTCTCTCTCTCTCTCAGCTCCTGGAGGCAGTTTCAAGTTGGGTGGCATAGAGGAAAAACAGGGGCAGCCCTTAGGATCTTTCTTCCTCCTCTTTTTTTTTTTTTTTAATTCCCCCTCCCCCACCACTGAAGGAGTCCATCTCTAATACACCTGTCACCCCAGGGCTGGTTCTGGGAGAGTGCCCTGCCACTGGCCGCCCCACTCAGGGTCTCCGTGCTCATAAGCGAAGACAGGAAATCTGCCCCAGGAGAGGACCTCCCTTGGCAATTTACTTTTCATTTCATCTCAGATTTTAGGGAAAGAGAGTGTGACCTGAGGGGGGAGGGGCAGGGGACAGGCGCTCAGAGAATTGTCTTTGCCAAGACTGTGGGCTCCAGCCTGATGCTGAGGTGTGAGGACATGCAGGATGCTGGGGTCCTCTCTGAACACCTTTCCCTCCTGGGTTAGAACCTTAAAAGACTTTCAGAACTCTAGGGAAGCACCAGTGACTGGATGAGGTGAAGGCAGATTGCTTGTGTTATATATGCCACTGCCCTGCACTCTTAAAACATCCAGGGGTGGTACAGATGGGGTCCCAGGACGATGGCCAGCTGACCCCACTGTCTGGAACCTGGGCCTGCTACAGATTTTGCTAGGGAAGAGAATCAGCCTTCTTGGCCCAGCTCCAAAAAGGCAAGCTGGCTCTTCCAGAACAATGACTATTCCTGAAAAGGACATGTCTTCTCCCAGCATTCCCCACAGCCACGCTACCAACAGATGTTGACACTTGGAGCCAGTTGCAGCAGTGAGCCTTTCCCTTGCACCTGGGCACTGAACCCACGCCCACAGCTCATGTGGCCTTTGGTGCAATCTGTATCTCCACATCAGGCTCTATGATGGGCAGGAATCTTAAGAGATGGATATTTACACTGTGTTAGCATCTCCTAGCTGCCAAGGACTTCCCATGCCATCTGGTCATTAACTTCTCACAAATACTTTGTGAAGAAGACATGACCTTCTTTACCACCAGGAAGTGGGTAAATCAGCAGGAGACAGAAAAGTCCTGCTACTACCTGCATCTTACTTCCCAAACGGAAGATGGTATTTGTTGGTTTGCTTTTGCCCTTTTGTTTCAGGAGAATACAGAAATACCTTTTAAAGGGATTGCATTCCCAGGACGTAGCAACGGCACTGCCGACAGTTTTTCCCATTGCAAGATTGCAGACATTATGAGGGGCAGTTGCCTTTATTATCCCTACGGGGCTTTCTTTTCCTCAATCAGATGTGGCCTCATGCTTGAATAACATCCGTGTCGGAGAATGCCAAAGCAACTTCAGACATATGCTGCCTTTGTTCAGATATTAGGGACAAAGGGGAGGAGCCTGCCACCTATTTGAGACCAGGGGACTTCACCCAAGTTCTGCTACTATACAAGAGATATTTGTACACCTCTGCCGACATTTTTTACTATTGCTGCTGGCTTGTTCATTTTGTTTTGTTTGAGTCAAGGTTTCACTGTGCCCCTGCTTGGCCTAGAACTCTCTATGTAGGTTAGGCTGGCCTTGAACTCACAGAGATCCACCTGCCTATGCCTGAGTGTAGGATGAAAGGAGTGCCCCACCAGGTCCTGCTCTATCAGAATTTTTAAATAAAATGAGTTGTTTGGCTTGTTGCCGTAAACATGTAATCCCAACACTGAAAGGACTGAGGCAGGAGAATAGCGGGTTTGCATGCAGCCTAGGCTACAGAGTGAGACCTTGCCTGCCCCGAAATAAATAAATAAATCAAAGTAAGAACAAGCTGCTGTGGTGCTTCATATCTGTAAGCCCAGAGCTCGGAAGGATGAAGCAGGTGGATTGCTTTGAATTCCAAGCCAGCCTGGAATTATCAGAGTCTTAATAATAATAATAGAGAAATTAAAATTAGTTTTCATTTCTCTTTTAAAAGGGGACATTTTAAAAGCACCTTTAGGTGGAGTTAGGGCTTCCCTCAATCAGCAAACATTTAATCAGCACTAATTAGATTCCCAGTTGTACCAGGCCCTGAGGCTGCTGGGAGGGAAGATGAGGTCCTGCTCTACATTTAGTGGGGCAAATGGGTGGGTAAATCCTTATCCTATTGGAAGAAGCCGTGGCAGGCAAAAGTACAACCTACTATGAACACTGAAAGGACGTTCTGCAAACAAGCTGACAAAACACTGTAAACTCCAGCAAAACTGAGTCACAGCTAGAACCCTCGTCCCTGTGCTCAGGGTATATCCATTCAGGGATGAGCAAGCCCATTCTAAACTTTGCCCCCTTTGCCTCCAGAGCCAGCTTTCTCCTGGCTCCCTAGAGACCAGGCTGCTCCCCAGATCCTGTGCACTCCAGTCCTGTGAACCCGGAGTTAATGATTAACCCCAGCGTCGGTGCTGTGGCTGGAGGCCGAAGCTTCCTTAGGGTGAGCCAGGCAGCTCAGTCTTGGAAACTGCCCGGGTTCTTGGCTCTGCTCCAGCCCGGCACAGGCCGGAGACAGATCCAGCTCCCACACCCACAGGCAGTACCTTCTCAAAGTCGTCTGGAACCTCAACGACAGACCGGACGGACGTGTAGTCTCTGGCCATCCTGGAGCAAACCTAAGGCGCTGGGGCCCACTGAAGGGTGTGTGTGAAGAACGGAATCTTGGGACAGATTCCAGTTCTGCTACTAACTAGTTGGGTGACCATGGGGGCATTCTCCTTGCTCCTTTGGGGCTTCAAACTCCTCATCCGTAACAAAAGAAGACCGTGACCAGATTGGGCCCTGTCTCGTGCTTTTGCACGGGCTGAGCTGTCACCCAGGCCTGGTATGTTCTATTTCTCCTGTTTTTGCACTCATCCCCCAGGGTATAGCTAAGGAGTCACCATCTGCAGAAACCCATCCTTGGCCTTCTCCCCATGCTCCTCCCCTTAGCCTCAGGGTGCTGCTTCCCTTTTCATAAATTAGTCTGTATCACTTGTAGTTGTCCCTAGCTAGACTGAGCATGAAGAAGTTGTTTGCCTCTTCTACCCCAGCATTGTGTCTGGCAATTAAATGTGGGCTCAGAAATGTCAAGTTTCACCCGTTTATAACTGTCTCCATCAGTGGTATCCACTTTATTATTTTTTTATTTCTCTTACGTATATGAGTGCTTTGCTTTACCTGCAAATATGTCTGTGCAGCATATTTGTGCCTGGGTCCCAAGGAGGCCCGAAGAGGGTGTGCCTTTGTGATGTACCTTGTGGGTGCTGACAATCAAACTGTGTCCTCTGAAAGGGCAGCCATTACTCTTGACCACTGATCCTTCTTTCCAGCCTCTGTTTATCTTGTCTTTTATCTTTTATCTTTACTTCTTTGGTCTATGTCTCTCTTTCTACTTTATCAAATTAATCCTATTTCCTTTTGGTTTGGAAACTCTGCACTCCATTTCTTGTCTGTATTTTCTAAGGTGGGAACCCTTGAAATATTAACATAAATGCTTAGCAGTAGTCTAAAGTTGATATCTCCAACTCTTTTGCCCCCAAATATAAAAGCCTTAGAATAAGTTAGTCATCCCCAAGTCTGCACCATGCCTTGGGTCTTCAGTTTCATTTTATTTTTATAACCAACAAAATTATTGTATAAAATCATTTCATAGTCGGTTTAAAATATAAATGTATGAGTATACATTTGTTTTATTTATTTTTGTTTATGTTGCTTCTTACAATGCCATTCCATATAGGTTCAGTTGTCTTCATGAAACACACCCTTTAGTAATCCTCTCATTGGAGGACTGCAACAGATAATCTCTTCTTTATCTGAAAAATACCATTATATTGTCCTCACTCTTGACCAATATCTTAGCCAGGCATGAATTTGTACATTAATAACAATTCTTCTTGTACATTTTAAAGATCACTGCCACTGGCTTGTAGCATCTTTAATAGCTGATAAATCTGCTGTCAATCTGACATTGCTGCATTAGATATATGCTTAGAAGCTGAGTGTGGTGGGCACACCTTTTATCCCAGCAGTCAGGAAACAGGCAAGTGGATCTCTGTGAATTAGGGCCTACATACAGAGTTCCAGGCCAGCCAAGCTACACATTGAGACCCTACCTCAAATATATACGTTGAAATCCTAGAAAGGTGGTGGTGGTGCACTCCTTTAATCTGTGGAAAGCAGAGGTAAGTGGAGATTTGTAAGTTCAAGGCTAGCCTGGTCTATAGAGTGAGATCCAGAACAGCCAGGGCTACACAGAGAAACCCTGTCTAAAAAAAAAAAAAAACAAAGACAAAAGCCAGTTGGGTGTTGGTGCATGCCTTTAGTCCCAGCACTAGGGAGGCAGAGGCAGGTGGATCTCTGTGACTTTGAGGCCAGCCTGGTCTACAGAGGGAGTTCCAGGACAGGCTCCAAAGCTACAGAGAAAACCTGTCTCGAAAAAACAAAAAGCAAACCTTGGCTTGAAAAACATATATGTGTTCTCTGCATAGCATAAGCTGGCCTTGAGCTCAAGGCAATCCTCCTGCCTCAACCTCTCAGGTTCTGGGATTATAAGCATGAATCATCTGTTTTTAGGGTTTGTTTTGTCTCTGTTGTTTCTGCTGCTTCGTCGTGTTGTGTCCAACTGAAAAGTTATGTTTATTTTTGCTGCATGGGACTCAGTCCATTTCTTGAGTTCTATCACATCATTTTTTATTTTTATTTTTTTAGTTTGGAAGCCAGAGTTATTTTAAAATTGTCCCCTGCACTTTTTCTCAATGTCATCTATTGGAACATCTATCAGAAGAACACTGGGCCTTCTCATTCTGTCCTTCCTATCTCCTAACTTTCTTCTCATGATGTCCTCCTCTTTAATCACCGTGCTTTATCTGAGATGACTTCTTCAGGTTCATACTTCATATCATCAGTTCTTGCAATGGTGCTTTTATACTTTTTTTAAGATTAAAAAAATATGCATGTGTGTCAGTGTGTACATGTATATGTGCATCTGAGTGAAAATGCCAAAGGAGGCCAGAAGGGGGCATCCTATGGAATCAGAAGTGATTATGAGCCACTCAGACATAGACAGAACTCAGATCCTCTACAGGGTCTCATCAAGTTGTCTGGGCCTCTCTTGAGCTCATTCTGTAGTTCAGGCAGGCCTTGAACTTTGAATCCTTCAGCCTTACCCTCTTCACCATAAGACACACTTTTTTAAAAAAAAATTGTTTTGTTGCCAGGCTGTGATAACACATGTTTTTAACCCCAGCACTCCGTAGCAGAGGCAGGTGGATCTCTGTAAGTTCAAGGCCAGCCTGATCCACAGAGTGAATTCCAGGACAGCCAAGGTTACACAGAGAAACCCTGTCTTGAAAACCAAAATAAAACATTCTTTTGTTTCGTTTTTCAGAGAGGGCCTTGTAACCTAAGTTAGTCTGTGTTGTATAACAGTTTCGTTTGAGACCGAAGTAATCTATCCCACAGGAAGGCTCCTTAAACGGGAAGGTAAACAAGTAAAAAAAAAAAAAAAAAAAAAAAAAAAAAAAAAAGCTTCAGGAAGTCCCTGAAACTGAACAGAGTCACTACTCCTCTCCCTGTCTGAGTAGGCAAGAAAAGTTAGAGTCTCTTAGAGACTGGGCAAGAGAGCAGCCAGCAAGACCCGCAGACCAGTGGGACTGCTAAGAATCCCAGAGTAGCCCAGCTGCAGACATCAGAGCAGCTGCCTGGGAGAACTGAAGCCAGCCAAGCTGCCTGGAAGGTTTAGAACAGAGTTACTTAGAAAGAACATACTCCAACCTGTTGAGCTACCTGCAGGCTATGCATTGTTCCCAGCTTTGTGCTGGGGTGAGCCTTGGTGATGAAACTCTTTCAAGTTATTTGTGCTCCTGTAAGTAACTCCTCACCCTATTCCTGTAAGGAACCCTAATAAAACTCATGGTTTACCAAACTGCACTTTGGTGGTATCCATACTTTGGTCTGCTGTGGCCTCACTATCTGGGGTGTGTTGCATCTCCCTAGGAAAAGTTTTGCTACACAAAATGCAGTGTTTGAAACCCTTCAGCCCCAACCTCCTCAGTGCTAGGATTAGAGGTGCATCTACCACCTCCAACAAAGTCTCGCCGACTCTTTCTTCATCTGTAACTGTTCATCATCTTGCTCATCAAGAGGTTGGAGTTTGAATAACTATACTTTCACTTTAAGATGTTTCCCTTTTCCATGGTTTTCCTTTTTACTATTCTGTCCTTGCCTTGTTTCAAATATTTTAAACACATACATTTTGCAATCTTTCTCAGAATACTCTGTCTCTGCAATTCTGTTGATGATGATGATGCTCTGTTGACTCCCAACTGTCAGAGTGCTTGTTCCTGGTATATTTGGTAATGAGAGGGAGGGAGGGAGAAAGGAAGGGAGGAATAGGAGAGTTCTGCCCATGAGCTACCCTTCCAGCTCAGCCCAGTTTGTGATTTCCCGTGGGTTCTTCTTTAGCAGGCACCTTCAGCACTGTTTCACTGATTTTTGGACCCTGGGGAGTTTAGATATATGAACTAATTGCTTTACTACCCCGCCTGGCAATTGTGAGTCAAATGCCACACATTCAATTTAGATGGGTCAAGGTAGATTTTTCTTTTTCTTTTGGCTCAGTATCTGTTTTTCTACTTGAGTCCTGAGAATCAAGGTTTCTAGTATGTTCCCCATGCTGGGGTAGTTTTCCAGTCTCAGTCCTTGTAATCCAGGCCTTGTCTCCACTCCTCTCTGTCCTTAGAGTTTGTCTTCTGTGACCCTGTTGAGTATTTAAAACTTAACTTCTAGGGCTGGAGAGATGACTCAGGGGGTAAGAGTGTGTACTGATCTTGCAGAGGACCCGAGTTCAGTTCCCAGCACCCATGTCTCTCAGCTCACACACACACACACACACACACACACACACACACACACACACACACTTAAAAAATAACTTTAAAAATCTTAACTCTTAACTACCATAACCTGTCTCTGAATCTGAGACCCATCTTCCTTCTTCCCATTAATAACGTATTTGGGGAAAAAAAAATCTTGTGTTGTTTTCCTGAATCCAGACTTTTATAACAGGAGCAAGCACAGCAGAAGTCTCCAGACATCTGCTAACATATGACCTTCTAGTTCTGCAGTCTGATTTTTCTTATGTGCAAAAAGCAGTTTAACATCAGAAATAGCTCTTCCTGTGGAGAGATGGAAGGTCTGGTGACTCTGATGAGCTCCCGTGAATGGAGGGTGACATAATAAACACCACAGACCAAGCTTCTCTCCAGCTATACTGGGGCAACGGACATAGACTGTGTAGTGGAGAACCACATAACTTTGCAAAAGAACTTTCCACATGAAAGTTTTGTGCCTTGTGATTTCTCTCTAACAATGCTAACATCATCCCCTCCACTCCCTGCTAATCTTAAAACGGGCTTTGGAAATGCCCTAGGCCACTGGAGAGAGACTGAAACATGGTCCTCAGAAAACAAATCCATGCTTAAGAGACCGAAGATGCGCTGCCTAAACTGAAAACAGGATAACCATTTGCCTCACTGTAGGATGTGGTTCACACCATCTTGAAACTGCCCAACAGCCCATTTTTCCTAGGTGCCCAGGGTGAACATGGCTTGCCCATGAAAACCGTCTGTTGGAATCCATTCTTTGGGAAGATGTTTTGCTGTTCAATCTAAAGATTGAAACCAGGCTTTCCACACGCCAGGCAAGCACCCTACCACCAGAGAGCTACATTCCCATCTCAGTTTGGTCCCATTCTGCACACACTGACTGAGTTCTTGCTGCATCCTCCTGTCCTGTGCCATGCCCTGGGGTCATGAAGCTGAGCGGGGAGGAGGTCTCTGCCCTCACAGAACCTACAGGCTGAATGTTATCAAACATGGGTAGAAAGTGAAAGCTGTTATGAGCTTTCATTTTTCTTTTTATTTCCACTTACTCACCAGGTTAGAATCTGTGACGCAAACCTAAACGGTGCCCTTGGATCAGCCCCACTGCCATTTCTGCGGCCCTTAGGACTTCAGGCTGAGCTGGCAGGGGCTCCTCCCTTCCTGAGTCCTGGAGCACCTCTATCGCTCTTCTCCTGGAACACTTTCATTTTTCACCCTGTGTTATCATTGCTGATATACATCTGCTTTGTCTCTACTCCAGAGCTGTAAGCTCCCTGAAGGTAGGGCTCATGCTGGTCCATCTTTTGTAGATGATCAAAAATTGCTTTTGTATCATTTGGTGCAGTCCACGCCCCTCCTGTCAACATGAAAAAATTCAAGGCCTGACACCATTCAGTGGCTTGCTCAATCTTGTGGATAGATAGTGGTAACCACTGGATGAGCCGTGCCTCTTGTTGAGCCATCCTTCACACTCATCAGACATTAGTTCCCTAATTCAGTGCTTCTCACACTCCCCTGGAGAGCTTGGTGAAACATTGATGACGCTTGGCTCTATGTGGGGCCTGGTAATCTACATATGCAGTCTAACAAGCTCCCAGATGATGTTGGTGCCATGATTGACAGACCAAATCAGACCAGCTGTGGTTCAATACAAGCCAAACTGTGGTAGACGCAGAGTCAGAGATGTTGAGAACAATAGGTAGAAAAGAGCAGCAAAATTTAGGAGGAAAGATCCAGACTCTTGAAGCTTCTAATTCTAGAGGCTTCCAGAGAATGCAGGCTGGACACAAGTATGTTGATAACGGAGATCTGTTTTCCATATGTAGTATCCTAAACCCTCCCCCCCCCAAAAAAAAGGAAGGAGAGATTGTTTTTTCCTGGATGAACCATTGAAAAGCAGCCTCCATCTATTCCCTCACAGGTCAATGACTTCCCTTCCTGGTGACTAATGCCAAGATTTCCCCCTTACTGAGTCCTCAAGCTGAACTCTGCAGAGGCAGGCTTCCTCATCAGGTTACCAGGTCAAGGGGTTCCATCTTCACATACTCTTAGAAGTGATGGGTTTAACTACACCGCATCGTTTAAGCACGGTCTTAAGCCCTTTAAGCAGTGGTCTAGGCCCTCCAAGCGCCCTTGCTTGAATAGCCATTCTATAAAAGTGCCTGAATTCTGGGGATGGTGTTGAAATGGGGAAGAATTACAATCTGAGTCATCATGCCTGAAAGCTGTAGTGTCCCAGTGAAGACCTCTCTCTCTCTCTCTCTCTCTCTCTCTCTCTCTCTCTCTGCAACTCTGACAACATGAACCCAATTGTTTTTATCTTAAACAGTTAAAAAAATTTTTTTACAATAGTTTCATCTGTATTTGACTAGATTGCCCCTTGGGATTTTTCTTTCACTAGCAATAAATGTAGTCTTCAGATTCTGTCTGGGGCTCACAGTCACTTCCTGATTGGCTCCCTTGAGAGTTCAGAGATAGGCAGAGCCTGCATGGGTCCCTGGTGGGGTGGGTACACCTAGTCTACCCATGAGATCCCCAAATAGCTCCTGGAAGTTGGTCTAAGAAAGAGAACAAAAATGAGAAGGAAGTTCTCCAGAGGGCTCTCCAGCCAAGCTTTGTAAGCTCATAGGGTCCTGCTCACATTCTATGTGTGTATTCCTTCCTTTCTGGAAGATCAATGGGGTAAAAAGCTAAGAGATCTAATACTACCCCAGATCCCAAATACAAGATCAGAAGCAGAACAGTGGTCAGTGTTGCAGGGGAGGGGAAGGGTACTTTCCTTTAAGATACCCATAGAGTACTTAAATACATTTATTTGCTTATTTATTTTTACTCTCTCTCTCTCTCTCTCTCTCTCTCTCTCTCTCTCTCTCTCTGTGTGTGTGTGTGTGTGTTTAGATCAGAGGACAAATTGTGGGAGTCAGTTCCCTCCTTCAATCATATGGGTTCTGGAGATAGAACTCAGGTCCTCAGGCGTGGTGGCAGATGCCTTTATCCAGTAAACCATCATCTCTCTGGCACATAAATCCATCTGTTCAAAGATGGATTATTTTATTAAAATCTGCCTGGTATATATTACAAGAACTTACGAACTGATTCATAAAGATTCAAAAACCATAAACCATCTGTCACTAGGAACAGGGTCACCCAGCATGGGGTCCCCACTCAGAGGACATCAGAATCTGCAAAAGTAGTAGATCACCCTTTGTTACACGTAAAATGATGAAAGATCCAGCCCTGAACCTAGATCACTCAAGTCCTAGCCAGTGCTTCTCTGTCCACCTGCCGAGATGAGCCATGAATACCAATGCCTATGTGAAAACAATATATCCCAACTCCACACCCCAGAGAGGAACATGGGAGTTGTACGCCTAGACTTATTGAATGACTAAGTAACACAGAAAAACAAGCAAGCTGGTAGACTAGAGAAGCCAGGCTTCAATATATTATAAGAATCAAGATTAGACCAGCATGTCACACTCGGGAGGCAGAGATAGCCGGATCTCTGTGAGTTCAAGGCCAGCTTAGTCTGCATAGTATGTTCCAAGGATAGCCAGAGCTATGTAGAGAGACCCTGTCTTAGAAAACAAAACAAAACAAACCAAGAATCAAGATTAGATGTTTGGAGGACTTGCTGTCTTCAGTGCTGGGATTGAACCAGAGTGTTCTAGATTCTGGACAAGTGCTTTCCCACAGCATCACACCCCCGACCCTTTTTTTGTTTGAAGCAGGGTCACTGTGTAGCCCACAATAGCTTTGAACTCATGATCCTTCTGCCTTGAACTCCCAAGTGCTGAAGTCACAGGCATGGGCCACACTATACCTGACTGGAAACTTGGTTTTACAGCTTATCAGGAAAAGAACCAAAGATACAAATGAAGGGAGAGAATTTACTATAAACTCAAGACTTGGTCAAATTCTATCATGGACTAATAGCAGAAGTCTATTTTGGAAGAGCCATTTCTTAGCATCAAACCCATAAAGGTCCAGATGGTGTAAATGGACTCACACACATCCAGGAAATCTCTCAGTAGCTTTCCCTGTTGAGCATCATCTCTGTTACTTCCCTTATGTCCACAAATCCATGCTTCCACACACTGCTGCATCCTTCATCCTGAAGACCCTGCTTGTCTTCACAAAGTTTGTATAATAGGCCTCCTCTCAAGTCTTCTCTGGTTGCTAACTTTGGATCAAATACTCCATACGCTTCCAATGACAATCTGAATTTTTAGATGGCAGAGGCAATGCATCCTAAAAACCACAAAAATGTCTATGCCTCTGAGCTCAATAATGCCACTCCTGGCACTCCTCCCGCAAGAAGAATGTCAAAGGAGAAAAAATGTCATGGAAGGTGCCCACCACAGTGTTATTAGAGACAGCTCATCTCCAACCATAGCTATGAGTTATTGACATTCTCAGATAGTGTGTACAGGATCAACTTCTAACCTTCTCAACTATGGCCTCGTCTGCTTCACAGTGTCCCCACTGAGGCTGCAAACATGATGGCAGTAACTGTCTCAATGTCACATGAACAGCAAATGGCAGGCACAGGACTTGAACTCACAGCTTAGTGACCTTTGAGGTCTGTGATATTTCCATTTCCCTGGGATTGGTTGGAGACTGTGATCTCCACAGGAGTAGCAGTGACAAGCACAAATGGACATAGCAGTATCTATATATTTGGTGGCAAATGGTGGGTCTGGATTAAATAGTTGTTTGTCATTTTCATGAAAATACCTTTAAGAACTGAAAGTACTCTCAAAGGGAAATTGCTGGGCAAGCATTTTGGAAGGCAGGGGAAGGGTAGGGGTTTTATTATGCTTTTATTTCCTTAAATGTGGCTGTACTGAAGTCTCAACAGCAAGTCTTTTTTTAAAAAGCAAAGGAAAAAAGCCGGTGTGGTCTGTGCTTACTAAAACACATGAGTGGTTTTTCTCTCTCCTACCTTTGAGTAACTTCTCTGCTCAGCCACTTCTCTCTCGGTTTCGTGATGCCTGCACCTTGGTGAAACCACAACTCCCCCGCTGGGGATTGTTGAGTGCCTAGGAGGGAATCACAGCCAGGTCGTTCTCAGTAGAGGCTAGAGGATATTGAAATAATGCAAATGGGTGGGGCAGTTGGGGGGGAACCTCACCAGCCAGGAGAAAACCCATGGCTTTGGGGCTCCGTGTTGAGGAAGTGCCTGGCTAGTTGAAAGGTCAGGTGCTGACGTGTCCACCAGCACTGGAGCATTGCATGAAATTGTAAAAATAGAACCTCATAAAAATTCATAAGCTCACAAACACACAATTGACCATATAGGTTAGGGGTACCAAGGTCAGGACTTTGTCAGGCTCTAGACAAAAAAACCAAAAACAAAACAAAACAAAAAACATCAAAAAAAAAACAAAAAACAAAAAACAAAACAAAAAAGGAAAACAAAAAAGAAAAATGATGTTGATGCAATTACACATTGAATGGCTTGCAGATGAGCAAATTGAGAACTGAAGAGACATTAAACACTTTCCAGGCACAGAGTCAAGCTCAAGCTCAGGTCTGCAGCCTCTCATGTCAACTTGCCCCAAAGGCCAATTCTATCTGCTCCTCTCAGTACCATGTGTGATACTGAGGACTGTCTTCTTGATGTGGAGGATGCAGTCCATCACCAGTGTGTTAGACGTGAAGGAAAGCTCACTAGGCCTTCTGCTTTTTCAAATGGATAGACAGATGATGGATAGAGAGATGATTGCAGATTAGATAGATGATACATAGATAGATAGATAGATAGATAGATAGATAGATAGATAGATAGAAAGAAAGAAAATAGATATGAGGGAAAGCTAACTAGGCCTTCTACCTTTTTAAATGGATAGATGGATAGACAGACAGAGTATGTGTGTGTTTGTGTGATTTATGTGTGGTGACTGTATGTGCATGTGTAAGTATACACACTCTTGGAAATGTGTACAGAGGCCAGAGTAGACCATACTATTCCTCTATTTCTCTCTACTTTCCATCTATGGCTTTGAGACAGGGTCTCTCACTGACCTTGCTGCCCTTATGGCTAGGCTGGCTGGAAAGCTAGCTATTGTGATATCTGCCTGTCTTTGCCTCCACATTCTGGAGTGACAGACACATGGAGCCATGCTCTGCTTTTAACATGGGTGTTGGGCTTCAAATTCTGATCATCATATTTACACACCAAGCACTGCCCCCTCTTCAGCTAGCCCTCTCTCACAGTCATTGTTAATGGGAAAAAGAAGCACCAAGAACCGTGATAGAAGGACTGTGTCCCTCAGAGGTCAAGCTAGCCAGGCTTGCATTCTGACTTCTGTATTTTGGAATTTAACTGAGTCATGAAAGGCCTTATGGAAATGGGGACCCACTGTCAAGGATGATCCAACACGGATCCAAACTGGGATCCAACACAGTGCTTGGCTCTTAGGTACACTTGTAGAAGAACCTCTAAGGGCTAATGAAGGGTCTGTGAGTAGCAAAGTAAGATGAGCAGTCCAGCAGCCTTGTGGCAACAGTCCCTGGGTATCAGGATGCACCCCAGGCTACTACCCTTGGCTACTTCCTTCCCTTCATAATGCTACCAGGCTTCGCCTGACCCATCACCAATGAGATTTCACTCTCCTTTGAAGGGAGGGCATTTTCTGTCTATTGACCATCCAAATCTTAAGGTGTGTCTAAATCTTCATTGTAACCTGCCGTTGATGCCCTGGGTTTGCATTACTTTCCAAGTACACACAATGGGACATGCTTTGACTCTTCACACTGCCTCTTGTATCTAAGACATCTGACAAGAAAATACCAGGAGGGCTTTTTACACCCCAGAAGCCTACTCCACTTTACTCCCCTTCTTTTCTCCAGAACAAACCGACATAAACCTTGATTGCTTGAGTTACAAAGGCCCATTCAGTATGTCGGACATATGGTAGAGTGTTCAATAAATGAGTGAATGAGGAATGGTAACTCAGTGGTTAGGGGTGCTTGCTGCTCTTGAAGAGAACCTGAGTTTCATTCCCAGAACCCACAGCTCTCACAACTGCCTGTATCTCCAGCTCCAAGAGGCCTGACTCTCTTCCGAACTCTGTGGACATCTGAATTCATGTGTTCTCTCTCTCTCTCTCTCTCTCTCTCTCTCTCTCTCTCTCTCTCTCTCTCTCTCTCTCTCACACACACACACACACACACACACACCTTAAAAATAATTTTTAAAGAGTGAATGAAGGGCTGTAGAGATGGCCTGACGGTTAAGAGCACTTGCTGCTCTTGCAGAGGACCTGGATTTGGTTCCCAGAACCTACATGGTGACTTATAACAGTTCATAACTCCATTTAAAGGGGATCCTGTGCCCTCTTCTGGCCTCCATAGGCACCAGCCACACACACACAGTGCACTTACATGCCTGCAGACAAAACACCCACACCTAAAATAAACAAATCTTTATTGTTAACGACTGAATGAATGAGTCATGGTTAGCAAGTAGCTCATGAGGCATGAGTTAAAGAGGCTCAACCTTACAGAGGAGGAGGGGGTTGGTAAGCCACGCTGCCTGGAAGTTTGAGCCAGGAGAGATGGCTCAGTCAGTGAAGGGCTTGCTATGCAAGCATGAGGACCTGAGCTTAACGGGCAGAACCCAAATCAAAAGCTGGGAGGGGGTGCACACCTCTAACCCCATGACTGAGAAAGTAGAAACAGAAGAATCTCAGGGACTTGCTAGTGAGTTCCAGGTTCAGTGAGAGACCCTGACTCAAAAGAACAAGATGGAGTGTAATGGAGGGACACATTTGATATTGACCCCTGACCTCCACACGTATGCACACTCAGAAACATGTACAAACACAAGGACACAGAAGAAAAAAGAATAAAGAAGTGGGATAGGCTCTGTGGGAATAAGTATGAGCCTACTATGTGCAGCCTTTCTGTCACGTGTTTTACAGGCACCATTTAATACTTTAATACTCACTTAGAGTCTTCATTGCCTTGTCTATAAAACAAATGTAATGATGAGAATTAAGTGGGACAAAGCAACTCAGATGGTACAAGCCAAGCACACGGTAAGACTTCTATAGCTGCAGCAGCAGGAGAGGGAGTTGTAGTAGTACCAGGATGATGGTCCCCTCTAAACTTTACAGTTTAACACGGACTCTATTCTGGGAGTCTGAGAATGGGAGTGGGGCCTGGATTCAAATCTTACCCAACTTGGTCTCGAGAACATGGTGACTGCAATTCCCAGACACCACCACAAGGTGGGGCAGGGCTTTGGAGCACATGGTACCTGAACTCTCTTCCGGGGAAAATGACTGGGTTAGGACATGGGCTGGCTAGCAGTTCTTTCGATGGGATTCGTCCCTAGCATTCAAGGCGGGCTCAGGAAGGCAAGATTGGCCGCAGAAAGAGCATATGAATGTGGGAAGAGGGCCACAGGCAATGATCCTTTCCACCCAACTTAAGATGTTGCCCTTCCAGCTTGGGGGAGATGGAGCAAATGGGTCACAGATCATAAGAAGGTCCACTTTATCTGTCATTCATCTCAGCCCTCTATTACATAGAAGGTGACAACAGAATTTGAGAATGACTGCCCTGGACCAAATCCTGGTGACCACAGGATGAGAGGAAGCAGTTTAAAAGGTAGAGAGAGACATGTTTTGAGAAATCAGGACATGGTTCAGCTCAGCCGAACTGAACTGTGGGTGACAAGAGGGAAAAGCTTGTGGCTTTGGAGTGGGCGTGGGATTAGGTGTAAGATGGCTTCAAATTCCACCTCTGCTCCTTATAGCAACAGGATCTTGGGCAGGAAATACTGTTAGTGCTGACTGGACTGGTGTTTTGCAGGTTGAACAAGACAGTAGTGGTGAAGGTCCTGGTGTGTTGCCAGTAGTAACCATGGCAACTGCTCCAGGAAAGACTGGAGTGTGGCTGTCACTTGTCGAGTTCCCATGATAATGAAGAGGGTTTGCCACTGCTTTGTCTCTGTTGAGGTTAGAGTTCCCTATGCTGTTCAGCATGTGTCCAGGGTGACAGCACTGACTTCCTGATGAAATACCAAGGCCCTCAGCGGACAAAGACAGAAGAACACAAGCGTGTGTTTTGACTTGTGCACAATTCCAGCTATAACTCTGGACCGATGGTAGTCAGATCAAGACACCTGATGGAGGGTCTCCAGTGAAACTGATAGTCTTTCTGCACGGTGCATGACAATGCGACCTGGCACACATTCGCAGAGCATTAGGTGCAGGCTTTGGGGAGGCTGCCCTGGGTGACCCTCTGCTCTCAGTCTAAACCACGGCTCCAGGAGAATATGTTGACTCTGACCAAAACGACCCTAGCCCAGGGCAGAAACATTGGCATGGAACAGAAGGGACAGTACAAGAAATTAACTTGGTTGAGTGCTTTTGGGCCATGTGGGTTTTGTTTTCTCAAGTTCACAAGACCATTTCCTGAGGGACAGGATGAAACTGAGTATAAGTGACTCTTGACACTGAGGAAAGATGGAGAGGGAGAACTAGAAGCCCACTAAAACAGATGCAAGAGAGGCAGAGGGCAAAGGTCTGTTTGAAGATATTCTCTGGCCTCCCAAGTCCACCTTGGCCTCATTGCCCTTTTGGACGGGTGCATCTCTCATCTGAAACATGAGGATGACAGAGCCGTGGTCACCAAGGTCTTTTAAGGACCCTGGACACAGCACCTGAGAGGGGCTCACAGTGACAATTCTAGCTTCTCATGGGTGGTGACCCCAGAGCTGTGCTTCCTGTCTATAGCTCAGCTTCTCTGAGTGCAGATGGCCTCAGGGTTGCTCCAGATAACCTCTGAGGATTGTGCATCAGGGACACCCATGCCACTTCTAAAGTTCCCCATCCTGACTCAACATTGTTTGAGGGTAGAGTGGCTGGTGAGTTTCACTTCTCTCTCTCTCTCTCTCTTGTCCCCTCAGCTGTGGGAACTTTCACAATGACACGGTTCTGCAGAGGTGATCAGGAAATTCAGGTGGATGGACATGACTATCCCTTATATGAAGGAGAGAATCCAGGAGGACATTGTTCTCTCCTTGGGAAATCACTGTCTTTCCGTGTAGTTGTTTCCTCTATCACAAAACAGGAGGACATCTTTGTTCTTAATCAGCAGTGCTACCGACCCTCTGTCCCAAAGACATCTCATCTAACTGGATAACTAAATGTCTCAAGGACAACTGTAGATATGGCTCGGTAGGTAAAGGCAACTGCTACCAAGGCCGCCACATGGTAGAAGAGAAGAACCGACTCCCTAAAGATGTCCCCTGATCTCCACAAACATGTCCCACAGCACATGTGGGCAAACACACACAACAAACAAATAAATAGAATAATAAGAACTTTAGATGTCTCGGGGAGAAACTCAGGTAAATAACTGTTCTTTGCAAATTACAAAGCGAACACCAGTCCTCTCTTTGCCCCAGAATCCCAGGGGATCATTAGAGGGCGTGTGTTGTAGTGGGAGGAAGATGGAGGGATTGTTGGGCTTTCTGTCTCAGCATGATTGGTTTTCATCTCTTTGAGACTGGGTGCTTCTCGTACAAGCAGACACGATCTGAGTAACTAATATTCAATAAGACGATGGTTGGCTATTAACAGTCTCTGGACTGAGAGTGAGGGTTGTGAAGGTAGGGAGGGTCTCTAGGAGCAGGGATGATGCCAGTGTGGAGGTCATGGAAAAATCCTAGAATGCAGGGTGATAGGGGAATCTCCTTCTGCAGCTGATCACCTATGTTCCTCTGGACAGCATCTGTGGTAGGAGGTGGTAGGAGGTGCAGGACGGGTGGCCGCAGCCTCAGGGGAGTGGCAGTGGGACCAAGATGGGAATATGTGTTTGCAGACCTGCAAGAGGGGCCAAAAGTCAGATTCCTGCTGGGGCGGAGGCGTTTCATTCAGTAACCAGTCAACAAACTTTTGCTGAACCCAACTAAATATGGCGCTACTCTACAGGTGGGAGTAACACCCCCCCTTTGAAGTAACCCTGTCTAGGTGGGGCTTATTACTATAGTCAGGGGAACAGACCACAAGCAAAATTAGCTGATGCAATTCATAGTTTGGCTGGTGGTGATAACTACTTTGAAGGCAAAGCATGGAACTAAAACACTGAAGCGATAAGCTGAAATTTTAATCGGAGCAGGAAGGAAATTCCTCATGGAGGTGACAACAAATCTGTAGACTCGAAGAGGGGGTGCATTTAGGCTACTAGGGAATAGTGCTCTGGGTCAGAGAAATGGCAGGTGCAAAGGCCCTGGGGTAGACATGTGTCTGGCGTGTTCCAAGAAGAGCAAGGAGTTCATGAGACTGAAGTCCACACATCACACAGGGCTTTTGCCCTGAGAGACTTGGGAAGCCATTAGAACATTTATCAGCCGCTCATGAGCCATCATTGATTTAACACAATCCCTCAAACTCGGGTGCCTTGCAGGTGGAAAGGGAAAAAGAAGGACAGGATGTGGTAACAGATGGCTGTAGATAACGGGCCTGGATGCGAGGATGAGGTGCTGAGAAATATTGCTAGCCAGACCTTTAGCTTACAGCCAAGAAAGAGCCAAGAGGGTTTGCTAATGATTTTCTACAGGGGGCCCTGACAAGATGGCTTAGTGGGTAAAGGGGTTTGCTGCCAAGCCTGACGACCTGAGTTTGCTTCCTGGGACCCATCTGATGGAAGGAGAGAACCATCTCTGATCTCCACAAGTGTGTTATGGCATGTGCCCCCGCCCTAAACATACAAAATAAAAAAATACTTATAATTAAATTTTTTGTAGGGATTTGCTTCAGGCAAGAGGATGGACTCCTATTTGGGGAAAAGGAGCATCGAGTAAGATAGACTTGTTAACCGGGCTAACAAAGGCTGTATGAGAAACGTGTGTGCAGGGGAGGGGGGAGAACTAAGAGGCTGTGTACCGGCAAGGGAGCGGTGACACATGTTGGTAAGTCTGCCCAACTCTGAGGGTTTCAAAACTGTTGCATACAAATACATGCCAGCAGGCTGTGGGGTGTGGGTGGTAGCTCAGTGTTAGTATGCACTTAGCATGCAAGGGGGGTGGGGGCTTGGGTTCTATCTCAGCACAAAAATAAACAAACAAAAGAGCGAGTCTCAGTGTGCTGCCAGGGCAAAGCAGCAGAGGGGGTGAGGGTCTAATTTTGATTGAGAACACCAGGCTTCAAGTCTCACCTTCCAGCTCGCTTTCACCGAGGGATTTGGGGGCAGATTTGAGGATCTACGGGCTGTGTGCTTTCACCTACTCAACTTCAAACTCACATTCTGTGCTTTGAAAAATGCAAAACCCAGAGGCAGAGGCGCAGCATAAGGACTTCAGATCCCAGGACAGAAGCATGGACTGGCTGGGGTCTTTGCTAGCATCATGGTGTCAGGTAAAATCCTCGTGCCTCCCTAGGTTGTCCTGGAAGCTTCTCACCTCAAGCTCACGATGAGAGTTCAGTACAAGCAGTGCTTATTACACATGGAGTGCCCGGCTCGCTGTGATGTGTTTATTTAATGTATGTGAACACCTGTACATGAATTCAGGTGCCCGGCATGCCTGAAGACATAAGTGACAGATTTTTTTTTTTTTTAAACAGGCAAAGAATTTTTTTAACCCAGCAATCAATAAGTGATTTATTACACACCCCTCTCTGGTTGCCTTACACTCTGTAGGTTTTGAGCACCCAAGAAGTTTCTCAAAGATGAACACAATTAAGTTTAAACAGCTAATCAAGCGTTCTTGAGACAAGGACTCCATCTTGTTCTTTTGTTTCAATCTTCCACGGCAAGCCTGTTTTCTTAACCCTGTCTGAGAGGTGCTTAAGGGATAGATAGATTGGATCAAAGAAAGAGGCCTTAGAGGTCATTTTTTTTTCAACTGCCTTCATTAAAACCAAGAAAACCAGAGCCCAGAGAGCTCGAGCCGTTTGCATGCCCTAGTGACCCAGTGGGTGGGAGGCAATGGAAAGTTAGTATTTAGTGCTCCTGACTCCTGGGTCAATGGTTCTCCACTGTACCCTCTTTGGGTTGAGGGATGAATGAAGCTGGTTAACTGGGGTGGGATGAGGTGGGGTGGTGTGGGGGGTGGAGGGGTGTCAAGATTTTTTGAGGTGGAGACGGAGAGGAGGAGTGGACTTGGACCTGTTGATAGGCTCAGTGTCTCTGACAAGAATCTGAGGGCTTCCTTGTGGGGGACAGTGGAATAGAGCAGGGGTCTTGAATGGCCCCCTTGAGCTTCTGGGATTTCTCTGGGGCCTGCAATGTTTGCACTGGTCTAGACATTTTCCACCAAACCTCCCGGCAAATATTTGAAGGCCCCGATACAATGCCACACAAATAACCATATCTAAAGCTCTCACGTGTAAACAGCCTGAAGTCCTTGGTCAGTCAGCAGGGATCAGAGAGAAAAAAACAAACTCAAACTGGCTTCTTCCTCAAAGCAAAGGTTTTCAAAGGAAAACCTCAAAAACAACCTAAAAAAAAAAAAGAAAAAAGGAAAAAAGGTGGATTTTTGTTGTGGCTGAAGTCAGGTGTGTGTGATCGGGGAGGGTTACGATTTACAGCTGGGAGGGAAGGGTATGTGTGTGTGTGTATTTTTGCGTATGTATGTATATTTGTGTGTATATGTATGTGTATATGCATATATGTGTATGTATTTGTATGTGTATTTTGTGCGCATGTATGTATATTTGTGTGTGTGTATATTTGTGTGTATATGTATGTGTATATGCATATATGTTTATGTATTTGTATGTGTATGTGTGTGTGCGTGTGTGTGTTGTGTAAGCTCCACTCTCCCTTGAGGCTGACTATGTTCATCACAGGCATACACGTCATTTCATCCCTCCCTTTGTCTGAAGATGCACCATTGGTCTGCTCCCATTTCATCTGCTATGAGTAAGGCAGTTATAAACATGGGTGAGCAAATATCTCTTCTATGCTTTACTACATTTGAATTTTTGAGATTTATATTGAACTTTATTTGTGTATGTGTGTATGTCTATCTCTCTTTGTGGATGTCTTATGTGTGCCTGTGTGAGTGTGTGAGCTTACGGGCACGTGCTTGAGCTCTTGCGCTTGCATATGTGCCTGTGTGAGTACATTCACACACAATGGCTCATGGAGACCAGAGCTGTCAAATCCGCTGGGGCTGGGTAGAGACCTATGAGCTGCCTGACAAGACAGGAATGCTGGAATCTGAACCCTGCGGCTACTCCAGAAGAACAACAGGAGCTCTTAACCACTGAGCTGTCTCTAACCCTATATTAAAAAAGTTTTTTTCTCTTGTTTGTGTGTTTGGTTGGTTGGTTGTTTTGTTTGTTTGTTTGTTTTTTTTTTTTTAATGAAGGCTCACATAGTTTAGGGAAGTATTCTGTCATGAGACAAGGGAACAATAGTGACAATGACAGGTTCAGAGCTCGGGGCAGGCTCCATAGATTGTGAGTGACCAGAGGGCAGGGGTCAGCCTGGCAGTGGTGGCCCACACCTTTAGTCCTAGCACTCTGGAGACAGAGGCAGGTGGATCTCTGTGAGTTTGAGGCCAGCCTGGTCTACCAAGAGAGTACCAGGACAGGTTCCAAAGCTACACAGAGAAACCCTGTCTCACAAAAACAAAAACAGAACATAAGGCAGGGATCTACCCTATGCCCAGCACCACGCCTGTCTAATTGTATGCACTTAGTGAACATACACTAGATTCCATCGTCTAAACGGAGTAACGTCACAAGAGCATGTAGGCTAGTGACAAAGCGTCCCAAAAGGAAAAGGGACACAGAGGGGCAGTGCAATGGTGACAACAGAGGACAGGCTGGCCCCGCATACTCCTGCCTCAGTCTCCTTGTTTCCTCAGACACTGTCCACCTGGAGCCTGTCTGCTTATTATATTTGAGACAGTTTCACGAAGCTGCCTCAAATGCACTCTCACGCCGAGGCAGGCATTGAACTCATGATCCTCCTGCCTCAACCTCCCAAGTAGCTGGGATTATTGGCCTGAGCCTCCAGGACTAGTGACACCACCTACTTCATATGTCACAATACTATTGTAAAATTTCACCTTTTCATAATTTAGTCCCCATAATTCAGTTTAGGGTTCCATCAAATCTAAAATAAGAAAATTTCATCCAATGACACCAAGTGTGTTTCACTTCATTATTTTATGTAGCGTTTTTGCATTATTTTCTATTTGTAGAGTCATTCTGCAGCAATGGGACATCTCTTATTGTTTTTCTAAACAAAGATCTAATTTCAAAGGTCCTAGGAGGCTGGAGCATGACTCTATAACTCCAGTGAAGCCTCAGGTCAAGCTTCTGGGAACCCAGTCCCTGCTCCTCTCTCTGCAGACCTGGCAGCTTCTCTGCTCCATTGTGGCCGGCTCCAGGTGCATGGAAAAATTAATGAGGTGTGTGGGACAAGGATGGGAAAGGTCAAGTTCTCCATCGCCTCGGACACACCCGCCAAGAGAGGCCATGGAGGGGAACTAGCTATAAGAGAAGAGATGCGGACCAGAAAGCAATGTCCATTTCATTAACCGGTGGTTCTGAGCATGTGGAAAGAGGCCAAGGTCCAGCCTATAGACTGTGACCCGCACTCCTGAAAAGATGAGGGCTCTGAGCAAAGGCTGGCCCTAAAGTGAACAGCTGCCTCTGCATAGGGGCACACAGGGGCATGTCTTCCCTCTCTGCTCCCCTCCCCTCCTTTCATCTCTTCCCCTCCCCCTCCCCTTCCCCTATCTTTCTTCTCTCTTCCTTTCTTCTAATCCTTTCTCTTTCCTGCCTTATCTCTCACTTTTGTCTCTCTCAGTATCTTCCTCCCCCTCCCTGTTTCTCTTACCCCACATTGCTAAGCAATTACACACACACACACACTTTTTTTTTTTCCTTCAAATCTTACAAGATTCCTAAGAAGCAGCTATCTGATAACTTCTATCTAGGTTTCTGTTTATCTAAAAGTAAAACAAGGGGCTGGAGAGATGGTTCAATGGTTAAGAGCACTGACTGCTCTTCTAGAGGACCCAGGCTCAGTTCCCAAAACCAGCATCATGGCTCACAATCTCCTCTAACTATGGTTCCAGGGAATCCGATGCCCTTTTCTGACCTCCTGGGGTACCAGGCACTCGAGTGGTGAACTTACATGCAAACAGTTACACATGTAAGATAAATAAAATAATAACCTTTGAAATTAAAAGAAAATGTGGCAAACTGTGATGACACCTGGGTATGAAAAGGCCACAGAGAAGCCCATTACTTTGTATGCTAACACTAAACTTTCCTGTTTTTGTGCTTGAGATTAGGAGTCCCAAAGGTGGAATGAACAAGACAATGTACGGAAGAGATGGGAGGAAATCTTGTCTCCTTCATTTTTGTCGATGCCTTTATTTTTATGTTAGTTTTATACATAGAAGAACAGTGCAGTGGCATGTGACATAGGTTAATTAGTAGCAACATCACAGAAGGGTGCCCAGATGGTCTCTCTTTTCTAACTGCATCTTCTCTGCCAACAGACCTTCGCCACCTCCTGCCTGAAGAAGGGCAGAAGGTCCCTGGATACTCTCCATCTAAGAAGTCCCTGGGTCCTTCTGCCTGAAGATGTGCTGTGCCACCTTTGACAGTCTGGTCAATTTTTAATTTTTTTTATATTGACTCTGTGTGTGGTGTAAATAAGCCTGTATGCCTGTGGGGGCAGGCTGTGTGCATGTGGGGGTTAGAGGTTGGTGTCAGGTGACTTCCTCTAGCACTCTCCAGCTTACTTGACTTTTGAGACAAAGTATTTCATTGGCCCTGGAGTCCAGCAATTGGCTAGGCTGGCTGGCCATTGACCCCCCCCCCCAGTGCAGTGATGACAAAAGCTTCCCTTATTTTTATTAAGATTTGCTTATTTATTGATTGTGTCTGCAGTTTACCTATAGCATGTGCCTTGCAGATTTTGGTTTGTTTGTTTGTTTGTTTGTTTGTTTTTGAGACAGGGTTTCTCTAGGGTTTTGGAGCCTGTCCTGGAACTAGCCCTTGTAGACCATGCTGGTCTCGAACTCAGAGATTCACCTGTCTCTGCCTCCCGAGTGCTGGGATTAAAGACTTGTGCCACCACTGCCCAGCACCTTGCAGATTTTTATAATGTCCATTTTATAGATGAAGAAACAATGATAAGCTACTCAAAGGCACATATAGGAGGCAGCAGAGACAGGTTTCAGGCCCAGATCATCTGGTGCCAACCTGGTTCCCAGTGGCCCCTACCTCTTGGCTGGTATAGAAATCAAAGCCAGGAGGAACTACTTTTGAATCTCAGCTTGGTATGAGACGTTCCCTATAACTCAAGCTCTCTGAGAATCAGTTAAGAAAACTAGCCAGGTAGTGGCACACATCTTTAATCCCAGCATTCAGGGAGGCAAAAGTGGGTACATCTCTGAGTTTAAGGTCAGCCTGGTGTACAGAATGAGTTCCAGGACAGCCAAAGTTAAGTGGAGAAAACTTGTCTCAAAAAAAAAAAAAAAAAAAAAAAAAAAAAAAAAAAAATGTAAAAAAGAAAGAAAAAGAAAAACAAAATAACAACAGGTGGTGATGGCAGCACAGCACTCAGGAGGCAAAGGCAGGCAGAGCTCTTGATTTCTGAGTTCAAGGCCAGCCTGAGCTACACACTGTAGAGCGTGCTTACTCCCATCTAGCAGTAAGTAGAGAGAGTGGTGCACGCTTGCCGGTATCTCTCATTCCAACTCATTACAGAGGAACTGGATCTAATTTGTCCCAATAATGCCAGACCCCAACGCTCTGCCCAGCATGTGACTCATGCTTAGGAAATGCTTGCTTTACTGACTCAGCATCCCCAGAAGCTCTTTACCCCCAGGCCTGGGAGCTGAGTCTGCATCTGGTCACGAGGGCACAAAAGGGTACCTTGGTCATCACTAGTGCAAGGCTGAGTGGCCACACTTGTGTGTAGGAGATAAGTTGTGGCCAGAACCCTCAAAGGGCACTGTAGGCAGAGTATAGAGGAAGGGCCCATTGCTCAGAATTAAGAACTGCAGGGTTGAAGGGAAAGAGGCTTCATTGAGGGAGACACAGGGTAGAGCTGTCTGGCTCAGAGAATGGGCCCTTTCAGCCCCAGGAAAGGGAAACAATTAAGGTCTCCCTGGTAAACTGGGAAGGAGAGTAGAAGGGAGGGGATGCAGGATGGGAACATAAAGGTTCAAGGTGGCTGAGTTGGGGAGGGCCGGAGCAATGAAAGAGATATCTTGATAGAGGGAGCCATTAAGGGGTTAGGGAGAAACCAGATTTAGGGAAATGCCCACAAAGATGACCGCAGCTAAGACTCCTAGTAATGGAGAGGGTGCCTGAACTGGCCTTCCCCTATAATCAGATTGGTGACTACCCTAATTGTCATCACAGACTCTTCATACAGTAACTTATGGAAGCAGATGCAGTGGTCCACTGTCAAGCACTGGGCTGAGCTCCTGGAGTTCAGTTGAAGAGAGGATGGAGGGATCATATGAGCAACGGGGGTCAAGATCGTGATTGGAAAAACCACAGAGACTGATGACCTGAGCTAGTGGGAGCTCATGGACTCTGGACTGACAGCAGGGGACTGCATGGGACCTAACTAAGCCCTTTGAAAATGGTTGACAGTTACGTGGCTTGATCTGTTGGCAGTGGGACCAGGACTTATTCTGGGTGCATGAACTAGCTTTTTGGAGCCCATTCCCTATGGTGGGATACCTTGTTCAGCCTGGATGCCAGGGGCGAGGGGCTAGGTCCTGCTTCAACTTGCTATCCCAGACTTTGTTGACTCCCCATGTGAGGTCTTACCCCCTCTGGGGGAGTGAATGGGGTAGGACAGGAAGAAGTAGAGGGATGGGGAGAGGGAATTGGGCATGTAAAATGAAAAGGGGGGGTAAGAAAAGAGAAATAAACCATAGGAGGGAGAAAAAAGAAAAAAGAATGGGCCCTTTCCTGGCACAATTTTTTGGGGTGGGTGGGGAAGAAATAAAAAGAGCTATTCTATTTCTACAGCATGGCATCAGGTGAGAAATGGGCATTTCTTGTGTCTTACTCAGATACTCAGAGACCTTGTTCCTACACCTAAGCTGTGCCTTGTGCTCAAGCTGTCATATACACAGTCATTAGAAAGAAAACAAAAAAAGAAAGAAAAACAGGTCACTGATGGTCCTCAGTCCAAATTGCAGGTGCCAGTCCTTATCCATGTGTAGATTCTTGGTCAAATCCTACCTTCTTGGGGCTTCTATTTCCTTCCTATCAAAGTTAGAACGGTACATCCAGCTTTAGAGAGAAAAGAGTATGGGATGCCATTGCAATCCATTTCATTAGAATCTTTTTAAAGTGTGTGTGTGTGTGTGTGTGTGTGTGTGTGTGTGTGTGTGTGTGTGTGTGTGTGTGTTGGGATGTACATGAGCTACAGCTTGAGTGTGGAGTCAGAGGACAACCTTCAGGAGGAAGCTTTCTCCTTTCTCTCTGTGGGTCCCTGGGATCAAAGTCCCACCATCAGGCTCTGTGGTGGTGCCTTTATCCACTGAGCCATATCGCCAGCCCAGAACTTACTTTATTTGCTATGTGAGTCAGCTTATATGCATTTTTATAAACTTTAATATTAAAAACTTTCAAATGAAAACATATGCAAAATCACATCCCATTTGGTGTGTGAGGGCCATCTGCCTGGAACATCTGTCACCCCATTCATCACCAGGCTTGAGTGCCTGATCTGGCTGGCTAGGTGGCTGCCCCGTTCATCCCTCAATACTTCATGTGTTCCTGGGCATCCAGGCTGAAAGAGAACAACCTTCCCCTACTAGGGGATAAGTTGTAGGTCAAAGGTATAAGAGTAGGGGCACTTGCGTGCTAGACCCTCCAAACAAGCTCTCAGAATTTAATATTAATCTGAGGACAAATTCCAAGAAATGTCAATAGAAGTTATATGTTGATTTTTTTCCTGTACACTTTTGATTATCTAATATCATTTACCCATTAACATTCATGTCATACCTATTGTACATGAAGCCCTTGATATATTCTATAAACATCTGAGGACCACCCCTGTGTCCTGTGCCCATCACCAGTCTCATTTCTCACAGGTGTTGCTGAGGAAGGAAACGGTGTGGGCTATTGTTCTGCAATGAAGGCTCTCAATGACAGGTGTAGTATTTATTAGTTTAATATCACACTAGGCTGCCGGTTTTTAATTTAATCTTTTACAAGCTTCTGAAAACACCCTATTTCTAAAACTGACCCTTGTTGAATCAAAAGATGAGAACTATCTGTCCTTAGGAGTTTCCCTGGCTAAGTGATCTCATGGCAGCAGGCTTGGGGAATAAAGGCTTGGAGCTGGAAGTGACTTCTAGAAGGTGAGGGCTTGGGATTTGGTGATTCCTTCAAAGGGCTTCACATATCATGAATACTTACTGAGTGTTTGCTAGAGAGCTTACCTATATGCTAGGTAGTTAGAAAGGAGGGAGAGAGGGAGGGAGGGAGGTAGAGAAAGAGGGAGGAACCAAAATCCTGAGCTCTGTCTTATGATTGATTTAGGTCCTGCTATCGCTGACCCATTCAAGATATGTTTCTGAGTTATGTCATTTAACTCTTCCAACAACCCAATGCGGTCTAAGTTCCATTGTCATCAATGTTTATACATGCTCATGGTATAAAAACTAGAAGAAATGGAGTAACTTGCCCTAAGTCAAACTAGGCATGCCCAGAAAGCAGCTTCTCCACTTGACTCCAAAACTGGACTTCCTAAAATCCTGGGTTATATTTCTTGGGAAAGTCATTTTTTCTCCCAAATAAGGCATTTGCTTATTTCTTTCTTTCTTCCCCATGAGGGAACAAAGGATGTAAGACCACTTCCAAAGTCACCATGTATCTACAGGTTCTTGCCTGCAGAAATGTTTTATCCAGAGATTGATGAAGTGTGGCCCATGGACCAAATATGTTGCTAGCCAGTTTCTTTTTTAATAAATAAGGTTTTCATAAATAAAGTCTTCATAATGGGTATTCATTTTTGCATTGCATGCAATAGAATTGAGTAGTTGTCACAGAGATTTTTGTGCCCACAGAGCATAAAATATTTACTATCTAACCCTTTATGGAAAAGGATTGTTGACTATTAGAACATACTAATGTCTAGGGTTTTGTTTGGCTTGGTTCTAATTTTAAAGACAAGATCTTGCTGTGCAGACCTGATTGGCCAGGTGTAGTAGCTCACAACTTTAATCCCAGCACTTGGGAGGCAGAGGAAGGCAAATTTCTGAGCTTCAGGCCAGCCTGGTCTACAAAGCAAGTTTCAGGACAGCCAGAGCTACATGTTGTTGTTTGAGAATCTTATAGTTCAGGCAAGCCTTGAACTCTCCCAAACTGGTCTTGAATTCCTGATGCTCCTGCTTCTACCTCCCAAGTGCCACCATATACAACTTTGGAATAGATTTTCATTTTTCTAATTAAGTTATAATTTATGTACAGGAATGTGCACAAATACACAGATCAATGTTCACAGGAACTACAGATGGATCCCGAGTCCATCAAAACACAGGACCGCCTTTAATCCCAGCATGAGGGAAACCAAAGCAGGTGGATCCCTAGCAGCTCAAGGTCAGCCTGGTCTACATAGTGAGTTCCAGGCCAAAAAGAAAGATATAGAGTCTTCAGGGACTCAAGAGATGCCTCAACAGTTAAAAGCACTTGCTGTTCTTGGCAGGAGACCCAGCTTGATTCTGAATACCCATATGGTGGCTCACAACTATTCGTAACTCCTGTTCGAGGAGATCTGTTGCCCACTTCTGGCTCTACAGGTACCAAGGACACACATGGTGCAGACATGCATGCAGTTAAAACACTTTCACACATAAAGTAAAAATATTTTTGTAATTGGGGACTGGAGAGATGCTTTAGTATTTTAGAGCACCTGCTGCTCTTGCAGAGGACCTGGATTCAGTTCTGGCACCCACGTGGGGACTCACACTCACCTGTAAGTCCAGCTCCAGTATAGATGCCCTCTTCTGGCCTCCATAGACACTGCATGCACATGGTGCGCAGACATTTGGGCACACCCATACACATTAAAAATAAATAAACATGGAAAAATGGCTCAGTGACTAAGAGCACTGACTGTTCTTCCAGAGGACCCTAGTTCCTGGTTCTATTCCCAGCACCCATATGACAGCTCACATCCATCTGTAACTCTAGTTCCAGGAGATTGCTGCCCTGTTCTGGCCTCCATAGACACCAGGCACACACCCAGTACACAGACATACATGTAAGCAAAACACTAGTAGACATAAAATAAGTTAATTTTAAATATAAAACAATAATAGTGAATTATCATTTAAAATAAGTAAATAAGCAAACTTTTTTTTAAAAAAAAATAGAGCCTTTCTACTACACTAGTAACCTACACCACTATGGGTTTGCTTTCCTAGTTGATGCAATACAAATGGAACACAGTACATATGTTTGTACTTGGGAGTGTTATTATTTTAAGTCTACAATTTTATTGCTGATAGCCAGGAAAATTTGACAAGTCACCAAAATCTTTCTTCATGGTACCATCCATGCCCACTTGTTTATTCATTCCACAGATATCTCACTGAACAACTGCAAATCTCAGCAGCTCTCCAGGCAATGGCAAGTAAGCAGCCAAAAGACACCGTTCCTCTGGATCTTATTCTCTGTAGTGTAATGTCTCATGGGCCCCTGAAAAAATCCCATGTCTCCCACTATACAGAAGACTGGCCTCAGATTTTTCACCACCTGTCCAAAGATCTGGAAGTGAACATCTCAGGAACTTGAGGACTTTAAGGAATTCCATATCATATAATTTAAGTGGACACTCAACAACCCCCCTCACCCCCACAACACATAAATTAGTCACAGTGATGATTTTTTTTTTTTTTTTGGTTTTTTTGAGACAGGGTTTCTTTGTGGATTTGGAAGCTCTTGTAGACCAGGCTGCCTGGAACTCACAGAGATCCACCTGCCTCTGCCTCCCAAGTGCTGGGATTAAAGGTGTGTGCCACCACTGCCCAGCCCACAATGATGAATCTTCATCAGGATGCAGTCAAAGCCTGTCTTCCATCCCTATGGTTTGTCCTCTATCTTCCTCCTGTAGGACTCCCCTGCTTCTCTTCTCCGAGAGAAATGAGGACTAGGGAGCCTTTTCATTTCCTAAAACTCATCCTCTCTTAGCAAAAAATTTACTGTAGAGTAAAACTTTCATGAGGTGGCTCATTTAGTCATGCAATTCTACTTGTATTTTCCTTCATACATTTTCATGGCAGGGCTAGAGAGATGGCTCAGTGGTTAAGGGCATTTGTTGCTCTTACAGAGGACCTGGGCTCAATTCCCAAAACTCACATGTCAGCTCAAAACTTCTGTGATATCAATTCCTCTGACCCAACTGCAACACTCTCTTCTGGCCTCCAAAGACATTAAGTATACACATGTACACATACATGCAAGCAAAACACTCCACATAAAAATAAAATGTTAATACATATTCATGGGTATAAAATCTGCTAGCACATCTGTAATTGCAATTACTTGATATTCACCTATATTGCCTGCCTGGAGTAGTAAATAAACTATAGATCTGGGTAGGATAGTCTCAGGGTATGAACAGCCAGGTTACCAGGGAGACCTACCTGCACACACATGGGAACTGTTCCCTGCACTATAAGTGTAGCTTTCTGCTTATTCATATGGGTGCCTGGTGTGTGCATGTGTTGGGAGGAGAAAATGTGTTAACACCTGAGTTTTGAGATAGAGGGAGGTTTGGGTGTCTAATGGCACACACTAATTAGAACTACAAGTCAAAGCTGTGTTGATAAGTAGACAGTGATGATGGCTTTTTAATGCGTTTTCCTGGCTTAAGACAAACTGATGACCATTATTCTTATGATGTTGAGTAAGAGACGGGAAACAAGGCTTTCAGCCTGAGACATTTACTCTGAACATTTCATTATACTGCCTGAATGGCACTAGGAGTCAGAGAGAATCACAAGCAAGAGGCAAGAGTCTGTCACATCACAACAAACTAGAAAGCAAGAAGGTGAAGTGAAGGTTCCCACTTCTGTGAACTTAGAACCCCTTTCTTAGAAAAACAGTGCTAGGAGTAAACGCATGAACCCACCCCCTTCGGAGGACGGATGATCCTATACTGATCTCTGCTCTGCCTTTCACAAAATCTTCACCCTTGCATCCTGACTCAGAATCCCCGAGTCTGCTCACCAGGAGGTCTGATCCGGTGCCTAGCAGATGAGGGCTGCGGGCCTCTCTTCTCCCTTGTGAATATTCATCTCTACCTCTGACCTAACCACAATTTCCTCCTAATCCGTTGCGTTTGAAAGTACAAGCAGTCAAGAGACTGTACTTAGAAGTTCTTTTGCTCTCCTGCTGGTTCGTAACTTCTGTCCTTCTTTGCCCAATTCTTCCAAACTGATTCTGAGAACCCTGAGCTTCCAAAGGGTTATCTATATTTTATCCCTGGGAAGTGGCCTCCCATCTTCACGGACTGGAAAGTGTGAACAAAGATGTCAGTCAGCTTTGCGCAGGTGATCTTCCTCGGGGTCTACACCTTTCCTGCAACCTGGCTATTAGGAGTATATTTCACAAACGAGGGAACGGAGGTTCAAAATGGCCTCTGCCCCGGGAGCTACTACTGTTTGTGGATCTAAGCAGTCTCTACCCCTGCAGGTCAGATCCTAGCCAGGAGGTCTGGGTGCGGCCTGCGCCTCCTTTCTTCCTCTCCGGGTCCCTGGGGAGATGTGGCAGAAACTCCTGCCGTGCTGAAAGGCTCATGGCTTCCTTCCGGGCCAGATCTGGGTGAGTGGGGGGAGAGTTTCTTCAATGGCTCTGGGGGTGCCTGCTTTAGGTGCCATGCAAGACCACCGCCACAGTTTACTAGCGCGCGTCTTTAACTCCAGCCACCGGTATCGCGGACCTCCTAGAACTAAGAACCAGAAAAAGTGGGTAACACGCAGCTGGGACAGTCGGTCCAGCCACAGGCCAATCTAAGCATTCATCGGGGTCCCCGCAGACCTAGTTTTGCTGGTAAAGCCAAGGTGCATTTATGTTCCGGGTTTAGGCTAAAGAGCGTGCCCCAGGTGTCCTGCTCCTCCGGGCACAGCGGAGGTCGACTTTCGCTACTCACTCTGATCATAAATTAGTCAGTGGGAGCCTCTTTTTCAAGGGTCCTCAAAGCCTCTAGCACCCTAACTTCGCGATCTGGGCCGGCTGCCCTGCATATCCAAACTTACCAGGCCTGGCTGAGTAGGGCCTGGAGAGCAATAACAGAGATGAAAACAAACGTGGCCCCTCCAATTCGTTCTAACCTTCCCCAGAGCCACACTCTTCCTGGTGCCCATTCCCAGAGGGTAGGACTCTTCACCACCCAGCTGCATTTCCAGGGTTGCTACCTGAGGATATCTTAGAGACTCTCCTCCCTTCTCACCCTCCCCTCACTCCCCTCTTCCAAGGCACCCCAACTTTCTCCAGCTCTCTCACCTGAACCCCCGAAGCGCAGTTTCTTCTTTCTGGACTAAAGTTGAACCCGCTGCCAGTGGAAGAGCCCCCTACCCAACCCCCACCCAGCCTAGGCTGCAAGCCACTTGCTTAACAAGTCCAAAGGTCAGCTAAAGTTTGGCTGATAAACAGAATCGGTAGAGAAGATTTGGAGCCCCCCAAGGGTGAGTACAATGGGCTCTGGCAAGTCCCGATCCTGGCCCAAGTCTCTGGCTCCGCTGGATTGTCCCTTAGGCTCTCCCACTCTCTCGGTTTTTCCCCCTCCCCGCCACCATTTGCATCTTGCCGAAAGCCGAGCCCTTCCCACTCATTTGCATATCTTATATGGCCTAATGGTGGCGATCATGGCAAGTTAGAAGTTTTCTGACTCCTCTCGGAGGAGACTCCGGGACCCTGGGGAGTAACAGGTGTCTGGAGGCTAAAGGGTGGAGGGGTTCCAGGACTTGGGGTTCTCTTGTAAAACTCCCCTCCACCCTCCTCTCTCACACCCACCCATCCCCTCACACCCTTCTTTTTCCGACCTTGGAAAATGGTGTCCAAGCTCACCTCGCTACAGCAAGAACTCCTGAGCGCCCTGCTGAGCTCTGGAGTCACCAAAGAAGTGCTGATCCAGGCCTTAGAGGAGTTACTGCCGTCCCCGAACTTCGGGGTGAAACTGGAGACGCTGCCCCTGTCCCCCGGGAGCGGGGCGGATCTGGACACCAAGCCGGTTTTCCATACTCTCACCAATGGCCACTCCAAGGGTCGATTGTCTGGGGACGAGGGCTCGGAGGACGGGGACGACTATGACACCCCTCCCATCCTCAAGGAGCTGCAAGCACTCAACACCGAAGAGGCCGCGGAGCAGCGGGCAGAGGTGGACCGGATGCTCAGGTAGGCAGCAAGCGAGGCGCTGGGTACGCCCCGGGCCATCCCTATGCCCCGGGTCCCTGGCCCTGCGCCGGAGGGGTGTGGTGCAGACTATTCGCCCACGAGCCCCTCTCCCATGGGAAAAATCCCCCGAGGGTGCTCCGCTTCTCTGCTAACAATTGAACCAGTCCCTCAAACGAGTGACCTGGAACCTGAGGCTTCATCTGCCTCTACCTAGGCCGCCGCGCTGGACACAAGCACCTTGTTGGTGAAGGTACCCAGGCGCGAGAACCGAAGGTACAAAACCTTAGGTCACACGACTAGACGTGCTGGTGGGTGCGGTGAAACAGCTGTGAATTTCTTAGGACTTTAAACTTGTGCTCTCACCCACTTCCAAAACCTCAAGACACTCATTTCTCCCAGAGACCTGCAGCTCTTTGCAGAGAGGGTCTGGCAGCATCGGTGGCTGAGGCCTGGGAGGCAAGTTCTTTGGGTCGGGACTAGATTTGTAAAGCGGAAAGTTTGCTGTAGGGTCACGATGGATCCGTGCTGGGCAAAAGAAACCACGAATGAAAGAAAGAGAAAAGTTGGGTTACATGCTCCTAAGGCTCCCTCGCCCCACTTTGTGGAGCACCTGGTTCCAATCTGGGAAAGATGGGCGTGTACGCATCTTACTACAGACACCCCTGCGATCCTGGGGGGAACTGGCACGCTGGAGGTCTATCGGGTGACTGGGATCACTCGCACTGGCCTACACTTTGACAGCTAGTTACTAATTATCCAAGGAGACAAGTGATTCCCTTAGACTACACGTCTCTCTGGAGCCACTTGGCTTCAGGAAGGAGCCCCTCGCGTGGCCTCTGACTCTTAAGCCCCGAGGCTTCAAAGTTTCAGAATCCAGAGTGAATGTCCAGCCTGGGCGGCTCAGCTCTCCTCGATCCGGCAGTGCTCATTTGGGTTGGGATATGACCTTGCATTTGAATTTGCGCTTTGGGAACCGTGCGGCTTGCCCTCTAGCCAAGGCAATCTGCAGGACTTCTAATTTTGTTTTTTAATCCCCTAAAATCCCTAAAATGTCTTCTTTTGTCTCTTTTTTTGTTTGTTTGGTTGGTTGGTTTGGTTTTTTTTTTTTTTTTTTTTTTTTTTTTTTTTTTTTTTTTTTTTCTCTAATTCACAAGCTGGAGTTTCTTCCCTTGCTGTTTCTCCATGTGTCGGTGATTTCTCTCCGGCCGGGTTTAGGGGCCTGGATGGTATCAGGAGTAGAGGGAACGGACTGGGAAGCCGGGCCCCTCCGAACGACTAGGGAGGCAGGGTGGTAGGGAGGTTGTCCTGGGCCCGGCTCGGCTACCTACCATCCCGTCGCCAGACCCCTGGGGCCTGGGTCCTTATTCCAGGCTGCCGTGTCCCGCCGACTAGTTTGCCTCGGAGCCCCAACGGGAGGCCTAGTGCATCTCTCTCCTGCGGTCCCCACACGGTGCTGCACACAGTGGAGATGTAACATAAACTGCAGCACGTGGAGTTGGGGTGTTATTAATTTATTCCTATAAATCATCAACAGAAAGTACACAAAGACCGTGATTAGGTTGAAAAGAGAGGCGGGTTATTCATTGGTGAAGTTGTAAACTCGGCTTAGAAGGGAAGGAAATCAAAACGCAGGAGGGGGTGCTCGCGGGGCGCTGGGACGGCACACGTACTACGCCGCAGGGCGCGCCCCCCCAGGTCCCTGTGCCACTCCGGGAAGCCAATTCCTGCAGAGCCCCGCAGACTCAGAGCCTGTCCGGGTCGGCGGTCTTAGGACTTGGCCCTTCCCTCCCCCAAGCTGGTGGGGAGCAAAAGGAGAGCAGCCCAGACTCTAGCTGGGGTGAGGACCCAGGACACACCCTAAGGTTTTTGTCCCTTTCACAAGCTGGTGCCGCCTTCCCTCCCCTGACCTCCTGGAGCTTCCGACTTTATTAAAGTAATTTTTCAAGAAATTGCTAGCGACTCCCAGGTCACTACGCAGACGGCAACAGGGTACCAGGCACTCTCTCCCCTCACCCAACCCCCCTTGTTCCCCTGTAAGACAGAAAGAAAAGAAAGGTGTGCGGGGGAGGAGGGCCACTCGGTAGTACGCCTGGACGCCTTCACTCTGGCTGGAGAAGCCTGGCCTGAGAGGATGGTTACACATTGTAGTGTCCCTGCAGTGAGTGACCGCCGGCCAGGGGCTGAAGTGATCCCGGCATTTAGCAGAATCAATCGCCACCTAGGAAGCAGGAACCGAGGCTCTTGGCCCTCGCGGCTGGGGCTCAAGGCTTCTCTGCATTGGGACAGCAAAGTCATTGTTGAGGAAGGAGCCGGCCCAGCGGCGGACAATGTGGCCACTTCGGGCTGGCGTTTGACACCTGCTCAGGCTCCAAAAAAGCCAACTTCTACTGAGTTTATCCCGGTGAGGAAACTATATTTCCCCAAAACTCCTTACCGGGGCCTCAGAGCTCTCCTCAAGGAACACGCGAGATAGACATTAAGGGGTCTGAGAGGTTTAAAAAAGAAAAAAAAAAAAAAAAAAAATGTAGCTACGCCATCTTACCCCCAATTCAAATCTTCTAATTCCGGGCCTGAAGGTTTTGTCTCAACGGTTTTTGTGTGAGTTTTCTTTTGATTTTTGTTTTGTTTTTTTCTTTCTTTCTTTCTTTCTTTCTTTCTTTCTTCCTTAACCGTTTCATTGTTGAGTTAATGTCCCCCTTTGCACAGAAGCATTCATACTTAGAACACACCATTTCACTAGGTTTCTTAGGCACGCAGAATAACAGGTAAAACAGTTAAACAAAGGGAAACCGCCCAAGTGACCTGTTAAAGCGATACAGTATTAACTTTTAAAACCCAAATACTGTTTTATCTAACTTTTGGAGCTATTGTTCGTACTGTTAGCAATATTTTTCTACTCTAAAGATATCTTTGGAAATGTTAGCCAGCAACGAGTGTTTAGACGGTCATTGGCATTTATGTGGTTATGTCTAAAATGTTGATTGCCCTGTTTTTCTTTCGCTCACAGTGAGTTCGCCAGGTGTGACAGTGGAACGCATTTCCTCTGCTTTTGTTCTCATTGCTTCGTTATGTTGTTTTACATTATGTGCCTTTATAAATGCTTGAGAAATTTGTTAACTTGTGTATAAATAATGTGAAAGTTTCCATTTCTCAAAAACATCTCTTTCAAAGCCTGCCTTCTCCCGAACCCAATAGCCAAGGCTTGCTGAAATAGTCACAATGCAGATGCCTAAAATATCTCCCTTGATTGCTAGATATTTTTAATACATTAAGCAAATTAATTGATTTTACAGGTACCATTGAAAAATAATTGTTTTACCACTGTGTCTAATTTGGTCTCAGCTTTAACACCAGTTTTTATTGTTTCATCTGAACCCAATTTTCTCTCTCTCTCTCTTTTTTCCTTCAGGTTCTATTAAGCTAATATATATATCAACACGTAGTCAAAGACTGTTTCTGCAACTCCATCAAATAAATTGTACATATACTTGTTCCTTCAAGACTTTTGATCTGTGCCCTCTGTTTTACCTTCTCGGTCTCTCAATTTAAATGACAGTTTTCATTCTAAATATTCCATTTAACAAGCAAGAAAGAATAACAGTGAGGTTGGAAACATTCTAAATAAAAAAAGCCTCGATGACATCCCTGTGCCTTGTTTATAATGACAAGCTGTGCCTGTGTTTGCAAGACATAAGACTACATTCTCAGTCCAAACTTGAAATCCACAGAATTGTCATCTCCCAGGCAGCCTTTCTGTATCAGAGAGACAATCGCACAGGCAAACGGGGCATTGAGATCATTAATGTCTCACTCCCAAAACTGAAATTACTATTCTTCACTACGGTCTATTTGGGAGGCAGTCCTGTGGATAATTAAGAAACAAAACAAAATAAAAACAACAACAAAAATTTTACCTGCTTTTGCAAGTGTCCAATTCTTCAACTCGAGGGAGCGCTGCCATTGTATTTGAGAACACTTTTTTAAAACTCCAAGAACAATGTAATATTTGGCTACAAAAGGAATCACAACTATACAAATGTTTATGAAATAACTCAGTTTGACTTCGGGAGGTTTCTAAACACATCAAACAATTTTTTTTAAGCATCCAGGCACTCTTTGAAAGACTCATTGCATCCCAGGAGGTGGGCACACAGGCCCACTCCTCCTTTAACAGACTGGGCCTTCTTTTCAGAAGGAGGAAAATGCTGGAGAGGTTTAGAATGAAACAGGGTGGATTGAAAAACTCATTTGGCTCCCTGGAGAATCAGTTTGGCCAACTTGGGTCCTAGCACCTCCACTTCCCTGTAGGGCTCTTGTCTTTAAGTCTCTTGAAATCCAAAGTAAGCAGAATAAGGCTTTTTATTTTCCGTGGCTTGGGGGTGGCAAGTGTGATGGGGGTGGGAGTGGGCTTAAAGATGAGGATTCTCCTGTGCCTGTCTCAGAAGAAAAAGCTACATCTACGCCTCCCCCATGTTGTTTTCTTTTAGCCATACACCTCTCACAGTTGTCATTTGGACAAGTGGAGAGAAATGTGAGGATGAGTTTTGTATATAGCAGGTGAATTATTTTCCCCTGGGCATTTCCCACTGGCACCCTAATCGTCTGCTTATCTGTTTAGTGAGGATCCTTGGAGAGCTGCCAAAATGATCAAGGGCTACATGCAGCAGCATAACATCCCCCAGAGGGAGGTGGTTGATGTCACAGGCCTGAACCAATCCCACCTCTCCCAGCACCTCAACAAGGGCACCCCAATGAAGACCCAGAAGCGAGCTGCCCTGTACACCTGGTACGTCAGAAAGCAACGGGAGATCCTCCGACGTAAGTGTTTTAAACCCATCTCTGCGTCCACCTGCAGTGACTTTTGCCATCACTCTGACCCCAGTTTCCCCTCCATCCAGAAGGCCTTGTAAAGCAGTTGGCAAATATAAGAGGCTGGCAGGTAGTGTGGTCTTACTGTTGCTGCACAGTGGGTTATCTTGTATATTCCTCTCTCAGGCAGCCCCTTGTCCATAGCTAGTAGCACTGAAAATCCCTTCAGTGTAGACAGTGTACCCTGAATGTCTTTAGACCTTCCTTTCAACATCCCTTTCTTTGTCCCTGATTGACATATGGACACAGGTCTGAGTTACCGAGAAGACATTACATAGTGGTCAACAATATTGATTATCATTATTGTTATTTCCTCCCCTCTGGAAAACGTACAAACAGCTAGGGGTTTGTATAGATAAGCAGAACCTTACCCTGATCCTTGAAAGGGGTGGCCAAGTCCAGAGACAATTTAAAGCACTTACCCACATTTACCAGGATTAGAACTGGGGCTTAGCTGGGAGTGGCTCTATCTAGGAAAGACATCCTTTCTGTCAGAGGCAGAATACAGTTAAAATGTCTGCCCTTGGCAGGCAGATATCTGTGAGTTCGAGACCAGCCTGGTCTACAAGGGCTAGTTCCAGGACAGGCTCCAAAGCCACAGAGAAACTTTGTCTCAAAAAAACCAAAAAAAGAAAAAAAAAAAAGTCTGCCCATGGAACCAGTTTTTTATTTTTCTTACATATTTAATTTTAATTAGGTATTATTAGTTTGGAAGAAATTATTAAAGGAGAATAGAAAAAGATTCTCATTTTGCAACAAGTTGCCCACACAATAGGTTATCTCACACATGCTTCACGAAACCACCAAATTTACCAGATTACCTTTGAAATGCTACTACCATCTAAAAGTCATATTTTGTTCAAATGTCATCAGTTATTGCAATAATGATGCTTACAGTGGATTATCTGTGCAGAGTGGCATGTGGTGGTTTGCTGATCCAATTCTCATCACTTCAGGGTTTTTGTTTGTTTGGGATTTTGTTTTTGGTGTGTGTGTGTGTGTGTGTGTGTGTGTGTGTGTGTGTGTGTGTGTGTGTGTTTTCCAAGACAGGGTTTCTCTGTGTAGCCCTGGCTAGCCTGGAAATCACTGTGTAGACCAGGCTGGCCTAGAACTTAGAGATCTGCCTGCCTCTGTGTCTCCAGTGCTGGGATCAAAGGTGTGCACCACTATTCCAGGTTTATTTCAGTTTTTAATCCAAGGTCTCTTTTCTGTCCCAAGATTCCTTCCACCCAAGAATGCTGAGAAGCCTGGGTCTTTAAGTTGAGGGGATTTGAGTCTTGAGCTGTTTTTGTTGGGGGAGATCATACTTGGCCATTCCACTTGAACTATTTGGACCCAGCCCTTTATTTAGAACAGTTTTAGCTTCTGCCTCTCTATGTCCAGCCCCCACCCCACCACTAACAACCCCTCCCCAATTCAGTCCCCAGGCTATGAGCCTTTATGTCTTTGCCAACATGTTCATCCCCATCATTTCTTGGTAGGATTCCCCCCCCTTTTTTTTTTTGGTTTTTCCAGACAGGGTTTTTCAGTATTTTTCAGTATTGCTTTGGAGCCTGTCCTGGAACTAGCTCTGTAGACCAGGCTGGCCTTGAACTCACAGAGATCTGTCTGCCTCTGCCTCCCAAGTTCTGGGACTAAAGGTGTGTGCCACCAATGCCCAGCTTTTCAAACTGCTCTTGGATTTGTTTTTTCTTCACACTGCTCCAGAATGACCATGTCTGTGTTTATTGTGCCAGTGTCTTTGGGCAGAAAGACCATCAGTGGCAGGAAAGGTTTGGGGCAGTTGTCTCCAGCTGAGATGAACTCTGGAGCTGGAACATTGTGTGGACAGAGTAGAAGCTGCAGCGAGGCTACCTGCTGTGTAGAGGGCTTTGTCCTTTAAAATGTGGGCTCACTGCCCCTTGTATGGATGATATTTAAGGGGTTGACCCCCTGATATGAAGCAACTCTTCAGTTCCTGCATGCCTCCAAAACACGCTCAGGGACCACAGTCTCCAAAGGTTAGCAGTCAGGGTGGTATACACTCAGCTCCTCCAAGACAGACAGAGTGGAAGACACTGGACCATCTAACAAGATGGAAGTTCCAGAAAGAGTCTCGGGATACTCAAGAGGGGGTCATTGACCAAGTGGATGGCAGTTGCAAGGGACATTTTGTTCAGTGTTACTGTTTTTTGGGTTTAAAGTTACAGGAGACAGAACTTAGGGACATGTTCCTCCTCCTGTAATTATGCACACACCTTGTCATGTCCTAAGCACTATGCTAGTGTATAGTGTAGGGTACACAGGTCCTTGCCTCTGGGGACTTATACTCCCCTGAAGGAGGTGAGAAGCTTGAACAATTAATGACAACTGCTTTCCAAGTGCTCTTTAAAAGGCATGCATTGGGCTGCAGAGCGATTGTAATATCACCTGGAGAAATCCAAGAGGACTTACTGGAGGAGGTAGCATTTGTATAAAGTCTTAAAGGATAAAGAAAAGACACACCAGTATGGGACAAAAATTGGGGAGACAAACAAAAAAAAGACCAAATGAATGGGTTGAATGGAAAGAGAAAGAGGAGATGAAAATAAGACAATACATAAAAGTACCTTGAAAAACCAAACTAATAAATGGTACTATTCAAAGGTTTTGTCTATACATGTAGAACTCTCTGGACTAGCTCCCAAGCTTAGGATGAGTCTGCTGGAGCAAGCATTCCAATGTTGTTTTAATGGGTATCAAACATTTTCTATTCCATTTAATTTAAAGAAAGTGGAAGGGAATTGATGGTAGCTGGAGGGCCTATGGGAGTCTAGTTATTCAAACACTGAGTGTGGCTAGGCTAGGTCCCTGAGGTGTGTAGGTCCTGACTGACCCAAAAATGCCCTGGGTTCAGACCTTGTGCAGGCTGCTGTCTCCCAAAAGAGCAACCCCATACAGGGGGCTGCATGCAGCAAAAGCCTCCTCCACTTCAGTCAGATTTGGGGAGCTTGGGGCTTTGCTGTTTGGGTGGCTAGGAGTAGTTGAGCATCCTTGGATATGTCACTTTCCACTCTGAACTTCAGTTTCTTTATCTGCTGTTGGAAATAATGACACTTCTCCCGTAGAAAGGCTTCAAGAATTAGGCAAAGGGTTACGTGTAGACGGTGTTGGGCTGTAGAGATGGCCCACTCCCTGTAAACTGTATGACATGTGTTCATTTCAAATGAAAAATGTCAGATGAGTCCCAGACACTTAGGGTTATCGTCACTGACTTCAGCCATTACTCACAGGGACTCTATAGATACCATGCAGTGCCCACAGGGGGCAGGGGAGATGTTAAATAGTCCCTTCCCCTGCTGCCCAGGGGACTTCTGTTTCCACCTCAAGTGACAGCATATAGAAAGATGCTGTGAAGGCTGGGGGATATAAGGACTGAAAACACCTGGAAAAATCTGACCTTGGGAGGAGTTATCATTTTCTCACATCGTCCCAGAGGCGCCCATGACATCCAGCTTTGACATTTATCAGAGGCTGTTTCTGGTGACTAAAAACACAGTGGGCATCAGCGCAAACAGAGCCCTAAGGGTGGTTCAAGGACCATCTCAAATCAAAGGCTCCAGTGACAGAGTTCCATCCATCCCCCTGGGACCCTAAGTCCAGACTGGGTGGGAAGCCTGCCACTTTCGTGGGATGGGCCAAAATGGAAGCAAAGGGTATGAAAATCCATGAAAACCCAGGTGTGTGGACTGGAGGCACTGGGACTGGCTTGTGGAGAGGTTCAATGTGTTGCAGTAGTATGGATCTGGGATCCAGTTGTCCGAGACTATGCCACACCCAGGGACATTACCATAGGGTTCCGGAGGTTGTGGCTGGACACTCCTAGAACTGTGAGTGACCCTGGGAACTGAAAAAGGAAAACACCAAGGTTCAGAACATGGGGAGCAGGGCCTAGGAAATGTACTTGTTCTGTGTCCTGCTCCTCTGTGAACCCTGCTCCATTCAGGTAGGAGGTAGAGAACAACATAGTTCCCTTCTTAATAAAGTGGACATCAAAACTCATTCCAACCATATCAGACAGGCTGTCTTCATCTTTCATTCCTTTGGTGACAAATAGACTGAAGGTGGATCTGACAGGGCTAGGTGTTTCCTTCCACCTTTCTCTAGCCCCTTCGGCGTCATTCTTAGAAAGGTCCTCTGTTTTGGACTCTGCCCTTCGTCTTACAAATTGTGAGAGCAAATTTAATGAGCTATCTCCTCATTAAAGGTCCTCTGGGATACACACATACACTCCCACACACATATACATGCATACATGACACATACCACATACACACCACAAACACACATGCAGAATAGCACCACACAGAGACACCTTATAAAACACACACATACACACAAACTATTGCCTTTGCAGTCATACTAGAAGCCTAAGGAACATCTTTTGTGGATACATCTTTTGTGGATAAATTTCAAAGCATGATTTTAAAGGCTTAGGGTTTCATGTTCTTTAAAAAAACCTCACGTTAGGATACAGGTGCCCAGGATAAATGAGGAGCAAAGGGTGGGAGGGAGGTCTACACACAGCCTCTAAATATAGTAGGTAAGTGTAAGTTACAGCTTTGGACAATTTTCTCCTGGGGCTGAAACTTGACTGGGCTTATTCCTTGTCATCAAAATAAAAGCATTCAGAGCCATGTGATGGTGGCATATGCCTTTAATCTCAGCACTCGGGAGGCAGAGGCAGGTGGATCTGAGTTTCAGGACAGCCAGGGACACACAGAGAAACCTTCTCTTGAAAAAAAAATCAAAATCAATCAATCAATCAATCAATCAATCAATAAAAAAAACAAAACAAAAAAACAACAATTAAAAAAAAAACAAGCATCCAAAACTCAAGAGTGTCACTTAATGTCAGAAGGTCATTGAGTCAAAAGAAAAGAATTAATTTTCTCAAAACACTGACTTGGCTACATCTAAGCTCTATCCAAGAAAGGAAAGGGTAGCTTTTCTGGGGACACAAGACAAGCAGGGAGGAGCCTGCCATAAGGTGTCCCCTCTCTATCCCCTCATGAAATTAGAGAAAATTGTAAAGTTTAAGGGAGAGGAATCAAGGGGTCTTTGTACATTGAACCATCTGTCTGTGTCTGTCTGTCTGTCTGTCTGTCTGTCTGCCTGCCTGTCTGTCTGTCTGTGGAGTGAAGGCTACAGGCTCTATCAAATCTACTCCTTTCTCTTTTCAGAGTTCAACCAGACAGTCCAGAGCTCTGGAAATATGACAGACAAAAGCAGTCAGGATCAGCTGCTATTTCTCTTTCCAGAGTTCACTCAACAAAACCAGGGGCCTGGGCAGTCCGAGGATGCCTGCTCTGAGCCCGCCAACAAGAAGATGCGCCGCAACCGGTTCAAATGGGGGCCCGCATCCCAGCAAATTTTGTACCAGGCCTACGACCGGCAAAAGAATCCCAGCAAGGAAGAGAGGGAGGCCTTAGTGGAAGAGTGTAACAGGTAATACCCGCAGACCGCTGGAGCAATCAGGGGAAGGATCCCCGTCAGTCCTGTGACATTGAGACATCTGTTATTTTATTAATTAATAGATGTGAGAGACATCACAGGAGTACTTCTTCAGGAGCCACAGCATATTTTAGTATATTAAAAACTCCTAGGAGGACTGGCAAGATGGCTCAGAGGTTTTCAGCACTTGCTGCAAAACCTGACTGCCTGAGTTTGATCCCCAGAATCCACATCTTGCAGATTGTCCTCTAAATTCATCATATGTGTTGTGGTGTGAGCACATGCATGCTCATGAACACACACACACACACACACACACACAGCCTGTGCAGCATTGTTGTTTGTCGATCATGGAGTCTCACCTCTATGAAATACTAAATTATTATTTCCATATGTGATTATTTTAGGGGAGATTTCTAAAAGGTCTGACATGGAATATGATGCTGGAGAGATGTGTTTCTGCTCCATACAGTCAACATCAAACTGTCCCTTAGCTCTGGTCTCCTCTAACTGTATCCCCATTCGCCCGGAAAGAAACCGGGGCCTGGCACAGGTTTTATGAGGATGATTGGCATAGTGGCACACACCTGTAATCCCAGCACTCAGGAGGCAAAGGGAGGAGGAGGATAGAGAATTTGAGGCCCCTCCGGACTTCAGAGCGGGACCCTATCTCAAGCAAAACAATAAGGAAATTTAGAGGGACAGGAAGAATTGTTTGGATCTGTTTGGTCTGCTCTGTCTACACTGACTCAATAGACTCCGTTCTGTGTGTTCTGTATGTATAATTTAAAAAACAAACAAACAAACACTGGTAGTTCTTGGAGAACCCTTTGACCTCATTCTTTCTCTATTCTCTTTCATTCCAGTTTTGACTCTCTAGAGCGTTTGCTCCTTGCTCTGGCAGAGGCCTGTGGGGCCTTTGCTATGTCTCTGAGTTGAGCATTGAACCAAGGAAGCAGCCTGGGTTTGACACAAGATCTTTTGCTGTGTCCAAGAGCATAGCTTACAGTGGGCTAGGGGGTTTCATTGGCGCTCATAATCAGAGACCTGTCCTCTCTGTCTGCCTCCTTAATGACCCCGCCCCTCTCCACTAGCTCTTTGCTCCAGAGTCTGAATGTGGAATCTGGATTTCCTGCACCCTCTTGGGGTATCCAAACCCCCAAAGCCCAGATGTCTCTCATAGTGCCAGGAAGAGACTCAGATAGAGCCAGCAAAGGACTCTCTGCCTTTGGTGAGGCAGTAAAGAAGGTGTCAGGAAGCCAGTCACTGGGCCTTCTCTTGAAACTGCTGATCCTTGGCTTGCCCTCATCTAATAGCAGCCACATAGGGGCCTAAGCTCAGCCTTCTAGGTAGCATAGCTTACTCAGGGCCCATACTTCCCTCCAGCCCTTTCAGATACTGTGAAGATGCTTTCTCTGGATGACCTCCCTCCCAGCCTCCGCTGATCTTCAGCCTCTGCCCTAACTGTATGACACACAATTCCCCCAGCCACCTCACTCACCATCTCTCCCCTCCCCCCCGTTCTTTGCAGGGCAGAATGTTTGCAACGAGGGGTCTCCCCCTCCAAAGCCCATGGCCTAGGCTCCAACTTGGTCACAGAGGTCCGTGTCTACAACTGGTTTGCAAACCGCAGGAAGGAAGAGGCATTCCGGCAGAAGCTGGCCATGGATGCCTATAGCTCCAACCAGACACACAATCTGAACCCCCTGCTCACCCATGGCTCCCCTCATCACCAGCCCAGCTCCTCTCCTCCCAACAAGCTGTCAGGTAAGTGGAGACCCATGCCTTGCATTGCCTCGGAACTGTCACGGCCCTTGCCAGCCTCATTCTCTTCATGGTTGAAATGGCCACAGACCAACTTTACCCCCATTTCTAGAACATTCTCATGAGAGAGAAGTGAGTGCCGCTGGTCAGGTCTCCTCCTACTCCTTGTTCAGCTGCTTGGCCCTCAAGGAGCCCTTTGCCCTTTTCTTCAGTCTTTATTCTCTCTGGGTGGTTGCTGACTCAGCCACCCAGATTATCCCCAGAGAAGGCTGCCTTTTCAGGGTGCCAGGTCCAAGCCACAGGCAGGGAGATCACAGTGATGTATCACTGGTCACTATGATGGAGAATAGCATGCTGGCCACCTTCTGCCGTGCCTGCCCATGGCCTATCTGGCACTGTCTAGTTTCAACAGGAGGAGCCAAGTGAAGGGACGCTTGGGTGGCAGTCTCTGCTGTGCTAAGTAAGCCAGGATTAAGATGTGATACATCACTTGAGATCTTCTGTGATGAGCTGGCTAAGGAGTTTGTACCATGTACCAGATCAGAATATCTCTGCTGTGGGGTTTGAATGTGTCAAGATGGAAACCTATATCCTCACGTGGAAAAGGACCCCTATATGCTAAGCACTGTGTCAGCCATGTCTTCTTCTCCTGGGACTTAATTCTCCTAAGAAAGTTAGCTTACCAGAATGAGGAGGTGCTTATGGATAGTTGTTTGGTACCTGTGCATACCAAACAACACTGCTTCCTGATCTGAGAGGAAAGGCTTGAGAAAGGAAAGCCAGCCATTGTCACAATCTCTGTCCTCCCAAGTCCCTTTCTCCTCTCTCCTGCAAGTTACCTTTTTGATGGGAAAGGCCCAAGAGTTGGGAGCTGACCCATATGTTGGGTAATCCAAATCATCAGGACAGGGTCTGAGTTACCAAGTGGGTGATAGGCAGGCCTTTGTTCCATGCCTGCCACTTACAGGAGGCACAACCTAAGACCTGAAATTGGCCATCGTGAAGCCTGGGACTGGGCTGGAGTTTCTCTGGACCTGCTATGAGCTAAGGAAGGACTCAAGATGCCCCAAAATAAAGTTGGCTTATTCATGAGAGGCAAAGAAGCTGAGGGCAGTGAGGGGAGCAAGTGTTGGCCTGACCGCGAGTCACTTAACCCCTTTACAACAATACAAAGCAAGGTTTAGTGGGTAGGTGGTAGATGGCTCATGGCCAGTACTGAGTAGGACTGGAGCATTCGCCCACCATGGTGATCGTGGAGCTAAATCTGGAAGCTGTGGGGGGCGTGGTTGGGGCAAGGATCATTGTTGAGAAGACAATGGCTATTGTACTAGGACCTGTGATCTCCACACCAAAGTCAGGGAGCCCGCAAGCCAAACAAAGGCTCAGCAGCTTTCTGACAAGCTGGGGTTGTGCTGAGGTCACCACAGGGTCGCTAGCTTAGGTTCTCTGTGCCCTGACTGGAAAGCCAGAGAGCTAAGGCAGCAGGGCCAGGCATTAGGAACAGCACAAGGGCAGGAGACAGTCTCAGACGGGCATCTGGGATGGGTATGGTCCACTGAAAATAGAGTCTCTTGGGTTACACTGAAAGTTTGGACCTTTATGAAAATTGAGAAGGACAGCACCCAAAAGGACTTCAAAGAATGAAACAGCGGCTCAGAAACAGATAATCTGTCCAAACTCACACGATGGTGATTAGGAAATGAATCTGCTGATTCTTGCAACATAAATATGCATCAAATGCTAATCAGGTCCTGACAATATAAACTGGGGACATAGCCTCATGATGGAGTGCATGCCCAGCCAGTACTTTTAAACAGGGAGAAAAAGGAAAATGCTGGGGACACAGGGCCCTGCATCCTCGAAATTTTATGCCTTGTAGGAAGGACCTCTTGCCAGCATGGAGTCTCCAGAGTCAGCTTGGGCTCAAGGTTATCTCTTGGGGACATCATGAGTGGGCTATTCTAGGGAAAGAGTCTACAGCTGTCACAGGGACACTGGATATTTTCAGTGGCTGTTTAGGCCTTCATTTTCATTCAACGTCCATCAAGGTAGTGTTTGACTACCCAGGAACTAGATTCTCTGAGTGTCATTTTGAAACAGTTCTAAGTAGACAGGTGATGCATGTGACTAACTCACATAAGTTCTGAGTTTTCTGTGCATCAAATGGATGTTGGGTGCCTGTGAGGATTAAATGGGTGGGCCTCTGAATAACCACCTTTCCCCACAAACCACAGTGAGATCACTCCTGTCATCTCGGTATGGCAGAGCATAAACGAGGTGGTGGGAACAAGGGCAGGGGAAAGGACATTAATCCCGAGAGGCAGTAAGACCAGGTCTCATCCTGGGACTGGCAGGGAAGTGACCACTGTGCTCTGTGACACTAGAATTAGAACCCTAGATGCCCCTCTGAGGCTGTCAAGATGGCTCTAGGGCTTTCCCCAAGGCTGGTCAAATTTGGGCTGCAGAGCTTCACTATACCCTCCCCAGAGTGGGACCTCCCAGGTCCCTGACCATACCAAAAACCTGGAACCTAAGACTTTGAACCAACACCCAGTATCAGCACTGATTATCTCTGTCTACCTACCTACCTACCTACCTATCTGTCTGTCTGTATCTTGCTCACTCTCTCTTGTTCTCCATGTGCATGTATGTGTATGGTGTGTGCATACACATGTGTATGCATACTCACATATGACTTATGTATAGGCACACACACTGTGTGTGTGTGTGTGTGTGTGTGTGTGTGTGTGTTTGTCTAAGCCATGGGGTTAGACATTCCTGTAGACCACTAGAGATGCAACTGTATGGGCACACACTCTATGTGTGGGTGCGTGAGTGTGGTGGTGTGGTGTCTAAGCCACAGGGTTAGGCATTCCTGTAAGCCACAGGAGATACAGTGCAGAGGAGGCTAAGAGAGGAGCAGGAGGTTGACGTCCAGTGTCTGTCTTGATAGCTATCTGACTCACATATTAAAGCAGGGTCTCTTACTTGAACACAGAGTTCACTAGATTTACTTGTGAGGTTACACTGGATTTACTCTAGCTAGCTTTCTTACTCTGAGGAACCCCTCTATCCATCTCTCAATGTGCAGAATGACAAACAAACCTTATGCCCACCCAGCATTTATGCAGGTGCTGGAGTTCCCAATTCCAGTACTTATGCTTGCATCGAAAGCACTTTTACCCTCTGAGCCATCTCCCCAGCCTCTAACTCTAAGGCTGAGCTGGGGAGGGACAAGACCTCAAAGTCCAAGCACCTTGTTCTACACTGTCTCTTCTCCAAACCCCAGCACCTGAGCCAGGAGGTCTGGCAGCACCAAAGAGAAGACCCTTCCCTGAGAACCCTTTTCCTGGAGAGTTGAGCCTCCTTTCCTTATTCGAGTCCCTTCTCTCCCAGCCATGCTTACTGCATGTGCCCCACTTGCCCAGGGTGACCACAGTGTGACCCTGGTCCTGGAATGTCCCACACAATAGGGATGGCAGGAGGAGCATTTTGCCTCTGTCAGCGGCCAGTTGGTTACAAGGTACCCTACAAACACAGTCAGCAGAATCAGCTGTTTTCAGCCTTGCCCCTCTTTGCCTTTACAATCACACACCAGCATGCAGCCAGGGGTTGTCATGGCTTTGTCTCCCTTATGCATGCTTAATTGACAATTAAGCTGGGCTTTGAAATAGCCTGGCTGCTGCTGCCGGACCTTCATCCTTCCAGTGAGTGTCACAGGGGCAACCTTTGTCTCTTCTTCTTGGGGGCCTAAAGTTACTGTAGCAGGCTGCAGGCAGCCATTTATCTTCAGACTTTAAGGCCTTTATCTGTTGCCCTCCCCATTCCAGCTTTGGCCAGCAGGAGCTGTCCCTGGTTATAGGGCCCCCATGACAACCCGTTCTGGGGCCATTGAGCAGACCGGGAGTGATGGCCTCTACCTCCATTCTGGAGCTGAATCAAGGAAAAGGCCCCCAAAAGGTCAGAGGGCAGGGCTGTGGCAAGAAAAAGGAGCTGGTTGGAGACTGGTGCTTGTATTGATTGGCTCAGAGGAGGAAGGAGTTGTGGGATGAAAGCTGGGCTAGCCTTCGCCCAAGACTGGTATCTGCAGCCTGCTCTGGGTGGCCATGTCCATTGTATACCTTGCTCTAGTCTAAGTCACCTGGCTACCTCCCCAAGGAGGCAAGGGAGGGTCACCGGGTCCCCCATCAGCCTTTGCTCTCCCACACATGTCCTCTCTCTTAAGAGATTTTTTCAAGAGGAAATAGACACTTGTTCTTCAACAGAGTCAGTGAGTCATGGAAGGGAAAAGACACCTCCCTAGGATGAGTTTTGGATCTCTGGGCCACAGACTAAAAGGACATATTGTTTCCGTGGCTACTGTTTTCTCTTGCCTTTGAACTCTGTCCCATCCTTTCCCAGCCCAGCAGACCAGATTTCCCTGACATGTGTCAGAACTTGAAAACACAGTGTCCTGCCTCTTCTAACCCTTAGTCTCGCATTGCAGCATCCCCAGTGGATGCAGGAATCTAAGCCCATGGCTTAGACAAAGCAGATTTATTCTTAGTCAAGGTAAAATGGGCTGGGTAGCTGCACTTCTCCATGGCACAAAAATATACTGTACCCAAGGAGACCTCAAGCATACCCAAGAGCAGGACGGAATGAAGATGAGAAATTGCAAGGCTTGTGCTGATTCAGCACTTCCTCAGTGCCAAGCCTGTGTGCTTGGTCTCATTTAACCTCTCCCGAAGTGTAGGCAGATGGGTGTTATCTGTATTGATATCCCTGTTTGTCAGCTAAGGGAAGTGAAAATGTTTAGAATATGAGTAATTTGCCCAAGTTCATAGTCAGCAGTGGAACAGGGACAGGTTTTAACCTGTAATATACTGCATATGAGAACTAACACACACACATAGAGAAAGAGAGAGAAAGAGAGAGAGACAGAGAGGAAGAGAGAGAGAGAGAGAGAGAGAGCCCCTTCTTCTATACTTCGGCTGTTCCTGTCTGAATGACTCCTGTCTGAATGACCGAGATAAGGTAAGGAGACTCAGGGCCTAGCTAGTTCACTGTTTCTTCCCCAGCCACTGCCCCTGAACAAGGTGAATTCTGTGGAAAGAAATGGAGGCCTCTCTTTCTGTGTGGGGATTTGAACTGCCCTTGCTTTCTGCCCTGTCTGGGGCACTAAAAGCTTTAACAACTTAATGGGGCCTGTGAGACAGGGTAGGCATCTCAGCTCACCTCTGGGAGCCCCACCCCCTCCCTGGGCAGCAGACAAGAGGAGGGGGTTTATGGGGGCAGCTGTAAAAATATTCATCTCAGCAGCAAAGGTCCCCAGAGTGAATGAGCCAGCCCTATTGTCCCCTAGGAGGAGGAGAGACAGAATCGCCTGAAATCCTGGCGCGCTCTAGCTGTTCAGAGGTGCACAGGGCTCCAATGTTCCGCTTCTTAGGGACTTAATCTGACTGCCATTTTATCTCCTGAATTTGAAAGTCATTTTTATCGTGTGGGTATCACTCCCATCAACTCCTACTAGATTGGGGAGGACAATCAGGATATTAATGAGATTAAGGGGTCTAGTCTTAAAGGCATTCTGCTGTCAGCCCCTGGGGGCCAGTCTTGATCTGCATACAAAGACACATACAGGGCACTGGTGGGCTCTGGACTCAGCACAAAGGGACCCCCAAGGGATAATGAACTCCTATCACCTGAAGAAGCCCACTGGTTATGCCTAAGCCCTCTGAAGGATCCTTAAAGGATTCGAGGACTCCTTGCTACCACCTCCCACCCACTCCTTCCGCCCCCATTGCCTCTGAAGAGGAAGGAAGCTGCCAGGAAGCATGGAGTCCAGCCTGAGGCTTATGGGAGAAGTGCTCTTGGAATCTGTTTGTGAGATGTTTGATGGGAAATAGCAGAAACTTGGAGGAAGTGAAGCACTAGAAGTACAGAGAGAGGCAGAGATCTGGGCCAGGACCTTCGAAGCCACCTGCTTAATAGAAGGCACAAAAGCTGGCTTACTGCTTCTATCCACTTTCCAACAAGAAGTGAAAACACAAATACGGAAGGAGGGAAGTGTGTGTGTGTGTGTGTGTGTGTGTGTGTACACATCTACACACATAATATGCATACATACGTGTGAACACATATGTGTGTATTTTACATATAATATTTATACTCTACATTAATATGGTACAATCTACCTTCAAAATAAAGTCAAATGAAGCAATCACTCCTAATTATCCTGGGATGTTCACAGGTCCTCTAGAACACATTCAGGCAACTTTTTGAGTAAACAGCCAAAAAGTGAACAGTTTCTAAAGCTGTATGACCTCAGTCACAGCCATTCAGCTCTGCCTGTGTAGCAAAAAGCAGCCATAGCCTTCCTTATGGGATCTGAAATTTGAGTTCATGTTATCTTCACATATCATAGCATATTCTCCTATGGATTTTTTCTGACTATTTAAAAATATAAAAACCAGGGCCGGGGGGCTGGAGAGATGGCTCAGTGGTTAGGAGCACTGGTTGCTCTTCCAGAAGTTCTGAGTTCAATTCCGAGCACCCATATGGTATAATAAGATCTGGTACCCACTTCTGGCCTGCAGGCACACATGCAGAGAGAACATTGTACATAATAATAAATTATTAGGGGAAAAAAAAGGGCCGGAGAGATGGCTCAGTGGTTAAGAGTGAGCACTACTCTTCCAGAGGACCTGAGTTGGGTTCCCTGTATTCATGTCAGGCAACTCATGACCACTTGTAACCTCAGCTCCAGGGCATCCAACACTTCTGGCCTCTGTGGGCAGAAACTCACACGCAAAATTTTAAAAAAAAATATGTGCATGAACATGCATATGTACATGCACACACACACACACACACACACACACACACACATCTTTCTTGGTTCACTCATTATATAAAAACAGGCTGTTTGGGTCAGCAAAACCCTCAAATACCACCCAGCCCTGTTATGTTAGATTCTCTAGGGAGTCAGGCCAGGCTTCAGTAACTAAACTTTCCTGGTGAGTCTAGTGTGCCACCAAGAGTTGAGAACTAACTCTAACATTTCTCCATATTACAGTGCATGTCCATTACCTGGGATGTATCAAAATGCATATTCCGAATGGGGCTGGGGGATGGGAGGAAGGGCCTGAATTTCTGTCTTTTGGTGCTGGCAAAGGAGACAGCTCAGAGTGAGCCAGTAATGAGCATCTTGGAGCCAGTAGTGAGTCGGGGCCAGTAGTGAGCATCTTGGAGCAACTCCATCAGCAGTTAATCTCCCCCTGTCCCTGACCTTCCTTTGACTGACCACCACCAATCCTGTTTAGCATGTCTTTACAAGTTCTTCTAAATTCAGTGGGCACAATAGAACCATGGGTCATGGAGGAGACCTGAATTCCAACCCTAGGCACGCTTCTGGAGTCTGAGCCTCAGTTTCTCCCTGTGCAATGGGCACACCCACCTACAAATTTGGAGGGGGAAATGTGTATATATACATATATATATGATTCAGGACATAGCAGGCCCTTACAAATATAGGTGGCTTATGCTATTACCTACAGAAGCTGCTTGTGTTGTTATTTTGAACAGTATTTGTTTGTTGTCATTTGGAAGGCGTTCCTTTATTTCCCTGTCTCTATTGGAGATCTTGTTCAATCTTGATTTTTAGAGAATTTGGGTATTTCCAACTGGATGCTCATCTTGGTGTCTGTAGTAGATTCAGTCTGGCCTCTTGTCACATAGAGGGTGTAAGGCAGTTTCTCATCTTCCCCAGGACTGCTGGGTGACATCTACAAGATGTATTCAGCATCCTGGGCATTTCCTACCAATGAGAAGCAGATGTGATATGTTGGGGCAAGGGCTCAGGACTATACATTAGGAGGTCAGGGGCAGCAGAGGATCAAAAGTTTCCTGTACCTAGCAGGGTATTTTTCTTCCTTTAATGAAAGTGGGTATGAATACCCTACTGGTAGGCATTGCTTGTATGTAACTAGCCTATGGAAGCTGCCACTACAGAGAGGGTGGTGCTTTCCTAAGGGAGGCTGCATCTGAGAAGTTTGCTGCCCTCTGTTCTCAGAAGGGAAGCTGACTCCAACTTCAGGCAGAGGAAGTGTAAGAAAAGGAGGGCGGATGCCAGCCTGCAGTGAGCACAGGAAGCCTCAAAGCTCTGTCTCTGACTCAGCAGCCTCCACAGTACCACAGTGAGTAGCAGCAGGGAGGACGTTATCTTTCTAATACTCTGGGGACAGAGGTCAAGAGCAAAGTTTCTTGGGCAGCATACTCTGCATGCTGGAGGCACATCTTGGATATGGGCTTAGGCACTTAATGACTTTTTCAAGAGGAATCTGTCTAATGTGGGATGCCATGAGGTTTGTTGCTTCCAGACAGTCGCTCCTTGGTACCACACTGAGATGGATGTACCTGGAAGCAAGGTGTATCTCTCAAAACAGTTTGAACTGATTCTGTCATTACATAGCAATGTGTTCTCAGATAAGCTCCCTGACTCCTTTGGACCAATAGGGATCCTAATGCCTATATAGGGTTGTTGTGAGGCTTCAAGTGACAGCATATACCCTAGGTCATCTTATTGCTTGGCTAGGAAGATTGAGGTTCCTTGTAGAACTCCTGAGCTGACCAAGGAAGGGCTCCAGGTCTCTTTGGGTTCTTGGTAAGGGTGTGGCTCTGCAGTTCCTATGAACTTTGGTCATCATTTTAGATGTCCAAAACCATGAAGCTGAAACACTGGCAAAATCTGGGGTTCTCAGATTTCTTAGAGCAGGTCAGAGTAATCGAGGGAACTCATTAAACATAGACATGGTAGCTCCACACACAACTATAGGATCAAAATTGTCAAGCTGCAGTGTTACTTGGGTGTACAGCATTGTGATACGAGTCCCAAGACACTTGGATGCACAGCCAGGGGTTGGCTGTCACTCAGTTAGACAGAACAGGAACATTCTGAAGGGTTGACAGCTGGAAAAGGAGAGGCAGCTGTGGTCAGGAGCCCTGAACTAGGATTCAGGGGACCAGAACTACTAATGAACAGGAGTAATATTGGGGGTGGTCATTAAACTTATTGAGGATTCTGGGCTGTCATTACTTGAAGACTGCATGTTGCTTCTAGTCTTGAGACCTGAACTCTGCTGTTTGAAGTATAGAGAGAGTTTTGCCATTGTGGTGTGCTTTATTGTTGGACTCATCATCTGTCTCCCTCCCCCCCCTTTTTTTTTCTCCCTCACTCCATCCCTGTTTCAGGATCTCTGTGCTGTTAGAAGCCTTCCACCTTTATTAGGGACCATTAGGGCTTTACAACATCAGCAGATTGGGTAGGGGCAGTCACAATAAACAGATTTATACTGGGTATAAACAAGTCACCTATAACTGCCAGAGGTTAACGCTTCCGGGGCCTTTGAGTGGCAGTCTGTATAACGTGCCTTGGAACCCTGTCCATTGGCAGGATTTCTTAATCCACACCTGTTGGACTCTGATGGCCGTGAAGCCTGATTGAGTACTTGTGCAGCAAGGATAGGAGCTCTTCAAACAACACCAGCAGTTTGCACAGTGGGCTGGGAGTAAGAAACCTGCAGCCTATCTTTTTTGTTATGTAGACTCCTACTACAAGGCTCGCCTCCCTTCCTGTCAAAGAAAAACACAAAAGGCTCGGCCTTGTTCCCAAAGGCACAAGGGAGGCCTGGGGTGGTAGCATCAACTCTGAGCTGAGCCCTACCTAAGCCTCTGCTGGATTCTTCACTGTCTCTTCTGCTAGGCCTGGAACCCTGATACACACTACTTAATTATGAAATGAATGTTATAGACTTTAAGGCATAAATATGCTCTGCATTGTCTGTCTATTATTCTACTTTATAGTTAAACTGACCATAACATTCATTTTTCTATGGCATCTGCGAATAGTATTTAAAGCTTAGCTTCCCTTTTCTGGAAAAAAATGTCCTGATGCGCCATCTCTGTCTCAAATTTGCAGATAACAAAATAGTGCCAACATTAAGTGCTCCCAGAAACTTCTCAAAGAGCATAGCCAGGCTTTCTCCCTAATCTTGTCTGAGCTTGATTTCTACTGATCTAGACTACAAATGACTTGGTTTAGTTGTACTAGTTAGTTCCATGGTCTACTGATTTAGATCCTTTTATCATCTCTTACATTAACCAATAGTCCTTGGACAAGAAAAGTGTGAGACTGTCTTTCTGAGTTTCCACTGAGTGACCTGAGACTTAGACTCGGTATATCTGAACTTCCTAAAGAGACAGGAGAAAATCTGCCAGGCTCTGAGCAGCTGTCAGTTCTCTGATGATGTTCCCCAGGTGCTCACCTGCTGTCACTTTTCTCCTAGCACAGCCTAGAAGCCAATCCTCATCCATTTGCTCAAGTCTCAGTGTCTGATACCTGGTGCTCCCTGGATCGAGCATCCACTCATCAACTTGCTGGGTGATCAGCATCTATCTGTCATGATGATGCTGATGACAATAGTGATGATGATGGGGATGTGATGGTGATGATGCTGATGGAGCTGTCCCAGTGATGGTGATGAAGAGGCTGGGGTTTGACCAGGCAAACCCCCATTAAGGAGGCAGCTCTAACACTGGTCAGATCTCAAAGGATCATGTCCCTAGGTATTCCCTCCTAGTGGGAGGAATTGTTTATGAATAGGTCACAGTGGAAAAACCTCTCTTTTCTAAGGCAACTTTATTAGCCCTTCAGTCACAATACAGATGTCTGTTTATAGGTCCTTACTTTGTGTGGACACCTAGTGGCTCAGTCTTCTGATTGCTTTATAGCCTTCCTCACATTGCCCAGCCCACTAGGAGCATCAGCATTCTCCCTGTCAGCCAAACCTGGGAACCTTTGTTGCAGCCATATTACCCCTGCCTGCAAAGGCAACCTCACAGAAAAGACAGTGACCCCAGGAGCCAGACTGCAGCAGGATGCTGTCTGCCCCCACAGGCGTTAGACTAACTAATGATGTCCATCGTTAACCCTTCTTAGGTTTTTACCTTAGTTTCTTTTTTTAAAAGGATATTTAAATTACTCATTCTGCCACAGTAAGTGGCCCTTAACCAATCCTTACCTCAAAAAACAACCCAGTGGGTCACAGATAGGTTTACAATTGGAAAATATAAACTTGGGCATCTCACAGCTCTGTAAGGCCTGCGAATCTTCCTTATCCAGCAATAAGACCACCTGGAGTATGTGTTATCACTTTTAAGCTTCACTTTAGAAAGTCAACTTACATTAAAATAAGCACCTGCTCTCATCCCCTTAGAACAGATGTTATGCTTGGGCTGCAAGACTAGAGAACGACACCCCCTTCTCACCCCAGCGTGCACACATACACCATCCATCTCAGCACAACATAGAGCACAACGTAAATGGTGAAGTCTCTGGTGCAGAAGGTTGGTGCTGCATCCCATCTATACCGTCCTCTGATGCCTTCCGACCTGAAATTGCTTCAGATCTCTCAGTAATCTCTTTCCTCCATTTTGATTGTTTTAATTTCTTCTTCCCTTTTCTGTTCCATTCTTTAAAAAAATAAATCTCTCCTCACTAAGGAGACTTAGAAGACACATATACACTACAGTGACTTCTCATGGAACCCTCTGTCAGGTCATTCTTTCACATTGACTTACTCTGCAAATCCTTGGGTACTTGGCACAGGCCAGGCACCGAATAAAAGTTGCTGAGGAAAAGGGGGGCGGAGAAGACAGATGGGTGACATGGACAGACTGGATGATAACCTGCCCTCAGGGTACATATATTCTCGTTAGGGATACAGCCAAGAAGAAACAAGACTGCAAGCCCATACGATTGTTTCAAACTATCTGTGGGTGGTGATAAAATGGCTTAACAGATCAGGAATCCATTTGAGGATTATAAAGAAGAAGAAAGGGTGTCAGCTTCAGAATGTGATACCAGCTAGGTGACCACTTCAGAGCTTCTGCTGTCCACTGTGTCACACGGGCATCTGTGGCCACTGAGGAGCCCAGTATAAAGCATTGTCCTGGGTGAGGCCCGCGGGAGTTCTCCAGTGCCAGACAGGCTCTTCTGGCTGTGGCCTTGGACTCCAATCTGAAGTGATCTTGCAAAGCACCTGATGTTTGCTTGTAGACACTGGCTCTCTGGCAAGGGCATGAGGACGTACCTACTAAGGCCAACCCCGTGGAAGGAAGGGCATGGGGTGTCCGTCCCTCTTCCCTCCTTGCCTTTAGCTTGTGTCTGAAGGCACTGTGCACACATTCTTAGCTGCTTTCTCTTCTTCCTTCCTTTTCCTGATGTTTGCATTCACTTTGATTCTTTTTTATAAGAAAATCCGTTTGTGGGCTTCCCTGAAGTGTCGCTCAACATTTTAGCCCTTGAGTCAAGAATGTTTGCCATCCTCGCAGGCCTGTCTGTGTTTCTCAAGCCACGAATGGGGCTCCTACCTAAGGCCCTTAGGATCTAGAACTGAGACCACCCTCATGTTTACACTGCATTCCTTTTTCCATCAGTTTCCTCTTCTTGGGTTTTCAGAATTTCAATCTCCTAAACTCTGTGCAAACCCAGGCCTTTGTCCTTAGGGAGAAATAGTGCTCAGAGTGGCAGAAGTCCTGTGCTGTGCATGGAGAAACTGAGGGAGCAGTGCTAATTCATTTGGAAGCTTTGGTCTCTGGACTCCCCAAGTTCAAGCCAAGGAATTGTTCACATTCTTTTAATGACAAATGAGTAGCTGAGGAATTAGCCAGACCGCCTATCTCTTTGCCTCTGTCCTCAAGAAAAGTGAATGGTCCTTAGGTGGGGGCGGGAGGGCACAGGGCTGGACCACTAAGACTAGCTTACACCTTCCTCTCTCCCTTCCCAGTACAAAGCTGGGGCTTCATAGGAAACACAGTTCTGTCTGCATATGATTTATGGACATAATGGCTTCATTTTGGAAGAACTTTCTCTCCTTCCCATGCTCCCTCCTACCCCAGTTCAAATATCTAGTTTTCAGAGCCAATGGGTTTAGGCTGTGCTCTGCATGAGGTTAGGAACACAGAGGAAGAATGTGTGTGACAGAGCCCTGGCCAGTTGAGTAATGTTTACTCTGTTGGTGGCTGGGGCGCTCACTCGAGTTGGCATAGGTCCACCAACTGCAGGAACATTCCTGCATTATCACGAATAGGAGCTGGCTTCAAAATGAAATGTCAAGGGTGAAGACATCCCACCAGGTGTTGGGTACAGCGTATAGATCCCAGAAAAGGGAGCCCCCAGACTTCAATGCCAAAGGCCATATGAGGAACAAGCTGAGCCCATATTACCCACAAGTCCCCACTCTCCTCTCTCTCCTAATACAAGAGGAATTCCAGACATGATTTCCTGGTTGGCATTGCTCTTCCGCTCATTTTGTCTCCCAGCAAAGCCCAGGGCTTCTCTTACATTATTGTATTGATCTGCTTATCACCATTTTACAGGAGAAAAAAAAACTTAAAAAAGACCAAGGCTTAAAAAGTTGATCGATCCCAAAATCATAATAGAGCTAAAGGGGAAACAGACAAACAGAGTTCTAAATGTTTAGAGACTGAGGCTGTGTTCATTTCCAGAATGGAAATCTTTGCTATTTTTTGAAGCTCTTAGAGAGGTGGGCTACATAGCCAGGGATCTACAAGCTATAGGTGGGATCCCTGAACAGATCTTCTCTGGAGTCTCCTGTAAGGCAGTCATGACTGTCTCTGAATACACAAGGCCCAGCTGGTCCTGTATACACCAACACAGGCATCTAAGAATACAACAAGGAGCTAGGTTGCCCAAGAACCATTACAGGGTTGGTGGGGGGGGGGAATTGCACCATCAGTGACACCATCAGTTTTGAAATGGTAAACCTTCACTGAAACGTTTGCAGTTTTATGACTATTAGGTTTAAAGGAGAACAAGTACTGTTCAACAACAAATATGGCCTTTGAGCTTGAAAGGGTCCTGAAGTTTGCTGAAGGAAGCAGCTGTCAGGAGGGTAGCAGGTCATTATCATGAAGTGGTGGACATAGGATTGTCTGTGGTCAGGGGAAACTATGGTTCCCAATGGGCATGGATGTGGCCAGCACTTGATTGACCGATGTTCATGGGGTGTGTGTGCACACACGGGGCTGTTTATTATATTCCAAGTGGCCACATTCAGCTTTGTGCAAATTTCTGAATTCATCTGGTGCTTCTCAACTGTGAAATTTGTGTGACTTTCCAGTGATGCCCCAGCAATAGATCTGGAACACCATCAATACAGAACTGCCCCTACTTTCTCTTTCTGCTTGTTCTTTGATCCAGGGCATGGATCCTCATGCAGCTGAGATCTCCTTTCTTCGTCCTGTAAATAGGCACAATGCCAGGTGCCTGAGGAAGCCACAATGAGTACCACATCTCTTCCTTTGAGAGGGAGAGAAAAGTAAACACACAGGAGTACAGAGAGGCCAGTTCCTGATGTCGAATGTCTAGAGCATCAGTTTTGGGTCATGGACCCTTTGGGGACTGAATGACCCTTTTACAGGGATCATATATCAGATATCTTGCAAATGAGATATTTATATTACGATTCATAACAGTAGCAAAATTATAGTTATGGAGTAGCAATGAAAATGATTTTATGGTTGAGGACACCACAACATGAGGAACTGTATTAAAGGGTCACAACACTAGGAAGGTTGAGAACCGATGCTTTAGAACCTTGGAAACACAGAGGATGGGACCATTACATAATAGGGTGAAGGATGAACCTCTCCCCTGAGACACTACAGGAAATAGAACTGTCCGAACAGAGGGTACTTAGGCAAGGCACAGAGGCAGTGGCAGAGATCTGAGGTGACCTTATAGAGTGTGGTGAGGGATAATGTATTTCAGATACATTTCAGATAATAATTCAGAGTGCAGATGCAAGGACCCCATTATGCCAGTCACAGGTATCTGGGCTCCTTCAGAAAGCAGCAAGAGGTCATCAGAAGTTTCTGAGTAGAGATGCTAGAGAGGTAACTTGGTCCATGAAGTAATTGCCATGCAAGCATGGAGAACTGAGTTTGATCCCCAGTTACCTCACCTGACCCCATGCAAAAAGCTGAGCATGGAGATACAGGTTTGTAACCCCAATGCTGGGGAAGCAGAGACTTGCAGATTCCTGGGGCTTGCTGGCTGGCTATCACAGCACATCTGATGTGATCTAGACTAGTGAGGCACAGTCTTAAAAAAAAAAAAAAAAAAAAAGATAATACTAGAGGGGTACCTGAGGACAAATACTCAAGGTTACTCAAGGTTGTCCTCTGGCCTCCACTTACACGAGTACATGAATATGAAAAACATTCCAGAGTACAGCTGTGTGAAGAACCACATATATTCACTCTGCTTTTGACACTTCTAGCTAGCCTTGCTGAGTCAAAACCAGGTGATCTGTCTGTTTCGTAGGTTGTTAGGAATTCAGCAATAACCCACGGTCCATGATGCCCAGGGAACAGTGGCTTCCAGGACCCTGGGGAAGACTCTAGATTGTATTAAGATACCTTGGCTCTTGGTATCATAAGGTCCACAATGGTGACATGACCAATTAGTGACTTGAGCCAAGTAGTGAGTGGAGGGCATGTGACCTTGACCTGCCATAGCCATTTCTCCTATGGGTCTTCTGTGACACTTAACCTGGTATCTTCAGTAACTCAAGGTTAACCCAGAGGCTTTGTCATCTGTCTCCATCCATGTCAGAAATAGCGATGCTGCCTAAAGAAAAGATCACCTACTTCTTAATGAAGTTTCCCAGAACTTTAAGTGGTTAATAGGTGCTCAGTAAAGTTGTGGATAAAGACAGCTGAAAGTGTGTGTTTGGGGGGAGGGATACTTGGTGCAACAGTCATATGCCCAGCATGACCTGAGGACTTGCACATCTATTAATTTATTGTACTCTTTGTCAGGGATCTGAGGGGAGGACACTGTTAACAGTATGGGCACTGAAGCCCAGGGAAAGTGCATAACCTCCCCAGGTGACATGGCTATGGCATTGTGGAATCAGGACTTAAGCCCAGGTCACCTAGCTCTAGAGCCTCTACACTTTGCATTCCTCATTTGTTATTTTCGCTCTCTAGTAAGACCCATCTATTTCCGGTATGTGGCCTGTGGACAATTGCTTGATATCTGTTCATCCCTGCCCCTTCCCATGGAGGATAACTCCAGTGGCTGTCACATCTTTGAGAAGATCATCAGAGGGGGAAGGATACAGATGGACCCAGAGATGACAAGCCTCCTGTCCAACTCCCTCCATACTGCTCTGACAGTTCCCTCCCCATAGCATGCCATCTTCCAGCCTCTAGATAAGGAAGCTGGAGCTCACTCTGTAGAGAGATGGTAAACCTGTAATCAAAACAGGGATCCTCCATCTCCCAGCCAGAGATCTTAAAGGGGAAATCAGGAGACCCATCTGTGCTTAGCACAGTTGCTACAACACAACAAAGTTCTTTCAGGCAAGTTAAAGCCTATGAGCTGCAGCCACCTTGGGCTGTGCTGCCCAGCCTCTACTGAGAGGCTCTGGGCTCTTACCATGCCCCTTTGTGAAGACGTTTGCTTCCTGTAGATATCTGTAGTTAATTATTTTTAAATAATAATCGCGTGGCCTGTGGTAGGGGAGAAGCCTCCCTGTGACCCATATTCGATCATCAGAGGGCTGGCCCTTTTCCTTCAGCCAAATTAAATAGGCTAAGTCCAGGGACTGTTTGACTTGAGACCAAATCAATGATGGGGACAGGCTGGGAGGTGAGCACAGGCCTGACTCCCATCGTTATCGCTGCTCTCTTGGGAGCAGGGCATCTTGGGGAGGTAAATAGCTGATCAGAGAATCAAAACATGCAGATGAAATAGGAGTGAAGTCCAGATGCTTCAGAAGGAAGGGTCAGAAGAGCAGCAGCCAGGCCTCCTGCCAAGTTGCTTCCTGGACGATATGTCAATCAGTCTGCCAAGGCAGGAGCCGCTACATGCTGCTTGCTAATAGAACATTCCATCCGTGCTTAGAGCCTGACCTTAGGAGTCCCTAGAATTCAAGATTCTTTTCATCCATGTCCTGAGATCTATCTATCCTACTACCAGCTCACTACCTACTACCTGCTTAGCATCTTCAGTCCCAGAATGTTTGGCATCATGCTGGGAGCTGGAGAGAGGTTTCTCCAATCTTCAAACAGTCCCGGAGAGGAAGTGTCCTCTCTATTTCATGAGAGGAGGTAAGAGGTGCAGAGCCAGACAGGATTTGAACCTACATTGTCTGTTTATACACCTTAAAGCCTCCCTGCGTTCCCTTCTTGCTAGAAAACTTTCTTGTATTGATTGGGAATCTGCCTCTGCCTTCAGAGAGTCTTAGGCCTCCAGAAGGTTCAGCTCTCTTTCTCCTGCTTTCCAACCTTCCGTCCTCCAACAGAAGTTGACTGAATGACCATCAAGTGATAAAATACTGGCAATATAACAAAGAGCAAAACAAAGTAGATCAAAGTGTCCTAGCCTGGGCTGGAGAGATGGCTCGGCCATTACAGGCTTAGGCTCACAACAAAAAAGACAAACCATCCTACTTTCAGAGATCTTATATTCTACAGTTAAATTTTCCTCACCCTAGAGGAAAATAGCTGGGAGTTCTTGTGATTTGTCGGGAGGAGAAAGCCATTTTGTTTTCTTGCCACCCACCATTGAAAACAAGAGGCACTGAGTCAGTGTCCAGGGGCCCTGGTGACACTAATGTTTCCTATTGGGTTCATGTTGTTTTTCAGGAGTGCGCTACAGCCAGCAGGGAAACAATGAGGTCACTTCCTCTTCAACAATCAGTCACCATGGCAACAGTGCCATGGTAACCAGCCAATTGGTTTTACAGCAAGTCTCCCCAGGCAGCCTGGACCCAGGCCACAGTGTCCTCTCACCTGATGGTAAAATGGTGAGTACACCTGGGCCATTGTAGCTCTGGAGCCGATAAGATAAGAGGCAAAACAAATACAACTTCTCACAAGGCCTGCCTCAAACAATGAACCATTGTAGCCCAACAGGGGAAAATGGGGCCTGTCCAGAGCAAGAACGGAAAGGTAGACTGGTGACCCGGCCTTTGGCGGGTAGAAGAGGTGTTCAGTTTGAACCCAGCCAATAAATCTGACAGAGCTCTGCTCTCATTTTATTGATTGAATGCCTCATAAAGGAGCGAGCCGGGTGGGACACTGTTTGTTTTGGGGCTGCCAATGACATGTGGGTTGATAAAATGTTCATTCATCCTTCCCTCCAAGGCCTCCAAAACCAGATTTTTTTTTAAACCCAGAGAGCACCTCACTTTGAAGCAAGCCCCCAGACTCCTTTCCCAACTCCTTTGGTGCTGAGGAGGACAGTATCAGGTGGTAGTGGCTGACGGGAGGAGTTTCCTGAACGGAGACGAAGCTCATACTGACAGGTGCAGTGGAGTAGCACCTGGAGTGAGAAACAATGACCCCAGACCTGCTCTCAAATCTCAGCTCTGGCACTTCACAGTGGTGCAGCCCTGGGCAAATTACAGAACTGCTTTGGTTCTCTTTTCCTCATCTATAAAATGGGGGTAACAGCAATAACGTTGTGGAGGATGTGTGCTACCGCGTAGGAAAACACTCAACATCGTAAATGTTTCATGAATGGCAGTGCTGTTAATTCAGCATCAAGTCCATTTTCACTGATGTTTTCTCTACCTCTAACCACAGCCCCACACCAGGATGAACCCTATCCTCCTGCTCAGTAAGTCTGACTTGAATTTCCAAGGTTCTAATTCTTCTTTAAAAAAAAATTTTTTTTTTATTTTATTGAATTTGTTGTTTGACAACTTCATACATGTATATAGTGTATTTTGATTCCTGTCACCCCCTACCCTCTCTGAACCCCCCTTTATGCCCCGCCACCACCATACTAGACCCATTCTCCAGTTCATGTGTTTGGCAATACAAGGACACAGGAGAGGGCTTTGGAGACACGGGAGTATTACGACACCAACCGTGAGAATAGGAAATGGAAAACTTTATTCTCTGGGTCATGCTCTGTTTCATGGGAGGGAGGAGCTAGGGTTCCTGACTTCCACGTTGAAGGTGGAGCTGCACATATTCCCGAAAGGTGTCTGCTCCCCATCCCCCACTGGTGGCCAGTGGGGGCTGGGGGATGGCAGGGAGCACTTGCCATTTTAGTCCTTGGTGTGTGTGTGCTGTGTAGGCAACACAGGAGCAGTGAGTCACAGCTGACCAAGACTCCAGTTCTGTGGAAGAAAAACAACATGTAGGTCTTGGGGAATGGGGTGGGCTGGTCTGGACAACTCCAGTTTCAGGAGACCTGAGCTGGCCTCTAGTGGGAGTCTTTGTAAACAAATAATGGGGCAATCTAGTGGAAAGATTTCTCAGCTCTCTTGTGTTCTTCCCTACCCCCTAAGAGAGACCCTTCCTCCCTGCCAACAATTGTGCCCACTACCTTGCAAGAGGCATATATGTCTTTATGGTTTCTTGTTTCCTTTAGTGTTTTTTAACTTTTAATTTTACTTTATGTGAATGGGTATTCTGCCTATACATGTGTCTGTGTACCGTGTGTGTTGTACCCCCTGGGACTTGAGTTACAGATAGGTGTGAGCCGCCATGTGGTTGCTGGGAATCAAACCCAGGTCTCCCGGAAGAGTAGCCAGTGCTCTTAACCCCTGAGCCATCTCTCCAGACCCCGATCTTTATGATCGCTTAACAGTCATGTAAAAACACAAACAAGTTAGGGTTAAAGCATTACACAGGCTTCCCTGGAAGAAGTGTTTTGTAGAAGAGGTCTTTATTTCTCGGTAGACTAAGAACTCCTAGGTGGGGCTGGAGAGGTGATTCCTGGGTAAGAAAACCACCTGTTCCTTGTTCTTTCAGAGTACCAGAGTTTAATTCCTAGCAGCCACACGATGGCTCACAACTGTCTATAACCCCAGTTCTATGGGATTTGACACCATCTTCTAGCCTCCATGGGCACTAAGCACTCATGTGATTAATGGACATTCATATAGGCAAAACATTCACACACGGATGATGATGATGATAATCACAATTATAATCATAAATCCCAGGTTCTGGGTTGGGAATATCTCAGCGGTAGAGGTGCTTTGCCTAGAAGAATGAGACCCCAAGCACTGAAAAAGTAAAATAAAATACAATTCCAAGTCTTTATTTCTTACTGCTTGAAGGTCCCTGGAGTCTGTCTTTGGGCTCCCTTGCACTTCTTTAAGCCACAAGCTACGTTGCTCAGGTCCAGACTGCTCCATATACAGCCTGTAGACACGCTCTTGTGCTTTTCCCAGCATTGCTCTCACTGGGCAACGTGCTATCAGATTGATGATTGACCAAGACCGCACACCTCGATGTTAACAAGTATCTGGAAGTGTGTTTGCAGGGACTCACTTTTCTCCAACACCTTGGTTCCGACATTACGTCATTATTGCCAGGTGCCCAAATTCAGGAGTCTATTATTCTCTGTTAATGTATAACGAGTGCATCCCTGTCTGTGTTCCACCAACACGAGAATGGAATATGGCTTAAAAAGAATATGATGGGGCTGGAGAGATGGCTTAGAGGGTAACACACTTGCTGCATAAGCATAAGGACCTGGGTATGGATCCCCAGGACCCCCATAAAACTGGACACAGTAGGACAAGAGGCAGATGGATGAGGGGACAAGAGAGTCCCTGAAAGCGTGCAGGTCAACTAATCTAGTTAGCCTGGCATTAGGATGGCAAGCATGAGGAGAGCCTGTCTCAAACAAGGTAGAAGGCAAACCAACATCTGGAGTTGTCTGTCACCTGAACACACACATTATGCTGTGGAGTGTGTGCTTGAAGTTACACCAAGGGGCACCACACACACGCGCGGGCGCGTGCACACACACACACACACACAGAGAGAGAGAGAGAGAGAGAGAGAGAGAGGGAGGGAGAGAGAGAGAGAGAGAGGGAGAGAGAGAGAGAGAGAGAGAGAATTACAGGAACATGGACAAGGAATCCAAATGGGCAGTCTTGGTTGGCTCTGACATGTACCAACAATAGAGTCAAAGAATTGCATAGCTTCAGTATCTTCAATTACTAAATTGGAGGATTAATATTGTGTGATAGAGTTGGTGTGAAGATTGCTTATAGCTCTGTTTGGGAGTAATGTCCCACCCCATGCCAAAATAGCATAGCTAATTAGGCTGTAATTCATGTTTGCTGATTTTTTTTTCCAACTCATGCAATACTTTGGCAGTATTAAATCAGACCTTGGAGGCAGATCACCTGCATTCAGCTATGGTGCTACCAACTGAAACCTTTCTTTCTTTGGGGGGGAGGGGAAACTTTAGAGACATTTCTTAAACTCTCTAAATTTTACATTCTTTCTCTGCAAGATAGGGTAATAGCCCTAACCTCACAAGTTATAGGTACATAAATAAATTACCATATCAAAGATATTATATAGTCCAGACTCTGAAAATGGTTGTGTTAAGGGCCATCATGCTATCTTTGGCAACTCTCTGGCTTTCATCCATTCTGGAAGCAAGTAGAAAGTAATGGCTACTTCTTAAAGTGGGAAATCACTTGACCAAGGTTGCCAAGAACAGTAAGTGGATGACATTGAAAATCTGGCAAAATTTAACTTGAACTTGGGCTCCCTTGCTTACTGTCCAGTGACATACAATTCATCTGTGTCTCTTCTAAGGGTCAGTTTCTTAATATGTAACCCAGGAACATAAAGCTTGCCCTGTTTGTGTCATTATGGATGGAGGACTTCTGGGAAAGTAGCTTACAAATAGAAAAGCTATACATAATCATTTTTTATCACTGACACCCACATTTCTGTGGCACCATCAAACTGAAGTGTTGGGGCAGGATTTGGTCTGAGGGCAGGTCACAGATTTTTTTTTTTCTTTTTAATGACTCTGACACTTTGAAAAACAAGTCCAGCAAACAGGCTGGTTCTCTCTTGTTTGATGTGGTCAAAATTCCTTATTGGTCATGTGACCTCTAACTCATTTCTTGATGTTCATTTTAAAAACACAAACAAACCTATTCAAGATCCCACCCACCCTCCCTTCCTCCTTTTTTCAAGTTAACCTTGAAAGCATGGGGTTGACCAGAAGGACAGGGTGGGAGCTATCATCTTTCTAGGTGCTAGTGTGAGACGGAGAATCTGATGGACTCTAGGGAACAGAAAGTTGTTAATAAGGGAGCTGGGTGTGTGATGGAACCGCTTCAGGTTCCTAGTGCTCTCAACAATTCCTGTGTCTGCTTAGGGGAGAGATGGTTTTTTCCTAAGAAAAAATTAGAACCAAGTGATGGTGGTTCATACCTTTAATCCCAGCACTCAAGAGGTAAAGGCAGTCAGCTCTGTGAGTTGGAGGACAACCAGGGCTACCCAGGAAAACATCATCTTGAAAAACCAAAAGTTAGAAATTATTTTCAAAACTGTGAACAGTAAAGTATTATGAAAAATTATGTGTATAAAACTGACTTTTATGTGTGATTGTAACTAGTAACAGGACATTAGAAGTATTTTTTGATTAATATTTGAATTAAAACAACACATTTTTACAGTGGTTTTTATTTAGTACTGCTGAGAAAGTTCCAGTCAGTAGGCCTATAGACACATTTGTCAAAGCAAGAACAAGCAAGCCCCTGGCAGGATTTGATGCTTGTTATATAATGATACACCTAGAAAGAGGAAAAACAGGAAAAGATATCAATAGGGACAAATAAAAGAATTAAATATAGCAGTCATGTGCAAATACATATGCAAAAACTGGTCACTTTCATCTATGAATCTGCCATTAAAATGAGATGGTGAAAGACAATGGAGACTAGCTTGGCTGTCATTAGTAGTATCAGCATTTTGACTAAAGATGGAGAAAGAGGAGGAAGGAGGGGAACAATTTTAAAGTATGGTGAAGATTTGGGGGGGGGAGAAAAATCTTAACCCCCTCCCCACTCTTAGTAATTAATTAATGTGGGGAAAAGCAGATGATTTTCCTATAAAATAGGTTAAAAACTGGATCCTAGGTCAGACTGACCTTGACTTGAAGAACAGGGGTACATTTCCTAGCTTCAGGATCTCAGACAGGATGCATATCTACTCTTGGTCTCAGTTTTTCATCTGGGAAATGGGTGTGTCAGAACTCTTGGGATGCAGTGAGCTGATGCAGTGAGGGCTCGGGGTGTACTCTGTACCCCTTCCTGGTTCCTAGTCTATCCTCACTGGGGAGTCCTAGGGAATTGCTTCAGTTTTATTTTTAGCAGTCGCCTATCTCTAACATCGATAACATAAAAGGCAGGATATCAGGATGGAGGGCACCTGAAGAGTGAGCAAGTGACAGTCATGTAACACACAAACAGAAGAACTTCTGAAGCAAGCTGGCAACTCCAAGAATGGACAGATACAATCAGCAGTGAGGACAGAGTCCTGACTACCACTACTTTCCCCTCCCGGTCTGGAGTCCACCCCACTGTGGAACTTTTGTTGTTATGTGAATGGACAAGTTACTAAGTTGTAGCATTCTGGACCCGCCCTTCATGGTTTAACCCCACTCACACGGCTCTTCTCTCTCCTTTCCAGCAAATTACTGTCTCAGGAGGAGGACTTCCCCCCGTCAGCACCTTGACGAATATCCACAGCCTCTCCCACCACAATCCCCAGCAATCTCAGAACCTCATCATGACCCCCTTGTCTGGAGTCATGGCCATTGCACAGAGTAAGTTCCACTCTTGGTCAGTAAACCTGGGAGCAGGGAGGAATATGAAAAGCAAATCAACATGGCAGGAATAGGCACAAAATGGCCCATGTAAGACATTCCCCCCAGGCCCTAGAAGCTTTTCAGAGTAGGGTGGCTGAGATAGGGCATCACTCTGGAGCTGGCCTTGAACTTGCAGCCTTTGCCTCATGGCTGGGATCACAGATATGCACAGTTGTTCTCAGCACACTTGTGGATTCAATTTTAGTTCTTTGGCTCTTTCTCCTCTACAATGTCTATCGTACATTTATCCTACAAGAGATATTTTCCTAATGGCTCTGAATCCATGTCACAATTTACTCAGGCACAATTTAGTTATGCAGCCAGTTCACATTACTAACCTTTCTGGGATTGGATTTCCTTGTCTATAAAATGAATTGTTAGCGTTATTCAGTGATAAGGGATATAGACATGCTTGTAAATCTAAAAAGCAAGACCTCTCATAACTGTGGCTTATAAGCTTGTTTCCTGTTCATTCCTATCCCTGTGTATTCTCTAGGAAGTCCTTGGGGTTGGTGAGGATGGAACAAGGTTTTGATGGGGTTCCGAAGAAGTCCTTTCATATGGTAGACAAGTCCTGTAAAAATGCAGAGGGCCCAGAGAGGGCCACTGACCTAGCATCTTTGAGCTTTCCAGCTTTGAAAGAGAAGTAGGTTGTTTAACACATACCTGAAGATGGGGGTGGATCAGGTCCATCTCGCTCAAGCAAGCTCTTGTTCTGTAGCCAACCTTGCCCCATCAGACGGGGGCCCTTGCTGGCTGTGGGAAGGCAGGGTGTAAAACAGAGGGTTTAGACATTTTTCAGCTTCACTGTCACCAAATATCTGAGGGTTTGGATGTTTCCCTCCTCACGGTGACCACTCGGGCAGTCATTGTGTCTCAGAACCATCTTTGTGACCTGGGGAGATCCTCCTCAGAGGGATCCAGAGGTACCTAAAGGTGGTGTGTCAGCCATAATTTTTCAACTTTGTGCTGCCTGTACGTGGTTCTCTTGGCATCCTGGTGTCCAGGGCCCCATGTTGCTTGTTTCTTTGTCTTGTTCCTGCATTTGCTTCCCTCCCCTCCCATCGTTTAAGAACTGGGATCACATAAGAGAATGAACCCCTCCTTTGAGGGCAGAACAGGGCAGGAGCCATTGAAAGCACATGAATTTATTGAATGACTGTGTAGCTCTCACCCTGTCCTTAGCTGTTGGGATGGAAGCACACTCTGCATTTACGTTTGCAGAAGGGAAATGGGAAAAAGGAGATCTTTTGGAGATTTCCCAAGTTAAAAATTACTTCAAGTTCACTTCCATTTTACTGGCCCTTCTGGTGCACGGACTACAGCAGCCAAACTAATTCCAGGACTTGGATAAAGAATGAGATGCCTTAAAGTAGCTTGCTTACCGTCCTGCAAGTTTGACCTTTACATGTTCATGCGCACACACATGTACACACACCATGAAAAACAAAGGCCTATGGGTAAGATATAGATTTCCTTATTTCTTCAAACAAAGTAATGCACAAATTGCCCCCACTTTCTTTTTCCCCACACCAAGCTAAGACATCCATTCAGCTGTACCAGTTTAGGTGCTGTCTGAGCTAAAGCTTTCCCTAGGGCCATTCTGTATTTTCCACGTTTGTTCTTCCTATCATGTGCACCCAGGCATCTCAGCCTCCTCAGGGTGTCTCCTGCATGTGGACAGGGTACACACTGACCTTAGGCACAGGTGCGCATGTGCACTGGGGTAGACAGAGCATAAAGAAGGGTGAGGATTGCCAGGAAGTTTGGCTGTGACCTAGTACCCTCCTCTAAGGGAGAGTCAGAGAGAGGTCTCTTGTTTTCTCGTGTGTACGGCCCCCATCCTCAGCACTGCAGGACTCTGGACAAGTGACTTGTCACTGCCAAATGCTCATTATCTTTGCTTCTTCTGGATAAAAAGGCCACAAGTCACACACCCTGGGGGAGCTAGGATGACATCAGAGGTTCTCACTGGGATCTCAGACTGTCGAAAATGAGATTCCTGGGCCCCACCTCTGCAGGCTTTGACTCACTGAGTCTTGGGCGGGGCTGGAGAATGTATATTTCTTAAAGAGGTCCCCTGGGTGGCTCTAATGCTCAGGTGTGTTTCCGAACTGTGCCTTCCAGTGTCATCCAGTCTAGATGGGTTACTATTCTTTCCTGGGCAGAGACTTCCCTATGAGAGTAGTGGGCATAGGTCCTGGATAAACAGAAAATTCATAGGGTTTCCTTGGAGCCAGAGGCCATCAAGAAGAAGAGGGAAATTGAAATAGAGCATCAGGGTGTCAGGTGAGGTACACACTTGGGGAGAAGCTGGGTCCCCCATGGAGGTAATATTCTAGTGACATTCTGAGGATGATCAGAAGACACACACACACACACACACACACACACACACACACCAGTCAAGTCCCACCCAGGGGAGCCAGGAAGAAGGTTATCTGTTCTTCCTTTCTGTTCAAGGGTCTCACCTTTTAACTTTCAGATAACAGTATCTGCTAGAGCTCCAAGTGGGCAATTGTTAAGACTGTGCTGTCTCCCTGGAGGACTTCCCACAATCCCGTTTAAGCTTTGGAAGTGCTCTCCCTTTCAGGAAGGCTCTCCAGACCTCCCCTCTGCAATAGGCCTTTTCCTGGGTCCTCCTCTTCGTTACATCCCCCCCCCCACAAAGCAAGGACGAGGGAATATTGGCAGCTCCAGAAGAGAGACTGGGGGATCTTCTCTGTTCTTCCTCTGGCTTCCACTTTGATCCTGTCTCATCTTCCCCAGGGTCATGCCAGCAACTAGATTATGGATACAAGGAAACCCAGGCCTTGCAATAGTGGCTGGGGTTCAAAAGAGATCTTGGGATAAAGGCCTGATGCCAAAGCACAGAGGTTCCCCATGTCCTCAGAACAGAAAGAAGGCCAGACCTACTGTTACATCTTTAACTTACTGCTTCCTCCTCCTACAACCTAGTTCTGCAGATACCAAAAACCCTAGCATATATCCACTTCACAGACGGGTTGGATTCTTGTGTTTTCTTCCCCTCTCTGTTACTGACAATAGAGTCTGTATGACCTCTTCCAAGGGCCTTGCGGGCTCTCCTGTGAATCCTCAGACCTCTTCCTTCTAGGACTGTGGAAGAAGGTTTGATTTCCTTTGACTTGAGGTAATGGGGGTGGAGGAGGGGACAGTGGGAAAGGGGACATGCAGGACAGAGGGGGCTGCTGCATACTGCTGCCCTCTCCTGGAAAGACAGATCTGGGTAACAAGCTATACCCTAAAGTGGACACCCTTAACTATGCCAGAGGACACCAGGGCAGGTGTCTCACAGTCCAGCATGCATGGAGCCTGCAAACAGATTCAGCTTTCCCAGGGGCTCTGGTGCCTCCAAAGGAGCTGAATTTGGGAGGTCATTGGATGATTTGGAGAGACTCTCAGGCTTCAGAAAATTTTCTCTCTAGGTCTTCTCAGTTCCCTTGGTTTTGTAAAGTAATCCTCCATGCAGTCTCTTCCATAACAGGCTCAGCCCAGTGACATATACACCGAGCATCGACTCCCTCTATGATGGATGCTGCCCTTGTCACATCTGTTCATCCCTGGTACCACCCTGACTCTTCTCTCTTGCTCCCACAGGCCTCAACACCTCCCAAGCCCAGAGTGTTCCTGTCATCAACAGTGTGGCCAGCAGCCTGGCAGCCCTCCAGCCTGTCCAGTTCTCCCAACAGCTACACAGTCCACACCAGCAGCCCCTTATGCAGCAGAGCCCAGGCAGCCACATGGCCCAGCAGCCCTTCATGGCTGCGGTAACTCAGCTACAGAGCTCCCACAGTAAGGACACACACGTGCCAGGGTTGGAAGTTTCTTGGAAGAGTACTGGCTTGGTTTCCCCAATCTATTAGCAACCAAGGCGATGATTTCTCAAGCTCAGCTCTTGGGATATTGTTCTTGCCTTTCTGTCCTCTTCTCTGGCCCCAAGGCTCCAAAGGAGGAAGTTTGCAGTGGAAAATGCAGGCCTTCCGTCCAAGGGGAGCTGGTAAAGCATGTGTAACACACAGCATCCCAGCCCCTTGAGAATCTCACCAATCGGTCACAGCATGTTCCCTCAGTACCATCACCTTTGCAGCCAGCCCCAGATGTCAGACTTGGCATGCAGATTGTGATCTGTTTGCCTCTCTGAAACAGATGGAATTTTCTGGCATCTTAAGTGCCCACAGTCTACACACCCTGGGAATCTCTAATCGAAAACCATGAAACTTGGATGGAGATATAGCTTGGTGATAGAGCACTTGCCCAACAGTCAGGAGGCCCCCAGTTCAATTCCTGACACTGAGGACAAAACACACAAGGGCTAGAGGAATACCACAGTCAGTAAAGCACTTGTTATGCGAGCATGAGAATCTAAGTTTGGGCCTCCAGAACCCATGCCAAAAATCTGGGTGGGGTGACATGTGCCTATAATCCCAGCTCTAGGGAGTGGGTACAGGTAGATCCCTGGGGCTCACTAGCCAATAGCTTAGCACACTTGTTGAGTTCAGGCCAGTGAAAGATCCTGTCTCAAAAAACAACACAGATCATACCAGAGGAGCAATAACTGAGATCACCCTCTGACCTACATATACATGCATGCAGGCAGGCACACATAACCTTACATACATGTGCACCCACACATGCATGAACATATACACAACATAAAAACCAAACAAAGCCATCAACCGACATGGAAAATATCACTTGTCCTCTACCGAGTCAAGGAGCACCAGAGTCTCTGCCCCTTGCACAGAGGGTCCCCACATTCGACTTTTATGCCTTCCTATTCTTGCCTCACATCCTGACCTCAGGCCTCCACTATTCTGGCCAAGCCTGGCTATAGCCTTAATTTTCAAGTTAAGAAATTCTAGAAGGGGGAAAGGGGGATGGATGTCTTGCCTACTTCAGGAAGTATCTAGTCTAGACTAGTTTTAAACAGCCATGTAGCCACCAGCTACTAGGAGTCTCATTTTCTCCATGCATAAAACGGGAATAGTTTGCTTATGGAGTAATTATGAACATGACATAAAAATATGAGTGATCTGCCTTTCATAAGCCTAAAGCGTTGCAGAAATGCAAGTGTTGTTTACTAAGTCACTCTTAAGAGGCAAGCAGGGCAAAGGGAATTGGAGCCCTTCCTCCAGTTGCCGCAGACAAACAACAGGTCTGAGGTTGAACTGCCCGGTTCAGCCTTCTCTCCTCAGGGCTCAGTCCTGATTCAGGCCTGCAGGGCTGGTTTCTAAACAGCCCCTCACATTCCAGTCACATATCTTTGGCTTTTAAAACTCTGCCACAGCCTGCAGCAGAGTCTGGGACCCACATGTGCCTCACCTCATTCCTCTAGAATCTAGGTCCCGTATCACCTCACAGGCCTAGGGTAGGGGACAGAATCACAGTGGTCACCATGACCTGTGGGGTTGCTCAGACCCAGTAGACCTGACTAGCCATGAGGAGAGAGCCCAGGGGGCTAAACCAGGAAATAACCAGCAGCCAGTGACCTTCACCTCCTTTTCATACTGGAGGCCTCTTGGTAGGGTCCATGTTTTGGGAACGTGCTGGTCCCTCCCTCGTGGCCAAGCATCCACATGCTTTCATTAGCTAGTCAGGTGACCTAGGATCTACACGATTCTTATGGATAGCTAACATGAGTCACAAGGTTCCTGATGTGGTAGGCAAGTACTAAAACAACCAAATATTGAGTCACATGCCCCTGGAGGTCTTTTTGAGTCAAGTCTCCTTTTGTTTATCCTTCATATTTCTGTGACATCCTAAGGCTTTGATATCATTGTAGTGAAACTGGAATAGCCCAGAATTATATAGTTAATTATACATGCATCAATTACTATTGTTAATCAGTCTATAACTCTGAGGGGAAACATGGAATTTATTTGAATTATGGCATGAACAGTAAGCACACACCTGAGCACATGTGTCATGTTGGAGCAAGTGTCCTCCATATGCACAAGGCCACTTGCTGATACTTAGGCTCCTAATATTTTTACCGAAAGTCAGAGAAATAGAAGTATGCACAGGTATATATTTAGTCAAAGCAGTTTAAATATGATATTTTCCTTCAATAGATGCCTTCCTTATTTTACCAGGGAGGCCAAGATTAAGTACCTTGATTAAAGAATCTGGCGGTATTGTGACTGTGCGCATATATTGAGTTTGTCTTCTCTTTGTCTCTCCAGTGTATTCACATAAACAAGAACCCCCTCAGTATTCCCACACCTCCCGATTTCCATCTGCGATGGTGGTCACAGATACCAGTAGCATCAATACCCTTACCAGCATGTCTTCAAGTAAACAGGTAATGCCAACCGGAGGGGCCAGAAGTATTAAATGCAGACTTTGGATGGGTCACTGGAGTCTGGATGGCACAGCACGGTCAGACACTGGAATTGAACTTTCCTGACTGGGATGGTTGATGGTCCATGGAAAGGGTTTTTCCAGGCTAGGATGGGAAGGTCAGGACATCTGTTGTATTGCCAGCTTTGCAAAGGTGGTCAGTTGGGAAAGAGAAAGGTGAAGCAGGGGTCTTGCGACTGATTCTATTGGTCCAGGACCCATACCACCCCCAGGCACAATAAGACCGACCAACCCTTTGGGGACTTCCCAGTAGGCAGTGTGACTTTTTCAGAAGTCTGTGCCCATTTGATGGTTTATTAAGAAACTTAAATTTAACTTCCTGGTACACACAAAAGTGGGGGGGATCCAGCAGCTTAGTCACTGCCTCAGAGGATGAGTAATTAATTCCCTCCTCCCAAAGAGGTGATGGAGTAATAAAGACAACCAGCTAACAGAGAGGGCTGTAGCTCAGACAGCCAGACAGGCCACTGAGAACTAGAAAACAGGACAAGATGTCTGAACACAGTTGTGGATTCCAGAGTAACACAATAAGACCTTTCAGCAGCCAGGGTCTGTGTACTGTGGGAACTGTTTGGCCTCTATCGATTGCTAGATAAGGAGACTACAACCTTGAACTTCATGTCAGAAGCACTCATCAAGGTTTGATCTTGTTGATTGTCTCCCCTCCCCCCCCCAACCTCCCCCCACCCTTGAGCCCTGGAAGTCACACCTCACCCACTTCTCTGAGCTTCTGATCAGATTCTTTTATGGGCTCAGGAGTCTTGACTCCTTTCTTGACTCATCTTCTTTTGGTCCTAGAACAGTGGTTCTCAAACTGTGGGTCATGATCCCTTTGGGGTTGAATGACCTCTCACAGTGGTCGAAAATCAGACATCCTGCATCTCAGATATTTACCTTACAGTAGCAAAATTACAGTTACGAAGTAGTAATGAAAAAATTTTATGGTCGGGGTCAGCACGGCGTGAGGAACTGTAATAAAGGGTCACAGCAGTAGGAAGGTTGGGGACCACTGCCTTAGAGTGAAGTATGGCAGCTTCTGCTGCTTTATTTGAGCCTTCATTTCTTCACCTTGAAAATAAGAGCCGTACCTTCTACTTGCTTCAAGGATTTGGAGAGGACCTGTATATTAAGTGCCTGATGTATCTTGAACGCTAAACACATAGCTTGGGTTGCTGGGCTCCAAAATTGGAGGTAGAAGGAGAGGTGTGTGGGACCCACTCTACCACTCTTCCCTCACCCACTAGAAGATTAACAGACAACCCTCCATTACCCTGCCCTTCGACTCCTGACTCCCGTGCCTTTTCCCACTCGTTGGAACCATCAGAGAAAACATTTATCTGTGCTCACCAATCTTAGTCAGGGGGGCAGCCAGGCGCAGCAGCCCTCCTTGGGAATACCTTCCTCTTTTAAAGGTTTATCAATCCATCTACCGCTTGGGCAGCCCTAGACAGGGTGGTGATTAACTATCCCTGTCTTTCCCACATTGACTTTGATGCTTGCTTGTTGAAATGAGTCCTCTGGATTCAGGAAATAGTCTCTTAACCCGCTTCAAGAAGCTCCCAAAGATGCTGCTGTCTGCCCCCACGTGGCTTCTGCCTCCACTGGTCAGAGTGGCTAGTCAACCTTGAAGCTGCATAAGCAGCTTTCTTGACCTGTTATGAAGTTGTCTTTATATTCCAGGATATCTCATAGGTGACCAGACCCTCATCTCTGCAACATCGCAGATGTTTATTATACTAATAAGAACTATTTAAAAAATACTCAGGTGGGCATGATGGTACATGCTTGTAATAGCAGAACACAGGAGGCTGAGGCCAGAGGACCATTGTCTCCAAAGAAAAAAGAATTGGCTCTGTAGTGTAAACCTCTGTCTGGTGAACATTGTCTCACCATTTTCATTCCGCTGCAGTCTTCTAAATTCAAAGACGTAAACTGAAACCCAGACTGGAAAGTGACCTACCCAAGGTCATGCAGATGAACTCAGCCCAGACGTCAGTCAGTCCTTGACTCCAATCCTGGACTCTTTCCATTTAAACACCCATCCTCTCTCTTGAAAATGCCCATGGTAATCATCGATGCTTTTGTTGTTGTAAGTGGTTAGGAACTTGAGTAAAAATTAAACATCATGCTAAGTTCCAAACAGAAGACTTCCTTCAAATCAAAGCAGAAGGAAGAATGGAAAAGGGTAGACTGGAGCAAAGATGGTCGACGCATTCCCTGTTCCGAGGCACCAGGAACATGAGCAGCTTTTGTTCTTTCTTCGTTTTAAATTGTTCTCCACGAGGAGACAGTGGTCTCACAAAGAAATGCTGTCAGAGAAGGAATATAGGAGAGAGATGGTTTCAAAACCATTGCTAGGTGTTAGGCCATGTGAGACATGGGAGAGAATGGGTCCTTGGTCAAATATGTTCCAGGAACTGCTAGATTAAACAGAGCCGGCTGAAAAGGGCTTCTCACGTGTGCTGATATGTGTGTGCCATGCCTGGGCTATTTTATAGGCATTGTATAGTGGTAGGAAAAGCCAGGACACCTGAATTAATTCTGACTCCATCAGTTCCTGCTGTGTGAGCTAGGGTTGTTTTCTCCACACTAAGACTGCTTTATAAATGGGGAAACCCTACCCTGTCTCACAAGTGGCCAACAGGGTGCCAGGGGCATAGTCAGGTGAAAAGGAAAGCTCCCTCTACATTCCTTCTTCTGTCTGTGCATTTATGAAGCCATTGTCACTCCTGCCTTCTTCAGCAACCACTTCAGTGTTTGGTCTACATGTGGTCATTGGAGCCCCTGGCAGCAACATGTCTGAAGATTATGGTCATCTCTCCTGAAGGCTCATAATCTTGGGTCTAGGCTCTAGATAAGTATTCCCCTTGTTGCTAACAGACAGGTGTGCTCTCTCTCTCTCTCTCTCTCTCTCTCTCTCTCTCTCTCTCTCTCTCTCTCTCTCCCTAGCCCCCCCAAAAAAAGTGGTTAAGGAGCCACCATAGTACCCAAACCTTTTGCGTTCTGCCAAATGCTTGGGCCATTTGTGAATATTCAGTGAGTGGATGGATGGATGGGTGGGTGGGTGATGAATAGATAAATGAGGGAATACTTTTTAGTACCTCCAATTTCCAACAAACTGCTGTTCTACTATGCATTATCTGGCTAACCCTCCTACTCCTTGTGCTAAGTAGATATTTTTATGCAGAAAACTAAAGCTCAAAGATGAAGAGGGATATGAATAATTGCACACAATTATAAACTCCACAGCACTCACCTCCCAAGATCTTTCTTACTTGTTTGTTTTAGATGATGGTTTGGGTGCTTTGGGTAGCCTCTGAACCAATTGCTGTTTTCCTGGAAGTTGGGAGAAAGGAAACTTATGTGTTAGCAGGAAAGGAACAGTGCTTGGGAACCTAGATCCAAGAGGAAGAATCTTTGGCTGGCTTAGAACTCAGTGTATGAACGAGTCTGGCATCGTTTTGCAGTGATCTTCCTTCTTCTGCCTCCCAAGTGCTATTTACAGGCTTCTGATAGCTATGCATGCTTAAGCACCATGATAATGATGCAGGGTTGGGCATATATAAGGAAGCTAAATCCAGAGTGTAGACTTGAAGCTGTCTGACTCCAGCACTTACTGTACAGGATTCTCCAGGATGGAGTTTCGGAATCCTTGGCTGCCAAGCATCTTCCTGTAGCTCCTGCCATCTGTCCTTTCTGAAGAATTTGTCTCTTTCCCCTTCAGCTCTTGGGAATTGTGTGTTATGTCCTGAGACATTTGTGTCTGAGCTCCTGTGTAGCAGAGACTATACCAAGCAATGGCTTCAGTCACAAGTAGGGTCCCTAGTTTATGGAGGGGTCAAGAAATGCCCTTAGAGGTGCTGGCAAGAGAAGGTGGGATGCTTCATTGTGAGTCCTTTACAGCTGTCCCTTCTCATCAAGCCTTCTTCATTGTTGGGATGAGGGAAGCAAGAAAGTCTGATGGCTAGGAGTGCTAAGCCTGTGAGTTGGCCAGATCCAGATTCAAAATTCTACCACCTTCTACTCATGCCCTCAGGGAATATGTCGAGCCTCAGTTTCCTTCTATATACAATGACATCTCTTTCACGGAATTATTGTAAGGACTGACTGCAAGAAGACCCCAGTAGAATGTATCCCTCTGTGTTTGACCCACGGGAACATCAAGTCCATGAAAGCTGGGTCACATCTGGTTTCTGCTGCTAGTGACCCCGAGTGTCTCCCAAGTATGAGAAAGAGGTTTGTAAATGACCAAGAACATTCACTTCCCCCATAGTCTCACTCAGATTTTTTTTTTATAAATATCTATTTTTGTTTGTGCATGTTAGTATATAGTGCCCAAGGAGGCCAGAAAGAAATGTTGAGTTCCCTGGGACTAGAGATATAGGTGGTTATGAGTGCCGTATGGGTGCTGGGAACTGAACTGCAGTCCTTGGGTAAGAGCAGCAAGTGGTTTTAACCTGTGAGCTATCTCTCTAGCCCCTATCTGATGATCTTATAGTGTGCAAGGTTTGCCGTTCTAAGTCCCTATGCATTTTATTTATAGTCCATGTAGATTGTAGTTCCCACACCTCTAAAATTGTAAATATAATCAGTACTTTCCCTTACTGGAACTACAATTAACTGGAAAGGAATTGACAATAGAAGTGAGCTGCTTGTTGCCACCAGTCTTCTCTCTTACCTTACTTCCATCCCAGCCTTGAGACCGGCACAGGCTGCCTTCTCGCCTCATACTCCACTGTGTCCAGATCAATACCACCTCCATGCTGCAGATCCAGTGGCTGCTTTCTTATAGCATACCACAGCCCATTACTCCCTCCTTTTCCCTTTGGAATCTTAGATATCATCTCATCCTGTAGCACTCAGTACTCTTTCTTCCTACCCTTAGCTGGCAACTCATCTTCTCAATATTGGAGTACTGGGTGGGGGTGGGTAGGGGCAAGGACCACTCTTTGGCCTCCTCTTATCAATGCTCGCACCACCAATCCCATGACTTTGGGCCACGCGCATATACTGATGGCACCTGTGATCTGTCTCCAAGGCAGTCCTGCCCACTGAGAGTGCGTACGCTGACAGTGTTATTTTTAGTGAGACACGTGCATCCCTAAAATGTGCAGCACACCTCTCAAACGGAGCCCATTAGAATAGGAACTCCCCGTCTTCCTGCCCCCGCCATTTCTCCATATCCAAATTACTTTCTTGTTTTATAATCCCATTTCTAAAACCCCTACCCTCCTTTCCTACAAGAGACCTTAATTCTTTTCTTCATACCCCACATCCTGTCCATCAGTTAAACTCTACTAGGAATCCTTTAGAATATACCCTAATTCTGACACTCCTCACCACTCCCATGGGTACCATCTTAGCCCAAACTCAGGCTTCTCTTGTCTCTAGTCTCCTTCAGTGGCCCTTGACTCCCACTTCTACTCTTACACACAACACTATGGTCTGATTGCAGCAGCCCGAGTGATCTCTTCAAGAGATAAATGAAGCATGTCCCTCCCCTGTCAAAACTCCCCAATAGCTTACAAGGCTCTGGGTGATCAGGCTGCTGCTGCTGCTATCTTCATACTTCATTCTGCTCCTCTTTTGCTCACTGGGCTTAAGTGGAACCAGGGACTCAACAGCTAGCAAATGACCACACTCAGTGTTGTACATTTGGCCTCTTCTGCCTGGAGCACAATTTGTGGGGCTTCCCATGCTTGTTCCTTCATTTGCTTCAAGTCAAATGTCACTACCTCCCTAAATGAACCCCCCTTTCAAGTCAGCCTAACTTACCAGGCTTGTTTTCTAAGAGTATTCATCTCCTCCTAAAAGCTGGTGACATAGGATATATGTATATGTTTAGTGGTATTTTGTTCAAACTCACTAAAATATAAACTGTGTGAAATTATAGACCGGTCCTGTTCACAGTTGCATGTCCTGGGCACATAAGAGGCATTCCTAATGGGTTAAGTGAATAAATAAATAATGGACACCTACCTCAAAGGCTAGATGGAGGCCAGCAAGATGGCTTCAGTAGGTAAAGAGCAGTGACCTGAGTAGATCCCCAGCACCAACATAGTGGAAAGGGAGCTTTTGCAAGGTGTCCTCTGACCTCCACACACAAGCTGTGGCATGTGAATGCCTGTACACTTGCAATAAATAAATGTTAAAAAATGATGGTAGATAAAAGGTTGTGAAAGCAAAGCCCTAAGTAGTGTCTGCACACGATGGAATTTTAGTATGCATTAGCTACCACCATTATGTAACAAATACTCTGAGGATGAAGACTGCAGCTACCACACCCCTAAGACAGAGGGGGCCCACCATGGAACTGGGTGTGCTAGGACCCCAGTGCACACCTTATCAGATGTTTATGTTTAGACTCGGAGGGGAGCAAATAATTCTAGTTCCCTTGACAACATTTAGGGCTCTGCCACCATTTTATTATGTGAGCAAACATCTGATAGCTGGGAAGCCCATCCCTAATGACAGGTCATAGAATCTCACTGGCGTCTCCTTATCTACCCTTCTTGTTTGCTCTTCTATTGAAACCTGCGAGGTCACAAGCCATTTTCTCTCTCTTCCACCTGAAATCTGAAAATTGGAAGGGAAAGGGGAGGGGCTGATTGTGGGAAGTAAAGAGACTTAAGAGTGGGGGTGGGCAGAGGCAAGAAGGGAGGCAAAGGGTATCAGAGGATCCTGACCAAGTCCTCAAGAATGTAGGAGGACCAGAAACCAGCTCCTCACACAAATGCATAGCTCAGGCCCACTCTTAGGAGCCCTCAAGAGCAGCAAGAACAGAGGAAGGGGCCCGTGCTGGACACTGATAATACCCACCATGCTAACACCTTTGAGGCAACTTCACCTGTACTAATGCTACAAAGCCCACTGAAACTCCACTTCTGTAGAGGAAGAAACTGAAGTGTGAAGACTAATTTGACTGAAAACAAAGTCTAAATAGAAAGAATGCTCTTAGCCCCTGACACATGCTGGAGGTCACCCAAAACCAACCCAGTGCTCTGGTTCCCGTCTTCCTGGTTCGGAACCATTGGACCATCCCAGCTCACTCTGAACCTTGCTTTTTAAAATCTGTCATGATGTTGTGATAGCCTCATGGGGTCATAGTTGAGAGCACTGATTAGTAAGAAAATGATGGGATAACAGGCCTGTGTTTATCCTGGTTCATGAGTGTGATGTGTGTATGTTTGAAGGGAGCATCTTGAGAGAACAAGCCACTAACTAGGCCGAAAGGAAATCCTGCAGTGCTAAGGAAAGTGCAAGGCTGGGAAGAAAAGGAAGGGGAAAGTGACTGAGAAAGGGGAGTGGTGATTTCCTGAAGTCATCCCAGGGAATCCCCAGGCTCTGGAAGGGGAGACTACCTCACGCGGGTCCTGTGGCTCCTCCCAGAGAGTGGCTCCAGATCCTCTGAGGTCTCCTTCCCTGGGCCACCCAGATGGGTGGCATCCAACACCGTCAGCCCTTGGCTTCTTTTCCTAATGGTAACAACCCTTAAAAGTTTGTTATTATTATTATTATTATTATTATTATTAATTTACTTTTATTTCGTGTGCACTCGTTTTCCTGCATGTGTGTCTGTGTAAGGGTGTCAGATTCCCTGAAATGGGAGCTACAGACAGTTTCGAGCTAACATGTGGGTGTCAGGAGTTGAACCAGGGTCCTCTGGAAGAGCAGCCAGATCTTTTAATGGCTGAGCCATCTCTCAAGCCCCACCCTTCCCAAAGCCCTTTCTCTAGTGGAAACTTTGAGGAAATGGGCATTTCCTCACTTGCTTTTATGGCCTTGCTGCTTCTGGTAGATCAGCAGTGTCAGCAGAACCCAAGGAGTTCTTAGAAATGTATGCTCCAGCTCCCTGGGCAGGTAAGGTGGCTCAGCCGGTGAAGGAGCTTGCCGCCAAGCCCATCAACCTGACTTTCACCATGGAACTCATGTAGAGGCAGGGGAGAACTGACTCATGCAAGTTGTCCTCTGCCCTCCTCCACATGTGCACTGTGGATGCAAGCACATACAAATAAATACGTGTAAATAATTTTTAAACTACAAGTGCAAACTCCTAGGCCTAACCCAGGCCTAAGAACCAGAAATGGATCTATGTTTTAGCAGGATCCTTGTCCTGGTTGCTCCATCCAAGTTTGGGGAGTAGTGGTCTAGCGCCCCATGCTCTTAGAGGTCTTAGGAAGAGACTTCCACAAGAAGCCTAGAGCTCCCCACCCTGCTTTTGTGTGATCTCCCTGAGCACTGTATAAATGCCATTGTCACACCTTACCACTTCAGGAGTAAGGTCAGCAAATCAGGGCTATTTCAGGGTCTCTGGCAATGCACTTCTTTCCTCAGAAATGTCAGGGAAAGCTTTCCTACAGGGAATGTGCTTCAGCAACCACCATGCAGCTGAATGCCCACCTCATCCCAGTCCCCAACCCCCAGGTACTTTTCTGGCTGAGCTGGGTGTCCCCTCCCTTGGAGAAGCTAATAGCCTGTGTGCACACAGCTAAGCCTTTTCTCCTCTCTCTCTTCCTCTGCAGTGTCCACTGCAAGCCTGGTGATGCCTACATAACCACTCACTTTGTGTGCAGCAACAAGGACCCCATTTTCCACGCCATCAAGTCTCTCTGGGCAGCTGTCGTAGAAAAGCCCAGTGATGCGATGAGCACCCGGGAGCCCAGGAGAGGTCCCTGCTGACCTGACACCCTGCAGGCACCTTGAACAACCTGCTCTCTCGAGGTGCAGCTTGAAGCCTAGCTTCCCTTCTCTGCAGTATTGTCATGATGCCTCTCCCGAGACGCCAAGTGCCCTTGTTTCTCCCAGAGGTGGCTGGTGCCAAGTGGTGCAACAGGAAGCGAGAAAACCATGGAGTCTACGCGGCAATCCTTCATCGAACAAACTGATGCAAAAACTTGAATCTGTTACTGAAATGACCAGGAGGACCGGAGAGAATGTGTGCTATTGAACTGAGCCAGACACTGTAAATACTGACAAGACTCCCTCTCCCATCCCAGATGATTTAAAGATTTCTTCTAAAGAAGTAAATTTGTCCAATGGGTGTAAACTATAAACTATTGTAATTAAGTGCAATTTCCCTTCCAAGTATCTACCCCCACCCTGTATATATTACTAAAGTGTCTATCACTTTTCTTTGTAAAGGTCAGAGTTGAAATTCCAAAAGTAACGTGTTCCCTCCCCACTCCCCATGGAAAAACACCCACAGTGGGAAATGAATCTCTTTACCTCCCCTCCGGCCACAGGGATGGCATACTTTGGACAGGCTGCCAGCTAGCTCTGTTCTCCTGACATTAAGACACACCTCTGGATCTCTAGAGGGGTGGGACGTAGTGGCAGCGTGATGCCCTAGCTTCCCGCGGGCCTGGGGCTCAGCCAGTGGCTCCTCCACGAAATTCCAGGGCAGGGATACTGACTGGCTAACAGCCATCTCAGGAAGCCTCCCATTAAAGCAATTTATTTTGTCACTGTGCAGAGTCTCGTGTTTCTCATACCTCCTCCTCCTTTTATGGTTTCACCAAGAACCCCTGGCCTGGTCTCTGATATTTCCCAGTGGATCCATTGAAGACATAGTGTGTATCTGCTGGGTTGGCCTGCACTAGTGTCTTCTTCAAGTGTCAGCTTTTTCATGCTTCGATGTGGGAAACAGTCATTGAACCATCAGACATCACATGGACAAGGTCATAGAGCCAATTCTGGTCTTTAAAAAAAGGATAAGGGAGAAAAATGTAGTGGGGGAACTTCTAAAATCTCATCTTAAGTGTTGATTCCAGGCTTTTTCCTGCCTTCCTGACCTCCCGTAGGACCATCTGGGCCCAGGAAAACGGGCTCTTTCGATGACAACACTTCTTTGATCTTTCTGTGTTGAGGATACTAATAATAAACTCAATGCTGATTTGGGAGGAAGGACCCTGCCCTGGCCTCAATTCTGCCACCTCTTCTATAGCTAATCCTGCTGGCCTATACTTTTTCTGCTTTCCAACAAAGTATTTCCCAGAGCAAGTAGAGGCAAGAGAACTATAGTGACAGTCCCTGGGTGGCAGGGTTTTCATATACCCCACTATAGTGGAAGATAGCCATTCTCATACAGCTGGAAAATTTTGCTGAGGACCTACTGTGTGCTCAAAGCAGGGACAGGCTGATATAAAATACTGATCTCTAGTGGTTCCTGGGTTGACAGAACTATAATTTGGGGTTGAAGTAGTTAAGAGGAAGTTCATAACTATGTTGATATGAAGCCAGGACAAGGGCAAGCACTACACACATATAGCAAAGATTCCCTTCACTACTCGAGGTGGCCTAAAAGGACAAGTCCAGGGTTTGGAGAGATGGCTCTGTTGTTAAGAGCACTTGCTCAAGCAGAGGGCCCAGCTTTGGTTCTTAGCACCCACATCAAGCTGCTCACAACCACCTGTAACTACAGTGCCAGAGGATCCAGCACCCTCTTCTTGCACTCTCGCTCAATTCAGAGGGCACGCCATTCACACACAGACAAGCAGGTACATGCACATAAATAAAATCTTTAAAAAAAGTTTTTAGAGGGCATGTCCAGTTCCAGAGAACCTCAACCTTGGCTGGAGCCTTATAGCCAGATCACACTGTTTGGGGACCAGCAAGCATCTGCATTCAACAGTTTAGACCGCTTGGCATTGTTGCAATAACTGAGAACTAGAGGTCCTATCGATCCACAAGGTCATCTATATAAGGAGAGGGAGGAAGTGTAGTACAGTCTTAACTTTTTTGTTTTGTTTTTACGAGACAGGGTTTCTCTGTGTATTTGCTCTGTAGACCTTGAACTCACAGAGACCCACCTGTCTCTGCCTCTTGAGTGCTGGGACTAAAGTGTACCACCACCACCTGGTTGTCTTAACTTTTCTTAACGGAACCCTATTTGAATCAAGCTATGCAGAAAGGAGAACCAGGCAGCTGACAGTCCCCGGAACACTAGCAGGCCCTTGCTAACATCCTTCACCAGCTGAAAAAGGAGAAAGGTACCCACTATTGGGGTCGAGGTAGAAACTGCCCATTCTGAAGACTTGAAGAAGCATCATCCATTCCTCCCTTAATCGCCTGCATTCTCTAAGCTCCTCTTTTACCCACCAAGTACAAACTAACATGACTCTTTTTTTTCCCCAGGACCCACTCATGTTCTAGGGAGCATCCTGGGTTAGACCCTCTTCATTTTAACATCCGTGGGTAGCAAATGAAACCCTTAATGAAACCCTGCCTCAAAGTGTACTAAATTGTTCTGAGCCCAGTGGTGGTGGCGCCTCTTCTCCCAAGGTACAGATAGCTTGTCCTGTTTGCTGCGGAATTCAGGTGGATAAGAATACAATGCAGCTGAGTATCGGAGCCCTCCACTCACAGTTGGGGGCAGGTCCTTGATAGGCTTTTTGGAGTCCAGATACCTTGGTTAGAATCAGCAAACATGGTCATATGGAAAACTGAGATGGTAATAATCATACCTGATTTTTAAGGTCCTTTGAGGAGTGATAGGGTTAATGTCAATGGCTTGGATCTCTGAAACCTGCACAGACTGTACTGGTATGCATTCTTTCTTCGTAGAGTTTCCTGGGCTGGGTTGATGCTTCCAGATGTCTATCAAGATTTCCTTATCACCTGTATGCTGCTGAGTATTTGGACAAATGCTTTTGTTTCTGTGGCACAAGGCAAATTAAGTGGTAAACTGAGGCTTAGGAAGAGCAAATCCAAGGAGAGAGGGCTTGACTTGGGAGGCTTCATCTCCCGCAGGGAAAGAAGATAGAATGGGACACTTAGGAGGCTATGGAGAACCCCAGGAGGCTGGAACTTGTCCTTGTTCCTTAACAAGGGGTGGGGGCAGGGAACAGGGGTCTCAGGAAGACTGGGAGCCAGGAAAGGGCAAAGTCAGGAGGAGGCGGGAGCCAGCTGTGCTAGAGGTAAAGCTGTTTGATAGCTCCCTTTGAATAGGGAATTAAATGCATCAAAAGCCACTCTGGAAAACAAGCGATTGTCGGACAGCAGACTACGTGGCAGGGATGGTGACAGAGATACAGTTTCTCCCAACTCATCACAGGACCACCATTCATAACAAGTAACAATCAGCTAAACTAATGCCTCTGAGTCTCCTCCCTCCCCCCTTTCTGTCTCTCCCTCTCTCTCTTCTCTGTCTCCTCCGTGCAGGGGCCATTCCACTGTGCAAATACTGAATTGTCTGCTGAGACTTACAACATGACAGTTTTATAACTGAATCCTTGGCGTGTACAGGATTTCACACACACACACACACACACACACACACACACACACACACACACACGCACACACCTGGATGAACTCTTTTTCCTGGGTGTAGAGAGAAAAAACACTTTCTAAGGAACAACAAGCAGAAGAAACATAGAGGGGACTACGTCAAAAACAGTCACTCAAACTGGTCTCCTAAGGCTTGCATGTGTATATGTATGCCAACACACCACGGAATAAAGTCTTTTCTCACAATATATGTACTGTTAAATTCCTAAAGGAAGATTTCTTTCCTAAGTCCTATTGTCTTGACATCTGTAATAAAATAATACAAGTTATTCCAAATTCATTATGAAAAACATATACAAAGTTGGGGATTTTTTTTTGTTTGTTTTGTTTTGTTTTTCTGGTGATTGTTTGGGTTTTTGGGGTGTGTGTGTGTGTGTGTTTGTTTTTTTGTAGTTGTTTTTGTTTTTGGAGACTGGGTTTCTCTGTGTAGCCCTGACTGTCTTGGAACTTGCTCTGTAAACCAGGCTAGCCTCAGACTCAGAGATTTGCCGCCTCTGCCTCCTAAGTGCTGGGATCGAATGTGTGTACCACCACTGCCTAGCTGTATAATTCTGTGCAAGCTCTCTGCACAGAATTATAGTCTCAGCCTCTACAGTTTGGGGGGGGGTGCTTGTTATTGTTTGCTGTTGAGATGAAGTTTTGCTATATTGCCTAACATGACCCAAAATTAGTGATCTTATTGCCTCCACTTCCTGAGCAGCTGGGATTACAAACTGTACCATGTGCCCACATCTCTCAGTGAGTGAGTCCTGTAGAGGCAGAAAAAGTCTAACATCAGTGCTGCTGAGCATGTATCAGGTGCACTCCTCAGAGGTTCTCAAAGCAAGCTGCCCTTCCATACTCTTCCAGGACCTAGTGACTTGTTGGCATTCCTTGGCTTGTGATCACATAATGACAATTCCCCACTATATCTTTCCTTCCCCTGTGTTGACTCTCCCTCCTTACGTATTTCAAACATATATCTGAGCATGTTTGGCATTCATAGTATTATACGTGGTAAGGTTCCTTGACCACATTTGCAAAGATCCTTTTTCTTCTTAGCACTTAAAGGTACCAAGGTTTGAGAGTCACTGCTTTTGGGGGTCAACATTCAGCCTTATTCAAAGACTTTAATTCCAAACTCAGAAATAGAATCTAAGGTGCCCATTTCTTTTGTAGAACATTTTGGGATTTGCCTTTTTTGAGGTTATCAACATGGTTGATAACAAGAAAAATGCTTGTTTCTTAATCTTTATAAAATGTTTCAGAAGCTAAAAATACTTGAGAGTGGCTCAAATCAGTAAGTAAATGAAAAACTCAAGGGCGTTGCTCATGCTTGTATCGTGGAGATAGAACAACAGGCGACCACAGTAGTTAGGTTTAACCATTCATCTCATTTGTTCCTTTAGCAAACATTTACATAGAGCCCAGTCTTGTTCTGGGGTAGCTCAGTGGTTGGTGATGGCCTAATGTGCACTAGACCCTGGGTCTGATCTCTGATACGACCAAAGATACAAACATATAATCTCAGGCTAGGAAGTTACTCAATCTTGGCTTTACCACTTATTAGCCAAGGGATCATTGGACAGCAGTTGAAAATGGAGTTGGCTGCAGATTAAACGAGATACAAGTACACAAAACTCATTTCCAGGCTCACAGAAGAATGCCCTATAATATCTTGCGTCTCATTGTACTTGGAGAACCAAGGAAGGTATCGTGATAGCTAGGCCTGATTTGCCTCTCCCCACCACCACCCCCTCCCCCGCCTTCAGTGTCTTTCCCTGCTAGAATACAAGCCAAGCGCAGTGAAGCAGAGACATGGTGTGGTGTTCATTTTTGTCACCAGCATCTGGCACCTGGAACATAGTAGGCACTCAGCAATAATCTTTTGAATGTGTGCACGTAAGTAGGTTGTGGAGTTGGACTCAAACACACATATGTGGCCACCATTGTCACTCCTAATCTCTGGAGGCTTCTGAGAGTCAAAGCAAGGAGCCAGTCACTGGCTACCTCTGTAGATGGGGATTCGGAGACAGGAAAGAGAAAAATGGTGGCTCTGGGTGGTGCTTAAGGGATACTGTGGTACTGTGACAAGTAACAACTCTGACTTAAAAAAAAAAAAAGTGAAAGTCAAAACCATGGAGAGAACTAAAGAGAAAAATGGGCTTCTTTCAGCTCTATATCAGCGTCTAAGCCTGAGGTAGGGGCAATCCGGAGGAGGAGAGGGAGGAGGGGAAAGAGGAGGAGAAGGGGGAGGCTCCCACTTCCTCTCAGGTCCACTCTTTGAATTCTACCTTCCAGTATTGCTACCATTTACAGAAAGATGATTGGGTCTCAGACGTCTTTAAAATTATTTTGAAGATATTTATTTTATTTGATCTACATATGACTATTTTGGCTGCATGTGTAAATGTGCATTAGAAGGTGAGCCCCCATGTGGGTGCTGGGAACCAAACTCAGGTCCTCTGGAAGAGCAACGAGTTCTCTTAATTACCAAGCCATTTCTTCAGCCCCTGGATCTCAGACATCTTAAAGACAGAGAACCTATTATGCTTTGTTGACAAGCCTAACCCAGGTCTTAATTCCATGACTACAGCACATTCTCAATAAGCTTCTTAATATGCAAATAACCTAGGTGTGTGTGGGGGGTGATGTGCAGTAGGTGTTCATTTACATGCTTGTTGGGTGACCCTGTTGGGCCAACTCACAGAGGGTTCCAAGATGCTCCGAAGGAGACCCCAGACTGGCTGGAGAGACAGACAAGTCAGCAAATGTACAGTGGCAGCATACTGTCTAGGTGGCAGTAGAAAATGTTCCTTGGGAGATTATGGACTGTGGCATGAAGAATGAGTGACAGACCACCAGGAAAACAAGGGATGGCAGAGACATTGCAGGTCAAGGAAGCACAGCCAGCAGGTGCATGTCCAAACCAGAGGGCTCCTGAAATTGTTTTGACTTGTTTTCTTATGTCCATATTGACACCCACCCACCTCTGTGGACCTGGTACCCCTACATGAACTTCTCTTGTAAATCATGATCTGACACAGTGAAATGTGTTGTCCCAGCTGTGGGGTCCTCAGGTCAAGGTAATGAATGGGTCACTAGACAGCCAGTGCCTTGGTGGAGTGAACCCAAGGGCTGAGACTCAAATCCATGGGCCCCACATTTCAAATGAGCAGAGGCAGGGCATGGGGTAAGGCGCATGATGTTTGCATTCAGAAACTGCAGAGCCACTCACTTGCAAAGTGTCATTACTTGTGCAGATGGAGAGGTAATTTTCCTGCTACTCAAGGACTCTTGATCAAGCTCCGATTGGTTTGAGGGGAATTGTTTTATGACCCTGAGCCAGGCAGTGATAGATAGGAGATGTGGTTTGGTGGGCAGAAGTTTACAAGGCAGGAAATTGCTTCACTGGGCACAGCCATTCATAAGAAATACCTCTGGGAAAAGTAGAACCCGACCCTGGGTGAGCCTGCCCAGCTCACTTGTTTACATCAGCAACAGCCAGTGTTCCTGGTTGCACAATGTGGCAGCGTCATTTTGAGTGGGGGAATCTTTGCCCCTTGGAAGAATAAACACATTCCTTGCTTGCAGTAGAATTAACAGACCTCACGGACTGCAGTGGCCCTCCTGGAGGCCATAATGTCGTAGAAAGGTGGCTCTCCACATAAGTAGCCACACAACCAAACCCGGTCCAAATTCAGCCACATTTTCCTTTAGTGCAATAGGGGTTTAGATGAAAGTAAAGTGTGCCAGAGTGGGAAATCCTTGGTCCTGCAGATACAAAAGCCATGCCAGTTCCTGGTTCGGAGGTCATTGGTCAGCTTGGTAGTTGCAGGGAAAGGGGGACAGGGTGTGGATTGTTTGGAAATGTTCCAAAGCCCCTGTTTCCATTGTCCTATTGGCCTTGCAAGTCTATAGCTGAGTTCCAGAGTCCAGAGGTTTCACCACCTGAAGATGTCCAATCTCCACAAACTACAGGGAGGAGAGATAAGAGATGGTGGCTGGAGTCCCTGGAACCATGGGGGTCTGTCTGGCAAGTCCTTGGCAGCCTGAAGCCCTGCGCCCTCTGGAGAATCAAGACCCTTTCCTCCTCACCTTGTTTGCTGAGCCCATCTCTGTCCTATGCAGGCTCTGAGCTAAAAGCAGGGCACCTCACGTCTCTCGGGCTCTGCTCTCTGTATGTGTGATGTGAAGGGCACTGCTGTGCTTCCCGGCTCTAACAGAGAATGAAATGGAAAGACAAGTCTCATTTGTAAGAGTGTAGACACACTGAGGGTCTCTGGAGTGGCAGAGGAACTTGAAGGCAAACTTTACTTTTTTTTTATTTTTTTAAATCTTTGTATGGTTAATCATGGACAACTTATTACTACCCCTGACTTAGTCTGGGACCTACTATCTCTAGACCCATGCTATTAAGCAGAATACCCAGGGGCAGGAACAATTGCCTGAAAAAGGCCTTGAGCTTGTTCCAACTGATGTTTTGTCTGTTTCCCTGGAGATCACCCATTTCATTTTGCCTCTGCCTTGTACAGTATAAGGGAATACATACCATACCGTTTTTTTTTTTGTTTGTTTGTTTGTTTGTTTTTTTAGATTTACTTACTTTTATGTGTATGAGTGTTTTGCCTGTGTGTGTCTATTGAAGCAGACTCAATCTCCTGTAGCTAAAGATATTGAGAGGAGGAGAGGTCATGCTCAAAGATAGATCTTCACAATCACAAGAATGCCGTGGTGGGTGGGCTGAGGATGACCCTCCTATCACCCTGTAGGAAAGTGAGGCCCAGATGACACCTGTTGAGACAGGTACCTCCCATTTGCCCATTGTCCTGTGTTTGCAAAGGAGCTGCAGGGAGCTTTGGGTGGTGGTGAGGGGTACGGTAACAGGGAATGGGTCACAAGCAGGTGAGCCTTCTTTCGGTACAACTTAGTACAGAGATAGGGCAGCTGTCCTGGGCAGGATTTATAACTCCTGATTTCAAGGCCTTATTGTAAACAAGCCTTTCTCAATTGCAGCATCTGGGTAAAGGGGTAGGCAAGCAGGAGCAGCCTGGAAATGGGGGCAGGAAGGAGAATCTGGTAGCAATGTGTATGGTTAGGACGCACAGCTGGGGAAGCTGGAGGTAGGGTGGAGATATTCCTGGCTAAATGGTTGTATGGGACATTGAACTCGTTAATCACAATGCTTTCCTTCTTGCCCCATTCCCGAAAGCAAAGGTGGTAAACATGCTTTGGCACCTGGTGAAATCCTAGGACGAGCCCTGAAAGCCAGCTGTGCTAGCATTGGCCTGGCCTGGCTCCTATTCCCTGTTGATTTAAATGCTGTTGGCTGTGCTTCTTTCTGGTCGTTATCTGGTACTTCTGAGGCAGGAATACAGCAGACAGATCCTGAAAATAGTGAACTTCCCATGCATGCTACACCGATGATGGCAGAGAGGGAGAGGGACCCTCGCTATAGTCAGAGAGGCTAGTGGTAGAGGGTGGGAAAGGAGAGGAAGTTGCAACTGGGGACCCCCAGGCCAAGCGGGTATACCTGTCTGCCCCCTGACTGCTGCTGGAGGACTCCTTGCTTTCAGAGATCTTCCCTTAGTTCTCATCCTCACCTCATGCTCCAGAGCCCAAGGAAAGCAAGCCATTCACCCTGAACCACACCCTTACAGACCAGCTTGAAGGAAGGGAACAATTCTTCCTTCTAGTAAAGGTCTGCCATTAACCCTTCTGGAGTTGGGCCTCCTAGGTGGTACTGCAGGCTCAGCAGAAGGGGTGGAGGGGGGAGAGCCCCAGGGTGTACCTTCCTCCTCCTGCTCTTCGGAGACATCAAACACAGTAGGCCTCACGTGTTGTTGGAGTTAACAAACACAGCGAGGCCTCTCCTTCAGATTCCCAGCTCCAGCCAGAGCAAATCCCCCCCTGAGACTTCAAAGCCAGCAATGTGTTTGCCTGGCCACAGTGCAGCAACAATGCTTTCCCTTTTGACCTGAGAAAGCATCCCTGGCATCATTGCTGGAGGACTGCTGGCCAGGAGGCCAGGCCTGAGCATGGAATCTGGCTCTGAGGTAGGCATTCCCTGCAGCCTGCACTGCTGACCCAAGGACAGGGGAATGCATAGGACAGGCCTGATGGGAAATGGGACTCCACACCTTAGTGAAGACTGCTCTAGTCAGGGCTCGGTCAGAGAGAACAGGCTCCTACCTCCGAAGCAAGGTCTTGCCAATACACCCAGCTATGGGACTGCAGCATGCACTTGCTGGTCCGTTGTTTGCAGGGACTCCCCAGGACATGACAATGTGTGTGCCAGTTGTCTGTGAGTTCTATAAGTGAGCATGCACGAGAGCCTGCATAGTCCAGCCATCCCAGAAGCCAACAATGTGCTCTTCTATTTTATTCTGAGAGCAAATCTTAATGCTTAATCTAAAAGCAAAGGCCAGAGAAAGATATGGCAGAACAGCATAGGTCCTGGGGAGATGGCTCAGTGGTTAAGGACACTTAATGCTCTTCCAGAGGACACCAGGGTTTAACTGCTAGTACCCATATCAGGCAGCTTACAACTGCCTATGCCTCCAGTTCCTGAATTCATATGATACATAGAAACTCATACAGCTACATGCACATAATAAATCTTTAAGAGGAGCAGGGAAAGGGAAAGAGCAGCATGCCTGTCAGTGTTGGAGATAGAGAAATGTTTCTTTAGGGCAGGCAGGAGCCATACTTACCCTCCAGCTACTTCTGAGCAGCTGGTGAAACACATACACTTTGAGGAACTCCTATTTTAAGGACTGAAAAGCAGCCCTAAGAGCTGGAGAGATGCCTCAGCAGTTAAGAGCTCTTGCTGCTCTCCCATAGGACCTGAGTTTGGTTCCCAGCACCCACATTGGCTTTAAGTTACAGGGGATCTGATGCACAAGACATACACACACACACACACACACACACACACACACACACACACACACACACGCACGCACGCGCACGGAAAAGAAGAAAAGCATTCATTTTCTATGCCTTCACCACCCCATGCGAAAAGAGAGTACTAAGAGTGTCCCAGCCCTTTGTGAAGATGTGCTCAGGAGAGAGGACTTGTGTGAGAGGAAACATGAAGTGTATGGTCACAGGGTCATTCAAAAGGTGGGCTTCTACTGTGACACAGTCACTCCCCCACATTAGCATTCTAAGCCTGTGTCTTCATCTTCAAAGAGATAGAACTTTCTAGAAGTTCCTGCCTTAAGAAAAAAACTGTTCTTAACCAGGGCAGGGAGGTAGAGGCAGAAAAACTTGGAGTCTAAGGACAATCTCACCTACATGATGAATTCAAAGCCAGCATGGATTACATGAGACCCTGTCTCAAAAAATAAGCAACAGTAAAAACAAAATTACTGGCTGTGTGATAATTATAAGATAACAACTTTTGTTTGAGGCAGGATTTCTCTGTGTAGCCCTGGCTGTCCTGGAACTCACTATGTAGATCAGGCTGTCCTCATACCCGAAGATCTGCCTGCCTTTGCCTCCCAAGTGCTGGGATTAAAGGCGTACACCACCACCTACTGTCAAGATAACACAATTATAATAAGATGATAAAGAATATCTCTTAGGACCCCCAGGTCTGGTGCTGCAGACCCCATGCAGAGGACTTCCCATCTATAGGTAACATGATATAATGGCTAAGAAGCCCAGGCACTGAAGCTGGACTCCCTAGAGTCATGTCCCACCCTGACACTTTTAGCTTGTGCCCTTCACTAAGCACTATCAGTGTACATCATTTTCCTTACCTATAGATCATCCCAGACAGCATCAACCACAGAGAACTATGGTTACACTGAATTGGATTAACACAAATCAAGACGCAGAAGTTCTCTGTGTGACACACAGCACCACATAAATGCTTATAACTCTTACTATTGAATTCTCAAACTAGATATATACAACACTGCTCTTATAAACACTGAAGGGCACAGACAATTTCAAGCAGTGGGTAAATGTTGAGAACACGTGTCAGATTTGGAGACTGTTCCGAGATCTGCAGAGATGATTTTTGTGGGGGCAAGGGTGGTGTCATGAAGATAGGGGTAGCTAGGATCTCTGCCTCAGAGGCATCTGGGAGTTCAGTGGAAGGGTAGAAGGCCATTCCACTAAACTAGGAGTGCTTAAGCTGAACTGAGCAAAAAAATACGGCCCTCTGACTTCTGTAGTCCCTTGTTAGGGCTCATCCGTCATCAATTAAGGTTTGAAAAGACTGTGAAATGTGTTACTACATCATGGAAGAAATTGAATTTCAACTCCAAAGTAAAAATCCCCAGAGAATGTGTACTCTGAGACTGGAAGATGATTTACGCAGTCCTGAGACAGCATTCCCACCTCACCTGCCCCTGGCCAAGTGGGTGATTCCTAGTAACCTTCTGGCAGCCTCTGGGTTCTAGATCCTACAGATTTCTGCCCAGAATCAGGGTTATAGCCAAACTATCAAAACCATTAAAATAGCTGTGTAAGGTTGTTGAGGAACAGCATCTCCCCCCACACACACACAAAAAAAATCCAAAGGAGTCTTTTTAAAATTTATTTAATTTATTTTTTTAAGATTTATTTTTATTTTATTGCATTGGTATCTCCTCTGTCTGTGTGAGGGTGTGGGATCCCTTGGAACTACAGTTACAGATGGTTTTGAGCTGTCATGCGGGTACTGATAATTGAACCCAGAATCTCTGGAAGAGAAGCCAGTGCTCTTAACCAATGAGCATTCTCTCCATCCCCCAAAGGATTCTTAAGTACTGTAAAACAAGCAGAAAATGTAATCTTTACAAGTTCCTGTCACTATATACACAAACACTAAACATCATTTACATTGAGTCCACTAAGAGAAGAATTAACCAAAATTAAGAAAATTATAAAACATGACTGAAGGACATTTTTTTTAAAAAAGATTTATTTATTGTGTTTACAATGCTCTGCTTACATGTCTGCTTCAACACCAGAAGAGGGTACCAGACCCGATTACAGATGGCTGTGAGCCACCATGTGGTTGCTGGGAATTGAACTCAGGACCTTTGGAAGAGTAACCAGTGCTCTTAACCTCTGAGCCATCTCTCCAGCCCCTGAAGGGCATTTTTTAAAAATCTCTTTAAAAAAGGGAGCAATCCATTATTATAAAAACAAATTAATTTATAAATTCAATGTAATTCTAATAGAAATCTTATCTTAGAGACTTCAGTAAATAGGAAACTTACAAGTTAATCTTAAAATATGAAATGAAAAAGGGAACAAGAATTGCAAAGACAAGCCAGGCATGGTGAAACACACCCTTTAATCCTAGCATTTTGGGAGGCAGAGAGGCAGAGGCAGGCTGATCTGTGAGTTTGAGGCTAGCCTGGTCTGCATAGTAAGTTCCAGGACAACTAGCTACATGGTGAGACTCTGTCTCAAACAACAACAAAAGAATTACAAAGACAATTTTGGGATGGGGCCGAGAATGACATTTGCCTTATAACTTGAAACCTCACAATGAAAGTAAAATTACCTAAAACACAGGGGCTGGAGATATGGTTCAGTGTTTAGGAGCACTCACTGCTCTTGCCTGATGTCCCGAGTTCAATTCCTGGATCCCACAAGATGTCAGGAGAAAACCAACTTAAAGCCAGTCAACATCCTAGTATGGCAGGGCGGGTGGGGAGGAGCTCACAGGTCCCTGCCCTTGAGGAACTAGTGGCAGTTGATGGCTTCTGGAGGAGGTAGAATCAGCTTTCTACAAGGGGGTAGCCCGTAAAGAAAAGGTCAGCACACTCTAGTGTATAGCACTGTGAGCATGAGCACAAAGGCAGCATAAATTAGACTCAGTGAGTTATTAAACAAAGGAGGACATGGAAATTGGGAAGGGATGGAGAGGTGAAGGGGTGACTATAGAGGCTGGAGGGAAACATGGGGGATGAATATGATAAAAGAATATATATTGTATGAAATTCTCAAAAAATTAATAAAAATGTTATATTTTTTAAAAAGTAAAAAGAGGGCTGAAGAGATGAGCCAGTAGTTAAGAGCACTTGCTGCTCTTGCAAAGGATCCAGCACCCACATGGTGGTTTACAACTGTCTATAACTCCAGTTCCAGGGGATCCAATACCTTCTTGGTCTCCATTGGCCCCAGAACACACATGCAGACAAAACACTAATACACATGAACGAATGAATAAATATTTTTTAAAGTAAAAAGAAATTAGACATCAAGAATAAATGAATGAGTGATGAGTAAATGGTTAAGTAGATGAAAGGAAGTGGAAGGAACTTGTGACAAAAAGAAACTTCCTAGTTAAATGTTAGGTAGGAACTCAGGGTTTCCACTCCGTGAGCCTGTGATGTCTGTGATGGAGGATAACGAGGTAGGAGGTCCATGGATCCATGTAATTCATGGCAAATAAGAATCTGGGAAATGACAGGCTGACAGATGTTTGTTCGGGGAGAAAATCACTTACACCAGAAATGGATATCCACCGCAGGTTCCCGTCCCAAGGGAACAGTGCAACAGAGTAGATATCTCACTACATCCATGTCAAGGCCATGGTGACATTTCTCTATATTTTCATCTCTCTGTGTTCCAGAGTATGGGCAGTCGTCCTCGAGTGATGACTGCTTGTAGGCTCTGTGAAGAGATGGTTTGTTTAAGTCACACAGCAGCTAGAAAGTTCTCAGATGCAGACCTCATCTTGTCTAACCTCTATACGGCCTATGAATCTCTCTCCATCCCTAGCTAAGTGTAAGCTGACCTTATGCTTGAGTCCCCACAATGGTGAAGGACTTCTTACCAGTCCCTATTGCTACCCATGCACCTGGCCCTGTTTTAAGTCCTTGGCTTGTAACAATTAATAATAAAAAGGTATGTTCCAAGTGGCTTGGGCGATATAAAATTCAGACTAAAGCCTAGAAAGGACTCTGAGGATTCCCTCCTCGTCTCAGGAGTCTTATGAAAGAGGAAGGAGATTTTTGTCTTGGGACAGGCAGTTCATAGACAATATAAGGCAAAACAATGGGTATACCTTGTGCCACATGTTTATCCCATTGGGCTCTAAAGCAATAGGGAGAGGTAGCACTTGAATGTACTTACCTCACTCAATACACAAAACAACCCTATTATTTTAAACAGTAAAAAAAAATGAAAAATTAAAATTAAAGCTCTATCCTGAGGCCACAGAGCTAACCACCGGCATTCTAGTTCAGGATCTCAGCTCGAAGTTGACCACACCAGACTGCACAAGTTTTCAAAATCAGTATGTTTTCTCTCTGGTAGTCTAGAGTCCAAGTCAAAAAGATCAATACCCCCATCTCCATCTGGTATGTACTGCTACCACATTCCTAGGGGCATCTAACTGGCATATGGAGGTGGTGATGATGATGCTGAGTAGGTGGACGAAGGAAGTGGGGTATTAGCATCTCCCTCTCAGAAGAGTGTGTGCTGAGAGGGGGAAAGTGGCTGCCTGTCTCTCTTTCCATTTCGGGTTGCTCAGCACCAGTTGAGTTGGCCTCACATCTGGAGCATAAATAAACAAACAAACAAACAAACAAACAAACAAATAAAGCTAGCTTCTCCCTGGCCTTTCTCTCAGGACCCAGCTGTAGGTTAGAAGCAGAAAGTGAATATGCAGAGAGGCCAATTAGTTCACTGTGGTGCCCTCATGACCTCTGACCCCTGCTGGGACACCTCATCCATTAGCTGTCCCCTTCCCTTTCCACCCTCCGCTCTCACAGTTTGAGCCATTGTCCTGCCATTCTCTTGCAGGAAAGAAACATGCTCAGGCATTGGGCCCGCAGCTTCCACTCTCTGCTCTTTTGTCCCCTCCCTCTGTTGTCCTTGTTGCTAACCTGGTCACCACTCCTTGACCCTATGCTCGACCCTCCTGGGGTTGAGGAGAGGCTGTCTCCCAAGGAGGACTTGCTGGGAGGATGAGAGACAGCTCTTGCTTTTCCTTGTTCCTTGGATTTATTTCCACAAACAAGTTTTGATCCTATTCCTTTCAACGCTGAGATGCTGTCCCTGGAGTGATGATTTCTTTGGAAAGCAAATGTTTTAAAGTATCTGTCTAGGTGAAATCAGTAGTATGGTTCCTTTGCAATGCTGGCTAGCCTTCTGTGAAGCTTGGGTATATTTACTTACATATAATGTTCATGTATGTATAATAGTCTGTTATTTAAAAAGTTCAAGATTATGCACATATGCAGGTAGCTTGTGAATAAGTGTAAAGCAATCATCAAAACAAGAAAGTCAACTCACTTTACTACACTTGCTAAAACCTTTCAAATGTTCACAGCATCTACTAACCCTCAGACATTTAGCTTGGTATGAAAAGATGCTGATAGTGTCATCCTAGCTGAAAACAGCAAGTTCTTGACACTTTAGATCCAAATCCTGGTCCTGGCTAATTGAGTGACTGCCTATATTCAGAGTGGATTCTGTGCAGAGCACTTCCCACATGCCGTCTTCTCTAGGACCCTCATTATAAACAGTGAGGTGATGTCATGATTAGTGATCATTCCCTCCCACAACAAAGGTCGAGAAAAAGGAAGTTACTGCTTCTGAACTGTATTTTAAGACGTATTCTTTATTTATATGTATGCGTGTATATACACAGGTGAGCCTATGCTGCCAGAGGAGGGGGCCAGCTACCCTGACGCTGGAATTCCAGGTGGTTGTGAGCTGCCTTATGTGTAGCTGGGAGTGAACTTGTGTTCTGTGGAAGAGCAGGAAGTGCTCCTAACCACTGAGCCATCTCTCCAGCTACCTGGCTCAGGACTGTGTAAGCAGTTAAGGGTAGGCATTGGTGACACATGCCTTTAATTCCAGCACTCTGGAGGCAGAGTGTATCACTGTAAGTTCCAGGCCATCCTGGTCTACAGAGTAACTTCAGAACAGGCTCCAAAGCTACACAGAGAAATCCCGTCTTGAAAAACCAACAACAACAACAACAACAACAACAAAAAAAAAAAAAAAAAAAAAAAAAAAAAAGTAGGAAAGGAACATGGATGTGGCAGGCATGGCTCCAGAATTCTGAAGCCTAGTGTGATACTTCCTCCAATTTACGAAGTACTTAAGATATTTAACCCTGATAAATACTGTTTGCTTCCCTTTAAAATAATGCAACAATGCCCCAGCAGGGCAGCAAATAACAATGACTAACAAAGCAATTGACAAACCTTATGACAGTTACCCTCAAACTTCCCCATACATGGGCACTATGGTCCCCAGTTGACAGAGAAGGAAACTAAGACTTAGAGAGGTTAAGAAACTAACCCAGGTGTGTGGAGAGAGGGCTCAACCTGAAGTGCTCAGACTGTTCTTGAGTTGTTCGCACAACTCACTTCTGGCTGTTCTCAGCAATCTCTGCCCTCTTCTGGCCTCCATGAGCACTGCACTCACATGCACGACCCCACACAGAGACAGGTGTACATAGCAATAAAACACAAGACAATAAAATATGCAATAAAAACTTTAAAAGATACCAACACAGGCCACACATAGCTAAATCCTCGAAGTCCTTTGTTTCTTCCCATTTCTACTCCATAAAAAAATGCCTGTGGAAATTATAGCACATACACATGGGGTAACAGTAACAGAGGGGCAAAGGAGCTAAATTCTTGTCAAAGGTAGCAAGGACAGCTTTATGAAAAATAGAGATCTATTCACTTGATGGAAATTCACCTTAATGCTGGAAGGACTTAGCAATGCATCTGCTCCTTTAACTTTAGGACACCCTACTGTGTATCTGTGTTGATGCTAGAGAAATAAGCTGGGTCCTTGCCATAACCATGCCTAAGCACGGTAAGGCAGGAACCGTATCTGATTTTCCATTATCTACCCTTTTCCAATAGCTCCAGAGAGTCATCCATGATCAAGACTCTTGATAGGTGTTTCTAAAAACCAAACAAATGAAGGGTACCTTGAGAAGGAGTTGATTAGTGACCTCCCTGGCTTAGGGGATGCTTTAACCCCAAAGCTTGAAGACCCCTTTCTTTCTCCCTCATCTCTCTCTTCCTCCCTGCAGCTCCTCTGACAAGCCCACAGGCTGAGTGATTGCGGGGGGGGGGGGCTCACTGTACCAGAGATGATTTATGGTGCTTTGTTATACAAATCTTTTCATATTCCTTCCCATCCATTCTGCAGCCTATTCATCGTGCTATTTCAACACAGCTTTGGATGGTGCACTGTGGTTCACAGTTCTGAGGACAATTGTTCACACCACCCTGGTATTCAGGTCTAAAAGAGAGAAAGACCACCTCTTTGTTGGGGTTGTCTTAACCTCTTCTGTTTTTCCAAGACCCAATGCACAGCCAGAGCAGTGAAAAGAAAAACAGTAGCATGCAGCTAATGTGCATGGAAGCTGAGGTCTGCAGCTGCCTTATACTTACAATAGTGGAGTCCACGTGACGATACGATCGTGTTGTTTCAGGGAGGCTACAAAAACACTTTGCAAAGAAACCCCAGAGATATATGTTACTCAGTGCTCTGGGAAATCCAGATCTGTTGGGTGAATTTTATTTTCAATACTAGAGATCAAATTCAGGGCCTTCTGCATCCTAGGCAAGCTCTCTTCTACTGAGTTACAACCTACCCCCAAGCCAGTGAGACATTTGAGGCTCCCTTCTATTGTATAAACAGACATTAAAATGATCAAAATAACATTTGTCGTGACTATATGAGTGAAACAGAAATCACATTTCCTTCCATCATATTTTGCTCTGTGTGTGTGTGTGTGTGTGTGTGTGTGTGTGTACATCTCTGTGTGGGAAAATTGTTATGTTCCTGCCGCAGTGTATATATGAAGGTCAGAAGTACCACCTCAGATACCAGCCCTTGACTTCACCTGTTTCAGACTGAGCTGTTTGTTGATGTTTCACTGTGTTCTACAGACTGGCTGTCCCTGGCTTCTGGGGAGTCTATTGGCCTCCCCATAGGAGCACATGGATTACAGATGCTTAAAATACTGTGTCCAGCCTTTGTTTTTTTTTTTTTTTTTTTTTTTGTTTTTTGTTGTTTTTTTTTTTGTTGTTTTGTTTTGTTTTGTTTTGTTTTAGAAACAGGGTTTCTCTGGCTGTTTTCTCTGGCTGTCCTGGAACCCATGCTGTAGACCAGGCTCTCCAGGAACTCACAGAGATCCACCTGCCTTTGTCTCCCAAGTGCTGGGATTAAAGGTGTGCACCACCACTGCCTGGCATGTGTCCAGCTTTTATGTGGATCAGGGAGCCAAACTCATGTCTTCAGGCTCTTGTTCAGCGAGGCTTTCACCCATGGAGCCTTTTCCTTAGCCCGCCTTCATATCCCAGTCATGTCATTCACGTGGGACTGTATAGTTAATATCCATGTGAGCTTAAATTCTCAGGTAAAAGTCACATCTGCTGAATGCTTATATAAGAGCATGTCAAAATGGGCACTTTGACTTTGTTTATTGATTATGGCATGTCATCACCTTATTGCTAAGAGGTCTATAGTTGTTAGATATTAATTACCTGAATTTTCATAATCCAGGTAAGTAGATGATATATCCTTGTTTCCTACTGAATGATGCTGAGTGAGCTCACTGCTCCCTCCATCCTCATTTTCCCTTCATACACTTGCAGAGGGAAAGTTTGCTTCCTCGTTTAAAAGAAGAAAACAAATGCAACATAGAACAACAAACAAGGCTTCTTCTTCCTCTTTCCTCCTCCTCCTTTTTCTTAATTTTCTTCTTTTTTCTTCAACTGGGTCTCTTTCTGTTTACCCAAGTGGCCCTCAAACTAATCACTGTAAACTAAGCTGGTCTTGAACTTATAATCTTCCTAACTCAGCCTCCCAGGTGCACTGCCACACCCAACAAAGAGGTAGGTGTGTGTGTGTGTGTGTGTGTGTGTGTGTGTGTGTGTCTGTGTCTCATGTGCACATGCATGTATCTGTGCTTGCACATGTGGTCAATGTTGTTTCTTCTTCAATCAATGTCCACCTTGTTTTCTGAGACAGGTCTAACTAATCCTGGAGCCCACACAGCCTATGTTGGCTGGCCAATAAGCTCCAAGGATCTGATTGTCTCCGCCCCACTTTGGTGTTATAGACTGGTTCTGCCAGGGACCACTTTTCACATGGACATTGAAGATCCAAGCTTAGTAAAGAGCCATGGCTCTTAAAAAGAAATAGTTTGTAACATACCGACTTCAAAATATTAGATACTCCTTACATGCAGGCATTTACCTTTGACCTACAGGATGCTAACATTTCATTGTTCCTTCCAAATCTTTCCATTTCTGTTTTTGCTGTAATAAAATAAAAGGCTATCCAAACGTAATTAGATGGAACAAAGGACATGCATGTAGATGATTTTTTACAAGTATTAAGGTCATTTGTTAACACTAATTATTATGAGATATCAAATATGACAATCTGCTTTGGATTTTCTCCAGAGAATTTTGTCCCCAGGAGCTGTACAGTCATGGTCCCCAAATGCCCTGGAGTGGCACAGCAATAAGTCCACCATGGTAACACAAAGTATTTAAATCTGTCAGTGATGCCACAGTAAAAGTCAACTAGGAATGGTATAAATCACTAGTTGAGAAAGCAGGTCATGTTTCCATGGTAGACTGCTCTCCATTGTTTGTTTGGCTGGCTGTTTGGTTGATTGGTCAGTTTTGTTTTGAGAGAGGATCTCTTTATGTAGCCATGGCTGTCCTGTAACTCACTATGTAGATGGGCTTGCTTCACAGAGATCCACCTGCCTCTGCCTCCTGAGTGCTGTCATTAATGGCATGTGCCACCATGCCCAGCAACTCTTCTCCATTTGATAAGTTTGCATCTTTGTGTACCTGTGTTTTCTGTAGCTATGTAAGGAAAAAAAAAGAGCTATATGGATTATTGTAGAAAGAGAAGTAAATATGGCATTGTCCAGGTGGTTGTGCAGCAGCCAAGACACACATACATCTCACTAGCAAATAAGTGAGTATATTTTAAAATGAAATTAAGATGTGTTTTCTTTGTAATTATATATTATGCCTTCAAACGATTACTAAGTTATGAAGTCATAAATATGTATTGAGGTATTTGGATCTAATAACAATGTATGGAATTTAAATTTTTTCATTTATGTACTCATTTTTTCATTTATTCTGAGGGTGGGGCCGTGTGAGCATCCCATGTAGAGATAGGTTATAGGCCAACTTGCAGGGAGTCCGTTATCTCTTTCTACTATGTGGACCGGGATAGGGGGTGGGAGTGGGAGGGTGGGGGGATGGGGGGTTGAACTTTGGTCATCAGGTTTGGCTTCTACTTGCTAAGCCATCTTACCAGCCCAATATATGGAATTTTAAAGATATTTCTTTTAGTCTGAATGGCTGTAAAAATAAAATGGCTGAGGCAGCACAGACACAGATATATGTGAACCTTGATTTCTCTACTTTACACATCTGAGAATTTGTTGTCTGTGATGTTGAGTGACCCACAGAGTCTTCAGAAAAGCACCAGGAAGCTGGGCATTGCTACCTCGTTACTTAGGGAAAGTCTCTTCAATAATCCTACTCTCATTTTTGTGTGAGACTGTAAGACTTCAGATTATGTCTGCATGAATAGCAATAGAACTTTATAACTGTCGTTACAATCAGACACTTGGGGTTAAGTCTGCTATCTATTACTTACTCCATGTCTTTCTTTTTACTTTAACTCTTAGGCCTTCTAAGACTGAAATCCTCAACTACTTTTCCACAACTAAACATATAGAATTCATGTCTGGTACACAGCAGAGATTTTAATACTATCTGTTAAAAACTGTGTTGCAACAAGTTTACATCATTTGAAAGTCAAGATATGTTTTTAGATCTTGTTCAAGGAGACATAAAGCTCTTCCTCTTCTTCCAACTTCCAAAGTTCAACTGTGGTTTCCATAGCTGCTGGGTGGAGCAAGTAGATGGAATTAACTTCCTATAGCACAGCTTTTGTCTTGCTGTGGCTTAGCAATGTCTTCTGAGGTACCTCCTACTTCAATACAACTTTAAACTTGTATAAAAATAGTACTCCAACCCTGTGTATTCCGTCCCCAGAGTTTTTATTATTGTTATTATTATTATTATTCATTTTTTGGAGGTAGGGTTTCTTTGTGTAGCTCTGGAACCTGTCCTGAAACTTACTCTGTAGACAAAGCTGGCCTCAGACTCACAGATATCTGCCTGCCTCTGCCTCCCAAGTGCTGGGATTAAAGGTGTGTGCCACTACAGCTTTATGTTTCTCTTACTGGTTGATCAATAAAATACTGATTGGCCAGGCAGAAGATATGTAGGACTAGGAGAGAAGGAGAACTCTGGGAAATGTAGGCAGAGAGCAGATGCCATGTCTCAGCCCTAGACCAGGAGATCATTGAGGTAGATTCCAACACCAAGGAAATGCTGAAGTTTCTGTACTTCAGCAGTCTCTCCAACCTGCAAGTCACTCAGCCTACGGTTGGGATGAATTCCAAAACACCACAAGGAGCTGTTTGAATCTGTTCTGTCATATTTTCAATAAACCTGAAAATAAAAACAAAAACAAAACAGAACAACAAAACAGAACTGGGCAGGAAATCCTATAACAACAGAGTTTTAAAATATTGGTACCATATTTGTTTTCACATTTGTACTTTAATCATTTCATTAATACTGTGTCAGATGGCTAGCTCTACTCTAAGCATAATTTTCTTCTTTGTAATAAATGAAAGTCTTCTAGGGACAGACTTTGTGACAATGTGAATATTCTGTTTTTGTCTGAATCTCACCCACCAGTTTTCCCATATATAGATGATTTTATTATTACTGATGAGTATAATAAAATTATTTTTCAGTTCTAATTGCATAATTATTTTTCTACATTTTATATATTTGCTGTTCTTTGGAGACAGGATCTTGCTATATATCCCACGTTGACCTAGAACTAATGATCCTCCTGCCTCAATCTTCTGAGTACTGTTATTATTGTTACGTTGTGTGTGTGTGTGCACGAGTGTGTCTTTCTATCTGTCTGTCTGTCTGTCTGAAGACAAATTTGCCAGAGTTGTTTCTCTCCTCCCACCATGTGGATCCCATATTATCAAATTCAGGTCATCCATCTTGTTGGCAAACCCTGTTACCCATCACCTACTCCCCTTGACAACCTAGTGAAAAGGCTCACTTGCCCTCTCTCACATTATTTACTTGATTGTTTGTATAGCTACATATCTTATTCAGTGGACTGTGATTCATTATTATCACTTCTATTATACTAATTACCCCAGTTTTGGCCAGTCAGAATCTCTTCAGGATGATTCTCTTGGTCATTCTGATTTTTTTCTGAGTGCTTGCTAATTTACTGGCTTAGTCAATTGTTCAAAGGTAATATTTTCCTTTCCAAGCTGTAGCCACCTTGCCAAGGAGCTGATTCCTTTCCATAGCAAGTGGAATTTAGAAGCCAAGATGTGTGGGGAAGGTTTGAGTATTGTTTCTAAGAGCAAGGACACACACACACACACACACACACACACACACACACACACACACTGTGGTAGTTTGAATGCAGTTGGTCCCCATAATCTCATAGGGAGTGACATTATTACACTATTAGGAAGTATGGCTTTGTAAGAGTGTGTATGGCCTTGTTGGAGGAAGTGTGCCACTATAGGGCTAGGCTTTGGGGTCTCCTATGCTCAGATACCACCAGTATCTCAGTCAACTTCCTGTTGCCTTCAAGATGTAGGACTCTCAGCTCCTCCTCCAGCATCATGTCTGCCTGCATGCTGCCCTTCTTCCTGCTATGATGATAATGAACTGAACTTCTGAAATGTAAGCCACCACCTCAGTTATATGTTTTTCTTTATAAGAGTTGCAGTGGTCATGGTGTCTCTTCACAGAAATAGAAACCCTAACTAAGACACACACAAGGCCGGGAGGTGGTGGCACACACTTTTAATCCCAGTGCTTGGGAGGCAGAGGCAGGTGGATCTCTGTGAGTTCAAGACCAGTCTGGTCTACAGAGTGAGTTCCAGGACAGCCAGGGCTACACAGAGAAATCCTGACTCAAAAAACCAAAAATAGACACACCATACAAATACATATGCACACAGACATACACACAGACTACACACACACACATATATATATACACACATATATACTATACACATATGTATACACATGATACAAACACATACATACACACATACAATTTTTAATCCATGAATTAAATTGTCTGTCCTGTCCAATTCTAACTACCATTATAGAATTCATTTCCTTATTCTCCCTTCCCAGAATAGTGACTTTCTTTTTTCTCTGTTAGGAAATGGAACCTCATTATTTATAGCATATTACTTATTTACCTAATCCCAGAATACCTAGAATGAATCACTGCCAAAAATGAAAGACGCACTGCTGCAAGAAAACACATTAGAGTTTAATATTAATTTATAGTTTCCTTTTATTTATTCTAAGAGTATTTAGTTGAAACAACATTGTATATAAAACTCCTTGCGCTGGGTGGGTCCCCACTACACGCAAATCTGCTTTTCCATGGGATTATTATGTCATCCATTTCTATTCTATTTAGTAACTTTTTTTGGTATCATATGAACAGGGTTCTAAAACTCAGAACTACACAAAAAGAAATATTCATAAGCCACTAACAGTAACCCATACCTGTAGTACCAACTGCTCATGAGACTGAGGCAGAAGAATTACATTGGCACAGAGAACTGGGCACCATAGCAAGATGGCATACAAAGTCCAGAGGCTCAAAACCTAAAGAAAGCAAGGGGTAAGGGGAAGGAAGAAGAAATGTATGTCCATCCCTCTACTCAGTCAGCCCCTCATTCTTTTTTACTTCCTTCCCACTCACTTTTTACAGGTAATCATTCTTACTCATTTCTCATTCATCTCTCAGATTTTCACTTTTGGTTGCAAAAGCAGACACATGCTTATTTTCTCACCTTTTTTTAAATCTGTTTGTTTTGCCCCAATAGATTTTTTTCATTAAATCATATATCCTGGAAATCATTCCCGATTGGCTTACACATCTCTTGCTGATTCTTTTCTACAGCTGTATAGAATGTGCTTATACTATCATTTATTCAACTTCCCTTCTCACACATACCTTCACATGGCTATTTCGGTTGGTTTTTAGTATTCTGTGAGTATAAATCCAAGCACGGCAACAAATAACCTTGCGCATGTGCATTTTCACATTGTTGGAGGCACATGTTCAGGGTAAGTTCTTAGAAGGGTCACTGTCTTGAAAGTCAACGTTTCCCAAAGATGTTTAGATATACAATGGGATTTTAGAGAAATTTAAAGTAGTTTTATAATCATGTTCATTATACATTTGCCCACATGGGTGCTTTGGTTTTAGGTTTTGAGCCTCTGGACTTTGTATGCCATATTTTGTTTTTAAAGGTCTTAACTATATTCCTCAGGTTAGCCAGGACTTCACTATATGTAGCCCAGGCTATTCTAGAAATTGTGATGCACTGGCCCCAGCCTCCTGAGCACTAGGTGTAGAAGGTTCACCACCACACCCAGATACTTTATGTCTTTCACACAGCACAGATACAGTGTAACAAAGGTGTTATGATGATGACTGACTGGCAAACCATTCCTAAACAGATTTAGACTTGTGTGTATTCATTTAGTTTAGCTTCAAGAATAATACTGCATAAAAAGACAAGGGGTGGTCCCTTAGATCAGAGAAACAGCAGTAAGTAAGGACAGGTGGCATCTGTCTGTGGGAATGGGCTGAGTGAGGGTGTGCCTGCATCTTCAAGGAGAGGGTATCTCATCTGCATGGAGCTGGAGTCTCGTGATGACTAGTGAAGGAACCCATTGGAGGGAGCTATAGAGCTGGCAAGACATGCTGTAAACCATGCAAAACATAGACATGCTGAACAAAAGCTTCTCTATACATCTCCTTTCTCACTCTAAGAACATATGTATGTATGTATGCCTTCATATATGTATACATACACACAGATTGGTAATTTTCTTAGGCTGATATTACCACAGCTTTCAAGTTGGTAAAATATTTAAAATGCTATATAATTATGATTGGACACTCTTGATTGGGCTTCCAAGGAGCAAGGACACTCCCATCTCAGCCTGACTATGCTCAGTACAGCCAAATTGTTCTGACTTTTATTATTTGTATTTTCCTTTTGGATAGATTCCCTTATACAGGGTGGAGATACTCTGCTGACCACAGCCTGAAGGCGACAGATTCCATTTGGAAATCTCTGGAATTTGGGACTTTCACAGCTGGAGAGCAAAGATAGGAATTACTTGTCTTTTCCTTTGATGACCAACAATGGCAAAAAGAAAAAAAAAAGTCCTTCTTTGAATCTCCCTATAGTACAACTTTACCATATCTGCTTAAGTACTTTATGTTTCAGTCATTTTCTTCACATGGTTGTCTACCATGCTCCTCCAGTGTAAATTCCCTTATTTTTCTCTCTGTAAGTAACAAATATCCCGGGGGTTTTCTCTGTGACAAAGTTTCATGAAGACATAACAACAGGAACCTCACAAGACCCCTTCAATTCCATTATATGCAAATAAACTCATGCCAAGTCCTGCAACCAAGAAGCCATGCTTTATTAGTTATTGTTGCCATTGTGACATTACTAACCAACTGTGTTCCAGGAACTCAAGGCCTGGGACTCAATATCCAGTGTGGCTACTTACTGTGTATGGGAATGAGAGACAGGCTACTTTGTAATTCTGAGCCCTTGTTTCTTGGGTGGGGGTGGGGAGCAGGACAAGAGTTGTTATAACAATTCGGAGAGCTCAGATAATCTGAAAAGTACCCAGGACTGCAGCAAATGGGAGATGCTCAATAAGCGATAGCCGTTATAAAGAGATTTGTTTTAATTAGTTTTGAACTCTGATGTAATCTTTCTGTAAGGCATGCATTCTGTCATACTACACACTGTATTATTATAGGTCAAAGCTGGTCTGAAAGCAGCATAAGCCATGCATGTAATTTCACTCCAGGAAATTAGGCTGTGGGGCCTATGGACCCAGGGTTCATGTCAACTCTTCACTGTGGACAGTCCACTTAGTAAGTCTAGAGTCTGTGCTACAACAAGACTGGAGTGCCACCATGAGGTCAGCTTTGGTGCAGGTGCTATTTCTTTGAATTCTTTCCTAATGATAGGAATGTCAGAACAGTCAACTTTCCATTGCATCTTATTTACAGTGAAACCTGCAGAGTGGCTTCTGTTGACGCTTGTGGCAAAGAAAAGAAAGAAAAAAAAGTAGGAAAAAACTAAACACTTTATCTGGATCCTGAAGTCTGGCTATATTTTGAGAATTTGAAATTAAGACCTTAGCTTCAAAAAAAGTGAGGAGTGTTCTCACTAAGCTAATGACTGCTGGGTTTATTATCTATAGCTCACCATCCTCTGCATAAACCAGATTTTAATTGAGGCCCCAGAGCTTTGATCCAGGTGTCTCTATTGTCCTTGGAGATATATAACAATTCCTTTCTCCAAATTACCATTAGAAACTCCACTCCGGCTGGGAGGAGATGGCGCACACCCTTAGTCCCAGAGCTTGGGAGGCAGGAGCAGTGGGATTTCAGTGAGTTTGAGACTAACCTGGTCTTCACAGTGAGTTGCAGGACAGCAAGGACTGTTATACAGAGAAGCCCTGACTCAAAAGACAAAAACAAATAAAAAACAAACAAACAAACAAAACCCTCTACTGGGGACTGGGGGGGGGGGGGTTGGCCTAGGAAGTAAAGCGCTTGCCCTGCAAGTAGGAGGACCTTCATTGAAATCCCCTGAACTCTCATCCAGCCAGCTGTGTGATCTCTAATCCCAGTGCACCTCTGGTGAGATAGGGGGTGGAGACAGGAGAATCTCTAGGGGCTCCCAGGCTAGCAAAGAAACCTTGTCTCAAACAGGGTGGAAGGCAAAGACTGCCACCAAAGTTGCCTATGACTTCCATACAAGTGCTGTGGTCTCACTCTCTAACTTAAGCTGGCCTTGAACTCGCAGCAATCCTCCTGCCTTAGCATCCTGAGTGCTGGGGTTACAGGCATGAGCTGCGACACTTAGTATTTAATGTGCTTTGAATGCACTCCTTTCCTTGGGGCCCATCTTTAGTTTCCTTGATTCTGGACTTTCCTCCCTTTTGCATCTCTGTGATCTTAACATTTCAAAGTGTTTCTGTCATTGGCTTGACACCCTCAGATGGCTTTCAGTACATCCAAGCATGCATAAGGCTCTTGACTAGGAATCACCCACCTCCCTGTACTGCTCTAAGTCTTGTTGCATCCTTGCTCCCAGCTTTTGGAACCATTAGTAGACCCTCAAACACACCAGGCTGTTTTCATGACTCCCTACACATCTTTTGGAGGACATTTTTAAAAGGCAGTATCTCATGTAGTGTCCATGTTAGTCTTCAACTGGCTGTGTAGCCAAGGGTGACCTTGAATTTACTTTTTAGAAATGTATTTATTGTGGATGTGCACATGCCACAGCGTGCATGTGAAGGTCAGAGAACACCTTGTGGGGATCTGTTCTCTTCTTCCACCATGTGGGTTCTCAGGAATGAACTGAGATCATCAGGCTTGGCAGTGAGTGCCTTGACATGCTGAACCATCCCACCAGTTCGATGACTTTGAACTTCTGACCCTTCTGCCTCCATTTCTCATGTTCTGGGATTATAGGCATGTGTCACCATGCCTAATTTACTAGTTAATGGGGACTTAACCTAGGACTTTATGAATCCTAGGCAACCGCTTTACCTACTGAGATATATCCCCAGTCTGCTGTGGCAAATTAATCTTCTTTACAAAACTTATCCTAATGTTCTACAATGGCCATGCCATCACCCCCGCAACCTCAGTGACAACTCCTTCACTCCCTATGTCTTTTACTGCTGGTCCTAGAACATTTTCTTACTCTGAGCTCTGCGTCCCTAGAAGATCCTACTCCTTGAGAACAAAGATGGTCTAATTCATTTTTGCATTCAGAGGCTGCGGTCTAAGGTGGACATTGTAAAAACAACACTCACACTAAAGCTGGTTGAATGGTAAGCAGGGAGTATAAGAGTAAAAAAAATTTCAAAACACACCTTCAGGCCATGGAGTGGTCACTCTGTTCATAACAACAAACTGTCCCAAGCAGCTGCCACCTTGGTGTTGCACAGACTTTGTGTTCACTGGCTACAGATGAGAAGCCATGTGTGTCCAACAATCACACCACACTAGGTTTTGGAGAAATTCCAGTTATACAGAGCCCATGATTCAATTTTCTCTCCACCTTGATTGACGATACTTTCAAATAGTTTTGTTTTGTTTTTTTCCCCCAAGGGGAAGTGCTCTCTTAATGAGTCAGCTGGATATTGTCGAGGCAGGCAATGGTATAAGTCTGCTTCCTTTTGACTTCATTCTTCAGTCTGCCAAAATCTATTAATCCAAAGCACCAGCCTAACGAAATAGGTCCACTGCTAAGTTCATAGGGATTTTTGTGTGTTTCATCCCATTTCCTTAACTCAGGGCTTGGAAGATGGATCAGTTTGCAAGTGACTAGCCATGCAAGCATGAGGACCCGAGTTCATAATCAGAGAACACACACACACAGTCAGGTACAGTGGCATGTGCCCATAGCCCTAGCATTGCAGAGGTGGGAGATAGCTTTGGAGACAGATGGATTCCAGAAGCTCATTGGCCAGTAAGCCTAGCCAATTGGATGGGCTTCAGGATTAAATAGAGACCTTGTTTAATAAATAAATGTGGGGGTTGGAAAGATGGTTTAATGGTTAAGAGCACTTACTGCTCTTATGGAGGACCCAGGTTCGGTTCCAAACATCCACACAGTGGCTCACAACCACTTCTAACTCCAGTTTCAGGGGATTTGTGCCTTCTTCTGACCTTGGGGGAACCAGACACACATGTGGTACCCATACATACATGCTAGCAAGACACTCAAACAATAAAATAAAATAAATGAATCTAAAAAAGAATGTATAGGGTCAGAGAGGTGATTCAGCAAATAAAGGTAGTTGCTGCCAAGCCTAAAGTCCTGAGTTTGACTCCTGGTGTCTACAAGGTGGAACGAAAAAACCAACACCTGCAAGTTGTCTTGTGATTTCCACATATGTGCTGTAGCAATGTATATACACATACAGAATTAATCTAATAAAGTTCATAAAAAATAAGGGTGATGTCTGTCTCTGGCCACACACACATTTATGTGCACCCATATACATGCATGCACAAGTGCATGCATACACCCATGCAAACCTGGATATAGACCACACGGACACACTACAACACACACAGAGCATAACACACACATATACACACACCAAAAACATAGTGTACTGACAACTTAATGTGAAGCAGACTACATGCTCAGCAAATGTATTAAAAACAGGCATGACACATGGTCTTAGCTCAGAAACTGCAAAGACTGTGGACAAATGAGATATATATGTAGTGCACTAAGAAAAGAGCTAAAATAGAGGAGCATGGGCCAGGCATGGTGGAGCATACTTTGGACCCCAGCACTTGGAAGGCAGAGGCACATAGATCTCTGTGAGAGGCAGACTGAACTCCAAGCCCATGCTTTAAAAATAATGCATTTATAGCACAAACTTAATGAGCAATACAACTCTATTCTCTGAAAGGATGGATGTGAGCTGGGTCATTGGTATAATGTTGAACATTTCCTAGTAAGCAAGGCCATCCATGGAGCTTTCCTCTGCCTTCTCAGCTCCCGGGAGGTTGTCGCTTTAGTGAACTATTAATACCAGATAGCTATCTATAACTGGAGAGGTAGAGACCATAACCTCCACTGTAGTTACCGAGAAAACTTTGGCCCTGACTAAGCCAAAGGCTAAAACTTTTTCTCTGCTTTATCTGGTCTTTTACATGGGTTCCCAGGATCAAAGCAGAATCATTAAGTTTGTAGAGTTAGTGCTCTGCCTGTTCAATCATCTCCCTGGTCCACTCAAAGTCCTGTTTTGGGGGAGTAAATATACGTAATGGTTGCCAATTTTGCTTCTTCAGCCTTCACCTTCATCCCTGAGCTTCAGACTCTTAGGTTCAAATATCTACTTGGATGGCTTCACCTACTCAACTAAAAATCTTCATACATAACAATTCCATGTTTGAAGCCTCCTACCCCAAAAAAAAAAAAAAAAAAAAAAAAAAAGTTGTTCTTCCTTTATTCTTAGTTCAGTAAATGGCATGCCAACAACCCAGTCCAAACCCTAGTACTTAGTTACTTAGCTATCTTTTATTCTTTTTCCTCACCCCAGGTACATTAAACTCTACACTTTCACACATTCATTCATTGAACTTTTTTTTTTTTTTTTTTTTTTTTTTTGAGAGCATACAAAACCGGGAATACAACAATTGAAGCAAGGTAGACCTTCATGTTCATTGGACTTCCATTCCAGGAGAGAAACAAGCCTTGTATTTCAAACACAGTGAGGATGAAACTAAAAATGTGATAAACTAAGATAGTTGCCCCGTGCATAAATATTTTTGGTTTTGTATCATGTCTACATTAAAATCCAAATACTTCACAATGCCTTTGTTACAAGCTTTTGATATCAGGTTTGTTTGCCCTTCCATCTGTAAGTCTGTAAACTTAGCTCCAGCCACTCCAAACTTCTTTTCTTCTTTCCCAACCCCCCTCACCCCCCACCCCGCCTCCTTTCCCCCTTTTTCTCTTTCCTTCTTTCTGTGGTTTCCGGGATCAACTCAGATCCTGGCTTCTGTTCAAACAATGTCTCAGACCCTTTCCCTTCTTCAGGATGGTTCCCTCTTATTTGGAATGCTGTTCCCTTGTCTTGGAAAAGTAGCCCCTTCTCAGTTCAAACATTTGATTGAACTTGACCAATCTAACTCAAAGTAGCCTCTACGTCTTCTCTATCCATCAAACCTTTAAATTTGCTTCACAGCACTTTTCATTTTCCTAAATTACAGTAATTGGTTAATTGTATCTGGTCCCCGCTAGACTGTTACCGTAAGTGCAGAATCTTGGCGTGTTGCTCGCCATACTATTCATACAAGTCTAGAACACTCCCTAGCACAAGAAGCGTCTATTTTGTGAACGAATCCACAGCCCAAACTTCCACCACGCCTGCCACACACAGGCTCCGCCTCCTGGAGCTACTTCCGCCTACGGCCTCTCCGGAAGCAGTCGCGGAGAGGAAGTCGTGTACACAAGCTCTGTGAAGCTGCGGGGCATTCTGGGTAAAGATGGATGCCTATGATCTGTTTCGCCGGCTCGGAGCCGGCGCCAAGTTCGACGTGAAGCGGTTCTCGGCAGACGCTGCTCGATTCCAGGTGCTTACTGTACACGGGGAGCCGAGTATCCTGGGAGAGAGGGTCCTTGGAACGGGACTCGGGGCAGCGTGCATGCTGGATTCCGGAACCCTGGCTCCGACCACCCCCGGGCCATTTCCCTTCTCTAGGGTTCAGCCTGACCTCAGACCGACTCCAGAATTCTGAATGACTGTCTTCCGGGTCCTAGTCGATTCAGTTGCGTGTGGCACGGACACTTTGATTTCCGAGCTCCTTACTTTACTTTCAAAGTCAGAATCCTTTGAAAGGCCTCTTAGGAACTAGAGGGAAGGGATTTGGAAAACAGTCTTTCACGGTAGCCTACCCAGGCTTGACTTAAGTGTGCAGATAGCTGTAATTTGCTGGACATGGTTCTTTTCAGCGTTCCAACCAGAAGAGTGATGTTGAAATGCCGGGAGGGGAGTGTCTTAGAAAAGTAGTGAGCATGAAGGGAAGTCAGCTGGGGTTCAATTGTAAACATTTTGATCATAAACCTTACTGTAAAAGAACAGAGCCTTTGTGAAGGGCGATGTCTGTGTTTCTTCGTCCTGCAGTGCTGTTGTTAAATTGTTGGTGTGAGGATGAAGTAATTTAATATCCTAAAAACATGCTTGACGGGTAGTAAATGTTTATAAGTATTCATTGCTGCCATTGTGGTTAGTGTAAGGAGGCCGGAGAGGGGCGTGTTTGTTTGTTTGTTTGTTTGTATTACATTTGCCTAAACACACTACACAACAGACTCCTGGTTGAAAGGGTTAAAATGATGAATTACTGAGTCCATGTCCTCCATAGTGATAGTCGTGGTTGGATGAAAACAGCACTATTCTGGCAGTAGATCTCATTTAAAACTTTGGGGGTTTTAGGTAGGAAAAAGGAAATACGACTCTGATTCTTCGGAGGTGCTGCAAGGGCTAGACTTCTTCGGAAACAAGAAGTCTGTCTCAGATGAGTGTGGAGCATTAGAAACACATGAGGAGCTCCAAAATGAGGAGGAAACAGAAGGGGTCCTGTTGGAAAAGAGTAAGGAGCCCAAGAAGAAAAAAAGAAAGAAGATGATTTCAGGTTAGTGTTGGCTTTCTGTTAATAGTGCAAGCTGGTAAATCGAACAACACATACCCATTCCTCAGTGTTGATGACATTTGGATTATACCGAGGTACTGGCTATTAATTGCTACCATAATGATACTCATGCGTAGCCTTTTGTACAGCTGTTGCTATCTCTGTCGGATAATAATCTCAAAGTGCAGGCATTCTTTGAAAGTGTATGCGCACTCCCTTTGGACAGATACCACAAAATAACTTCCCACACCTTTGTCATTTGGGTTTTTGATTTGAGACAAGGATTCCCAAGTGCTGGGATTACAGCCTAGTGAGGTGGGACAGCAGATAAAGGTATTGCCACAGAAGCCTGGTGACCTGAGTCTGATCCTCAGAACCCACATAAAGGTGGAAGGAGAGAACTGACTCCACCATGTTCTCCTTTGACCTCTACACACATGCTGTGGCATGATCCACCATCCCCACCCCAATAATAACACATTTCATTAAACCAAGTGCTGATGCTAACTAAATGCTGGGATTACAGACATGAGCTACCAGGTCTGACCTAGCACTATCATTGATCTTAAACTTTTTCTTTGCCAATCTACTTAGTGAAACTTTTAATTTAGATTTTAGTAATATTATTTTGAGACAAATCTGTACCCTAGGCTGCCCTTTAACCTTCTCTTATAGTTAAGGGTGACCCTGAACTTTTGCTCATTTTGCCTCCATCTCTCTCAAGTCCTGTTTTTTTTGTTTTGTTTTGGTGTTTTAGATATATGCCATCACCTGATTTTACACTGTGCTCAGGATTGAACCTAGGGCTTCATGCATACTAGACAAGTACACTGCTCTCTGCTTACTGAGCTGTAGCCCCCCCCCCCCAATTTGTGTTTTCTTGATAATTAAGGTTGAACATCTACTTGTTTATTTATTTTGAGGTTAAGTTTCTCTGTAGCTCTGGCTGTCTTGAAACTCACTATGTAGACTATACTGCCCTCAAATTCACAGAGATCTGCCTACTGAGTGCTGGGATTAAAGACCCACGGCACTACATCTGCTTTGAACATCTTTATAGTGAGAGCTCCACCCAGGTGCACCTGTGGCACGGACCATGCCCAAAGGGTGTGTAGGTGAGTGTGTGGTATTTGGTCTGGGGTCCAGTACAGGCTTGTTCTCTTGGTTCAGGCCCGGTCATGGAGAGCAGGAACTTGTAGGTCATTGGTTAGGTCATTGGTTTCTTGTGTAAGAACTTCTCCCAGAATAAAACATATAACTTATATTTATCCTCATCCCATGTATCTTAACCTGTACATTAATCATCACATCTTTTTATGTGCTTTATGGATACTTCATTTCAGCTTTCATGAATTATCTCTTCATAGTTTTTCTCTTTTTTCTCCTGTATAAGAAATGCTATATAGGAGCATTTATGTGTTATGTGTATTCATACTCATTTGTTTTTCTTCAAAACATGGGCATACTATTTTCATATGCTTATATATGTAATAAATGTAAATTCTTTATATGCTTTCTTTTATTAACCTTTCTCCTCCTCTCTTCTCCTACCTTCTCCCCCCTTTTTTGGGAAGGTCTTGCATGGTCTGGCTGCATTAGAACTGGCTATATAGACCAAAATGACCTTAGATTTGGGGTAGTCCTTTTGCCACTGCCTTTTTTTTTTTTTTTTTTTTTTTTTTTTTTTTTGTATCTTAAAAATGTTTGGACTCAATCGGCAATTCACTGACTTGTTCTCTTTAACACAGCATAGTATACCGTTATGTTCCACAATTGATTCGAGTTTGATTTTTTTTTTAATGGTGTGTATGTGTGTGTGTGTGTTCATATGATGCTGCACATGTGGAAGTTAGAGGACTTCTGCAGGAGTCTAGTTTTTCCTTCTATCACGTACATTCTGGGGATCAATCCCATGTTGTCAGGCTTGAGGCTTAGTACCTTAACCTGGTGAACCATCTTGCCAGCCTTTAAGATTGATTTTACAAGGTCACCTGTGATTGGCATTTAGTTTGTTTCCATACTTTTGCTGTTGTAGTGTTCCAAAAATGTTAGTGTATTTATCTTATGTATTTGTATGACTGTATCTGTCCAACAGATACTTAGAATTGTGGAGTTGGCAAGTCAATTTAAATTTAAATGTTATAGGATGATCTACCAGAAATACTATGTTACTACTCAGAAGCAGTGTCTTCTTTTTAACACAATGTAGTGTGCCATTGTATTTTGTATGGCTAGTACATACCTGGTTTGACTAGTGCCTGTGTCAGGGACATTTACTATTTTTCCATATTTCTGCTATTACATTGTAGAAGTTTTCTCTTTCCCTAGCGTCAAGATTGCTGGCAAAACCTTTGCCTACTGTTAAAAAAGAAATGCCACAGATATAGGGAAACGATTCAAATATTGGGCAATCAGAAATACATAGATGTGTATTGTAACCGTTCAGTAATAAATTTATGTAGGCTGTATATCTATGGTATGTGTATTTATTTTCATTAGAAATGTTAAGATTGTGGATTGGTGGTGATTGGGGCTTCTTAGTACGGCTGTCTGTGTTACCCGGGCTACCTTAGACTGCTAGGCACAAGTGGTTCTCCTCACAAGCTGAACACAGATGTGCACCACTGCCTTCCCCATTTCTCTCTCTCTTAAGTAATTCTTCCCTGAAATACCTACTGGAAGTACAAGGAGTTTTTTCTTTGTGTAAATTTGTCTCTTCATATTTTAGACTCCTTGTGGAGTAGATTATTCATCCATTTTTTTTGTAGTATAATAAACTTCATATATTATGGAAATTAGCTCAGAGTAAAGGATCCTCTTATGTTTTCCTACCTGATGCTTTACTTGGTAACATTGACATCTTCAGTTCTGCTGGTTTATTTGTTGTAAAGAGTGAATGGGATGGGTGTGGTGGTACAGGTCTTCAATCACAGTGCTTGGGAGGCAGAGGCAGAGGCAGGCAGATCTCTTGCGTTCATGGCCAGCCCAGTCTATATGTCAAGGTCTGAGTCAGCCAGGGCTACATAGTGAAACCCTACCTTAAAAAAAAAAAAAGGAAAGAAAGAAAGATGAAAGGAAGGAAGGAAGGAAGGAAGGAAGGAAGGAAGGAAGGGTGAACAGGAAACTACATTCCTTTTCCTTAGCTTTTTATTTGTTTTTTGGCCTAGCGGCCTGAAAGTTGAGATCCTCCTGTCTCTCTCCCTTGTGCTGAGATTATAGGCACACACCATCAGACACAGCTCAAATCTAACTTTTATTGTTAACTTAGTTCCTTCTTTTTATTCAATACTGTGGACTCTGTTCTATTCGATTGACTTATATTCCTGTGTTATCATACCAGTTTCATTTGTTCTAATATCTAAAAACAAAACAAAGGGCGGAGCAACAGAGACTGTGAGGCATATTACCACACACACACAATCAGTGTACTAGAGACCACCTAGGACCACATACAAGTAGATAAGTACTGCTGAGCTGCCTCTGATTCCCCAATCCCCAAATTTATGCAGTTTTATCGGATGTCAGTTATGTCTCAGTGAAGTTAAAAATTGTGTTTTTAAAATCCCATAAAGGGGCTGGAGGTATGGCTTAGCAGTTAAAAGCACTGCCTGCTCTTTTAAAGGACCCAGGTTCAATTCCTAGCCCTACAAGGCACCTTACACTGCCTATAACTCCATTTCGGGGGGGGGGGTCTGATGCCTTCTTTTGACTTCCCTAGACACTTGGCATACAAATGGTACACAGACAAAACACCCATATACATTTTTTTAAAAAATTAGAAACCCAGGCATAGTGGTATTATCTGTAATCTCATCACTTAGGAGGTGGAGGTAGGAAGATCAGGTGAGGAAGGTGAGTCTTACCTACATAGTAAGCTCAAGGCCAGACTGGGCTAAATGAGTCTCTGTAAAAAAAAAAAAAAAAAAAAAAAATATTCATTAGCTCTTTGCTCACTACTTACAGAATTTATTTGTTCTACCATGCAAACATTATAGCAAAACTGGTCTCTAAGACAATCATGTTTGCTTTTAATTGAGTGAGGGTTCTTTATAGATACAGAAAGAATCACTGTCTTTAATAATATTGGATAGCCCTATGCATTATGGTTTTATTGCTGTTGTCCATGAAATCTTTCATCATAATACTTTCTAGCTTTTTTTTTTTTTTTTTTTTTTTTTTTTTTTGGTAAACAGAAGCTGGCTGCCGAATTACTTGTGTAATTTTTCAGTTTATCTCTTGTTTGAAGCATATAGTTAGTTGTCTTCATGTTCACAACTGAAACAACCAACAGGAAGAGAGAGAGCTTCAGAGCTCTGACTGCACTACCAGGACAGCTCGCCCATTTCCAGTCTTATATGTGCTTGCTGTAATTTAAGGGAAACAGTGCAGCTTGGCCATGGTCATGCACGCCTTTAACCCCAGCACTCAGGAGGCAGAGGCAAGCGGATCTCTGTGAGTTCAAGGCTAGCCTAGACTGCAGAGTGAGTTCCAGGACAGGCTCCAAAAACAATACAGAGAAACCCTGTCTCAGAAAAAAAAAAAAAAAAAAAAAAAAAAAAAAAAAAGAAGAAAAAGAAAAAAGAAAAGCAGTGCAGGAGAAAGAAAGACGCCATGTGACAGGGTTCAATTAGAGGTTTTGTTGTTGTTTAATTAGGGAAAGGGATCATAAAAAGGGGAGTGGGGAGACTGGCTTCAGGGGACAGGAGCAGCAGGAGAGAGGAAAGAGGGGCAGGGGAGGGGGGAAGAGGGCAGAGAGAGAGAGAGAGAGAGAGAGAGAGGCAGAGAGGGGAGGGGAGAGGAGAGAGGAGGATGGGAGGTGGGCAGGGCCCTTTAAAAGGAAACATAGTGGATGTGCACAGGAGGTGCTCTTGGTGGCTGCAGCCGAGGGCGTATCCTGTCAGATAGGACAGGACAGTACAGGTGCCTGAATACTAACTGCTATTACTTCTTTCCCCAGTTGGATCTGCTAATGCGTTTTCTGGTTTAATGTAAAGCGTAGCCAATTTGGCACACCTAACACTATTGTACTTGGTAACTTTTGATTCTAAAAATATATTACAGAAGTTACTGCTCAAGAAGACTTTGATACTACTATACAGTGGACATCCTCTGTGGAAGCAAAGATTCAAGAGGAGAAAAAAACCAAAGGAGAAAAGAAACTAACTTCAGGAAAGTTGGAACATCTCAGAAAGGAAAAGGTTTGAAAAATATTTTGACTTTAATGAAGTCTTTCAGTAGCCATCTGTGCAGTACTGGAAATTTTTGGTTATGATTATAGATAGATCAGATAGAAAGAACTTAGTTCCCGTTGTTTATAGGTATGTAGTGTTTGTATATAACAGTTCTTGATCTCGAGTTTCAAGAGTAATAGTGTGCTTAGAATTAAATTTTTCAAGTTTCTTGAGCTGGAGAGGTGTCTCAGTGGTTAAGAGCACTGGCTCCTCTTTCAGAGGACCCAGGGTTGGCTCCCAACACTCACATGGCAGCTCACAACCATCTGTAACTCCAGTGCCCTGTTCTGGCCTCTGCAGGCGTGTCTTGCATACAAGGTGCTTATGCATACATACAGTCAGAAACATTCATACATATAAATTAATTTTAAATTCAAATATTTAAACTCCTTATGATAAACATAAAACCTGGATCCCTTTCTCTTTGGTGTTGAACTTACTGGTGTAAAAGTATTTTCTCCTGCAGGGATTGCAGGGTCAGAATTCTTTTTGTTTGTTGTTTGTGTTAAGATTGAATGTGGTCTACATGGATCTCCTGATTCTCCCGCCTCTGCCTTGAAGCTGTCAGAATGACATGCACGTGCCACTGTATCTGTGAGGGTACTTTGTGATAAGGGTATAGGACATGAGAAAACAGTGACTGGCACTGTTGCCCCCTGTGCCCTTTCACTTTGCTAATGGAGGTTGTGGTGCTTCCTTCAGGGGTTATTGTGCTGAGCTTCAGTAACCTAGAGGCCAAATGTGTCTGTGGACCAGAAGATGAAGATGCCCTGTCAATACCACTACACTCACCCTTAGCACTCAGTTTTAAAAAATAACAGGAATTGGTTGGCTTTTTTTGTTTTGTTTTGTTTTTTAAGACTTATTTATTTATTATATATACCGTGTTCTGCCTGCATGCCAGAAGAGGGCACCAGATCTCATTACAGATGGTTGTGAGTCACCATGTGGTTGGTGGGAATTGAACTCAGGGCCTCTGTAAGAGCAGCCAGTGCTCTTAACCTCTGAGCCATCTCTCCAGCCCCTTGCTTTTGTTTTTAAATATTAAAAAGCACTGGCATTTGTATGCTGAAATTGAAAACATAATTTCAGTACTCGCCTTTTAAAAATTTCTATAAAGTCATGTAAGTTACAAGTACGACAGAAACACATTTCAATGTGTGACACATTTCTAACTTCAGTTTGAAAGCACATAGACAGGGTCCCATCATCTGTGATAAGCTTCCAGCTGTGAATACCACAAAATATACTTAGTGTCTGTGTTGATTGGGGCCTTGAATTTAAGCAAAAAGTTCCATGTGTCATCATAGCTTATCCCAGAATTGTTACTGCTGTTTTAAAACATCTAAGATTGTTGTTACTGTTGCTGTTTGGCCATATCCATGGTGGTTCCTTTGTCTCAATTTATAGATCAACTTCTTTCGGAACAAACACAAGATACATGTCCAAGGAACTGATCTTCCTGACCCTATTGCTACATTTCAGCAACTTGATCAAGAATATAAAATCAGTTCTCGATTGCTCCAGAACATTCTAGACGCAGGCTTCCAAGTGCCCACACCAATTCAGATGCAAGCCATTCCAGTCATGCTGCATGTGAGTGTGAAGATCTAGGATGCCTGTAACATTTCACTGTGTCCTCGTTCTCTTCCTGTCTCCTTGAAGTCCTTTCTACCTTTAGTCCCTGTTAAGTGCTTGTGCCCCATAAAACCTGCTCACCGCAAGAAAAAGCCATCATTTCCTTTCTCAGTACCTCCTGTGTGTAGGCATGGTCTTCAATCCATGCATCCTAGCATCTTAAGTGCTAGGACTCTGGGCCTGACAGTCAACTATTCTTTTACAAAAAGCATTTAAACCCTCTGAGCATGCTGATTGTCTTTTGTCTTCTCATTCCTAGTTTTTTAACTTTCTAGTACATAATCCAACTTAGTTTTCCCCCAATACTCTTTATTATTGAAATATCCCTTACATACAATAAAGCACACAGACTTTAAGCGTAGTTTAGTAAGTCTGAACAGTGTGTAACCTACATAATATAATTGTTCTCCAATGGAAATGTACATTTCTCAGAAGATTCTGTTCATTCCTTACTCTATCCTACCCAGGAAAAACAAAACAATATTTTTGATTACCATATTACGTTTTACTTCTGGGATTCAAGTAGGATTGCTACTAATCTTGACTTCTTTTACTTAATGTTTTTGAAACTTATAACACATCTTTACTAAATAGCATTCTATTGTATGCATATATTAACAGTGTGTTTATTAAATCACTTGTTAATAGATGTGTAAATTAGCTGAGCTTTTTGGAAACTAAATTTCTGAGTACTTTAAAAAAAAACAACAGTGAAGCAGGGTGGTGGCACACACCTTTAATCCCAGCACTTGAGAGGCAGAGGCAGGTGGATCTCTGAGTTCCAGGCCAGCCTCCTGGTGTACAGAGTGAGTTCCAGGACAGCCAAGGCTACACAGAGAAACCCAGTCTCGAAAAACCAACCAACCAAATAAACAAATAAATAGATGGTGAAAGTTCCCTACTTGCCTCTTTCTCCTTCCCTCCCTTTTTCTCCTTTCCTCCTTTTCTACCTCTCTCCTTCCTTCCCCCATCTCCATTTATAAAATAATCAACTTAACCTTCAGTTAAGGTAGATGAAAGATATGGGTTGTCTTTTCACCCAGTTATATTATTTTGCTTTGTGTGTTGAAATGAGTATTTGCATGATGTTATTGACTCACATTTACTAAATTTGTACTTAATTTCCTCTTAGGTTATTTCTATTATTTCAATTTAAAGCTTTAAGAATTACAGTGATCCCTTTAAAGATTGTCACCTGTAAATACTCTTGTCACCTAGGTCATTAGCCACTACTTAATTCTAATCTTTACTCATTGTGTTATTTAACAAAATCTTAAAGGGATTGAACAGTACAGATACTGGAATAAAAGGTCAGTGGTGTTATGTGCTTTGATAACAAGAGTTTAAAGGGAAAGAAAACTTGAAATAGTAGTTACGATTCTCTTTGGGTTTTAGTTGCCCATGTTGCTTACCATCCAAATGTACATTAGTAGCAGTGCTCGGAAACACTGTTAGGGCAGTGGTGGCAAAGCTGAGGTCATAGAAAACAATAGATGGGGGTAGCTTGTGAATAGTTGGATTTATTTCATTCAGTTTTACTTGTTGTTTCCATGGCTGCTCACATTGGTTTAACCAGGTTCTGAAAAGTTGATGAACTTGTCCTGTGCTTACTGTGTTCTCTTGTTAGGGTCGGGAACTTCTGGCTTCTGCTCCTACTGGATCTGGGAAGACTTTGGCTTTTAGCATTCCCATTTTAATGCAGCTGAAACAACCTGCAAATAAAGGCTTTCGAGCCCTGGTTATATCTCCAACTCGAGAACTTGCAAGCCAGGTATGACTATGTCTTAGAGTTTTGAGAGAATGCATTCATATTTGCTTTGATACCTTTCTTGCTTAAGTTGGTAAAGCTGTCAGAAGAATGTCTTCTAGCCAGCCAATGGTGGTAATGTACTCCTTTAATCCTGGCCCTCAGGAGGTAGATGCAGAGGCATATGGATCTCTGTTCTGTGAGCTCTGAGGCCTGCCTCAGAGCAAGTTCCAAGACAGGCTCCAAAGCTACAGAGAAACCCTGTCTCGAAACAACACCCCCCCCCCAAAAAAAAAAAGAAGAAAAAAGAATGTCTTCTCTCATGGTTTGGAGTCCTGTAGAAAGTATTCTATATATTACAGCATATGGGCTGGTCTTTAAAATGTCTATAATTTTCTGAAATGTGATTTTTGACAATTAACCTTTATAAAAGCTCCAAGATCTTTGAGGTTGAAAGGGTACAATGATATATTCACTGCTGAAATTTGTGGTTTTGTTTTGTCTTGTTTTATCTGGAAAAGTGAAATATTGCTGGGCATGGTGGCTCACACCTGTAATTCCGGCATTGGGAGGTTGAAGAAAGGGGATCAATATTTCAGAGTCATTTTCAGCTTTAGTTACATATGTCTGTGTCTCAAAAAACAGTGGTGGCATATGTCTTTAGTCCCAGCACTGTGGAGGCAGAAGCAAATGGATCTCTGTGAGCTTTTAGTCAGCCAGGACTACAGAGTGAGTCCTTGTCTGAAGAAAAGAAAATGAAAGAAACTACCTCATTCTCTGAGAAAGCAGGAGCCCTCTATTGTTGAGTTCCACCGTCCCAGTGTGTAGAGTAAGCACATGCTGTGCAGGAGCACATCTCCTCACTGCACTCTGAAAACTGCAGCACATGGAAGGGGTTTGCTTTCGTCTCCTGGCTAGCTTAGGGTCTTGAGGAAACTACTGAGTCTTTTCAGCATTATATACAGGTCAGCCCACAGAGCTCTGCAGGTGTCACCTGTGGGTTGATAATAGATGTATTAAATGATGTTAAACGATGCTGTGCATCCTGGCCTAGTATCTTAACCACTTTGGTTTTCTCCATTTTTGTTTTAGATTCACAGAGAATTAATTAAAATATCTGAGGGTACAGGATTCAGGATACATATGATCCACAAAGCTGCAGTAGCAGCTAAGAGATTCGGACCTAAATCATCTAAGAAATTTGGTAAGAATTTCCTGCTTAGTGTATGTAAGGAATTTGGAAATAATAAAAGTGGTCCTAATTGTAATGTAAGAGTTGTTACAGTGCAAGTCAGGAGAGAGAGAAAGAGATTTTTTTTTTTTTTTTTAAGTCAGGGTCTCATGTAACTCATGCTGGCTTCAGATCTAACTGAGAATGACCTTGAACTTCTGACCCTCCTGCTTCTAAGTGCTGGGATGTATACTACCACCTAGTTTATGTGGTGCTGGGAATGGCATCTAGATCTTTGTGAATGGTAGGCAAATACTATACCAACAAAGGCACATCTCTAACTAGTTATTTTATTGAGACAGGGTTTATCTGTGTAGTCCTTGCTGTCCAGGAACTTGCTCTGTAGACCTTGGTGGTCTCAAACTCAGATCCCCCTGCCTCTGCCTCCTGAGTGCTAGGATCAAAGGCATATATCACCACAGCCTATCTAAGTAGTTATTTTTGAAGAAGCCAAACATAGATTTTCCTCACTGTTTCACCTAGGAGATCTGTGCCTATATTCCAGCAGACTCTCTCCACTAGTCACTGTTAGTATTCAGGCATCTGTACTGGCCTGTCCTTGGGATGCTAATAGGATTCGTCCTCGGCTGCAGCCACTAAGAGCACACCACCTGTACACATTCACTATGTGCCCTTTTAAAAGGGTCCTGCCTGCCTCCCAGCCTTCACTCTTTCTTTCCTTCTTTCTGTCTGTTCCTCTCTCTCCCCCTCTTTCCTCTCTCCTGCTGTTCTTGTCTCTAGAGGCCAGTTTCCCCCTTCCCTTTGCCTTTTATATGATCCCTTTCCCTAATAAAAAACCTCTCCGCTTGAACCCTGGCACATGGCATCTTTCTCTCCCGTGCCACTTTTCTTAAATTACAACAATCACCACAGTACATTTGGCTATATGTGGGTATTTGTAGTTGTTACAGCTGGGGAACCAATAGCCCATTGTGGATGGAGGCTAGAAATACTGTTAAGACCCTACAGTGCCCTAGACATCTGTGTGTGACTCAACATGGAAATCCTGCCTCATGACCTTGGTTTTTAATCTGCCATGGAAATGCAGGTGAGAATAGGTTGCATGTCTTCCCTTTTATGAACCAGAGAATTTGCTTTTAACTTGAGCTCTGAGAAATATTTCATTCAAGATTTTTAGCCAAGCATGATGACACACACCTGCAGTCCTGGTGCTGAGACAGGAGGATCAGAGGAGTTTTTAGGCTAGCCTGGGCTTAGGATGATATATAATGTTGCCTCTTAAAAGTTGAAGTGGATGACCAGGTGGTGTGGTACATATCTTTAATCCAAACACTTGGAAGACAAAGGCAGGCTGATCTCTGGGAGTTTAAGGCCAGCCTTGTCTACAGAGTGAGTTCTAGGACAGCCAGGGCTGTTACACAGAGAAACCCTGTCTTCAAAATAAAGGAAGTTGAAATGGCTGCAGTACAGTAAATTGGTACAGCTTCTGCCTAGCGTGTGTAATAAAGGCTTTGTCTTTTGCTCATGGAGTGGGGAGGAGTGCAGCGACTATCTAGGCACTAGGCAGGGATAAATTGATCTTGAGTTTGAGGGAGTCTGAACTACACAGCAAGACTCTGTCTTAGGCAGTGAGAAGGTTGGAGAAGCTACTGAAATAGGGTAGAAATAGAGAGTTTTATGCTGCAGTGGAGGGGGAAAATGTGTGTTGACTTACTAATCAGCAAGACTTTGTATCTGACCACTCTTCCCTTCCCACTTAAGGTTGTTAACTCAAATTCTGAAGGCTTAATTCTGTACTCAAAGGAATGCATCTTATTTTTGCAATTTCCACCACTTGTTTTTTCCTGTAGATATTCTTGTGACTACTCCAAATAGACTGATCTACTTGTTAAAACAAGATCCACCAGGGATAGACCTGACAAGGTACAGCATTCTAGTGTCTTCTGTTCACCTGCTCATTTTATTAGTTTTCTCATTACTGTGACTAAATACTTGACAAGCAGTAATTTAAGGAGGAAGGGATGACAAGTTTATATTTGATTTCATATATTATATTATATTATATTATATTATATTATATTATATTATATTATATTATATTTGTGTCTTTGGGGCCAGAGATGAGGTGGCTTCTAGCTTGCTTTCTCCATTTTATTCAGTGCTGGACCTCAACCAGTGGTGTGGTTTATGCAATGTGTCTTCCAACCTCAGATAACCTGGTATAGATAATCCTCACCAATGAGCACAGAAGCTTGTCAGGTTGACAGTCAGTATCCTCCATCACAGTTATATTTTGTTCTCAGTTGCTTTCATTATTGTCCTTTGGCGCATACTGTCTGCGAGCCTGTGTCGGTGTAATGCTGAGAATATAATAGCTTGACTTAACTAGTAGAAAAAAATAACCGGTCAGGAAGAAACTTACACACTTTATAAACAGTACATAACCACCCAGACCTTTTCACATCTTTCAGCAAAGGTAATGGAATCCTCTGTCATTGCTAATACAGCTTGTCTTTAAGGATTTAAAATAGGCGACTGAGCTACATTTATAATGTTTTGTGCTAATTTTTCTTGTACATTTTTTTTTCTCATTTGATAAAGTGAATCAAAAATATCATCATTATGGGACTTTTTTTTTTTTTTTCCATGTATCTTGACAGTTTGGTGAAGTGTCCCAGATCTTCTAGTTCAATAACCGAATGTTGTTTTGCTATTTCTTAGTGTTGAATGGCTGGTAGTAGATGAGTCAGACAAACTGTTTGAAGATGGCAAAACTGGGTTTAGAGACCAGCTGGCTTCCATTTTCCTGGCCTGCACATCCCACAAGGTCAAAAGAGCAATGTTCAGCGCAACATTTGCGTATGATGTTGAGCAGTGGTGCAAGCTCAACCTGGACAATGTCGTGACTGTATCCATTGGAGCAAGGTGAGTAACCATTCCTTCACACTATCCCACTCACTTGTTGTCTTGAAGTAAGGTTTTTTTTTTTGTTTGTTTGTTTGTTTTGACTCAATGAGAGAGATTGTTTGGCATGACACCAACAAGCAAGTTTTATTGGTAGGTAGGTTTTTTGTTTGTTTGTTTGTTTTATTTGCATGTGTGTCTGGGGGTACATGCACATGAATACAACATTAGAGATGTGAGATCCCCTGGATTTTGGTGCTGGGAATCGAACTCAGGTCCTCAGAGGCTGGAGAGATGGCTCAGAGCTTAAGAGCACTGGCTGCTCTTCCAAAGGACCTGGGTTCAATTCCCAGCAACCACATGGTTCACAACCATTCATAATGAGATCCGGTGCCCTCTTCTGGCCTGCAGACATACATGGCAGACAGAGCACTCCACTTGTACATAAAAATAAATATGTTTTTAAAAAAGGAAGTGTGTAGGTTTTTAAAATAATTTATTTAAATTCATTTACTGTACATTGGTATGAAGGTGTCAGATCCCGTGGAATCGAAGTTCCAGACAGATGTGAGCGGCCATGTGGGTGCTGGGAATTGAACCAGGTCCTCTGGAAGAGCAGCCAGTGCTATTAACCACTGAGCCATCTCTCCAGCCCCTAGAAATGTGTTTTTGAAAGTCAAAATTAAGGATTTTTTTTTTAGAATTGCATGATGAACAATTCTGATGTTTCCATGTCACATCATCATACCTTTATTTCATTCATAAAATATGCCATGAGCTCTGTGGCCACCCATACTTAGTTTCTTTGTTTGCACATGGAACAAGCTGGTGTTACTTAACCGCTTGATAAGTGATTCTTGTGCAAAACAAAACATTATTTTGTTAAGTACCAGCAATCTAGTTCAGTGATTGATAGAGCAGTTACTTAGCATGAGATCGGTGTTTCATTCTTTAGCACTGAAAAAGAGTTTGAGATAGATAGGCATTTCATGCTAAATAAATTACACAATTATAGTTTTTTTTTTTTTTTTTTTTTTTTTTTTTAAAGTTCAAGGTAAAACATGGGTTGTCAAAATGGCTCAACATGCTTTCTACCAAGCCTGCCCACCTGAGTTAGATTACAGAACCCATGTATGGAAGGAAGGAAGGAAGGAAGGAAGGAAGGAAGGAAGGAAGGAAGGAAGGAAGGAAGGAATGAATACGTGGTGGTCAGAGGACATCGTCAAGAATTGATTCAGTATCAGACTAACCAGTTTACATAGCACCTTACCCACTATACCATCCCCCTGGCCTGTTTGGGTTTTTTGAGACAAAGCTTTACTTTGTGTGCAGCAGATAAGCCTAAACTCACAGAAAACTGGGCCAGCCTCCCAGGAGCTAGGATCACAGGTCCTCACTCGCATGTCCAGCTCAAATTTGACTCAAATTTCTTCTCAGAAATTCTGCAGTGGAGACTGTTGAACAAGAGCTGCTCTTCGTTGGTTCTGAGACTGGAAAACTCCTGGCCATGAGAGAACTTGTTAAAAAGGTATGTTGGACTGTGTACTTGACTCTTGGTAAAGGACATTCATGTTCTGTCATCATCGGCATTATATTTAGTGTTGATTAATTCTTAGTGAGTCAGTGGTGGTGAGTCTTCTGTTTCTTGCTTCAGTAGAAGACTGACCTGGTGATACCTTGATTTTCCATCTGCCTATCCGTGTCCTCTTTGTTTCCTCATCTTTGCTGGTTTGCTAGAAATGATCTGGGGCACTTAGTAATGAATTATGCCTTGAGTCTGTTTTTCTTTATTTATCTCAAAGTAAGTACTAAATAGAAGCCTTGGTTAGAAAGTTTAAAGACTGGGTTGTCTAATGGTTAAGAGTCCTTACTGTTCTGCAGAGAACCTGGGTTCAATTCCCATTTGACACTCTCTTCTGGCCTCTGAGCACCAGGCACATACATGGTCACATACATAGTCACATACATATATGATGGCAAAGCACTCATACACATAAATCAACTACTGGTAGGTTCAGGGTAAGGAGCAAAAAAGAAACATATTGTAAGGCTACTTTTTAGAGTGTATTCGTATAGGTGAACACAAATTTAGCAACTGCTTTGGTAGGAACAGTAAGATGGTTGAAAGATGGAAAAGAAAGGCATTTGTGCATGCTTGGGTGCTGTACAAGAGCCTTAAGAGCTAGGACGTGGGCTTCTGAGCTGGGGTTCTACCTGTACCATTCTACCTTTGGACAGCTCACCTCCCCTAGACCCCAATTCTGCAGTTTTACTTTGTTAAAATGATGTAATATCTACTTCAAAAAGCTATTCTAATATTTAATGCGTTATATGTAGTACTTATAATGTTTGCCTATGTATATTTACTCCTGTTTGGGATTATTTTTATTTTATTGAGTTAGGATCTCACTCCAAAGCTCAGACTGGCCTTCATATCAGAATCCTCCTGCCTCTGCCTCCCAAGTGCTGGGTTACAGGCATATGCTACCATGCACACCCTCATTTTATTGATATTTTTTAAAGATTTATTTATTTATTATGTATAGTGTTCTGCCTGCATGTAGACCTGCATGCCAGAAGAGGGCACCAGATCTCATTACAGATGGTTGTGAGCCACCATGTAGTTGCTGGAAATTGAACTCAGGACCTCTGGAAGAGCAGCCAGTGCTCTCTTAACCTCTGAGCCATCTTTCTAGCCCTTTATTAATATTCTTAAGGATACCATTTTGCCCCTAGGAAATTTAAGGTTTTTGTAGGTAATATGGTAAAATTAGATCAGAGATTTTTTTTAGTCATGTATGATCTCTGGAAAGTCTATTTGCAGTTAAAAAACTTTATTCTCTCATTAGATCCCAAAAGAATATAAACCAAAGCAAAAAGGAAGGGTCGCTGATGGGTACATTTGGGAACATGAGGTGGGGTGGTAGAGGGCATGTTTGATGACAACAAATGTAAAATAGTATGCTGAGAGCTGTTAGTTAATGATCAGGTATTACTTGATTCTGTTGGGGATTGGGAATTTTATTTGTTTACATTGAGACAACTAGAACTAAAGATTAAGGTGCAGGGAAATTCTAAAGTTAGATGTGATTTTTACATTATGAGTAGAACCAAAGTTCTGGGGCTAATGGGCATACATTATTGTAGGAAGACAAATTTATTGGAATTAGTAAGATGAAGAATACAGTCCAAGGACAATGAAAAGAACCAGATTTAGGCACTGAAAGTGGAAGTGAGTGTCTTGGAATTTCTATTGCTGTGATAAAACACTGTGACCAAAAATAAAGCAACTTGAGGAGAGAAAGGTTTGTTTCAGCTTACAGTTTCACATCGGAGTCCATCATTGAGGAAAGTGAGAACAAGCGCTTGGAGGCAGCAACTGATGAGAGGTGATGGAAGGGCGCTGCTTAATGGCTTGCTGCCCACTAGCTTGTTCAGCCTTCCTTCCTTCCTTTCTTTCTTTCTTTTATTTTTTGTTTGCTTGTTTCACTAGCTATGGAGCCAATCCTGGAGCTCGCTCTGTAGATCAGGCTGGCCTTGAACTCACAGAGATCTGCCTTCCTCTGCCTCCCAAGTGATGGAATTAAAGGTGGGCACCACCACAAGACAAGTCTACTTTCTTATAGCACTCTGGGACCACCTGCCTAGAGAGGGCACCACCCACAGTGTATGGGCCCATCAATCATTAATTTAGAAAGTGCACTACAGGAAAATCTTGTGGAGATTTATTTTGTTTTTTGTTTATTGTTTTTCAGTTGATAGTCCCTCTTTGTAGGTTACTCTGGTTTTATGTTGTTGACATAAAACTTGCCATCACAATGTACTAAATTGAATGGGTTATTTGTGAACTGAAGACATATTATGAGGTCTGATTGCTTTCTTATAAGTTCTTTATATTAATTTTTGCTTCTTTCTCCTAGGGTTTCAGTCCACCTGTTCTTGTTTTTGTTCAGTCCATTGAAAGGGCTAAAGAACTTTTTCATGAGCTCATCTATGAAGGTATTAATGTGGACGTCATTCATGCTGAAAGAACACAGCAGCAGGTAGAAAGTCAACTGTGTACTACAGACATCATGCACTTCCTGTTTTCCACTCTAGAATGGTCCTAAAGCATTTAATGTGTCTTCTTTCACCAGCGAGATAACACAGTCCACAGCTTCAGAGCAGGTAAAATCTGGGTTCTTATTTGTACAGCCTTGCTCGCAAGAGGGATTGACTTTAAAGGCGTAAACCTGGTCATCAATTACGATTTTCCAACCAGCTCAGTGGAATACATCCATAGGATAGGTGAGCCTTTTGTTTCCATGTCCTGTTGTCCTCACATCTTTCTTAGCACCTCTACTGTTCCCTTTAGACATACTCACTGTTTAGTCTTTGGTTCTGTGAAAATTCAGTGACTTTTGGGGTGTGTGTGTGTATACATTTTCTTAATTTAATGATGTGTGCAAGCATACCCATGGTGTGGGTGTTGGTTCTCAACTTTCCATTGTGTTTGATATATATTTTTTCATTATATACATCGGGGTAGTTGGCTTGTGAATTTCCATGGATTCTCTGGTCTCCGTGTCCTCTCTTAATTTAGGGACATAGGGATTATAGACACATTTTACTGCTTCTGGCTTTTACATGGATTCTGGGAATTGAACTCACATCTTCATGTTTGTGCAGCAAACGATATATTCACTGAACCATCTCTCCAACCCTCAGTGAGATGTGAACATTGAGAGTTTCCTTCCAGTAAAAAAAAAAACTTCTTGTGCTCTGATTTCTCCTAGGTCGAACTGGAAGAGCAGGGAATAGGGGAAAGGCTGTTACATTTTTCACTGAAGACGATAAACCCTTGTTAAGAAGGTAAACTAGTGGCTGGGGTGTGGCTCAGTTGGTAGAGCGCTTGTCTGGCTCTACCCTCCCTCAAAATTTAAGAAGCATGTAAGTTACGAAACACAGGGTTTTAGTTGAAGTTGACAAAACTGCTTCATTATTTTTGTGTGTATATTTTATTGGTAGATAATAAAAAATGGCTGTGTCCCAAATTCTATTAGAGACTGCATAGTAAAACCCTGGCCTAAGAGTCAGGGGAGAGATCCAGGAACTATGTATTTGCCCTTTCTCCATTAGCACTTGGAAACATTGACAGTGGAATATTCAGGGTTCGGTTTCAGAGTAACAGAACCTCTCTGGAGAGCCAGCAGTTGAGCAGTGCTTCTTACTGCATGATATTGAGGGAGGGAGAGGGAGAGAAGGTCTGTGTGTGTGTGTGTGTGTGTGTGTGTGTGTGTGTGTGAGGGAGAGAGAGAGAGAGAGAGAGAGAGAGAGAGAGAGAGAGAGAGAGAGAGAGAGAGAGAATGATAAGGTCTTACTGTGTACCCCAGGCTTTAGTCTCCGAGTAGCATGGACTATCCTCAAAGTCTGAGCCTCCCAAATCCTGGGATTACAGGAGCGTTCCACCACACCTGGCTTATTATTAAGGTGTTTGAGTTATCGAATACTATACATGGCTTTTCACTTCAATCAACACCCTCTTTACTGGGATACATCCTTTCTTACTTTGGGGCCAGATGGAGTTTTATATTTAGTCCCAGAATCACTTGCCATGGAGGAAACAGTATTTTAGTGACACATTTTATTTTTAGTTAGTTGTAGCTCTTTGAAGTGTGGTATCACATACTTTTAGACTCTTGAGCCCTAATATAGCCTGTCATTATAGATTTTTATGCAGATTTCAGCTTTTGGAGATGGGGTTTCACTATATAGCTGAGGCTGGTCTGAAACTTACAATGTACCTGCCTCAGCCTCCTAAATGGTACTATTACAGGCTTGTGCCAATACTCCCAGCTATAAAGGTGCTGTATTCTCTGCATTTTGGTTGCCTACAGTTATTTTTGGTTGAAGGATAACTGATATCACCTCCCATGTCTAACAAATGACGTGCAGTTAGGGCAAAGGGGTTGTATTCTGATGTATACATTCAAAGCCTCTGTTGTGTTGCCCTTTTGACTTTCATGTGTTCATATGTAGGAGTGTGTAACAAGAGCCTCGATGGGTCTAAAGTGTTAATAACCACAAGGATGTGACTGATGACCCCAGCATCAGTGTAACTGTGACCACTAGTTTTCCATCTGTGAGATGGGGATTGTAGAATTTCCTACATCAAGCCATTGTGATGACTGAATGGGTTATTATATGTAGAAATCTTGCAGTGCTAGCCCTTTAATAAGCACAGTCACTTAAAGGAATTCAGGCTTAACTCTAGTTTCATTTAGTATTTGAAATAGCTGCTACCTAAAGTTACTCATCAGTATGTTGAGTTCAAGTCCTATGAATGCTTCTTTCAAGAATCCAGTATGGTTCATTTGACAGTAATTGGTACTTTCTGAGAAGACAGCTGGAATACTTTTGTGTAGTTTTAGTTCCTCTTATGTTGTACAGAGGGTTTTGTACATGACTGATTTTGTATTATACAAGACACATTCCTGTTTATGGGTTCTTTTTTTTTTTCAGTGTTGCCAATGTTATCCAGCAGGCTGGTTGTCCTGTGCCTGAATACATAAAAGGTTTCCAGAAACTATTAAGGTATGCATTTAAACTTACTTGAAGCCTTCTTTTGGAGTTTTTGCTTATTTTGTTTCTTTCTTGGCTTTATTTAGTTTATAGTTTTTAAGTATGTATTCCAGAATGGTACATTGTTGAATTTTACATGTTTTTGATTGTTTGTTTGTGTTTTGAGACAGGGTTTCACTCTGTAGCTCTGACTGCCCTGGAATTTACTTGGTAGACTATGCTAATCTTGAACTCATAGGAATTTGCCTGCCTCTGCTCCCTAATGCTGGAATTAAAGGTGTACACCACTATGCCCGAATGTAAAAATTTTACATTTTTAATCTTATATACAGGTTTCCTTTATTTAAAAGAGGTTTAAGATCAGCTGGGCATTGGTGGTACTTGCCTTTTATCCCAGCACTTGGAGGCAGAGGCAGGTGGTGGATCTCTTGTGAGTTTGAAGCCAGCCTGGTTTATAGAGCGAATTCCAGGACAACCCCAAAACAATACAGAGAAATCCTGTCTTGAAAAACCAAAAAAATTAAAAAGCAAAACAAAAACATCAACAACAAAAAACAGGGTTAAGGTCCACTAAGCTCATTTTAAATTGAAGATATTATAAGTAGAAAATGGATTTAAATACATCTTGTCTACCAGATATCTGAGGGTAGTAACCCAATGTATTGTAGGATTTCAGGGCTTATGTAATTTTGTTTGTTCTTTTGAAATAGGGTATCACTCTGTACTCAGGCTGGTCTAAAACTCACAACAATCCTCCTGCCTTGACTGTCCTAACTACTGAGATTACAGGCATAGATCACCACACCTTTCTAGAGTATCTGTCATCCTCATTGTTGAGTGGCTCACTTGGAACTTTGGTTCCCTGCTGCCACCCAGAATTGCTAAAGAATTTTGTGCTGCCTGCTGCATGGTGGGAAGGTTTCTGCTGAGCAGGTGTCACTTGGCATCATAAAATGAAAAGGCTGTGAACATGCTGTAACGTGGCATCTGTGACTGCATCAACCGCATGTGCTGCCGAACTCTGTTCTTGTCCGATCGGTTTCCCTTGTGTGTGACTGAGTGGCACACAGTGTACTCACAGTCCTGTGCCCTTGCTACCTGTCTCCAGGAATTCCTTCTGCAGAACTGCACCTCTGTACCCATTAAACAGTCCTAACCTTTTCCTAGGTCCTAGCAACCACTGTTCTGTTTCTGTTTCTGGTTTTGACTGTGTGGGTGCCTTCTGTAAGTGGAGTCACACAGTATTTGTCTTTTTGTGTCAGACTTATTTCACTTTGCACAATGTCTGCCTTTTAGGTTGCATCCATGGTACATCTGTTGTGAGTGATGCTGTTAAACATTTGCTTTAGAATATATTATTTCCTTGTCGGCCTTTTCATCTTTGAAATTCAGATTAAAAAAAAAAACTATTCAGTGAGTGAAATAGACTTATTAGTGATGGTTAATTTTATGGCGTCAAACTGTTAATGTCTATTGACATAGGACATGAAGTTGTCCTGGAATGCATTTTAATCACAGCCAGTGTGTTTTTAAAGACTGATTTCCTGTATACTTACGAAATAGTTGTAAGAGCTATCAGCTAATCTGATTCATTGAAATGTGTATAGGCTCACCTAGCTATGCTTCTAAATGAACTTGTGTTTAATTAATCTCCTCTCTCATTTCCTAACTTCCAGCAAACAAAAGAAAAAGATGATTAAGAAACCATTGGAAAGGGAGAGCATTAGTACAACTCCAAAATATTTCTTAGAGCAAGCTAAACAGTAAGTATATGTATATACTTATATATATAGTAAGAAAAATACTACATAGTCAGAATGGGCATTGTTTTTCCTTAAGATACATTTCTAGAAGTAAAATGAATAGATAGGTAATCCATTATAGGATATGATAAAAATGTGTTTCAGGTTGCCTCTGATTTGGGAATTTGCATATTTCAGTGTTGAAATTTTTCTATATCTGTATGTTAATCATCTGGGTTTTCCCCCATGTTTAAAAATAGATTACAGTTTGCTGTAAATTAGAATTGCACTGTGAACTCCCTATACCATCTATATGCTTTAGGTCATGCTACTGAAGCCAATAGTTAGGGTCATTGACAGGCATTGATGGAGCCTTTCTTGAAGCTTTCCTCTCCTGGGCAGGATTTCATATAATCCTCTGCTTACATTGAGGTGCGCTGTAACATTTAAAAAGGACTATTTAGCTTAAGGAGTTTTACGGGGAAGATGTGTTAGCATAGGTCTTGTAGGATATATACAAGTATGTTTTGTTTATTAGTGTTAGGAAGCTACATGTTTTCATAGAGTTTGCCAGAATCTTCTGAGTTCTGTTACCCTAGTTAAAGAAAATGATACTTTTCACAAATTTCTTAGTACTAGAATAACATGCTCTAATAGAATTGTTCAGTTCGCCAGGTGGTGGTGATGCAGGCCTTTAATCCCAGCACTCAGGAAGCAGAGGCAGGTGGATCTCTGTGAGTTTGAGACCAGCCTGGTCTACAAAAGCTAGTTCCAGGACAGCCTCCAAAGCCACAGAGAAACCCTGTCTCGAAAAACCAAAAAGAAAAAAAGAAAAAAGAAAAAGAATTGTTCAGTTCCACTGACTGCTTATGTGTGTTCTTGAGGGTACCATTGGTGTTCCAGGATGCTTTGTGAAGTAAGCTAATGCTTCTTTCAATTACCTTAAACTGGGTGGGAAAAGCCATTAGGCAACCTGTTCCAAAGACCTGCACCATTCAAGACAGAACCCTTGACACTGGTGTGATAGAAACTCTAAAACAGGCTGTGTGAGAACATTAGAGGACCTAAAACAAAGGGCTGGAACAGTTACAGGAAGTTTCAAAGAGGTACATTTGTCTAAGGACAGATGAAATTTAGGTCTTTAGAAAGAACAAGGTATACAAAGGTATGAGGCTGTGTGCACCACCCTTGTAAGCAGGAGTCTTGCACGATATTCTAGTGCTGTGGAATTGTTCACTCCGAGAGCTGACAGTTCACAGTGTTCCAGAGTTTTGGCGTGTTCTCAAGATTTAATGTGGAGGAATACACACCACAAACTTAAAAGATTTGGAAGCTTAGTAGTTTAAATTCTAGTGGTATTTTCTCAGTTTTATGAATTCTTAATATGGTGTTGTAGGGCGTGTGCGTGCGTGCACGTGTGCGCATGCACACGCTCAGGCACACAGTTTTTGTGGAGCACAGACTTTGTCTAGAATGTCTGAGGACTATGAGGCATGCATCAGAGTCTTACTTCTTGGAAGAGCTGAGAGCTAAGATAACATGTGCTGACTCTGGCACTGAGTAGAAGCCTGTGGAGGTTTTTCTAGAGGCTGAAAGTCACCTGGGGCAGAAGATAGAGGCTGTATGGGTTTTTTTTTTTTTTTTTTTTTTTTTTTTTTTTTTTTATTTCTTTAGATAAAACATTATTTTGAGTATTTGCACTTGACATGTTTTGTGTTTGTAGCATTCTTCTGGGCTAATTGAAATTTAGCTACAAGAGGCCTTTGGGGTACTAGTGTCAGTTTTGTGGTACTAGCCACACAGTAAGGTGCTTTGGCTTTCTTTGTTTTCTTTTAATTTAAAGACTGTCCTTAGCATAAGAACAATATCCATCACCATGTAGTTTCTGCCCCTTCTCCATTATAGATGTGGGTGCTGTGGAGCATGTAAGTTCATGTCTTCAGCTCAGCTTCCATGTTGAACTTGGAACCTGACACCCTGTTATCTAGAGGGCCCCACTTCTGATCCTGTGGACCCAACCTGGTGTGTTGAGGGGCAGATTTGGATTTGGAGCTTAAATAGATTCTAATAGGGGCTTTCTTGGGTGACTTTGGGCAAGTTCGTGTTTCTTAAGAATTGTCTCCATTATATAATGGGAGTGCTTGCATCTGAGGCAAAGCTCTGCTCTCTGAGTTAGTTGGTCCAAGAATTACATGAGCAAACAGTCCAAATAACTTCTTACTGTAGTGTTTCCTTTAGTTTTTCCTTTTTCTGTATTAACACCAGTTAATGCATTCACCATTCACTGAGCTATATAATCAGACTGTCGGTGTTCATGCCTAACATTTATTACTAAGGTGTGATGACCACCATGTTTTTTATCCATTCCACCTCATTTGTAAATTGTCTTCATTTGTAAAATGGGAGTTAAGATCCCTTGAGTTAATGCATGTACAAACAACACTTAACAGCAGTGTCTAGTACTTAACACTGAACCAAGGGGTCAAGATGAGACTGTAGTTAGTGCTTTGTAACAGTATAGTTCATTGTGATGTTTTTCATATAGTTAGTGATTTTTATCCTGCACAGAGAATTGGCTAACGTCTTTGTTCCCAGTGCCTCATATAATTTGCTGTACACTAACTTTCAGCATATGTTCATTTATGTTCTTGGTTATAGAAGCAAATGTATATAGAATTGCTGATTTGATGTGTCTTCCTTTTCACAGGAGAAAGATTGCTGGCCAAAACAGCAAGAAGAAAGAAACTCTTGAAAAGAAAAGTTAAAAATAGATACCTTAGAAGACTATCCCCACAGTGTAATTTATCAGTCCGGCATGAATTCTCATGGATTATTTAACAGCCGTCTTTACCAAACATATTAAATCAACAAGGACATGAGATAAGAAAATAGTCCTAATTTACTGATGCATCAGGGCAAGCTTCACCTTGTAGGTGAAATTTATACAATGGAAATAACATGCATTGACATTTCTGCCTGAATCCAGAGAGATACTTCTTATAGAAGAGAAAGAGTCGATGTAAAAATAACACCCAAATGTGGTGAACTCTCAAGGATTTTGCCCTTCAAGTGTGATGCATGCTGTGGAGAGGCATCTGGAACAGAATTTTAAAATAAAATCTTGAGCTTGAATGCACCATCCACATTTGTGTGCATGGAGAGTGTTGTGTGTGCGAAGTGGACAAGAGCAACATGGGACATCCACTAGGAAGAAGTCTTTAGTGTTTATTCGATAATGGCTTTTGTGATATGAGCCACAGTAAGGAGGTACCTTATCTATGGTTATCCAAGTTCCCAGGGATTGGAAACTTCAATCTGTTGAAATTTACTTAACAGTGCTGGGAAGGAAGTTCATATTTAGCTGTCATAGTGTCACAACTGTAAGATTATGATCAGCCTCTCCCTCTCTGACTTAATTCTCCATCATTTAACCATGTTCTTTCCTGTCTCTTTCCATTTAAGATGAAAGCTGATAACTGTTTTATCCTGATAAGAAAGAACGGTCCTGTTACATGATATACTTGGCTTTATTTTCTCAGAGGCTTATCTTTGCTGAAGCTTGATAGCCGCCTTCCACCCTCTGCCAAAGGAGTGTGATCATATGTGGGCCAAGGCAGTGAACAATGTGCAACTTTTCCTTTATATCCTGTTTTGTACAGTGGAATTCAAAAAGGCTTGATACATGTTGAAGCACTTAGAATTGGTACCTGGAGTTCACAGGATCCGTGCTGCCACAGAACTGCAATGCAGATAGATGACTGCTGGCATCTGAATTAAACCTGTCTCCTTTACTCTCAGCAGTTGATGCTTCACTCTAAAATCAGCATGGGAGACCTTTTTATTGTGTATTTGTTTTGAGAAGGGATCTCTGTAGCCCAGACTGGCCTGGAACTCCCAGCAGTCCTCCAGTTTCAACCCAATGACTACTGAGAATACAGACATGAGAGGACACTAACTTAAATATATGGGACATAACTTGAATATATGGGACAAAATTGTTTTGTTTTAATCAAAATTTATTTAAATAGATTGACTGCTCCAGGGAGTAAAAATAAAAGTACATAGTTTTTTTATTCTTGCAGATCTCCAAGTCATTGTGTTTCCTAAAGTGGGTAAAATGTTGGAACTGTGTGCCTGCTGTATTCTTTAGTTTCTTAGACCTTCAGTTTCTCCTGTGTTTTAAGATTTAAAGTAGCTCTGAGTCTGAAGCTTTGTAAACTCACAACAAATAGTCCTTCAACAAACATTAAGTTTATTTTTCTAGGAACACAGGGCTTGCAATTCATTAATGGCAGTGATGAAGTACAGGAACACATTGTATAGTGTAAGGCCATGATCCTGAAGTGTCCCAGCAGGACCAACTAAGGTGGGGGATGTTTCGGAAGACTGCAAATAGGATGCTAAGGGATCACCTTGACAATCCCTAATCTGCTTCCTTTGGTCTTTATTCTCTACTAAGCAAACCTCCTAATCCATATAGTAGCTACAAAACCTTTATGGGCGTGGTTTATAAAGGGTCACTGACGAACTTAAACCCCTGTATGTTAGTCAGGACTCTGCTACATAAATGTTAGCTTTGTCCAAAGAAGAATAAGACTGGAAACTGAGAGTCAAGACCAAACAAAAATAAAAAGAGAAGAGGGCTCACATGGTCCAGTGCTAGGTAAAGGAGCAAGGACTTTGGAGTCAGACTGGCCTGGGTTTGAGTCCTGGTCTTGCTTGCTCACAGTTATTACATGAGATTTCAAGACTGATTTTTTTTTCATTTGTAAAATAGCAGTAATAACTTATAGGGACACCAGATTTTTAAATGCACATTAAATTGCTGTCTGGTGGTTTATGTCTAGTAACTAATAACCTACTACTATGATAGTGAAAGCTGTAAGGCAAGCCATGGCAGGGACTGATTGACTTGACAAAGTTTATTCTCAACACATTTTACTTCCAGGTGGCTTGATTAGGCTCTAAGGTGTCAAGGTAAAAACATAGCCTGCATAGGTTTCGGCATAATTGTGCTCCTTGCACCTTGCCAGGAAAGGGGAAATACTACATGACACAATGGCAGAATCAAACGCAAGAGTAGTGCACCTTGGAGGATGTCCCCTTCATTTGTGTTGGGTTTACGTGCTCTTGGTTGGTTTACTAGAATAAAGTTTAAATGCCATCATTGCCTGTGGTGGATGCTGAAAACGGTGCCAGGGAAAACAGCTGTAAAACCGTCAAAAAGCTGCCCAGGATCCATCTATTGTGTAAAGGAACAGCGAAACAGTACCTGTGTTCCGTCATCCAGTTCAAAACTCAGGGTTCAATTCTGCACCGTTGGATACCCGCACTTGCAAAGGGACTCTGTCCCTCCGCAGCAGCAGTGCCGCAAAGCCCACAGTGCTTGAATCCCGCACCATGCAGCGGGGACGAGCCGCTCGTGCCCGAGGGCTCTGGAGTCACGTGTCCGCTCGGCCCCGCCCCGTCATCGGCCCCGGCTTGGTGGGGCGGTGTCTGCCCCGGAAGTGCCTGTCTTCGGCTGACAGCTGCTGGCACGGCGGCGGCCCGAGCAAGATGGCGCTGCGGCCGGGAGCCGGAGCCAGCGGCGCGGCGGGGGCGGGCGCGGGGCCCGGCGGGGCAGGCAGGTGGGTCGGCGGGGCGGGGCGGGGCAGGGCGCGGGACCCGCAGGTAGGGCGGCGGGATGGGCAGGTGGGGCCGGGCTCAGGGGCGGCGGTTACGGGGCGCGGGCGTCCTGGGGACCCGCGGGGAGTGCGCTCCTGTGCTGGCGCCGCCGCCGCACCTGTCGCGGGGCCTCGAGCGCCCGTGTTTCCCTACCAGGCTTTCTGGGCTTGAACTACTATTGTTGGAGCGAGGCTGTGACAGTCTGGGCACAAAGCTGGAGGAACCGTTTGGAGAGTGCCTGTAGAGTATTATTGTCTTTCCTCTTATAAAGCGTCCTGTCCTGTCCTGTCCTTTTTCTTCACGTACAAATAGGAAAATCTGAAAACCATTGAATTAGTAATCGTTTTGAGATAGAGCTTGTCTTGTAGATTAACTCAACACTTGTCTATATCCTTTTAAAAAGACATTTTGAAACAAAGAATTCACTGAGCAAAAGCGGTATGCTCTTCTTACAACAAAAGCTTCCAGACTTTATTGAGCTCTTGAAAAAAAAAAAAAATCTGCCCTTTGTTATAGTTCAGATAATTATTAGCCTGTACTTCCTGTATCCAAAATGGCAAGGGGGCATTTGTAACTTAAGTTCATTATTATTTAACAAAATGTTTGATTCTAAAAAGTCTGCACCCCATTTCTATCATGACTCAGTCTGAGTTTGTTTAATTAGCTAACATATACAGCACACACATTCCGAGGTAAAATTAGCTTTTCATTTTTAAATATCCCAAGTTATCTTTGGAAAGCGAAGTGTTTGGAGTTTTTTTTTTTTTTTCCTTGTATTTTAATTTTGGAGTTACTTATACTCCAGACGGACGTGTAAAGGACTTAAGAGTTACCACCTCTTACAGGTGTATATATGTGATACACATACACACATGTGGGCTAGAAAAAAAAGCAGTCACTTGAATAAACCAACTGTATGTGGCTGGGTTTTCCACTTCCTCTATATACCTTTGTTTTGCTTCCTCCTCTGTTTTTGTTGGTTTCATTAGGGTTCTTTATTAGTGGTTAGTATAAATCGTTTTTGCTTTCAGAATGTGAATATGTACATGATGACAATTCCTAAAATATTCATAAATTGCGTTGGTCTAATCAAATGTATGATTAGATGGGACCAGTTCTAGGGATTTTGAAAGAATTTTATATTTTAGGCACGAATGTTTTCTTTATCTAAAAGAGAGAAGGAAGAACCACGGAAACAGAAAGTTAAGTGCATCTTTGAGTCTGGTTTACAGTACTTTAACCTCACTGGTCCAACCAGATGTGCTAGTGCGTGCCTATAATACCAGCTCTGAGGAGTGCTGGCAAGAGAATCAGGGGTCCAAAGACATCCTTAGCTACATGGAGAGTGTGAGGTCATCCTGGGCACCCTAATGTCCTGTCCTAGGGAAAAGAACAAGGATAATAAACGTATGTGCATGTTGACCCAACAGGTACCAAATAGATAGGGGACAGAAAAGTGGTTACAATGAAAGGCATGTGTTGTTACATTTATTAGGTACTTTCTCAGGTTGAAAAACTGTATACTCAGGAATATTTTGGTTTTGAGAAAGCATTGCTAAGGGCTAAAGTTATCTGATAAGAAAACTAACATAGTAGCATAGTATACTAAAGAAAAACAAAACCCAGCTCTCTCTCTCTCTCTCTCTCTCTCTCTCTCTCTCTCTCTCTCTCTTTCTCTTTCTCTCTCTCTCTCTCTCTAAGACTTCAGTGGAAACAAATTACAAACTAGAACTGATCTTGTAGCCTTTCTTCTGCCTTAGATACTATTTCTTGAGTACTTCCTTTTAGCTACTTAGTTTTCTAAAAGGCTAATCAAAGGCAGCCACATGCAAATATCCTCTTTTAACCAATCCAGTTTTGGACTAATACACTGAATGGACTATCCTAGAGTAACTTCATGAAACATACAAATGTCAAAATTTGCCTTTAACCAAGTAAAGCAGCAGAGTTGAAAAAAAAAAAAAATCTGGACAAGTCTAGCGACCCTGCTTGAGGCCATTAAATGCCTATGTGTGTAAAGTACTGTTTTGGAAATGTTCTTTGTTTTTTAAACAAAAGATGTCTTATTAATTTAATTCAGCCTGGTCTTGAACTCAACATAGAGCCTAGGGTAGCCTCAAACTTGTGTCTACCTCCACCTCACTAGTGCTAGATTTATGGGTGCCACCACACTGAGCTAAGCATTTTTATTCTTGATGCTCTAATGGGTTCTAAAGACTCAGTGGCCAGATTGTGCACAAGTAGCCTTAGCGCTCTTCGTCCCCCTGCTCTCTTACAAGCTCTGTGAGCATTTTCTGTCTCCATCTTCTGCAATTTCTTGCCTACCCTGGCATATTTTTTTTAACGTAAATATCTGTGGATTCCACCAAACCAAACAAAACAAAACAAATGGGCCACAGTGAAGTTGACTTTCAGCAGCACCCTGCAAGGGGGGGGGGGAGAAAAAGGAATTGAGGTTGTCCTGTGGGGAGGGGGTGGTGGGGTTAGCAAGCACTACAGGAGTAACAAGCACGCTGCAGAGCCTGATAGGCTGCTACTGGATGCAGAGAAAAGTTCCATGAGATGGAAAGGAAAGGTATGCAAACCAGAGAAGGCCAAGAGGGTAAACTAAGGTGGACTCTGACTGCCCAGCTGTTCATCCTCTGGCAGGCTCTTTACTGAATGGCTGTCGGAAGATGCCTTTCACCAGTGCTATATTAGATTAGAAACCAGAGCCTGAGCTTAGAAGAGCCATTGAGGAGACTGTATTTAAGAATCCAGGCCTGAGACATGAAAGCTGGTAGCGAGTGTGGGTTGGTAGCAAAGGCTCATAACAAGCAGAACTCCAGGCTGAAGACTTGCCATTCAGTTAGCATTCATCCCTTCAAGTCAAATTTTTGGAAACTTTGCTGGCATTCACACCCTATACCCCACCCCATCCATCCCTGTCCTTCCCTCAAGCTTTGCCCGACTTAGCTGCTTGTCTAGCCAGTCTTAATATTATTTGTCAGGGCCTGGCTTGGGGTGGGCTTCAGGCTTGCTTCCAAGCCTCACAACCTCAGTTCAATCCCAGGGACTCACATGGTACAAGGAGAGAACTGACTTCCCTGAGTTGTCCTCTTACCTACCTCCACATGGACACACACACACACACACACACACACACACACACACACACACACACACACACTAAATTAACAAAAAAGAATGTTAGGGGACTAGAGAGAAGATGGCTATGCTGTGAGCACTTGCTGCTCTTCACCTGAATTCTATTCCCAGCACTCAGATAGGGGAGGAGGCTCATAACTGCCTGTAAGCCCAGCTCCAGGGGATCTCATGCCCTCTTCTGGTCTCCTCAGGTATCCACACACAGAATCATACACAGAAAAGAAAACCTTAGTATATATAGTTTCCTAAATATTTCAGTCATAAAAATACAGAAGTCACTAAGCAATTTGGGTTGTTAAATTTTTACTAGAATAAGTCATGTTTATCAATACAGTTACATTGTTCTTATGTGTGCTTAATTTTTCAAGTAGCTTTTATTTACCTATCATAGGTATTCTTTTAAAATCATTTTTTAGATTTATTAATGTGTGTGGATTTTTGCCTCTATGTGTGCACCACACACGTACCTGGTGCCCTCAGAGGTCAGAAGAAGGTGACAAATCCCCTGGAAATATAGTTACAGGTGACAGTGAGCCACCATGTGGATGCTGGGAACTGAACCTAGGTCCTCCACAAGAGCAGCTCACTAACCATCTCTCCCATCCACTATCTTGTCTCTGTGGTCACCTTAGCTGGGAGCTTGAGAAACATTGGGTCCTGCTTTCTCACGTAGCAGAGGGGACAGTAGACAGGATAATGGGGGGGGGGGATCTGAAACTGGATAAAAGAGAATACAATTCACTCCAAGTTTTTACTGAGATGCTCTGCTATACTGGTGACTTGTATTTTTACTGCTGGTTTGCAAAGTCTTGATGGGTTGACTACTTACCTGCATTCTTTCTACTAAGTTTATCCATCTTAGCATGTAAGTGATGACCAGAGCATTCCTTTAACACAAACTTTTTATCTAGTGAACAGAGCCTAGTATGGTGGCACACATCTATAGTCCTAGTTACTCAGGAGGTGAGGCAGGAGGATCCCTACAGCCTAGAAGTTCCATGCAAACCAGTTAACACACGGCTCAGCTATTATTGCCTCTTGTCTGCCACTAGGAAAGAAGGCTTACTCTTGGGGCCTGCTTGTTAGCAGCAAGATTCACTCAGTGACCCAGCCCCTCTAAATAAGCCCTAAGTAGCATACAGGCAGATGGACGTCCAACTAGAATGCTAATCTGCCATGTAGTTAAAAGGAAACAAAACAAAATAAAACACTAAATTGCTTTAGAACCATGGACTCTAAAGTTGAGTTTCATGGGAAAGTGGGAGGACCCGAGTAGTAAAAAACAAAACAAAGCTACAAGGGCTTCTGAATTTGACATGGAGTTCCTGGTGCTCCCTAAGCTACACAGAAACTCTCAAGTCGCTGACTCTGAAGTTGAGAGACTTTCCCAGTCAAGAGTTTTCCTTTCTTAGTGTGGAGAGCTGGTGCAGCCCTAACAGCACTGGCTGCTCTTGCAGAAGACTCAGGTTTTATTCTCAGCTCCCACACATGTCGGCTTGTTAGCAGTTGTAAGGCCAGTGTACAGGGTCTGACACCCTCTTCTGGCCTTCATGGGCACTGCTTGCTTGTGTGGGGGTGGACATATATGCAGCCCAAAACACTCCTACACATAAAGTAATTTCTCAAAAAAAAAAAAAAAAAAAAAAGCCTTCTTGATTTGTCTTCTTTCCAGACTCAGCGAATGGACTAGTTCCTCAAAGCAGACCCTGTGTGATTGTTAGTCCCATTCCTTCACAAATCTTGTTTCCAGGAAGTAAAGCTCTGGTGTACATCCTCCTGAACCTTTCTCCCTGCTGATGCTTCTTCTCACAGAAGACCATCGTTTCCAAGGCACTGGCTTTTTTCTTAATCTTCATCTGGACAAGCTTTGCTGCAGCAGTAGACTACCTTCTTGAACTCTGCCCTTAGTTCTGAGCTGCTCCCTTGCCTCTCAGTGTCCACTCTCCTCGGTTTCCAGTGTAAGAATCCAAGGTTGCCCGTGGTGCCATCTTGCTACATGTGCCTACTTCCTTGCTTACGTTATGCATTTTTGTGCTTTCTTTATATATATATTTGGATTGCTGAATTTTTTCAGGTCTTTCTACAAGACAGGGTTTCTCTCTGGCTGTCCTAGAACTTTGCTCTGTAGACCAGGCCAAGATCTCACCGAGATCTCAGAGAGAGCCACCTGCCTCTGTCTCTGCCTCTTGAGTACTGGGATTAAATGTGTGCACCCCCTCACCCAGCTTCCGTTTCTGACTGCCTAGTGGGCTGCTCCTCGAGGGCCCTTCCCCAGCACCTTTCTCCCCAGGCCTATACAGCAGACTTCCATGTCCTTGCGATTGTCCCAGCTCAGCATCCCCTTCGCCGTTCTCTACTTTCCCACTGCGGCTCTGCACACTGTCAGCTACCAGGTTCTCTGGAGTCTTCCTTCTTCACATCTTTTGCCCACTTCTTTTCCATCCCTCATGCCTTATTTATTACTCTTTTTAAGTCACTCATTAGGAACACCATGATAGTTTCTTGGCTAGTTCTTTTTACTTCAAGTCTTTCCATATGCTGTCATTAAAGTAACCTCCCAAAGTACACTTTGTGACATGTTGTTCTTCCTCTCAAAATGTCTGATGGCAGATAATGGCACATCCAAACCACAGTGGCATACCACTCCATGTCCTTTTGGGTAACTGTTTCTATATGGTGTGTGTGTGTGTATGTGTGTGTGTGTGTGTGTATGGGACTGACAGATGGGTCTGTGGTTAAGAGCAGTGGCAGCACTTCTAAAGATACGATGTTTGATTCCTAGGACTCACATGATGGTTCACAATCATCTGCAACTCTAGTTTGCCAGAGGGTCAAACTTCCTCCTCTTACCCGTGCAGGCACCATGTGTGCACGTAGTAGCCAGACATACATGTAGGCAAGAGATCTTTATATCACACACACACACACACACACACACACACACACACACACAAAGGTGTTGTGTGGGATGTGAAAACAGAATCCTGTGCATTGCTGGTGAGAATATGGACTGGTGCAGCCACCATGGGAAATAGAATTATCTGACCTAGCAGTTTCACTCATAGGTACATAACAAAACGAACCAAAGGATGATTCAGGAACTCACACAGCAGTGTTCATAGTAGTATTGTTCACATGAGCCAACAGGTAGAAGGAACACAGGCATCCATGTGGAGATGGGAGGATAAACAGTATGCTGTGCACATTGAGTTGGATCAAAGTTGTGGAAGGGACGGAGATGTTAATGCCTGCTATAGTGTGGATGACCCTGGACCAAGCTTACCTAAGTGAAACAACCCAGATACTACCTGGTTCTAGTTAATACTTAGACTTGGAATAGGTAAATTTACAATTGACAAAAATAGCGGGGCTGGGGTGTGGTGGTTTACTGTTAATGGCACTAGAGTTTCTGCTTGTGCTGAAGGAAAAGTTCAGGACATGGACAGTGGTGGTGATGGCTTCAACATTGTGTTGCCCTCATTATCACTGAATCATATACTTGAAATTATTCATATTTTGTAATATGTTTATACATATAATATATGCATAATATATAATATGTACATATATTGTGCATACCAGCTCCTGACATAGAACTTTCAAAATAAAAAATAAACATTTAAAAGTCCTATGGCTGGGCACTGTGGCTCATGCTTGTAGTTCTAGCACTGGGGAGGTAGTGAGTGCAAGGAGGATGTTGTGAGTGCAAGGACAACCTGGACTACGTAGTTCTAGGCCAGCCTAGACTACAACATGAGACCTGTGAGACCCTACCCTATTTAAAGAATAAATAGACTTGATATCTCACTGTGTAGCCCTGGCTTACCTTGAACTCCCTGCCTCTCAACTTCTGGCTTAAGATCCATCCACCTTCCTTCTTTCCTCCCTTCCTTCCCTTCCTTCCTCCACTGGGGACTGAGCCCAAGGCTTTGCATAGGCTATGTTAGTGTCCTACCACTGGACTGCACCTTGACAATGTGGTTGTTTTAAATCATATATTTAGCCACAGATCATCTTTTTTTAAATGATTTATTTTTTTTTCTTATTTTATGTACATTGGTGTTTGCCTGCATGTTTATTTGTAATGAGGGTATTAGATCTTGGAATTACAGACAGTTGTTAGTCACCATGTGGGTGCTGGGAATTGAACCCTGGTCCTCTGGAAGAACAGTCAGTGCTCCTAACTGCTGAGCCATCTCTTCAGCCCCCACAGATCATCTTGATTGATGTCCTGAATCTCCAACCTCAGAACTTTTGCCAAAACTGTATATTGTACAACTCTTCTTTTTCCCTTTAACAAGCTTAAAGCCAACTCCGCAGATCCTCCCAAGGTATAACCTAAAAATTAACCTTGCTCTTCTAAGCTCTTAGTGTTTGGACCTTGCTTAAAATAGTACACTTACCCTGCTGTGTAATTATTTGCCTGCACCTGTGCATTCAAGATTGCAAGCTGTTTCAGTCCTTCCATATAGTAGATGCTCATTAAATGTTCACTGAATGGACATGAATCCAGCCCTCTCATTTCATGGATGGAGAATTTTTAATACAGGGAGGTCACAAGGTGACAGAGTCAGGAATAGTGCCATGGCCTTCTGTTTTCTATTTCAACCCCCTACCCCCAAAAAAGTTCCCTCCACATTGGCAAGCTGATACTTTGCATCATGGGAAATTTAGTCTTTAATTTAATTTATGGCTTTTCAAGACAGGGTTTCTCTGTGTAGCTCTGGCTGTCTTGGCACTCGACTCTGGCCTCAGACTCACAGAAATCTGCCTTCCCAGTGCTGGGATTAAAGTTGTGTGCCACCACACCTGGCTGAAATTTAGTCTTTATTAATATTAACAATTCTGGGGCTAGAAAGATGGCTCAGCAGTTAATAACATTTGCTGATCTTGCAAAGAACCTGGATTTAGTTATCAGCATGCACATGGCAACTCACAACTTTTTGAAATTCCAGTTCTAGGGGACCCAACACCCTCTTCTGAGTCTATGGGCATTGCATTCATGCAATGCAAAGGCAAGCATGCAGGCAAAGGACAAATGTAAAATGTTTTAAATATACTAAGAAGTCAGCATTGTATTACTGACCTGATACCAGGCTCTTGTCTGAGTTTTTCATTTGTGTGAGAATCAGGTTTTGTCTGGAATCTTATATATATATGTATATATATGTGTGTGTGTGTGTGTGTGTGTAGATACTGATATATTTGTATTCCTGTTTCAGCTTCATGTTTCCTGTTGCAGGTGGAATGAGACCCCCTCAAGGTATGTGAGAGCCTACATTTCTCTGCCAGTACTGGAATGGAACCTAGGGTCTCACACTCTGGGCAAGCACTTTGCCCCTAACCCACATTCTCAGCCCCAAACTGAAGTTGTCATTCACTGTTTCTGAATCAAACGGATAAGTAGAAGATATTGCTGCCCATTGAAGTAAATTTATCTTATAGTCTTAACTCTGTATGACACCTTCTCTTAAAATTTCCTTTAAAAATGTTTAATTTGGGGATTGAAAGGATCACTCTTCATGTTTCCCAAACTTACTTGCCCATTATATCAGTAGGTTATTATTTAATCTCAGAGATGAAGGAAAGCTATTCAGAGCAAGAACACTGAGGGCCCTGAAACAAGCTGTCATCCCCTTGTCTTCCACTGTCCTTGTGTCAGAGGGCGGGAGCTGTTACCTTGTGCTTCCCAGTGTCTCCAGCACCCTGGCTGCATGTGTGGTAGATCCCATGTGATATTGGTTGAGTGCATAAACAAACCTCTTCAGTATCTTGTGCATGCTTTTCCTGTGTGTCATGGTCTTACTATAATGATGTGTATAAAGGAGATATGCTATCCTGATTTAAAAGTCTTTAAGCTATGATAATATACACCTTTAATCCCAGGACTTGGGAAGTGGAGACAAGCCAATCTCTTAAATTTAAGGCTGGTCTGCAAAGTCAGTTCCAGGCCAGCCAGGGCTACATAGTGAGGCCCTGGAGTGGGGGGGGGGCAAGGAAAGGAAGGAAGGAAGGAAGGAAGGAAGGAAGGAAGGAAGAAAGAAAGAAAGAAAGAAAGAAAGAAAGAAAGAAAGAAAGGGAAGAAAGAAGGAGCCGGGTGTTAGAGGTGCACACCTTTAATCCCAGCACTTGGGAGGCAGAAGCAGGAGGATCTCTGTGAGTTCAAGGCCAGCCTGAGCAGAGTGAGTTCCAGGACAGGCTCCAAAGCAATACAAAGAGAAACCCTGCCTCGAAAAGCAGAAAAGAAAGAAAAATACATCTCAGGCAGCTATGGGGGCATATGCCTATAATTCTAGCATTTGAGAGGCTGAGGTGGAGTTGTGAATTTGAGCCAGACTGGACTATATAGCAAGACCCTATCTCAATAAAAAAAATAAAAGGATTCGAGTCTCAGTTTTATCCCTGGAAGTGTCCCTATTCAGTATACTCCTGTAGAACTGGAGCCCACTGGTATCAATTCTAGCCATACCTTGAAGGTACCGAGAGTTTGGGTATAAAATTTTGACCCATTCTGCTATAGACAAGAATTGAGGGAAGAATTTACCTACACCTGTCTTGCTTCTTTCTGCTCCATTCTGCCATTTCATCAGCTTCCCCTCTACTCCCCTTGGCCTCTACCTGTTGCTGAAAAGTGGCCCTTCTCACGAAGCTAGTGCCGGTTGCTATGGTGGAATCACTGGGGAAACAAACTTCGTAGGTCGCCAGGAGAGAGGAAAGATAAAGGGCACTTAGAGGAGGTGGGAATTAGCTCACTCTGACTTTGCTTCCATCAGTGGAAGAGGTTGAGACCAGTTTTCCAAGGGTCAGTTGTATTCTTTTAATTGTGTACATGTGTATGTGTCCCAGGTTTACATCAAATGGTTTAAGGTATTTAAGGTACACTGTCACACAGAGTTATGTTTACTGCTGTGTGTGGTTCGTTGCTTTTTTTTTTTTTTTTTTAACTCTTTGAGGCAAAAATCCACATATGGAACAAAGAAACTGAACAAGAAAAAGATCCCAAGGATGGCCTGATAATTTTAAATTCCAGAATTAGGATTTTTTTTTCAAATGTGTGTACGTGTGCATGTGCAAATGCATGTGAGCATGTATTTGTGTACCACATGTATGTTGGAGCCCCTGAAGGTCAGAAGAATTGTCATATTCTCTGGATCTGGAGTTACAGGTGGTTATGAGCCACCATGTGGGTGCTAGGAATTGCACTGAGGTCCTCTGTCAAGAGCAGTAAGTGTTCCTAACCATCCCCTCCAGTCCCTGAATTGTTTTGGAGGGGTGTTTTGTTGCTGTTTTTAGTGATTTAAAAAATAATGTCCCTGGGGTGTTAAGTAAGCCAGTAATTTTGCATTGGGCTGCATTTGTGACTGTCCTCAGATCAGCTGCATGCAGCCCACAGGTTGGACATGCCCGCTAGAATCAATGAGATTGCAGGGTATGGTGAAATGCAAAGTTAGATTGTAATTTGTGCTCAAGCTATATTTTAATTCACTGACATGCACAAGGCATAGGGAACGGTTCCTGTGTATGGTAGACATTCACTGTCACTAAGCCCCAGGGCTATGCATTTGTCCTCCCCTGCTCTTGGGACTATTTCACTGGGGAAGTCTTAGAGGTACTGGTGTACATGGCACTTTGCCCATGGGTTTCCTGGCCTTGTGTCACGTGTGCTTCACACAGCAGTGACTGTTGTGTAAATGTTCAGGTAAGGGAGGGGAAGAAGAATAGCATTTCTTTGATATTAAAAATAAAACATTAAATGGTTTTTCAGATGAGAAGTGTTGCAGAACAAAGTTAAGAAAAACCAGGAGTGCTGCAACTCCAGCACTTAAGAAGTTAGAGGCCAACCTGGTTATATAGTGAGTTAGAGAGGGAGAGGGAGAGAGAGAGTCCTAGAGACAGACATGCAAGCATGCAAACATGCAGAGAGAGCAAATACTCATGGTACCATGGGTAGTAAACAACCCATTCATTTGGATTCCATAGTTCATGATCTTAAGTGTTATTATCCACTGTTATATAACAGAGGACCCCAAAACTTTACAAAATAAGCATTGTGTTATTTTGCAATGTGCCTATGAGTCAGGAATCTGAGAGCAGCTTTGCTGGGTGGTTCTGGCTCAGAGCATCTTGTGAATTGCAGTAAATCTGTCAGGCAGAACTACAGTCATCTGAAGGTTTTATGGAGCGGAAAGATCTGCTTCCAAGATGGCTCATTCAAGGTGGCAGACTCAAGCTGCCTCTTTGGAGGAGGCTCCAAATCTCTACCATGTACTTCTGTGATGAAGCTAATGACTAACCTTGGGAGCCAAGGTGTGCCATGCACCTGTGATTACAGCTTTGCGAGATGGATGCAGGAAGATCAGGCTAGCCCTTCAGTCATATCAGATCTTGTTTCAAAAAGAACTAGGCTGGGAGTTACATGCTGTTATCACCAGAGGATCCTGTTAGCTGTACAGGTTCAGTATGGGAAGAAATGATACAAGTGTATGAATACCAGGGGGCAGGAATCACTGGGGCCCACGGAGAAGACTGAGTACTGTATTTAGGCCAAGTCATTAATTTCATATCCACATTTCAAGTTCTGCAGAACCAGTATTATTACTTTCACTTAATACAGACCCTTTAATACAGTTCCTCATGTTATGGTGACCCAACCATATAATTAATTTCGTAGCTGCTTCATAACTATAATTTTGATGCTGTTGTGAATTATAATGTGAATATCTGTGTTTTCTGATAGTTTTAGCTAACCCCTGTGAAAGGGTAGTTCCAATCCCCAAAAGGGGTCTAGACCAACAGGTTGAGAACCACTGACTTAACAGATGGAATTCAATAGCTTGCCCAAGATCACATAGCTAAATAGATGATGGAATTCTCATTCAAGCCTCTCATCATGTCTATATTCATTTTCCATTGTACTGTGCAGCTTTTCAATTAGCAAGTCTTCTGGGTGTTGTGGTTTCAAGGAAATAAACCTTCGAACATGTTGATTTTAATAAAGTCTTTGTATTTTCCAACAGGCCTGATGCCAATGCAACAGCAAGGGTTTCCTATGGTCTCTGTCATGCAGCCCAATATGCAAAGCATGATGGGAATGAACTACAACTCTCAAATGTCCCAGGGACCCATTGCAATGCAGGTACTTGCTTCTTAGTTGATTGTTTATAAAGTTCTTGTTTGTTGTTAGGCACCTGCATGTCACAAGCTATGGCTTTAAGAGCTCAATGTTATGTTTAGAAATAGTTTGCATTTTATGAAGTTTTATCTATCATCTATCTATCATCTATCTACTTTTCAAGGCAGGGTTTCTATTTAGCCCTGGCTATCCTGTAACTCACTCTGTAGAGCAGGATGGCCTTGAACTCACAGAGGTCTCTTGTCTCAGCCTCCCAAGTTGTGCACCACCACTGTCCAGGATTATGGAGTTTTATGGAAATCTGGGTTCAGGTGATCCCCTTTGCCTTGACTGTCCTGAGTAGTTGGAATTGAAGGTGTGTGCCACAGTGCAGCTCAAACTCAAAGACTCACACATGGCAGGTGACTGTCTCAGTTACTTTTCTATTGCTGTGATAAAACACCGTGACAAAGGCAATTTATAAAAGAAAGAGTTTATTAGGGCCTTACAGCTTTAGAGGGTGAGTCCATGACCATCATGGTGGGGAGCATGGCGGCAGGCAGGCAGGCAGGCAGGCAGGCCCTGGAGCAGTAGCTAATAGGTCACATCCTTATCCACAAATGAGAGGCAAAGAAAAGAGGTAACTGGGAGTGGTGCTGGGTCTTGAAGAATCAAAGCCCATCCCTATGACCCACCTCTTTCAACAAGGCCATGCCTCCTCAACCCTCCCCAAATAGTTCCACCAACTGGGGACTAAACATGCAAATATACGAGCCTATGGGGGGGTCATTCTTATTTAAACCACCGCAGGAACTGTTCAGAATAAATGTTAGTTATTGGAATTAGTAGAATAGACAATGGAGCTGTATGTTCGTTCTTCCTTTCTTTCTTTCTGGAACTATATTTTTGTATGACCTAAGAAATAAAAGCTGAAGTAGAAAAATCTTGGTAGGGAAGGTAGGGGAGGTATGAGAGGAGTTGGCTTAGCAATGGAAGTGCTTGATGGCAAGAATGAGGGTGGCATTTGGACCTCGGAAGCTCATTTAAATGTCTGGTGGGCATGGTGCCCTGCATATAAATCTAGGCCTAGATGGTGGAGACAGAGGATCCCCAGAGTAAGGCAGCTAGGAAAACTAGCTATGCCGGTGAGCACTGGGTTTGAATGAGAAGCCACAACCCAATAAATAGGTGGAAGAGTAATTGAGGGTTATTCTGGCCATCAACCTGGGCCTCCACATGCATGTCTACCTAGGTACAAGAGCACACCCTCACACATACACACACACACACACACACACACACAGAGAGAGAGAGAGAGAGAGAGAGAGAGAGAGAGAGAGAGAGATTGGGGGATAATAAATAAGTTTTAGAAAGACAATTTTAGAATTTTAGAAAGAGAATTGACACTATCTGTAAGGCCATCTAAAGTTGATCTTTGGAATCTAATCTGAGCAGGCAGAGAAGCGGGAGAAGTGAGGCCTTAATGAGGGTGGTGGGTAGGAGAATGATGAAATGAACAGAATTGGGGTTACTAAGAAGAAAATGCCTGGTATAGATGAGCTGAAAGGGTGGGAGGTGGAAGCCAAGTGTAAGGATGCTTAAAATAAAATGTGGTGGCACATGCCTTTAATCCCAGCCCTCAGGAAGCAGAGGCAGGCAGATCTCTGTGAGTTTGAGGCCAGCCTGGTCTACAGAGTGAGTTCCAGGACAGCCAGGGCAGTTAGACAGAGAATCCCTGTCTCAAAAAAAAAAAAAAAAAAAAAAAAAAAAAAGTTTGTGGAGGCCCATTTCTTTTTGCTGATGGGTGAATGAGTGACAATAGAATGGGAAAATAGAACTGAGAGATTGGGTGTGGTTGCAGGGCTGTGGTGAGGAAGTCAAAGACCAGAGACTTGAAAGGTACAGAATTGGATGAGTCATCTGTGGGTAGAATAGAATAAAAATGCATTTTAACTCTTCAGTTGAAAATTAAAGTCTGGCCTGTAGAAGGGGAGGGGAAGAAGGAGAGGACGAGGGAGAGGAGGGATCCTGAGTTTAAAGCATCCTGATTCTAGCTTGAACAACAAAGCTAGACCCCCATCTCAATAAGAAACAGCATGAAGTTAAGGGTTGGTAGACATGTGAACAAGGTGCAGTAGTGAATGGGGAGTTTGTTACCAAAACTGTATCCAGATGTTTTTAAAGGAACAAGTGCTCCCCACTTCCAAGACAGTAGAAGCAGTGGTCTCTGGTAGGCTTCAGTAGCATCCACAGTTCAAAAGGGAAACTGTTGGGAAAAGCTACTCAGGGAAAATTTCTGTATTGTTACTCTAACTTTAATGTTAGAGTTTGTGAGTGGTATTGTGCTGAGGGATTCTTATTTCTGGATGCTTTAACTAAGTGTATTTTATTCTATTGAGTGTAATTTACTATTGTTTAAATCTATGTTACTTGTAAAAGTTTAGTCTATTACAACTTGATATGAATATCAAAATATTTATCTTTTGTTAGGTTTTATTTGTTTTATGTATATGAATGCTTTGCCTGCCTTTATATTTTTTGTACCACATGTGTGCCTGAAGCCAGTCAAGGTCAGAAGGGTCCATCTAATCCCCTAGAACTGGAGTTACAGGTGGCTTAAGATACCATATGGGTGCTGGGAATTGAACCCTGGTCCTCTGTAAGAGCAGCCAGTGCTCTTAACTGCTGAGCCATCTCTCCACCTCCAAAATTTTATTATGTTATAAATCTTGGAAACAAGTTCAGTTTTATGTGTGGACTGCCATATGCCAGGGTCTTCACTGATGCTGGGAAAACAGAGATGCATACATATGCTATGACACCTTTCCTCATAGCATGTGGACTTCTGAGCACACTGACGTGTAACCCTGTGCTTCTGTGAAGCCTGAAGGAGTTTACCTCAATGGTGTCCTCTGACACTAACAGGAATATGCAGCCGATGTTGTTTTAATCTTCCACTAGACTGTATCATATATCTTACTATTAAAAATACTATGAAATAATTTTGCCAAGTTTATTAATAATTAAAAAGAAAACATATACATTACTTAATCTGTTGCCTATTGTTTCTTCTAGGCAGGAATACCAATGGGAGCAATGCCAGCAGCAGGCATGCCTTTCCTGGGGCAGCCACCATTCCTGGGCATGCGTCCTCCAGGCCCACAGTACACTCCAGACATGCAGAAGCAGTTTGCTGAAGAGCAACAGTAAGAGTCGCCCAGGATCCAGGGATAACAGGGTTACACAGTTGCAGCTATTCTATAGATTATCAAATGTTCTGCAGTTTGAAGCTGAAAGAGATACATTGTCTTTAGAACACTTTAAAAAAGGGTTTGTTGTTTCATTTTGAGACAGAGACCTTTAAATCCTTCTGCAAGAAGTTTAGAACCAGTTGAGTGGGGTGGAACTTAACTTGTAAGCCCAGCTTCTTGGGAGGCTTGTGTGAATTTAAGGCCAGGGGGCCAGTATAATAGGAGTCTATCTCACACAAAACAAGACAAAAATATAGAGTAAAATGCTTTCAGTTCTAAGAGGTACCTGAAATGAAGCAGTTTGTCAGCACAGGTTACAAAGTTACTAACAAACTTGGTTGTTTGGCTGGCGGTGCTCCTCAGAGCATGGCTCTTGCTGCTGGAGGCTCTGCCTTCCTTCCCAAAGGAATTCCCTGTATATTTGATTGGTTTTTGTCCTTTTTTGTTGTTTTGATTTCTGGAGTCAGAATAACAAAAAAGGCCCAGGGTGGTTTTGAATTTGCAGTCTTTGTGCCCAAATGCTGGGATTATAGGTTTTTGCTTCTACACCCAGCTTCCTAAATTGGTTGTTGTTGCTGCTGCTGCTATTTGATGGTACAGCTAAGCAACTGCTATACCGCAGAGCCTGCATTTTACTTTCTTACATGCAGAACAAGTTTGCCTTTATGTTCATCTGCCTCCCTGGTATTGGTGACTTCTCAGTGCACCAAGACTGTTTGCTCTACTGCTGGAAATCTAGGGGTGGAGAAAGGGGTTCGTGTTCTCTACCAATTAAATAATTAAAAGCAGGAAAGAAATAAAACTGGAGATCCATGGAGTCCCAAAAGAGCCATCATATGGTACCTCGGGGATCAGGGATCCCTCTTGGGGTTCTTTGTCTCATTGATGATACAGTTTAAGAATGGACATGAAGGGGATTTCGAGGATAAAGAACAGATTCAAACAGAAGCTTATGGACAGTTTATCAGAGTTTGAAAGGAAAACTCCAGGGCAGGCAAACTATAACTCTCACAGATGCTTAAAGGGGGAGGATGGGGAGGATAAGATAGTGTGGAGGTCAACCACGTGGCAAGGCCAAGAATCTTAGAAACAGTTAGGAAGCCCAAAGCATTAGGAGTTTAAGAGCACATTTAGGCTGTGGCCAGCATTCCAGAAGAAGAGGAAGAGGAAAAAGAAGGAGGAGAAGGAGGAGAAGAAGAAGAACCCAGAAAAGAAGAAAAAGAAATAATTATACTTTTCTCACTTTTCTGAGTCAGAACCCAGAAAGGTGGACACCTCATAGGGACTGAACCAGGGGGGAAGGGATTCTGGGAACAAAAGGCATGTTATCTTTTTTAATTGATAACTTGGAAAAATATTTTAAAATTAAATATAATTACACAGCCAGGAGGTGGTGGCACACACCTTTAATCCCAGCACTCAGGAGGCAGAGGCAGGCAGATCTCTTGAGTTTGAGGCCAGCCTGGTCTACAAAGCTACACGTAGAAACCCTGTCTGGAAAAATTTAAAAATTGTGTGTGTGTGTGTGTGTGTGTTTACACTATTCTTCTGCCTCCCTCTTTGGTTCCTCCCTTGAGGTCTTTCAAATCTATGGCCTCTTAAGTACAACCTACTTAGGCCATGTTATTTTACTTGTAGGTATATAATTTCAGGGCTGACCACTCAGTGTTAGGTAACCAACTGAGGGGCTCTTTCCTGAGGTGACCCTGCCTTCTTGGGGTCCTTGGACGTGCCCCTTGGGTTAGCCCTGAGGGGAGGGACAAGGGCATGTCTCCACCTAGAGGTGGGTTTCCCTCTTTACACTTGCAGCTGTCTCAACTGTAGGAAGCTGTCTGTCATAGGCCCTGGGTTTCATACCCAGCCTCACCACTACACACCACCAAAAAACAAACAAACAGAAAACTTTTTTTTTGTCTTGAAAATTTGGTAAGAAATAAAAGCATACATGTAAATTAAGTGAACCATTCTATAAATTCATTTAAAATATTTTAGAGCTAGTATATAGAAGAAACAGATTTTTTAAAGAGAATTACATATAATTAAGAGTGAAGATTATCATTTTAGAACTGCAAGTGGGTATTGCTGAAGCGATAATAAATATCTGAATGGAACCATTACTACTTGAAACTGAATGTTAATGTAATTGTTTTCCCCTTAGAAAACGATTTGAACAGCAACAAAAACTCTTAGAGGAAGAAAGGAAAAGACGTCAGTTTGAAGAGCAAAAACAAAAGCTCAGACTTTTGAGTAGCGTGAAACCCAAGGTGATGTATGCACATCCCCACCCAGCATGCATGCATGCTCTGCACATGCCTCCTCTCATTCAGGCACCAGCCCAAGCTGAGGCTGCAATGGATTTCTTTATATCATGGTTTACCTAAGTCCTAAAGGGAAGGGTTTTTCTTTGTCTATACAGATAGATGTGCAATTGTTGGGGAAACAAGCATCAGCCATTGTCTTTTCAACTCTTTTTTAACCACCATGTTGGTAATCTTTTTTCTTGGGAATCATTGGTCATAATGGGATGGTAGGAAGTGGATTTGTCAGGTTCCTCATAGAACATTTAGTATCTCATAGCCCTGTCCCGTAGTATTTGAGAATGAACCTTTAAAAGTTATTATATTCTGTAGAATATCTTTTTATGCCTTTATTTTATATTGATGCCTTTCTGATTTCAGAAGTACATAGTGAGAATATTGGAACTAAAGCCATTCCTGTATTCTTGCACTTGAGTGTCAGAAGCTGGAGAATGGCTGTGGGTTTGAGGCCAGTCTGGGACACACTGAGCTCTAAAACTGTGTCTCAAAAACAAAAAGGAGAAAAGGACATCAGAAATAGGTCTCTGTGTATTAGTTTGAGAATGGAAGACTGTGGAAGACAAGGGAAAAACTAGGTTTTTGTCTTGCAGACAGGAGAGAAGAACAGAGATGATGCTTTGGAAGCCATAAAAGGAAACTTAGATGGATTTTCCAGAGATGCTAAGATGCACCCTACTCCAGCATCACACCCCAAGAAACAAGGTAGTTTTCATCTTAAGAAACACAAAAAAGCATTCTTTTCTTGGAAGTTGGTTGATATCTCCCCATGTTCAGTTGGCTTCTGTGTGAAGGTTAGTGCTGAGTTTTTTCTTCAAGCTAAATGCAGATTTGAACATTTTAAAATGTAAAGGATCTGACTCAGTTAACAGCTAAGCTGGAGGTTAAAGTCCTTGGTCCTGTGACTTACACATCACTTTAATAACTCCCCAGAAATTTGTATAGTGAGTGTACTGATGCTAGGAAAATCTTTTGTGCCAGGCGGTGATGGTGCACACCTTTAGTTCCAGCAGTTGGCAGGCAGAGGCAGGTGGATCTCTGTGAGTTTGAGGCCAGCCTGGTCTACAGAGTGAGTTCTAGGACAGCCAGGTCTACACAGAGAAACCCTGTCTGGGGGAAGAAAAAAAAAAAAAGAAAAGAAAAGAAAAAAGAATGTCTTTTGTTCTGGGCATGGTGGTGCACGCCTTTAATCTCAGTATTCATGAAGCAGAAGGCCTCTGAGCTAGAGGCCACTCTGGTCTGCCAGGAGAGACCCCTACTTAAAAGAAGAAAAAAGAAAGTCTGTTGACTCAAAGAAATGTGTGAGTTTACTAGTTCATCTTCATTATTGTGAAATGTGAATTCTTATAAGCTAGGTCAGATGTTGTTGTTCATGTGACAAAAGTTAGAAATTCTCAAAATATCCCATTTTTAAATAGTCATGGTTATAATACTCCTCAGGAAAGCTCAGTTTCTTCAGTAAATTTCTTTATAGTTTTTGATTGTGAGGTAATCAAATAAAATTGCCTTTTAGAAAAGCAGGGTAAAGAGGGTTTTTTTTTCTTGATATTTTGTTATCATTTTAAATACTTAGCAGTTGAAATTGTCTTCAAAATGTTTTCTCATCTCTTTGAAATTAAATATTTTCACATTTTGTTATCAGCTAATTTCAATAATAATATACCACTAATGGACAAACCATTTTCATAAATCATCAAATCAAAAATATTATATTCTGCTAGAAAATATTGTATCAATAAATTTTATCTTAAATCCTTGTGTTTTAGTATCTAAGTTAATATCAGGAGAAAACAATATTGACATTGTTATCAATGCTTTTTTTTAGTATTTATTTTTATTTACATGTGTCTGTATTTTGGTGTCCACCAAGGCCATCAAATCCCCTGCCCTGGAGTTATAGGCTGTTATTACACTGATATGGGTGCCAGGAACCACACTAGGTCCTCTAGAAGAATGTTAAGTGCTCTTAACCACTGAGCCATCTCTCCAGCCTTGATTTTTCTGGCTTAGAAAAATCTGGTCTGTTCATTTCACCGATTAGATAATTATGTACCTTGATTCCTATTACCAAAATCATGCCCAAAGTAAAGTACACACTAAAATTGGAAGGAGAATAGGTACTATCAATCATTTTGAGGTAAAGAAAAGTATGTCTAGAATTGAACTTATTTATAAGACACACAAGCTAGTAATGAAGTGATTCAGGCAGAATGGTGTCTTAGCCCTGTAATCTCAGCACCAGGAGGTCAAGTTGAGGAGCTGTGAGCTTGAGGCTAGCCTAGAGTACATAAATAGCAAATTCCAGGCCAACCCAAGCTACATAGCTGAGCCTGGCAGCATACATTGAAAGTTAAGGCTAAAACTGAACCTGACACCAAATTAGAAAAGGCAGAGAGCAGTGGCCTTTGTTAGATCCCACATTGAGTTCTGTTGTTAGCACAGATCTGTGGTCAGCAGTTAGCAGCAAGGGAGACATGTCAAGTAATCATCTGTGTTGTGCTGGTCAGATCTGTTCCTATACATTTGCTCATATGTTTAGTAAGATTGTCTACGCTAAGTGTAGTGGCGCACACCTTTAATCCCAACACTTGGGAGGCTGAGGCAGGTGGATCTCTGTCAGTTTGAGGCTAGCCTGGTCTACAGAGCATGTTCCATAGTAAACAGACTCTGTCTGAAAAAATAAACAAATAAACAAACGAAAGAAATATTATCAGACAGACCACTTGAATTTCAGAAATAATTACTACTTTGATACTTCCTTATAAAACAAAAGAAGGAAATTTGAGTTAATTTTGTCTGTTTTTCAACCAAATATGAAATAGCTCCGGAATACTTTTAGAACAAAACAGACATCAGAGTGCTCCGGGAGCACCCTGGTCCCACTTGGCAGTTATTTCTCACTCACCTCTGCTGCTCATACTTCAGTATGTTCCGAGGGTTGTGTTACGTCTGGATTTCTTTCTCTCTTCAGATTTCATTCCTGTGTGTTTCATTACCATTTTCCATTTTGCAGATTGTCCCACATCATCTCATTCTACTAAAATTGTCTCCCCATCACCTGCCTTTCTTGACGAAGACGAATTCAGTGACTTTATGCAGGGGCCTGTTGAGGTTCCCGCTTGTGGGCCCCCTTCCATGGCCGGGCCCTTTCAGTCTTTCCTCCCCACCACCCCACTCGGCCAGTTGCACACACAGAAGGCTGGAGCACAGCCTCTCCCTCCAGGTCAGGTTCCAGTGTCTTTTGCCTTACATGGTGGCCCTGGGCAAATTCCTTGTTTCTCTACTGCTTCAGCTTCACACAGTGTGCAGAAAGCAGGTAACTCTGGCATTTTAATCAAAGTGTTAAAATATCCTAGGATAATTTATTTCTCTTACTTATGTAGAATTATACAGTGCTATGTGGTATGAGATTTGTGAGAACCATCAACAGCCACCGACGCAAGGCTAGATTAAGTTTTTGTATATTCATTTGCCAGAAAAGTCATTTAAAACCTTTTGCTGCTGTGTTAGAAACAGGTGAAACCACCAGAAAACTTTAAAAGCAAACTGACCTCTTAAGATTATGCTTTTGTTTGAAAAAAAAAAATCAATGATATAGTGTTAAAATAATGCACCAGAAAGAACTCCATTAAAAAGCAATCTTTCGGGGCCAATGAGATGGCTCAGCAAGCCGTGTGTTTGCCACCAAGCCTGATGACCTGAGTTTATCCCCAGAACTCACACTCTGCAAAGAGAGAAGTGACTCCTACAAGTTGTCTTCTCACTTTCACAATGCACACACACGAAGAAATAAATGTAACCCTTTTAAAGTGTGATATCTTAGCCAGCTATGCGACACACATCTGTAAGCCATTCCTTGAGACATGGAGGCAGAAGAATCAGGAGGAATTCAAGGTCATCCTTTCTACATAATAATTCAAAGCAGCCTGGGCTACATGAGGCCCTGTTTCAAAAAAAAGAAAAAAGAAAAGAAAAGAAAAGAAAAAGAAAGAAAGGAAGGAAGACAGACAGACAAAGAAAGAAAGGGGGAAAAGGACTCCATTTAAGATGGACATTGTGACCATGTCTGTAATTCCAGCATTAGGCAGACAGAGGTGGCAGGATCTTCTCAGGTTTGAGGCCAGCCTTCTGCAGCGACATGTTTTACCCTTGGACCAGTCTTTAAACATTTCTGTACTTCTGTTTTTATTATTTGTGAAATGATGGGGCAGGCACAGTCTATCTCAAGACTGTGTACCGGGAAGGGTCCCGGGAGACCTGTACGTAGTCTATAAGACTTTGTCATTTGGCAGATGTGGAAACAGGCCAGATGGGTCTCCCACTAGTTAGAAGATGTGCCTGTGTCTAGGAGCTTGCCCAATTTCCCCAGCATGCTCCTCCTCACTGTGTGATTCTACCTCCTGTGGCATGGAATCCCTGAGAAGCAGAGTAGGGTAATTATGTTAAGTTCCCCCAAACCTCTGAAGTCTCTCGAATCCTACACCGATGGGTAACCATTGAATTACTCTGAAATTCCATGCTGTGTAGGAGTTCTTCCCTTGAGAACATGAGGGTGGGAAGGGATGGTGAAAAGACTGGGATGTGCAAGTAATATCCAAGTAATCCTTCATGCTGTTTGTTTAGGCCCTTCCTTGGAAGAGAAGCTCCTAGTATCTTGTGATATAAGTACATCTGGGCAGGAACAAATTAAATTAAACACTCCTGAAGTTGGGCACAAAGCCGTAGTCCCAGGTTCCAGTAAGAACTGCCCCGGTTTAATGACCCATAACGGGGCTGCTGTAGATGGATGTGTAAGTGGTCCCAGCACTGCAGAGGCAGAAAAGACTTCAGACCAAAACCTGCCACATGGAGAGAGTGGTGAGCTCCTGCAACGTTCAGCACAAACTTGTTTAACCTCTGCTGCTCAGCCGCTAACACTTCAGCATTAATCTTAAAATGGATGCTGCTTGATTGTGCTAATTCAGATTTTGCTTAAAAACATTTATGCAGTCTTTTCTCCAATTAACCCCTAAGATTTTGCTCTGAATTCTTTGAACACACTGTATCACTCCTCTTCAAATGATTTTGATAACCCTGTTTCTTAATCGGAATCACTCCTAATCTAAAATTTCCTCTCATTTGACAACAGTTCCCTTTTGGTTCCCATCGTGCTTTCCGGTTTCCGGTGAAAGTTAAACAGTTCAACTGTAACTGGAAAAGTCACCAATGAAAATGCAGTCTTTCTGTCTAAATTGCCTGTGCTGCGGCCTGAAAGACGGAGATCCATACACTCAGAGCCCCGGGCACGAGCCCACAGCACAGGAGAGAGACAAGCAGATCTTTGAGCTGCAGTGGACAGCACACTCAGCACCCGCATGGCCCTGGGTCCTGTTCCCAAAACACAAAAGCTAAATCCATACTTTAACTGGAAATGAATCAGGATATGGCCAACCCTGGAGACATACCCCAGGAGGATATTTTACACACGTAATTTTAAGCCACTGTCTATTGTGTTTTTCCCTTAACTTGTCAAACACATTAAGTGGTGCATGCCTCCTGTGACTCCTTTTATTGATTTGGTACCTTGTACTCTCTCTTTATATTTTAATTCATAGTTACTGTAAAAGAGTTGTTGGAAACCAAGTACTTTTATTATATTGGTGACTTTTTGCTAGTGACCCCTGCCAGCACTCCTCTTTGTAAAAGGCAGTGGCCTTTCTCTTCTCCAGATCATGTGTACATTAACCATCCTTACCTTCTAGGGGTGGCCGTGTTTCCCTCTCAGGATCCTGTTCAGCCCAGAATGCCTCCTTGGATTTACAATGAGAGTTTGGTACCAGGTAAAGTAAAGCTTCTTTGCCCAGCATTCCCCTCTGGACATTTTACTTTAAATATTACAGAGGTATTTCTAAATATTTACTGTCATGGTTATAAAACATACAGAAGGAATTGTTACCTTTGGTTTTTTGTTTTTCTCTGTGGGAGTATAGAAAACTAAATATACCTCATGTTTAAGACTGCTTTATGGGCTGGGCACTTAGCAGGCAGAAGCAAGTGGCTCTCTGTGAGTTACAGTACAGCCAATGATACCCTGCCTCCAGAGAGAGAGAGAGAGAGAGAGAGAGAGAGAGAGAGAGAGAGACTGCTTTATTGAGAGTGGCAAGGTGGGTCATGGGACAAAGGCCAAGCAATTAGAGTTATTGTGTTTTAAATGATGATATGATCAGATACTTATTTCAAAGACTATTAATAACCTATCAAGAATCATAGTGTGGAGGCTGAAGTGATGGCTCAGTGGTTAAGAACACAGCTTCTCTTCCCAAAGGCCTGGGTTTTCGACCTAGCACCCACATAATGACTCACAACCACATTCTAGTTCCAGGGCACCGGACACCATCTTCTGGCCTCGGCAGGCACCAAGCACACACATAGTACACAGATTTACATGCAGGCAAAGCACATGAAAGTTTTTAAAATATCTCTTTAAAGACTCACACTAATATGTTTAAGACTTTCTCAATTGATACAGATTGTATTTTTAAATGACTTTTTTTTCTGATTGTCTTATGAAACTATATGAAGATTGGGTAGCATCATTTTCTACATGGAAAGTGGAGTTCGTTATTTCTTTGTGTCCTATTATTGCTGAGCTGAGGAAATGACTAAGGTGGATGCCAGTCAATGGTATGCTTAAGACATGGTCAGTAGACACAGAAGCACTGGCCCTCTCAGTAGCAGATGCTGTGGTTAGTAAGTCACAGCTGCTTGGCTTGCTGCTTAGCATCTTGCAAGCTGGAGGTGATGTCCACTAGCTTATCAGTGCTCAAGGGTGGTACAGACAAAGTTATCCTCCACTTGAGTAAATCAACCTTGATGCAAGATCTCTACAGGAAAATTTCTTTCTGGGAGAAATTGGTAATATCTGCTTTTTATTGTGATTGTCAACCATAAATCAAATGCTAGATATCCTCCCAAACTGTGGGGTTAACTCCATTTACCCATTTTGAAACTCATCCCTTTTCCTTTCTTCAAACCTACAAAAACTAGATCTTACTATATTTTAGTTCTGTCCATTTTTTGATAGTTTATCTTTCCCTTCATTCTTCTCCATACATATACATGCATGCATCCTTTCCCAGACAAGTCTGTGGAAGTCGGAAGACAACTTGTGGGAGTAGGCCCTCTCCTTCCACTGAACTCAGGTCATCAGGCTTGGCTGCAAGTACCTTTCCCCACTGAGTCAGATGCCAACCAAATTAAAGCAATTTGACTTCAGATTATTCTTTTATACCTACAATGGCAACAACAAAGTCAATCACCTACAATGTGTTTGCATTTGTCATCTGGTCTTTCTTTTAATAGATGCCTATAAGAAAATTTTAGAAACTACAATGACTCCAACTGGAATAGATACTGCTAAACTTTATCCCATTCTGATGTCATCTGGACTTCCCAGGGAAACTCTCGGACAGATATGGGCCTTAGCCAATCGGACTACACCTGGCAAACTTACTAAGGAAGAGCTTTACACTGTCCTCGCCATGGTAGCAGTGACACAGGTAGACTGCGTGTCTTATGTGTTGTCACCACAGATTGAAAGCGTGTGAACCGGCTTTTCACTGCCACCTTGTAGATCTCCTTGCACGTTAAAATTTAGGTCATTTGTGATAAAGTGTTTCAAAAATGTATAGTACATGTAATGCACATCCTAGCAAGTTACTCTTTTGTTTGAAAGTGAAAGTAATTGATGAAATCAGTTTCTGCCCTTGTTTAGAATTCCTTAAAGTATACCTAGCCTGGCCGGGCAGTGGTGGCATGCACCTTTAATCTCTGTGAGTTCGAGGCCAGCCAGAGCTACACGTTGAAACCTTATCTTGAAACACCCCTGGCCCCTGGGGGTGGGAGGAAAGTATACTTAGCCTGGTAACAACTTTTTGTATTGTTTGTATTGTAACTTAATTTAAGTTACTTGAATTTAGCAAATTAGCCAAACTTATCAGACAGAAAATGTCACAGCTGGTGTGCACTGGTCATGTCTAAGTATTAGCATTGGATTCTTAAGTGAGGATAGTTAGATGAAATAAATAGGTCCACATGTGCTGTGTGGAAAAAAAAAAGTCCTTGTATAATTACATTTGTGGAGGTATAGAACAGTAGTGGATCCTGCTGCATTGTCCTTTACTTTTCTCCTAGTATCAGATTCACGTATGTGATGATGAGTCAGACAAAGGGAGTGAAACTACAGGGAAGCTATGTATAGGTCTCTCTTGCACAGAATTTACCTATGGGCTGCAATCAGCTAAAATGTTTCCATTTCCTGATGTTCCTATAGAGGGGTGTTCCTGCCATGAGCCCTGATGCTTTGAACCAGTTCCCAGCGGCTCCCATTCCCACCTTAAGCGGCTTTCCTCTGGCTCTGCCTACCCCAGTGAGCCAGCCGACTGCGATGCCCTCTGTCCCTGCAGGCTCCATGCCCCTCAGCCTTGGACAGCCCATCATGGGCATTAATCTTGTTGGACCAGTGGGTGGAGCTGCAGCACCAACTTCCAGTGGCTTCATGCCAGCCTACCCCTCAAACCAGGTAACTGGAGAAGCTATGTGTGTGCTAGATCATTTCTAGAAGTGCATGTGGGCAGCTTTCCTTCCAGAGATTCAGTCTGCTGGATTATGTTGGGCACTTGATAGGAAAATAAGTGGTGTAGAGACAGAAGTGTGGGTCATTAATGAACTCTCCCCTAGGATGCTCAGGATCCTAAGTTTCACCCCAGCTCTGCAAGAAATAATCTTTAAGTATTACGATAATACAAAATTTAATTGTTTATTTTTATTTGTTTTTAATTATTCTTTAAACACACAAAATATTTGTTGAGAATTAAGGTATTTGCTACAGTGGAAAGCAGTTAAGGAAGACTCAACACCAACCTCTGCTCTTCTGCACATGGCACATGAATGTGTACAAGTGCACACACACACACACACACACACACACACACAGAGAGAGAGAGAGAGAGAGAGAGAGAGAGAGAGAGAGAGAGAGAGAGATTTAAGGCCACATGTGGTAGTATACACCTTTGATTTCAGCTCTCAGGAGGCAGAGGCAGTAATCTTTGAGTTTGAGGTCATCTGGCTTACATAGAAAGTTCCAGGCCAGCCAGGACTACATGGTGTCTTAGCTAGGGTTTCTATTGCTGCAGTGAAAACACCATGACTAAAAAGTAAGTTGGGGAAAAGAGAGTTTATTTGGCTCACATTTCTATATTGCTGTTCATTATTGAAGGAAGTCAGAGCTGGAACTCAAACAGGGAAGTGTCCTGGAGGCAGGAGCTGATGCAGAGGCCATGGAGGAGAGCTGCTTATTGGCTTGCTCAGCCTGCTTTCTTATAGAACTCAACACCACCAGCTCAGGGATGGCCCCACCTACTATGGGCTGGGCCTTCCCCCATCAATCACTAATTGAGAATGCCTTACAGCTGGATCTCATGGAGGCATTTCCTCAATGGAGGCTCCTTCTTCTTTTATGACTCTAGCTTGTGCCAAATTGACACACAAAACCAGCCATGGTGAGATCCTGTCTCAAAAACAACAACAACAAAAAATTTAATTCCACTTCTTAAATTAGCACACCAATATTTTTAATGTGCAGGTATTTAAAGTCAGTCAACATGTAAGGAAAGTGCCTAATCCTGCAGGTCTGTTGGCACAACTGTTTGAAAACACTCCCATGTCTTCAGATAGTGACTGAGGTTAGCACAGATGGACATGATGTCAGCAGTAACCCTTGTTGTTAGATAAAACACACTGCTCATCATGAAGAAAATGTTCAATGGATTTCAGTTTCTCCATGCAGTGGAATGTAATCACTAAAATTAACAAAACAGATCTGCATTTATGGCATGGAGAGATGACCCTGTTGTATAATTACATTTTTAAGTACTGAACAGTGTAGTGTGAGCTTGTTCCATAAAGCAAATGGACTGGGAACAATCTGCTGCTGCTCTGGATGTTAGCCTAGGAGCCAGTGTTTGCTTTATGCATGTGTATGACTGGGTATGAGGGGCTCATGTCCTGTCTGTTCACAAACATTGCTGTCAGCAACTGACAAATGGTATCCAGCTACTTTGAAAACATCCAGAGGTTAGCTTTTTAGGCCAGTCTCTTTTGCATTTATACCAGAGAATACTTTAAAATACGAAACAGAAATCTTGCCTTAAGCACTTTCATTGTTCTATCTCAATTATGTTCTTGCCTGGAGCGATGTATGCTCAGTGGTAGAGCGCTTGCCTAATGTGCACAAGACTCTGTGTTCACCTCCAGCACGGTGCATGTGCATACACTCACACCATTATGAAATTAGGCAGTTGTAACTGAATGGAGCAATTAAGTGATAGTCTCTGAGATTGCTGCTTGGAGAGCAGTTATTTGCTTTGGCAGTCTTGTGTTCCCTAGGTAAATATCCTTTCTGTACTGGCTAGTTTTATGTCATTTTGACACAAACTAGAGCTATCTGAAAGGCCCCAATGGAGTAAATGCCCCCATAAGATCTGGTTATAGGACATTAGTGATTGATGGGGGAGTACCCAGCCCATTGTGGGTGGTGCCATCCCTGGGCTGGTGGTCCCGGGTTCTATAAGAAAGCAGGCTGAGCAAGCCATGAAGATCAAGCCAGTAAGCAGTACTCCTCCATGGCCTCTGTATCAGCTCCTGCCTCCAGGTCCCTGCCCTGTCTGAGTTCCTGTCCTGACACTTCCTTCAATGATGACCAGTGATGTGGAAGTGTAAATAAAATAAACCCTCTCCTCCCTAAGCTGTTTTTCTCATGGTGTTTCATCACAGCAATAGTAACCTGACTCTAAGACACTTTCTAAATCTAGGTGGGAAAAACAGAAGAAGATGACTTCCAGGATTTTCAAGATGCTTCCAAGTCAGGATCCCTAGATGATTCTTTCACTGACTTCCAAGAGGTGCCCGCTTCCTCAAAAACGAGTAACTCTCAGCATGGAAACAGGTAGAAATAAACTGAATATATTTAACATTGCATTTTATCATTAGGGGAAGGGCATCCATGGTATAATACGAAGCCTGGAAACAAGTGTCCTGTCCAAAGAGCACTTACACACCTATTCCTCTCCTGTCCCTAGGCTAACTTCTGCCTTCATACTGTTATTCTCAGCTGCTGTGCTCTGTGTCCACTTGAACTTTGGTGTAACAAGTCTTTCTCTGACCCACCAGTCAGCTCCCAAATCATGACATGGAGACTTCTTATTAATTATGAAAGCTTAGCTGATAGCTTAGCCTTGTTTCTAACCAGTTCTTATAACTTAAACTAACCCATATCTTTTAATCTACGTTCTTTTATGTGGCTTGGTGACCTTTACTTTGTAATGCCCACGCTGCTTAACTCCACCCTTCTTCCCAGTGTCCTCTATGCCTGGAAATCCTGCCTAGCTATTGGCTGTTCAGCTTTTTTTATTACACCAATCACAGTGACATATCTTCACACAGTGTAAAGAAATATTCTATAACACTTTGGCTCCTCCCTGTCCTTCCAGTGTATACTTGCTTGTCATCTTTGTCTTTAAGCCTGATTTGTGGGGCAGAGTCAGGTGGATCTTTGTGAGTTCAAGGCCAGCCTCGTCTACTTAGTGAGTTTCAGGAGAACCAGAGCTACATAGAGAAAACCTGTCTAAAAAGAGGAAGGGGAGGGAAGAAGGGAAGGAAGAGAGGGAGGGAAGAATGGGAGGGAGGGAGGGAGGGAGGGAGAGAGGAAGGGAGGGAGGAAGAAAGAAAACAACAAAAAAAACCTGACTTGTGACAGCTGAGTGCTTGTGCCACAAGGCTTTGAATTCTTTCATTGGATCCATTCTTCAGCTGTTGAAAAAAGTTTGAAGCAGGAACATGTAATTTTATATTTTTTACTAGTATGCTATACCCCTGATTTTCCATGAAAATCATAATTCATGACTCTGGTCTTTAATAATTCATTTGTCATTTTTTTCCATCAATAGCTTTTGATCTCCAGATTTCTGTCTGTTTGCATACAGACACACAAACATTTCTCTTAGGTTTTTCTCTAGAGCAGTGGCTCTCCATTTCCCAATGCTGTGACCCTTTAATACAGTTCCTCATGTTGTGGTCACCTCCAACCGTAAAATTATGCTCATTACTACTTCATAACTGTAATTTTACTACTGCTATGGATTGTAATGTAAATATCTATTTTCCAATGGTCTTAAGTAACCCCTGTGAAAGGGTTGCTAGCTCCCACCACAGGGGCCGTGACCCACAGGTTGAGAACCATTGCTCTAGAGCTGGTCACTTGTTCAGTCAGCACTTGTCCTTTCTTCCCATATTTTCTCTCTGTTTAGGTAACTCTTCCGGAGATTGGGATACCAGGCAGAGTACACAGAAGGGATGGTTTCTGTCATACAGAACACATCTGTATTTCTTTTATGTTCCTGTTTGTATAGTTGGTACCATTTTAACCAGACAGCCCTCCCTGCGTAACACTGTAACTAAAGATAGGCATAATAGAGGATTCTTAGATCAGAAACAGAAATTATTCTTCTGAGTATAAGATTATATCATACGCCAGTCCATGGTGGTGCATGCCTTTAATCCCAGCACTTGGGAGGCAGAGACAGGTGGATCTCTGTGAGTTCGAGTCTAGCCTGGTCTACAGAGTGAGATCTAGGACAGCCAGGGCTGTTACACAGAGAAACCCTGTCTCAGGGGAAAATATATAGAAACTGGGCAGTGGTGGTGCATGCATTTAATTCCAGCACTCAGGAAGCAGAGCAGGTGGATTTCCGTGAGTTTCAGGACAGCCTGGTCTACACAGAGAAACCATACCTAAAAAAAAAAAAAAAAAAAAAAAAAAAAAAAAAAAGAATGTGTCATACACAGTCGTAAATGGTGGCTCACACTTGTAATCCCAACACTTAAGAAGGTGAGGAGGAGATGTACCATGAGTAAAAAGCCAGTCTAGGCTACAGTGTGAGTCCCTGTCTCCAAAAACAACAGAAACATATGCCAAACATACGAAAGCAACATGTAGTATCTAGTATTGTAATCCAGCATGTGCATCACACATCTCCTAGACAAAGCATTGTATCACATGTCTACCCAGATCTCTTCCTTCAAATGAACTTTACACATACAATCTGGGCATTACTATCTGAATGACTCAGGCAAGATATCGCAGATTTACTGCATACAATTAAGTTAATTTTCTACTGAGAGGCAAATACATGTTACAGCGCCATTACTAATCTTCCTTGGTCCATGATATCACCACACCCAGACACCAGTGTGTGTCCTCTCTGTCGTTGGCTTTGCCTGGTGTGGCAAAACCATCCATTTTCACACAGTGCACACTCCAGCCTGCCAGAGAGGCTTGCTTCTCACTATTCCTTTTCAGCTCCCTGGCATTTGTACTTTCTCTGACCCTCAACCTGCAAAACCTTACCTCCTTGGTCTCTCTAGAGTTAATTCAGAAGTTATTTCAAGTCAGGTGGTAATGATGCATGCCTTTAGTTCCAGCACTCAGGAGGCAGAGGCAGGTGGATCTCTGAGTTCAAAGCCAGTCTGGTATTCAGAGGCTACATAGAAAAACCTGTCTTAAAAAATTTTTCAAAAGAACATCTTCTAACTCCCACAGCAGCCCATGCCTCTGAGATGAGTTAGCATCCCTCCTTTTCTACTAATTGTACCCTAATTGTAAGGCCTATATTACTCATGATTCACCCGAGTAGTGCTTAGCTGTATATAATTGTTCGATTATTATGTTATTGTATGTGAACTATAAACCAAGTCCATCAAGTGGGCAGCTCATTCCCATGGGGAAAGATGGTTTAGTATATTAAATAAAAATTTGTGGGCAGAAGTTTCAAAATGATAGCCAGACCTGAGATATGTGGACTTTTGACAGGTTTTTATTTTTTATTTTGGGGGTTTTCTTTGTTTATCAGTTGCTTGGTTGGTTGTTGCTGTTTTTCTTATTTGTTTTTTTTTTTTAAGTGTGTGTGTGTGTGTTTTTCTCTCTTTCTTCCTCTGTGTATGTGTTTCTCTCTCTCCCTCTCTCTCTTACTCTCTCTCTCTCTCTCTCTCTCTCTCTCTCTCTCTCTCTCTCTCTCTGTGTGTGTGTGTGTGTGTGTGTGTGTGTGATGTATTCAGGTGCCCAAGGAGGCCAGAAGAGGGCATTAGATCTGCTGGCACTGAATTAAAGGCTGTTGTGTGCTGTCTGACATCAGAGCTAGGAACTGAATTTGGGTGCTCTGGAAAAGCAGGAAATGTTCTTAACAATTGAGTGATCTGATTGTTTTGTTTGTTTTGCTTTATTTTTTATTTTATTTTATTTTTGAGAAAGGGTTTTTGCTATATAGTCCTGGTTGGTCTGGAACTTGCTGGGTAAACAAGGCCAGCCTCGAACTCATAACTCTTCTCCTGCCTTTACCTCCTTACATGCTAAGGACCACCATGCCCGGCTGCTATTGGCATTGTTTGCTACATTGTCTTCATGTCATTTACCTTCATATACAGCTGCACATGTGCCTTTTACAGCTTTCATTTCACACCTCCATGTTTTTCTTTTGAGGAAGGCAAGGGGAGGTTGGGACAGGGTTTCTCTGTGTAACGGCCCTGGCTGTCTTGGAACTTGCTCTTGTAGATCAGGCTGGCCTCCATCATACAGAGATCCGACTGCCTCTGCCTCCCAAGTGCTGGGATTAAAGGTGTGCACCATCACCACCCAGTGCCATGGTTAAATGAATGTTTTTCTCTTGTCTAAAAGTCTGCACTTGTTCTCATATATTCATTCAGCATGTGTTCACTTAGTAGCTACTTTGTAACAGATGCTGGTATAAAACACAAGAAATACACCAAAGTTCCCTGTTGCTACTGCATGGAAGTTTGGTTTCATATGGGTGCCTATCCTTTAAGGCTCTCATGGCCCAGTCTGAATTGCATGTCTGTTGAATCCTCAGATTCAGACAGCTGAAGTTAGAAACTATTCAGAAGAAAATTGTGTATCTACTGAAATGCACAAAGTCTGGTATCTTATCTCTAGACAGTACTGCACACTGGCTATGTGCACAGCCTTTACAATGTTAGGTACTGTAGCTAGGAAACTGATTTCAGGTGTTCAGAGGGTGCGGAGGGATTACATGCAAATACTACACTGATCATACTGGAGACATCTATATGTGAATTCTCTAGAATATGGTAATTCATATTCCATATTGTAAATTTATCTTAAAAGCAGCCTGTTGAGTCATAATATGGATAACTAAACCTAGAGAATTCACCTTGGTCAGTGTCTGTAAGCAGAAAATGTACATTATTTATCAGAAAAGATGACAGAGCAAGGGTTTAGAGGTAGTTTGGGTGGAATGTGTTATGTCAGAGAAGGAAAGACAGACAAGGGAACAAATGACTCCAAAGAGGCCTGTGGAGGGGAACTCTCTAGCCCAAGAAACCAGAGAGCCTGCCACTGCCTACCAGCTGAGCAGTTATGAGCCAGAAAGGGAGAGGCAGAAGGGGACTGAATTTCCCGTTTTGGCAATTGTTGTTAGGGATAGCTAGGTGCTTGGTGTGTGAGAGATGGTTAGGCAACCCATAACCATCTCTGTGGCCACCACTACAGGAGAGTTGAAAGGGCAGAGAGGGCAAGAATCTAGAAAAATATGTTGCTTTAGTTCTGAGAACCATATTACTTCAGTTCCTGAAACTGCTGTGTTTAGCCAGAATGGAGAAGCTTTACCCAGTAGAGCAGAGAGGCTGTCAAAAAGCAATGTTAGTGGTAAGAACACAGCAGTTAAGGGAAACCCTGTTGTGGGAGGGCTTGAAGAAGGGCTTTTGCTGCCCAGAGAACCACAACTGTGTTCCGGACTCAGTTCTGATGTCAAAAGAGAGGATTCCCCAGGCATGAAAACAGCAACATACCCAGGTGGGGTGATGGGGAGCCAGTGGCACAGATGGGCTCTGAGACAGAAAATTGTTACGGAGTTGAAGCCCCAGGACCTTAGGTCTGGTTTGTTTGTTTCATTTTGCTGAGAACTAAGCCTTTCTTTGTTCTTGTTTTCTGTGGGTTGTTTGTTGCAACAGGGTCTCTATATTACATAGTCCTGGCTGTCCTGACACTCACTAAATAGACGAGACTGGCCTCAAACTCACAGAGATCTGCCTGCCTCTGCCTCTCAAGTGCCCCACTATACTCTAAGCATTTCTTTATACATTTTTACATTTAGCAGAGCGAGCAAATGTCTGTGTAAGAAATCTCAAAAAGCAGTCTTTTCTATCACATACTAGAAAACATGTGCTTGGGAATTCAACTCTTTCTACCCCCTTGTAAAACTCTGATGCAAATGTTTAAAATCCACCCCACCCCACCCCCATCTAGTACATTTGTTTATGCAAAGGTTCACTGCTCTAGTCCAGAAATCTGAGAGCCTGGAGCAGTGGCCCTTTTCCGCTCCCTTCATTTCCTTTCTAGTTTTCTGGTACTAATTCTTTACAGACTAAGCCAATTAAATTAAGACTGAGGTCAGACCCCAACCATTGAGGAAAAGATGCAGTTACCACCTAAGTTAGAACTAAAAACCAAATGGCACTTCTGGTCTGTGTGTTTGCTCTTCAAGATCAAGAGTAACTTTACCTTGTCTAGACACTTGGGCTGGAATGGTGGTCTCTTATTCCTAACATCTGTCACAGCCATATGGAAGTAGATTATCTGGGGAGAAAACAAATGTGTTGCTTGATGACCAGGTTCTCAGTCTTGCCTTTCAATGTACTGCAGATTCTTACATTTTAAAACAATGTGACCCTCTCACTTGAGGACTTCCCTTAAAGAACAGAAATGACTGTTTTCATGTATAAAACAGATAATAACTGCTATATATAACTGGCATAAACACTCTGATGGTGATTACAGCCTTCTTTTAAAAAATAATAGCTCCAAAGAAGGGACTGGAATGAAACACTGATTTGTGGTGTGCATATAATTAGTGTGTGTCAACTTTCTGGAAGGGAACTGAATTCTGTTGATTTCCATCAGCGCTGTTTCATTACCCTGCAGAGTCTCTTTTTATCCAGTCCTGTGAATATAATGTTAAAATTAATTACATTCAATTAAATGTCACATTTAGTAGAAAGATTTTCCACTGAGCTTTAAAAAAAAAAAAAAAACCATAGCTAAAATTGGAGGGTTCTGAAAAGCAGGCAAGCCATCCAGCTTCCTGGGCTTTTTGTCCTTAAACACCAATTACCTGTATTGCTATGCACATTCTGGTCAATGAGCTACAGTTTAATTATTTGTGGAATTGTAAAAGCATCCACCTACATGTATAGATGATAAGCTATTACATTTGTCAAGATCAGATAGCAGCAGCTGTGTGGCAGGGATGTGAAATTTTAATATTCAATGCCTGCCAGTCTTGCAACATGGTAGAGCCTATTACCATGTATGCAGGACAGCCTGGTTTTCGCCTTGGTTGTGGACCACTGATAAGAAGATTTAAATGACTGTGGAAAGGCTTTTGCTCCAGGGCAGAGACCTCAATAGAAATCCATTTCTATATCTTGTGCTGTGGTATTGACTGATACTAGCTGGTGGTGAAATGCAGCCATTCATATATGTAAAGGTTGTTCTTCCAGGGAACTGCCTGGGTCTGATAAGAGAAAAGAAGCAAGGCTTCTATAGTGTGCTTAAGCTTTCCTTTCCAAGAATCACCCACACAGATGCTACTTGTTACACTGTTTTTCCATCCAGGAAAAAAATATGTCCACAGATAAAACCATCTTTGTCTAATTTTGAAGTGATTGATGTTTTGCTACAAAGATAGCTCTCTGGGACCACAAGTATGATCCTTGTAAAAATGTGCATTCTCTTACCTCTGAGGTTGCTTATCAGATGTCTGTACTTCCACACAATGATCAAAAGCAGAATTTACATCTTGGCTTGAACACATTTTACAAATAGACTTTTACAGCCTGAACCTATTTTAGGGAAGTCTTAGGTTGCAATTTGTCTTTAAATATTAAATATACATGTTTGGTGGAATTCACTGTTAAATTATTGTGGACTGTAAATTAAAATGGCAGGAGGTTGACATTCTTTAATGATCTATTTCCAGGGCCTTTATGGTTGAAACAAATGCTTAGATACCATCAGTGTAGAGGTCACCCTTACCCAGTCAAAACATTATTATTTGAGTGTTAATGTTTATCTTCAAGAAAAGGGACATTGTTTTTAATCATTCATGGAGTTTCTAACTTTTAAAGCAGAGAGCCATAGGGCTGGGGACATAGGCCTACAAGCCCCAGGTTCGATCCCCATCACACTACTGTAGTCCCAGCATTCAGGAGGTAGGGTCAGGAACTTGATATCTTCCTCAACTGCATGAAGGATACATGAGACAGTCTCTCCCCTTTTGAAAAACTTACATTCTTTAGGGTTTGTGAAGTGGCAGGTGGTCACCTGTGTGCCACAGCATGCATGTGGAGGCCAAAGGACTACTTTTGGGGTTCAGTTCACTCCACCATGTAGATCCTGGCATGGGACCTTTATCCACTGATCTATCACCCGCTTTTGTTTGTTTTTTTAATGGTAGACAGGGCTAGAGAGATGACTCTGTGGTTAGAGTTAAGAGTGCTTGCTGCTCTCCCATAGTGAGAGAGTTGGGAAAACACTCCCTTTCTCATGGGAAAGGCAGCAGAGGTGGACAGGCCTGCTGGGGGCAAACAATGGAGAAGAAAACAGACGGGGCTGGGTCTTACAGAATGCCTAACCTGAGTCCCCACTCCTGGGATGTTCAGCTCTGCTTCCCCTCCTGTCTCCACAGATGTCAGCCTGCTTCAGTAAAGCATTTTGGTGTTCGTTGTTTTCCTTAGCTCCCTCTGTGTTTCTGTCTGTGCGCTTTCCTGGGCAGTCTGTCTGCCCAACAGAATGAATATAGCTAACACTAGGATGCGTTCCATTTCCAGCACCCATGTCAGCTTGAACTACAGAGTGAGGCTACACACAGAGAAGCCCTGTACTAAGAGAAAGGAAGGGCAGAGAACCACGACCTCTAGCTGTATCCTCCATCCTGTGTGGTGATGAGGGAGGACTCTTGGGTCTGATCAATAACATACATTTCCTCCTTCTTTGTAGTGCTCCATCACTGCTCATACCACTTCCTGGAACTAAAGCTTCCACAGATAAATACTCAGTGTTTAAAGGAATTTCTGCTGACAAGCCCTCTGAAAACCCTGCTTCATTTGGAGGTAAAGGCAGTTTGTCAGTTGATAAATCTGTGGCCGTAACTTTTAATTAAGTTGTATAAATCTTTTACACAGCAGGTTTTTATTGACTGTATCAGGCACCGTTCCACATGTTAAATATGTTTGCTCGGCCCAATCTGCTGTGCTTCTCTGGCTGATGGCTGGGTTCCTCACTGTAATGAGTTTCTGTCTCTCTGTTGTAGAGTCTGGTGACAAATACAGTGCATTCAGGGAACTTGAGCAAACAGCAGAGAGTAAACCATTAGGTAAGTTTGGAGTCCACTTCTCCTTTTATTTATTCTGCTGCATTGGGGTAAAAACCAGTGTCTTCTGTATGCTAGGCAAGTTTTTTTTTTTTTTTTTTTTTTACCACTGAGCTACATCCTCCAACACTTTAAGAATTTTTTTTGAGGGCCAGATGGTAGTGGCATATGCCTTTAATCTCGGTACTTGGGAAGAAGAGGCAGGCAGATCTCTGTGAGTTAGAGGCCAGCCTGATCTACTGAGTGAGTTCCAGGACAGCCAGGACTATTTCATAGAGAAATCCTGTCTTGAAAGGAAAAAAAAAAAAAAAAAAAAAAAAAGAATTTTTTTGTGGTTTTGTTTTAGTGACATCCACAAATATTCATTTATTATATATGTGTTTTAAAAGAAAAAAAAGATATCTTTAAAGAATGGCAAACCAGATGTTATGGCATACACCTGTAATTGTAGCATTTGTGGGGTAATGACAGGAGGATCACAAGTTCAGGGCAATCTAGGTTACATAGCTAATTCCAGGCCAGCCTGGGCTGCCCAGTCACAGCCTGTCAATCTCTAGATAGGCACCGCTGGCTGGGAACTCACAGAGATCCACTTGTCTCTGCTCTTCAAGTGCTGGGATTAAAGGTGTGTACCACCATGCCCAGTTTAAAAAAAAAAATTGACATACTATTTTGTGGCAGCATAATGATTGTTGTGATACATACTCAGACTGCAGAGTTTTAATTCAGAAGTCCTTAAGAGTTTTTGCAATGCCTGGTAAGTATTGTGATGGGCTGAATAGAGTACTACCTGTTGGGAGCCTTGAAATTACAATGAGGCAGTGTGTCTGGTTTTGGGGAGGTACTTTTAAAATTTCAGGTAAATGTCAAATCAGTACATTTTCTTTGAAAATGGTGCATTGTCTTTCACTGGCATTTTCCAGACAACTTAGATCCTGTGTCAGATAGAGCTGTGACTGCTCTATCCTGCTCACAATGCTCCTGTGGACTGTGCAGAAGGCAGCTACTAGTCTTAATCAAGACTTTTAAAATCAGTCCTGGCATGGTGCTTGGCATTATTATTGTTCTCTAGGTTTCTCATCCATCATTTGGAAAGAAAAACATTATAGAATAACATTATTCAAGACAGTCTGGAGCTGAGGAGATGGCTCAATGGATAAGGACATTTGCTGCCAAGCTTGACAACCTGAGCCCTGTATTAAAATGTTTTTCTCTGTCTCACCCGGTCCCACTGGACCAGTTTCTCTCCTGCCCGCTGGGTCCCCACATCCACTTATAAAATAACACTCTGAGACTTAATATCAGTTACAATTGTTTGGCCAATGGGTCAGACATTAAATTACAGTTACAATATTTAGTCTATTTGCATTTGGTAAAATTAAAAAAAAAATTATCTCTATCACCTAACCTATCTTTATGAATCTAAAGTTTTATATCTATCTTTTATCATAACTAAGGAAAACTTTAACTATCTGTCTCCAATTCCATTAAAGACCCCAGAAGGATGTAATATTGCCTAAGTAAACAGGAAGTGCATTGCAAGCAGTTTCCAAAATTCTACAAATGACAGAGACATCTAGCTGCCTGGACAGTCACCCAAAGTTCCTCTGCAATTTTGGGGCATTTTTATCCTATGGGCCTAGAGTGTCTGGCAGACTTTTTAATGAAGCAGGAAATTTGAAGATCTGTTCTGCCTTGTACTGGCAAAGTTTATCAGTTGCTTTCTTCTGTGTCCTATAAAATGTCTGGCAGTTTCCTCTGTGAATCAGGAACCCTGAAGGACCGTCCTGTCTTATCTTGGCAAGTTTAGTAGTCACTCTCCTGTGGATCCTGTATGTCCAGTTAATACAGTATACTGTCAAGCAGTCCAGGCAAGAGAAGTTTCTTGCCCAAATGGCTAGTCACACTGAAAGCCAACTCCATAACGACTTTCTTCGATGCCTACCATCCTCTCTGAAGTAATTGGTGCTAGGTCTTAAGTTCCTAAAACATTTTAAATGCCATATTCTGTAGGTCTTTGAAGAGTTAAAGATTATCTGTTCATCTGAACTATATCTCTGTATATCTAGAAAACCTCACATGACTGTAAGTTTGACTATTATAGATGACTATCTATTAATCTGTATTTCTTAATTATATATTATATTTTTAAATGAACAGCACAGACATAGCATCTTAAACAAGAGTAGGATATATACAGTATAACAAAATTGACTTTAAATTTGTATCAATAAACCAAAATCCATACCAATGTAAAATAGTCATTTCTATACCATATCCCCCACATTTTTTAGAAAGAGATCTACTGTGACCATTAACTATATATATTCAACCCCTCTTAAATGAAAATAAACCTTTACAAATAATATTTTGGGAATTTGGGCATAGTTCTCTAGACTAGGGGTGCTGTTAATCTTATGAGGATCCTGAGAAAATTTAGAATTATGGTTAAATTTTGGCTGTAGTAGTCTGTGAGGCTGCATCATCTCAGCTAGTTGTCTTGAAGTTGTTTCAGGTGGTCTTGTTCAATCAAACCATATTAGCCTGGAAGGAATCCGTAGCTTTTTATCTTCTGTGGAAACAAAAGCAGAACCTCTTTTCGAAAATAGCAAGTCCTTAGACTTAAATTTTGAAGTCAAGATATCTTTAAAATAGATACATTGGTTTAGCTTAGCAGCCCCCACAATGAAATGTTGATCTGTAGTTAACTCATTAATGATCAAAAAATTTGAAGAAAACACAATAATTTACATAATCCAGACTATGTGTATTTTTCATCTTTAAATGACTTGTTATAACTTTTTTATTACTCTATTTCTCCTTTAAGGACCTCAGCTTATTATCGTTAAATTATTTTTAACCTTGAGAGCTCCACATTGGACGCCACATGTAGTTGGAACTTTTTCCCCTGTCTCACCTGGTCTCATTGGACCGGTTGTTCTCTGGCCTGCTGGGTCCCTGCATGCTGCATATGCTTATGAAATAACTCTCTGAGGCTTAATCTCAATTACAATTGTTTGGCCAATGGCTCAGACATATTGCTGGATAGCTCTCTCTTATAAATTCATCTATTTCTATTAATCCATGTATTGCCACAGCCAGACCATTACCAGTAAGCTAGAGTCTTGTGGCAGTATTTTCTTGTGTTTTATCTAAGCCTTTAAGATGTGAAAGCTCTTTCTTTCTCCATACTTGTATTAGGCACTAGGCATTCAAATATGAACCTCAGAGGAATCCTGACTTCATTTTATCTTAGGCCAATTTTGAGGAGAGCCTGGTTCAGTGTCAGGAGTCTTTGTATGATATATAGTGTTAATGATCATGATATAAATGTTACTTTACATTTTTTTATTTCATGTATATAATTGTTTTTACTTGCATATATGTCTATGCACCACATGGAAACCTAGTGCCCACAGAGCCCCAGAAGAGGGCATTGGATTTCCAGGAACTGGAGTTACAGACAGTTATGAGCTGCCATATGAGTGCTGGGAACTGAACCCAGGTCCTCTGAAAAAATAGTCAACACACTTAACAGCTTAGGGTGCCATTTCTCCAGCCCTGTAAATGTTATTCTTAGTAGAGAAAATAGGAAAAGGTAGTGGTGCCCAAAATGTAAGCAGTGCCTTAGTTTTGCTTTCTCAACCTGAACCAAGGCCCAGTTAATGTCATTTTGATTTGCTTGTTTTCATTTCTCTCTTCTTCGCTCAGTTTAAAGCCTTCTGAGTTACTAACTTTGATCAATTATGTTGAATGTTTTAGTCTCCTAAACTTTTAAAAAAATTTCCTTGTCTGAGTCATTTGTGGTACAGATCTTTCATCCCAGCACTTGGAAAGTAGAGGCAGGAAGATGAGGAGTTCAAGTTTATCCTTGGATACATAGCAGATCTGAGCCAAAAGTTAGGGGCAATGGGGGTTTTAATGTCAAGCCTTAGAGCATCTGCAGGACCACAGTTCAGAGTGCAGTTTCTCATATTGCTGAGTCACAGTTTAATATATACTCACAGGCTAAGCCAGAAGTTCCATGTAAGTTCTGAAAATGTTCTACGTAAGGAAAGGACACTTCTTATTGGGGATTTAGCCAAAAAAACTCACTCAATCTTCTCAGAGACTAAAAAGTTATAAAAACCAAAGGAGGAGCTTGCAAGAATCCACAAGTGAACCAAAAACCTACCAATGAGATAGCAGATCCACTCCCAGCTAGCCTATTTGCTGAAATATGCTTTGTTTCTGAAGTTATAAACCCCCATTTTCATTTCCTTTTAACCCTTTCACCCATTTTACATTTCTGGTGGAAAATTTACAATTCATCATCAGTAAGTTTAGTTTGTTGTGTGATAAGTGTTTAAAAATCAAAACAAGTCAATTTCACAGATATCTCAAAAGCAATACATCAAAAGTTTATTTAGGGCATGATCTGAACATTATAGCTCACACCTCTAATTATTGCATTCATGAGACTGAGGCAGGACAATTGCCATGAGTTAAAAGTCAGCCTGGGCTACCGTGTGAGACTCTGCCTAAAAAAAACCAAAAAAAAACAAAATGACAAAAAAATTACTACTAATTACCTTTTCATTTATAGCAATAACACAAATGTCCTAGGTAATTTTCACATTAATATTTTCTGTCAATTTGTGAAATTGACCTCTGTATGTTGACTTTTAATGTTACGTCTTGAAAACAAAAAATTATAGGAAATTTGAAGGCTGCTACTTTTTCTCAAATTTCTCTAATACTAAAAAATCTTCAAATTATGATTAATATGTCTGTGTACTTGAGCAAGACCTCATCATATCTTGTCTAATAATTTGTGTTCTTTCATGTGTGCGTATGTGCATGTGTGTATGTGTGCCTATGTACTCAGCATGGAAACTAGTTTATGGTTGTATCATGCACGAGCTTTACCTTTGAGCACTTAGCTACAATGCTAGCCTCTAGTAATTCGGTTGTTTTGTTTTTGATGGCGGTTAAGTCATTGGTTGTTTGGTTACTTGGTTGGTATATTTGAGTCCTGGTCTTGTTATGTAGCCCTAGTTGGCCTCAACTGTGATCCTTCCCAAGTTCTGGGAAAGTGTGTGCCACTACACTCAGCTTCTAAATCTTTTGAAAATGATTAGTTTTCAGTGTTGTATATTCTGAAAATCAGAGGCAGGCCTTTTCTCAATACTTACTGATACTTTTGATTTTGTTTAAAACTATATAGCATGTCTCATCTTTTAAGGGCTGTGATTACCATGTGTGTGCCTCTCTGAAGCCTTCAGCTTCTCTTTCATTTCTAGCCAGAGCAAGAGAGAGTCTTGGGCAGTGCTTGCCTGTTCCCATATCACTGGCTTTAATGAAGAAACAAGTTATCTGATAGAATGTGGACTATGGTTACTGTCAAGCCAGGGACAAACCTACAAAATTATACTTCAAATCAATACGCCATGTTCTATATGATCTTCAACTCTGTGACTTTACCTCACTGCACTTTTTTTTTTTTTTTTTCTTTCAGGAGAGAGCTTTGCCGAGTTCAGATCCACAGGAACGGATGACGGCTTCACCGACTTCAAGACTGCCGATAGTGTGTCACCCCTAGAGCCACCAACAAAAGACACTTTTCCAGCAGCCTTTCCCTCTGGAGCTGCACAACAGAAACAGACACAAGTGAAAGCCCCTCTGAACTTAGCAGACCTAGACATGTTCTCCTCAGTGAATTGCAGTGGTGAGAAACCAGGACCCTTTTCAGCTGCATTTAGCACGTCAAAGTCAGTCCCCACGAAGCCCCCACCAGCCAGCTCTGCAGCAGCCTCGGCAGCACAGGCTTCCACTAAAACTTCTAGTTTGGTAGATGATTTTGGAGAGTTCAACCTCTTTGGGGAATACTCAAATCCTGCCTCTGTTGGGGAGCAGGACGACTTTGCAGATTTCATGGCTTTCGGCAACAGCTCTATTTCATCTGAGCCAAAAGCAGATGACAAATATGATGTCCTCAGAGAGGAAGTGAGTCCCAGCCCCTTGGGCAGTAGCACAGTGGAGAGTTCACAGAACCCACCTGCTGCATCTTCCAAGTATGATGTCTTCAAACAGCTGTCCCTGGAGGGAGCTGGACTGGCCATCGAGGAGTTCAAAGAGAACACTCCTTCCGCAAAGAGTGACGATGACTTCGCTGACTTCCACTCGAGTAAATTTTCATCCACAAGCTCCGACAAATCACTGGGAGAGAAAGCAGTGGCTTTCAGACACGCCAAGGAAGATTCTGCCTCGGTGAAGTCTTTAGACCTCCCCTCCATCGGTGGCAGCAGCATTGGCAAGGAGGACTCTGAAGATGCGCTTTCTGTTCAGTTTGACATGAAACTGGCTGATGTGGGAGGAGATCTTAAGCATGTCATGTCTGATAGCTCTTTGGATTTACCAACAGTTAGTGGCCAGCATCCTCCTGCCGCAGGTGAGGAATTGGTGCGATTGCTGTGGTGATGGTGATGTAGATTTCAAAGATGATTTTGTGGGTTCTGTTGACTGACAGACTGAGGCTCCGGCCATTACCAGGAGGATATCTATCTAGTAATTAATTAGCCTCCTGTCCTCTGTCTGCTTGAAGCAGTGTTAGACATGATGTTATGGAAACCTTAAGCTATGGGTACTCTGGCTGCTCCGAAGCTTAGATTGGAGAACCAAAATATTTTTATTTTTGAAACCCGATACTCACTTGGCATCAGAGGCCCATACAAAATCCGCTGCTCAGTGAACCCCACATAGCCAGGAATTTTATAAAAACTTTCACAGTGGCCACAGTGTTTCTTCATCCCTGGGAGCAGGACCAGTGCTCCCGCTCGCCTTTTGTCTTCTCTTGAGTATATTTAGAGTTGCTAAGACAGTATTTATTTGTTTGGTTTACAGAAACTGACTTCCTACATCAAGAGAGTGAGAAACTCTCCCTACTTGGGATGCAGTTTGCCAGCTCCCTTGAGCAGAGGGAAATAGGTCACTTAAGGATGCTGGCATGCCAGGACCTGGAGGGCAGGGAGCAGGCCTGTTTTCAGTGTTACTGTTACAGTGTTACTGTTACAGTGTTACTTCGAGGATTAAGTTGTAATAACCCTGTAGATGCTAGGGTAGGATAACTACTAACTTCTGATCAGATGTGTGAAACCTTTCACTAGGGAGCCCTCTTTAAACCCTGTGTGGATTTTCGTGTAGCAGTTTATTCTCTGGTCCAACTCCCTGTCACAAGAACTAGATTCCCAAGTGTCCTAGTTTTTATTTTTGTTTTGTTTTTTAATATGTATATAGAAAGATAAACCTATTTTGTGGCCTTTAATAATGAGAACTCTCTCGGCATTACTGTATTATTCTAGAAAATGTAGTGTGCACATGCAGGGTTTGTTTCTTTACCTGAGAGGGACAGGTAAGACACTTCCAAGTTTACAGGCTCAGCAGACATTGTGAAGTGCTGTAGAGTCCACAGATTTCAAACTGGCCAATGGTGTCTGTCCTTTGCTACTGAAATGGGTTTCTTATGCTGAGTTTTGAATGGGAAGCAAAGTTAGCAACAATACACGTGCTTCGTCTGCTGCTGGCCAAGGGGGTTCCCTAGGTGCAGCAGGCTGTTTGAGCTCCTCTGCCTTTTGCTATTATTTTGTCATATTTTTTTTTCTATTTTTCCCTTTGTTGCTGTTTGTTTGATTGGTGGTTTTATTCTTTTTTTTTTTTTTCTTTTTTGTATGAGCTGTGTGAGCCACAATACTTGGCCACAAAGGCCACTGTTTTTTTTTAAACAACAGCATTTGATTTTTATTTAAAAAAAAAAATTCACAACATGTATACTAGCCTTTTGAACTCTGAAGTTAATAATTAGAGGCTATTTTTCTGAAAATGAATCTATATTCTTTCACAAATACCAAACCACAAATCTTTGTGAAATGAGTTAATCGAGGTTTGGGATGTCTTTTTCCTGCCCTTTATTCAGGAAGGGGAGGTTGGCCTTTGACTGAGCTCATTCCAATGGACCTGTTAAATAATCTGTGCCCGTGCTCTCTCTGTATGTTTGGAACATTCCCAGAATGGAATCTGTCATGTTCAAGCCAGCTCTCTTCAGAGGGAGGAGACCGGACAAGCAGATTGTTTCCTTCTGTTGCTCTGTAACCCTCTGGTGGGAAAGGAGCAGTAACCCTTCAGAGCGGTTGTTAAGAGGGTTGATAACCAAGGAGTTATTCCTATATGTCGCTGAGCAAGATTGCTGCGTAAATAAATATAATAGAGAGGGTGAGTGGTAGGCATTGCTTCAATGCACTGTGACTTTATTTTACCCTTCCACTCACCATGGAATCTCTTGCTCTCTTCATCTGAGAGTTAAAAGGATATCCTGGAGAAATAAGAAGTGGGGCTGATGGAGCAAAAATAACTTGGATGATTTCTGTCTATGGACTGTGGTCCTGTGTGGAAGCCCTAACCTAACTCTGAAGGGGATACTGTCTCTAACTCGTGCTGTTAACTCTTGTATGGAAGGTAGATAATACTAATAATATTGCCTGGTTTCTCTCTGCACATCGTTACATTTACCCTTTAGCCCTCCCTTGCTGCATATAATCTCAATGAGTCTGCTTCCCTGCCCTCCTAAATTTACTCTCTCTGGCACAGCAGTGTCTTGGTGTTCAGTCCTTAAGATCCTTTGTTTCTCTGGCAGCAAGAGCTTACTTTGATGTGTGACTTTCTCAAGGGGTCAGCAAGACCTCTGTGGCTGCCTACCTGTGAAGTAGCTCTTTTTGATGTGGAAAATCTTTGTATTTTAATCAGCACCTTATTTTTGGGGGGAGCTGCTTTTCTGATGTCCCTTTTCAACATAGACACTTGTGTGTGAATGTGCCCTTTGGAACTTGCTTTATTCTCTTTCTCTGCAAACACTGGCCTGCATGCTTACTCTGATGGCTCCTTCCCAGCTCTTCTGTACCATTCTCTCTTGCGATCTGTAAGTCCTGTGTTAATAAACGATTCTTTGGCATATTTTGAAAGTGTGGGGATGTGTGTAATTTATGTTTTTCAGAATTAGACCAAAGATATACCTGGCTGGTATAAAATTGAAGTCATGTCCCTTGAGACTGGGTTTTCATTTTTCCTCCTAAGAAAGCAGGGGTATGGTTTAGCCCTTGCCCCTTGTAAGCCCTTGACAGGAATCCTTAACATGGCGTCGAACTGATGCGTAGCTGTAGGCTCTTGAACTCAGTTAGTAGCATGCTTGCCAGCATCTGCAAAGGACTTATTTAATCCTCAGCACCAAATAAGTCAATATATATAGAAATATATTAAGCACAGTCCTTAGCAATGTAAAACTAAAGCTCAGGTAGATATGAGACACACACCACTGATTTTCACACTTGTGAGACTAAGATAGGATTCTGAGTTCAAGGCCAGCCTGAGTATACCACTGTGTCTTACTAGACAATGTCAAAAAAAAAAAAAAAAAAGAAAGAAAGAAAGAAAGAAAGAAAGAAAGAAAGAAAGAGTGGAAGGAGATAATGTGCACATTCTGACCTGGACACTCACACAATGCACACTTGTGCTCACACATAGACACACTATACACACAATAGTAATAAATGTTAAAAACTAAAATAAGCCACAAAACAAAAGAACTAAGCTTTAAACTATTTTCTTTTTCCAGATAACAGTTTCTGGCCTGACTCAATGGTAGTGTTTACAAAGCACTGGATTTGATCACAACATTGCTGTAAATCAATTAATAAATTAATAAAATTAATAAATTAATTAAAACCTCAAAGACCAGTAAAAGTCAGCAATGAGTAGCCAGACTTGGAGACTATTTGCTCCTTTTTAGGGTAACAGTGAGGGACCTTGGCAATCGAATTCTTTTTCAAGTCTGAAACCCAAGCTGCCTAAAGGCTTTAGGGGAAAGAATCTTTACAATATTTTCACTTTTTACACATGATTTGAAGGTTTTAAGTTTTTGTTCATTTTTAGAGTTTGTGGAAGAAAGGATATTAAACTCCCGAAAATGGGAATTTTCAGTAGGATTCTAAAGATCACTATCATATGCCACCAGAGAAAGAAAAAGGTTGTTGTCGGGGTTGAAATACACTTGAAGAAAAGCCAGACCTTCCTTTCCAGGATGTATAATGTGTTGAAAGTTGAGGTCACTGTGAAAACCTTGTACACGATGCTCTGCATTTTAGCTATGTGTGCTGCTAATAAACATGGGAGAAAAGCCTCCAGCTAGTGATGCCAGCAGCTGCACTCTCGACCTTATGGAGCTGTGGCTTTCCTTTGTCCATACAATATCTAAAGCCAGAGCAGTCTCCTGGGATTGCTTTAACTCCCCTGTGAGCGGAAGTGACTGTCCCTGTGTGTGACTGCCATTCATTGAGCAGCTCATTATGTCTAGGTAGCATATTATTTTTAGGGAGGTAGTTTTAATAGTACAACACAACATCCTTTGTGTGTGTGTGTGTGTGTGTGTGTGTGAGAGAGAGAGAGAGAGAGAGAGAGAGAGAGAGAGAGAGAGAGAGAGAGAGAGAGAGAGAACTTGGATTCTGTGCTATAGGTTCAAACGTGTTTATCCTGATGCCAGGTAAGATACGGTTGGTTAGTGCTTATTCCTGTCAGTGTGTGAGACATCCCACAAATGTGCTGGTGCTCTGCAGTCACTGTATTGTCCCTGTCTGTTAGGATCCATGCTGACTACCAGAGGGGATGGGTGAGAACAGAGACTGTCATACAAGCTGTCTGTGCTAGCTTCTAAAATAATCGAATGAATTGGACTGTTATTTGTTGCTGTTGTTTGAGACACTTTATAAATCAGGCTGATCTTGAAATCAAGAGATCCACATGCCCCTACCTCCTGTGTGCTGGGACCAAAGGTGTGCACCGCCACTATCTGGTGATGATTTTTATGTATACAGCTGCCTAGGCTGATCTTGAACTCCTCAGTTTAAGCTCCCCCTCCCTCAGCTTCCAGAGTAGCTAGAACTACAGGTACATGCCATCATGCCCAGTTATTTTTACTTATGCATATTTTATTTGTTGCATTCTAAACAAGTGCTCTACCACTGAGGTACACTCTCAGCCAAAACTGCTTTATTGTTTTTCTTGTGAGTGGCTTCTACTCCCTTCTATCATTTGTTTGGATAACTTGTTTGGGAAATGTCAGAACATAAGAGGGCATATACTCTGGAGGCTCTGCCCCCTAAGTCTGCTCCATTCTCTTTTGGTAGCCAGAAAGCCTTCATTGTAATTACCATCTTTTTGTGCTCATTTGGTATCATTTTGATGGAATTTCTATTACTTTTTACTATTTTAAATTATATGTGTGTATGGGTGTGTGCTTGAGTACAGTGCTGCAGAGACCAGAGGTATTGTATCTCCTGGAGCTGGAGTTACAGGTAGTTCTGAGGTGCCTGGCATGGCTGCTGGGTTCTCTGGTAGAACAGTACATGCTCTTCACCTCTGAGCCCTGTCTCCAGCCTGGCACTTCCCTGACCAGCCTTGGACAGTCTTACTGTCTCTTGCCTTCTCACCAGCTCTTGAGTTTAGTATTCTCATGCTTGCTGCTTTTCTTTATTTGAACTTAAAGCATTGACATAGAAATCCAAAGATGCCTACAGTGTGGACACAATGTAAACCATAGCATCACAGGAGTCAGTGGGAACATGCAGAGTAGGAAGTTTCTGCACAGATTAGAAAACACAGGAAGGTGATCCAACAGCAATGTTTTGTAGCCTGTTGCTGGGTGAGGTCACCATGTCTATCAGGATGCTTGAGACTTAACAGGACACAGTCAGATCTGGATTTGCAGTTAGTGAAGAATATTCTCTAAGGGAGAATTGGGCCCGAAGTGGGGAGAAATGGAAATACACAAACATTCCATAGTTTGTGTTGGTAAATGAAGGCTGAGTTAACTCAGCATTAGACATTAGAAGTTGTTTCCTCTCTGGGCCAGCAAACATGGCTACTGCTATGCAGAACACTCAAGAGTGGTGGAATTGTACATGTAATTATTTTTTTCCTTTCTTTAAAAGTCAGTAACTCTTAATATCTTGAGCATATGCCCACAGATTTAGAAAACAGGGGTGGGTCTCACCTTCTGCATCCTGTGGTGGTGGCTTGCATGCCTGGAGATACCCTGTTTTCATGTACAGCATGAAACAGAGTAGATTTGACTAGAGGTTATGAAAGAGTCTGATAGGGTGAGCTTCCTGTAGGAGAGAAAGCCATGTCTTGACTCAATCCATGATGAGAAGTGGGTTGTACTGTTTATTCTTTTGCCCTTTGCAAACAAATCCATGTGTGAAAGCACACAATTTGGCTTCTTACCTGAGCCCACTTGCAGCCCTGTCTGACACCACCCAGGAGCCTGAAGAATTGGAGATAATCTTCTTCTATTGCAGTCATCCCTCATTTTCTTCTTATTTTTCTCTTAAAATTTTAAAAATTCAGCTACAGAATTGCAAAGCCATCTCTAGTCACTTTGGTGCTTACAGCATCCTGTATCATTTTCCCCAGACAGGGCTCCTGTCCTTCGTGCTGCAGGCCTTGTTCTTTATTATTTTTAAGATCTTTATTCAATAATACCTAGAACTGGGTTGCTAAACAATAGAGAGCCGCTAACATGGGGAAATGGGGAGTTTCCTTGTTTGCTCTTTACCTTCAGTCAACTTATGTACCAATGTTTTCTTAGAAAATAGTTTACCTTAGAAAATAGTATTCACTATTTCTAAAAAAAAAAACACTCTCTGTATTTATAGTGTGTATGGATGCTAAGGCTCAGGGATAGGTATTATGTAACTGTTTGCTTTTTGGCTCTTATGTAATGCCAGTTTAGTGTTTATGTGTTAGAATTAATTATTTTTTAGTAAATTGCATTTTACCTACTAGCAGCCAGTAAATAAGCAAAAACAAAAACATTAAGTTCAAAGCTTGCATTTAGTGACTCATAGTATGTATATTCTCATATATATATATATATATATATATATATATATATATATATATGCCTATCAAACATCTCCTTTTAAGTCTTTCATTTGGCTTTTCATTTAGTCATTTGATCACCTCAGTGAGTAGCTCTGGGAGGTGAAATGTTCTATGATTTCATTGAAGTCCTTCATAGTTGCAAAATCTTAAGGGCATCCTTATTGCTTACAATGCCTTTTACCTGATAATTTGAGTCATTCTTAAAAAAAAAAAAAAAAAAAAAAAAAAAGGCTTGCTTTCCTGTTGTGTAATTGCACAAAAAAAGATCATTTTTTATTACCATAGCAACTTGGCTGCAGTGTTTGAACCAGAGCCAGAACTGTCATTCCACAAATTCATCTTTGCTCTGAAAAAAAAAATCACTATTTTTTAATAGATAAGATACTAGAAGCGGTTTCTGATATGGTTTCCCCAAAGAGCCTTCAGGAGGGGTCTAACAATAAATGTATGTGTGTGGTGAAGCATTCTGCTGAATGCACCCCTGACAAACTAGTCTTGTGTTTACAGGCATACACCTCCTGCTTGAATGACTCCTCATTTGAGCCTGCACATGTAGATCTAGGCAGACCCTCTACCTAGAGGGGAAGCACTTCAGCAAGAGACCAAGAAAGTGCTTTGTCTAACAGCTGGCTTCATCCATTCTAAACTGTAAATTTGCTGCCCAAATCATTTTTCCTTCTTATTAAGCAGGCCACATGTGAAGAGTGCGGTTTGTATTGCAGAATTTTAAAGTATGCCATCATTTAGCAAAGGAGATTTGCTTTTTACTGGTTGACTATCTAGCATTTTTCTTACTGATTTGAGGATCTTGTCAGAACATAGGGAGATGTGTGGAATGATGGTGGGAGAGCTGTGGAAGTGTCCAGAACCTCGTACCTATTCCAAACTATGTGTTATTGTTTTGAAAGTAGTAAAGACGACCAGTGTCGTTTCACCCATTGGCTTAACTATGAAAATCTGGTCCCAGAACTTTGCATTCCTTGTGATTGTGTGGTGGCCATCCTCGCCTCAGATGTAGTAGTGAAAGGGGTTTCTTTCAGCAGGGTACTAAGGCAGGCTAGAGATGTCTTCTCTGATTTTGCTTTTTGAAAACTAGCTGCAAAGCCAAGCCTGGAATCTAGCTACTCAATAGGCTGAGGCAGGAGGATTTTGAGTTCAAGGCAAGCCTAAGCAAGTTATTAAGCTGGTCTCAACAGAGTTGAAAACAGAGAGAGCTGGAGATGTGAGTCAATGGCCACGCATTTGCCTAGTGTTCCCAGGGCCCTGGTTCGATCCCCTGTGTGACAAAGGGGTAGAAGGGGGAAGAAAGTGAACAGAGCAGCTTTTCCTAATAAGTCACTAAGATAGCGAGCTGCCTTTGTATTATTTTCGCCCTGAGAGGGCTCACACTGTCCCCATGTGTTGCCCTCCAGGCACTGAACAGCCTTCCACACTCGTCATCACAGCCGATTGCCCTCATGTCCCTTCAAACACATAGACTCATCTCCTCTTCATAGATGAGCATACCAGGGTTCAGAAAAGCACTCATGGGGGCTAAGACGAGAGGGTTGCCAGGAGCTCATGGCCAGACAGAACTGTAAGGCTAGTGTCCACGCTAACAAAGTAGGTGGCAGAGTCAAAACTCAGGTCTTTCCAGACTGAAAAGCTGCATTCTTTCTGCTATCTCTTCATTCATTCATTCATTCATTCATTCATTCATTCATTCATTCATTCATCGACCAGGCTGGCCTTGGGGATCCACCTGCCTCTGCCTCCAAGTGCTGGTATCAAAGGTGTGTGTCACCACATCCAGATTACTTATTTACATGTGGACGAAGAAGAGAGTGAGTCTTCTAGCTCAGCACACCTTTCTTTGCCTTGTTCCACTTCTCAGTGAGTGCAGGGAGGGAGATGCATTACTGAAGCAGACACAATCCAGAAGGAACTGAGACTTTTCATTTGCTGACCTGGAACTCACAGAGCTCCTCCTGCCTCTGCTTCCTGGAATTAAAGGCTTGTGCCATCACACCCAGGCCCTCCATCTTTTTTTTTTTTTTTTTTTTAAGGAGTAAAGTAATTCAGGTTGATTTTTATTTTTTGCACATTCCATCCCAGCAATAGGATATCCAAAGTGACCAAAATTAAAATGAGGTAAGTGACTGCTTGATTCAAATCTTATATGTGTCTTTGCCTGACACAGACATTTCTAGTAACTTATTAAAAGTTAGATGAGATAGTTTTTACCTTTTGTTTTGAGAAACTGGGTTTTTGGTTTGTCAGGTTTCCTATAACTGTGCTTAAGAGGAACACTGTCCACTGTCCAACATGGTCCAGAGAAAAGGGGGTGAGTTTTGAGTACAGAATATATAAGTATGCCTTCAAGCTTAAAAAGTAATAATCATTAAATTATCTCAGTCTTCTATCAGTATGGGCATGGCCATGTAGCCTATCTTTGTAGTAATTTTTTTTACAAATAACAGAAAGCATTTGTTTTATTTATTTATGTATTTACTTATTTATTGAGACAGGATCCCTTTGTAGATCAGGCTGTCCTGCAACTCCATGTAGACCAGGCTTGCCTTAAACTCATAGATACCTGCCTCTCAAATGCTAAAATTAAAGGTATGTGCCACCATGCCCAGCTAAAAGGAATCTTTAAAATCAAATATAAATGCTAGCTTAAAATGAAAGTGGTTTCTTAAAGATCAAATGTCACAGCCCAACTCCTTTAGTTTTAGAACAAGCTTTGACTGTAGTTTCTGCAGCATGGCATGAGACTGATGAAATGCTCTAGGCATTTTGCCTCATTTAGGAGCTTGCCTCTAATCATGGGACCACCCTTCCTTCTCAGACATAGAGGATTTAGATTGTGATGCTTTGGGAAGCTATAGTAGCATTCTGCAGTGAGCACTCTTCGGAGCTGTGAGTGGCCGGCCAGACAGGGGTGATGCATCTCAGGGCAAAAAGCTCTCTCCATTTGTCCCCTCAGCAGGAAGTGGGTACTTCTCAGCCACCTCAGATCTTCTAAAGAAAGAGACCTCATTTGGCAGTTCTGAGAACATCACCATGTCATCTCTCTCCAAAGGAACAGCCGTGGCAAGTGAGGACACTCTCCCGGAGACTCCCTTCCCAGCCTTCACCAGCTTTAAAGACATGATGCCTCAGACCACTGAGCAGAAAGAGTACGACAGTGGGGACTACCAGGGCTTCACGAGGCAGGACTTGCCCACAGTGGAACGGAGCCAAGAGACCACATGTCCAAGCCCAGCTCCCAGTGTCTCCTCTCACGAAACCCCCAAAGAGTGTGCAGATGACTTTGGAGAATTTCAAAGTGAAAAGCCCAAAATCAGCAAATTTGACTTTTTAGTAGCCAATTCACAAAGCAAAATGAAGTCCAGTGAAGAAATGATCAAAAGTGAGCTGGCAACCTTTGACCTTTCTGTTCAAGGTAAGATTTTCTTCCTGTGGGCTTGTTCCACTGAGGCGTTACATGTTCTTTCCTGAGAATAAAATGGGGATTTTTAAAATCTGGCATGGTGATGTGTAGGCAGAAGTTTCTGTCCCGCCTGGTCCAGCTGCCGTTTAGTCCCAAATAAGCACACTGAGGCTAATATTAATTATAAACTGTTTGGCCGATGGCTCAGGCTTCTGACCAGCTAGCTCTCTCTTCATTATTAACTCATAACTATTAATCTATGTATTCCCATGAGGTCTTGGCTTACTGGTGATGCTTACTGGTCCCTTTCTTCCTCTGCAGCTACATGGTGTCTCTATCCCGTGACTCATACTCCCTTCCTCTTCCCAGAGTTCTCCTAGTCTGGTAGCCCCATCTGTACTTCCTGCCTCGCTACAGTGATGCATGTCTGTAGCCCTAGCATTCAAGAGGCTGAGGCAGGAGGACCATGAGTTTTAAGTCAGCTGAGTTATAGAACAGGCTTCAGAACAGCTTAGGCTACATAGTGGACACTATCTCCAAAGCTAACAGATAATCTCAAAGAAAAAGTAAAATGGTGATTCCTGGTTTAGCAGGAACAGATGTTCCAACTTCTAAAGACTGGGGTTTTCCTGGAGCTCAAGTGAGGTCACTGTCCCTCGTAAGTGCTTATTGAAGAAGATACAAGTAGAACGTGTGGCTTTCTTCTCTAGTTTGCTTACAAGTGTGATGTATGCCAAGCGTGGTAGCAGGACACTTAATCCTAGCACTCAGGAGGCAGAGACAGAAAAGTATCTGTGTGAGTTCAAGGCCAGCCTGGTCTACATAGCCAGTTCCAGGACTATATAGTGAGACCCTGACTCAAAATAAGAAGTGTGCTATCTAAAATAGCCAAAGAAGTAGATTTGGTCATTTTTGAGGGCAGGTTAGCTCTGCTCTTATTCCCCAAGTTCAGTATGGCCGTGGGTCTTTATTCAGCCTACAGGTCTGGAGGTTTTATTTGATGTTATTGTTTTGACAGAGGGTCTCATGTAGCTCAGGCTGGCCCCAAAGTCACTGTGTAACAGAAAAGGACCTTGCACATCTGATCCTCCTGCCTCAGCCTCCCAAGTATCCCTAAGTACTGGTGTGTGCCACCATGCTGGCACTTAATCCATATTTATTTATGCATATGTGTGGGCACACATGCCAGGGCATGCATATGAAAATCAGAGGACACCTTTTGGAAGTCTGTTTTCTCCCTCCATTATGTGAGTCCTGGGCATCCAACTCTAGTTGTTAGGCTTGGTAGCACAAGTCTTTACCTGCTGAGCTGCTGTGTCCATGAATGCATTTTTAATGAGCTCTTTGGGGCCTAAAGAGATGGCACAGTGGTTAAGAAAGTGTACAGCAAAGGACCCTGAGTTCAGTTCCTAGCACCCACGTCAGGCACAACTGTCTGTAACTCTAGCTTCAAGTATGATCCTACGGGGAAAAAAAAAAAAAAAAAAAAAAAAAGGCTCCTATACCTCTGGCCTTCATGTGCATATGTACATACACATACACAATTTATTTAAAAATAAAATAAGTATGCTGGTGGAGAGGTAGCTCAGTAGTTAAAAATATTTGTCTTGCAGATGACCTGGGTTTGATACTTGATTTCCAGCATCCACATGGTGGTTCACAACCATTCATAGTTCTAGTGTCAGGATAGCCAATGCCTTGACTTCTAGGGACACCAAGCATGCATGTAGTTTGCATACATACACACAAGCAAAACACTCACACATATAATAAAATGAATAAATCTAATAAAAAATATTTTAATAAATTAAATATTTTTAAAAGATTATTTTATGTAATGAGTGCTCTATCTGCATGTATGCCTTTAAGCCAGAAAAGGACATCATATCCTGCCATAGATGGTTGTGAGTAACCATGTGGTTGCTGGGAATTGAATTCAGGTTCTCTGGAAGAGCAGCCAGTGCTGTTAACAGCTGAGCCATCTGTCCAGCCCAAATTAAATATATTCTAAAAGCTAAAGAAATGTAATCAGTGGTTAAGAACATGTCCTGTGCCAGTCATGGTGGTGCACTCCTTTAATCCCAGGACTCAGAAGGCAGAGGCTGATGAATCTCTGTGAGTTCAAGGCCAGCTTGGTCTATAGAGTAAAGTTCCAGGACAGGCTTCAAAGCTACACAGAGAAACCCTGTCTCAAAAAAACCAAAAACAAACAAACAAAAATTTTAATAGCTGAACCTGACAGCACATGCCTTTAATCCTAGCACTCCAGAGGCAAAGGCAGAGGCAGAGAGATTTCTGTGAGTTGGAGACCAGTCTGGTCTACGCATTGAATTCCAGGACAATCAGAGTTATATTGTGAGACCCTGTCTCAAAACAAACAAACAAAAAGAACATGCAGCACCCTTACAGAGGACTTGAGTTTGGTTCTAGCACCCACATCTGACAGCTCACAACTACCTATAACTCTAGCTCCAAGGGATCTGATACTTTTGGCCCCTGTGGGCACTTATATATGCATAACCAAACATATAGCAAACATGCATAATTAAAATTCACAAAAGTTGGCACTTTTAAAAATGTATCTGTTTTAATTGATCCTTAAAACCTGAAGTAACAGCAAACATTTTAAAATTGTATTTCTCAATTTGAATTTCTGGTTTTTATTACAAAGTTGTAATATCTGGCAGTGCAAGACCTGTATTACCAGTTCATAACAGTCAGCCGAAACTGAACAGCAACATACCCCAGAGGTGGGGAGGTATCTCCCAGTTAGTCAGAGTCTCTGCCATCTTTCTCCAAATCCTCTGCTTCATTGCTGCCCTCACTTACTGTCTCTGAAGTTCTGGATCTGCAGGAGAATGCCGGCCTTCAAGCAGGGCACCATGAAGGTGCAAACCTACATCCACTGACAGGAAGGGGCTTATGGCTCCTAGGCACCCATATTTAGAAAGGCACTTGGCATCTAGACACTAGTGATTCAGACCTTAGAATTATGTAATTTTAGTGATAGATCAGAGAGGAGTAATGGAAGAAACCAGAGGAAGGCTCCAAGCACAATAGATCAAGACTCAAAGAACTCCCCAGACAGAGTGAATGAAGACTCCTCACATGACCCTCCTATAAAAGACATCACATCAGCAAGCAGGCCCCTGCTTGAGTCAGGATGAGTAACAGAACCTTTGTGCCTACTGTTCCCTCCACCCAGGATCACACAAGAGGAGCTTAAGTCTCGGGGATAAAGAAATAAGCCGGTCCTCTCCTTCTCCGGCCCTGGAGCAGCCTTTCAGAGACCGTTCTAACACTCTGAGTGAGAAGACGGCGCTGCCCGTCATCCGAGACAAGTACAAAGACTTGACTGGTGAGGTGGAGGTAAGATGGGCAGCTTCCTGAAGGAGCACCCCAGGAAAGAATGTTTTTCCACTTTCCCAGGGGAGCAGGAAGTGGTGGGGGGATGAGGAGGGGACACTGTCCACCAGATAGCAAATAGATCATTAGACGTAGAGGCTGGTAGTGTTAGCCCAGAATGAAAATGTGCCCTATGTGTGATAGCCGTGAAAGTCCTGGTGGCTAAAGTTGAAACTGTTCATGGGACTTGACAAGGAGAGAAGCATTTAAAAAAATCTTTTCCAGAACTTACCCTTTATCATCCTACTGAATTTTAAAGTATCAACATTAAGGAGAGGAAAAATGTTTTGAACCTTCTGTTTGTTTGTGGTATCTTAATTCCATCCCTGTCCCTTGTGATACATACAAGGGTACACACACATACACACGCACACACAGTAGGGAACTATAGAATAGAAAGCTAGGGCTGGAGAGATGGCTCAGCCTTTAAAGGCTAGGCTCACAACCAAAAATATAAGAGTGGAAAGCTGCAGTCTTATCCTGTGGGGTTTTGTTTTGTTTGTTTTGAGAGTCTCATATAGCCCTGGTTGTCCTAGGAAACTCTTATGTTGACCAGTCTGGCCTTAAACTCAGTGACCCTGCTTCTGCCCCTCCCCCCCCCCCAGGTGCTAGGATTTCAGGCATACATGCCCGGGCCTAACTAAAACTATAGGATGGCAGTAGCTCATATAGTAGGTACCTCTATGGTGAGTAGCTGGATAGAAGCTTACTTACACTGTTACTGACTGGAACAAATGAGGCAGTATTTAGAGAGGCTGCTGTAAAATAGGTCCTCTAAGTTCTATCTCTTGTCTCTTAGTGAGTTTTGAGTGATAACTGTCTTTTGCAAGCGTGTTTTCAATAGAAGGGAGTCGTCCAAGCCCTTTGTATTGAGAGAAGTCACAGAGGACCCTAAGCCCACCTGTTGAACTCAGTTCCTTTTATGAAACCCACAGGAAAATGAGAGATATGCGTATGAGTGGCAGCGATGCCTGGGGAGCGCCCTGGATGTGAGTATGCCACTTCTGTGCATCTGAGCACTGCCTGGCCTGTGTTGTCTCCTCCTTGGTTCTTTTGAATGAATGCAGGCAAACACGAGGGATGCCTTACTTCCATCACCAGGCACAGTGTGAAAATCACGCAGGGCTCTCGGAGAGGTGCTCAGTGGTTGAGAGCAGTGGCTGCTCTTCCAGAGAACCTGGGTTCAGTTCTCAGCACCCATATGGCAGCTCACAACTGTCTGTGACTTCAGTTCCAGGGGATCCAACACCCTCACACAGACATACATGCAAGCAAAACACCAATGCACATAAGATAAAACTAAATAAATTTTTAAAAAAAGAAAAGAAACCCATGCATCCTTCAAGTTTACAACAGTAGACACTGGCTCATTTGTCAGCCGTCCCCTACATTTGTCACTGTATTTAAGAAGTAGCAAAGTGGTATCATTACCTCTGGCCTACATGAAAATAACGTTTCGACTAAAGAACCTATTTCTCTCTCCCCCACTCTCTCTCCCTCCCACAGAAGTGAAGGATGGTTTCTTCAAAGTTAAAATTCAATGCAGAGCAGGTTTGTCTCTGCATAGGCACTTGCACACGCCAGTTGGGCACAGCTTTTCACGCTGGTTGGGTTTTCTACTCATGGGAAATTGATTTGCAGTGACCTTTCTTGGTTCTATCAGATAAGGTGATTTCATTTCTTGTAGGTCATTAAGAAGGCAAATGACACCTTAAATGGCATCAGCAGCAGTGCTGTTTGCACGGAAGTTATCCAGTCAGCCCAAGGCATGGAATATCTTCTAGGTATGTCCTGTGATATTTCACGTGGTCAGTCCGTGCCGTGTTGCGTTAGTGTCAGCATTCACTCACCCTAAGTTTATCCGGTCTGCCCTCCACCATATGCAGCCTCACTAGCAGCTGCTCATAGGTAAAACACTGACGTCACGGGCAGCAGTGTTGTACTGAAGGTCTCTGTAGTGAAGTTTTCCAGATAGATATATCTGGGTGGCTCAGTGGTTAAAGTGCCTACTGCTTTGACAGAGAACCAGAGTTCAGTTCCCCACACCCATGTTGCTTGTCTCACAACTAACTGCCTGTAAATCCAGCTCCAGGGGATCCAACACACTTTTATTCCCTGCGCCAGACCCTGCACACACATGGCATAAATTCACACAGATTTACACACATACACCTGAGTAAGAATTAACATCTTCAACCAGCAACAGGTATAATACATTTATTTTTATCAACGAACCTTAACTAGTAAGACATCTAAGTGGCATCATTTTATGGGCATCAGTCCCTCCCTGTCCTCTATGCATTCTTCCTCTCTGTCCCTTCGTGACAGAGACACATTCCTTACCTCCCTGCCTGTCTCCAGCTGTTAACATCAAACTTAAGCCCCAGTCTGATCAAGCTCAGGCTTCCCTGTGGCCTGGGCCACAGGCGCAGGGGACCTTCCCTCACCTGTCTGTCCCTTGTCAGTAACCCTTTCATTCCCCTCTTTCTCAAAAAAATCCCATCTCTTCTCCTTAGCCCTGTAACCTTGAGTGTCTTACATTTCGTTCTGTTTGCACTACCTCTAAGAGGGCAGAATGGGGGCTTGTTTTGTTCATCCCCACACCTCTGACCCCTGTCCAGTGACTGGTGACAGCGAGCATACTGTGTGTTCGCAGATGAGCTGCTAGTGAAGGGATGCAGGGCCAGTCACCTTGCCTCTACACTAGCCTCTTGCCCACACAGCCATAGTTCTCTCATTAGCTAGCTGACCCCTACTGCCCTCAGGGAATGGTGTCTTTCCTTTTAGGAGCTTTCCTAGAATAGCCATGGAAGGTTCTATTGGAACAACCCTTACTTTTTATGGCGGACAGCCATTCCCACCCTTCCTTTGGAGAAGAGGAGGAAAAGCCATGGTGTCGTGCAAGGTGATGAGGCTTGGAGTTCTCTAGTATTCACTAACAGTCTGGAGTGTGTGCCTGTCAGCTGCCTTAGGACAAGGAGGAACTTGGTACCTCTCCTCCTTGCTTAAGAATACAGCCTCTGGGGGCTGTAGAGATGGTTCAGCAGTTAAGATCTGTCCTTCCAGAGGATCCAGGTTTAATACCCAGCATCCGAGTGGCAGCTCACAGATGTCTGTAACTCCAGTTCCAGGGGATCCAACACCCTCATGCAGGCAAAACACCAATTTAAAAAAGAAAAAGAAAAGAAATAAAAAGAATTCCTTCTCTGCCAGGCATGGTGGTGCACACCTTTAGTCCCAGCATTTGGGAGGCAGACAGTCTGCTCTCTATAAAGCAGGTTCCAGGATAACTAGGGTAACAAAAAGAGAAATAATTCAACCTCATTAGAGACCACAGGAAAAGAACAGTCCTGCTCAGGCTCCTTCCCATAGTCCCAGCATTAAGGATGCTAAGGCAGGAGGATTTCTACTAGTTGAAGGCCAATAGGTTTCATAGTGAATTCCAGACCATCTTGTGCTGCAAACAAACAAAACTAAAATCCCAAAATCGATGCACTTGCTACCAAGCCTGATGATCTGAGTTTAATCACAAGACCTACATGGTGGGAGGAAAGAATCAATTCATTCAACTTGCCCTCTGACCTCCAGAGTGGCTCATATACCAGCCATCCCCCAACATACCATATACAAATAAGTAAATGCATTTTTGTTTTATTTTATTTGGGTTTTCTTTTTTGTTTGTTTTGTTTTTGTTTTTTCCAGGCAAGGGTTCTCTGTGTAGCTTTGGAGCCTGTCCTAGAACTTAGTCTATAGACCAGACTGGCCTCAAACTCACAGAGATCCACCTGTCTCTGCCTCCAGAGCGCTGGGATTAAAGGTGTGCGCCACCAACACCCGGCTGGTTTTGTTGTTGTTGTTTTGTTTTATTTTGTTTTGTTTGGAAGCTTGAGGATTCATCATGGATTACTCTTTGATAACATTAACATTTAGATTCTTTAAAACTTTATTTCCATTTTCAGTCAGTTAATGGGATTTCCCTGGTTCAACCAAAAATTCAGAAAGAAATCGGAACTAAAAGCCTAGTATCTCACACAATGTCTTCTGCTCACAAAATAGTACTATAAGCCTTGTTCATGTGTTTCATCCCCTCACCCGTCCTCTGAGGAGCTGCTGTTACTGTCTTGACAAGGCACACAGAGGTTTATAACTTGCCCCAGGATGCATGGCTGCTAAGAGAGGGGACAGGGATTTGAGCTCACAGTGCATAGCTCCGGAGTCCATGTTCCTCCTTAAAAGCCTCCAGCAGTATTGGGCAGCACAGTGGTCTGGTGATGGCCACAGTAAAGGCCTGGGGATGGGTCTATGACCACCCTAGAATGAGGAGGTGCTCAGCACCTCTTCTTGTTGAGACTGTTGGGCCTGATTGAAGACCACAGGAACAAAACCATCTGGCTGATGAACAGAGTGGCCCCCACAGACTCTTAGGTTTGACTATGTGGTCCCTGGTTTGTGGAACTGTCTGGGAAGAATTAGGAGGTGTGGCCTTGATTAAGAGACATACATGTTGGGTGGAGGTGGTTGGGTATAGGGGGATGCTGTCAGGCCTCAGAAGCCTCCTGCCATTCCCAGTATGTCCTCTGCCTCCAGCTTGCAGTTTGAGACATGACCTCTCAGTTGTTCCTGCCACCATGCTCTCACTGTGCAGTTATGGAGTGTAGATCCTAAGCCCAATTAACCAACTTTTCTCTAAGTTGCCTTGGCCATGGTGTTTTATCACAACAACAGGAAAGCAACCAGGACATGTCTGTACTCACCTACCCGTCTCCGTGCAGTTGAGTTCCTCCTAGTCAGTCATTAGCAAGTCGCAGCTCTGCTTTGCCCTGCCTGCTTTTCCCATACCTAACTTTCTCCTCTCTCCCCATCAGGCGTCGTGGAAGTGTACCGAGTAACCAGGCGTGTGGAGCTGGGGATAAAAGCCACCGCTGTGTGTAGTGAGAAACTCCAGCAGTTGCTGAAGGACATCGATAAAGTGTGGAACAACCTGATTGGCTTCATGTCACTTGCCACACTCACGGTAAGCCTGTGCAGCAGCTGCTTCTCTTTCCAGAAACCTGTTTTGAGGCAGAGAATATATTCTTAGGATACACTTCTGGGAGGGTGAGTGTGCCAGCTGGACTGCGTTATGTTGATGGAGGTCTGAGGAAGCAGTCCCAGGCTGGCTTTGTCATTCCATGGCCCACTGGAACTTGGGAGCTTCCCACCTTGGCAAAATAGAAGTGTACAACAAGATCTTTAGCTGTTATTAATTTGTGTGTGTGTGTGTGTGTGTGTGTGTGTGTGTGTGTGTGTGTGTGTGTGTGTATGTGTGTGTGTGTGTGTGAGAGAGAGAGAGAGAGTCCGGGTGTGACCTTGCCACAATGTGTGTGTGGAGGTTAGGGGACAACCATGGATGCCTGTTCTTACTTTCTACCTTGTGTGAGACAGGGTCTCTATTGTCAGCCTCTGTACACACTAGACTAGATGGCCCACCAGCTTCTGGAGGGAATATAGACGTGTACCTTACCACCTCCTGCTTTATGTAGGTTCTGGGGGTTGAATTCATGTCCTCTTACTTGCACAGCAAGCACTTTGCCCACTGAACTGTCTTGCAGCACCAGTCTTAATACTCACACATGCGAGTTTTACTAAAAAGTAATGATTTGAGTTATTACCCCTTTACACTTCACTGATTTATGCCCCCTAGTGTTCTAAAGAGAGCTGTGTGGTAGAGCATCATGTTGCTGTCCTACAGTCCACTCACCCCTGTTATTGATTTCCTTGGATGTGAATAGCTCTACTTTGAATAAACAGATGACTTGCTGCCCTCTGTGTATTACAGTCTCTCAAAGTGGATGGAGAAGGCCAAAATGTATGTATATGCATGCAGCCTGTGTGGCTGCTGCAACACTTTCCAGGTAGTGTAGCATCCATGCTACAATCTGTTCCATTAATCAGGCAAAGGCCTAGAGATTGAAATAAAATACAAGACAGTGGGTCATTCTGGCAGCTAGGATGCTGAATGCTGAATGGTGTTTATTGAGGGGATGGAGTGGGCTTACAGCACAATGGAAAACAGTCAAGGGTCAAGGATGCAAGTTCTCAGGCTTAGTTTTTCCCCAGCAGATGTGTGTTAGCAAATCAGGAAGAGAACCAAGAACTACTCTGGTGCAAGATGTTCCAGCCAGCAGCTTCAGGCTTTCTCAAGGTGCCTCGGGGGTCCATGCAGGGCCCCACATATCCCCCTTTCTTTTAATATAAACTATCGCCTGTCTTAGGCAGCAGAAGATGCTAGCATAATTCCTTACCCATCATGGGAGAGGTCACCCAGGCCTGTAACCTTCCTGTCTTAGGTTGGATATTTGTCCCCTTCTGCGGGTGATTAGTTCATCTGTAAAGTTCAGCCATACTTGGGCAGAGGCGTTCTATTGAGCTAAAGACAGTAGAATCTGCCTTGTTTGAAAGTTGGCCTGGGCCTGTCTAATGCTGTGGCGGTGTTGGCAGATCAGGCAGATAGCACCGAGGGCCAGGGAGATGAGCCCCAGTGAGAGACAGCTTGCCCATTCTCTAATTCATCTGCCCGCAAGTTGAAGTCCTTGTGGAAGGTCTTCTGCTCTGGCAGGTAGTACTCGGGTTTCACTGATGTTAATGATCTGCATGGCTAAAGCATGTGTATAATTTAAAAACTGATCACTCCAGGACCCCTGGAGAAAAGTAACTACAACTGATGCATCCTCAACTTTAGCAGGTGTAACACAGATGTGTGAAAGAGGGAGAACAAGAAGCCATGTGGGCCTCCCACAATAAATCCAATTGTTCCTATAGGGGGCTAGTTTGTACATTTAGTTTAAAAATGCCAATTTGTACTAGATAATCAAGGTGTTTTGGGTGGCTAAGGCTTCAGCCAATTCACCTGATAGTTGATCCACTGTGCTTGCAGTATTTACAGATTGGGAAAGGGCTATCCTTGAAACTGTTGCTGCAGTGGCGAAGGCGGCACTAGCAGCTGTGATCTCGAAATCTCCTTTCCTCTCTGCTGCACAAGTTGGTCATCTGTCGAGGTCTCTAGCATAGGTATCACTCCGGGTACGAGAACCACGACAGCTGTTGTTTATATATCCAGCAGCTAACTTTGACAGGCCTGCTGAGAACAATTGAGACTTCCTCCAAAATTAGTAGCATTATAGTTACAACCAAAAAGGGAGCCAGAACCCAAGTTCCTGAAATGAAGGTGAAACTCTTATCCTTTGGACTAAAATGTAAATTTATAGCTGCTTTACCCAAACTATAATTAGTGGTCAGAAAAAAGAGCCACACCTGTGAGCATCTGAGACCCTTCTGAGAAAGGGTAATGGCTAGCACCTGGCCCCCGCTCAGTATGGCTCTACAGAGCTGCATCCAATCACTAGGGGTGCAAAACGCTGTGAAAAACTCAAAACTTGCCTGAGTGAAAGGAGCATGGGGCCCATAAGCAGTGGCAGCCTCCTTAGGTTGTTTTAAATCCTTGAAATTTAGGGGGCTGTGCTCCCTAACCCTGTTATCCTGAGGACCCACTGTCTCAATCACAGGGAAAGCTTGTCTTTCCTAATGCTTCTACCTTGGTTATTAAATCTTTGACCTTCTCCTCTATCCCTCAAGGCACAGAGGGCCTACTAAAGGGATCACAAGAAAAGGGGTTGTGCCATGGAGGACAGCACTGCTCTCATCAGCTTCAGCAATTCTTTAATTGTTTAATTTCTGCTTCCAAAGTATCTTCATCAGTTACAGTAGGACTAGCATCTCCTAGTTGAGATCCCTCTAGATTTCACAGATCCGAAATCTTGTACTTCCTCAGAAGTCCTATTCATCTCTGCTATTTGTTCTTTTACTTTGACATTTTCTTAGGAGCTAATCTTTAACTAGACTACAAAGGGGAAATGTGACAATAGGGAAATTATCAGACCCCCTTCTTTATAAGCCTTTTGGAGACTTTTTTTACCTGTTCCCAATCAGGGATGTTGAAGCCTCCAGAGTGTATAAACCAGGGACTATGTTTTTCTAATCCGGCAATGAAAGTTTTAGCTGTCTTAATTTTAATCCTGGTGCCCTGTCTTTTCAATAGGGCCACTAATTGCCCACTGAGAATTTCCTTAGAGTTATTGGCACCCATCCTGCCATGCACCCTCATTCACTTACTTTGCAGGCTGGCCTCCGAGGGTGATCTCTCAGGTGCTCCTTTCTTCCCAATCTCAGTGGGACCTCCACGTGTAGCACCTGTGCTGCAATCTGTTCATTAATCAGGTGAAGGCCTAGAGATTGAAATAAAAGACTAGACAGTGGCTCATTCGGGCAGCTGGGAGGCTGAATGCCAAATGCCATTTATTGAGGGGATGGAGTGGGCTTGTATACTGACTTACAGCACAGTGGAAAACAGTCAAGGGTCAAGGGTGCAAATTCTTGGGCGTAGTTCCTCCCCAGCAGATGTGTGTTAGCAAATCAAAAAGAGTACCTATAACAACTCTGAGGAGCAAGATATTCCAGCCAACAGCTTCAGGGTTGCTCTAGGTGCCTTGGGGGTCCATGCAGGGCCCTACAAGATAGCACTTAAAGCCTTGCTATATTCCAAATGATAACTTACTGGTCCTGTTTCCATCCTCGTTAAGCTAATCACTTCTTTGAACCATTTCAGCACTCTTGATGGAATACAGCTGTCAACAAGTTTCTGTTTATAATATATATCCCGGTAAACATATCAATTTGTTTCCTACTATTATTATTCTCTCTTCTCACCTTTCACTGTTTAAATGTTCAAACCCATTCAGTTAGTCCTGTATTCACAGCAGTCAGAACTGGATACATGCTGCTACTCCTCCAGTTAATCAGTGACCCTATGAGAGGGTTGCAGCTCTCTGCAGGAGGAAGGAGTTCTTAGTGCCCTCGGGTGACAGCCCAGTGATAGTCAGCTGTCCCATTGTGTCCTAAACAACAGATCCCACTGTTGTTCTGTTGCTTCTGGTTTTACTTTATTAATTCCTAACGGGTTTAAATGAGGGGCTGAAGGGATGGCTACTCAGAGCTGCACACTGGGCCTCAAGACTCATGAAGGCTAGAGAAGTACTTCTACTGAGCCATACACCCCTATCTAGTTCTTTTCTTTTTTTCAAAAGCCTTTGTCTGCCATTACCAAGATGTTCTGTGTAAACTGTAAATCTGATTGTGTCATTTAAATTCCATTTAAAATCCTTCAGTGGGCTGGGCATGATGATGTATATCTTTAGTCCCAGCAGAGGCGGGTGTATCTCTGTGTGAGTTCAAGGCCAACCTAGGCTACAAATTGAATTCCAGGACAATCAGGGTTACACAGAGATACCTTGTCCCAAAAAACAATAGCAAAAACAAATAGTTTATTACTGGAGTGGGCCTCCATGGTCTTCAGGACCTCAGCCAAACTTCGTAGTTCAGCAGAGAGCTTTCTTCTTACTGAACTAGGTGACTTCTCTGAGCTCTACATAGTTTCCCCCAGAATACACTCCCAGTGCCCTTTAGTCTTAATCAAAGGCCTTTCCTATGTGAGTGTCTCTAGCCCATTTCTCTCAAACATCCCATAGTGCTTACCTCATTAGTTACTTTTCTTATTACAACAAAATACCTCATCGAAACAACTTTGAAGAAGGGTTTCATTGGCTCCAAGTTCATGGTGCCGGTCATCCTAGCAGAGAAGGCATGGTGTTGTGAACTCTTCCAGCTCTGGCGAGAGCTCCAGACAGCTGATCTCATTGTGTTGGTAGACAGGCAATGAAATGGTGATCTGTGGATGCTGGTCCTCCCTCTTTCTGTCTTTTGTGTTCCAACTGAGTCCCATGGTTCACTGTGTTCACAGCATAAAAATAAACTCGATAGTCAGGAGAGAATTGCTGGCAAGAGGACTAGAACGGATTTCTTCTGTTCACCTTCCTGGCTCTATGTGAGCCTGCACTTCAGATGCAGCCTTGTAAAAGCCAAGTGCATCCGAGGGCTCTCACATCCAGGGTCATTGCTTTGCTGATGCCACTTCTGAGCAAACTTCTCCAGTTGTTCCAAATGTCCAATCACAAAAAGAAGCCAGCAAAGTGTAGAGCATTGTTCCTTGTAAATGAGAAAAACCGGAAACCGTCTGAAAGCCCTCATCTAGAGTTAGTGAAATAAACTGTGGAGGCTCCTGGTATGAGACACTGTGGGCATTTCCTCAGGGAACATTTTCAAAATAACAGCATTGTCACCACATGGCTGGGAGAGAGGCTGCCAACATAATGATTAGTGATAGAAACCCGTGTTTATAAGTATTCTCTACCTTTCTCAACTATCTTTAATGACTATGTATTTCATTTGTAATGGAAAATAATTCTTCCCTCTGGTAGAGTAATTTCTCATTGCCTTCTCATACTTGATCCCTTTCCCCAAACCCCTTTTGGTTATCGTGGCCTCTCTCCTCCTTCACTTGTTCTGATGGGTTGTGCAATTGGCTGAACTGTGTGGTAGGGCCTTTAGCTGCATTAAATCTACACAGCAACTTAACATCTTTACTCTGCCACCATTCTGTCCTGAAGCAGGGAAGGACCAGAGGCATCCAGCATGCTCTATGCTTCATTTTACCCTGAAAAGGGTGAGTTAGGTAGGCAAAACCAAAGAAGTACAAAAGCTTTTTTGCTGGGGAGTAGATTGGCAGAACTTAAGGTTAATGAGAAAAAAATACCAGAGCTTGTTCTGGCACATAGTAACTCTGAAGTCAAGTCACTTTCTGTACCTTCCCCCCTGGATTGATATCCCAGGATAGCAGAGTGATTACAGGCCTCCCATTCTGCATTTAGATTTGAAAGTCCCTTGTTCTGGTGGCAGTCAGTTATCAAAGCTTGGAAAACTAGATCTCCATCCTTCCACCAGTCAGCCACCAGCCCTCCTTTTCTGGCGCCGATGGAGAAAGCAGACCAGGGTTAGAAAACACGTCTTTCCTTGTCTGGAGCTCTTAGTCCAGGTACATCAGCCAAGCTTCTTACCTATTTGTTTTCCAGTTAAGGTGCAGAATAACCAGGCAGTGTCAGGCCTGGTTGCTGGCCTGCGTTCACCATGTGAAGTAGCTGCTGTCCCGAGGGGCTGGAGAAGCCATTTTCCTCGGGGAACATCTTTCCCAGCTTCCCCTGGGTGTTGGGGAAGATGTGCTGCCACTGTTCATGGAAAGGACTTGCCTTCTAGGCCCTGCTTCTCACTCCAGGTCTCGTTTGAGTTCACACACAACCAAACACCCAAAACATTAGTAACACGGCACTATGAGTTTGTGACTTTCCCCTTCTGTCCACAAATGCATGGCACTGTCTGTATCATCTGTGCCCTGTCAAGCTGTGGACTATTTCAGCTTCATTATATACCTTCACAGTCTCTGCACCGCTGAAAGTTTTCACACCAAGCATCACTTTTGTCCAGACCTCTCCAAAGAAGCCATGGGATTTGATTTTGTAACTTAGAAGGAAGTTTTGTCATCTGTTTACCTAGAATATTCTGCTCCATTCACATCTGGCGGCTCTAACTCACTCAGCAGGGCCAACACATCAGGTAAATGGAGAGGGGGCTTCACATTCATGCCTTCTGCTCAGACTCTGTTTGCAAGCATCCACTCCCAGTACCCAGATCTAGACTCTCAGGGGTAACTGGCCAGGCTTTTTAGGCACAGGTCATGGCACAGGGATTCATTATCTCTCCTCTGCAATGCTAGGATATGTGCAGAGTGCTTGTGAATACTGAGTCTTCACTTCCTAATTAGCCATGTTCTTCTCTCGCCAGGGTAGCTGTGACAGAGCAATGGTAGTTCTCTGTTGAGATATTTGTTTAGGTTATACCACACCATTCCCTCTTGAGAGTGGGCAGACGGGTCCTCAGTCTATAAACCTTAACTTAATTGCCCATTGCACGAGGAATAGCATGTATCTCACAGATATGTAAAGTGTGGGTTGTCATGAATGAGACTTTACTGTAACAGAACCAACAAAGCTGTACAAATGCCAATAACATAAAACCCAGAGTCTGAATATGTCAGTCCCGCTGTGCCACAGCTCTGAAGACCTGGCAACCCTGGGTGAGATGCTCAAAGACAGCATGTCATTACCAGAGACAGGCGGGCTTGGATTGGCACCGAAACCTTGAGTTCTTAGCACCTTTGTTTGGTTTGGAGTAAATGAGCTCCTTAAGAGACCACATCACCATTCAGAGATTCATTGTTCTCAATCCACTACCAATACTGATGGTCACCATTCATGTTTGCCACTAGGACACTGTGGTGGCTTGGATGGCAATGGCCTCCACAGGCTCATAGGGAAGAGACACTATTAGGACAAGTGGCCTTAGCATAGGTGTGGCCTTGTTAAAGGATGTGTGTCACTGGGGGTGGGTTTTCTTTTCTCTCTTTCTTTCTTTCTTTCTTTCTTTCTTTTTTTTAATGCTCAAGTTAGGTAGTGTCTCTTGCTGTTGTCTTCTGGTCCTAATATGGAACTCTGAGCTACCTCTGTAGCACCATGTCAGCCCATGAGTTGTCATGCTTCCCATCATGACAATGAACTAAACCTCTGAGCCAGCCCCAGGTAAATGCCTTGGTCATGGTGTCTCTTCACCGAAATAGAACATTGACTAAGACGATTACTCACATTCTTCACATTCGTTCTCACTTTCTCACTTAGTCCTGGTAATAACATATGAGGTCAGTATCATCTCCATTTCTTTTTAATATGTATGTATGTATATGTGAGTGTGGGGGACATGTATGCCATGGTGTGCAGATGGAAGTCAGAGGTGGTTTTAGGAATTGGTTTTCATCATGAGGCGGGGTCTCTCTCATTCTACCACTGCACTCCAGGCCAGCAAGCTTCCAGGAGAGTCTCCTGACCGTGCCTCTCATCTCACTATAGGAATAAGGCACTCACCACTGCATCCAGCCTTTTGTGGATCCCAGGGATTAAATGCAAGTAGTTATTACACAAGATGAACACTTTTTACCTGCTGAGCCATCTCACTGGCCCTTAATGTTCATCTCTGCAGAGGAAGAAATCAGGGCTCAGAAATATCAAAATTTATTTGAAACTATAGAAATCTAGATTTTAAATCTATATCATCATTTTAAAATCCTTTCTTCCTACTATGGAATCTCTAGCTCTCAAAAGACCCAGCAGCACAGGAGCCAGGGTGTCTTTTAGTGGTTGGCAGGGCATGTACTGTTTTGTCTTGCTTTATTATGTTTTTGAGAGTATGTTTTATTATACTTGCAGCCTTGGTTAGATCTATTCCCCGGCTCTCCCAAAACAAACAATAAAACACCAGCTGTATTATTTCTACCTAAAATTCCCCGTGTGTAGTATTCATCACAGTGGGGATTCCTGAGCTAAGTAAAGCAAAGTATACAGTCCTGACTGCAAAATGTGACTTAATATGTTCTTGTTACGTGGTTGGAGAGACAACTGGCAGTTAGCAGCTCTGGCTGCTCTTCCAGAGGACCCAGGTTCAGATCCTAGCACCTGAAGCTCACAACTGTCTGTAACTCCAGTTCCAGAGGATCCAATACCCTCTCACAGATATAAAAGAAGGCAAAACACCAATACACATAAAGTAAATAAATAAATAATTTAAAAAACCTGAATGTTACATAGCAAAACTCCCGCTAATGCTCTGGGAGACTGAGAACTGAAACTCCCTCTTGTGGTAGAAGCAGGCATTCCTCTAGCAGGAAAAGCCATCTACTTCAGTGACTTATAGATGGATGCTTTGATGGTCAGGCTGAAGTAAAGGTCAGCTAAGCTTTTATCTTGTGGATCCGTTGGATCAAAGAACCTATTCAGCCCTGGGAAACAAAATTTTGGCATATAAAACCTAATAAGAGAAAAGAGACTGTTTTTCTCCAGATTTGTGGCCAACTGGAAGCCACACATGCATGCCTTTTGATTCCACTGTCCCTTGGTAATTCCTCCCAGCATGAAGAAATGGTGAACTTCAGACTGTTTACTTCCTTAATGATTCGAAATATCAAGATAACCGTATGCTTTTGATGAGAGCGTCTCCCCACCCTCTGCTCATCTTGCAAGCATCATACTTTAGAGACAACATCTTTACCATGTCTTCAGCTGACAAATGGCACTCTCAAACTTGCCACTTGACCCTGGAACCTGTTTTACCTCATGTGTCACCTTATGTGGCAATAATAACTTAACTTCAGAGTCTCCTCTGGAACTTCAGAAGGCTTGAAGCCCTGCCAGTCTACTTCGGGCTCCAACCCTACATCCTGCCCTCACTTAGGACCAAGATTCGCTCCCTACACTGCATGGAATGTAGCTGGTCACCCATAAGGGTCAAGGGAGCACATTTTATTTTCTTATTATAGTTCTGTGTGTGAGTGTTTTGCATATATGTCTGTGCACCACATGCCTGGTGCCCAGGGAGGTCAGAAGAGGGAGTCAGATCTCCTGGAACTGGAGCTACAGATGGCTGGGAGCTGACATGTGCATGCTGGGAATCAAACCAAGGTCCTCTAGAAGAACAGCCAGCACTCTTAACCTTAGAGCCAGCACAGTGGTTTCAAAGGCTTCCTTCCAGTGGTGTCATACATGACTCACTGGCATGACAGGTGACGTGGCCATGCCTAATTTCTAGGAAGCTGAGAAGCTTTTCATAGCATTTGTCAGAAAGGGAGAGCATGAATATTGGTGAAGAACACTGAACGCCACCATTCTTCCTGCTGCTTTCCTTCTACTCCACGTTTTTACTGGCTAAGGATTCAGGCTTACACACCATAGCTAGCTCTGGACTTGTCTGTGTAAGCAGGTCTTATATGACACACAGCTTCTTAAACTATCCCTAAACTCCTTTTTTACTTGAAGAATTTTTTATGTATATAAGTATATAAAACAGGTATGAAATCAAATGTTTACAGCTAGTAAATCATGAAGACATTTATTTTAAATAGCCTTTTGGTATACATATAATTTACTATTTACCAAAGATGAAAGCAAATATGATGAGAGATGTCATTCTGTAAATATGTTTCTCTTATTGGTTAATGAATAAAGCACTGTTAGCCAATAGGAAAGCAAGATAGGCGGGACTAAGAGACGAGGAGAGAGGAAGTAGTAGGGAGGAGAGTCAAGATGGAGGACTGAGAGAGTAGAATGCCAGCCCCTCTCTCCGGTAAGATGAAACTACGTGGAAACACTTAGATTAATAGAAATGGGTTAATAATTAAGACAGAGCTAGCCAATAAGAAACTAGTAACTGGCCTACAGCTTTATATCTAATACAGCGTCTCTGTGTGTTATTTGGGGCTGGTGCGGCTGTGTGACCAGGCTGGCAGGGGAGAAACTACTCATAACACAAATGTGCATATTGACGAGATTAATGTGGTTGTTTGTGTTTCATAAAGATTCAATCTTAGCCAAGCAGTGATGGCACACACTGTTAATCCCAGCACTCAGGAGGCAGAAGCATGTGGATCTTTGAGTTCAAGGTCAGTCTGGTCTACAGAGTGAGTTCCAGGACAGCCAGAGCTACACAGAGAGATCCTGTCTTAAAAGACAGACAGACAGACAGACAGACAGACAGACAGACAGACAGACAGACAGACAAAATCAATCTTGCTTAATATTTGGTTCTGTAGGATAAAGAACATCTTCACTTTTCAGAGCTGACTGATATTTCAATTTTACAGTTGTCAATGCTGAGAACACTTCACATAAATATGAAGTACGAAATGGCTGAAATATGTTTAAGGCTATTTTGCAAATTGTAAGAAATTCTATACTAGGTGGTTGGTGGTGGTAGATTCCTTTAATCCCAACACAGGCAAAGGCAAGCAGAGCTCCATGAGTTCAAAGCTAGCCTGATCTACATAGTTCTCAATAGAGTCCTAGTGAGTTCAATGACAGCCAGGGCTATGTAGAGAGACCCTTCGTCAAAAACCAAAACCAAAAAGAAACAACAAAAATTTATACTAATTCTCAAGCCAAAATTAATTTACTGTTCTTTTAATGAAATTCTAACCAACAATTCAACATCAGTTTTAAGTCAAACACTAACAATATAACCAAAGAATGATATACTGATTTAATACTTTGATGCTAAAGAATGGTGGCAGAAAAATATTGAAAATATTTTTCAGCTGTGTGTTTGTGGCACACATCTTTAATCCCAGAGTTTGGGGGGCAGAGGCAGGTGGAGCTCTGTGAGTTCGAGGCCAGCCTGGTCTACAGACTACTTCCAGGACAGGCTCCAAAGCTACATAAAGAAACAACAACAACAAACAAACAAACAAAAAACCAAAAAAAAAAAAAGCTTTCTTCTCCCCCTCTATAGTTAAAGCATATTGTTTCTATAAAAACAGAAGACTTTGTGTACACAGTAAGAACTCTGCAATTACAGCAGGGTCTGGGATCTGAGCAAGGTGTTCAAGGCAGCATTCACTGGCATGTGGTGGGTAGCATGTGCAGTGCAGGTTATAAGTCTAGCATAAAGGCTGCAGTGACATCACGTGATACAACATGGAGGAGTGCTGCCAGAAACACCTCAGGTTCATTAGCATTTGGTTCTGAATCAGTGTTTTGTGGTTGCATATTCAGAAACCTTTTACTGTTGCCATCTTTCTGAAACTCCCACATCCTGTTAAGTGACCCATCTTGGTGATCACAACCCACGGTTTACGAAGGTGGGTTCTGGGGCTAGAGAGATGGGCTCAGCAGTTAGGAGCACTTGCTGTTTGTCTTAGTCGCTGTTGTATTGCTGGGAAGAGACACCATGACCATAGCAACTCGTGAAAGAAAGCATTCAGTTGGGGCTGGTTCACAGTTCTAGGTATTTAGCCCATTGGTGTCATGTTGAGGACCATGCCAGCATTCAGACAGACATGGTGCTGGAGAAATCACTGAAAGTTCTACATCTGGATACACAGACAGCAGGAGGAGGGAAACATGAGGCCTGGCTTGGGCTTGTGAAACCTCAAAGCCCACCCTCAGTGACATACTTTCTCCAACAAGGCCACACTTCCTCCTAATCCTTCCCAAGTAGTGCTATTCCCTGATGACCGAACATTCAAGTATATGAGCCTGGGGAGGGGGAGGCATTTTTGTTCAAGCCACCATACTGCTTCACCGAGTGCCTGGGATTAGTTCCCAGCACCTACATGGTGGTAAACAACTAACCTTAACTTCAGTTCTAGAGGATCTGATACACTCTCTCAGCACCCAATGGCACTGAATACATGTGGCATGAAGAGACACTTGGACAAAACCCTCATACATATAAATGTTTTAAAAAGAAGCTGTTATGTGTAATGTAACTATGTTTTAATCTTTACTAAATATGTGACATACTTGCCAATCAAAGTTGATGGTCAGTTTACAGTAGCCTATAGCAGGCATGACTTAGAATTGTGGCCATGGGTTGGTGTCAAGTTGCACTTGTGTTATTAGCTGACTTAACATTATAGTTGACCTACACAGCATCAGAAATTGCTATGTCCTTACCCATCTTTCCTGTCATCCTCAGCCAGATGAAAATTCCCTGGATTTTTCCTCCTGTATGTTACGCCCTGGGATTAAGAACGCTCAGGAGCTGGCTTGCGGGGTTTGTCTCTTAAATGTGGACTCTAGGAGCCGGGTAAGTTCTTGACTTCCCCCTTCAAGTGTCAAGGTTCACCTCTAACATGACCTGGGGGGGGGGAGACAGCCATGTCTAGCCCACTTTATAATAAGCTCATTGACCAGAGATGGGGATTTGGAAGTCTGGAAAGTTCTGTAGAAGCAGATCTGTTTTTTCCACAGGGCAGTGGGGAAGCTGCTGAGGGAGGCAGGGGAGGGAGGGAGTCCTTCCCTCCCCACTGAGCACGCAGTTCACAGGGTCTCTACAGCATTCCATGAACAGGGGTTGGGGGAGGACATATCAAGCCTTGTGGATTTACCTGGAGGCAACAGACCTGTTCTAGGGATGTGGGTTGGGTTTTGTTTTTTTTTTTTTTTTTTTGACCTTATGGTTTCAACATTTCAGAAAGAAGAGAAGCCTGCAACAGAACAGCCTAAAAACGTATGAGCCAGTTACAGGTTACCTTAGTGTGTCCATCTCAGTCTTGTGTGTGATAGGTCAACAGGCAATTCTGTTGTTGTCCTGAACAGTGCCAATCGTGAATCCTCTACTGACTCATTTTTGTCCCCATGTTTGACCAAACCAACTAATGTGTCTCCGTGGAGCCGCTGCTGTCTCGTTTGCATGCTTGTGGCAGCTAGTCAGCTTCTGCTGTTGTCATTATTTTTCTCTGCCATGAACCAGCACCTTCTGGAAGACTAGAAGTTGTAGTGACACATGGAATGAATGAGATCTGAGAGCTTCAGAACAAATCATTTGGGTTTTAAGATTTTTATCTGTGTTGTTTAAGAACTCGAACTGCAGAGTGTTAAGTGGGTAACCTGAGCTACAGACGGGGCCACTGTTGAATGTCCACTCAGTTGTCAGCCCCCGATGGCATCAGGCCAGAGCTCCTCAACCTTCCTAAAGTTGAGGCCCTTTAATACCATTTCTCATGTCCTGGCGAGCCCCCAACCACAAAATTATTTTGTTGCTACTTCACAGCTGTAATGTTGCCACTGTTATGTATTGTAATATAAATATTTGATATGCAACCCCAGAGTGGGTCCTGGCTCACAGGTTGAGAACCATGGCATTCGCCCTTAAGCGTTAATATCAGTTGATTTCTAGTTCTCTTAAATGTTTTCAGACCTGATAGGATTGTAACCATCCATGGAACTCTAAGGGGCCACATGTTACAGTAATGGCAGCCTCCAGGGAGGGAACCAATTACCCAGAGCCCTTGGCTATTTTAGTTCCCATGTCCTGCTCATTCCCCTCTCCTGTAACCTCCACCTGCTTTTTCTGTGAAGATTGGGTCCTTTGCTGAAACTAGGCTGAATGGTACCCACTTTTATTCCTTTAATTAGCAGCAAAAAAATAAATAAGACTTTCTTACTTGGATCCTACAGCCACCTGCTCAGCTTTTGTCTGTGTGTGCCATTTGGGCCTCAGCCTCTGTGACACCTGGGGATTGCCTGTGGTGGCCGTTGACAAGCTCTTAGATGTATGAAGAACCTGACTTGACCCATATCTATTTCTGGCAGGCATTCAACTCAGAAACAGACAGTTTCAAGCTGGCCTATGGAGGACACCAGTACCATGCCAGCTGTGCCAACTTCTGGATCAACTGTGTTGAACCCAAGCCTCCTGGCCTCCTCCTACCAGATCTGCTCTGAAAGCTGCTCAGTGAAGCTCCAGCTGATGCTTGGTTCTTCTGTCAGATGACTCTGGGTGACAGGGATCAGTAAACAGAATGCAAGTACTGCAAAGTTCCCTTCCATCCACCTCTTCCAAGCATTCCCCAAGAGGTGGGGTAGAAAACCTGCAGTGGAGGTTCCCATCAGACAGACTTTGGCCTCTACTTCCCCCTCCCCTTTGAGACTTGAGGTAAATTGGTAGACCTAAATTGCACGTGACACTGGATGCTTGTTTGCTTATCTCTTCTGCTTTTTGTTAATGGTAATGTTGGTTTGATTTTTTTTTTTTTTTTCTTTTTAAGGATAGGGTCTTGATGCATGCCCCTGGCTGACCTTGAATTTATAGCAATCCTCCTGTCTCTCTGCCTCCCAAGTGCTGGATCACATACACAATTTCTCTTGTTCTCTTAAGATATTTTAAAATATGGACCATGGTTTTCTGTAAGGAGTAATCTTCTGCTGAAGTGTTTAAAATGTGAAAAAGTAACAAAAGAAGAAAAGTAAGTTATCCTAGGACTGGAATCCGCAAGTTTGTCTCCGGCCAATGCTCGTTTATGTCTCCAACATTAGGGTCCCATGAAGCAGGACATGTTTGTCTGCATTTTGCTTGTAAATATCTGAAATAAAAGGAGGTTGTGATTAAGCTGACTGACTGTAGTCGTCTCCACAGGACAGTGGCAGGCAAGGAGGGCATAGCTCCCTGTCCTGTCAAACCCTTCTTCCCTGAAACTCCCGGATCTCACCGAGCCCAGAGCCTGTGTCAGGCGCACGCCCTTCTCCTTGGAACCTTTACTGAGACCCTGCCATTTTGCCTCAACATCAAGACAGGCACAAAGCATGGTGTTTTTCCTCCAGACAAAATCTGTAGCAGCTGTGGAATGAAATCTCTTCGTAGCGACCTCTCTCCATATTGCCAATGATGGCTGGCTGCATAGCATCGAGCCAGCAATGCTGAACTTTGCGGTATTGCAGGAGAAACCTGAGAGTGGAGTTCTGGGCCTCGTGCAGTGGTTCTCAGCCTTCCTAACGCTGTGACCTTTAACACACTTCCTCATGTTGTGGTGACTCCCAACTGTAAAGTCATTTTCATCGCATCTTCTTAAGTGTAATGGAAATATCTGATATGCAGGATCTCTGAGATGTGACCCCTGTGAAAGTGCCATTTGAGGCCCCCCAGGGAGTCGTGACCCACAGGTTGGGAACCACTGGCCTAATGAGAACAGTAAGAGGGGTGTGTGTGTGTGTGTGTATGTGTGTGTGTGTGTGTGTGTGTGTGTGTGTGTGTGTGTGTGTTAGAGAAACATACCTCAGATGCAGCAGAGGAAAGCAGTTAGCAACAGCACTGGATTTTCAATAAAAAGGCTCACACTGGTGTAAGCACTTATCATGTAAACAGAGTGCATGAAACTAAGAGCCCGGAAGCTTCAGTGGTTAAAAGGTGCTACTCCCAGGAAAAGCTGAGAAGTCTGGGTCTCTGGCAGTTGGTTTGTGTGTTAGAACAGACTTCGGGGCCTACATGCTTCACTGATCTGATTTAGTCTTTATTTGGAAATCTAAAACACTGGCTTTATTCTACCTCACTGCTGCTTCTATATAATTCACCATTTCCCCTTCCAGGGAAAAACTTGAGGGGTTGTGTGTTGTTCCATCTTGTACCGTGTATATTTTCTCCAAGATGTGGATCATTTTCACCTGCTGATACCGCTTCTCCTGGGCCTTGCTGTAGAGCCGGATGCAGAGGGAAGAGCTGATGAATCCACTTACTCATCTGTTCCAGATGATGTCATCTGCACTGCTAACACCCAGACAGCTGTCTGCACTGTGACCACCATGCCTTCCCCTCCCCAGCCGGGGCTGGTGGAGTGGGGAGGCTCCCTCCTGCTCGCACACAGGTGGGTTGGTTTTCAGCAAGCTCTGGAAACAGCCCCACTAGTGTCTCGCCATGGTCTAGAGTAGCAGTCAGGCTCTTCAGTCTGTATTCTAGATTATCCCTCATAAAGCCAGTAACAGGATTGACATTAGCCAAAGAACGTTCCCAGTTTAGCTACGTTTACACTGCTGAAACATTTTCTGGCAATGCTATGTTGAAGTATTATTGTCTGCACAGTGACCTGTATCCATGACATCTTAAGTACCTGTTAGCTAGATTGTCTCCGCTTGTAGATTTATTCTAGAATGCCTCTGTTAAAACTCCTTACTGCAGGGTTAGTCACTGCTTAGGGGGTGCCGCTTCTCCTGGGCCTTGCTGTAGAGCCGGATGCAGAGGGAAGAGCAGTAGACATAGACAAAAAGCCTTTACCATGGAAAGTATTGGTTGTGTAATACTTCAGACATTTACTTAGATACCTCCACCAGGGATTTGGGGGAGTGTAAACTTAGCCAGCTGATTTTCCTTGTGTGTATATATTAAAATGACTCACGTAGCATTCAGCTTCACCTCAGCTCTTCTCTTGTTAGCCAAGAGCCCAGTGTCCTTGGAAACAGTAACCTAGGTTACTTATCACCGTACTGTGCATTGTGTCAGGCAGCTTCACCCACCGCTTGAATGGCGATTAATAAGCACCTCTCCTCCGTTCAGGAGCTGTGCTTTGCCTTCCTGTTCCTGTGGGTTGGTCAGGACTTGCTTGAGACAGGAGGCTCAAGACACGCTCAGATATTATCTCTGCTTTCCTTTTCTGTGTCTGCTAGTTAGCATTCCATCTGGGATGCACATTTTAAAATTACTATTTTGTGTTGCTATACATATTTTGTATGTTTGGGTTTTGCTTGCTTTTACATTTGGTCTTATTTCCTAGTTTTCTGTTTACATGTCATCAAAAAGATTTCTTGAAAACAGGAATTGGGAATGCTTGCTTTACACCAGGGTCTCTCTGAGAATTCTCCTAAGTAACTCCGAGGTTAAACACCTTTTGCTAGCAGTTCACAAAAGAACTGACATTTCCAGGCATTTGTCATAAAGAAGGGACCACTGGAGCCTGCTGGAGACATCCCAGAGGATGTCAGAATACAGGACAAGATGTGTGTAGCCTGTGGTTTTATGTCTAGATTGGGTACCATTTCCTCGGAAAAGGGTTCACCAAATGATATTGAAAAGTCCCTTCTACCAAAGTCCAGCCAAGGAAATAGAATTTAAGTGAAACAGCTCATAGTTTGTTTTGTAAATGCCACTTTACAAATACTTTTCTAACAAAGTATCATAAAAATTGTTTTACTTAGTTTCATTCTTTTATGTTTGAATATAGTGCAAGTGACTTAAAAAGCATTCACTTCTCATGTCATAGCTGTGGCTGTGTTAACCAGATGAATGTCGAAAGCCCATGAAACATTTGTCTTGTGTGTGATCTGGAATGTGGTCCCCTTTGTCTACAATTTATGCACTGTAGAACTGGAAGTCTAAATCCTCTCACGCTAGTTCTAAGCTGCCCTCTCTCTGACAGAAAACACCCTGATTTGGGACTTCAGCCCTTTTCCTTGTTGGGTTAAAATTCCACAGAATGAACACAGAACAAAGCACTAAGGAAGGCGTTAGCTCCCAGGTGCTCCAGGACACCTGGAGTTACATCCCAGTGCTAATGCTTACCTGGATGTCTTCTTTTGTGGGAGTGGGGGATTACTGTGTTTGTATGTTCCTGTCAAAGCACACCGTGGGTGTCATTCCCCAGGTGGGGCAGGACCCAGGAGCAGAGCAAGGAGAGGGAGACTAGGAAAGAGGTAGCAGGTGGGGAAGGAGAGACGGCCTGGAACTTATTAAGTAGGCCTGGCTGGCTGGCTAAAAGGCCCCAGGGACCCTGCTGTGTCCACCCTGCCCCCCAACACTGAGATTACAGGTGTGTGCCACCGCACCTGGCATTTCTTCTTTATTTTTCCCCTTTTATTGAAATTAATTTTTTTTCTCCCAGAATATATCCTGATTGTTTCCCCTCCCTCTGCTCCTCCCAGTTCCTCCCCATCTAACCCCCCCCCCCTTTCTATCTCTCATTAGAAAATAAAACAGGCTTCTAAGAGAAAATAATAAAATATGAGATAAAGCAAAAACTAACACATCAGAATTGGACAAGGCAAACAGAAGGAAAAGAGCCCGAGTGAGGGCACAAGAATCAGAGACCCACTCATCCTCACACTCAGGAATCCATAGAAACACAACTGGAAACCATATGCAGAGAACCTGGTGCAGACATGTGCAGGCCCTGTGCTTGCTGCCTCCGTCTCTGAGTTCGTATGAGCTTTGCTCATGTTGATTTAGAGGGCATTGTTGTCCTGGTGCCCTCCATTCCCTCTGGTTCTTACTCTTTCTGCCTTCTCTTCTGTGGGTTTCCCAGAGCCCTCCCTAGGTCCCCGGGCTATCTAGGTTCTTGGTCACCCAAACAATGTTTGATATGGGTTCCATCTTGTGGAGTGGCCATAAGCTTTGTGTCTCCATTGCCCCAGCATGTTTTTCAGGCAGGACACCATTGTAAATCAAAGGCTTTGTGACTGACTAGGTGTTTCTGCTTCTCTTTTGATAGTGTGCCAAGTACCTTCTTGTACCAAAGATGCCAGGACATAGGGATGAAGGTTCTATATAGGTAGCAACTTGACTTCTCCACGTTCAGTGAGTTGTGTAGGTGTTGTCTTCAGCAATGGGGCCTTGCTGTCAGTTTTTGGAGAACAATTTATACTCTTGGCAACAGCTTGGGTGGTTTGGGGATTCCCATGGGACTTTTTAGTCAGCAACCCAATGAAGTGTAACCCAGTCCTGGTACTGGAAACTTGATTTGATGACAAGAGATGTCCAGTTGGGGCTTTGTCTCCCTCATTATTTGATGATCTCATTTAGATCACTTTCATGTGTGTATATATTTTAGGAAGCTCCTACTGTATTAGGTTTCCATGCTACCCTTCAAATGGCCCTTCATTTTAGCTATCTCTCACCACGTCCCCTCCCTTATCCCTCTGTTGCCCCTTCCCTACTTGATCCCTCCGTTTCAGTTCTCCCATCCATATCTATTCTATTTTCCTTTCCTAACAAGATTTATCTGTATCCACTAGTCCCTTACTCAATACCTCATCTCTGTGGTTCTATGGACTGTAGCTTAACTATTGTTAACAGCTAATATCCACTGTGGTAGAATATTATTTTAAGGTGTGTGACTTTTGTTTATGCTGTATTTGCTTAACTCTATGAAGCTGTGTTACTGTGCCTGTTTAAATCACCTGATGGCCTAATAAAGAGCTGATGGCCAATAGCGAGGCAGGAGCAAGGGTAGGTGGGGCTGGCAGGCAGAGAGAATAAACAGAAGGAGAAACGAGGAAGAGAAGGAGCAAGGAGAGAATAAGGAGAGGAGGACATCAGGGCCACCCAGCCACCCAGCCAGCCACGGAGTAAGAAGGAAAGTAAGATTTACAGAAATAAGAAAGGTAAAAGCCCAGAGAGAAAAGGAGCTGGCTAGCAACAAGCCAAGGCCAGGGATTTATAAGAAGGAATAATCCTCCATGTTGTGATTTATTTGGGAGCTGGGTGGTGGGCCTCTCAAAAAAGCCAAAAGAGTATAAAACACAATCAACAACATAATCAACATAAAAATGAGTTCTTACCATATTTGTCTTTCTGTGTCTGGGTTACCTCAGTAAGGATTTTTTTCCTGCTTCCATTGATTACCTGTGGATTTTATTTTTTTTTTAATGATTGGGTAATACTCCATTGTCTCCATTGTGTAACTGCACCACTTTTTCTTTATCCATTTTTCTGTTTAGAGACCTCTAGGTTGTTCCCAATTTCTGGCTGTTATGAATAGAGCGGCAACGAACGTGTTTGAGCAAGTGTTTCCATGGTAGGATGAAGTCTTTTGGGCATATGCCCAAGAGTGGTATAGCTGGGTCTTGGGGTAGATTCCCATCTTTCTGAAGAGCCACCACGCTGACGTCCATAGTGATTGTCCCAGTTTGCACTCCCATTGTCAAGGAAGGGCTGAGTGTTCCCTTACTCTACATCCTCACCAGTGCCAGCTGTCACTTGCTTTATTCATCTCAGCCATTCTGACAGGTTTAAGATGAAACCTCAAAGCACTTTTGATTAGCATTTCCCTGATTGGTAAGGCTGCTGAATATTTAAGTGTTTCTCGGCCTTTCAAGACTCCTCTTTTGAGAACTCTGTTGTGGAGGTTTGACTAAGAAATTTCAAAACCCCAAGCCAGGCCCAGTTCCCTTTCATCTCTCCCTCTCTTGGCCTATAGATCAGGATGTAGCTCTCAGCTCTCTCTCTCTCCAGTATCCAGTACCATGTTTGCCATGCTCCCTGTCACAACAATAACCTCTGAAACTGAAACCGAAAGCAATGCTTTCCTGTTTTGTTTTGTTTTGTTTTGTTTTGAGACAGGGTTTCTCTCTGCAGCTTTGGAGCCTGTCCTGGAACTCAATCTGCAGACCAGGCTGGCACCAAATTCACAGAGATCCACCTGCACTACCACTGCCCAGCTTATTCATTTTCATTCAGTTCTAGAAAGTCTTTAATTTCTTTCTGAATTTCTATCTTGATGCATTCTTCATTCAGGAGTGAGTTGTTCGCTCTCCATAAGTTTGTAAGGTTTTGTTTCTGTTGTTGATATCTAGCTTTAATCCATGGTGGTCAGATAGAATGCAGGCATTTATTTCAATATTCTTTTTTTTTTTTTAAATCCTATGTGCATTGGTGTTCTGCCTATATGAGTGTTGGATCATCTGGAATTGGAGTTAATGACAGCTGGGTGCTGAGAACTGAACCCGGGTCCTCTAGAAGAGCAGCCGATGCCCTTAACTTCTGAGCCATCGATCTAGCCTCCTTCAATTTTTTTATCTATTGAAACTTGCTTTGCATCTCAATATGTGGTCAGTTTTGAGAAAGTTCTATGAGGTGCTGAGCAGAAGGTATATTCTTTTGTTTTTGGGTGAAATATTCTATAAATATCTGTCCAAAAGTCCATTGGGTTTACAACGCCAGTTAGCTCCAACCTGTGTTTATTTTTGTCTGGACAACCAGTCTATGGACGAAGGATACTGAAGTCTGCCTCTATTGATGTGTGAGGGCCGACGTGTGGTTTAAGTTGTAGTGGTGTTTCTTTACTAACTTGGATGCCCTTGTGTTTGGTGCATAAATGTGAAGAATTGCAGTGTTGTCTTGAGGGATTTTTCCTTTGAGTATGTAGTGTCCTTCTCTATCTCTTCTGGTCAGTTTTGAAGTCTGTTTTTTCAGGTATTAAAATGGCTACACCAGCTTGCTTCTTGGGTCCATTTGCTTGAAACATGCTTTCCCATCATTTTACCTAGATAATGTCTATCATTGATATTAAGGTGTATTTCTGAGATACAGCAAAAGGATGGATCCTGTTTTTACATATATTCTGTTCGTCTATCCTTTTACTGGGAATTTGAAATCATCGATGTTGAGAGAGATCTATGAGCAGTATTGTTGATTCCTGTTATTTTGTTGTTGTTGTGTATGGATGTGTGCTTCCCCTGTTCTGATTTGCTGGTCTGGGATTATTCATTCCCTTTTATTCGATGGTTTTTCTTGGATGTAGTTAACTTCTTTGTTTTTGTTCTGTTTTGTTTCTCCCAGACAGGGTTTCTCTATGTAACCCTGGCTGTCCTGGAACTCTGTAGACCAGGCTAGTCTCAAACTCAGACCTGCCTGCCTCTGCCTCTTGAGTGCTGTGATTAACTCCGTACACCACCACCACCTAGCATAGTTAACCTCTTTGGGTTAGAATTTTCCTGCTAGGGCCTTCTGTAGGGCTGGGTTTATAGATAGAAAATTGCTTAAATTTGGTTTTATCATTTTCTCCATCTATGGTGACTGAAAATGTTGATAGGTATAGTAGTCTGAACTGTCCCTTTCATGGGTAGTCTCTTAGAGTCTGTGGTGCTTTATATGCTATTTGGTCCTTTCCCCTCGAAGCTTTAATTCCCTATTCTGTACATTCAGTGTTTTATTATGTGGCAAGGGGCATTTCTTTTCTGGCCCAGTTGATTTGGAGTTCTGTATGCTTCTTGTATCTTAATAGGCATCTCCTTCTTTAGGGTAGGGAAATCTTCCTCTATGCTTTTGTTAATATTTTTCTGTAACTTTGACGTGAGTTCCTTCTCCTTTGTTTCTAGATTGGATCTTAGTGTCCTATATTTCCTGGATGTCTTGTGTCAGGATTTTTTTACATTTATTTTAACATTTTCTTTCACTGAGATATCGTGTCTTCAACAGGTGTCTTCAACACCTGAGATTCTCTCTTCCACCTCTTGTATTGTATTGGCAAGGCTTGTCTCTGTGATTCCTGTTCTAGTTCCTACAATTTTCATTTCTAGAGTTCCCTCCATTTGGGTTTTCTTATTTTTCCACTTTCAGGTCTTGAACTGTTTTAGTTTTTTTCATTCCCTCCCATTGTTTGTGTTTTCATAGATGGTAAGGATTTATTAATTTCCTCTTTAAGGACCTCTAACACATAAAGGCTATTTTAAGATTTTTTTTTCTCTTGTGCTTCACCTATGTTGGAATACCTGAGGTGGTAGGGTTTCCAGGCTCTAGTGGAGCTGTTAAGCATTTGGGATTGGAAAGCTATCTGGTCTTGTCTTTGTTGGGTGGGTTCCTTGGTTTCTGTTGTCCTCTCCAGCTCTTAGGAGAGTTGTTAACCTGATGGGAAATTCTTCTCAGATCCTGATTAGGTGTGGCCACTGGTAGTTCCAGGTCAAATGGTTTCTGGGTATTGGGAGCTGACACTTAGGAATTGAGATGGGCTGGAGAGGGGGTGGTCCACAGGAGGGAGGAAAGCAGGGTGTTCTACCGAAGTCTACTTAGACCCCTGGGAATGGGGAGAGAACGAGGAGAGCCATAACAAAAGGTCTGCTACAGAGCTGGGAATGAGACTGGGCGATTGGACTTTTCAGGGATAGAGGAAGAGGTGAAGCTGAGCACTGAGCCTGCTTGCTTCCCCTGATAGCGTAGCCTGTGGGTTCCCAGGCTACTAAGATGGTGGGAATAAAGCATTGAGTGAGGGGAGGGAGTCAGGAAGGGAATCTGTGTGATCCCCTGGAGATGGGGGCAGGGGGAATCCCTGTAGACATGCCCTGCTGCAGAGCTGGGGATGACCCTGGGGGATTGGCTGAGGGACTGGAGTGCACACCTGGCATGAACTCGGGTCCTTGTGTGTGCACAGCAAGCACTTTACCAGCCAAGCCGTCCCCTCAGCCCTTGCCAGGATTTTCACAGGGAAGTTTTTCCTACTTACAAAGAATGTCAGCAAGTATCTTTCTACAGTGCAGCGATTACTATGGGGCTCCTATTCAGAGACTGCCTGACTTAAAGCTTGGCTTCACACTAAAGCCAGTCCCTTTGGATTACTCTTGGTCATGTGCTAATGCTACATGTATGCTCCTCTGATTTCCCAGAAAAACTATTTAGATAATGTGTGCTTATGCTGGAGTTTTGTGTTACTGTGTGAGCAAAGGCATGTCTTCTGGGTTTTTTTGGTTTTTGTTTTTTCAAGACAGAATTTTTTTATGTAGCCCTGGCTGTCCTGGAACTAGCTCTGTAGATCACACTGGCCTCGAACTCCGAGATCCTCCCAAGTGCCAGAATTAAAGGTGTTCACCATCACTGCCTGGCTATCTTCTGTTTCTTTCATGGTGAACTTTGACACTTTGGTACACTTTTGATTTACCAAGACAAAATGGAACGCAGCACCTTTTATCAGTGTGTGTGTGTGTGCGTGTGTGTGTGTGTGTGTGTGTGTGTGTGTGTGTGCATGTGTGCATGCACACATGCGCATGAGCGCTCACCACCGGGGTGCTCAACCTTTTGACATTGTGACAAGACTTTATCTGCTATAATGTGGGGCCACATTCACAGCTATCCTGGGATCTTACTGCTTATGAGCAGGTTGGACACACCTACTCTATACTGTTTCTATTTTAAGTGCTGACCATGACTGTCCTAATGGCCACAATTGAACAATGACTGGAGAACATCTCTCTTTCACGTGCACACACACACGTGCACACACATACATACACACACTTGAAATCATCAGTAAAGGGCTTATGTTAAGCAGATAGGTTTATTAAAAATAATGCTAATATAATCCCAGGGCACACTGATTTCAAGAGGGTCTTTGCAACAGATTCATCATAATTACTTATCAACTAAATAACAATGGTTAAGTTAACTTATAGAATCGCTAAATAACAGAAGAAAAGAAAGGACCAAGCTAATCGAGACTGAGCTGGCCTTGATATCCCCTAAACATCAGTCCAGCCAGCAAGCCATGGGCAAAACTAGTCTCTAGAGGATTAATCAGGGCCCTAAGTGATCGTTGAAGTGAACTCCTCCTGCACCTGCCAAGGCTCCAAAAGGCTTGGGAGCCAGAAAGAAAGCAGGAACAGTATCCTACACTGTTATAAATGAGTAAAGGCCAGTTGAAGGTTTTCATGTTTGCTATTTCAAAATGCTAGTTTTAAAAAACATTACTAGCAATGTATGTATTTCCCCTCCCTGTCTTTTAAACCTGGACACAAGTGTAGAAACACTCTCGGGAGAACCAGAGAGAGTCAGAGGGGAGGAGACTGTGTGTGGCAGATGCTGGTACTGCTGAGGGGCTGTGGATGCCAGCTGTGGCAACACTAAAGCCCCCAGTAAGGCATCAGGTGTCGGGACTCCTTCTCATAAACATCTGGAATGACGCCATAGGGTGTCTGTACCATCTTAACTGTCGACTTCCCGAAGAGCTGGCTCTCGTAGTCTATCAGCTGCCTCCAGAAGCCCACGTTGGGCCTGATGACAGGCCTTCGGGCTTTCACCCAGTTGTATGCCTCCAACAGGCACACATTGTGGAATTTCATCAGGTATGCAATACAGAGGGTGGCCGAGCGGCTCACACCTGCAGCACAGTGCACCAAGGTAGCCCCATGCTTCTTGCTCACGCTGTGAATCTTGTCGGCCACAGTGTCAAAGTACAGTCTAATGGGGGCATGAGGAATGTCAGCCAGAGGCACTTTAACATATTCAAACTGGGGCCAGTTGAAGTTGGGGATCTCGATGGTAGCATTCACGATGCAGGTGATGCCCCGGGCCTGGAGGAGGTGCCGGTTGGAGGCCACACTGCCTCTGCCCAAGAAGAGAGAGGAGGTGATCTGAGCAATGCCTCCTATGTCTCCCTCGGAAATCATCCGAGGAGCCATGAGAGTCCGTGGGAGCGTGCTGTGACCTCTGGAGCTCATGAAGATGCCAGCAGTCACACTTTCATCATCAGGGTAAGACCACAGAGAATGATAGAGTCCGTCCTCCACTAGGGATTCAAGACTGCAGCCTTCTTCCTGTAAGATACAGGTATCTGTCAGAACTGTGTTATTTATTTCTCATAGCTGCCTCCTGTGCTTGAGGGAAGGAAAGAATTCAGAAGTTATTTCCTAAGGCAGAGTGCATTCTTTGTAGGAAGTATTGACTATTAGGAAATGGAGCCTGCAATGCCAATATGTAAAAATCAATATAAAACTATGCTTTTTTTTTTTTTTTAAGCCCTCCAGTGAAAATAGTCACCCTATTTTTAGGAAAGTTTTAAAGACAGAAAACATGCTAAGTGGTTCCTGAAGAGCCATCTGGCAGAATCCTGCTGAAGGAGGGGCATCCTTGGCTTTTTCAGTGTTGGGATCAAACTCAGACTCAAGCTGGTTAGGCAAGATCATCACTAAGTTACCGTCCCCTGCCCAGAAACCCAGAATGTTGCGCTCTGGAGCCATGGTGTCCTGTACTGCTCACTGCCATGTTTTCCTAAACCTAATTCTGGATACTGAGACTTTGTGAAGAAGGAATATGAAAATGATGTTACATCAGGCAGAACAATAACTAGCCTTAGGGGGAAAAATACATTGTCTTTTCTAGGAAAAGGGGGAACTTCTCTTTCAACTGTATTTAGCTTTGTGAACAGAATAGTAACTTGGCTTAGAAAAAGCCAGTTGTCTTTTCAGTGTAGTTAAACTGCCTTAATGAAATACCAAAACCAGACTGGAAGCTAGAAAAAAGCCAAGCCATCTTTGTTCTTTACCATTTAAAAAATACTTTCTACTTTATTTACTTTGGTTTTTCAAAACAGGGTTTGTCTGTGTAGCTTTGGAGTCTATCCTGGAACTCACTTTGTAGACCAGGCTGGCCTTGAACTCAGAGATCCCCCTGCCTTTGCTTCTTGAGTACTGGGATTAAAGGTGTGCACCACCACCGCCTGGCTTAAAAATCCTTTTATATATATATATTGTATGGGATGTCTGTGTGTATATGTGAGAGTTCAGGGGACAACTTGTAATGGTTGGGTTCTCTCCTTCTACCATCGGGGTCTCAGATCTTCAAGCTTGGCAGCAAGCACCTTTACCTGCTGAGCCATCTCACCAGCCCATAGATGCCTATTCCTTATAATTTTTATAATACATGAATACTTTGGGAGTCCAAATAAATGTGGGTAAAGTACTGTGTGAGGCATTTCCATAGAAATAATTCCAGGCAATTTGAAGGCACAGTCATTGTGTGTGCATTTGTATGTATACATTGTGGGAGAATGACGCAGGGCCTGCCTCAAACATGCTAATAAGTACCAAGGGAGTTAAATCCTCAGCCTTGAAGGTCATTCTCTTCAAATTTTTTGTTTTACTGTCAGTCAGCTACCTAGGAATTTATCTGAGCTGACCCTGGATAATGTAAATGATAACCTTACTCCCTCCTGCCAATTCTAAGCTCCCAAGTGAATTCTGCTGGGTTCAGGGATATGCTAGAGTTTTAACATCGATTTAGTTCACTATCTGGGCTATGTTTTCTCATTAGTAAAATGTTCAGTGTAAAATGTCAGTGTATATTTCTAACAGAAGAGGAAATTATTGAGCTCAGTATGGTAGCATATGCCAGGCAGGGGATTGCAAGTCCCAGCCTAGCCTGTGCTACTCAGTGAGACCATGTCTCAACAAGGAAAAGATAATTATTTTAATTATTGGTCTCCTGAGATTTCAGACATACATGTTTCATGGTTTGTGCATCCTGACAAGTGTGTAACACCTGCCTGGGGGCAGGGCAAATCCTAAGGCTCAGTCAAACACCCCTGCTTGTGTAGTGACAGCACCATGGTACTCACCTGCTGAGGAGTCCCGTGAGCTGGAGCCTTTGGTCTGGATCCAGAAGGTCTTAGGTAAACAGTAGTTACACTGTGTACAAATCAGATCTGCAGGAAGACAAAGAGAGAAGGATGGAGCAAGTCAGAAACCCATGGGATTCCTCCTGGGTTTTTGCTGCTAAAATCAAATGTAGAATGGATCTTGAAAGCAGAGGTCTGCGGAACATTTCTGGTGTGACTTAAAGAATGCACCAACTAGTCTCAGGGACAGAAGCCCAGAGTCTGCAAGCACTAGGTTCAGTTTTGGCAATGATGAAGACAAAGGTAATTCAGGGACCACATCACATGATAACTACTGAAGGCATTCCCATAGACTGTGGCTCAGCCTCTTCTTGGTACCTGCTGTCACCCTAGGAACATGACCTGGGCCTGAAGTCACAGCAAGAAGGACAGAGAAGCAAGAACAGGGGTGGCAAGATGGTGTGGTGTGGGGTTGCCCTGCTGTTGAGGAGAGCAAGCTTGAAAGTTCATCCTTTCCCGCATTTCAGCCTCTGTCTACTCTGTAGACTGACAAACACCATGTCTCTCCAGCAAGGACGTCTCCTCCCACGCAAATGCCCCGCCTCACCCACACAAACATCACACTTACATGTTCCCTTACAGCTTTGCTCACATGTTAATGTGTAAACTGACATAACCACAAGTCACTTGATAGTTTTGATAAACACTCCAGACCCAGGACCTTCAAAATAACACCGACGTATCCTGCTCAATATCCTCATGTTACTTCACAATCCATTCCTCTTTGCCTTCCATCCTCATTTTATATTTTGAGTTGTGTGGGTTTGAGAGAATCTTACTAGGCAGCATTGGCTAATTACTAGCTAGCCTTGTGCCACCTATGCAGCCTAGGTTGATCTCAAACTTTTTTTTTTTTTTTTTTTTGAGACAGGGTTTCTCTGTGTAGCCCTGGCTGTCCTGGAACTCACTCTGTAGACCAGGCTGACCTCAAACTCAGCTCTACCTGCCTCTGCCTCATGAGTGCTGGGATTAAAGTTATGTGCCACCACCCAGCTGGTCTCACATTCTTAATCCTCCTGCCTCAGTCTCTTGAGTATGGGATTACATGCATGTGCCACCACCCATAGCTTTGAAGTTGTCTATAAGAGTTCTGTAACTTTGAAGGTGTCTGACTCCTTTGAGCAGAATATGAGAGTCATCAGTGATACCGGGCATAACTCCATTTGTATTGCTGAGAAGTACTATGCAATGTAAATACACCATGTGATCTTTTATCTGCTCACCTACTGATGAATTCTGGATTGTATCCAGCTTAAGGTTATTGTCAGTAAAGCACCATACAAATGTACAGGGGCAGACCTTTCTGTGAACAAACACCCTCCCTTGGTAAAATACCTAGGAGTAAAGACTTACATGACATGTAGGTTCAACCCTTTCAGATAGTTTGGAAAGCTGGGCATGGTGAGGCAAACCACAATCACAGCGTTGGGAGCCTGGGGCAGAAGGATCCTAAATTCAAGGGCAATCTGGGCTACACCGTGTGACCTTACCTCCACTGCAAACCAGCAAAAGAAAAGAGAATATAATACAGTAGTTTAAAAGAAAATGCAGGGGCTAGGATTTAGTTCTGTGAAAAAGTTAGTTCTGGGGCTGGCAAGATGGCTTAGCAGGTACAGATGCTTTCTACTGGGCTGCAGGACCTGACTTCTTTCCCCAGAGCCTATATGGTGGACATTCATACATGAATCTGTGGTATGCCTCCCCCAACAAGCTAACCATGTAAAATCACCAGCACCACCATAGGGTTGGCAGTTAAGAGCTCTATGGCCTGCTCTTGAGAGGGATTAGGGAGCAGTTCCAGTACCCATAAGGCATCTGACAAACTTGATTCCAGTTCTAAGAGGGATATGATGCCCTCATGGGCACCAGGCCAGCACATAGTGCATGCAACATACATACATCTAGCCAGGCAATCATACACGTAAGTGGCTCTGGCTCATGTCTGTAATCACAGCACTTGGGAGATGGAGGCAGGAAGATCAGAAGTTCAAGATCATCCTCAGCTGTGCAGCAACCCAAGGGCAGCCTAGCTTTCATGAGACCTTATACTGTACCCAAAGCCAGGTTCAGTTCTGCCACAATGCAGCGATTTTCCTATCAGACTCCCTGGGAGGTTTGTCAGGACTTGGACCCCTGAGCCCCAGCTTGTGTGGTTCTGAGCAGGACTGGAGAACTTGCTTCCTAAGTGCTGCTGTGGGTCAGGGGCAGTCTGAGAACCATGCCACCCAGGACACCCCATCAAGGCTGAAGTGCTCAGAGTGCTGCCCCTTGGAGCTCCACACTGAGAGCTGGTCCATGCCACAGGGGTCCACAGAGGGTCTGAGGTGCAAGTGCACCCTGCAGAGGCAGAGGTGGTGATGTAAGGAGACATGTGTGTTGAGGTCTTTCCCTTGGCAGAATTCTAAAGAACAAAGTCGCTGTGGCAATAAATGTACAACTCAATACAACTTAATGCTGGGGACTCTCTACTCCAATCTCCACATGGCTATCTCATTGCCTAGTTAGGAGACAGAGTCTGTGTTGTCCCAAGTGATCCTGCCATCCATGAGGCTACCAGCCTTCCTGAGCTTGATTTGCAGCAGGATTGTCTTCCAGGGTCCCAGGCTGTGCCGAGACAGGCTAGAGGCCAGGCTTCCCCTGTTACTGCTCATGCGCTCAGTATGGACAGGGAGGACAGATTGTGCATCCTCCAGGCAGAATCCAAGCGAGGCAGACACGATGCTCTGTTCCTGCTGCCGCCACCAGTCCTGTGCCAACAAACCTGCTCCAGAATGCCAAAGCTGGCTACAAGGTTTAGAAAAACACCTTCTGCCAGCGAGTGCTCAGAGGGCAGGTACGGCAAACATGTCTCTGACAAGTCCCTCTGCCCCTTACAGGCTTTGGGTAGAGTGGAATGATTGCAACTTAGAGAAGGCAAATAAAACCAGGGAAAGCTCAAAAATAAATAAAAGTGGCCTCACATTCTGTACCACACACTGCTGTGTAGGACACAGTGTCCTAACTGCAACAGCTAGGGGAGGACCCCTTTAAACACTGACAGACAAGCCTGTCTGTCACCTAGTGTCTAGAACAGAGGACTGCCACCGCCTGCACACCCTCCAGGGCATAGAACCTTCCTCATGGCACAGGGACACAGAGGAGCTGTCCCCAAATGGGCATATAAGCAGCCTAGATTGACCCAGTTCTAAGAAGGGCAGAACCTAACCATAAAGAATATAAAAGCCCACAGGTATTATCTATGACAGGCACATAAAATCAACCTAGCAGATGTGTGCTAAGAGACAGAAAGGAAGTCATCTGGCCTGTGTGTAGGGGATCAAAGACTGCCCCCAGGGACGAGTGAGCAGGACCCCCAGGGTCTCACACTGGCCTGTGCCAGCATCCACAATGCTGGCTGTGGTGCAGCTGCATTTTCTTAGAGGGAAACATGGTTCCTGACCAAGGAAGCAACAATGAGACACCAGAGGCATGAGAGCAGAGCTGTCTTAAAATAAACATGGATGGTTGGGTGCCTTTGGCTCACACTTCTTAATTTCAGCACTTAGAGGCAGACAGATCTGAGTTCAAGGCCAGTCTGCTCTACATATACAAAGTTCAAACCAGCCAGGGCTACATAAGACACTGTGTTGCCAGGTGGTGGTGGCACACACCTTTAATCCCAGCACTCAGGAGGCAGAGGCAGGCAGATCTCTGAGTTCAAGGCCAGCCTGGTCTACAGAACTAGTTCCAGGGCAAACTAGTTATGTCTCAAAACAAAACTGAAACCTCAGGTGTACAGATGTCCGGGATTGCAGGTATGGTGCATGCCTACACTGCAGCCCTCGGGAGAAGCCACAGAAGGACAAGATCAGAAAACAGCCAGGTGACCTACAGAGACCCGACCTCGGAACAATAGGCATCAAGGACTAGGAACTAACAAAGTTTAGTTTAGTGTCAGTGTCTCGAAGGGGCCTGTAGTCCTAATAGCATGCCAGCTAGTAACAGCTGCCCTTGCTCCTGGCATGCAGATTCCTGGCCATGTAGAACTTTCCTGTGGTTACACAGTGGTAATCCACACCAGGATCAGTGCCAATGTGGCTGAGAATGGCTGGAAGTCCCAGTCTGTTCAGAGCATCCACCCAAGTGTCACCAATGCTGCTTTTCCTTCTTAAAGTCACTAGACTCACAATTAAAGAGTAAAGATCCCAGCCGCTGTTTGTTTTTCCTCGTGTTGAAAATGCACTGGTGCAGGAGAGCCAGAGAGAACTGCAAAACAGTTTAAAACACTGCTAGCTGGGACTAGGACCATGGGGGTGAGTTGGGGTGTGTGTATATATGTGTGATGATACAAATTATATATGTGTTATATGTGTGTATATTATATATTATATACGTACTATATATGAAGTATTCTGTCACTTGGACTGACAATGCTCACAAACACAGTCCACAAAACCAGTACCAATCACAAGAAATCTTTTAAGTTGTTGGTCAGACTCTACCTGTCACCTTTGGATGCAGTTAAGCCCCTGTTGCTTAAGATTTAGAACCCAGCACTCGGGGCTATTGATCTGGACCTAACCTAGAAAGTTTCCTTTCTACAGTCTAGCTTCTGCAATACCAGAATGTCCTCTGCAAGCTGTCAAGGGTGGGAAGTGGTTAAAAGTCATACCAAGCTATGACACCAACGGACCACAACAATGATCAGCATGACAGGATATCACAAAGGTGCAATAAATGGCCCTCACATTGTTGGTGGCAACCAGCAGCTGTCTAATTGGACCTAAGGCCCACTCCACAGGAGAGACATCATGCCTGGTACTGGAAACCTAGCTATCTTCCCAGAGCTAGTGAGGTCATGGATCTTACAAAAGAATCTACTTGGGCCAGGCGGTGGTGGCACATGCCTTTAATCCCAGCACTCTGGAGGCAGAGGCAGGTGGATCTTGTGAGTTTGAGGCCAGCCTGGTCTACAAATCCAGTTCCAGGACAGCTGTACTGTTATATAGAGAAACTCTGTCTTGAAAAACTAAAAAAAAAAAAAAATCTATCAGCACCTTGCTAGGCCAGCATAATTCCTTACTACATTTTAAATCTTATCCTTATACCAAGAAATGAGTGTGGCCATCACCTCTCATCAAAGATGCTTCTCTACAGCAAATGGAGACCATTACAAAAAACCACAACTGGACACAATTCAGAGATCCATGGATTGTGGGGAGCCCAGCCCCAACGGATACTATCTGAATCACAACTCCTGCATCTATGGCTCTGGGAACATCGAAGAAGGGAGGGTGGAAAAATTCTAAGAGGCAGAGGATCAGGAAGTCTGCTGTGTGACTGCCTCTCTTAGAAGTGGCTGTATAGCCAGGCATGGTGGCACATCTTTAATCCCAGTATCCGGGAGGCAGAGACAGAGGATCTCTGTGAATTCAAGGCCAGCCTGGTCTATAGAGGGAGTCCAAGGACAGGATCCAAAGCAATAGAGAAATCCTGTCTCAGAAAAGAAAATGGCTGCATAAACAATGACAATATTAATAGGCATGTGAATGAGTAAGGGATGGATTTTTACAGGGTTCCATCCCTAGAAAAAGACCTACAGGCAACTAATGACTACTAAGGGAAGGGAATTAATCTCTTCCAGGGATTAGAGCACCATAACTGGTATAATCCAGTACAAAGTGATCAGCCCTGAAACCATTCACAAAAACAAAAAAGATGGATTCAGCAGGTTGTTTTTATATATTTGTCCATATATAAAGAGAAAGAGGCTATCAATTGTAGAGTTTTGGTGAGACATAGGAGAGGCTGGAGGAAGGGAAGGAAGGGAGGAGTGATGTAATATTTTAATTTAAATTTTAAATTAATAAAATGTCTCTAGTTTTAGGAATTTCAGGTCAGTAAGTACATACAGGGTAGAGGGAGGATATGTATGCATGTATGTATGTATGTATGTTATAGAAATTAAAACTATACAACACACAAGATTCGTCTGTGTGGGTATATGCAAGTGCCCAGAGGCCAGAAGACAGCACTGGATTCCCTTGGAGCTGGAGAAGTAGGAGGTGGGAGGGGGTTGGGAACTGCTAGTGGGTCCTCTGCAAGAGCAAAAGGCAGGCTTAGCCTTGAGCCATCTCTCCAGCCCCTATAACACTTACTTTCTTATACTCAAAAAGCTTTGCAATCACATTTTATCCTTCTATTAAGCATCCATCCAATTCTGTTAAAAAAACAATTAAACCTTAGGGTCACTCTTTTTAAAACAGAAACATTTTCGTCTACACAATGATAAATACTGCTTTTCTTATTTATTTTCACTATTTTTGTTTTGTTTTTTCAAGACAGGGCTTCTCTTTGTAGCTGTGGAACCTGCCTTGGAACTCGCTGTGTAGACCAGGCTGGCCTCAAACTCACAGCGATCCACTTGCCTCTGCCTTCCAAGTGCTGGGACTAAGTGTATGCACTATCACCACCTGGCTATTTTCACTATTAAAACACTAATGTGCACCACTGAGAGAAAAGCTGAGTCACTTTGTTTTTGAGATGGGACCTCACTATGTAGCTGAGGCTGGCCTGGAACTCCTGATCATCTTACCACTTCTCAAGGGCTTGGATTACACAGGCATGGACCACCATACTCAGCCTAAAAATCCTAACTCTGATAATCTTTCATTAAGGAAACACTTGACAGACCATGAGGAATACAATTCTAACAACTATGGTGTAATATTCATGTCAAAGCAGAATGAAATAACAGATACCCACAAGTTGCTTTTAACTGTAAGAAGTGAGCTGACCGAGTGGGGTGGGATGCTCTGACAGTCTACAAGAGGGGGCGAGGGTGTTTTGCTTTTCCCACCTTATTGATGAAGCAATACAACAGTGCCCTTGGATGAGGTCAAATGCACACAGTACACATGAAACTAAAAACACCTGTAATCCCAGAATGTGGGAAGCCGAGGCAGGAGCATTATGGTAGGCTGAGGCCAGCCTAGGCTACAATGAGCACCAAGCAACTGTCGAGATACCATCTCAGAGAATCCAAATCCAAAACAATAGAACACGTTAGATAGATAGTTCCACCTGGCCTAGCCACCAGTAATCCCTGAGTGTGACACGTCCACCAAGGAATGGCCTGTGACACCAGCTGACCTCTTGTGGACACACTTGCTACATCCACTGTATGATCCTAGCAATTGCAACTGGTGAACACATCACAACCCAGAGGAGGAGATGGGCATTGCATTTAATGGGAGCAGGGAGACAGAAATCCAGAACAGTGGCAGAATACACAAATCTAAAGATGTCTGGTTCTAGGCCAGGCATAGTATCTCGATTCCTGTAATCCCAGGACTCAGGAGTCTGAGCCAGAAACATTACAGTGCTAAAGAGAGTGAGATTGATTCAAAAACCAAAACCTGTTCAGTTCTAAATGATAAATCCATTGATCATCCAAGCTGGGATAAAATGAAGACTGTAGGTTAATATGTGAGATGAGGGGTGCATTCATTCTAGTGCCCTGGGGCAAACTGGATTTTTTTTTTTTTTTTAGGTTCTGAGCACCAAACAGCACATATGCAAATACTCTGCTGGGATTTAATTTTCCAGCCCTTTTGTTTACCTGAGACAGGGTCTAAATTGGTCAGGCTGACTTTGACCTCATTTTGTAGTCAAAACAATCCTTGAAATTGGTATTCTGACTCGGTTTCCCAAGTTGCCAGGATTACAACCCTACACCACCAGACCCAGCTAAAATCTTTTGAACTTGAGATGAGATCTCGTGTAGCCTATGCTGACCTTGAGCCCCTGATCATGCACACCCATCCCAGGTGCTGGAAATAGAGATGTGTGCCTCCAAGCCTAACCTAGAACTGGTTTCAAGTGTGACTCTCACCTAGTCTGGTGCTTAACTCACTGTCATTCATTCTTGAGGCAGGTTATTTAACATACAGTGTAATGTTGACATTTCTTCCTGGGGTGGGGCTGATGTTCCTGGAAACCCAGAGGTCTGTGAAGGCCTCAACAGGAAAAACCAAACGGATGTAACAGGCATGAGTCTACCAAGGTGAGGTCCTAACCGGGACTTGCTCTTAGAACTCAGGGGCTATGTTGTGAGGAAGCCCAAACTAGCCCAACAGCTGTCATGTGACAGGCATATGTAGCTGTTCCAACCAACAGCCCAGGGGAGGTCCCAGCTGATCAATGACTAGATATGAAGACACCTGAGCATGAGCCTAGCCCCAGGCCTCATGACTTTAATTGCCCGTTGAGGACCTAGCCATTATGAAGCAAATATAAGTTGTCCCCACTAACAAAAAGGTCTGGGTTCTTGGTCTACAGGAATCTGTGAACAGATCAGTAAAGGTACATGGCATGGGTGCTAGGAAGCAGAGTGGCGGCCATATGTATAATCACAGCATCTGGGAGGTCTACGTCAGTCCCTGTCCCAAAATTTAAAAAAAGGCTGTCAAAATTCTCATCATGAAGAAACGTCTGACACAGATCTTAAAACTGAATAATGGAAAGCAACACACATTGAGTGACTCAAATGGGGGATGCAAACAACTGGTCCTGTAGCAACGCAAAAGAGGTGCCCATGATTAAAGCAAAATAAAGTCAGCCAGCAACGTCAAACCTCAGTTGTTCCTTAGGGAGAGACAGCAGTATGTTTCCGACTGCTATGGCAGAATAGCAGAGGCTGGGTGCTATATGAAGGGCTGGTTATGCATCTCAGGGGTAGAATGCATGCTTGATATACACCAGGCCCTGAATTTTATCTCAGTAATTCCCTCCTCAAGGGGGGTTTATGTAGCTCACAGTTTCTGAGGCTCAAAGTCCATGCATGGCCAGCTTGGTCTGTACTGCCTCTGGCTGTTATCACTACACAGTTGGTGGCATCAAGGTGAGAGACACGGAATGATGCAACAAAGCCAGAGACCAGGAAGGGGCCAGATTGACTCTCCAGACAACTCACCCTCATGGGAACCCACTCTAACACAGCAGCAGTCCCTAATCTGAGGGTGGTGTCCTAGTGACCTAATTACCTTGTGGTCAGCCCCACATCTTCAAAGTCTCACCCTCCCAACATGGCCACACTGAAAGCCAAGCCTCCAGCACACAGGCCGGGATCACAGCAGATGAGCTCTCACAGACCAGACTAACATGCTTCTTTCTCTAGTCCATTAAAGGTATGTTGCCATTGTTGCCTTCCTTTAAAAAAATGTTTGATTTTGTGTATTGTACATGTGTCTGGGGGTACACATGCCATGGCACATATGTGGAAGTCAGAGGTGATTCTCTTCCCACCGCGTGAGTTCCTGGGATCAAGCACGGGTCGTCAAGCTTGGCAGTAAGCGCCTTCATCTGCTGACCCATCTTACCAGCCCCATTATTGCCTTCAAGCTCCTCACTTCCAGATTCTAGATGCAGAATGCAGGCCCTTTGTTACTGCCCCTTCCCATCCCTGTGTCCCAGTGCTAGCAGTACACCCTCTATTGACAGAAATGCAATATCCCAACAACTACAATCAAATTCTGCAGGTCATGTCAGGTGATCTACATCCATGTTCTAGTGTGGGAGGCGTTGCTCACTCACCCGCCTTGCTCTGCCTCACAGAAGCTGCTGAGACAGGCAAGAGACCCTAGCCCACTGCAGAAGCCACACTCTGCTGATTCCCAGATGAGGGGCCGGAAGGTGAAGAGGCTTTCCCAACCTCTACAGAGAACACCAGTCACTCAACCAGACCACAGCAGACCAGCCACTCTAAAGACTCCCCATGGGTCCAGTGAGAAAGAATTAAGGAACAGAAGACTGGTGTGTGTTCATGTCCTCTGTGCTCTACATTTTAAAGTCCTAAACTGCTGGGGCTCAGATAGTCCTTGTGAGAAGACTACACAAACTGAGCTAAGGAGATGCTGATGAGAGCCCATGAAACATCCACACCTGTTTGTTGACAATTTGAAATAATCTATGCAACAGCCTATATATAAAGAATACCTTAAGAACTAATAATGGAAATGTCCAGAAAAAGAAAAAGAAAAAAAAAGTGAACCACAGATGCCTGGTGAAAGAAAGGTAGACATCATTAAATGAAAGCACATAGAGCTGAGGTACTTTAGGAAAAGCCATGAATCTTCAAGGTTGACAAAGTTGGGACTCTCTCCTGAGAAGTGGGACCAGAAAATGAAGGTGTCTTCTTGAGATCTCAGTCCCCAAAAGAGTTCTAAAATTAAAACTATGTACTCAGGAAGAAAGCCCTTCAGAGTTGGTATCACCCCTTGGCCAGTTTACCCTTTGATGTGCAATTGGACCAGCTCAGAATCCTAAAATCTCCGGCAGCAGGCTTCACCTTCTCCCCCCTCCCAGATTTATCATATACCTGACCCAATTTGTGTGTGTGGGTGTGTGGGTGTGTGTAGTTTATAGCAAATTTAAAGAGTGCTGACGAGTTAATTTCCATTTTTTCTTCTTAATTTTTAAAAATTGTTTTATGTGTGGGACGTCTTGCCTACACACCTTTGTAATCATGTATGTGAAGAGGCCAGAAGAGGGCGTCAGATTACCTGGAACTGGCGTTACAGACTGTTGTGAGCCTCATACAGTATCATAAACAATAAGAAAAGAAATAGGTTGGATGGAAACTACGAAATTCATAGCAAACACTGTTTCAGTTAGGAAAAGAAGGGGCCCAAGAAGGCTTCCACTTTATATGTGCAGACAGGGTCTCCTGATCCCATCCTGGTCTCAAATTGCTGTTTATCAAATTGCTTGAACTTCTGATCCTCCAGCCTCCACCACCCAAGTGGCAGCAATATAAGAATGGGAAACCACACCTGGCTGAATTCTTCATGGGAAAAAAAAAAACCCAACTTCAAGATTGTATGTAATTTTGGGGAGTGGGGGGAGTGTTATCCCCAATCTTGTTTTCATCGGTGTATCCTAATCACTTGTGACGAACTCACACAGACCCACCTCCTTCCCCTCTTCCCCTCTCCCCTCATCTCCCAGGAGAGGAAGGCTGGAGTTTCACATGCCCTCTTTGCCATGCAAATGAAGTTCTAGTTAAAGCTGTTTCATTATACAGCTACAAACTCAGAGACCAAGGAGTCAGAAAAGCCCGATATAATCTTTCCAAGGGAAGAGCACACCAATGGGTTATCCAGTGCCAAATGGTCAGCCCTGGAACCATACATACAGGAATGGTATACAGACAGAACATTTAGGAATGTATGTGTATATATATATCCATATGTACATGTAACAACAATGAAAAGGGAGGTCATGAATTTGAAAGAAAGCAAAGAGGAGTATATAGAAGGGCTGAAGAGAGGAAAAGGAGAGGGAAAATGATACAATTCTAATCTCATAAATAAGAAAAAGGAAGGGAGGGACGGAGGGAGAGAGGGAAGAAGCAAGCAAGCCTGCCACAGGCCTTCAATCTGAGACCTGACTGGGCATGGATTTCAAAAGGGCCCTTTCCTCCATAGAGCCATAGAGTCTATTGGATGGCACAAGGAATAAACAGCTGACAAACTGGACAGGACCTGTTCCCTGTCAGCATCACCACTAAGGTGCCCAGAGTTGCTGAGCCAGCCTATTGATGAGTCATTTGCAAGGGACTGTGGCAGCAGCTTCAAGGTTAAGGGTTATCAAAGCACACCAAGGTTTCCCTCTCTCCCTCCCTCCCACTCATCGTTTCTTGAAAGCGAGATCTGAAAGAAGAAAACTTTTACAGGCAAAAAAAAAAAAAAAATATTTGTGGCATATGTAAATAAAAACCAAAAGAACCACAACAGAGAGATTTTTAAGTTTTCAAGTTTTTTTAAGGTGCCTTGCAGAAGAAATAGAGAGGAACCATGTTCCCCCACATGCTCTCAACTAACTCTAGAATTGTCCCTCGGGCTGTGAGAAAGATGCTCCTAGGTTAGCAAGTAGGTTACAGAACCTATGCTCTCAGGACAGAGATGTAACAGGCACTCAATACAGACCAGAATTTAGTAAATGTCTTGAGATGACTTCATTTCTTTCCTTCCTCATTCCCACACACATCCCTAACTTTAACTCCAGCTAGCAAACCCAAACACAGGCAAACCAAAGCCTAACAACAGTGTGCTCCAAAAGCAGGACACCTCTGCTGTAAATGTATCCTAAATTGCTCCTACTTTTACATACGAAGCAAGAGTGAGAGAAAAACTTATCTTGACAACTCTGTACCATATATGCCATGTGCAGCTGTGTTCTTTGCCTCTTAGGGACATGAAAACATACACACACACACACACACACACACACACACACACACACACACACACACACACACACGTTTGCCCTTGTTCCTCAGGGTCCTTGACTAAGGATGGGTCTGAGTTCATGCCAACTTCACACACTTTGAGCTCCACATTTAGGACTGGGCACAAAGCAAGCATTCACCAGGAATAGGAGTTCCTTAAGGTCTTTAAAGACTTCTATTTTTAGTACTTCATTTTGCATAGGTAAATTTTCTGTAACTGTAAGCTGTCAAATAAAATCAATAGGAAGATTCTGTTGAGTATGTTTCAACTAAGTGCAGTGGGAAAACTGTCTCTGGTGTTTGACTGATAGATCAATCCAAACCATAGACCTTTTTGTTTTTGTTTTTGGTGATAGGGTTTCTCTGTGTAGCCCTGGCTGTCCTGGAACTCACTCTGTAGACCAGGTTGGCCTTCAACTCAGAGATCCACCTGCCTCTGCCTCCCACATGCTGGAATTAAAAGCATTAGCCATCACTGCCCAGGCTCAAACCATAGAACTTAACACGAATAAATAGAAACACATTAGTGGAGCTGGAGATGGCTCAGTGGTTAAGAACACTAGCTGATCTTCCAAAGGACCCTGGTTCAATTCCTGGCACTCACCTGGTGGCTTACAACTGTCTATACTTTCTGTTCCAGAGGATCCAATGCCTTCTGGCCTCTGAAGGCTTGTGATATACAAACATACATGCAGGTAAAACCACCATTCACATAAACACATTAGTGCATGACACAACAGGAACTAGATTACCTCCCCCACCCCCTCCATGTTAGTTATTCACTTAAGAAACATCCAAGCCTACTGTGGTTAAATAGCAAACACAGTGATTTATGACTTCAAGGTGGAAGTCACTGGAGGAATGTAAATTGGGACAACCACTTTGGAAAAGGAGCATCACCTATGACCGAGAATTATTCATAATTGCCCAAGGCCACAAACAATCCAGATGTTCATCAACATTTGACAGATAGCTTGTGGTATGTCCATTCCAAAATGAATCAACTATAATCTCACACAATATAGATTAATCTTTAAAAATCATAGTGCAGGGGATAGAGTGATAGCTCAATGGAGAAGAACACTGGCTGCTATGACAGAGGACCCAGGTTCAAATCCCAGCCCCCACAAGGCAGTTCACAACTGTCTGTACCCTCAGTCTTAGGAATCTGAGACCTTCTTCTGGCCTCCTTGGGCACCATGCACACACATGTAGTACATAGACAAACATGCAGCTGAAACACACATATGCATAAAAATATACAAATAAAAAATTTTAAATACACAATTATTTATGTGTGTGTGTGTGTGTGTGTGTGTGTGTGTGTGTGTGTGTGTATGATACCAACCAAAAGAGATCTAAGCCTGGTGGGGTAGCACACACCTATAATCCCAGAACTTGAGGCAGAGGCAGGCAGATCTCTTGTGAGTTTAAAGCCTGCCAGATCTACAGAGTGAGTTCCAGTACAGCTAAGACTACATAGAGAAACCTTATCTCAAACAAACAAGAAAACATTCAAGAATATTGTATAAAGTGAAAGAGGAATGAACAGCTGTGTTTAGAGGTTTAGAGGTTGTAAAAGCCATAGAAAAAGGAGATTATTTCTGTTAAAGCCAATGTAGTAATTGGTAGTCCTGAAAAAGTGTGTGTGTGTGTGTGTGTGTGTGTGTGTGTGTGTGTGTGTGTGTGTAGGGGGGTAGATGGAGTCTGTTTCTTGGCCTATGAGATTAGCTACACTTACATTTTCTCTGAAATACCTCATCAAGTTACCTTTTTAGTATATTCCTTTATCTTTTGGTCACAGTTAAAAGGTTAAGTAAATACATCATTGACTAGCAGACATTCTTCACTCCAGCTAGCCCAGGGAAAGAACCTGTCCTCTCTGAATGCCACTGTTACTGAGTATCTAAGGTCAGGGCCCTCATTTGCCCTCTACCTTCACACTCAGCCCAGTGCCTCTGGAACAGCAAAACTACTACTTAATAAAGGTTTGCTATGTAAACCCATGCACTGCTGACATGCTACATGAACTGTGTTACACAAACCCTTTTCCTGACATAGCCAATTCAAGCTGGGACCCCCATTAATACTTTCTGTTCTATTGTGTCTCCCCAGTGATGCTATCATAAATAATGAAGCTACCACCTTCAATGCCAGCTCTGTAAGTTTACACTCAGGCTGCCTTGGTTGCTTTAGCAACTCTCCCTGCCTTTCACTCCCTCTTGTGTCTCCTCTCAGCAAAGACAATTCGCTGCTGTTGGCTATGCATGTTTGTGTTTTAATAGGAAAGTTTCCATTTTGCACCTGAGAGTAAAACCAGGCATCATGATGATTCAATTACTTACAAGTTGTTTGCGAAGGGCTCATTTGCCTGTTGCAAGAGAAATACTAACATGCAGTCGGAGTTAACATAATTTTACAACCAATTGTACTTAAAAAGCATGCTACCTGTTCTAGAAATCAAATACCTATGAACAGGAGCAGTCAACTTAAAAATAATTTTGTTAACAAATCATTTATGCAAATACACATCTATGAAAATGTTGGGAAGGATCCACGAGATACCAACAGAAAGACACAGAGCCATTCTTTTGAAGATGACTAAAGGAAGACAAGGACCTCATCTGTAATGTTTTAAGTTTTCATACAGAATGAGCAAAGACTTTGTTGTGATGCTGAAAATATTTTGAAATCATCTTGTTCTAAAACAAAAACCCCACATTCGAAGGCATACACCCAAAAGCTCTCTTTTAACTCCAATTTTAATCCCATAGTCTTGAAGGATTTCCCAGATTTAAGAGCCTCTAGCCATTTCTAAGGAGTAAATCTGTATGCTATTTTGATTAAGGGATCTCAGAGAATGCATACCTGCAGTCAGCTAGTAGCAAAGATTTCTGAGAACTCGGCTCAGCCACGCTCCACAAGGATGCTGAGAAGACTCGAATGAAGCCAACTGTCTCCCGTTTTATGGGGGAAAGCCAAAAATACCAAGCAGCTTTTCTCCTCCCCCAGCGTCAGAGGTGAGTCAGAGCTGGAGGCAGGAGTGGGGCCTATGTGTCAAGCCGCCTGTGCAGGGCTCCTTCCTCCCTCCTCCTGGGAATTCTTGGCTCTCTCTTGTCTGACCTGATGTGAATTCTTAAGGTGTCTCTGGCAAGGAAGACGTGGTTACTCATTCTGGGGGAGCCTTATTCCTCGTCTCTCAAAGGAACCGAGAGTAAGTGCCCTTTATGAGTCCACAGAAGTCAACGGCAAAATTGCAGTCCTAAATACACACAACTTTGCAATAAAGACATACAGCACCCTTGTTTTTCCCCACATCCCTGTTTTTAAAGAGAAAGCAATTAGGAAAAAAAAAGTTGCATCTTGTCAAAGGACACGTAGATTGTGGGGGAAGACTGCAGCTGCAGACCACTGACCCTGGCCTCTGACCTTTCATTGACCTCAGGGAGACTATTTCGGTATCCCATTAAACTTGGAAGTGGCTACTTCAGAGCAAGAATTGCAGGAAACTGCGTTAAAACTCTTGGCCCACATTTCATTAAATTCAGTTAAGAATCAGAATCTTTGCCTCCGTTTTTACATCTGCAAAACGGGAAAGCACAGCTTTGTCACCTACCTCTAATAAACCCCACTGAAAACTAACCAGCGAATATAAGCCAAATGCCGTAGGGCTCTCCTTAGTGGAAAATATAGGTGTTGTTTTTAGTGTCCCTAGACGGTGAGACTACTGGTAAACCACCCCGCCTTCCCTTGCCTCCAAGATGCCCAGTTACCACAACATTAGCCTGTGCCACTGGCAACATCCACTTCAATACAAGATAGTTAGTTATACAATCCACGAAAGGCGGCTACACCTCTTGGCTCCCCTACCCCAAGCCCAGGCTCAACTTCTATCCAGAGCAAGGAGACTTGGGAGAAATAAGAGCCATATGTGAGCCCTGCACACACCAATCTACCACCACGAAAAGACACTCAAGTTGAGTACTTGGCATCGCAGAAAGCCAAGTGTTTCCAGGGGCTGGCAGCGCCAGTCGCGGGTGCATGCTGACGCCCGCCAGCAGAGGTTCGGGGGTCCCAGCCTCTCCCACCCAGCGCCCCGAGGCCGCCGGGCACCCGCACAAAGTTTGCAGAGCCGAGGGTCGCGCGTACCCACGTCACTCTGGCGTCCCCCGCACTCCGTACCGAGCGTCCCGACTGCGGTGGCAGCTCTTGTGTCCGTGCTGCTACCCGGCTCGCGGCTTCTGCCCGCGAGCCTCGCGCGCCTCCCCCTCCCTGCGCGCCGCCGCCCTCTTCCGAGCGCGGTCCCGCGGCGGGGACGCGCGTGGGTTCCGGGCGCTGCGCGTGCGCGCTCCGGCGCGAGCTGGGCGTCCCGGCCCCAGTGCCTACTCACCTGGACGCCCTCGCAGACCCCGCAGCAGCGTTGTCCGGCTTCTGGGCTGGCGTTCGTGGGTTCTTGTCCAGATGCAGAAAGGTAACTGCAGAAAAACACAGGATAAAAGGTGCGAGCGTCTTAGCCAGTGACTAATCACCACCTCTTAGCCACCCCCGCCTCCTCCCCCGCATGAGACAGCCCCGGGTGCGGACACAAGGGTGAAGGCAAACCCACTCTTTTTTTTTTTTTTTTTTTTTTTTTTTTTGAGACAATTGTTTATTTGGTTATCTGAGGCTGTCCTCAAACTCACTGAAATCCACCTGCCTCCGCCTCTGCCTCGGGAGTGTTGGGATTAAAGGCGCCTGCCACCACGCCCCCAACTAACTCTACTGTCCATCAACTGCTGGGTGAATTTTGATGGACAGGTGCGGGCAATTTCGGGCAACAGGTAATAAAGACCCCCAAACCACCCACACTACGCTGACACACTGACAGCAACCATCAGTACTCCTAGGCACTGCCGGGTTGACACGTGGATCCTTGAGATTTATTTGCTGTCATTCTGGAGGTTTTCTTCCCTCTCTCTTTAAGGTCTTCCCACCTGTAATGAGTAGACGCAAACTGACTTTCTTTAGTCCCACCCTGCTCTCCCCTCCGCCTGTAGAACTGAGGGAGGACACAGGGGAGGTAGGAAAGATTGGAGTCAGACTCCAGGAGTCCTGACTTGGTGACCGGTCCTGTGCTTACCCAAGCCATGTCCTCACTGAAGCAAAATAGTTGGCATCAGAACTGCTGAAGTCAAACTAGTAGGCATGGATTTGGGGGAGGGGACACAGGAGGAGCACATTGCACTTGGAGTTTACAGCTTCTCATATCCTCAAGGGAAAACTTAGATTTTTTTTTTTCAGTTTCCTCCCTCCCTCCCTCCCTCCCTCCCTCCCTCCCTCCCTCCCTCCTTCCTTCCTTCCTTCCTTGTTCCTTCCTTCATGAGATACCTAAGCATCACTATCCAATTCAGAGTCATTTTGTGGGTGCTGGAATATCTAGAAGTTTTGTCTACTTCCCAGATGAAAATATAACACCAACGGCACTTTCCAAGGAGAGCTAAAACGGCCTAGACCAAAGGGATTTGATGCTGTAAAACAGCATTGAAGCTTTAAAATTAGGCAAAATTAACCTTTTAATGAAAGAAAAGTAGACTAAATTTAGGCTAAAGCACTGAGTTCAAACTATGCTTGGGGAAGACACCTTTCTGGCATTATTTTCCAGCAGTTTGCCTAATGAATTGTTTTTGACATATCTGTATAAAAATATCAATCAAAATCTGCCAGGCATTGGTGGCACATGCCTTTAGTTCCAGCACTCAGCAGGCCAGGCAGGGGGATCTCTGTGAGTTCGAGCCCAGAGAGAGTTCCAGGACACCAAAGACTATAAAGAGAAACCCTGTCTTGAAAAGCCAAGGGGGGGGGGAGCAGCATCTCTAATAGAAGAGATTGTATGCTGGCTTCATTTCTACGTGTCCTTCTACAGCAGTGGGTCTCAACCCCTCTAAAGCCACAACCCTTTCACACAGATCCTCATATTGTGGTGACTCCCCCAATCATAAAATTATTTTTGATGTTATTTCATAACTATAATTTTGCTACTGTTGTGAATCATATTGTAAGGTCATTGGACCCCCACCTCAAAGGGCCATGGGCCACAGATTGAGATGCTCTGCTACACATTCAGTCAACTCTTTAAATTCCAGCCACTTTTGTTTGTGTTTGTTGGTTTTTTTTTTTTTTTTTTTTTTTTGCTTTTGTTATTATTTGCATGTGTGAGTAATCTCTAGGTGGTGACAAGGAACAGCACATTTCTGTGGACTATGGAATATAAGCCTTCCAGGAAAAGTCATGCCCTAACCCAAGAGGGAGGCAAGCACCTGTGCACCTGTGAATAGAGAGTCTTCTTTGTGTAATGTGTGATGTCTTATCTAGAGTTAAGTAGACAGAATCACTGATTCTCTGCAGAACACAGGAGCACCAAGAGCCTCTGTGGCTACTAAACCCTTGATAGACAGCCCATGTGACCCAGGAACTCATTTTTAAATATTAGACTTTTGTTTGTTTGGTTTTTGAGACAAAATTTCTCTATATTGCTTTGGAGCCTGTCCTGGAACTCGCTCTGTAGACCAGGCTGGCCTAGGAACTCACAGAGATCCACCTGCTTCTGTCTCCCAAGTGCTAGGATTAAAGGCATGGCTTCTCAAGACACGCTTCTCTCTGTAGCCCTGGCTGTCCTAGAACTTGCTCTGTAGATCAGGGTAGCTTCAAACTTGTATCTGCCTGCCTCTGAGGTGTGCCCCACCACTGCCTGGCTTACATTAGTCCTTTTTAATAAATTTAAATTTATTTATAATACTGATGATTGAACTTAAGGTCCTTGTGCATGGCAGGCAAGCACTGTACCAACTGAACTTTATCTCCCAGCCTGGTAACTTCACATTTATTTATTTAATCTGTATGAATGTTTGCTTACATGTTTGTCTGTCCACTACATGGGAGCCTGGTGCCTACAGAGAACCTAGACAAGGGCAGTGGACTCCCTGGAACTGGAGTTACACATGCTTATGAGGCACCATATGGGTGCTGGATGTTGAACCCAGAGCCTCTTGAGAAACAGTGCTCTTAGCTGCCTTCTCTCCAGTCCCCCCCCCCCCCCCCGCCCAAAAAAATAGGTCCACCAGCCTCTGCCTTCCTAGTGCTAGGACTTACAGTCTCTGCCACAAAGCCTGGGTCACTTCAAATTTAAATAGTTACATGTAGCAAATGGATTGGCACTTTCTAGACTATAAATACATTTATTGATGTCAATTACTTTAGGAGCCACTTGCTACCAAAGTACAGGTTGTAGGTGGCCAGCCAGGATTTGAGTCCTCCTGGCCACAACCACTTAAGTGGTACTTTGGAGCAGTGCAGTGTCTTCAGAGTGAGATCTGGTTTGACAAGAGAGTGGGGGCTGAAAACTTACTCTGATTCCACACAGATGCCTTCCTTCCCCCAAATATTCTTACTTGCTTGGGCAGTGGCTTCTCACTAGATTGATTTCTATGTTTCTCTGTTCCCTCTCTCTCCTCTCCTCTCTCCCCTCTCTATTTCTCTCCCCCTCTTTCTCTCTCTGCTCTCTCTCTCTGGTTTCTCCGTGTAACAGCCCTGGCTGTTCTGCAACCCACTCTGTAGACCAGGCTGGCCTCAAACTCACAGAGATCCACCTGCCTAAAGGTGTGCACCACCAGCACCTGGCTCTATGTGTCTTTGGATGTTTGCAGGACTGGAGAAATGGCTCAGCAGTTAAGAATACATACTGTTCTTCCAGAGGATCCTAATTTGGTCCTGGCATCTACATTGGGTCGCTTTACTGTTGCCTGAAATTCCAGCTGCATGGGATTCAATGCCCTATTTCAATGCTCTCTCCTGAACTTTCTCAGATACCCATTCACATGAAATCACACACACACACACACACACACACACACACACACACACACACACACACACACTAATTTTTTAATTAAAAAAGAATATCTTCTATTTATGTTCTATTTATGTTCCTGCCTCTGGCTGACATATTGGCATTGTTTTTATGTCATCTGTGAAACAGAGGAACAGCAGTGATCAGGGCTCTCAGTTTACAAAATTTGATTTGAAGATGCCATTAGGTCCTGTGCCTCACACCGTGATTACAGATTATATGGCACTGACTACTATAAAGATGCACATCCCCTCTGTTAAGCCATGGCCTTTGGCAAGTTTCAAAAGGATGGTGATGACCAGGTATCTTGGAAAGAAGTCTAGTAAATGTAGAAAAACAAAAGAATTATCAGGGCCAATGTCTCAAGACACGTTTCATGTCCACAGAAGTTTGTCTAAGGTTTGTGTTATACCATAAGATGTAAGACAGCAACTGTACACCTGTCATAGAGATTAAATAGGTTTTACTACATATAAAAATGCTTTGAGTTTATTGTCTCCAAAATCAATTTTTCTAGTAAAAAAGGGATGAAAAGGGAAATAAGAAAGAATATTACTAGCCATCATTAGGTAACAACACAATGATTAGCAAGTGGTTGTCTTTACTTTTTCTTTTTCTGTGTTTGGTTTTTCTTGAGACAAGTCTCACAATGTAGCCCTGGCTGTCCTGGAACTTCCAGAGATTCTCCTGTCTACCTCCCAAGTGTTGGATTTAAACGCATGCCCCATCACACCCAGCAGACTAATCTCTGTGAATCTTGGACTTGAACCCAGAATCCTCAGCTCCCAGGCCTTATACATTAGGTCACTGGCTCACCAAGCCTTTTCCTGTTTGAGATTTTCTGTTGTTTTACAGTTATAGTCTTGGTATACATCACTGTATAACTTTCAAGCTTCTTGAGGTAGGCAGTATGATGGATATTACAACATACCTAGAATAACTAGGTTATTTAAAATCTGCCCCAACTCTCTGGCTTCAATTCAATGCTAAGGGCTGTGGTGATAATGCAAGATTCCAAAATACACAACATTCTTGAAATATTCCTATTTGCTTTAGTATCTCCTTCAAATCTTAGTGTGTCCTGTGTGACCCTAAGCGATTTTTAACATGATCTGAATTATGCCATACAAGTGTAAGTTCTCCTTGTTCTTACTTGGCTGTATACAGCTAAACTATCAATTTCCATGCTTTTTCGCACTTAATCTTTGTGAAACCCAGCCACATTTCAGACTCAAAGAATGAAGAGTCTGGTCTAAGGTTATGTTATTACTAAACAGTGAACATGGGGACTGGGGTGGCAGCAAAGGCTGGCAATCCTAGTGAGAGGCTCCAAGTGACCAGATCAGACTGAATTGGCAGTGTAGAAGCTCAGGTTTATTGGTGCAGCTCTCCAGAGAGGTTCACCAGTCCCAGGGCTCAACTCAAGGTCAGAGAAGTTGGTCTCTTGTCCCAAGATGGATGATTCTTATAGTCCCCAGCAAGAGGAAGGGTCCTGGTGACTACCTGGTGGGCATTTAGGAGTGGGACTGGCTCCACTCAGAACTCAGTTTTGGTGGCATTCTGGTAAGGAGGGCTTTACAAGGGGGGGGGGCTGGCTGTGTTGTAACAAGACCACGGAGCAGGAGTCCTTTTTGCCCCAGGTCCCACCCAACTAACACCTAGAATTTGAGAGGTAGAGATAGGAGAATGGAGTTCAAGGTCAGCCCCAGCCTCAGCAGAGCAAGTTCGAGTATCAAAGAACACACCACAAAATCTATAGTGAGCAAAGATTATTGCTCAGATCTTTTTGAAACACCAGACAAAGAAACATTTACCAAAGGTCAGCAGTGTACAGTATTGGCCTCCTCCTGTTATTTGCTGTATAAACTCTTCATTTAAACACCAGTGTTGGAGCTGGAGAGAACGTGTAGTTCTTGCAGTTCCCAGCACCCAAATAGTGGCTCATAACCATCCATAAAACCAGTTCCAGATCTGACATCCTCTTCTGACTCCATTTGTACCAGGCACATGCATACATGCAGGTAAAACAATCATACACACAAAATAATAAAATAGATACATTTAAATTTTTTAATTATTTAAAAAAAGGGGGGGAATGATAAACTAGGATGATTGTCCCAAAAGAACATTTACCTACAGTGGCAAGAATATCAGAAATGGTAAGGACAGCTTTCCTTTACTTTGTTTTTTGTTTGTTTGTTTGTACTCCTGGCTGTCCTGCAATTTGCAGTGTAGCCCAGGCTGGCCTTCTGCCTGCCTCTGCCTCCTTAGTGCTGTGGAGTAAAGGTGTGCACCACCACGCCCCACAAGAGACACCCTTTTAAAGACGTCTAAGATAATTAATGATGCTTTACACAATTTCCTAAAACACCAGAAGAGGAAAAACCCAAGAGAAGCAGATGCACACGTCAGCCTGGAGACTCCCCTTTGGTTTTGAAATCCGATCTGTATCATCTCAAGCTGCTCAATATTTAAATGAAGGATGTGAGTGGCAGGGCAGCAGAGGTTTTGGCTGCTTCCATGGCACCTACTGAGCGGCTCATCTGCTCTTTGCTTTGCTAAACATTAACAAATCTGTTACAGGAGGGCTGGAAGACTCCAGTACTTCAACAGGCCCAAGATACATACTTCCTTGTAAACAGATCCTCCGTGTAAAGCCCGAGGCCATACCTGACTACACCCTGGATGCTAATTAGGGGTATCACCTTTCATCCAGGGCCTCTGGGCTTCCGGCCTCTTCATCCACCCCATCTTGTTACTGGAGCTGGAAATCCAATGCTTCACCCCCATCGGTTTCCATGGAGATGCAACAGTTTACTTTTTTCTTCCCAAGTCTAAGCCATAGTTATTTTTAACTGGAAAACTCTGAGCCAGGTCACAGCTGGGATCTGGATGATGCAATGACGTCTATAGCTACCCTTCTCTCCCACAAACGCCTTCTTTTCTGCAGTTGTTGGGGGCGGAGGCGCTCCAGGGAGACTTTGAAAAGCTGTTTTTGCTTTGGTTCACGAAGTTAAAACCCTTACCTTGACTTAGAGCTGGCAGGCATTCTCAAACCTCACAAAGATGTACTTGTTGGGAAGCCAGGTGAGGCCGACATTGCTTAGGTATCATGGCTGGGTATGGGTCTGGCTGATTGGCTATTTGCTGCAGCTTTCCTTAGTGAAGAGGAGGCTTGTAAAAGAGGACAAAGGTAGAAACAGGTGGAGAATCTAGTGCTTATCTCTCCAGCACAAGCTGCAGATCCACAGGGTACCTTACTGACTTCTACCCATCTTGCTGGAGAAACTTGGTCAGTCCACCTACTTACTACCAAGGCCCTTTGTTTCCAGGAACTGGGCTTATCAAGGCCTTTCTGGTGTTTCATTTCCTCAGGGTTTTCCTTATTTACCTGGAAACTGCCCATTTCACTCTGACAACTCTCTAAGATTATTATAAAAGACTACAAACAAAAACAGACTTCTGAGCAGTCACACACAGGTGATATTGATTGCACACATTAACTTCTACTACCCACAGCTTGTCATTGCATTAAAATACATTTTGTTGTTTATTTTAAAGGCATTCCTTAAATGAAGAGTGGTAACAGAAAGCAAATCGTTTTCTCACTGTTGTTCACTGAGAAAACTGATTACTCAGAAATGGGGGGCGGGGGAGTGAATGCATTCCACACAACCCTCCAAGGAGAAACATTAGGTGTGTCATGAGCTGGAACTTGGCTATCAGCCTGCCATTTCAGTGTTTTAAGAAAGGGTTGGTTTGCCAGGCAGTGGTGGTGCTTGCCTTTAATCCCAATACTCAGGAGGCAGAGGCAAGTGACTCTCTGTGAGTTCAAAGCCAGCCTGGTCTACAGAACTAGTTCCAGGACAGCTAAGACCACAGAAAAACCTTCTTAAAAAAAAAAAAAAAAAAAAAGGAAAAGGGTTGGTTTAAGTGTGTGTACATGTTCATATGTGCACAACAGCACGCAGAGACCAGTATCTTCACCTTTTTGCTCTCCATCCTGTTTTTTTTTTTTTTTTTTTTTTTTTTTTTGAGACAGAGACCTTCAGTGAAGGAGCTCACACATTTAGTTAAACCCATTGGCCAGCAAGCCCCTACCCCCAATCCTCCTCTGCTTCCTCAGCACCAAGATTATAGGCTCATGTGGCTATATCTATCATTTTATGTTGATGTTGGAAATCCAAACTCAGGTCCTTCCTCATCCACGCAAGCACTTTACAAAATGTCATCTCTCCAATCTTCATGAGTTGGTTTTCTTTTTCCTTTCTTTCTTTCTTTCTTTTTCTTTTCTTTTCTTTTTTTTTTTTTTTTTTTTTTTTTTTTGGAGATGGGGGTTTTATGTAGCTCAGGCTGGTCTTTAACTCCATATGTAGCTCAAGATTGACCTTGAATTTCTGGTCCAATCTCTGCCTTCTGAATCCTGACATTACAGGTATGCACCACTACTCCAATTATGCTAGGCAAACATTCCACCAACTAAGCTATGCCTCCATCCCTATGGCATCTTCTCACACTTCCTAAGATGCTGACTCCTCCAGCCCCCACCCCTCCCATTAACTATGGACCAAGGCATATTAGTAAGTCAAGACCTCAGACCACGGAAGGTCCTGACTAATACAAACTGAAAAGGTTTGCCTGGTAAAGAATGCAAGGTTAATTCAACCTAACAATTGAGTCTGATGACAAAGAAATCTACTACCTGTACTCTGAAGTAGAAAATCAAGTGCATCAGACTCAATTATCTGGCCTTAAAGGATACAGGACAAGTGTAGGCTGGCAAAGCAAATACAAGCAGAGTTCAGTGACCTTCTATGTTACATCTGTTTTTTTTTTTTTCCTCGTTTTGTTTTTTGTTTTTGTATTGGGTTTTAAAGGTTTTTGGAATCACATCACTGCATTTCATTCTCTTTTTGTTTTGTCTTTCACGACAGGGCTTCTCTGTGTAGCCCTAGCTGTTCTGGAATTCATTCTGTAAGGCTGGCCTTGAACTCAGAGATCTTTCTGCTCTGCCTCCATCGGGATTAAAGGCTCAGCTGCTGTTCACCCTTGTATTGCATCCCCCAACTAAATTCTATGTTTGAACGACTATGACTATTCAGGCTGCTCTGACTACTTTTAGCAAAGATCCTGTCCAAATTCCTTAACATTTAAAAGGGCTGGTGTCCCACCTGAAAAAAACAAACTTTTTTGGGTGTTCTGATTGAGGCTGTCTACCTGTGGCTAAGTACAATTGACAGGAAAACAACACATACAGATTAGCAATTCAAACACAAAAAGCAATGCACATTACAAGTTATACAATTGGTTTTTGTGTATTTTGTGAACATAGTATATATCTTGAGGTATTCCCAAAGGCATCCTTCAAAACGGATGGATGGATGAGCAGACACAATGGATCACAACTATGAAGGCAGAAACAGAGTGACTGGAGTTTGAGAGAGTAAACTCTTTTCTACATTGATGAGGGATAAGAGAAACCTCTATCAGTATAGCTGGCCTTCAGCCAACCCTGTGTGGATGCAGAGAACCATGCAGTGTTAATGAAGTCTCTTGCTGGTACTAGGTAGCCTTGTCTAGATGTTAAGAAATAAAAACAGCCATATTAAATTCAGTAAGTGCTTTTCTAAAATAAACACAAAAGGATGTAGTGACTCTTTTCAAAGGACTTCTGGACTGGAATGTAGCACTTGCTAGGCAAGAGCATGGCCTGTTCAACTTCCAGTTCCTTGGGGGTGGTGTGGGGGACCAATACCTGATCCACTGAGGCAAAAGGATTACAAGTTTGAGAACAGCCTAAGCTACACTGTAACACCATGTCTCAAAAAGAAAAACAAAAACAAATATCCCCCAAAGGCAAGCAAGCAATTCCTTATTCAAAATAAGGCTTTGAGAAATTTCAGAACACCAGGCTTGAAATCTGACAAAATTGGACTCATCAAAACAACAGTAACCCTACTTCCTAAAGTCTAGTGATCTGCAATGATAGCTTTCTCTTTCCATTGCTATTTGCCACCATGTCTGCTAATCCACAATGCTCTCCAGCAGGCAATTGCTTCCTAGGTTTCAGTCTGTCCTACCATCCTCCAGCTCGGGACAGCCACAGATGCCCTTGTGTCCCAGCCAGATCTCTTGGCGCTTTTCCTTGCTCCCACGGCTGCCTATGCACCTCCCTCTACCCCCCCCCCATGTCTAGAACAGTTCCCCACTTCCATCTGCCATTTCCCCACCAACTTCTGATTTTCATCTCTGCCTCAAAAGCCCTCTTCTCCCAGGAAGCTTTCCTTAATCAAGATTAAAATCCTTCATACCACAACCAATACGACCAAACACTGAAGTCTAACTGGTCCCAAAGTCAGACCAGTGACTACTCTTCATGGTGGGATGGAATCTGTTTATGAACAACCAGTATTGGTGGTGGTGATAAAATGCATTTTCAAAGAATGCCTACTAAAGAAAGGAAATCATTTCCACAAGTTGTCCTTTTTAATTAAGATTTCCCCCCCCAATATTTTGATTATTTCTCCTCCAACTCCCTCATATTCTGCCACCACCCCACCCACCCAATTTCATGTTCTCTTTCTTAACAAAACAAAACAAAAAAACAAAACAAACAAACAAAAAAAACCAGCAAGACAAAGTTGTTTTTTTTTTAAAGGGAAATTATTGGACTATTCTTAGATCCAATGTTCTTTTCTATACAGTAGGCTGTTTAGCCAGCAAAAGTGCTCATTGCAGCAGCCTGGTGACCTGAGTTTGATCCTCAGAACCCATAGTGTAAGAAAAGAACTGACACCAGAGAGTGTTCCTCTGATCCATATGCACACATGACCTAACCATGCCACCTGCCCTGCTCATGTGAATTTTTAAAAATACATACTATTTTCTCAATCTCAATATCAAGTTGCAAACACATTTCTATCAGCTACAAGTCTCAGTATGTACTTCCAAACAAAGCGCATCCTAACTGGATATTTGAATGTTAAAGGAATCAGAGAATTAGCTACTGGAGGTGATCTGTGCGGATTCTAAGTCATTCCCACCTGCACCTTTGCTTGCAACAGACATGAGATAACCATGACTGTGAGTTTGGCTTCTCATTTTGAGGGCCACATTTCAGATGTGGTGAGCTACTCACCCTCACAGCCAGTGAGTCTCAGGTGAAGTGGCTTTACTTGTGTTTGAAAAGCAGCTTTTATTGCAGGCTAGCCTTTCACCACTGAGAGATTAGGTTCAGGTTTCAACTAAAGCAAAGCTGAGTTAGCTGCGTCATCTCTACCCTCACAGGCCTGGTATCCTGGGAAACACAGGCTAGCAAGGTGAGACCAGGACACAGGACACACGTGTAAGCTGAGACAGTGCAGCATGTTGAGGCGGGCATCCAACAACCCAAGTGTGCTTTAGTTACCAGAATAATATCTGACACACCCACAAATTAAATAGCAAAACATTTTAATCCATTAATTCTAAAAATAACAGAGACATTTTATATCCGGTGCCACCTCCTCAAGAGTCTACTGCAGATCAGACAGCCAGACTGCAAAGTACAAAGCCAGACATGAAAGTTAAAAATGCAGCTCGAGACAGACCATCATGGGGAGACATTCCACCTCTTCAGCTCAAAAACTGAGACGTTAGCTTTAAAAAAAAAAAAAAAAAAAAAAAAAAATCCTTGAAAGAAAAGGCTTTCTTGTGCTTTAAAAACCCTCCTCTTTATTTGAAATCTGTGTGCAAGATGGGAAGGCAGAGAGTCAGCGAGCTTTACTCTCAAGTTCAAGGATCTGAGCTGGACTCCTAGGATGAAATGCTGTGGCTTGGCTTGGTTCTATTTGCACCAAAGCCATGATGTGAGGTACTATGGTTCTTGTTTGAGTTACAAGAGGTGCTAGGAAAGAATGCCCACTCATGTTTAATAATAGCTAGGTGAGCACACACACTGCATCGCTATTCCCACAACAGGAGCACTTTACAGCAGGGCAGGAAGAAACAGATGCACTTAGAGTACCGAGTCTTTCCTTCTTTTCACAATAAGAATCCAACTCAAACCCAAGTCTCCAGAATGTCCTTTGACCTGCCGCATTCCAGACTTCTGGTCTGCATTGCTAAGCAGACACTCAGGCTTTGGTGATGTACCCCTCTCGAATGAGGAAGTCATAGATTTTCCGGGTTTTGTTCACGTCTATCTTGATGAGTGCTCTTGCCTGTGCCAGTCTCAAGCCTCCTTGCTTGTTACACTCATTCAACAGAGCAGATTTATATTCTAAATAGGCTCCAGGTACCAACCTCACCACCTGACAGAGCTGTAAAGACATGACAAATTTAATAAATATTGACATCTGTCATTCTCACAATTTAATCCAGAAGGTATAGCAATACCGAGAAAAAGGGGGGGGGGTGCACTGGAGTGATGGTTCGGTAGGTAAAGGGATTTGCCACCAAGACTTGACAACCCAAGTTTGATCTCTGGGATCCACATGATGAAAAGAGAAAACCAACTTCTTCAAATTGTCTTCGATCTCCACATCATACTGTGGTACACATATGCCCCTCTTTTCCCCCCACACCCAAAATAATATGTATTTTTTAAAAAAGTGACATCAACCTCCAACTATTTATGGGAGCTGTTGAGTGGCTGGATCACATTCCACTTCCTCTCTTCTTTGTAGACAGACACTCAGCAAGAAAAAGGCACGTGTGATATCAGCCAGGAAATGAAGGCTGGCTCAAGGGTCTAGTTCAGTTAGGGAACAAATACGTGTTGCTGAGGAGCTGCCAGGCTTGCCCAGGAGTTGAGTGCTAAATGGCTAGGGTTGTTGCCCAGCACCATTCTGACAATGACTAGTCAGGGAAATGACACAGAGCACAACAGGGCATTGAGGGGTGGTGGCATTGCAGGTGCCTGGATTCCTAAATATAAATCACATAGTACTGGCAGAAGAGACTAGCCTCTGTCTGGGGAGGAGGCATCTTTACTGCTAATGCAGAAAGTAGACTCAGTTCAGTTCACCTGCCATTATCAGCAAGGAGCAGTCTGAATCCCTATCATATAGGAAAGCAGTAAAAAGATGTTTGGAAATCTAGAGTATTCAATACACAACACTGAGAAACTGGACTTTCTTCAGCACACATTCCTTTCTACCCTCAAAGAAATGTTTATTTCCTCTGATGGATAAAAGGCTAATCACAGTGCACTGTGATTTCTTAGTGTCTGATATGAGCAGATGCTATGGACCAACAGAAAGGGTACAGACACTAGAATAAGATGAGCTCCTCTTTTGTTACACTTTGGGTTTTGTTTGTTGGTTGTTGGTTTGTTTTTTTGAAACAGGGTCTCTTGTAGCCTAGGGTTGCCTCTGAGCTTACTGGAGAGCTGACAGCTGCAGATGTGCTTGAGCTCCTGATTCTCTTGCCTCCACCTCCTAAGTGTTGTGATTACATGTGAGTGCTACCCAGGTAGACTTTCATTTGTTTTGAGGAAGGCTCTTCACTGTGTGGCCTAGGCCAACCTCACAGTCTCCCCCATCTCAGGCTTTCAAGTGCTAAAATTAGAGGTCTATACTACACCTGACTAGATGTACAGATGACAAAGTTAGAAACAGGCAAAAGCTCCAGAGTCAGCTCAGTGATTTCAATGGTAAAGAAGGCTATGGTACTTTTCAAAATCAATGTGTTGTAGGTGTGTTTGTGTGCGAATGTGAGTGCACCTGGGAGGCAAAGGCAAGCAGATCTCTGTTGAGTCTGAGGCAAGCAGCACACTACACAGTTCCAGGCCAGTGTGTGTTACATAGTGAGGCCCTGTCTCCAAAGTAAAAATAATGTGCAAATAACTATATATGACACTGAATTATTTTCCTTATGCTTATCAACATACTATGGAGACAATTAAAAAAAAACATTAAGTGATGGTTACATTGGTGGAATAAGTGCAGAACCTCTCAAAGCAACCATTCTAATGGGAAAATCATATTTTCAAGTAAAAGTGACTTTAGGTCTACAAAGCTTCACTTACATAATGCATCAAGTGGAGCATCTGCCATATAAATGCTCAATAAATGACAGCTACTGCTATTATTTAATTGACACTGTTGCATGCACTTCTCTCTAAAAGGGGAAAGGTAGCTTCAAGACGAAAGGAATTTTTTGGTGCTTACCAAAGTTAGATCTTTAGTTCCTATACTTCTCAGACATGAGCCGGGCACATTAGACAAGTGCAGTAAAATAGGTTTGATGTTGTAATGGATTTTAATGACAACTTAATGAATTAATCAGCCCCTCTTTCCTTTCCTCTAGTTCCCCTCCCTTTTATTACCTCCTTTTCTTTCTCATTGAGTTTCTCTGTACCAGGGAGGCCGGTGAGGTTCAAAGGTGGTGCACTTCGTCTGCCTAGACACAGATGCAAAACAAACACACAAACAAACAAACCAAACATTTCACAGAGGTGTTACTGTTCGAGTATAAAAGCCTAACCAACTCCCTTAGGCTGGTTTACCCAGCTCTTTGGTCACTGTAGTGGTTTGACTGAGAACAGCCCCACAGGCTGATATTTCAATGTTTAGTACCCAGTTGGTGGGACTATCTGGGAAAGATTAGGTATGGCTTTGACAGAGATGTGTGTGTGTGTGTGTGGGGGGGCATCTGAGGTTTCAAAAGCCTCCTGCCAAGACCAGTGTAAGCTATGCTTCTTGACCAGAGATCAAGATGATAGCCCTCAGCTGTTCCTGCTGTCATGCCTTTGCTCTGGATCATGGGCTCTAACTCTTAGCAACCATAAACACAATTAAATGCTTTTGTTTAGAAGCTGCCTTGGTCAAGGTGTCTGTCTTATCATAGCAATAGATAATTAACTAATACTGTCACCCCAACATTCATTTGAAAATAAAAATAATCCATGTGCTCTTTGTTTTGTTGAAATATAAATATGATCATGCTCACCTTCTTATCAATGACCACTCAGCACAGTGGAGGACTCTATCTGTGGGAGGAACCTATCTGATCTTCCCACATGGGAGACTCTAAACTCTGGAGCCCAGATGTTCATACAGTTTAGGAAGGTTACAGTCTATGTGTCTGGACAGCTGACAAATAGAAATAGGAATCCTGCAGGAGATTCTTTCTTGTCACTACTCTCTAGCAGGACAAGGCAAACATGGTAATTAACCAAGTACTACGTACCTTCAGATCAAAGACAGAGTCAGGCCACCAAAGCTCTGTTTGTTTATTTTTCTTTGAAAAGAAGTGGCATTTAACTGAAAGATCTGAAAGATCTACACTGGAATAACAAGCCAAATGCTGTATTTGCTATATGGCAAAGCAGGGACCAATGTCAACGTCCTATCTAAGAAATAAGCCCAAGCAGGAGGCAGCACCCGATTGCCAGGCCAGGCCAGTATATAAAGATTAATGCACGAGGGCTTCTCCTTTAATGGGCGATGATGATGGTACGTCTGTGTGGTGCACAGGCCACAGGTCAGACCACAACTGTGTGCTGTCAGTGCCTTCCTTTCGGCCTATTTTCCCAGGGTTCCATGGATGGAACACAGGTTGCCAGCCTTTACCTGCTGAGCCATCTCACTTGCCTCTGGTCTTATTCTGAATAGATGCTTGGGATGAGCAATCAGCTGGGGACGGTTAAAGTGAGTTGTTTTGTGGGGACTGCCATTGGAATGGGGTAGAAGGAAGAAAGGACTGCTCAAGTTGTTCTGGAAAACCTGATTCTTGGGGACATCAAAAGGGCTAAGAAATGAAGGCTTGGAAATGGAGATAAAGGGCTGGAGAAATGGCTCAGAGGTTAAAAGCACACACTGTTCTTCCAGAGGTTCTGGGTACAATTCCCAGCATCCACATGGTAGCTCACAATCATCTATAATGAATTCTGGTGCCCTCTGTGGGCAAGCAGAGATTTCATACATAAAATATAAATAAATAACATTAAAAAAAAAAAAAGAAATGGCCTCTCAAAGCTTGGCTACAACTAGGGACGGTGGGCTTCCAATCTTTTACTGTCCGAAGAAGCACAAAGTTAGAACATAGAAGGGAGGCAGGAATCTCACACTAACACAATGAGAAAGAAAGCAGGCTAACATCAACCTAGGAGGAAATGGTAAACTGTACAATCATTTTAATTAGCCAGTATTGTTTTTAAATTTCTGTGTTTAGCAAGAGGGGAGGTTTGAAGTAAGAAGCTTACAAAATAAAACCTGGATTCCACTGTCTTGGTGGCTTCTTAAAAGGCTCTTTTCCCTCTCAATTATCAAATAATGACTTGAGGGGCTGGAGGTAGTTTAGTGGTTAGAAGCACTTGCTGCCTTGCAAAGAATCCAGGTTCAGCTTCCAGCACTAAATTAGGTAGCTCACAACTGTCTGTAACTCCAGTTCTAGAGGATCTGATGCCCTCTTCTGGCCTCTGCACACATGTGATACACACATATAATTCAGGCACACAGACATAAAATAAATATTTAAATAAAAAAGAATTACCTGAAACAAAGGAAAACAATTATCCACTAAGTGCCTATATCTGAGCACTATTAGATCCTGAATATAAGGAGACTTTTGTTTGAGACAAGGTCTCACTATGTAGCCCAAGTTAGAACTGGTAACTGAGTCAGGTTAGATTGCTATGCTTCTTATGGTCGAGTGGTCTGGATGCTCAGATTAGGGGAAATGCTGTCATGAGTTAGGGGTGAATGGTGATCAGGACAACTGACAAAGAACAGCACAATTTGGCTCAGGAACTTCATGCTAGTATCTCCCCAAATACTTAGTCACAAACAACAGTCTCCAAGAATCATTAGACTACACTGGCTTAGTCTTGTTCTGTCAATTAATCTCAAAATAGGACATACTCAAAAGAGGCAAGCTCTGAAGCAGAGATCCCTTAAGTCTCTATAAGAAACCCTCAAGTTTCTGGCAAGTGATCTGCTGCTCATGTCAAATACAAAGCTCTTCAGGTAACACCTCCAAAGCACACTGCAACTCTGCCACAGACATAACTCCAGTCAGTCCTGACTGTAAATACCAGGAATTACAAGAGCATGCTTCTTCGTCGAGAAGGGCCGTCCCTGTCTGACCAAGAAGTCTGAACTGTGTTATTACACCTCCCTTCACCCTCCACCCCTGGAGCTGTAAATGTCACAGTCCATACTTGCTCCGGGCAGGGGGATGGTTCAGTGCTAGAGAATACACATGCCCAGTATGTGAGAGGCCCTGGCTTCAATCTCCAGTGCTGAAAAAGAAAAAGACAAAATAAAAACAACCCACAAAACCCCTGGTGATAGCCTGAGAAATCCTTACCTGAGTTTGAAGCTGTCAGAACAGAAGGACTCAGCCCAGAATCACTAGAACAAAAAGGAATTTAAACTTAGGTCATATCAAAAAAGGCAATTTCTAAAACCCCCTCATAGGACCGGGAACATTTATCAGGTCACCCAAAAAGAGCCATGGTGAGACTGCATGACATTTCACATGACATCACAGCAAAGAAAATGTATTCTAAAAGGGAAAATTTCCCTCTCAGCATTGCTAAGGACTCTTAACAGAACATCACGAAAGCCACTTGCATCTAAGTGGGGAGAGACATGGGTGAGAGCCTGGGTGAGGCAGGGTTTCAGTGTGCATCCTCCGCTGGCCTGCAACTCCCCCCAGTTCTCCCTCCACCTCCAGAGCACTGCAATTACAGCTGTGTACCACCACAACCTGCTTCAGGGTCACCTTTTTTTTTTTTTTTTTTTTTTTTTTAGGGGAGGGAGTTCAAGACAGGGTTTCTCTGTGTAGCCTTGGCTGTCCTAGAACTCACAGAGATTCACCTGCCTCTGCCTCTTAAGTGCTGGGATTAAATGCATGTGCCACCACTGCCCAGTTCCATTTCTTTTTCTTTTTATTATTATTATTTTTTTATTTCATGTCGATCCCAGTTCCCTTTCCCTCCCTCCCTCTTACCCTCTCCCCCTCCCTCTAACCCTCTCTCCCCCCTCACATGTACCCTGACCACCCTCCCCTCCCACCCCCCCACCCCCATTCCACATGTAGAGCTATGCCATCCAGGTGGGATCATGTAAATTTGTCAAGTCATTTGAAATAGGGACTAGGACTTCTCTCCTGTCTCTAGGTTGAGGCAGTTATCCTTCCATGGGGGATGTGTCCACAAGGTCCTTTTGTGCAACAGGAATACATCCTGGTTCCACTGTCGGAGGTCCCTTAGACTGCTCAGTGTTTCTAGCTGAGACCCATATTCAGGGGTCTGAGTCAGTCCCATGCTGGATTCCCAGCTATCAGTCTGAGGGGCCCAGTTCAATTTCTTAAATCTGTCAGTACTACATTGTTTCTAGATAGACTGGTAAGAATCCTTACTACTTTAACATCCAAGTACACACAAAAATGTTCAAAAATACATGTGAAGGCCCAAGTATCCCAGAAGGAGTGCTTCCTTCGGCCCACCCTAACTGCGTACATGTCAGCCTGCCGGCGGAGCCACTGCTGACATGCGCTACTGTCCTGGATGTACTGGAGAACTTCCGAGAGCATGGTACGTTTAAGACGCTCCTCCTCTCTAGTCTTCTTCAGGTGATCGTATGTCCTGGCACCTGGAGGGATAGAAGACACTTATTTTCAAGGATAACACACAGCCAAAGGGCCTGCTAAGTGAGCTCAGCCAACATTGGCTATGGCAGATTTTCCTAGGAGCCAAGTGTATGCTGAGTCAGAAATATATCATACTTGGTTCTTGTTCTACTTCTTTCATTTGTGAATGGATCGGACCCAGGGCTTTGAACATCCTAAGATAGTGCTATAAAACTAAGCTATAGAGTCAGCTATACATTGAGGACATGAAGACATACATTCTTCCATCAAAACAAATTCCAATTACAACAACAGAAAAGCTCCTTTTGTACTACAACTTTCCTCTATTTCAGAGGCACAGAGAGCAGCACTAGGCAACCAGACTGAGTTATCAGAGTCCATATATGGTATCTTGGGCAACAGAAGAGTTACCTAGTGCTTTCTATACATTAATAAAGTTACACAGATTTCAGACTACCATACCAGTGGCTCTTACCAATTCTAAAGAGACTCAAAGAGCTAGTAAACAGAGAAGCCAGAACATAGCCATAAGCAATCCAGTCTCTCGTTGGCTTGTTTATATAGTGCTGTCTCTGAACACAGGGCCCTGCATGTGTGGTAAACAATCTAACGCTGATGGACACCCCCAGGCCTATGCTGCCTAGTCAGAGCCTTTCTTTATAACCTGGATCTTCTATTAACTAGCTTTTCAATCTTTCTCTTTTTTCTTTTCTTTTAACCCAAGAGATGGTTTCTGTGTAGCCAGGCTGTTCTGGAACTTACTTTGTAGACCAAGGTGTCCATGAATTCACAGATAACCACTTGCCTCTGCCTCCCAAGTGCTGGGGTTAATTAAAGGCATGAGCCAACACTGCCCAGCTCTTTAATCTCTTTGAAGCTCGAGTTCTTCGCTAAATAGAAGTGATGATATCCCTTAAGTTTGTCATGATATACAATGACTTGAAGGTGAAATATATCCTATAGACCTGATACATGTTAAATAAATTATAGATATTTACTGCTATTATTAAAATTATAATCAGCACCTTAAGTAAACTGGATGAAAGCACTTTAGCCCCAGTAGAAGCCTGGTAAACAAAAATGATCATATGCATAAATAAATTTTAAAAGGCTGAGGTTAAAACCTGGAATATAAGAACCACACACCCCACTCCACCTCATTCACGTGCGGTACATGCATGAGTGCGTGCATGTGTGTGCACAGAAAGGGTCTTACTCTGTAGTCCATGGTGACCTAGAATATATACAGACCAGGCTGGTCCCAAATTCAGTGATCTGCCTGCCGCTGCCTCCTCGGTGTTAGAACTAAAAATGTGAGCTAAGATGCCCAGCTAAGACAGCAGATTCCCAATTCTAAAGCAGAGTTTCTTTTTGCTGTGTGCCTTAACTTTTATTTTGTCCTGATAAACTAATGATAGTTATAGGAATTGAATAAACAAAACTTTACTAAGGAAGTTTGTAAACTCATCTGAAAAGGTTGTTTTGTGTGTGTGTGTGTTTTTTTCCCCCCAAGTTTTCAAGATCCCAGAGATTACCTTTTGTACCTATAAGTCACAGGCACTTTGGCACTGTAGGTTGTGAAAGCATACTTACTACAAAAATTGGTAATGCCCGCTGTCCTATATTCTTGGAGCCTCTTGATTTCCCTCCGGAGTTCAAATTCCACTGTTTCCCCAGGAGAACAAAGGAGAAAAATTGGAAAAACAAATCAATGTTAGAGAGCTGGTGGGTACGTGATTCTGTAAAAGGCCAGGTGACTTCATCTTAGGACACTTTTTACTCTGAACATCTCATCAGAAATGCCATCCATAGCCAGGTGATAGAGGCTCACACCTTTAATCCCAACACTCGGGAGGCAGAGATGGATGGACCTCTGTGAGTTCGAGGCCAGCCTGGTCTAAAGAGTGAGTTCCAGGACAACCAAGACTACAGAGAGAAACCGTTTTGAAAAACCACATTTTTTTTTAAAAAAAAATGTAAATATTTCTGATTCCTGTTCCACCTTCTGTGTTAGCGCTTCTACTCACACAACCAAGTTCTTTGATGCAGTTTGCCTCCTGATGAGGCTGTGCTGCACAGGAAGGACAAAGCTTTGTTTAAGCCCTGGTTTCTTTTTAGCACTGCACTTTCCATGAACTAATTGCTGCTGAGCAGACAGCTCAGAACACACAGCTGGGTGATTCTGTGATAGGACAATCCAACCTGGGTGCCTTTCAAACATGTGAAGAAAAGCCATCCACAGGGTGTAGTTCTCTGTAGTGACACATAAGCTGGGAATGATATAAACTAGGACAGGAAGTAAAGGATAAGTCATTCGATACCAATCACACAGAGAATGACAACCAAACAAGGTGTTTCCCGAGGATAATCGGCCTGGCTCAGATAAATGCCTATGATCCTTCCTAAGAAATATTTGCCCCATGAGAGCAGAGGTAAAGCACTTTTCTACAAAATTTCAACATGACAAAAAACTTGCTAGAACTAAACGAAGGAGCCAAATACAATAGCTCTCAGGAGGGGGGTATAGAAATAAGCTCCCAGTGCAGGTTGCCTCAAAGCCTTAGATCTTCCTGCTTAATTACTTCGATTTTTTTTATAGTGGAAAATCCAAGCATAACTGGGATGAGTGCTCTTGGGAACACCAGAGAGGGGGCAGAGGAAGATGGAGGTATTGTTTCCATGAACCAACAACCCTGTTTCCATGACTGAAACTAGTTTTAATGTTAAAATACTTATAAGCAAAACTATGATGTTTGGAATTGGCTTCAAAATAACCAGGACAGGAGGGAAGGGAATTCCCACTCCCCTTCAGATAAAGCTGGACAGGCACTGTGAATCTGGTCACACAGACACAGGGATTCACTGTGTTGTCTCCTTTGCTTCTCAGTACACTTGACAAGTCCTGGAAGAAGTAAAAACGGCTACACATGCTGGCACACACCTGTAATTCCAGTTCTTGGAATACAAAGGCAGGAGGACTGCAAGTCTTAGCTCAGCTTGACTACTCAGAAAGTTCCAGGCCAGCCTGTGCTACACACATAGCAAGGCCCTGTCTTAAAACAAAGATTTAAAACAAATACACCGAAAAGAAAATTAATAAAAACAGAACACAACAATAAAAATCCCCTAAAACAATGAAGAAAAGCCATCTACTAACTTGCAAGTTACCAAGGATTTTCCTCTTTGGTATGTAGGGTTGTGTCTGTGTATGGTATACACATACGCACAGAGGCCAGAGAAGGACATGGGTGTCCTGTTCCATCATTTTCCACCTTATTCTTTTGAGACAGTTTCTTACTGAGCATAGAGCTAAGTGTTGGCCAGCAAACCCCAGCAATACCCATTTCTACCTCCTACAGGCACTATGTGGACAAATACAGATTTCCATATAAGTGTTGGGATCTAAACTTAGGTCTTCATGTTTATGCAACAAGCACTCTTACCCACTGAGCTAGTCCCCTGCCCCTCACTAAGCTTTTAAATCTACACACACACACACACACACACACACACACACAGTTCCAAAAGACACCTACATGCATGGCTCTCAATGAACTTGTCATGTTCCACTGGTCCTACAATCCTTGCAAATCGCCGCATTGTTTCATAAAGGTCTTGAACCTCCTTGGGATACCGCCGTTCCATTACTAGGGAAAAAATGAAGCAAAACATGTTACAGAGAATGTAAGGACTTCTAAGTTTCTGGTATTTTTTTCTAGTTTTTTAAAAATTTAAATTAAAAACAACCTTATTTTACATACCATTCTTAGTTCCCTCTCCCTCCCGTCCTCCTACTCTGGTACCATTTTTTAAAACAAGAAATAAAATGCAAGGACAGTTTCCTAACCTCACAGGAGTAACTCACCCATTACAACATGCAAACAAGACAGCTGAGAATGCAAATCACTAATCATAATTATAGCATCACAGTACCTCACAAAGGAATGCTGTTATCACGGAGATCATCTTTACTACTAAGTACTATTGATGTCCCTGCTCATTTCTTTTAATCTGCATGGGATAGGGCAGTGGACCAGGCACAAGAGGAAAGGGAATTAAAGGGAGGATCTGTGTTATCAGACACAACTCTGGCCAGAATTTTGGTACTGATTATTGCAGGAAAACAAGAAAAGCAAAGACATCCTTCCTGCTGGTGTGGAAGCACAGCCAATAATCCTAGTACTTGGGGTACAGGCAGGAGGACCATCACAAGCCCCAGACCATCCTTTCTCTAGAATACTGACTTCCAAGCCAGCCACTGCAAATAGCAAAACCTTGTCTCAAAAAACAGAGCAAAAACAAAGAACACCAGAAAAGATCAATTAACCTGGAACTATATGCCTATCTCATCTGGAATATCCTGTGTGACAAGTTGATTTGAGCAGCACCAGGGAAGGCGCAATCCCAACTGTGAGGAATCCCCAACCCCTTTGATTTTTTTTTTAACAATTTTTTTTTTTGTTTTAAATATGCACAAGTGTTCTGTCTGCATGTATGTATGTGCATCACACATGTACCCACAGAGGTAAAAAGAGGACATCAAATCCCCTGGAACTGAAATAATAAATAGATGGTTGTGAGCCACCATGTTGGTGCTGGGACCCAAACCTTGCCCTCTGCAAGAGCAGCAAGTGCTCTTAACTGCTGAGCCATCTCTGCAGCCCTACAAAAATGTTTTTATAACCCGAGACCAAGGTTATGTTTAACACATCATTTCAAAATATGACTGTCTAGAAAATGATCCATTAATATTCATGCTGTAATTACTATAACAATTAATTATTACACAATATTGTTGTCTATAAATGAATAGCTCTTCACTGTCACTGTGGATCAGAGTTGCCTTAAACACTTTTGGTTTTGGTCCATTTTGGTTTCTGTACAAGGGATCAACATCACTGAAAACATGTTAGACACCCCTCTACTACTGAGCTACCCCCAAGTCTTGCGTCAGAATTTTCAAATCTTCCTATGTAATGCTAGCTAGCATGCAATGTGAATTATGAGCACTCCCATAAAGAAAAATCAGCTCATACTCACATCGGAACTTTCTAAGGTTGACTAATCCATGATCTCTTATAATCCTAGAATGAAAAAGCATAATAATCTATGTTAAAAATAAGTTTCAAACTTAATGTCTTCTACATGTTACAGTTTTTATTATACATCCTAACTATTAAGAAGTAGAATATCAGGGTCCAGAGAAGTCTCCACACATTTCTGGATTAGCCTCTAAATGGAGAATCACACACAGTCTTTGAGTCGTAGAGGACTCTCACAGATGATTCAATTACCAGTGGCAAATGCTGAAAGAACATGTGTTTGTCAAGATGGTTCAGAAGGAAATCTGTCAACATCATGAGACTAATTTACACAATTTGTAGAAATGATAATGAAGATCAGTCATTTAAGGGAAACTACTAGCCACAAAAATACACACTGATCATACATTAAACATTCACAACCATATATGCACACACTCTGAAGCCACTGACCTTGTTTAAATGGAAGATCATTATAAAATATAAGATTTAACAGCAACTGTCAACAACCGCTAAGTTCTGCACATGGTAAGCCACAAGTGGAGTGTTCTTAGACAAGATGCACCCAACAGGCCAGAAAAAACAGGGTGGCTTTTCTATACTTACTTTTTACGTCTTTGCCTCTCTTTTAATCTGGAATGATAGATATCTACCACAGCCATCTTCAGAGCTATAAATACAAACACACATATAAATATGTTAACCCAGAGTTTTGCTATACGGGATGGCTTTGAACTTAAAGCATCTTCCTTCTTGCCTCTGGTTCCTGAGAGCTGGGATTATAAGCATTTACCACCATGCCTGGCTTACCCTAAACTTAACTATTTCATGAAAAATATCCCAGCACACTAAATTTCTCTACAAGTAAATAACAATTTCATTATTTTGTTAGCACTGGTAACCAAACCAGACCAGACAAGTTCTCCAGTTCAAAAACAAGTGTTGCTCTGACTGCAGGATTAAGCTCAAGAGACAATGACAGGGCAGCACTGATGGATGATGTTGGCATGTTCCTAGAGTAACATTTTCAGTTGAGTGACAGCAGCTGTTTACAGTGCTGACTTTTGCATTATGATGAAAAGATGTATTAAGCAGCTTACTTGCCTACTCTTGTCCCAACCCTTTCTAGCTTTAGTCTCAGGGTAAACAAGAGGTGAGCTCTTTCCTTTCTTACTCTGCCATGCTATTCCCATCTTCAAAGTCCTTAAGGTTTCTGTTCTGGCCTCTCTTTCACTCCTCACTTCATTCCTACAAGCTCTTTGGCTCCCAGGGTTCCAAGTTCCATCAGACTATACTATCTAAAACTCTCACAACTATTTTAAGCATCACATCCTTTTGGATATCCCTATTTACATGGCTTCTATTGCAATCTTACATATTCTGCCTCTTTCCCATCTTATAATGTTTACCTTGGTTAACAGCATTACAGTAAAGCTAGTTGTCTAAGACAGAAACCAACATGGAACTTCTTTCCCCTCTTCCTATATAGCTAGCTAGAGTCTTATCGAAATATGTAATGTTTCCGCTACTATCTGTCTAATACTATCAACTCAGGCATCTTGTCATCCTGATGCCTCCTTACAGAAGTATATTATCAGACTTACTGACTACAGTCCTTGCCTTCTTTAACTCCCTTCCTCCAAATGGGACTAAGAGTATTATTTTACAACAAAGGAAACTAGTTCCTTTGCTTCCAATTCTTCAGCTACGTGCCCCCACTCCCCAGCTCAAAATCTTCACGGTTTAAATGGCCTTCCATTGTCTTGTTTACTATCATTCCCTCATAGGCACTCTAATGAAGCTGGGCATGGTAGCTCAAGCCTTTAATTCTCTGCACTTGGAACACAGAAGCAAGTGGATCTGTGAATTTGAGGCCAGCTTGGTCTACAGACTGAGTGCCAAAACAGCTAGGCTACAAAGAGAAATCCTGTCTCAAAAAACAATGAGCCTTCCACATGTTGGCTATCTGTTAGTGGCTTTACTTTCTTTGTTACCCCTATCCTAAATCTGGCTCATTAATAGTATATTAAGAAAAAAAATTAGTTTTTAAAAATAAACCCCACAGGCAGTTTATAATTAGAAGACCTCTAGGGTTACAAAATGAAGACTAATTATTAGCAATTCTAGAAGAAACCACGAGTAAGGCATAACAGCAGTACACTGCTTAATAACCACCCTTTGGTTTAGAGTCTGAAAGCACCTTAATTTAATGACTTCAGTACATTCTGGAACTATCTTAAGAAGTTGTTACCTCCTTAAGCTTTGTGTAATGTAGAGTGTGTTCATTATTGAATACATTCATGGAAGGAAGAAGTCCCAGTACTGCAAAGCAACCTGTCACATGTCTTCTGAACAACCGAAGTATACAATCCAAGTGTCAGGAAATATAATCTTTAAAAACAGACCAGTTTTTCTATCAATGAATTTGACTATGTATGGGAATATACATTTATCGCCATTCCAAATTAGAGCCCAGAGCCCCTGGAATGCTGGCAATACAATCTCATCTTCACCCCTACTATAGAGGTCCAAGTTCAAGGTTAGCCCAAGATGGCAATGAGTCATGTCCTATTAATTTTAAACACTTTATTCATACAAAACCTTACTAAGTGCAGTAAATCAGACCTTATCTGGCTGAACCTTCTCCTCAAGGCCCAGCTACCTTTCCCAGCAGTAGTCCCCTCCACACAGAAAGTTGGAAATCCACATTTCTACTCAAACCACACTATATGGTAGAAGGCAAAAAAGACCAATGAAGTACAGGATATAATGACTTCTTTTATTATATGAAGGGAAATAAAAGTCTCAAGCTATGTACAATCCTGGAAGGTTGGGGGCAATATAATAAATTTTAGCTGGGCATGGTAGAACATATATGCAATCCTCCTAACACTTGGAAGATAGTGACAAAAGTATTAGCATTCCAGTCCAGCCTATGCTATATGAAAACTTGTCTCAAATATAAATAAATATATATGTACACACACACACACACACACACACACACACACACAAACACGGAGATAGATGGGTTTTCAAATTTTTAGGCAACAAACTTCTGGGTCTTTCTCTCTCTTTCATTTCTTTCTTTCTTTTTGGAGACACTCTTATGTGGCTCTGGCTGGCCCTGAACTCACCAGGACCTTGTTGCCCTCAAACTCACAGAGATCTGCCTGTTTCTGCCACTCCAGTGCTGGGATTAAGTCGTGCGCCACCACTGCCTGGCAGCATCACAAACTTTTAAGAATGAAACCTCTTGATTTGGAGCTGGTTCCATATAACAGCCCTGCCCCTCCAGGGTAAGGGACACCCTGCCTCTGTTTAACAGAGGGTTGGCAGGCAGGCTGTGGAAGAAGAAGGGGATCTGAAAGGAAGAGAGGAAGTGTCTCTGACATGTAGCAGGAACACATACAAAGTTTATAATGAAGTTTCTTACGAAAATGGAAGGACTGAGAAGTAACAATTCCAAACCGAACGGAACAAAAGTAATAATAGTGGAAATACTTGGAGAACTCACATTTATGTTCTTTAAATCTTTTACTTCATTTATCTATTTAGATAAGTTCTATACAAAAGAAGTATATTGGAGATCAGTGCAAATTAGGGATACTTTTTTTTTTTTTTTTTTAGTTTTTCAAGACAGTTTTCTCTGTATAGCTTTTTGTTGTTGTTTGGTTTTTTGAGACAGGGTTTCTCTGTATTGCTTTGGAGCCTGTCCTGGAACTAGCTCTGTAGACCAGGCTGGCCGCAAACTCACAGAGATCCACCTACCTCTGCCTCCCAAGTGCTGGGACTAAAGGCATGTGCCACTACTACCTGGCATAAATTAGGAATACTCTTTATTAAAACATTTCTATAATTTTGTAAAACACTAACTTTACCTACAACATGGTAAAGACTTATGTGGAAATGCCTACATTAACACAGAATAGGCCTTGAGACTGTACTACAGAAACAATCTATACATAAGTATTGCTAACCACTGGTTGTATTATTGCTTGATAATTTCAGTGCCACTGGCTCCAGGCAACAAGGAAAGAAAAGAAACAGCAGCAATGGAAGGAGAACTGGAATTCTCCCAGAGAAAAATCAGTATCTGAGACTGCCCCTTTCCTTGTAAAGCACACTCAACAGCAAAGAATGCAAGAGCTTAACAGCATGAACAATCCAGGGAGGACAGAGCAGGCGCAGTGAGACATTCCACTCCAAGCATGAGTTGCCAGGCAAACCGGCCAGAGACCACTAAATAGAACCACCCAGAATGTACCACTGACACCAGGCCCTGAAATCTCAGCTCCAGGGAAAGAATAGTGGCCCTGTGATTACACTGGGAACTGATAGTTTCCAAAGGACTGGCCTTAAAATACTTTAAGAAGTGGGCAGAAGACAGAGGCAGCTCCTTCCCACTGCAATGTATTTCTAACATTGTTCAAAATAGCTAGCAACATGTTTCTGTTTTCTTGACAGAAGGCACTTACTGCTTGCTTGGCAAGAAAACTGAGAGGACTGAGCTTCATAGAGCCACCAGAATCCTCACTGCAAGAGCACAAACACAGTCAGACCTGTGACTCAGGTAATCCCCAGAAGCAAAGCTTTCTAAATCACAATTATAATCCCAGATTTGGGAGGCTGAGGCAGGAGGATTAGGTTCAAGGTCATTCTCCACTTGAGTCCACCTTGTGTAATAAGAGACTCTGCCTCAAAAACAAAACAAACAAACAACAACAACAACAACAAAAAAAACCCAAAAAACAAAAACAAAAAGGGGGATGGTGGTGGTAGTGGTGACTGAATAGGTAGATGGTTCAGAGGTCTGAGGTCAAGAGCCTAGCACCCATATCTGGAAGTTCAAAACAGCTCGTAACTAAACCCAGCGTGGTGTCACTCGCCTTTACTCCCAGCGTGGAAGACAGAGGCAGGTGGAGCTCTGTGAGTTTGAAGCCAGCCTGGTGTAAAAAGCAAGTTCCAGGACAGCTAGAGCTATTACACAGAGAAACTCTGTCTCAAAACAACAAAAAGCTTATAAATCAAGCTCCAGGAGATCTGACATTCCTGACACCTGTAGGTACCTGTACTCACATGCACACATAATTAGAAATAGTAAAAATAAAGCTGGGTAGGCACTTTTGAGATAGGATCTCTATGTAGTCCTGGCTGTCCTGGAACTAAATACACAGACCAGGCAGACCTCAAACTCAGAGATCCTCCTGTCTCTGTTTCCCAAGCGCTGGAATTAAAGGTGTTTGCCACCCCATCATGAATAAAATAAAGAGGCAACTGCATAGTGGTGCCTTTAATTCTAGCACTCAAGTTTCAGGACAGCCACTGCTACACAGAGAAACCCTGTCTCAAAAAACAAACAAACAAACAAAAACAAAACAACAACAAAAAGATGCTAGGGAGAGGCTCTGTGCGTAAGAATGACTGTTAGGAAAGCAAAAGGACCTGACACCAAATCTATAGACCTCATGTAAAAGCTGGGCATGGCTGCATGCGTCTGTAATAGCAGAGACAGATCCTGGGAGCTAGCCTAGCTAAAATGGAAAGTTTCCGGTTCAGTGAGAGAATGTCTCAAAAACAGAAGGGTGGAGAGTGATCGAGGAAGACACCTGGCATCTTCCTCTGGCTTCATCATGAACACACATGGGTATGTGCACCACATACACACGTACACACACACTCTGTTCCTTCAAAAACATACTAAAATAGGGCTAGGTGTGGTGGTGCACACCTTTTATCACAGCACTTGAGAGACAGAGGCAGACAGATCTCTGAGTTCGAGCCAGACTGATCTTCAAAGTGAGTTCCAGGTCAGTCAGGGCTACACAGAGCAACCCTGTCTCAGAAAACAAAAAATAAATAAGATAAAAATAGTCATCTTGCTCTTGTAAGCTTTTGGCCAAGATGCAGAAAATTAATTGACCTAATAGTTAAAGTCAGCTAGTAGGAAGACAGAGGCAAATTACTTAACTTTACATAGTTATTTAAATGTAAAAAGGGAACATTATCTATTCCTATCTCAGTGTGGTACAGCTATACAAGACTACAAATGTGGGCGGGGGGAGAGACAGTAACAAATTAAGGATGTGAAGAGTGGACGTCGTAGGTGTGGTGACTCTTGCTTGGATTCTTAGCACTTGGAAGGCCAGCACTTGGACGACCATAGTTTGAGGACAGCTTAGACTATAGTGTAAAATAAATAAATAAAAACTAGGGCTGAAGAGATAGCTCAGCAGTTAGGAGCACTGGATGTTCTTCCAAAGGACCTGGACTCAATTCCTACCACCCACATGGCAGCTCACAACTGTTTGAAACTCCAGTTCTAGAGGATCCTATATCTTCATACCAATGCACATAAAATAAAGTTAAATAAATTATTATAAAAATAAATAAAATATAAGGGCTGTGAAATGGTTCAGTGGGTAAAGACACAGCACCAAACCTGATAATATGTGTCTGATCCCTGAAACTTACATGATGGAAAAGAGAACTAACTCCTGACTTCCATATTGGTGTCATGGCATACACACATGTATACACATACATACATACATAAGTAAACAGATATTAATCACCACCAAAAAAAAAAAAAAAGGACAAAAACTAAGCAAACAAGCAAAAAACCCCACACCAACAAAAACTAGATAGTATTATTCAATACTAAGAACACACTGTGGGGATGGCTCTGCTATTTGCTGCCTGAATATAGCTGGTGAGTACTTGACCTTTCCATGCTCCAATTTCTTCATTTGTAAAATAGAAATAATGGTAACTTTCAACTCATAGGGTTCTGTAAATATTACATGATTTCACAGAGCTGGGTGAGGTGGCACACACCTACAAGCCCAGGCTAAAGCAGAAAGATAAAGAGTTTGAGACCAGCCTGGATTATATAGCAACACCCTGTCCCAATAGAGAGAGGAAAAAACAAAAAAAGGGCTTAAAATGGTACCTGGCAAACAGTAAACAAAATATGTGTTAGCTATTATTAGCTATTATTATTATAGTATTTATACCTAAACTGCTTTATGCATATACAGCTGGATTGCTATAAAACGAGGAACAGTAACAAGTGACTGCAGTGGCCAGCCGGACCTCTGGTATACAGTTAAGGGTCTGAAACTGGGAATTTAAGTCAAAGAAATACACTCTGAAAAATAAAAAGGGTCTGAGAAGGGAAATTAGTGAAAGTTTGGCATGGTGGCACATGAATGAGACATCAGTACTTGAAAAGCAGACAGGCACAATAGAGCCCAAGACAGCCTGGTCTACATAGCAAGTTCTAAGACAGCCACAGCTACAGAGAATCTGAAACCAACCAGCAAGAGGAGCGAGCACAAACTGTAATAATGTGTAACCCTGAGAAGTACTGAAAACAGGGACTCAGCACATAGTGCTAATGCCTCCAACTTGCCTGCTCATGGGACAAGAACAAGAAATATGCTCTATCCATAAGCTTTGAACCCTGGACACTTAGGGGAAAGGGTTGTCCACACATTTAAAAAGATTTTTGCAGATAAATGGAGGTAAGCATCTGCCTGGAAATCGCACAATGTCACAAGACCAGAGTGCTGAGTTAATGAGTCTTGTTTTTTCCTGAATCAGCTTATTTCAACAAAGTAGGAGATGATACCACTTACAAGATTGCAGAACTTCCTTATTTTTCTCAGACATTGCTTCACTGGACATGCCTTTCTTAGGCCCATGCTGGGAACTTTCTGGTATAGTTGGAATGCAATTAACTATCCCTCTATTGTATCTTATGCTTCTGTAATGGACCACAAAGCCAGCTTTATTGGACAGATTCCACGAATCAATGTAAATCTTTGGGTGACACAAAGAAAGTTTATTAGCATAAACCTGCATTCCTTCTAGTAGTTATGAGTGAGAGAACCTAAAAAGAATGTTGTTAATGCCCAGTCAAATTAAGAATACAATGGTATAGAATAACAACACCAATCTGCATTGCACACCATTATTCACTGGAAACATGTACAGCCTGACTAATCAGGGTCACTCATTCTTTACCGATATGTGACACAGAGAAACAGCAAGCAGAACTCCAAAGACTTGCCCAAGATTCTACAATGACTCACAAGCAAGCCCAAGCTTGAATCAATGTCCTGATTCTCATCAATTTGTGCCCCTCTGTGTGCCAGATATGCCTTAAAAGCTCCCTGTTCCTTCTCCAGCCTTCCTGGTCTCCTGGAACCCTTCATTTGCTGTTCTAAGAGATGGCTGGGTGCAACATTTGCCAGCCATAGACATGCTGCCAGAGAAGCTACTGTAAGAGCTCAGAGCCATAAAAAGTCATCTTTATGGTGCTGCCAGGACAGTTGATCTCCAGTGCTTCTGAAATAGTCTCTTTAAAGGCACCTATTTGAATTGGGAATTAGTGGCACAGGCCTTTGATCCCAACACTTGGGAGGCAGAGGCAGGAGGATCTCTGTGAGTTCAAGGCCAGCCTGGTCTACAAAGCAAGTTCTAGGACAGGCTCCATAGCAATACAGAGAAACCTTGTCTTGAAAAACCAATCCAAACAAACAAACAAAAGGGCCTATTTGTATTGAGTTCTGTTGGAAAGCCTTGCTGGTCAGAAGTCACAGTCCAGCATGGCCTGGCAGTTTTTTTCCAAAGCTCAACGTCATGCATGGGAACTCCCTCCCTAGCGAGATTTCCTGCTCTCTACCTGCCCTTATCTGGAGAATAACTGTGGGCCCAAAGGATAGGCCTTATCTGAAAGCTGTCTCTATGCCTGGGTACCTGATTTATCTTTTGGTTTTGTTTTATTTTTGCTTTTTGAGACAGGATTTCTCTGTGTAACTGTTCTGTCTGTCCTGGAAATAGCTTTGTAGACTACACTGGCCTCAAACTCACAAGAGATCAGACTGACTCTGCCTCCTGAGTGCTGGGATCGAAGGTGTGTGCCACCTCTGATTTATCTTTGGCATGACCCTTGGTACAGTTACCTGCTAGAAGCCTCCCCTATGCACTATGGCAACTAAGACTTATACTAGGAGCTTTGCTATAGACCCTGATGCCACGTAAGAAAGCTTACGAAAGGACCGTGCCACTTAATGTAAATTAGAGTTCGTCCCTAGGCTTCCCAATCCTATTAAATATTTCCGATACACTGGAATAAAGCTAAGCTGATTCACTGAAGTAATCTTGCAGAGACTCACAGGCATCTGACCCATTTCTGCTCTCTCCACCCCCATGAACCAATGCACCAACAACCCAGAGGAAGAAGCAGAACCACAACCACAGTATATCACACAGTTCACAACCCTCCATCTCCAGTGTGGGGAAAGTCAATGTGCCCCACAGTGACTGTTACACTTGGGAGGTGGACATAGGAGAACCAGGAGTTCAAAATCATTTTGACTCTAAGGCAAGACTGAGACACATCTCCATTTTTAAAAGGTGGTGCAGGGGGAATAGTTCAGTTGGTAAAGCTCTTTCTTCTTAATCTGAACCTACATAAAAGGAAAGTGGGGCTGGGTAGCACATACTTCTACTCCTGGCGAGACTATCGTATCTTCAGGGCTCACTGGCTATCTAGTATAAATAAAATAAAATAAAATAAAATAAAAGTACAGCACCTGAGTAATGACACCTGAGGCTGCCCTCTGACCTCCAGATATGTGTGTACAGGTACACACACACACACATCACGAGTACAAACGTATATCTAAGTAACAACAACAATAAATTTAAAATTAACAATTCTGAGAAACAGGAATTCCCAATTTTGACCTAAAGGTCACCTTTGAAGAATGACCATTTCCTCCTGATAGCATACTCCTTTAATGCTTGCACCTGTGAAGCAGAGGCAGGAGGAGCTCTGTAAGCTCCAGGCCAGCAGAATTGTCTATAGAGTGAGTTCCAGGACAGCCAGGGCTACATAGAGAATCCCTGTTTTGAAACAAAACAAAACAAAAGGAAATAAAAATTAGAATGACCATTTCTTAACTATATGTTCATAAATGATGATGAACACTTAGTATTTGTAGTTGTAACTGAAACCCAAGGTCTGTTTACTATTTTCCTACCATCTAAGGAAGCAAGGGCCACTTAATTACCTCTACATAGGCTTCCCTCAGCCCAAGGGACTGGACAGTCTCAAGTACTATTATGTAATCAATATTTTTTTTTCCGAGACGGGTTTCTCTGTATTGTTTTGTAGCCTGTCCTGGAAATAGCTCTGTAGACCAGGCTGGCCTCAAAGTCACAGAAATCTGCCTGCCTCTGCCTCCCGAGTGCTGGGATTAAAGGTGTGCGCCACCTATGGCCGGCAATCAATATTCTTATTATCATCATAAGTCATTCAAATGGGCCAAAAACTTGACAAGAGGGTAAGTTCAGTAACTTAGCTACTAGATTTTGGTTTTTTGTAGTGCCTGAGTCCAAACTAGGGCCTAGGGTACTGTCTGCCACTGAGCCATATCACCAGCCCAACCACTAGGCTCTGAATTTGCTAAGGGCAGAGGACAAGTTTTATTAATCCTTATATCCCACCACAGAGCACAGAGTCATCAATACTTATACTCAATAAGCATGTGATAAACATTACCATGTAAGATGTCTGAGTCGTCTTCAACAAAATCAATGTCTCTTAAGTCCCATTCTGCGTAATTGTCAAACTCCTGTTAGAGGGGGAAAAACATCCAAACCCAACAGTTTTGAATAATGCCTTTACAATAGCTATACTTCAGGGGCAAAATAAAATTCTTGAGCCAATGCTTGCTAAGTACTAAATTGGATAAAAGGCAAAGATACTGCTCTAGGGGGAAAATGTGAGAGACTTCTAGGCAGTCATGAAAACAAAGAGCTGGGATAGAACAATATTAGGAACAAAGCCAAGCCTATTGTTTAAAAACGTTTAATAGTCTGCTCATTCCAAAGAGAATCTTTTTAGGTCTTCAAGTATTCTGGTAAGAAAGCTGTCTGCATTAATTCATTTTATTTTTACCACCCTTTGAGAGATTTGTTTAGCCCTAATATCATCTATACACTAAGATCTGTTCAATCTATTAGAGGACAGTCCAGAGAAGAGGATGACTGTGGAGTAGCTCTGCACTACCACCTGCCATGAACGAAATGCCCAACTAGGTATGGCAAGTTGGGCTCTAGTGTAACATCCCTATCTCTAAGAGCACTGCCGACATCAGATAGCAAACTAAATTTTCTGTTTTTGTTTGAGACAGATTTGCAATGTGTAGCCCTGACTATCCTGGAAGTCACTCCATAGACCAACCAGGCTCGTCTTGAAACCACAGAGGTCCACCTGCCTCTGCCTCCTTAGTGCTGGGATTAAAGGTGTACATCACCATCACCACCTGGCTGCAAATTAAATTCTTTGACTACTTCCACATTTATTATTATTTTTTTAATTCCATGGCTAAATGCAAAAATAGTTTTAATGAAATAATTTTTTTCTACGAGACAGCATTTCTCAGTCCTGGTTGTCCTGGAATTTGCTTTGTAGATAAGGTAGGCCTCAAACTCACAGACATCTGCCTGCACTACAGGTCTGGTGCACTACAGATCTGCACCAGTACACTCAGCTTAATGGAATAAATGGACACATTCATACATACAATGCAAGACTCAGCAACCACTCCTCAGCCCACTGCCTACTTGGGAAATAAGCTTTCATTGGAAGACAGAAATATCCATTTATTTATATCTATTCTCTCTCTCTCTCTCTCTCTCTGTCTGTCTGTCTCTCTCTCTCTCTGTCTCTCACTCTCGACAAGCTCTCACTACACAGCCCAGGCTTATCTCAAACTAAAACTCAAAATGCTTCTGTGCTATTTTTACACAATAACAGCCAAGTTTGGTTGCAACAGAAACTTAATAATTTTAAAAACTTAAACTGTAGGCTGGCTCTGATATAGCACAACTTTGGGAACTCCTTGCTAAGGAATGACAACTGCAGAGGCGGGTTCCTCCTCAGAACTTTTACTACTCCCTCCCCAGGTGGTCACAATGGGAAAAGGAAAGGCCTGGAAAATGATAGTGCCTTGAAAAAAAATCTCCCTTTCATGAGAGATAATAACCTCATCAGAAACAAATTAAGTTTTTCCTTATTGTATGCTACAAACAAGTTTTTGTTACCTCAATGAAATCTGCCCGAGCTGGCATGTATCCCGCCATGTCCCGAGACAACAATGAGTCAAAGGCAGGCCGGGGAGGGTCATCTGCAGCTGAAACAAACAATGGGTTTTTCTTAATAAGTAAAACATTGATATTAAAACAAATTAATGTCTTTATTTATAGTTTGGATTTAAAAACAAAAACAAACTGTTGTAGAATATTTGTTTACACTGTGAAGATGGGTCTTTGCCATCTTCTGATTGGCTTAATAAAGAACTGAATGGCCAATGTCTAGACAGGAAAAGGTTAGGCAGGACTTCCAGGGGCTGAAAAGACTGTGAAGAAGACAAGGTCCACAGCCACACCCGGGGAGGAAACTTGGGGTGCAAGATGGATGAGAGGTAACACCATATGGCAGAACATAGATTAATATAAATGAGTTAACAAGTTATAACAGCTAGTTGACAAGCCTAAGCTAAAGGCCAAGCTTTCATAATTAATAAGTTTCTGTATCGTTATTTGTGAGCTGTTGGCCAATGAAAAGGGTTGTTAATTCAACAAACAACCCACTCCCACAAAAGAAACAAAAACCACCAACAAAAACAAAACAGAGTTTCTCAGAGTATGAAGGCACATACCTTTATCCTAGCACCTGAGAGGCAGAAGCAGGAGGATTAGATCAAGGTCATACTTAGCTACACAATGTGTTCAAGGCAATGCCAAAATATATGAAATGAAGGCAGGGTATCACTACATAGCTGAGGGTGGCCTCAAACTCTCGTAATTCTCTGCCTCAGCTGGGTTACAGTGTGAGGTACCACATCTTACTCTGAAACACTTCTTTGAGAAAAAGGATCTAAGAATAAAGTTTTATAAGAATGAAAAGGTAATTACGAATAAAACAAATAGCTTCTTTTTCTTTTTCATTTTTTTTTTTTTGTTTTGTTTTGTTTTTTGTTTTGGAGATAGGGTCTTCTCTCTATGTAATCCTGGCTGTCATGGAACTTGCTAGGTGGACTAGACTGGCTTTGAATTCAGAGATCCACCTGCTTCTGCCTCCCAAGTGCTGGTGTTGTTATTATTTCATGCCGAGACAGAAGTTTCAAATTCATTGTATATCCAACACTACTTCCAAACTCCCAATCCTCATGCCTCAGCTTCCCAAGTGGCAATCATGGGGTTAATGTTTTGTGCCACCATGCACACCAAACCCTAGACTGATTTCCTAATGAAAGAAATTAAGTCTGAAAGGAATCCTCCCCAAACATCCTCTTATTTGCATGTATTTGTGCAGGCAGGCATGTATAATGGAATGCCCTCAGAGGTCAGAGAACAACTTGCAGAAGTCTGTTCTCTTCCTCCACCATCTGGGTGCCAGGGATTGAATTTAGGTCAGACTTGGTGGTAGCTGCCTTTCCCTGCTGAGCCACCCTGTAGCCTTGCCCTCTGATTTTTGCTTTCCCAAAATGATTGAAAATTAAACAAAGGTATTTTCCTTCAGTGTTGTACAGAACTCAAGTATCCTGTCAATGTCCTGCTCCTTTGATCTTTTGGACCACTATCAACTTACAGATCTCATCCAACCAAGAAGCAAAACATCCTGGATTTTGAAGTTAATCAAACGGGGTCCCAATGCCAGCCTACAATAGTTCTAAAACTTTGTACAAATTGTTCAACTTTTTAAAAACCTCAGTTTCCTTGTGTGTAACGCAAAAGCATCCACTCTATTTATTCCACTGGGTTGCTGTTCAGAACAAATAGGTCTAGAGGACTTGAGGAAAGTGCTGACATCCAGACTGCTATCCAAGCAGGAGGTTATCGGCAACCTCTATGGCAGTCAACTACAAAGCTGTTTCCCAGAAGTGAGGAAAGGCACGCCTGTGGGGAAGCATGCTTATACCACTGGTGTACTGGGGCCATTCATGGAAGATGCTTGTTTGTAATTCATCAGGTTCTGGTTACACTGTATTAAAAGATACACTAATCTCCACAGGCATACACGATTAAAAAAGATTGCCTTCACTGTCATAACCAGGTGAATAAAAAGAACAAATTACTCCTTGGACTTAACAATGAGGCAATAATGGATCCTGGTAAGCAACTCCTACCTTATTATAAACAATCCAAAGGGATGTGAATAAGGCTTGTAACGAAGACAGCACAGATAGATTGGCCCCCTTTTGGACATAACATCTTATAGAAGCAATCACTAATTAGTGTTAACAAATATATTGCAAGAGATCCAGAGTGGAAGGCTGCAACTGTGACCTCTGTGATGTGCTCTCTTGCCATATCTGAGCCCTGACTCAATAGCTATCATACCAAACTCCTCTTACCTTCCAGAAGCTCTTTATCTGTCCAAGTCATCACATCACTGTTTATCTGCTATGGAAACAGAGCCCAAGGACGGGCTAAGTACCTCTTACCCAAATAGGCATGCACTTACAGTGAAATGGAATGGCCGTGTCAGCAGTTTTGGCTGCTTCAGCTTGCTTCAGACTTAGCAGAGTGGATGCAAACAGAGGGTTATTGATGAAATGCTTCAGGTAGTGCTTTTCACACTCCTCTTTGGTTTTGGTACACATCTGATTAGCTACATCCTGCCTAGAACAATGTGGAAAAAGAGTGGAGAGAGTAGTTTTCTTACTGATATAGACCACTGAAAGCTTGGTTTCATTCCATATTTGTCGTCAAACCAACATAAAGTCAATAATCTTTTACCTCCAAGTAGGTGTCAGCAAAACAACAGTGAGACAGATATATCACTGATACTCATGCCATCTGATGTTCCAAATCTTGCTACTTCAAGACAGAGAAACAATAAAGGGACCTTTCCTTCTCACTGGAAGGAAGATGACTACTTTTTGACCCATACATTTCCAGGCTGGGTATGTATGAAGCCCAGACATGGTGGTACACACCTGTAATCCCAATACAAAGGAGGCAGAGAAGTGTCAGGAATTCAAGGTCATCTTTGGCTGCATATTGTGTTCAGAGGCCAGTATGAGATAGACACATGAAACCCTGTTTCAAATATCATCATCAACATCACCTATAAATTTCTCTGAGGTAGGCCAGAGAAAATAATGTTATAAACAAGAAGCCAGCTTGGAGTCAGGAAATGGTGGCAATGACTATAATATCAATATGGGGGAGGTAGAGGTAGGCACTCTGTGAGCTTAAAGTTCCAGATCAGCCAGGGATATAGAATGAGACAATGTCTTTAAAATAAGAGGCCAGGTGTTGTGGCTTATGCTCTTAATCTTAGAAATTGGGAGGTAGAGGCTGGAGGATCTCCATGAAACCCAGGCCAGCCTGGCCTATATACTGAGTTCCAGGACAGCCAGGACCACATAGAGAGAAACCTACCTTAAAAACAACAAACAAAACCCAACAACAACAAAAAACCAAACAGCCCCCCCTCCAAAATATGGAAGGAGAGAAGCAATTCTTGCAAGTTGTCCTCTGAACTTCACATGCATGTGCCCATACACATAAACTATAATAAATGTGACTTAAAATTATTTTAAGAAGGCTGGAGAGCTGTCTCAGCAGTGGTCAACAAGTGCCTGTAACTCTACTCACTCCCTTTTCTGGCCTTTTTAGCATGTGAACATGAATGACAAACACTTACACAGATATACACACACCTAATAAACAAACAAACAAAAAAGCCCTTAAAAAACTTCAAAGATCATCAGTAATAATTGAAAACATCTTGGAATATACAAAATGTACAAAAATGACAGGCATGGTGGCACACACCTTAAATACCAGCACTTGGAGGGTAGAGGCAGGTGGATTTCTGTAAAATTGAAGCTAGCTTGGTTTTCTAATAATTCCAGGCCACCAGGCAAGAGCTACATGGTGAGACTCTGTCTAAAAAAGTATATAAATCTAGTTTTATTTCTGCATGTTTTATAGTGTACAAAACACACGTCATAAGCAGATTTCATTAGAATTCCTATGGATATATGCAAGGCACTGAGATACAAATACCCAGACATAATTTAAGACCATTTTAGTATCAGCCTTGTAGTGTATTGTTATTTTTGTTTCACAGCCTTGTAGTGTATTGTTATTTTTGTTTCACAGAATTAAAAAAAAAAAAAAGATACCTAAGAGATAATATACTTGCTAAAGAAGACAAAGCCAGAATTTATACTAAGACTGATGACTTCTACCTCCAGTGATACAAGCTCAGTCTTACAGATCCCTCCCTAGGGCATCACTATGATGCTGTTTATTTCAGTCAACTACAGACAGTTTGATTTCCTTAATAGGTAAAGAGCCCACATGAGGACAGGAACCTAAATTTTTGTGCTCACCACGAAGCCAAATTCCTTATCCACACTGGATACAGAAGCAACTAGATTATCCTAGGTGGTGATGGGGATTGAACCCAAACACCTCACACATCCTGAGAAAAAGCTCCAACACTGAGCTATCTATCTCCCCAGTCCAGCAACAGACTTGTTCCTAGTCTTTGCTAAGAAGGAAGGAAGATGAGGGGTACTGGCCGACTTTAGAGAAAAAGTAAAGCCTTGGGCAGAAATGACTAATAAACTGCTAACAAGTGATCTTTGGTACTCTCCACAACATACAGCATTTTTATGATGTGTAGGTGCTAAAATGAATGGAAACACAATGTCAGCTGAGCTCTGGTCTGTCTCTTGACTCTGAACATATGGAGGGCAGCACCCCTAATAACAAGAAGTACTATGAGCAGTAGCATCCAGGGAAGATCCAGTAGTTTCCTTCACTACCAAGATATGAAAAACAAGAAAGAGTTTAACTCCCTAAGATTCAGGTGCTTCATGAACAAAAAATATGCTTAATAACATCTCTACTGTCTAGTTTACAAAACAGAATTATCAGCATGAGTGTGTCAAATTGTAAAGTCTTGAAATTAACCTCCAGATGAAGTGAGACTTTGTCTCATAACATGGAGAGCAAGGAGGACATCTGATATCAATCTTTCTCTCTCTCTCTCTCTCTCTCTCACACACACACACACACACACACACACACACACACACACACACACTGGAGGTGGGGAGGACACAAACTCCCACACCCAAGTCCCAACAAGTGCATACACATTTTTAAAGCTGTACTCAGAAATCTACAAAACCAGGAGAAATAATTAGCAACCTACACTTTTCCACAATACAGGAAGAACAATCTTGGGGGTTTTTTTTTTTTGTTTGTTTGTTTGTTTTGTTTTTTTCAAGACAGGGTTTCTCTGTTGCTTTGGAACTTGCTCTGTAGACCAGACTGGCCTCAACTCACAGAGATCTACCTGCCTCTGCCTCCCGAGTGCTGGGGAAACAATCTTGGTGTTGATGATCCAACGTAACTCAGAGAACTGCTCAGTCAGGAGCCACTAAGTATCCTGCCTTCTGAAGGTATTTCAGGCCTAGAAGTATACATGGACGAGAAACTGCCCCGCCCCGAGTCCCTGGTCATCAGGAAAGCAGCACAGCTGTTCACTTTCTGAGGTGCTCTGCTTTTATTTGCAGTGGCTTCTCTTTTGAGCCCAGAGGGATTGAACCACTCAATACCAGATGCTTACCAATTTCCAAAGCCACAGTCCATTACAGCCTCTAAAAGGGCCATTTCTTCTTGAGCAGTCCAGCTAGGATCAAGCACAGGAAAGTCTGAGGTCTAAGGAGAAAAAAAGATGTGGTTAAGAACAGGGATAGGAGTGACATGCAGGAACACTATTGTGGTACATGGTTTAAAAAGACTACGCCACAATGAGAGGTGAGAGGCAGGCAGGGACTTCAGGTTCAGTGAGACACAAAGTCTCAAAAAATAAGGTGGAAAGAAATGTCAACTTCTGGCCTCCATATACAGTTGCACACACATACATATGTAACGTATACCATGCCCTCCATACAAAGACTATCATTATCAGATACATCATTATTTTCCTTAGGATTTATTATTATTTTCTAGCTCTACCATACCTAACTCTATGAACTACAATGTTTCCTAGTGAAACACATCAGTATTTTTTTTTTCTGAAAGAATGTTTCTGGACGTGTTACACAGTAATTATGATAACATTTATTGGTTCAGCAGTCAGAAGTGTATACTGCTTTTCCAGAGCACCAGAATTTTATTTCTAATACCTAAGTCAGGAGGCTAACAATCATATGTAATTCCAATTCCAAGAGATCTAATGCCTCTGGCTTCCACAGGAACCAGAACTCACATGTGTACATGCATGTGCACTCAGAGACAGACAGACAGACAGACAGACACACACACAAATACATCTTACAAATAATTAAAAATAAAAGAAGCATGGTGGCATACACCTTCAATCCCAGCATTTGGGAAGCAGAGATAGATGGAGCTCTATAAATTTTAGGCCAGTCTGGTCTACATATTGAGTCCCAGGAAAGCTAGGGCTACATATAGAGATCCCATCTCCAAAAAAAAAAAAAAGAACCCTGATAGGGGAGATCCTTCTGTATATATGTTTCTCTTATTGGTTGATGAATAAAACTGGCCAATAGAGGCAGGAAGATAGTCTGGATCAAACCGGCTCAGACCAAGTTAAACCTGTTCAGACGGGATCAAACCAGTTCAGATGGGATCAAACCAGTTCAGACCGAATTAAACCAGTTCAGACCGGATTAAACCGGCTCAGACTAGATCAAACCAACTCAGACTGGATTAAACCGTTTAAGTTCGAACTGGATCAGACCGGATCAAACCGGTAAGACCAGTTCAAACCAGCTGAGACCAGATCAAACCGGTTCAGACTGGATCAAACTGGTTCAGTCTGGTTCAAATCAGTTCAAACAGGCACAGACTGGTTCAAGCCAGATCGAACCGGATTCAGACTGGTGGATTAAACAGACCGGACCAAACTGGTTCAGTCCAGAGCAAACTGGCTCAGACTGGATTAAACCGGTTCAGACTGGCTCAAACAGGATCAGACCAGATCAAACCAACTCAGACTGGGTCAAACCGGCTCAGATTAGATCGAGCCGGTTCAGACCGGATTAAACCAGTTCAGACTGGTTCAATCCGGTTCAGACCAGATTAAGCCGGTTCAGACCAGATCAAGCCGACCCGTTTAGACCAGATCGAACTGGTTCAGACTGGTTAAGACCGGATTAAACCAGTTCAGGCTAGATCAAACCGGTTCAGACTGGATTAAACTGGCTCAGACAGACTTAAACCGGTTCAGACCGGTTAAGACCGGATCAAACCAGCTCACTGGTTGAAGCCGGTTCAGACCAGATCAAACCAGCTCAGACCAGTTCAAACCAGATCAAACTGGTTCAGACTGGCTAAGACCAGATTAAACTGGCTCAGATAGACTTAAACCGGTTCAGACTGGATCAAACTGGCTCAGACCGGACCAAACTGGCTTAGACCGGATCAAACCAGTTCAAACCAGTTTAAAACCGGTTCAGACTAGTTCGAACCGGTTCTGACCAGACCGAACTAGACTAAATCGGATTAGACCGGTTCAAACCAGTTCAGACCAGATCGAACTGGTTCAAACTGGATTAAGCTGTCAAACCAGATTGAACCGATTCAGACCAGAATAAACTGGATTTGTTCAAACTGACAGGAGATGAGGAGAATTCTGGGAAAGGTAGAGAGAGAGAGAGACCATGAGGGCATTCCATGTAGAGACTAGGAAGATAGGACAAGCCAGGGTTTTCTGGTAAGATAAGGCCATGTAGAAATACATAGATAAGTACTTATGGGTTAATAATTAAGGCAGAGCTTGCCAATAAGGAGCCCTAGCCATCAACCAATAGATTTATAACCAATATAAGTCTTTTTTTTTTTTTTTTTTTTGCTTATTTGGGGCTATGGGACATGGCGGGACAAGAAAACACCACAGTATTAACAGTCAACACATTCTGATCTATGTCTACCATATGAGCTTATTATGAGATGAGAAATCTCAGAAACCATGCATATATTTAATTCATCCCAATCACATTCGAACAAGCAAGCATTACAAAGACATGCAAATATGAAGTCACACATTGGTTGACATGTGTGGTGGTTTGGAAGAAAATGTCCCCCAAAGGGAGTGGCACTATTAAGAGGTGTGGCCTTGTTGGAGGGAGTGTGTGATTGTGGAGGTGGGCTTTGAGGTCTCTTTTGCTCAAACTATTCTCAGGATGACATCCAGTTGACTTCCTGCTGCTTCTGGTCAAGATGTACCCAGCATTGCGACATCTGCCTGCAAGACACCATGTTCCCCATCGTGAAGATAATAGACCGAACCTCTGAAACTGTAAGCTACCACCCCAACACCATGCATGTCATGGTGTCTCTTCACAGCAATTAAAAACTTAAACTAAGACAACAGTTGTGGTGTTTCTAAAAACTGTTTCAGGATACTGACTACCACTCACCAATTTATAATAAAATCTTTCTACACTATAGAAGAACAAAAGGCTTTTTGGAATAACACTGAACTTCAAGAAGAATAGAAAAAAGCCTGCCCCCTTCTTCTTGAAGTTTGGCGTTAATCAATCCTTGACCCAAACTTGGGACAGAATCTCTAATAGGACCTGGAAATGTACAGTTCTAAGCTCCAGGTAATAAAGTCTAAGAATCACTGCCATAAAGGGTGTGGCAGAGGAGCTGCCTTCTCTTGCTCAAGGTCCTAAGAACTACAAGACGAAAATAGCTACAGAATTCAGAAATCTTTATTAATGCACCACCCACCACAGCATGAGTAACTCCCCAAAATATAGCACTGTGAGATGAGAAAAGTACTGAAACCATTTAAAGTTATCAGATGCTTTGTGCTGCAAAGAATCAAGATTTTAGAGGCATAGGGTATAGAACGCCAAAAGCTGGTCATCACTTCTATAAAAGGAAAGATTTGTTGGAATAGGTAAAATTGGTTAATAAAAAGGTGAAGAGTATTAGTATTCCCTAGAGGCTCCCTTGAGCTCAGACCCCTGAAATCAGGTGTTTGTATGGGTGGGGAACACATGAGAAAGAATGATGTAATAAGAATTGAGTGGACTGAAGTGAAAGTGTTTTTTAGCATTATGTGGAAGATGTAGTCCTCAGAATAGCTACAGAGAGCTCACAGTCAGCTTCCCTTTAGTGGCTGGTCATGATTACAAACTATCTCATAAGAGTTACTTTATCACCTCAAATGAATAAATTTGGATACTCAGGAGTAGCATGTGATCCAGTCCTCTGCATCATAAAAATACTTATGAAATCTGAGTCTAGCCATTCTTAGGGGAATCAAATTTCTGAAGATACAGTAATTCTGGTGAAATGAACTCAAAGCCAAAGCTTCTCTGATCCTACTTTCCAAACCTTTAATCCCAGCACTTGGGAGACAGAGGCAGGTGGATTTCTGTGAATTTGAGGCTAGCCTGGACTGCAAATGTGTTCCAGGACAGCCAAGGCTACACATAGAAACAACCAGAACAAAATAATAATAAAGACTTTTTTTTTTTTTTTTTTAAAGAAGAGACTGGAAATTGTAAGGAAAGGCAGCTAGTTGCTTTCCTTTGACTAACACATTATAGTCTAGAACATGACACTCAGTATTATAGGTGCAGGAACACTAACAGGAACAAACAAATGATCAACTTCATGTTGATACACTCATTCTGAACGCTTTTGTTTTATTTTATTTTTGAAGCAGGGTCTTATGTATCCCTGGCTAGTCTCCAACATACCATGTAAAAAATGAGAAAAACTTTCACTGGCTTCATTTCCCAAGCACTCCCAGGTATTTACTATGTGCTGAATACCCAGTTTTATGTGGTACTGAGGATAGAACTCAGGGCTCTCCGTATGCTAGGCAGGCACCCTACCAGCTGAGTTACATCACTAGCTGGCTTTCTTTTTTCTTTTTTGATACAGGGTTTCACTATATAGCCTTATCTGGGTTAGAACTTGATATGTAGACCACAATGGTCTCAAACTGGAAGAGATATATACCTGCTTCAGCCTCTTGGGTGCTGTGATTAAAAATATGCAACACCATGCCCAATTTCTTCCCTATTTTTTATGAAACACACATAAATGTGCTATGAATTACATAATTGGCAGAATTCTGAACATATTCTACATTTCTCCCAAGATTTTTTTTCTACTATTCAATCAAGCACTAGGTACTGCTAGGTAGAATTAAAATTAAACACTCAGCAGATGGAATTAACATTACTAACAACTAGCAAAGTAGAGAAAAAGCCTGGTTTATCTAGGTGGTCCCAATGAAATCATACAAATCCTTAAAAGCAGTAGAGAGGAACTGGAGAGATGGTTCAATGGTTAAGAGCACTGGCTATAAAAGAAAAAAACTGAACTAAAACAAAAAGAGCACTGGCTATCTTCCAGAGGACCTGGGTTCAAGTCCCAAAATCCATATGGTGGCTCACAACTGTTCAAGAGATTTGACACCCTCTTCTGGGAGTACCAGGCATCACATGGTACACTAACATACACGTAGCCATAACACACATAAATTAAAAAACAAAACACAATACCCCCTCCCCCAAAAAAACCCTTTTAAGTATTAGAGGAAGGCAGAAGAACGAGAGAAACTGCTTAAGCAGAATACAGTGGTAGGTCAGAGGCTCAAGCACTTCATCAGCAGTCCTCAAGAGCTTTGCAGAAGGCACAGTGGGCTCCTGAAGCAAAGAACAAACTCTAGCCAACAACCAATGAGGAAACAGGCATCAATCCTTCAATCTCAAGGCAGTCAATCCTGCCAATAGCCTGAATGAACCCAGAAACAGATTCTCCCCCAGGGTGTCAAAATAAATGCTCAGGCTAGCCCAACACCTCCATTTCAGCTTCTCAAGACCTGCCACAAACCAGGAGACCCACTGCTCTTTTGACCTATTGAACTGTGTTGTCTTAAGCCACTTAATTTTTGAGAACTTATAACAGCAACTGTAGAAAACTAATATAGTGCCAAAGATTTTATCTGCACTGTGGAATTATTACTATAAGAAAACTGTGCCAGGGGCTAACTTGCTTTAAGTACTCTGAAAACAGATAAAACTTAGCCCTGAAATGCTAGAGTTCAAATTTAAAACTTGGCACACACTGGGGGAGGGCTCTACTACTGAGCTAGAACCCCAGTCTCCAGAAAAAACTAATTTAACAAGGTACATATACCTGTCAAGAGACCTGATTATTCACATTGGCTTATTAAAATCCCAGCCCGGGCTGAGAAAATGGGAGTATTAATATTTATTTTTAATTATGGGGTATGTGTATCTCTACCTATATGAGTGAAACACAATGTGGGATATTTTGTACACTGTGTGAAAATGTATTGCTGTGATTGGTCTAATAAAAAGCTAACTGGCCAATAGCTAGGCAGGAGGTATAGGTGGGGATGAAGTATTCAAATGCCCGAGACTTGGGGCCATTCTCATGTGAACCACCACACAGGGTCTCACATGATATCCCTGATTAGCCTTGAACTCATGGCAACTCTCCTGTCTAAGCACTGGGATTATAGGCGTGAGTCACCATTCTGCTGTCAATCATTTTTATGTTATATGTTGTTTTAGTTAGGTTTTCTATTGCCGTGAAGAGACACTAAGATCATGGCAACTCTTGTAAAGGAAACATTTGAGGGGCAGCTCGTTTACAGTTTCAGAGGTTCATTCAGTCCACTATCATCATGATGGGAGCATAGCAATGTGCAGGCAGTGTGGTGCTGGAGCTGAGAATGCTGTTATCCTGCAGTCAACAGGAAGTCAACTGAGACACTTGGAGGTATCCTGAGCATAGGAAACCTCAAAGCCCACCCCTACAGTGACACACTTCCTCCCACTTCATACCCACTCCAACACAGCCACGTCTCCAAATAGTACCATTCCCTACGAGACTACGAACACTAATTACATTTAAACTACCACACATGCATACACATGTTAAGCTATTTTTACATTTAAATACCGTAATAGGTTACAAGGAACTAAAAGGCCTACTAGATAATTATCAAATTCAGAAGAGAAAAAGGACAGAGACACATGGAGATAAAGAAAATGAGTTCTTAGTTCCCATCAACATCATCATTACCATTATCTCGTAAGTGTGGTCACTCTGATGCTTCTTGTACTCAAATCCTCGAGTGAAACACTGTGAAGAAAAGAAATTAAATTACCAAAAACTACATTTAAAAAAAGAAATACTTTCTTAGGGCGGGGGATGAGGCTCAACTGGTAGAACACTTGCCATACACACAAAGCACTGGACTCAACCCCAGCATTTGGGAGGTGGAGCCAAGAGGATCAAGAGTCCAAGGCCATCCTCACTCAGCTATAGAGCCAGTTCAAGACAAGCTAGATGACATGAGACCACATATTTAAAACACAAAATAAAATCCAGGCTTGGTGGTGCACACCTTTAATCCCAGCACTTGAGAGGCAAAAGCAAGTGAATCTCTGCAAGTTCCAGGCCAGTTTGGTCTACATAGTTCCAAGAGAGCCAAGGGTTAGACCATCTCAAAATACCAAAAATAATAAATGAACTAAAATAAAAAAACAAGACAAAAGATGGCTTGAGGGTATTCTACTTTTACTTTTTTTTAATTTGAGACAGGATCTTAGGTAGTTCAGGTTAGTCTTAATCTCCCTATGTAGTCCAAGCGGGCCTTGAACTCCTGATTTTCCTGCCTCTCCACTTCCAAAGTTCTGAAACTACAGGCATTCACCGCCACTAGCAGCCTAGGGTGATCTAGTCTTATGAGTTGTAGTTTGAGGGGTGGGGATGGGGGGGGGTCTATTCTTGCTTTTGGTATACTAAAAAGAATTTTGCTATTATCCCAGGCTGACTTCATCTTCCTTCCTGCTATTCATCCTCTCAAAATGCACCCCATGCCCAGTATATAATCTTATAACTCAAGGTGTATCACAACTTTCATCAGCCACGTTTTACATTTCAACATGACTAAAACTGGAATGCTGTGTGTGCATGCATGCATGTGTTTGTAGGTGCACTTGCCTATGCATGCCCTTGTGGAGGCCCCATCACTGAGTCTTCCTCTATTGCTCTCCCCTTTATTTCCCCAGACAGAGTCTCTCATTGAACCTAGAGCTTGTTGTTTCAGCTAGTCTGGCTGGCTAACAACCCCCCCAGAAGTCCCCTATCTCCACTCCCTCCCCAGTATGGGGTTACAGGAAAATGCTACCATGCCCAGGATTTACATGGATGCTGGGGACTCAATCTCAGGTCCTCGTGCTTACATAGCAAACACTTTACCCCCTGAGCCATCTCTGACATCCCTGGAATACTTCTTGTAATTGAATGTCTTAGGCTGGGTAAGACTTGACATTCCCAACAAGCAAATTATTTAGGCTTTCTTTGGCTGAATTTCATCTGTAAAATGCAGATATTTATTTATTCACTTCAGATCACTGTAGTAATGGATTAGTGGCTGATTCAAGTGAAGTACTCAAAATAATACCTGGCACACTTATAATCAGCATTACTCCTAATATAACCCACAAAATATTTTGCTCCCTTGTCATCTATACAAAGATCATTCTAACAAGCTAATAAACAGTGAGATCAAACAATCTGTTACTTCTGATCCCTATAATCTAAATACTTTAAATTTACTCAGGAAAAGTGGTAAGCATTAAGTTAAGAAGCTCTACAGAACAGACAGATGGATGTCTCTTCCACCTGCTGTTTCCGAACTTCCTGGTAAAGTTTAATAGAGAGGACCACTTGCAGGAAGAGAGCTACCTCAAGTTACTGCATCCACAAAACACACCAAGGGAGACACCCTCTCCTCAGGGAGTTACCTGCAAACACAGGAAGAAAGGAGGAGGTCCACATTCAGCACACTTAATGTAAGGTTCCATGAGGTAGGAGGAGCAGCCTCTGCAAGGGGGCTTATCAGATGGATCATCTACAAGAGAAAAAACAAACCAAGTTTAAAACTCCCAAATAACACTAAGGGCAAATGGTGAGACTCTGCAAATGGTTGGAGACCGTGACTGTGCTGACAAACTTATTCCACACATAAACAAGAGCCACACCCCTTCTGTTACATAGCCCTGTATTCCTTCCTCCAGTGCACCTACCGCTTCAAACACAGAGGCAGACAGGGTGGAGGCAGAGAAACTTAAAAAACCCTTAAAGTTTTACAAAGCCCACTTTGCCACAAGGAAAAGAAAACTGAGCACATTCCCTACACAGCACACATACACAAAGCAAACCAGAGGGTGCTAACAATTGTTTCCCCTGGGCAGCAGTGGACAAGCATTCACTGCCTGTTCTTTCAACTTCTCTGCAAGTTTAAATTTTTTTTAATTATTATTTATTTATTTAGGTTTTTCAAGACAGGGTTTCTGTGTAGCTCTGGAACCTGTCCTGGAACTCACTCCACCCGTCCCTGCCTCCTGAGTGCTTCGATGAAGGCAGTGTACCACCACTGCCTGGCTTCATTTTTTTCTTAAGTTGGGGGAATTCCGATTTGGGATTTAAGTTTTGTGTCTAGGTTGAGTCTTCTACCTAGGAAAACAAAACATTGCAGACCTGCTCTTGTTCTGGTGAAACCAGTAGGTCTCTAAACTATTAAAGTAAAGGAAATGCTCCAAATCCCTAAAACCGCAGGTATGCATGTCCTAGGTTGCCCCAAATCCTGTCTCTCTGAAGTCAGGACAAAACTGACTATTCTCTGTGATTACCCACAGGAATGTGCAACAAAGGCCTTGGAAGGTGAGATAGGGCAGGATCTCTCATATTATGATAGTATTTTCCTCCTTAAAGCCAAAACACACCCTTCAAGGCATCCTTCCTTCTTCTAACAGCCATTTGCTTTGAAATGAAGACATGAAGGAAAATGACAGGATAAAGAAATGTACTCCCCTGCTGGGCAGTGGTGGTGCACACATTTAATTCCAGAGTTTAGGAGGTAGAGGCAGGTGGATATCTCTGAGTTCTACGCCAGCCTGGTGGGCAGAGTGAGTTCACTCTGTATCCCAGGACAGCCAGGGATACAGAGAAATGTCTCAGGTCTCCCCTCCCTACACGCCCCTCCAAAAGTATTTCTCGAAGCTTTTTCCTTTTGTTGTTTTTGAGACAGAGTCTCATGTAGCCCAGGTTGTTCTCCAACTATGATGACCTTTAACTCCTGAATCTTCCTGCTTCTGCCTCCAAAGTGAAGGGATTACAGGCATTCATCATTCACCACTACTGGTGAAAAAAATAAATATAAGGTGTTAGATGCCATTAAAAAAGAAACTGTGTATGTGTGTGACATGTGAGTGTAGGGGCTCATGGAGGACAGGGGTCAGGTGTCTGAGCTGGAGTTACAGGCAGCTGTTGGCCACCTGATGTGCTTGCTGGGAACTAAACTCCAGCCCTCAAAAGACAGAACACCTTAAGTGACAAGCTATCTCTCCAACCCCAGATGCCAATGTTTACCATCTCCTGAACTCTGTTTTTTTTTTTTTGTTTTTTTTTTTTTGTTTTTTGTTTTTTAAGGGACAGGCTCTACATTGTCAAGACTGGCCTTGGACTCAGAGGCCCAAGTCATCACCATTAAATTCTCTTAACTTTTTTTTCTTACATTTTATTTGTGTGTGTGTGTGAGAGAGAGTGTGTGCAATGAAACACACATGCAACAGCAGATGGATGTCAGAGGAGACTGGGAGTCAGTTTTCTTCTTCTATCATGTAACCAGGGATTGAACTCAAGTCCTCAGGCTTGAGTCATCTCGTTGACCCTTTCCTATCCTTTAACAGTTCACTTCATCAATTAGTTAACGTCATGGTTCCCTACCACCCACTAGGAAGACATTTTGAAAATCCAAAGAAAGGCAGGTTTTTGCTGCTACCATGACTAGGCTGCTACCATGACTAGGCTGCACTATTAATATTATGCAGACAGGAACTGGGGTTTTAGGTGGCCTGAAGTACTCAGGATACTCCTTCCTACACAGTGAAACAAATGAACAAAAAGCCCTGACTTAAATCCTTAGCAAGCTTCAATTATCTCATTTTAAAAAAAGTCCGGCAGTGGTGGCTCAAGCCTTTAATCGCAGCACTCGGAAGGAAGAGGCAGGTGGAGCTCTGTGAGTTTCAGGCCAGCCTGGTCTACAAAATGAGTTGCAGGCCAGGACAGCCAAGGCTACACAAAGAAACCCTGTCTCAAAAAGCAAAAACAAATCAACTACACAAAAAAAAAAAAAAAAAAATCTCCTGATTATATGACCTAGAACCTATTTCCATTTCACATGTAAAAAATAAAATATTTGTTTTTGCTAGTGTTGGGAATCTTACCTGGGACCTTGTACATGTTAGTCAAGCAGGCGTGCAACAGGAACCACTGAGGTATAGTTTCAGCCCTAACCAAAATATTTTTGACAAGTAGGAGTGGAAGTGCATGCCTTTAACCCCAGCATTCAGGAGACAAGCAGGCAGATCTTTATGAGATCCACACCAGCTAGAGCTACTTAGTGAGACCCTATCTCAAAAGGAAAACTTGACAGTTTAGACATATTTGAGTACTCTAGTATGACAAGTATACACATGTCAACAGGAGGCTGTATTACTTTGCTGAGAACTTGACCATAGACTACTAAGACTTGTAGCATTTCTTGGTCACTAACAGCCTGAATCATCCTAAATTTCTGATATATTTGCTATTTTACTATACTTTCTATTATTTCATTACAGACTACTCCTTTTACTATGGAATTATTTTTGTAAACATGTATCTACATATTCCATTTTCAATTAACAGACTTCAAAAATATAAAAAATAATTGGGTCTAAAAGGTTGAGAACTAATCTTACCAGTGCCCGAATAGTGGCCATATATGTACTTATGACATGTATTTAACTTGCTCAGTATCTTTGATATGTATAACATTTTACATTTCTCCCTCTCCATGTACTTTCCTAAAACTAAAATTATGGCGTGCACAAAGGACAGATCTAGGGTTTTGAAGGTTTATTTACTTTATGATTATATTTACTGATACACTTTTTGTGTATATGAGTGGGCAAGAATGAATTGTATAAGATGAGCATGCTTGTGTTATGTAACTCACAACCACCTGTAATTCCACTTGTGGGAGCTCTGATACCTCTTCCAGGCCTCTATGGGTACCCGTACTCATATGAATATACCATCACACATAATTAAAAACAGTAAAATTCTGACGAAATGGTTTTAAAAATGTGAAATAGTTTTAAAAATGTGACTCAAACAATAAAAACATTCTAAATGGGTTGGAGAGAAGGCTCAGTGGTTCAGAGCACATCATGTTCTTCTAGAGGATTGAAGTTTGGTTTCCACCAAGCACACTGCATGGCTCACAAGAGCTGCAACATCAGTACCAGGGGATCATGACACCTTCTTCTGACCTCCTCGGGTACCTGCACTCACATGAACATATCCCCACACAGATACACATAATTAAAAATTAAATACATCTTTGGTGCTGGAAAAATGGCTCAGCAGTTAACAGCACTGGCTGCTCTTCTCGAGGACCAGGGTTCAATTCCCAGCATCCATATGGCAACTCACAACCATCTGTAACTCTCTCTTTTGGCCTCTCAAGGAATCAGGCATACATGTGGGGCACAGATATACATGCAGAGAAAAACATCCATACACATAAAATAAGAAAAAAAATTTAAAAAATCTTTATAAACAGGGCTAGAAATATAGCTCAGTGCTTAAGAGTGTTTATTGCTCTTGCAGAAGACTTAGGTTCTGTACCCAGTACACACACATCTGTAACTCCAGTTCCAGATGATCCCAAATCCTTTTCTGGCCTTCATGGGACCTGTAGACACATAGCGCACATAAACTCAGAGGTAAACATAAACATACACATAAATACATCTTTACAAAACAAAAACTATAAAGTTGAAAAAGCAAGTAAACTGGAAGAAAGTATTTGCAAATCTGATTAAAAAAAAATCTGAAATACTTTTCTTTTAAGCCTTCATTTTATTTTATGTGTATGGGTGTTATAGCTGCATGAATGTCTGTGCACCATGTTCATGCAGTATTTGTGGAAGCCAGAAGGTGTCAGCTTCCCTGGGACTGGAGATGCAGATAGTTGTGAGTCTTCATGTGATTACTGGTGGTCAAACTTAGGTCCTCTGGAAGACCAGCAGAGCCATCTCTCAAGCATCAAACACCTGAAATTCTTTTTTGTTTGTTTGTTTTTTTGAGACAGGGTTTCTCTGCATTGCTTTGGAGACTGTCCTGGAACTAGCTCTGTAAACCACGTTGGCCTAGAACTCAGAGATCTGCCTGCCTCTGCCTCCCAAGTTCTGGAATTAAAGGCGTATGCCACCAAGGCCCAGCACACCTGAAATTCTTTTTGTTTGTTTTTTTTTTGAGACAGGGTTTCTACATGTTTAGCCCTAGAACTTGCTATGTCATTACAACATGCCTTAATTGTTTTAAAAGATGGGAGTATACCTGGTGGTACTTTAATCCCAGTACTTGGGAGGCAGAGGCAGGCGGACCTCTCTGAGTTCCTGCATAGCCAACACTGTTACATAGTGAAACCCTGTCTCAAAACACCAAAACCAAACCAAACCAAACAGTAGGGCTAGTTTCAGTTTATACTTGGAGCACTGTTAAACTGAAAATGTAGAAGTAGATATGTCCAAAGATTCTTCTTTTCTAAATAAATGTAGGGAAAATGCAGAATGCCTTCAAGAAAATGACAAAGAAACAAAACCTGAAAAATATATTTCTGGTTCTTACTGGGATACTAATGAACATCTACTTTGTGACTGTACTTGTATATATGTGTCTTGTGTATGCACAAGTATGTATCACCTAATTTTGTGATTTCTATTCTTCAAAATCTAATGATGATACATGTCTGAATTCTTAGCACTTGGGAAAGTAAGTAGTTCAAGGTCTTCCTTAGCTACAAAGCCAGTTCCAGGCCAGCCCAAGCTACGTGAGACCCTGGGCTCAAAAATAAAAGTGTTTACAGATCAATCACATAGTGGCTGGTCTACTTAGCTTGGTTTCATTCTAAAACTTGGAGTGATAGATACATTTGTGTTATGTTCAGTAGGCAACCAATAGGACCTGGCTGATTTTACTTTTACATGACATTCATAATTCCTTCAGCCATCATCAATCAACTTCAAAGACATTGCTTCCGAGATCAACTTCTACTTTAGTTTGCTATTCATCATCTTCACTTGAGACTTGCTCCACAGTACTTACTGCTAAAGGAACCCAAACGGTCCATTCTCTAATTGACAGTGACGGCTGTTATTCCAGCTCTTCCTTGATGGGGAGCTTCTTCAAGACTTCAAAAGTGGCCAAAAATTATTGATCCCCTAAGAACAAAGAGAAGAGCCACATAAATCAGAAACCATTCAATGCTAGACAGTGGTGGCACATGCATGCATTTAATCCCCGGATTTGGGAGGCAGAGAGTTCCAGTCCAGCCTAGTCTACAAAGAGAGTTCCGGGACAGCCAGGGCTGTTACACAGAGAAACACTGTCTCAAAAAAATATGAAACAACAACAAAAAATTTGGGGCAGGTTTTCTCTGTGTAACTCTGCCTATTCTGTCTAGATCAGGCTGGCCCTGAACTCATAGGCCTGTTATCTCTGCCTCCAAAGTACTAGGATCAAAGGCGGTACTGCCACCAACACCACCCAGAAGAAAAATGAATTTAACAAAGGAATAGTATACATTCAGGAGTAAAACAACAAGCCGACATCCACATGGCAAGAAATGAATGGTATCACTTTATGTGTAATATCTCTTGTAATCCTAACAATTTCCTGTAACAGGCTGTGTTTTTTGTTTTCCAAGTAAAGGAAGCGCTAAAGACTGGGGCATTGGCACAATGTTTTTACAGGCTGGTGAACAGTAGGGCCCTATCAACAGAAGCTTACACCATAAAGGATGCTAGAATATTCTGACAAACACTTCACGTCACAAAGCACAATGCTGTAGGAAGCAAAAAAAAAAAAAAAAAAATCTTCTCCTCCATTCTTAAGAAGCCCACGCGTGACACTAACATCCTTGAGAGTCGGGCTACATTCAGATTAACTACTAAAGGGGAAAAGGAAGGGAGCGAGGGGCAGGCTCCGGGAGTTGCGGGCTTGGCAGTTGTGCAGACAGCATCATTACAGCTGTATGGCCTTGGGCAAGTCATTGTACTCGCGCCTCGGCTCGCAAACGCTGCACAACACTGGCTCGCCGAGACCCACGTGGGGGTTCGGCGGATCAGGTGGGCCGGTGCGGCGCTCAGCCGGGGACACCGAGGTGCCGCACCGCCAGCCGCCCAGGAGCGGGGGGATGGGCTGGGGACCGGTGGCGCCGCACCCGCCTCGCCCGTCGCACGGCCCCGCCGCGGCAGCCCGCACCTCGTGACCCCGCGTGCCCTCGCTCCCGCCACCCGGCCCGCTTCTCACCTCGCCAGGTCTCGCACCTCTGCGCCCAAGAACCTCACGCTGCGCGCGCCGCCCAAGTTCTCTGCGTGCGCGCCCCGGCCTGCGTGCGCGGCCCCGAATCACGTGCGCAGCCCCTGACCACGCCGTCGCGAGCACGCCGCGTCTGCTCCGCCTCCACCCCGGCCGCGGGCGGGCGGGTCCCAGTGGCGCTGCCCTGGGATGGGAAGAGTGATGCTTTCCCGTTCGCCAGCAGGCCCTGCAGTCTGATCTGCTGTCACTTTCCCTGTCGCTACAAGAGTCCCGGTGTGGTGCTCTAAGGTGGCCCCGCCTGGTTCAGTCTGGATTTTCTCATAACAATCCCTCTCCAGTACTGTTGCAAGCGAGGAAACTGAGGCTGCCCAGGTGCTGGGCTGGACAACGGCAAGCCTGGACCGCGCCATGCCACTCTTGGATTACTCAGACTGAATGCCTTGAGGGGTGAAGAGGGTCCTTTTCATTCTGATGCTTCTGGGACGTCGAAATTGCCTTCTCTGGAAAGACCCATCCCCTCCCTGAGCTTCAGATGCTCGCTCACATGGAAGTACAGTGATGATGTGGTGGTCCACTCTGATGTCAATCTTGAGGGCTAGGTATGTCCCAACATCTCTTATTATGACTAGTAGAGATTGTTATAAGAGCTTCAGTTTGTAGAGTCCTTCCTCACTGCATGCCAGGCATTGTACAAAGCGCATTACACAAACAACTTTCTGAGGAAGGTACTGTTCCTGTCCCCATGGTCCAGCTGAGGAAATTTAGGCCCTGGTATATATGATATAACTTAGGATAACATTGCTACCAAGTGTTGGGGAAGGGATTCCAACCATGGCTGATCTGAACTATTATGTTTTATATCTATTTAAAAATCTGTCTTACAGATTTACCCAACTTCTGTTGGAACTCATTTATACACTGCCTGTGTGGCATCTTTATTCTTTTTTTTTTTTTTTTTTTTTGGTACAAAAGTAATATAAGTATATAAGTCCATTGTTAAAACACAAAAATCTCAGCTGGGTGTAGTTAGTAGTAGTATACATCTGTGATCATAACACTTGGGAGACTGCAGGACAATTGCCATCAGTTTGAGGTCAGTAGGCTACAGAGTAAAAGATCTGTCTCAAAAAGAAAAAGAAAACATTAAAATTCACGTGTGAAAATCACCCCCACCAAGCTAAATGTTAATGTCTTTATGTATTTCCTTCCACACACTTTCCTATTTATTGTATCAATATTATATGGCACTTTATACTTAGAGAATCCTCAAATCTATTCGTTCGTTTGGCAAATACACAATGAACAGTCACTGTTCATGGTGCTGAGAATATTGTACTGAGCAAAACATTCTGTTGCTCATAAGGTTTATGTATTACATATATGAGTAAATAATAAAAGATGAGCATATTATATAAAAATAATAAGTATTAAAAGATGCCTCATTTTATGGAAAATGAATTGAGATCAAGGGATAACAGTGATACAGAGATTTTCTTTGAGTCAAGATGGGAAAGAAAGACCTCTTAGCAGACAGAGCACACAAGCGGAAATCCTATTATTTAATGAGAAATGGAAACTAAGTGGATTTCTAGAAAGAACCATAGATGAGAGACAGCAAGTACAGTGGCCCTGGTACATGGATTGCCATGGAAAAGAAGCGGGGGGGGGGGAGGAGCAGAATGGCTGAAACAGCGCTGATTAAAGAAATACCATAGCCAGGACCCAGATCATATATCATTTGGTAAACTTTGGTTGGATTTTGGATTTCACTGGGATGGGTTAGGAATACCATAAAGGGTGTGCTCAATGTTCTCTGTTCTGTTCTTTGTTTTTGAGTTTGGTTTTTCAAGACAGGGTTTCTCTATAGCTTTGGAGCCTGTCCTGGAACTTGCTTTGTAGACCAGGCTGGCTGTCTTTGAACTCACAGAGATCTGCCTGTCTCCGCCTCCCAAGTGCTAGAACTAAAGTTGTGTGCCCCTACCACCTGATGAGATCAATGTTCTCAAGAAAAGCATGGTGACTCGTGCCTGAAATCCTAGTACACAGGAGGCTAACCTGAGCGGCACATAAAATTCCAGTCCAGTCTGGTGTATAATACCCTGACTCAAATAAAAAAAGGATAATTAAATTATCTAAGGGGAGGATGAAAATTAAATTATCAAATTAAAATGTATCCAAGGAGATACAACAAAATATGGTGACATATATATGTGAAAATGACATAATGAAACCCATTTTGCATAGGCTAGCTTAAAAACTAATGCAATAAGAATTAAAGTGTTCAGGTGGGATGGCTCAGTCTGTGAAGTGTCTTTATTTTGTTTTTGTTTTTTGGGGGGGGTTGTTTTGTTTTTGTTTTTTGTTGTTGTTTTTGTTTTTTGAGACAGGGTTTCTCTGTATTGTTTTGGAGCCTGTCCTGGAACTAGCTCTGTAGACCAGGCTAGCCTCGAACTCACAGGGATCTGCCTGCCTCTGCCTCCCGAGTACTGGGACTAAAGGTGTGCATCACCAATGCCGAGCCGGTGAAGTGTTTTTGAGTTTGAACTTCGATACTCATATAAATCTCTAGATGAGGTTATGCATGTCTGTAGCCCCAACACTTCGAAGGAGACAGGAGGATCCCCTAGAGGGGCTTGTTGGTCAGACAATCTGGCTAAATCAGGTTCATTGAGTGATACTCTCAAAAATTAGAATGAAGGGGCTGAGGAGATGGCACAGTCAATGAAGTACCTGCTGTACATACATGTGGCCCTGATTTCAGATTGCCAGCACTAGTACTCCATTCACTTGTAACCCCAGCACTGGGTAGAGTTGAGACAGGCACAGCCTTGGAGCTCATTGGCCAGCCAGTCTAGCCAAATAGATGAGTTTAAGGAGAGACCCTGCCTCAAAAAATAAGGTGGAGAGCAATTGAGAAAGACACCCACATCCACTTCTGGCCTTCATATACAAAGGCACATACGGGCAGACACACACACACACACACACACACACACACACACACACATACACACACACACACACACACACCTCCAAAATATAAAAAATAAAATTTCCAGTGAAAGGAAAGATAACCCTGATGGAAGCAGCACTCTCCTTGGTTTCTTCCTTAAGCAGCATGTTGCTTCCTGTTAGCGGCATGGCAAGACCACCAGAGGAAGGGAGAGAGAGTCTAATTGAAGGAAGACTGACTTGGAGGAGAAAGTAAGTTTTGTTTGGCATCTACATTTTGCATACTAACTGGAAATGACAATAGGAGTCTGCTGCTCAGTGGAGAGTTCAGGGCTCAAATTGTGGAAGAGTAGAATTGTTTCTTTGTCTGTGTTTTCGTCAGCTTGAGAACAGACTGTCTTTTCTCTTTGTAACCTCTGCACCCAGAAAGGTAGGGCCAGCAGATAGCTGGTGAAATGAATAAAGGCAAAGGTATGGCCAGATATAGTGGCATACACCTTGAATCCTGGCACTCGGGAGTCAAGTGGTAGGAGGATTGCTGCAAGTTGATGCCAGATTGGTCCATATCACAGCAAGCATCTAAGCCAGTCAAGGGTTACATAAGGAGTTCCAGTCTCAAAAAAAAAAAAAAAAAAAAAAAAAAAAAAAAAAGAAAAGAAAACAGGCAAAAGGTACAGATAAACATGTGAGATTTAAAAAGAAGACCTGGGTCTGGAGAGATGGCTTAGTGGTTAAGAGGACTGGCTGTTTCTACAGAGGACCTAGGGCCCACATGGTAGCTCACAACCACCTATAACTCCAGTTTTGAGGGATCCAATGCTTTTGACCTCCATGAGCATCAAGCATGCAAGTGATACACATACATTCTGGCAGAACACTTATACACATAAAATAAATCTTAAAAATGTATCAAAAACTAAAATAAAAATGAAATGGACTCTCTACTTTTACTGGATGTCCAAGCAGCTGAACATGGCTTACAAGCAGAATGACCATAATTCCTGAATTGATCAGGCTGCTCCTGTTTTTTTCTTTTGGTGTGACTTAACTATTAATATTGCCTTGATTCACTAAGATGTACCATGCTTTGTACAATAAATCTATAGATCATTCTTTATAGAAAGCCCTTTGAAATCTATCTCATTCTCACTTTGTTTTAGTGTTATATTTTGGTGCCCAGGGATAGGAACAAAGGCAATCACTCTGCCACTAAGCTACACTTAACTAACTTCTTTGCTCCATGGAAGGACCTTCCGTTCTCATATGCACTCTTACCTCCTGGCTTCCTTTGCCAAGGGAGGGTACTTTACTTCAGCTTGGCTGCCACTTTTCCAGAACCCTTCTCCTGACCTTTCAAAACTCTGAGTTCCCAGCATACCCTGTATTTAACTTCAGAACAAAGATGTGCCTTGTTCCCCCCCCCCATCTCTGTGGAGAAATCTGGAAGCAAAATGAACACAATAATTTTACATTTCTACTGACCACTGATTTTAAACCTTGTCCTTCATGACAGGTGTAGCACATTGTCTAAGGCCTTCATTCTTGACTAAGTAAAGAGTAAACTTTTGAACTAGAAGTGTAACAAAGAAAATTGTTTCCTGATTTCAGGCTCTGTAACATGACTGCATTGGTTAAGAACAAAAGCCTCAATTCATTGGTTAAAGTCAAAAGTGCATGTTCCTGGCCTCCTCCTTGTGAAAATAGCACCCTGTCATGTCTGCTTAATTTCCTTTTTTTCCCTAATGATGCAGGGTCTTGTTACATGGCCTGGAGCTCACTGTGGAGCTTAGGCTAGCCTCTGTCTGGTGATCTTGCTGCCCTAGCCTGAGCTTGCAGCCATGTGTCACCCCAATTGTCTCTCTTACTATTTTCTACATTCTCAATGTTGAACGACTCCATGAACTTGCTCTCCTCCAATTTCCACATTCCCCACCTGACTGAGATGGCTGCTGTTGTTCTTTTGTTAATAATTCTTGGAGAAAGCTGGAGAAGGAGGTGGGGGCCCCGAGTGGGGGGGCCCTAAGGTAAGGGAACACATGGGAGAACATTAGCAGGTTCCACAGCAGGTGAGGGTGACCTAGGTGGAGGGAACAACACTCCAGGCAGGCAGAGCTTAAGTGAGAAGTTTATTTAGAAAGGGGGGTGAGGGGGAAAGGAAAAGAGACATAGAGGCACCAGGAAAGAAGGGAAGAAGAGAGAGAGCTGAAAAGCAAAAGAGAGTGTAAGTGGGCAGGGGTCTGACTTTTAAAGGGGTCCTTTACACCTGCCTGCAGACTAGTACTCATGGAACCCTGGGCTGACCAGAGTACTGCCTGAGTGCATTCTGCCAGGTGACAAGGGCAAGGCAGCGTAATGCCTGAATCCTTATAGCTGTTGGTAATGACCATGCAAGCATGTTTTTTAAAAGCTAGTTTGGGACTCAAGAGATGTCTTAGTGGTTAAGAGCCCTGAATGCTCTTCCAGAGGCCTAACTTCAATTCTCAGCACTCAAATGGCAGCTCACAGATGTCTTTAACTCCAGTTCTAAGGATCACCTACAGACATACATGCAAACAAAACACCAATGCACAGAAAATAAAAATAAGTTTTTTTTTTAAAGCAAGTCTCAAAAGTTTAGCTATGCCTTCTTCCCTTCTATTCTCTGAGAAATATCCCATCAGTAGAGATGGGCAGGGGATTTAGGTTTGCATTAGACCACTTTTCTTTTCTGATCACCGTGGCTCTTCAAAGTGCCCTGCTATGATAGAATCCATGGGAGGAGGAGCAACTTGACTCACAAAGGACCCAAGCCTCAAGTAAGACAGTGTTAGAGGCATCTACATCACAGTGTTTTTCACAGAAGTCCTGGCTTCAGGAGCCGGCTGGTCTCTTACACTCAGAGCATTGCTTTCCTCACCCCACCCCATTATGGTCTCCTCTCCGAGGCTGCCTTTAAGCAAAGAGTTAAGAGAACTGGAGCAGGTGTCCTCACTGTCATCCAGAGACTGTCCATTCCGTCCTCAAATCCTGTGCCTGGGACAGCACTGTGATGCGTTGCTTTCAATGGGGTGCCTCTCTGCAGGGTGGGTTTTAAGACAGGGTTTCTCTGTGAAGCCCTGGCTGTCCTGGAACTCACTCTATAGACCAGGTTGGCCTCGAACTCACAGAGATCCTCCTGCCTCTGCCTCATGAGTGCTGGGATTAAAGATATGAATCACCACTGCCCAGTGGGGTGTCTCTCTTAACTGGCCAAATGCTACCATGTTTGGGTCCTTAAATCAATAAAGAATGTAAATTGAAGAAGAGTTAGAGAATTAACCTCTTTCCTCATAGAAGGTTCCTAGAACTTGGTCCACCACTTCTGCCACCAGCATGCAGAGAAGGGTTGTGTATTCATGTCTCTACACTGTGGGGAAGATGGGTCCCAAAGATAAAAAGGGTGAAGAATGGAAATCGAAATGCTATTAAAGGCTCTTGCTGTGTCCCACTTTACAGTAAGAGGAAACAAGGTTCACCTGTTCCCAAGTCATTCTGGTAACACAGCCAGAAGTAAAACTAGATCTGTAATCAGACATGGTGGCATGTGCCTGTATTCTTAACACTTGGGACACAGAGGTAGGAAGATTGTGAATTGAGGGTATCTTGAGCTACGTGAGATGACCCCCCCCACACCATCCCAAACAACAACAATTAAAAAAAAAAACACACACACCAAAATTTTAGGGATAGGGCTGTAGCCCAGGTGATAGAGTGCTTATCTAGCATAAACAAACCCGTGGGTTCCAACCCCAGCATTACCTAAAACTGGGCATGTTAGCACACACACCTGTCATCCCTGCATTGGAGGATCAGGGGTTGGAGGCCATCCTCAGCTACATAGCTAGTTGGAGGCCAACCTGGGCAACATGAAACCCTATCTATACTAAGAGAATAAAAATGTAAAGTAATATGCCACAAGTAAAGGATATTTTAGAGTGCTATTCAAAAGAAATAAAGCCAAAAATTAGTTTTATTAAGATGTATGTAGTAACAGCCTCAGTTATTAAGGTTTTTTCATGTCATTGTGATTAAATAAAGGCTCGGCATATGCAGGCCATCATTACCCTTATCTTTTGCCTTTCCTCACTGGACCAACTTCTTTCTCTTCCTCACAAAGTACAAAATATCTGCCTCATGACTCAACCAGGCTTTGTATAGAGTCTAAAAAGTTGAGTCAAGTAGGAAGTCTTCTAGGACCTGCTGTTCAGAAAAATTAAATATGCCTACTCAGCACTTGGCTGCATACCTTTCAGCCTGATACACAGGGCCTCCACCTGCCAAAACAGGCTCCCAAAATATTTGTCACCATCTTATGACAAATAGTCTGTACTCTTTTGCAACCAGTAAATGAAGACACAGTGGATGTTCGAAGTATCAGTAAGGATGTTGGCCTGGTTTAATATAATTCTGAGAGAATGGACTTTGATAGGGGAGTCCAGAATTTGAGTCCTATCTCCCCACCCCTTACCATTGTTAAGAACTGGGTTGAGTTCAAATGAGCTGGTGGGATAATTCCATGGTAAAGCACTTGCCATGCAAGCCTGACATCTGAATTTTATCTCCAAACCCCACAGTGAAAGAAGAGAATCAGCTCCTAAAAGTTGCCTTCTGATCTCCACACATATATACTGCAACACATGCATGCTTACATACACAACAACAATAAAAAATAAGTCAGGCGGGCAAATGGTTTCAGCAGACAAAAGTGCTTGCTGCTTTGGAACTCCCAAAATACAAGAAGAACTGGTCCCTGTAAGCTGTCCTTTGACTTCCACATGCATTGTCTGGCCTGTGGACACACACCTGCACATACACATATACACATGATAATAAATAAATGTAAAATTAAAAAAAAACCTTAAAAACAATTTCACTGAGTTAGAGCTGGGATTGGTAACTGCCAGTGACTATCCCAGCAGATTTCATGTCAGGCGTGGGTGACCTACGTGGGGGACAAATATGCCAGGCAGATAGAGCTTAGTGAGAAGTTTTATTAGCAAGGGAAAGGTGGGGGTAAGAAAAAAGGTAGAGACACAGAAGAGAAGAGGGAGACTGGAAAAGTCTTGTCTGTCCCAGGGGAACATCGGGAAAAGAGTGGGAAAGAGAGCTGGAAATTGGCAGAGGTCTTTCTTTTAAAGGGGTCCTTTGCATCTGGCACAGACTATGCAACCATGGAACCCTGGGCTGACCAGAGTACCGAGTGCATTCAGCCAGGTGACAGGGGCAGGCCAGTGTAATGCCTGAATCCTTACAGGCTCAAGTGGAGACTAGTTTGGAATCTGTCCCATTTCGTGAATGTGTGTAGTGAACAGACTTATGGATTAGGAGGAATTAGCTAAAGACTGTTCTTTGGGGGCAGCATGTACTTTCCTACAGTAATCAAATGGAAGGAGCCCAGAAAAGGTTAACCTGATGCATATTTAATGGTATGTGTAATTGTTATGGTGCTGCACGATAATTAGGCCTTAAATTGTTAAACTGCTTATGTAAATGACTCTAATTGGGTATTTTTACACAGCCATCACATTTTTTTCATTGTGTCTCTGCTCATTTTATTAATTTTCTAGAATCTATAATCACAGCAAGAACATTTTTCTCTGCAACTCTCCACTATTTAATCATGCATTCACAAACGAACTCTTCAGAATGACACAACATACAAAATAGCTATTGTCTCAGGCTCTCTGTATATGGTTTATTCACTTTAGTCCTAGGAAACCCTTCCAGGAGGGGGTATTACTCCCCTGTCAGTGATGTCAGTGATGCAGGGGCTGACCCATGGAGAACCTAAGCCAGCTGCAGAGTGCAGATGAAAGCTTCTCAGCCAAGTGCTGACCACTGCTTTGTACAAGAAAAGGAGATAAAGCCAGGCAGTGGTGGCATGTGCCTTTAATCAGGAGGCAGAAGCAGGCAGATCTCTGTGAGTTTGAGGCCAGTCTGGTCTACAGAGCGAGTTCCAAGACAGGTTCCAAAGCTACAGAGAAACCCTGTCTTGAGAAAGGGAGGAGGGGGCTCTGAGAAATTCAGAGTATATTTAGAGCATATCCAAAGAGAAACTTTTTGCAGGAGTTTGGGGGTGTAACTGTGAAGATCTGTGTCCCAGCACATGGGAGACAGAGGTAGCCCTGTCTGTGAGTTGAGGCCAGCCTGGTCTGTATAATGAGTTCCAAGATATCCAGGGCTACATAAGAGATCCTATCTCAAACTGACCCCCACCAAAAGAAGAAGCAATTATTGGCCTAGCATGGTGGTGCCCACCTTTAATCCTAGCACTCAGGAGGCAGAGGCAGGTGGATTTCTGTGAGTTTGAGGCCAGCCTGATCTACAAAGTGAGTTCCAGGACAACCAGGGATACAGAGAGAAACCCAGTCTCAAACAAACAAACAAGTAAATAAATGGTAGTGCACGCCAATAATCTCAGGAAACAGCAATAACAAAGGTGAATAATATAAAAACCTAGTGAGGTTTGAGGCATTTTTTGGTTTTCTACAACTCACATGGTCTAGGCTGGCCCTGGACTTTGAAGTGCTGGAATGACAGGTGTCTGCTGCCACACCTGACTCATGTCTGTTAGAGGTAACTGTTGAGCCAGTGTGTGAGAGACAGTCACTGAGCAGTTTTCTGCTGGAAAGCAATGCTGTACTTGTTTGCACTTTGAAGAGTGCATGGTGTCTGTGATGTCAAGGACTCTGTAGGAAAGATGACAGAAGGTAGTGGGCAACAGATGCAGAGGCTGTTGTAGTTCACATCAACCTGCTTGTTTTCCTGTCATGGCCTCAGACGAAAGCAGAGCCCTTTGTGCTTATATACCATGCATCAAATGTTAGTAATTATCTACAGAGATAAAAGGCTTAAAGTTAACCCAGCAGCAAGAAGGGAATCATTGGAGTGAAAGGATTTCATTGAAGCATAGATAAAAATCAGATTCATTCCTCTGCAGATAGGGAGAGACCCGATGGGGGATGAAAGTAGTAGCGTAGCAAGGAGAGGCTTCCAGACAGACTTCTCTACTGGGCCATCACTGTGGCACAGTATGTAGTGGTTTTGCCAACATTCATCTTCAATACACTCAGAAAAAAAAATTAGGCAAAGGTGCTTTAGGCGTATCCTGGTGTGGTTGGGGCTTGTGTTGTTTTGAGATAGGATCTCACTGTGTTGTTCCCTGATGGCCTGGAACTGTAGGTCCAACTTATCATCACCATGTCTTTACCTACCACGTAGCTTGAATTATAAAGACTTGTACCCCTTTGCTTTTTTTTTTTTTTTCTGAGACAGGGTTTCTTTGTGTAGCTTTGGAACCTGTCGTGGAACACCCTCTGTAGACCAGACTGCCCTAGAAATCACAGAGTTCAACTTGCCTCGGCCTCCTGAGTGCTGGGATTAAAGGCATGTGCCCCCACAGTCCAGCTTTTATATTTTTTTCCAACACAGTGGTGTCTTCATAGACATCTAGGAGACTAGTATCTACCTAAACCATTCTGAAATTGAACTGGGTATTACTTAACTGGTGTCATTTCACAGTAAGACCATAACAGGTCCTAGAAATTGACAACTTGACTTGGGTTGTTTCCCTCTAATATGAAGAATGAACAGGGTCAGCCAGATTGCTCAGGGTAAGGGTCTCACAGTCAATCCTGAGGATCTGAATTAATTCCCGAGACCCACATGGTATAAGGAGAACATTGACCCTTCCAGCATGTTCTCTGACCTCCATGTATGCCGTGACACACACATGAGTATTTGAACATACACCCAAATAAATAAATAAATGCAATTAAAAAAAGAATTAAATGGGTTCAAATGTGGTGGCACACAGATGCAACTGTAGCACATTAGGATAGGATATCAAGGTCAGGCTTAGCTACATAATGAGTTTGAGGCTATATGGGACCTTGTCCTCAAAAAATTTATAAAAAAAACCCAACCAAACAAAAACAACACAAAACAGCAACAACAACAAAAAACCAACAAAGCAAACAAGATAGGGTTGCAATATGCTGACAACCCAACCAACTACCTTACTTTGTCATACATTAAAGCAGGGTCCTCCAGAACCCTTCCATCGATGAGCAGAAGCTGAAAACAACCTCGCAGAAGTGGAGAATAGAAGAGGCTACAGAAGCTTGGGAGTGTGGGGAGGAGGTCTGATAGAAAAGGATGGGTGCCAGCTGGGCATTGGTGGTGCATGCCTTTGATCCCAGCATTCGGGAGGCAGAGGGAGGCAGAGCTCTGTGGGTTCCAGGCTACCCTGGTCTACAGAGATAGTTCCAGGACAGGTTCCAAAGCAATACGGAGAAACCCTGTCTCAAAAAACCAAAAATTAAAAAAAAAAAAAGAAAAGAAAAGAAAAAAGAAAAGGATGGGTGTGGAGTATGGAGAGTTTGTTGCAAAGAAGTTCTACTTTTCTGTAGCACTTGTGTCTGCAATGAACAATTTAATAAACATTTCAAAATAGCTAGTTAGAAAAGGGCTTTGAATGTTCCCAACATGAGGTTTAAAGTGACAAAAATGATAATTATCCTTATTTGATCATTATACTTTTATTCACATACTGAAACATCACATTAAGCCCCAACTATGTACAGTTATTATATGCCAGTTAAGTAAAAAAGCACACAGGGAGTGGTGGTCTTTAATCCTAGCACTTGAGAGGCAGAAGCAGACAGCTCTCTTGAGTTCCAGGCCAACCTGATCCATATAGAGAGACCCCGTCTCAAAACAAATAAGTAAAATAGTAAATAAATAGAATAGAAGCACACAACTTTAATATCAGGGTTTTGGAGACAGAGACAAGTGAATCTGGGAGTTCAAGACCACCCTGGCTAGCCAAGACCTTGTCTCAAAAATAATAAAAAAAAGACCTGGGAGTTTTCCTAAGAAATATGTTTAGTTTTATAGGACATTTTAGGCACAGGCATTAAGAGCACTTAAAATCCAACCACAGAAGGCAAAATGAAGACAAATACTTGAAGCCAAATAGGACTCCTAGAACCTCAAATCCTGATGGTTTATTTATTTTAAAAATGTTTTAAAAGAGTCTTATGTAACCCAGACTGGTCTCTAACTCCTATGTACTGGAAGTGGAGGCAGGAAGGTTCAGGAGTTCTAGCCCATCCTTGGCTATAGTTATTTGGAGGCTAGCATAGGCCAAATAAGACTTTATCTCAGACAAAAACAAAAGAAATAAAATACACGAGACAATGACACAGGAGCTAGAGAGTGGTTAGGAGTGCTTACTGCTTTTGCAGAGGGTCTGAGTTCAGCTCCAGTACTCACTTGATGGTTCACAACCATCTTTAACTCCAGTATCTGATGCCCTCTTCTGGCCTCCAGGGGATCCTGCATATACATGGTACACACAAACATGCAGGCAAACACACACACACACACACACACACACACACACACACACACACACACACAAGATTCAATATTTAAAAAATTATATTTAAAATTTTTATTTTGTGTAGGGGTGGGGAGCTTGCCATGTGCTTGGGGTTCAGAGGACTTGCAACAGAAGTACAAGTTTCTACCATGTAAGTCCCAGAGAAAGATAGAACTCAGGTTCTTGGGCTGGGTGGCAGACACCTTTAAACCCTAAGACATCTCACAGGCAAAATAATAAATGTATCTTTTTTTTTTTGAGGGGGACAGGTTGAGACAGGGTTTTTCGTATAATAGCCTTGACTGACCTGGAACTCACTCTGTAGACCAGGCTGGCCTTGAACTCACAAAGAGCTGCCTACTCTGTCTCCGGGTGTGCACCTCCACTGCCTGGCTAAATAAATCTGTTTAAAAACAAAAACAAAACAGAAGGAAAAGGAGAATGAGGAAGAGGAAGTCTGGGCATGGTGACACACACTTTTTAACCCCAGCACTCAGAAAGTAGAGGCAGGCAGATCTCTGAGTTGAGACCAGCCTGGTCAACATAGTGGAACTCTGTTTGTGTTTTCTTTCAGGTCAGGGTCTCACTATGTAGTCCTGGCTGTTGTGGACTCTCTTTGTAGATTAGGCTGGCTTCGAACTCACAGAGATCTACCTCCTTCTGCCTCATGAGTGCAGGGATTAAGGACATTTTCCATCAGCACCTGTCCTGGAGAATCTTTTTCAGTCTAGCAAAGTTGAATCTATAAATCCTGAAACCTATGAATCCTTGATACAGTCGTAGACATAGGCATGCTCAAGCATAGTCATTCTACAAGAAATTAATATTCCTGTATGACTGGTTCATGAGCCTTCTATTTTAATGTCTTCTCAGCAGGATGTTAGATTTTTCTAGAGGTTAATAAGAACCCTGTGTTCTGCACTATTTATTCTCATTTCCAGACCATTGCAGAGGGGGGAGTGACTAGAGTAAGATCTTTGAGAAGTTTTCAGGGCACCATCTAATCATGCAGTTCATGGCTGCAAAACTTTGAATATACCCTCCCCCATTCTGTTTAAGTCATTTAGAAAATGAGACAAAACAGAACAGTTTTTGGCTGTTAGGAATTACCGCCCCCCCCCCCCAATATAGACTCTGCTTTTGCTGTTGCTTACCTGTGTTGCATTTATTCATGAATGCCTGTGCTTTTCAGGATGCAGTTATTAGTTCTAACCACTGGGTGGCACAAATTCACGGGAGTCTAATGAAAGTTCCTAAATAACAGCCCAAAGAGTACTTGTTACTAAGTGGCACCAAATGTAGAAAGGTTGGGGGAGAACAGGTTTGTTTGACCTGAAATTCCAGTGTACACATGAAGCTACATTTCCTAAAATTCGGGTAAGATTATTGAATAAGGAAAAGAAAGAGAAATGAAAAAGTGTTGGAAGTCCCAGCACTTGAGAAACTGAACCAGGAGTATTGCCACAAATTCGAGGCCAGTCTGCTGAACTACATAGTATGTTTCATGCCAGCCTGAGTTACAAAGTGAAACTCTGTTACAAACAAATGAATGAACTGTCTTAAAACACACATACACACACACCCTAGAAGAGGGCCTAGAAAGATGGCTCAGCAGTCAAGAGCACTTGCTGCTTTTCCAGAGGACCTGAGTTCAGATTCTGACACCCATTCTTGGCTTTTCTAGGTGTGCATACACGTGTGCTCACACACACACACACACACACACACACACACACACACACAAAGTGATACAAACAAATCTTAAAAATAAAAACTAAAACCATATTGCTCTTCCCCTCACTCCTGCCACCTGTGGTAGGAGACGGAGCTGACCCTCTCACCAGCTGCAGCACTCGGGAAAGTGGGTGCTGCACCTTGCCTGGGCAGCACAATAGAGCTGACCGTGTTGACAGGGTGCAGGTGAACTGACCGGAGAATCTGATCGTGGGAGATCTGGCCTTGCCCTTCATCTGTAATAAGGTGTTGGAGGAAGATGCCCTGTCCTCCTGCCTGTGGTGGGTGGGAGAGCTGTCCCTGCCCCTCACCAGCTGCAGCACTCAGGAGGGTGGCCCCTGAACCTCACCTGGGCATCACACTGCAGCTGGCCCTGGTGGTGTAGGTGTAGGTGCATTGACCCTGAGGGCATGGAAGCATGAGCTCTGGCCCTGTTACTTGCTAATTGCTGCAAGGGGTGAACTAGCCAGGGCAATGCTGGAGAGCTCATCCTGGGGTGATGGGGACTTGGGAGAGCTGGCAGGCTGACCAACCCTGCAACTGTCCAGGCCCAGAACCAGGGCTCTGAGTTGGCCCACCCCAACATCCGCCCCATCTGTTGTCTACTGGAGCATGTGAAGGGGCTGGTCCTGTAGATCCAAAGCTGCAGGATCTCTACAACACAGGGCAACAACAGAATATCCATCCAAGAGGAGTCCCAGTGAGGACCCAGTATTGTTAGTGTAGTAGAAACCAGAGGCCTCATACCCTTTGCAATGGACACTTGCAAGTGGAGATATGTGGATAAAGGAGTTGACAACTTGACTACAGTTGATTCACTGTGTCACACTACAGCTTCAAGCTTCCAGGATTAGATTTTTCCTCTTTTTTCTCTTAAATTTTATTTTATTCTGTTTTTTGGGGGGATATTGCAAGGGCAGAGAGCAGATACAAAGGGACAGGGAAATTAAATGGGCTTGAGATGCATGCTGTGAAAGACACAAATAAAAATAAAGTAAAAAATACATATTGGATTGAAGGAAGAAGTAACAAGAGATGTAGAAATCTGAGAGGGAAGATGTAAAATTAGCTAAGTGTGGTAACTCTTGTCTATAGTCCCAGCACATGCCAGACTGAGGCAAGAGTACCACTTATGACTTCTAGGCCAGGCTGGGCTACATGCATGCATTCAGTCTAGTCTGGGCTAGAGAAATTGTCCTAAAAACAAACAGACCAACAGAAAAGCAAAAACCAACCAGAGCTGGAATTGATGCTTAGCGATCATCCAACTCTACTCCATCTTCAACACTGTGTGAACTGGGTGTGAGGGACCCAGCTGTGTTCTCAGCACTCAGGAGGTAGAGGCAAGAAGATGGAAAGTTAAAGGTCAGCGTCAGCTATATAGGACTACATCTCAAGACCACTAATAAGATGCTGAGAGATGGATGACTCAGTCCATTAACACATTGCAAACATGAGAATCTGAGCTTGATCCCTAGTACTCACATAAAAAATGGGTTTGATAATGTAAGATTGTAATCACTGCTGGGGAGGTAGAGATGGGAATATCCCCTGGGCTCCCCAGCCAGACAGCTAAACCCAATTAGTACACTTCGGGCTGATGAGGATTTCATGTCTCAAAAGAGATTGATGACATTCCTAAGGATGCTACCTGAAGTGGTCCTCCCATCTCCACACACAGTCACACACATATATGTGCACACACACATTAAATAATAACAACAAATGAATGTGAACTGATAGATGAATTTTCTGGGTGTGGTGGCACACATATGCAAGTGGATCTCTAGGAACATGAGGCCAGCCTGGGCTACATGATGATAGTGAGTTCCAGGCCAGCAATAGTTACATAGTGAGACCCTATCTCAAAGTCTTAAAGTGGTAGTAGTAATAATAATATAACAATAAATAATAAATAGAGATGAATTAAAGCTTCACCAACCATTACAGTATGGGGCCCTCTTTGATTCACCTTGTCCAAAAAAACCAATAGCAGCTTGGGACTAGAGAGGGCTCAGCGGTTAAGGGAGTACCACTTTTGCAGAGGACCCAAGTTTGGTTCCCAGCATCCATGTCAGGCAGGTTCCAACCTTCTATAACTCCAGCTTCAGAAGCACCAGATACCCCATCCTCTGTGGGCACTGTATCCACATAAGCTCACACATATTTAAAAACAAATTAATCTTTAATAAAAACAAAAACAATAGCAGCTTTCATGTGAAAATGAAGAGTACCTGATTCTCTTGTACAACTCCAGGCTTGGTACCATAGGATTATAATCTCAGTTACTCAGGTGCAAGAGGTGGGAAGGTCACAAGTTCAAAGCCATCCTGGGCAAGTTAGACTGTGTTTCAAAAAGTAAAAACAAAAAAGGGCTGGAGATGTGGATCAGTGGTAGAGCACCTTTATCCATACCAGGTCTTGGGAACCATCTCCTTTACTGGGAAAACAAAAACAAAAAAGTGAGTTTTGCCTCCTGTAACCATCCATTCAGTGATGGGACATCAACACAATATTTGAGTGTTTACTACTAATATGATACTTTTACTAATACAAAACAATATAAAGATATACAATGGTGCTGCCTCACACCTTTAATCTCAGCACTTGGGGGGCAGAGGCAGGCAGATCTCTGTGAGTTCAAGGCCAGCCTGGTCAAAAGTTCCAGGACAGCCAGAGCTACACACAGAGAAAGCCTGTCTCAAAAAGACATTAAACACAACACACACACACACACACACACACACACACACACACACACACACACACACACAAATTCATTCGAGGACAAGAACCAGGAAGTACATTTGATAAGAGAACTAGCAAGTCTTCAAGACAATATGAGGACCATTGTGTGAACTCAGGAATGAAATTCTGAGAGTGGGAGGGGAGGGGAGGGATCATAGACTCTTAACCTGTGCTAGGCAAATTACGTCAATGTGTGAAGGGTTTGTGACTCCTTGTCATAAGTAACTCTTGGAAAATAGCTGAGTCTAAACACTGGAGAAACCCTTTAGGTCAGAATCTGTTGAGTAGTGTGTGTGTGTGTGTGTGTGTGTGTGTGTGTGTGTGTGTGTGTGTGTGTTTTGTTTTGTTTTGTTTTTATTTATGCTCATTGGCTTTTTTTGCCTGCAGGTATGTCTGTGTGAAGGTGTCTGATCTCCCAGAACTAGAGTTACAGAAAGGTATGAACCACCATGTGTGTGCTGGGAATTGAACTCAGAACCTCTGGAAGAGCAGCCAGTGCTCTTAACCTCTGAGCCAGTGTTTAAGGAACATCCAAAATCAGAAGCCAGATTAGAGAGTGGTTAGGGTTGCTGTTGCTCCTAAGTGCACCCTTGCATATTTTTAGGGTACAGGAAAGGAAGAATGTTAATGTTTGCTTAGAAGTTCCAGATATCCAGAACCTTGCATCGGTTTCATTTTTTGTTTGTTTGTTTTCTCTCTATGTAGCATGGGCTATTTTTGAGCTCATTATGTAGTTCAGGTTGGCTTCAAAATCATGTCAAGTCTCCTACCTCAGTTGCCTGAGTAGGGGGATTACAAGTAGGTGGCACCAAACCAGCTTGGTAAGTTTTGATATATCTTAAAAAAAAATAATAATAAAGGAAATGGAGACTGGTGAGCTGCAGCAAAGAGCACTTGTTGCTCATATAGAGTTCAGTTTCCAGCACTCCCATGACAGCTGGCCACCGAAGACACCAGACATCCAGACATGGTGCATATACATACTGGAAGACAAAATACATGTGCACATTAAATAAATCTAAAAATGGAGACATATATACATATATATATATGCTGCATGTTTTAAGTGTTGATTTTTTAGATTTATTTTTTGTTATTTTAGTTTATGTGTATGGCGGGGTGGATCTGTATGCCACATGTGGGTGTACCAGTGGAAGCCAGAAGAGGGCGTTAGATCCCTTGGAACTAGAATACCAGATGGTTATGAGCTGCCTGGTTTTGGGTGCTAGGACTCAAACTCAGTTCAGCTGGGAGAGTAGTAGTGTTTGTAGCCCTTTATATTTTTATAATTTTATTATTTAACAAAATAATGTGCATTTAGGGGAAAGAACCTTCCTAGTAGCCCTTTTTATTTTCTATTATTTTGCTTAGCAAACAAAAAAATGGGTTTCGTTATGACATTTTCATATGTAAGTATTCTTGAATCTTATTCTTTTACCCCACTGACCTCTTTCTTCTCCATAGTAGTTCCCATTTCTGCTTTTGGTTGTTTATATTCCCTCCCCCCCTTTGTTTTTTGAGACAGGGTTTCTCTGTATTGCTTTGGAGCCTGTCCTCAAACTCACAGAGATCCGCCTGCCTCTGCCTCCCCAGTGCTGGGATCAAAGGCATGTGCCACCAATGTCCGGCTTCCATTACTCTCTCTTAAAGTAAAAAAATAAAATAAAATAAAAGAGACAAGGTCTTACTCTGTAGCCAAGACTGACAGAGAACTCATTATGTAGTCCATGCTGGCCTGGAGGAATTAATGGCAGTCTTCTTGCCTTAGTTGTTGGGGTGCTAGGATTACAGGTATGAACCATCATGCCTGGCTTCATAGTAATCCTCTTAACACCCCATAAATACTGCTATTTACTCAGTCATTAAGCAATAGCTTCAAAAGTTCAAAGTGGAGGTTTTTGTGAACCTGTCTTGTTTGCACCAAGCAACTATCTGCCTTAATCTTTGGACCTATCCAAATGTACTGGGAAGCTGATCTGGTGGTTCATGCCTATAATCTCAGCCCTTGGGAAGTTGAGGCAAGAGGATCATGACAGTATAGCATACATAGTAAGTTCCAACCAGCCTAAGCCACAGAGTGAGAGAGAGGGGAAAAAGTATTGTATTGGGACATTAGCCAGGTAGGGTGGTTCACACTTACAATCCTAGTCTTAGGAGCTAGAGAGAGAGAGAAAGTTCAAGATCGTCTTTAGCTATATAAACTCAGAGCTTGCTGGGCTACATGAATCTTTGTCTAGCAAAACAAAAGATGTCAGGGTCATACAGACCTTTCAAAAAGAAAGAGTTCTAGCTCCCTTTAACACTGAAAATAAACATAAGGAAATTAATGTGCCAATTAGAAATATGACAGTAATGTGTTAGTGGAAAAAAGGTCATCAATTTAAAAGTAGCATGGAGAGTGTTATGCTATGTAATTATGTCTCTTAGCATAGGCACCTATATTTATTATGCCTATAAAAGAAGTATCAGTGTTATTGGTTACCTGTGGAAGATTAAATATAACTTTTACTCTTATATTCCTTTAAATTTTCCAATGTTTGATATAAATTTTGATAACGAATGCACTTCAGCAATTAGGGAAGCAAAATATGATACTTTAATGAGAAAGAATTTGCAGTAGACTCTTGGCAGACTATTCATTGGCAGTTGCACTGAAGTGTTTTATAGAATGTGATCCAGAATGATGACCTGAGCATTTGTATCTGACTCTGGAGCAACCTGCAGACTGAAGTCCACATCCCAAAGTCCAGGCATGAGGTCCCCCTCTCCTCCTCCTCCTCCTCTTCTTCTCTCACCTCCTAGTTTCAAAAATCCTCCCTCCACTGGGGAAGGGATTGGAAACTGTTGACTGATTAGAGAGTGGGGAAATGCTCAGAAGATTCTTGCTTTTGTCAGGGAAAACAACAGTCTCTAGACAAAACGCATAATTTTGATTTTGTCAGTTTCTGTGAAGAAAGTCAGTACAGGTGTTACCCCAATTTCACTCTTGCAGAAGAGCACAGACTCAATCATGGCTTTCATCTTCTAGGAAATCTCTCAGTTCCAGGTTATAGGACATTCTGTTGTAGATGAGGACAGGGATGGATGCTGGCATTAATCCTAGAATCAAATAGAAACTTTTTAAATAACTTCCCCTAGTAGACCTGGGAATGAACAGTTACTTTTTTGCTCAAGTATATGGTCAAGCAAAGTAGCAGGTGTCCGGATAAACTTGAGGCAGTGTTTTGAGTCATCAGTAGGGCGCAAATGATCCACTCTCACATCCAATGCCTCACGTAGTCTTTTGTCCCCTGTCTGCTGTGTGCTGAAACCATGTTCTGTGGAATTTTGAAAGGTTCTTCAGCTCTTCTGGGAAACTTTGAATCACCATTGTTTTGTGTCTGTCCTTTCCTCTTGGCTTAGCTTGTCCCCCTGCTTAGTTAGTGTACTTTCAAGATTTCTGTTGGGAACAGTACTTGATGTGAAAGGAGGAAGGTTATACTTTGTGTACAGTTCCCTCAGAGATCTAAGAAAACAGAATCACTTGCCAGGCCTGGTGACACACGCCTGTAATTCCAGTGCATGGGAAGTGGACAGGAGGATCATGAGCTGAAAGTCATCCTGGGATGTGTGATGCTAGCCTGGGCTACATGTAATATATATTTATATATGGAGTAAAATGCACACGGAGGAAGGTGGAACATCCGGCAGTTGGAATGGTTTCACAGTCGTGGGAAAGAAGCAGGAAGCCATTGACTATGTCAGATGCTTCAGGCCCTAGTTCTGCTTTCTCACTGAAAGCAGGTCAGACTCTACTTATGGCTGTGCCCCTGTGAGTGGGGTCATTATCATAATCATTTGTTCTAGAGTCCTTATCAAAACCATATGCAACTCATTGGTAAAATACTGCCTACCCAGGAGGAAGAGGCAGGAAGGTCTGGAGTTCAAGATGATCCTCAGCTACGTAGCAAGTTGGAGGTCAGTCTGGGCTACTTACATAAAAACTTGTCTCAAAAAATTTAAAAATTAAGTAAGGCATACCCAGGCCTGGTGGTGCACACTTGCATTGCCAGCCCCTCTTGGAGGCTGAAGCAAGAGAATTTAAAGTCCAAGGCCCATGCAGAGAGTTCCAGACCCTGGGTAACCCTGTGAGAACCTACCTCAAAATAAAAGTTACTTTTACAAAAAGGGCTTAATATATATCTCAGTGGCATAGCACTTGCAGTGTGAGGACCTTGGTCCAAACCACAGTACCAGAAAAGAAAAAAAGAAAAAGCATAATATCAGATATCCTTCAGGAATTCTGAATTTTCCAATTTCGTTTGAATGCTAATTTCCTGCTGTCCTGAAACTCTTTGGGAATGATTTATTAGAAGAGCCTTTGGAATGCTTAAGGCTGGGTTCCCTTTATCAGGTTGTTGATAACTATGTGTAGTGACAATGCTAAATCATTAAACCGTAAACCCGGGAAGGCAGATCCCTGGAATAAGCTAGTTGATAGCCAGTGAGCATGAAGACAGCTGGGAGGGCAATGGAGTAGGAGGAATGTGTGCTACACTGTTGGCTCTACTCCTTTGGAGGCCATGTTTTGTCTTTCCTAGGAGAAAGCAGTAAGGCAGGGACTTCATCTTCATTTGCTGGGATAGAAAGAACCATTTTTATGGATGTACAAAGTGAATCACAGAGGCTTGTCTGTGTCAGTTGCAGTGGCATAAAGGTAGATTTATCAACCCAGGGCCTTCCTTCACTGTCCTGGAATATCGTTTGATTATAGTCCCTGTGAAGATTTGAGTGTAAGGGCTTCAAGAGTCATCCTGTAATGATTTGCAATAAGGAGATGACAGCACTTGCATTCAGAGTGAGGCAAAGCAGAACCCAGAAGTATGGCTGGTGGATTATAGTCAGCCCTGTGGTTTTCTTTGAGTCTGCAGAGTTAGAAACATCTTGTCCAACCTAGAGATGGAAAGGATATGTGAAAGGTAAGTAAGTGTGCAAATGAACCGAATTAGCAAGGAAGGAAAGGCTGAGAAGAAAACCCCATTTAAATTGAGTACACCTGAGCTTGCCTCTTTGCTGCCTAAGAGTTGTTCTGAGAATACATGAACACCATGCTCATGAGCTGAGTGCCCATTTCCCATGTCTTCTTGACCAGGTTTTCTGGAATGGAAAAGGCCCTGAGTGTGCTACTACTCTGGATCCCATATGCACAGGAATTCCATTTCATTCCTTGAATCAAACCCAAAGGATCTCGTTATGTTTTGAAGAGGATTTAGAAAGAGATCTTAGGGTCTGACTGAATATTTATCTTTGAAACAATGTCTCTTGTATATCAAGCTGCCTCACTTTGTAGTGGAGAAGGCCTTGAACTCTTGCTCCTCCTGTCTCCATCACCCAAGTGCTGGGAATAGAGGTGTGTGCCACCACACCTGTGGGGAGTGGATGGAGTCCTGAGTGAATGTGTGTCGTTAACATGGGCACAGCCATGTCAATGACCCCAATGCCTCAGACCCAAGTGGGTGGGAAGCATTCCCCGGTGAGGCTCAGAGAAATGGCAAAGCCTTCGTCTGGTCCAAGTACCAGTGTTTACAAATGATTGTCTGGTGTGTGCAAAAACTGGAAACCACAGCTTCATCCTCCTGGATGGCTGCTGCCTGGGACTTCTCCCCTCCAGAGAATTCCTACTGGGATGACTTAAACCTACTTTCTTGTTCAGTTGTAGACCATGAGCCCACTTCTTTATTAGGCTATATACAATAAATCTGCCACCTTCATTCAGGTGTATAAAATAAATGAGCAGAATTCTGGGCAGCAGTTGGTGCTCTCTCCATCAGAATGAGCATAGCCCAGCTGATCCCAGCCTTTCTCTATACCTGACTGTATGTCTGTCCTTTTCTCACTCCCTCATCACCCAGTTAGACCAATCCTTGAAGCCTTAGCACACACTTGGCTTAAATATTTCAAATAACCCAGTTCCACCCCTATTGTGTTTGAAATTATGCCCTATCAAATGTTGCATGCATTTTCTGAATGTCCAGCTTTTATAAATATAACACCATTCTGTTTTAATTTTGTTTATAGGTGTTTTGCCTAAAGAGGCCAGAAGAGGGTGGTGGAACCCTTGCAACTAGAGTTACAGTTGTGGGCCACCATGTGGGTGCTAAGAATCAAATCCAGGTCCTTTGGAAGAGCAATAAGTACTCTTAACCACTGAGCCATCTCTCTGGCACCCCCACCCCTTTTACATGGGATTTCAGTAAGTAAACTTGTCTGCTTAGAACTTAACTTTTTAGACCAGGCGAGCCTTGAATTTGTGTCAGTCCTCCTGCCTTGGCCTCCAAGTGCTGGATTTCAGGCATGCACCACCATGTCTAACTTTGGTTTTGTTTTGCCTTGTTTATTTTTGAGACAAGGCCTCTTGTAGCCCAGGCTGGCCTTGAATTCTTGACCCTCCTGCTTCTACACCCAAAATGCTAGGATTGCAGGTATGTGCCACAATGCCTAGTTCTAAAGGTATTTTGCAGGGAAGACTTGGTTTTTCTTCCCAAACAAAGGCTTGATACATAGGTTTTCAGTAAAATTGTATGGGATGGATAAATGATCAGTACATATAAATGTCAGTGTAGCAAATAAAAGATATGGATCCTAGTTCTGCTTCCTCTGAATGACCTTAGGAGAATCACACATGCTCTTCAAGTTTCAAATTTAACATCTGTGACTTGTAGAGTCCAGTCCTGTCTTCCTCCCAGAGTTTTGTGAGGAACGAGGAGGTAATGTGTAAAATTGATATTGTGTCTGTGTGTGTATACATACATACTTATACACAGACATATAATTTTGTTTGTTTTTTGAGACAGGGTTTCTCTGTACAGCCCAAGGTGTTCTGGAACTTTCTCTGTAGATCAGGCAGTTATCAAACTCAGAAATCTGTCTGCCTCTGCCTCTGCTTCTGCCTCCCCAGCACTAGGATTATAGGCATTCATTGCCACTGCAACTGCCACCTAGTGATACCTTAATATTTTTTTGAAACAAGATTTCATGTAGTTCAGGCTGACCTCAGACTCCCTCTGTTATTTCATTATTATTACCATGTGTTTGCATGTGTATGTTTTGTGCATGGGAGGTGCACATATGTCACAACATGCATGTGGAGACAGGAAGACAACTTGTGTAGTCAGTTCTCTCCTTCCAACATGAGGGATCTGGGATTATCAGGCTTTCGGGTCAAATGCTTTACCCACTGAGTTGTTTTGACTGCTCTGACCTCAAACTTTCTGAGGATCACCTTACACTTCTGACCCACCTGCCTCCATCTCTCGAATACTGGATTTTAGGCATATGTCACCACTTTTACAGCCAATTATATTCGTGAAAGAAGTTCAATCAGTTGTTGCTGCTATGAGTTTATTTTTAATTCAGCACTAGGCCATTTAGCTCCCTTTCAAGCCTTTGTCTATTTGTTTATTTTGAGGCAGGATCTCTTTATGTAGCTTTGGACATTCTGGAACTCACTATGTAGACCAGGCTGGCCTTGAACTCATAGAGATCCACATGCCTCTGCCTCTCAAGTGCTGGGATTAAAGATCTGTGCCACCACACCTGACCAAGCTTATTTCTTTTAATGTCCAGTAGAAATGATGAGGCTGATTGGAGTAAAAATCTAAAAATACTAATCCACCATCTACTATTCAAAGAGTCAGGATTATGGAAGTATTAATCTAAGGACTGAAGAGATGGCTCAGTGGTTAAGAGAACTGGCTGCTTTTCCAGGGGACCCAGGTTTAATACCCAAAACCCACAGGATGGCTCACAACCATTTGTAATCCTAGTTTCAGGGATTTTACACCTCGTCTGGCCTCTATAGCCACCAGCCATGAACTTGATGTACATACATACATATAGGCAAAATACATATTCATAAAATTAGAAAATACTAACCTAGCCCTAAGAGGGCAAATAAGTTCACTTGACAGAGTACTGTGATAAGAAAGTCTGTTGCTGGTACTGTTCTTGGGTTACTGTCTATATAGTTAATAAGGCTTGAAAAGAATAGCAGCATGTGTAATATCCTAGACACTGTGTGTGTGTGTGTATGTGTGTGTGTGTGTGTGTATGTATGTATGTGTGTATGTGTGCATGTGTGCATGTATTGGTGATTGTTCTGGGTGATCAAACCCATTTACTCTATCATCTCTGAAACCAGTTCTCAATGCTATAATTCTACAAAAATGGATACTGTGTTTAGTTTAGTTCTAGGGTGTGGCTGTTTTTTTGATGGTTTACTTTGTTTTTGAGACAGTCTCACTGTGATGCCTGGACTGAGGCTTTGAACCAGGTCAGTGGAAACCTTGTCTGCTTACCTTAGTCTAAGTAAGCTAAGTCTAACCCGGCTTGGAGTCTGGATTAAAGGTAGTCTGGTGACAGTTCAGACATCAAAAGGTACTATTTATAATCTTGCCAGGAAACTCAAAGATAAGGAAAAAGAAGTTGCTTTGCCAAGTCTTTAAACTGGGTTGAAGTGCAGTGGATCCTAAACATTGCTGTATCTGAGAATTACCCAGGGTGAACACATGTTATAATGCTAAAGATCTGACAGTTAGGAGGAACCTATCTAAAGAAAGGGCACACATCTATAATTCCAGCACTCAGGAAGCTGAGACAGGTGGATTTCTGAGTTCCAGGCCAGCCTGGTCTACAGAATAAGTCCCAGGACAGCCAGAACTACACAAAGAAACTGTCTCAGAAAAAAAACAAAACAAAAGAAAGTGCATACACACACACACACACACACACACACACACACACACACACACACACACACACACACACACGGGATACAAACCTTGGTCAAGGTCCAGAGACCTGAAGTATTAGTAATTTCACAATAAATCCACCTCTGCTTATAAGTTTTCTTGTTTGTTTGTTTGTTTGTTTTGAGACAGGGGTTCTCTGTCTTGCTTTGGAGCCTGTCCTGAATCTAGCTCGGTAGACCAGGCTGGCCTGGAACTCACAGAGATCAGCCTGCCTCTGTCTCCCAAGTGCTGGGATTAAAGGCATGTGCCACCAGGCAAGGTTTGTTTTAAACTTATTTTATATATAGGTGACTGCTTGCCTGTGTGTACACCATATGTATACCCAAGGAGGGCAGAAGAGGAGTTACAATGTAGTTGGGAGCCACCATGTGTGCTAAGAACTGCTCTTAACTTCTGAGACACCGCTCCAGCCCCCTTAGGGAGCTTATTAAAATTTTTAATAAGAAGATGAGCAGGGTAGTAGCATAAACCTGCAGTCCAAGGTTCTTGGAAAGCTGAGACAGGAGGATGACTTGCAGTAAAAAATTTAAGGCTATCCTGGGTCAACATAGTGAGAACCCATCTGATTAATAGTAATGATAATAAAGGTCCCTGGTCCCACTCTAGACATTAGACATTCTGATTCAGTGTTTCTGGGTCCCAGTGAAAGACCAAAAAGTGAAGTTAAATGAAGGATGGTCTGACCTGGAAAGCTAACCAATATCTGTTCCTTGGAATTTGCTAGCTTCCTCTCACCAGGCCCTGAGATGACAAGAATTCACACTGCCCCTCCTTTCTGCCCCTCCTTTCCTGTGAGTCAACAGGTGGTAAATAGGGTCCTTAGGAAACAAAGAGATAGCTGTAACTCTGGTTTGCCCAGACAAGATTAATTAGCACACCCTGAGGCCCTAAGGTCTGCTGACCCTAATAGCAGACCATCCGGCCTCCAAGGGTCACGTACTCAATTGACAGAGGGTCCCACCCCCTCCCTAAGCTAGTGGGTTTGCCTTTAAAAACACCTGGGCCCAGGGGAGGGGGCTTCTCTCTAGCCTGCGTGCTGGAGGAGCCTGTTTGCACAAAAGTTTCCTGTTCATTAAAGCCTCTTGCGTTTTGCAGCAACTGGACTGGACATTGAGTTCTTGGGGTATCGACCGAACCTGGAAGACTCCTCATTCTGAGGGTCTTACACCAGAACACATATTTTCTCTCTCCCCAACTTTTCCCCTACCCCTCGCATGTCTCTCTTTCTTCTTATTTTTATTTGTTTTTGTTTTTATTTAGAAAGTATCTCCCATAGCCCAGGGCAGCCCCAGATTTGCTATGTAACTGAAGCTGAGGCTAGCCTTCATCTGTCAATTTCTTCCGCCTCCATTGTGCTGGCATTATATGAATATACTTCCAAACTCAGCCAAATAACAATGTGGTTTTGGCTTTGTTTTGTTTGTTTTTTGGCTAGCCTGGAACTCACTATGTATACCAGGCTGGCCTGAACTCATAGTGATCTGCCTGCCTTTACTGCTGCCTCCTAAGTGTTGGGGTTAAGATGTGTGGTATCACATCTGGCCAGTTTTTTTTTTTTTTTTTTTTTTTTCTTCTCAGAATAATTCATCACATTTTCTTTACAACTGAAGCATTTGGCTACAAGTCAGCAATTACAGGTTAACATAGTTTTGTCTAAATGAATGGTATAAACTATATAGAGAATACTTCCCTTCTCAGGCTGAGAGCTCAACTGGGACTCAGTTGTCCCAGGTTGCTGGTCTTCCTTCCTTTCCCTTCTCCATAACCATTGGCATTGGCACAGCCTTCTGGCTCTGAGGCATGGACTCTGAAGAGAGAATGCTGGTTATCATTTCAGTGGCTAATACAATGTCAAACCATTTAAAAGAAATAATACCTTTTCCTTACACAACCTCCCTTCTACTCTTCTTTCTCTCATGTAACCTGACTGGCCTCAACTTTGCAATATAGACAAGGCTAGCCTGGAATTCCTGGTCTGCTCCCCACCTTCCAAGTGCTAGGATTCTAGAAAAAAAAATGCTCATCTCTAAGAAGACACTAGAACTACACTTCCTACGAGCTCACATTAAGAGAGTGCCTTTGATATACCAGGTGCCTCTCAAATAGGATCCCCATTAACTTCCACAGCCAAAAACCAAGGCACATCTATTTTACAGATAAGGCAGCTATAGAATGGAGAAGTCCAGCAATCTTCCACAAACCACTCAGCTGTATTTCCAGTAGAAAGCAGTCTTTATTGACTCAGTTCATCAGTATACATCAGCAAACTTACTGGGCACGGGACTTCAAAGATGACAAATACTATAATGATGACTCCACTGAGCAGCAGAGTAGCAGCAATCAGAGCTTTGATGACAACACTCCATTTCTGCCTCTTCTTTAAGTACACATCTACATCGGAAAGGAAAGAGGAATGGAGGAGAAGAAAAGAGAGCATGAGCAGGGCTCATCTTGACTGCAAGTTCTCCTTTCTTGCTCAAACTAGCCAGGGACAGCTGACTCAGATAGACTGGATTTCCACATGGGGCTCAGAATCAGGTGGGGTGGCAGCATTGGGCTCCTCACCAGCTTCTTTCATGAATGAGCCACCTTCCCTAGAATTTGGGGTTCTCTATAGTCATGCATGCTGATTCTTGTACTGTTCTTGAGAAGAAAAGGCTTGGGTGCACAAGGAATGCTTAGCCCATTGTTCCCAGTCAGTCTTCTCGAAGTTCCCAACCTTAAAACAAAAATCATATCTCCTTCCATCTCTAGCACTGATGGAAAAAAAAAAAAAGCAAATACAAACAAGTACATAAAAATCCCCTTTATTTCAGGCCTGGTGGCACATGCCTTTCATCCTAGCACTCAGGAGGCAGAGGCAGGGAGATCTCTAAATCCATGGCCAGCCTGATCTATTTAAAGAGTTCCATAATGAGACATAATGAGACACTGTCTCAAAAAAAAAAATTAACTTTCCTGTCTTTGTTTTAGGAGGGCATAGGAAGAACAAAGGTGAATAGTCATTGCTTTTGAATCATAAACCAAATCCAGGGCAGAAGGTTCATATCTATTATGTTTTTACTAAATTTCATTTACTTTTCCACTGATATGAATGAGGGATATAACCCAACTTGATTCTTACACAGTTTGAGTCTTGACCAATATAGGAAGGGCTATTTTTAAAAACACTGAAGATGAAAACACATGGTTGGCTGGTACCATTCTTTATCACACACACACACACACACACACACACACACACACACACACACACACACACACACACCCAAGTGGCTGGTATCATGTACCAGTTGAATTTAGTTCATTTTCAAATCTGGCTACAGGGTGAGTTCACTTTCATGGGTTAAGGGATAACTGTTTTAAAGATCATGTGGGGACTGGAGAGATGACTCTGAGGTTAAGAGCACTAACTGCTCCTCCAGAGGTTCTGAGTTCAATTCCCAGTACCCACATGGTGGCTCACAACCATCTGTAATGAAATCTGGTGCCCTCTTTGGTGTGCAGGGATACATGCAGGCAGAACATTGTATACATAATAAATAATAATCTTAAAAATAAGATTGTGTGTGTGTGTGTGTGTGTGTGTGTTTGTTTGTTTGTTTGTTTGTGATTTTAAGTGCACTTTGTGCATTCAGGTACCTAGGCCCCAGAAGGCATCAGATCCTTTGGAATTATAATTCTAGGTGTTTATGTGTTGGTACTGGGATCTGAAGCTGAGTCCTCTACAAGGTATCTACAAGATGGTTCTTAAAGGATTATTGATTGTGCCAAACTACAGATGTTTCTGGGAACTTCCTTATGGATTTTTCCCCTTGTTAAAACATGGAATAATTTTTTAATATAAAATGACTTCGCAGCCTCCAAGAAATTCCTAGGAGACCTAAAGTAATATTGTAGCTAAAATGTCTCCTTTTCTTCCTAGTCTTGCTTTACCACCTCTACTTAGTGTGTACCTTGTGACAAAGGACCGGAAAACTGCCCAGTGCTTATAGTTTTCTCTCCTTTACTTCTAGGAGTTGTGGAGGTGGTAGTGATGGGCACCGTCTCTGATGAAGCAGATCTGTCCTTTGCTGGGTAGATCTCACATTGAGAGATCCCTGGTAAGAAAGCTATAAAACAAAAGAGAAGCAACAGACAGGCAACAATGGGAAAACATCATCCTGCTTTGGTTTTACCTGATGAAATCCTAGCTCTACTCATTTCAGACTGCATTTCTGTGACCCCACTGACCTGTATGTTTATAGGTTTTAGGGGTAGGCACAGAGTGATACCAGGAACAAAGGAGGCCAGGGATACTAAGAAGAAATACAGATAAAATCCCCAGGAGTCCTTTGACTATAATCAGAGGGAAGAAAGGAACCATACCTTGATTGCCTATCCTTCTTGAGGTCATCATGATCATAATAAAGGTGGAAGGTGTAACACAATTGAGAGTTTCATTCATTAATAGAGTTGGTTTCAAAGTCCAGGGAAGAACATGAAATACGTTTGCCTGAATGACTGCTGCAGGTCTGTTCAGCAGAGCCCAGGTAACTCCTCTGAGAAAACTGTGGGGAAACCAAGAGGAACTAGAAGATGGAAAGGCACCCAGCTTCATGTTCTCCTCAGTTTCATTAATTTCATATTCAAAACCCAGTGTCTATTATATGCCAGGCACTGCTTCAGTATTTTATATCAGTTGGATTCATAATAACAAGAGAACCAACAAAAAGGTCAGGGCACAGGAAGCAGAGGACAACAATGACTATCATATATTTTATGGCTGGGTGTAGTGGCACCTGCCTATAGTCCCAGCATTCAGGAGGCTGAGGCAGGAAGATAACCTTGAGTTCAAGGCCCACTTGAGCTACATAGTGAGTACCAAGCTAGCCAAAGCTAAATAGCAGGACCCCACTTCAAAAAAAATGCAAAAGTTATTATATATTAGGGTAAGTACTACTTAAAAACCTAAAGCTAGAGCTGGGCATAGTGGCACATGCCTTTGATCCCAGCACTCAGGAGGCAGAGGTCAGCCTGGTCTATATAGTGAGTTCCAGGATAGCCAGAGCCACAAGGAGAGATCTCTCAAAAACACCAATCAATCAGTCAGTCAGGCAGTGCATTGAAGGATCCATCAATCTAGAACAAGAAGCAGTCATGGTAATTCATACCTGTAATCCCAGCATTGGTGAGGCTGAGTTGAAGGATTACCAGGAATTCAAAGCCATCCTGGACTAACTAGTTCTAGCCAGTCTAAGCTGCATAAGACTCTGTCTTAAAAGCCAAGATCAGGAATGGGAGAGGTGGCTTAGTGGTTAAGAGCACTTGCTGCTTTTGCAGAGCACCTGGGTTTGGTTCCCAGCACCACATCAGGCCACTCATAAGCACCTATAACATCAGTTCTAGGGGATCCGATGCCCTCTACTAGTCTCTGTTGGCTTCCATATATATGTGATATGCATATTTACATGCAGGCACACACATACAAATTTAAAAAAAATAAATCTTTAAAAACCCAAACCAGTCAGTCAGTGGTGGTGAATGCCTTTAATCCCAGCAGAGGCAGGAGGACCTGAGTTTGAGGCCAGCCTTGTCTGTAGAGAAAGTTCCAGGACAGCCAGGGCTACACGAGAAACCCTATCTCAAAACAAACAAAACAAACACAAAAAAAATCTTGCAAGATAAAGTAGTTTGAGGAGTTCATAGGTAATAGTTAGGCAACCTACAGTTTAGGCTAAGCCTCTCTGGGGTTAGAACTAGGCCAAAACTTGAGGGAAGTAACTTAGACAGAGGGGGCAGTGGTAATAAAGCCCCCAGTGCAAAGACTGTCTGAAAGTTACAGTTGTAGGGAAGCTGTGAGGCAGCCAGTAGCCAGCATGGAGGAGCAAGGGAGGGATGAGGATTGAGAGGCTACAGGGATTTGGGCTCTTTGTGCCAAGTTCTGAGTTAAGGATCTGTTGCAAGGTTTTGGTCAAGATTGACCTTTTGTGGGGAGGGGTTATTCTTTTTTTTTTCTTTCTTTTTTTTTTTTTCTGAGACAGAGTCTTATTCTGTAGCCTATCCTGGCCTCCAACTCACAGCAGTCCTACTTCAGTTTCTTAAGTGCTAGGATTGCAGGTGTGAGCCACCATGCCCAGCTAAGCTTCATTTTAATTGACCGTTCACTGGACTGCTGTGTTAGAGGTGGACCATTGTGGGACAAGGGTAGAGGCACAATGACCTGAGGAGATTTTTGTAGACAACAGATGAGAGGTGATGAGATTCAGCTAGGGACAGAAGTGAGGAAGAACTGATGAATTCTGGCTGTAGTCTGCACCCAACTCCACCTACTTACAGAATGGACCTAATCCAATTCAGACTGTGGTGACTGTGCCTCTCTAAACCCTCACCCTTTTTATTTAAAAGATGGTGTGACTGTGTGGCCCATATTAGCATCAAACTCACTACGCATAGCCAGACTGGCCTCAAACATGAAGTGAGACTCCTGCCTTCCCAACTCCTGAGGTTATAGGTGTGCCACCAAACCTAGTCTTGTATTCCATTTGGAATTGTATTTACTGGGGGTGGCACATGCCAGAGTGTCCCTATGGGAGTCAGAGGACAGCTTTGTGAAGGCGGTTCTCCCTTCTATGTTCTATGTTTATTTGGGTGCTAGAGTTCAAACTCAAGTAGTCAGGTTTGGATCATTGGGCAGCAAGCACTTTCACCTTCGGAGCCATCTTCCATTTTGCATCATTTCTTACCATTACTTTTCTAAATTACTCCTTTGTTTGTTTGCTTGCTTGCTTGCTTGCTTTTGAATCAAGGTTTCTCTGTGTAGCCCAGGCTTTCCTGGAACTTGCTCTGTAGACCAGGCTGGCCTTGAACTCACAGAGATCATCCTGCCTTTGACTCCTAAGTTCTAAGATTAAAAGGTGTATGCCACCACTACCTGGCTCTAAATTACTCTTACACATCTTAAATCCCCTTAAATTGCCATTTGTTGTTGTTAATCAGCAGACATATTGAACATGATGTGAAGGAAAACAATAGAATGACAGTTTTAACAGTTGTGTAGAGGGGAACAATCAGGCTTTGGCAGCATTCAATACCAGTCATCATACAACTAATTACAGGAGGAGCAGTGGTCCTTGATTTCAGTTTAACTGGGAGACAGTGTTAGCCACTGTGCCTGACTCCAGTCAGTTCCCTTAAATGGTAAAATTCATGTTTGAAGATAAGCAAAACTCACTTTGGACAAGTTACATGATTTCTGAGTTTTGATTTCCCTGTTTGTAATATGGTCTTTTTTTTTTTAAATAATTGTTGTATTTATTTCTCAGAGGTGTTAAGGTTAAGAAACAAAAATGAAAAAGCAGGTGTGAAAACACTTAGCAAGCTAAGTGAACTGGGATTGAGAGGGGGAAAGCCTAGAAACTGTCTCTCTAAACAGAAGAACTCTGGTAGCCAGAGGGATAATGGCATAGAGACATATGGCCTGTATTCCTACCTGCTGAGAAATGGCCTCAAATTCTACTGAATAGGCTTCGTCTGTCAGTGTACTTTCAGTTTTCTGAATTACTGTTCATCCGTTTTGGCAGCTCATGCCTTTCAGGTCTTATCTCTGACGTAACTGAACATCAAGATAGAACAGGTTTGAAAATATGTTTTATATCTACTGGGTGGTGGTGGTACCCACATTTAATCCCAGTACTCAGGAGGCAGAGGCAGGCAGGTCTCTGAGTTCAAGGCAAGTTATAGGACAGACTGGGTGGTATAGAGAACAGCCCTGTCTCAGAAAAGAATGTACCTTATTTCCATTGATTATGGGATTAAAACATTAGTTTTTCTTTGGCTATAGGTATTTGAACAAGAACGCCCCAATTTAAGGCAGGCATGATGGCATAGACCTCTAACTCCAGCACCTGGAAGCAGAGGCAGGAAAGTCAATGCAAGTTGAGATCAGCCTGGTTTACTTGAAAGTTTCATGCCACCTAGGGGCACAGAATGAGACCCTGCTTCAAAAAACAACCCACAAAAACATCCCAGTTTGCTGGGCATGGTGGTACTCACTTTTAATCCCAGTATTCTGGAGCAGAATCATGAGTTCAAGGCCAGAATTCTAGGCAAAATGAGGACCATATAGTAAGACTTAAAGGAGTTTTGTTTTTTAAAATTCTAACTTTATGAACTTCTTAAAGACAATAATAATTCATAGTTCTAAAAGATGCTGTATACACACACACACACACACACACACATATGTTTTTCGAGACAGGGTCCTATCTGTTCTGGAACTCACTCTGTAGACCAGGCTGTCCTGAACTCACAGACATCCACCTGCTTCTGCCTCCTGAGTGCTGGGATTAAAGGTGTGTACCACCACTGCCCTGTTTTACAAAATAATTTTAAAATAAAGACCATTAAATACATTATATTTAATCCATTTTCATATGAATTTAATATAAGTTTTGTTTGGTTGAATTTTGATATAGGATCTTGTTATGTAGCCCAAGTTAAACTTGAATTAGCTATGTATTGTTATTTTTTTCTGAGAGTGTATTTCTTTATATAGCTAGGTTGCTTTCAAACTTCCTGTCCTCCTGCCTTTACTTGCCAAGTGCTGGGATTGCAGACATATGCCACCAAATCTAGATAAATACATTATATTTAGGGGCTGGAGAGATGACTCAGTGGTTAAGAGCCCTTGAAGAGGTCCTGAGTTTAATTCCCAGCAACCACAGGGTGGCTCACAACCATCTATATGAGATCTGGTGCATGCAGTACAGGTGTACATGCAGGCAGTATACCATATAATAAATAAATATTTAAAAATATATATTTAAATAGAGGTACCATTTCTGGGTCAATCTCTGTGAGTTTGAGAGCAGCCTAGTCTACATAGTGAGCTCCAGGACAGCCAAGGCTACACAGGGAAACCCTGTCTCAAAAAACCAACAGAAGAAAGGAAAAAAGTCATACAAGAAGAAAATACTTGCCAGATGTGGTTGGACACACCTTTAATCCTATCACTTGAAGGCAGAAGTGGATCTTGGTGAATTTGAGTCCAGCTTGGTCTACTAAGTGAGTTCCAAGTCAGCCAAGGCTATACAGGGAGACTGTTTCAAAAAACAAAGTAGAAAATATTTATCAAATGGATGAAACAGCTGTGTGTGGTGGTGCACACTTGTAATCTTGGTACTCAGGAGGTGGAGGTAGGAACTCAGCAGTTCAGGCTTATCCTCAAATACATAGTGAGTTGGGGTGCCTGAGAGCCAGTCTTGAAAAGACAAAACCCAAACCAAACACTTGTGTTCTATTGAAAACAGATAGGTCTCTAGGAAACCTAATGGGTAACTGGAAAGCTTGTAAATATAAAATCTGAGCACTAGGAACCAGGAATACAAACTGTATTAACGGATTGCCCCAGTCCCTTTTATATTGCTGTGAGAAAAGCCACTTAGGCATGCACTCTTACCAACTGAGCTACAGCTTCAGACACTGTCTTAGTTTTTTTCCCCCTATATTTTATGTTTGGTCTATGTCTTGTGAGGACCAACTGTGTTGTGGAAAGTTCTCATCCTGAAAATTCCACATTCTTACTTTACTTTGAGGATATTTTCATTAATGTCATTTGATTATATTTTAGACGCCTTCCTTTGCAGACTGACATCAGCCAGAGTGGCAACTTCAGAGTGCATGTCTTCTGTGACCATCTAATTCTGACAATTTTTCTAGTTTTTATTTCTAACCTATTTGAGATCTGTCACAACTTTTTGATTTAATGTGGTTTAAATTCAGAACAGGCATCTTCAAACACTGAAAACAAGTTCCTTTCAAAGGTCCATTTATAAAATGGTTGGGATTTGTCCTTGTGGTTTCATAGAAATTCATGGTGAATGGTGATTAGAATCCAAACTAATCTACAGATACCCATTTGGTCTCTTTACATGACTCAAATTGTATAAGGTACTGCCTCAGATTCTGGATCTCAGAACTTTTGCCTTGAGCAAGCATCCAGGAGAAGGAGGAAGAAAGACTCTTCCTCTTGGAAAGAGCTCAAAGCCCAGAGGTCACACCAAGGCAAACATTTTCAACAGGGCAGGCTGATCTTTGGCAACTTTCCTCTCCCTTAACCCCCAATTTTCCTGGTTCAGAATTTCTGACAGCCAATGTCCTCATTTACCTCAGGTTTCACGGTGCATGGCATGATATAGTACCACTCAGAGAAGTACAGATTGTAAAATGACTTAAAGCCAGTACTGTGGTTGGTTCAAGCAGGGTGTCACATGGTAAGAGGAAAAGGTCCAAATGAATTGATATTGAGTGATTTTTGGGTTTTAAGAGCCCTCCCAGTTGTAGAGATTAATTAACTAGTTAATCTTTCTTCCTTCCTTCTTTCCTTCCTTCCTCTCTCCCTTTCTTCTTCTTCTCTCTCTCTTTTTTCCAGGAACTCATATATCCCAAGCTGTCTTCAAAATCAATGTTTTATTATGGAATTAATTAACTAGCTTATCTTCATTCCTTTTTGAAACAGGACCTCATACCCTAAGCTATCTTCAAAATCAATGTTGTATAATGGGATTACAGGTGTGCCTCCACCATGCCTGGCTTTTAGTGGTAGAATTTTCTTTTTAATTCTAATAAAGTGACTGAAACATTCAAGTCATGTAAGAATAAACAATTTACTGTTCTTGGGCCTTATCCCAAGAGAATGTTTGCCCCCATTATTTCTCAATCTCTAATCTAGATTTTAAAAGTTTATTTCTTCTCTGTGAGTTTGACACCAGCCTGGGCTACAGAGCTAGTTACTGGACATCCCAGGATACCTACACACAGAAACTGTGTCTTGAAAAACAAAACAAAGAAAGTTTATTTCTACATCATTCTTCTTGTGATCCTTCTTCTTCCCTGTTTCTCTAAGCATTTCGGGTTATTTTCCAACAGTCTAGCAGCAGAGTCTAAACGACTGCCTTGTGCAAAGGGAGAGCTGTATACTAATCTATGGATCAGAAAACTATTCAACAGAAAGAATGTGTAAGAGAAGAAAAGGATGGCAGAAGTTGAGATCAAGAACCACTGCTGTTGGGGAACAAGTAGTTTCACACTGTGTAGCTAGGAATGAAATTGGAACCACCTGTGTGGGGGCTAAGGAATTCATTTTCTTGATAAGTAGCAGATGCATAAGAGAACAGTAGAAGGTCATTGTTTGTATTAGGAAAAGAATGGAAATAACCAAAATTCCCACCAGTGGATAACTAGGGAAATAAATTGCAATTTAGTAGACTACTAAATAGGGCTGGTGATATAATATTCTCAAAAATAGGACATGTGCTTATTAGCATGTTCAAGGCCTTGGATTCAATATTCTGCCTCTTCATTACTGGAATTAAAGACTTTCTCTCTACACCTAACCTACAACTTTTGTTAAAAGAAGACACACCCACTATTGAGGTGGCACACCCCTTTACTCCCAGCATTTGGGAGGCAGAGGCAGGAAGAGCTTTGTGAGTTTGAGGCCAACCTGGTCTACAGAGTGAGTTCCGGGACAGCCAGGGCTATTACATAGAGAAACCCTGTCTTGAAAAACAAACAAAAATAAAAGAAGAGGAAGAAGACCCACCCATTAGAAATGAAAACCCAATAGGCATAGTGTCAAATGCATTTATTCCCAGTGCTCAGGAGGCAGAAGCAAATAGGTCAATGTAAGTTTGAGGTCTAGTCTACATAAGCAGTCTAGGCCAGCTAAGGATATATAGTAAGAACTTGTATCAAAAATTTTTTTGTTTTGTTTTTGAGACAGGATTTCTCTCTATAGCTTTAGAACCTATCCTGGAATTTGCTTTGTAGACCTGGATGGCCTTGAACTCACAGAAATCCACCTGCCTCTGAGTGCCATTACCACCTGGCTCAAAAAATTGTTTAGATCTTATGAATATCACAGGACACTAGGGCTAAAAGGAGTCTTAGTGAAGTGGAACAGAGGATAAGGGCATTTGCTACCAAACCTATTTGGTCTGACTGCCGAAGGTATCCTCAGCTTCCTCTAACCTCCATACAAATCCATGCCTACACATGTGTGTGCGTGCATACACACTAAATAAATAAACATATAAATAAAATTTTAAATTTTTTGTTGAGGAAATTAGAAAACTGGTTCCCAGAGAGGACACTGATTTTTTTTCCCCCAAGGGGAGAACAGTACACTTAATTATGGTCTTGGCTGCTAATAAACACTGGCCACCAAGAATGCGACCTGAGAGTGTCAACCTACCTCTGTCAGCTCTTAGATCTCACTTTACCTGTTAGAAGGGATCCGTTCTGAAACTGGGAAGTGGGTACGAGGTGACAGTGTGGGGAGGCCGTGCTGTTTCTGTGGAGATCAGCACAGACTTCCAGGTTCTTCAGCATATACTTGACCTTCGGCCTTCTCTCTGAGTGTACAAGGTGGACCCTCACTCTCCTCCCAGAGCAGAGGCACTGCAGGGTAGCTATAGTCTGATGTTGGATGTCTGTGTGAATTTCTGTGAGAACTAAACAGAAAAACAAAGCTGGTTCTTAGTCACATAGTGAGCACAGGCAACCCTCTCTTTCGTGATGCCTGTTAAACTCCACAGCTGCACTTTGCCCTCCTTGGTTCACCTCCTCCCTGGGCTGTGTTTATGGTCGTAACTGTGCAGGTTCTGCTTTTCTTCCTGCAAGGACTCATGAAGATAAGCGACTGCAGTAAATCCAGCACAGAGAAAAAATGCTTATAGAGGGTTTGCTCTGTGCCATTCCTCCTCTTTCTTCATCCCCACCTGATTTATATAGGCAACAAATTAATATAGAAATTTGTTCCCAGACATTCTCCTGAGGAGATACATATCTTTAAAGAGAGTATATTTGAGGTGGGTGTTGGTGGCATAGGCCTTTGATCCCAGCACTCAGGAGGCAGAGGCAGGAGGATCTCTGTGAGTTCGAGGCCAGCCTGGTCTACAGAGCTAGTTCCAGGACAGGCTCCGAAACCATGTCTTGAAAAACCATGTGTATATGTATATGTATATGTATATGTATATGTATATGTATATGTATATGTATACACACACATATGAATGAATAAATGAGATCTGGACTAAGAAATGTGGAGAAAAGGCATTTTTTTGAGAAAAGGTATTTTAAAAATTTATTTTATTTCATGTGTATGGGTATTTTGCCTGCATGCATATGCATATCCCCTTGAATAGACAATTGTGAGCTGCCATGTGGGTACTGGGAATTGAAACTGGGTCCTCTTGAGCCACCGATCCAGCCCCCAAAAGGCATTTTTTTTTAAGGTTAAAAAGAAAATCCTGGGATGGCAAAGGGATTTTTCCAGAAAGGTCTCCTTTCCTTACCTCTTATCACCACATCCTTGTGGCTTCTCACGTCCTTTGGGAAGAGGCTGGGCAGCTGTTCTACTTGGCAGCTGCTCTCTCTCGGGTCTAGGAAGGAAAAAATAGGTTAAGATGTACTGTGTCCCCTTTCTTTAGAATTCTGAGACTGGGAAGAGACAAAGTTCCTGCCTTTAAGTAGGAATTGCCCTATCATAAAGAAAACTGGCTACCAATGTATTCTTTCTGAAAGAAAAGCAAGAGATGTAATTACTAAGTTAATAAAAGAATAACCAACCTGTTCTCTTTAAAGAGTTTATTTTCTCTGCTCACTCCTGTTCTATCTTCCTGATATATACTATGTAGACCAAGACAGGGTTTCTCTGTGTAGTCCTGGCTGTCCTGGAGCTTGTTCTGTAGACCAGGCTAGCCTTGAACTCAGAGATCCACCTGCCACTAGTGCTCAACTTCTTCTTACTGTATTAAGGAGAGAACCTTGAAGTTTTATTATGCCCTCCCCTCAGACATAATCTCTATAGATTTCCACAGAGCTGTAGACCACATTTATGCTTTTGTAGTACATGACTCACAGACTGTGGGAATTTTCTTTCTCAGCTTTTCTTTTTCTTTTTTCTTTCTTTTCTTTTCCTTTCTTTCTTTCTTTCTTTCTTTCTTTCTTTTTTTTTTTTTCTGAGATAGGGTAGTTCTAACTAACTGGCCTGGAACTAAGTATGTTGACTAGGCTGGCCTTGAATTCAGGGAGCTACTTGCCACTAGCAGCTAGAGGACTGGCTCAGTGATTAAGGGCCCTGGCTGCTCTTTGCAGAGGACAAGAGTTGAATTCCGGTTCACAACTATTCCTAACTCCACTTCTGGCAGCTGGTGCTTTGTCCCTCCCTCCAATGGCACCAAGCACACATGTGGTACACAGACATGCATGCAGGCCAATAAGAAAATTTAAAAAGCATTCTCTACCACATCTAGCTGCAGCCCTAAAAGAAGAGGAAGAGGAGGGGGGAGGAGGAGGAAGAGGGGGAGGAGGGGTAGAGTATGTCACTCTGTAGCTCAGGCTGATTCTTTTCTGATAGCAATTCTTCTGCTTCCATCTCTCAAGTGTTTGGGTCACAGGTGTTAATTTTCTTAATTTGCATAAGCATGCTACTGCTACACCTTATACTATTTTACTTTAACCTCCAGCTATCTATTTTAGAGTAGAAATGTTTAGGAAACTCCATACATTACTACCAGGGTTGGGGCAGAGCTCAGTCAGTGGTTGAGCACTTGCCAAGTATCCTGAGGCTGGCTTTCAAGCCTCAGCACAAAACAAACAAAATACTGAAGTCAATCAACGATTACCAAAGAGTAACAAACAGTACCATGCCACCCCCATATCACCTTTCTCCTAGCTCTCCCCCCATTAACGTCTCCGTTTAAACTATTTGAGTATACCACCTTAAAAATGAAAGCAACATCTTACAAGGGGTTATGCATTTGAGAGCCTAAGGTGAGGCTAATTACAAAACTGTGATACTATCTCACAATGAAAGCTGACTGACCATGTCAGGGGAAAAAAGGCACCATGTTACCTGGAGACTTCTCATGAAACAGATGTCTCTTTGGGATTAATGATCATATGTAAGGGTTAATTTTACAAAGTACAACTTGTTGGGTATTGGCTATATCCTTATTTGATAGAAGAGGCTCCATATGCTTTCTAGGATTCCTTTTGGATGTTCCAACCTATTAATTTAGAGAAATACTTACCGCTCTTGTTGGAATCATAGGATGCAATGATTAGACTGAAGACTAAGATGGTATCCATGCCAACCTGAGCTCATGAGCACTTATTGCCTACAGCCCACTGTTACTCCGCCATGGCTCCTTGTAGCCTTGCCCCTTCGTTGTGTTTACTGTCCTGGAACCAAGTTTCACTCTGACTATCTGGTTCTACCCTGACGATTTTGCCTTGTTTCCCAAAGACCCAGGAATACAGTTGATTGGAGAAAGAGCCAAATCTGCTTATTAATCATTGACTTTGAAGGTCTGCCCCGACTTCACTGCTGATGCCAACTTTGAGAACTGTCATTACCTAGAGCTTTCCCTAACAGAAAGGGCATAAACACATGAAAATATGCTTTATAAATACTTGCAAATAGACACGTACTCATTCATAGGTGTGCTTTCTGATGGAGTCACATAGATATGCAAGCCAACATTAAGAGATACCAATTGAGAGGTACGATTTCTAGGAGAGAGGAAGAAACTAGGACTGAATGAGTCAGTGCCTTATGCTGGGGAGAACACTGGACTTCAGGAAAAAGTAGAACTGAGTTCTAGTTCAAGGCTGTTTTGCTACCTTGGGGAAATTACTTGGCTACTTGGGATCTGAGTTTTTCCCTGTATAAACTGAGTCTCAATCAAAAGATCTCTGGAATTCATTTATAGTTTTAACTGGAAGTTCACATGCACATAGGCATACCTATGGAATTGTGTATATTTTCACACTCATGAATAATGGAATGAGTATAATTAAAATGACTTTCTGAGTCAAAGAGGTTGTGCCAAAGAGATACATATAGTGTATGAGTGATACTGTCTGCAGTTGGTAGTCGGTGCTATTGAATTTTCCACCCAGAATTCTCTTAGCAAAGAGTATATAATTAGTATTATATTTTAAGGACTTTTTTTTTTTTTTTTTTTTTTTTTTTTTTAAAGAGGAGGTCTTCCCATATAACCCAAACTTTCTTGAAACTTGTTTTGTATTCCAGGCTGACCTTGAATGCATGATTTTCTTGCTTCTGTCTCCCAATAACGGAGATTACAGGTGTGTACCACTATGCTTGATTCTAAAGACTTCTTGAATGTATAGCTAGGTGAGATCATAAAGAAGAAAACATCTAATTAGATATTTGTTGATGTCCAGAGCCTCCACAGCCTTCCTACCAGCTGTTTGCTTCATTGAAGCCAACATGGGCTTAGCTTGAATGAGAAGGTTCTGTAGGCTGAAACTCTTGCTTGATAATCACATAAAGAGACCTTCCATAAGGGGCTTTGTGATATTTTAATCAAATTATGGTTTAAATAGCATCCTGTGTCCTGATACACCAATACACTTGAAATCTGGCCAAACTGAGCCCCAAAGTCTTGGTGGGAAACATTAGTGGAAGGGAGATCCCTGAAGGGCATTTTGTTGAATAAAATAGGGAGGAGACAAAGGAAGCCCTGGGCATTAAGCCCAGTAGCAAATGTCCCCTGGGCCTGCTCCTCTTCCTCTGCTGCAGTTGCTTGATTCTTACAATGCAGGAGAGCAGATTGAAGGGTTCTGTTGCTTTCGTGGGTTTTCATAGTTTTTGTTGACCATTCTCTTACTATGACCACATGATTCTCTATTCCCTTGTGGTGTTGATACACTCTCTGCTTTTCTGTTTAAACATTTCTGGAGCTGCCATGGGACAGTGCTGCCACCTTGCAGCAAAGGTAGAAGTGCGGCTGAAATCTCATTTCTCACCCTGTTGTCACATGGCTAAAAATGAAATTGCAATTTTCTTTTATAAATCCTAAGGAACATTTTCCGTGTGTGTGTGTGTGTGTGTGTGTGTGTGTGTGTGTGTGTGTGTGTGTGTGTGTGTGTTTGTAAGTATGTAAGTATGTAAGGGACTGAACCTATTCATGGATGCCCTGAAGTCAAATTGAATGTTGAAGCATGGAGCAGAAACTCAAAACTAAAATTAAGACAAAATATATAGTGGTAGAAATGATGTGTCCAGTTCTGACCTCTGAAAGAGAGGAGGTAAGAAGGAATGAACAGTCAAGAGAGGGTCTGGAAGAGGAACCCTTGACCAGAAGCCAGGAGGCCTTTGTTGAAGTTCTAGTTGAGGCCCTATAATTGATGGAATTATTTCATGGGAGTTCCTTAATCTCTTTGGGCCTCCATTACTTTAGTCCTTCTACCATGTATATTCTGGGAGTTGAACTGAGAGGTTGCTAGGCTCAGCAGTAAGCACCTTGACCTGTTAAAACATCTCACCAATCTTTTTAATTAATTAATTTATTTTTTGAGACAGAGTCAAATTTGAACTTACAACAGTGTTTCCTTAGTCTTCCCAGTGCTAGCATTACAGGGATAAGCTACCGTACCCAGCTTAGGGATAACTATTATTTAATTCTTATTACCACAAATGAGTTTTGTCTTTTTTTTTTTTAATATGTATTATGTATACAATCCAGAAAAGGGCACCAGATCAAATTATAGATGGTTGTGAGCCACCATGTGGTTGCTGAGGATTGAACTGAGGACTTCTGGAAGAGCAGCCAGTTGTGCTCTTAACCTCTGAGCCATCTCTCCAGCCCCAAGTTTTGCCTCCCGCCCTCCCCTCTTGGTTTTTTTGAGACAAGGTTTCTCTTTGTAGCCCTGGCTGTCTTCAGACTCCCTCTGTAGTCCAGGCTGGCCTCAAATTCACAGAGCTCTGCCTGCCTCTGCCTCCTGAGTGCTGGGATTAAAGGCATATGCCATCACTACTGGTGAGTTTTGCTTGTTTTAAAAGCAATGTCTTATTAAACATTTCAGGCTGGTCCCAAACAGCTTTACTTGCCAATGTTCCTTGTAGTGAGTTGTTGGTCTGTTTAAAGGCTTCTGGTCTCTGCTCTACCATCAGTGCTGAACATTCACTGATACTCCTCCGATGTCCTACTGTTGTCCTGAGTCATCGAGACACTTTGGCTTTGGTTCCACAGGACTTTCCCCTTCATATGATCCAACAGCTCATAGATTTTTAAAAAAAAGTTTATTTGTGGGCAGAGGTTACAAGGGTGGAGGGCAGACATGGAAGAACTTGGAAATGAGTGGGACTGGGGTACATGGTGTGAATTCCCCAAAAATCAATAAATGTTTAAAAATTTTAGGCTGGAATAAAAAGCAATGGGGAACAATTGTGGCAACCTTCATATTCATTCAGATTTTGCCTCTTATTTAGTATTATTTTTAATTTTTTTTGAGAGAAGGTCTTACTACTATGTAGTCCTGACTGGTTTGCAACTTGTTATACAGACAAGGCTCACAGAGGTCTGCCTGCCTCTGCATCCTGGAATTAAAGGTATATGTCACCACTCCTGGCCTTGTTAATTTATTTTCCTGAGACAGGTTTCTCTGTGGAGCTCTGGTTGTTTTGGAACTCGGATGTGTAGCCCACAGAGATCCTCCTGCCTCTGCCTCCCGATGCTAGGATTAAAGGTTCCCACCACCATCACTCTGCCGCATTGTCTATTTTTTATTTTAAATTCGAAACCTATGTATTCATTTTTTGGTTTTAATCTATCTATCTATCTATCTATCTATCTATCTATCTATCTATCTATCTATCTGTTTTTTGAGACAGTGTTTCTTTACACAGCCCTGACTGTCCTGGAACCCATGTAGATCAGGCTGTCCTGGAACTCACAGAGATTCACTTGCATCTGCCTCCTGAGTACTGGGATTAAAGGGATGCACCACCACACCCAGTTCTATTTCTTATTTTTGCTCAGTACTAATTTTAAAATTGATTCATAATGTTTCATGCAGCAACTTTTTGTTTGTACTTACTGATTTATAATATCCCATTTTATGAATGTAGCAAATTTAAATACTCAACTGTTATTATATTCTTGGAATATATTTGAAGACTTCCCAGGGTATAAAATACAAAGGTTGAAGCTGGGTTACAGAGTATGTAAGTTATGTTCAGCTTGGCTATTTGTAGTAAATTATTTTCTAATTTGTTTTCAATAATAATTTCATTTGTGACATGTACTTGTTCTATATTCTTTAAAAATTTAGATCTGTTCATTTTATGTGTAAGCATTTTGCCTGTATGTATGTATATATGTATGTATGTATGTATGTATATACACCACATACATGCTTGGTGCCCTCAGAGAGCATCAGATCCTCTGGAACTAGAGTTAGGGATCATGGTGAGCCACCATGTGGGTGTTAGGAATCAAACCTGGGTCCTCTGCAAGAACAACAAGTACTCTAAACCATTGAGCCTTAGCTCCTTGTTCCATGTTCTTGACAGAGGGACCAAAGAACTGTTTCAGTGTCACATGAAGTGAGCCTGAGTATCCCTTTTGTTGGTCTCAAAATCTTAGCTCATGGACAGTTTCTCCCTCTGTGTAAGCAAGGGCAAAATGCTGCTTGGTTCTTGCACATGCTCTGCTATCCTGAATTAATAACAGAATTTAATACCATAGAACTCCGAAGCCTGTGGGTACTCATAGAAAATGAGTGAAGGAGGTATAAAGAAGAAAGAGCAGGTATTTTCTCTGTGCCCCCTATGTTTCAAGCTCTGTACTAGAGGTTTTACATTTGGATTATATTTCATTCAAAATATCACTGTATAGAGTTGATTGTATAGTCAAGGACATAGAGACACAGAAGAGGAGTCACCTGTTCACAGTCTAATCAATGACAAGCTAATTAGGATTTATTTATTTAATTAATTTATTTTATATAACAAAGTCCATTTAAATGAAAACAAACATTTATAGACAATATTTGGGAATTTGGGCGTTGTTCTTTCCATACTACTTCCTGCTGGTAAGGGGCGCTGTCATGGGGAATTCGAAGAAGATTCAGAAATCCTGGCTATGGTCTGTAAGGCTGCTTTGTCCAGCTGTTTTGAATGTAGGATCACCTTGTATTCTGTTTCAGGCAGTCTGGCTTGATCAAACCACATTAGTCTGGAAGGAATCCACATCTTTTCATTTTCTGTGGAAACAAAAATAGAAATCCTTTTCCCCAGCTAATTAGGATTTTAAGCCTGGTTTCTCTGACTGAACAGCTCAACTTGGGTTTGTTTGGTTTGTTTTGTTTTTTTTAAATAATGTATAGCACAAAAGAAACTTCCCTTATCTTTGTCTTAGATTACTAAGAATCAATTATTCTCAGTTTGTATTGACCTATTTAAAAGATTTTTGGTGTAGGGTGGTAGCAATGCAGCCTTTAATCCCAGTACTCGGGAGGCAGAGGCAGGTGGATCTTTGTGAGTTCGAGGCCAACCTGATCTACCGAGCAAGTTCCAGGACAGCCAGGGCTGTTACACAGAGAAACCCTGTCTCGAAAAAAGAAAAAGAAAAAAAAAAAAAAAAAAAAAAAGAAAGAAAAGAAAAAAAGATTATGGGCATTCATGCATTCATTCATTGATTTAAACTACATTTCCTTTTGGTTGTCATCATCCTTTGTTATAGGAGGTCCACTGGTGAGCAGGATTTTTCTATCTGTATGAATAGATTGTTTATTAGAAGTGCTTTTCTCTTTAAAGACCGCAATGAAATCTGGTTTAATATCTAATAAAGGAAGACAGGTAGGGTGTCACAAGCCTGTATTCCCTTTGGAGGTATAAGCAGGAGAATGAAGAATTTGGGCTAGCTCAGGCTGTTTCAAAAGAAAAAGAAAATAAGAATAAAAGGATGAAAAGAAGTTGACTAATGGATCAGTGTTCCTTGACAGTAAAAACTGCAAATATTATGTTATTTTTATTAATTACTTTGCAGCAATGGGGGAGTTTAAAGTATTTGAGGGAGAAAAATGCCTAGACATGCAGCAGGAAAAACTCAAGTCTGATATGTAATGGAGAGACAAAAAGCTAAAACAGAGTAATGATGGGGGAGGAAATAATTAGCCAGGAAGTCTTTCATGGCTGTAGGAGAATGAGGTGTGTAGGTTGTAAAGCAGAGTAACACAAGGTCAGAATCCCAGGACTAAGCAACAAGTAACTAATTCATCCTGGTTTTCTGCCTTCAAGTAAAAAGGTCTTTAACATTTTTCCAGGTGTTTAGTTTTTCTGTATGGGTATATATGCACGTTTATGTATACACAACATAACACACACACACACACACACACACACACACACACACACACACACCCCTGTATGTAGGTCTCATGGAAGAAGAAACTAAGGTGTAGGACTGCCTAAAATGCAGCTAGGGACTGGAAGTGTTTGGAATTAGATAATAAGGGAGGAGGGGAGCTGAAATGCCAAGTGAAAACCCAAGTACACTGTGAAAACCCTGGTGTCCATGTGAAAATATCGTGGGCAGTTTCCAGTATAAACACTGTGCTTCATTATGCAATGTAAGCTTGCCTTTCGACACCAGGACCAGTCTTATAAAGAGGCCTCCGTGAGATTTCTGACCTTATGGTGTGAGGTTCCATAAGGCTCTTAACTCTGGACAAACTTGAATAATTGACCAGAACAAAGGGACTGGTGTGCAGATAAGGACTTTGTGCCTTTTATCTTACAACTGGAGCCACAGCTTTTTGGTAAGGGGTTGGCTTTCTTGAATTTTGATCATCAATAGAGCTGCTAGGTAACTTACTGGAGGCTTTGCCTCCCAAAGGCGAAGACAGATAAGCAGAGATCAGTGGCCTCTCAGGTAAAGTGTTAATCTTTCTTTTTCTTCTTCTTCTCCTATTCCTCCTCTTCCTCTTCCTTTTCCTCCTTCTCCTCCTCCCCCTCCTTCTCCTTCTCCTCCTCCCCTCCTTCTCCTTTCTTTTACTTTTTGGTTTTCAAGACAGTGCTTCTTTGTATTATAGCCTTGGCTGTCCTGGAACTCACTCTGTAGACCATGCTGGCCTTGAACTCACAGATCTGCTTGCCTCTACCTCCTAAGTGCTGGGATTAAAGGCTTGTGTCACCACCGACCAGTGCCAATCTTTATTTCAATCAATGAAACACTAAGTAATAGCTATACCTGGCCTTATTCTCAGAGTTTTAAAAAGGAGAGCTAAACTGTAGAATGCTGTCTTTAATATGCACACAAAATTACAGTAGAATTAAAATACTGTATCTTATGCCAGTAACCATATTGCTGCTAGAAGGCACAGAAAAGAGATGTTAAGAGAAAATGAGACTTTCAAGGACTAAAAAGATGCAGAAAAACAGGAGGAATGATAAGTCAGAGAGCATAAGGAAATGTATAAGAACAATTTTAGAGGGGCTAGAGAGATGGCGCAGTGGTGTGGTGAAGAGCACTGACTGCCCTTCCAGAGGACCTGGGTTCAATTCCTAGCACCCACATGGCAGATCACAAATGTCTGTAACTCCAGTTCCAGGAGGACCTGACACTCATGGCAAAACACCAATATACATAAAAATAAAAAATAAAAATTGAGAACAATTATGGAAAATTCTAGAATATTGGGGTTCACTGGGAAAAGTCATCTGATTTTGTTTTATTTTATTTTATTCAGGGTTTCACTATGTAGTCCTGGCTGACCTAGAACCCTTTATGCAGACTAGCCTGCTTTCAGACTTGTGGTGATCCTCCTGCTACTGCCTGGGTTCTGGGATTACCAGTTTGTGTCACCACACCCAGCTAACATCTGGGTATTTTACCTACCAGGCTCCATTTCTATAAGGAACTTTCTTTCCTTTTGTGGTACTGGGATTGAACCTAGGGCCTCAGGCATGCTAGGCAGATGCTTGACCACTGAGCTCCAGCTCAGGGACTATAAAGATACTCTTTCCTTCTTTAATTTAATTTAAGCCTGACCTGAAGATTAGAAATACAGGTGTTGGAAACATTGGTATTCAAGAAGATATTCTGGCAGCAAACGGGAACGAACAATAATGCTAAATAATAAACTTGTGTTGTCAAACTTCATTGTGAACAATGGCCAGGTTTCCTTTTGAAGACTATGCATTTTCCCTTTAAAAAGTTACATATACATACATACGTGTGTGTGTGTGTGTGTGTGTGTGTGTGTGTGAGAGAGAGAGAGAGAGAGAGAGAGAGAGAGAGAGAGAGAGAGAGAGAGAATTGGGAGGCAATTAGTGGGAATCTGTTCTCATTTTCCACCTTTAGGACCTGCGTTTGAACTCAGGTCATCAGAGTTAGTCTTATCCAAACCATTGAGTCATCTTGCCTGCCCCTTTTTCTCTTTTTAACATGTTATTGTATATATTGATTGAATATATTCTTATATACAAATATATGTTGTATGAGAGAATGCAATTTTGTGTGGGGGGGTGGGCATGTGGGTATGAGCATGACTTGGTATTGATGTGCAGGTCAGATAACTTGTGGGAGGCTGCTCTAATTCTATTTTCCAACCTGTGGGACCTGGGGATTAAACTTAGGTCATCATGATTAATGCCAAGTACTTTCACAGGTTGAGCCATCTTGCAGCCTCAAGAATCTACATTTTAAACAAGCACTCCAGTGTTCCTATTACCAGTGGCTAGTGAAATATACCTTGGGAAATACTGTTTTTATCTAAAGCCAAATGGAACTACATGGAAAATTCTAATATAATATTATACATACATACATACATACATACATACATACATATGGGCTTATCTACTTTTTTATGTTCATTAGTATTTTGCCTGCATGTATGTCTGTGTGAGAATGTTAGATCTCCTGGAACTGGAGTTACAGGTAAACAGGCAATTGTAAGCTGCCATATGGATTCTAGGAGCTGAACCCAGGTCCTCTAGAAGAAGAGCCAGTGTTCTTAACTCCAGCCACCACAGGCATATCTACTTTTGAGAATTTATCATCTCTCACATATACCCTTTACAAATTTTCAAGACTATCATCTAAGGAATAAGATATAGGTACTATTTAATAGTGCTAGTTTGGTCTTCCCAAATAGATTGTATTCACTGTAAGGGCAATGATCTCTCAGACTTTTCACCTAATAGGGAAAGAGATCAATGAAGGGAGCCACAATGCTTAGGATTAATTCATGTTACCACTATACGTGTGTGTGTGTGTGTGTGTGTGTGTGTGTGTGTGTGTGTGTGTGTGTGTGTTATCTGAGACAGGGTTTCTCTGTGTAGCCTTGGATGTTCTGGAACTCACTTTGTAGGTCAGGCTGGCCTTGAACTCACAGAGATCCACTTGCCTCTGCTTCCCGAGTGCTAGGATTAGAGGTGGCACCCCGACCCCATCCAGTTCCCACCCCCCTAAACTTGCATTAATTTATGCTGCATTTATTCCTGTGCCACAACTTTTTGTCTCTTCAGATTCTTCTGGAGTATCTTTTTCTTCTGTGCACCTTCCTTTTTCTGGCTTTGGAACAGTTTTTCATTTCAGTGAGGATCATGGTGGGGGTGAGGGGAGGCACAAGTATGGGCTAATTTGGCCATGAGCTCTGTAAGTTTGTCAGCATATCCTAGGTACTTTGTTCACCTGGGTATGTTCAATGACTAGAGATCTTGCATCTAAACCCTTTAGTTCATGCTTTGTATTTTCTAAGCATGCAGCAAAAATTCACTCTTTTGCACTATAGACCCAGTGTCCTGGCCCACTGTTTGACTTGGACAACCTGACTCCACCATTATATGCTAGAAGGGAACACATTGCTTCTTTAAAGAGATATGTTTTAGACACTTGGTGGTTTTTGGAATATGCATACCTTGATGGCCTGGGCAGTTTCACTTTCTTAAAGTTAATATGAGGATTTGAAGCTCTTGATTAGCATGATTTTGTAGGGTCTTCTGGGTCAAGAAAGTAGTGCACCATTTTCATAGGTCACTCAGGCCACTTATAGCTGACTTCCTCTTTACAGAATCTTTTTTTTTTAATTTTTTAAAAAATTGTATGAGTGTTTTTCCTGGACATTTGTTGTGTACCACAACATGTGTGCCTGGGGCCTGAAGAGTTAGAAGAGGGTGTCAGATCCCCTGGAACTGAAATTATAGACTGTGAGCCACCCATGTGGGTACTAGGGGTTGAACCTAGGTCCTCCGGAAGAGTGGTCAGTGCTTTTGTGCCATCTCTCCTGCCACTGTGTGACTTCCCTGAAAAATCTGGAGAGTTTGTGTTATGTCTTTTAGGGTAGTTATAACAAAATACCGCATCACAGAAACAATATAGATTTCTTCATATTTTTGGAGGCTGTTAAGTCCATGATTACAATGTTGGCATTGTTCTTTCTGAAAATTTTCTCTTGGGCTTGTCAATCATTATCTTTTCCCTGTTTTCAGAGGATTTCCTCTGCTTATCTGTGCCTTAATATTCATTTATTTAATTTTATTTATTTTACTAGGGTCTACCCTAAATGATCTTGTTTCAACTTAATAATATCCTTAAAGACCCTATATCCAACCCCCCCCCCCACTTCAGCACTGGGTTTTAGGGATATAATTCATCCCAGAAAAGGCCTCTAGTTTCAGTTTTTATTTGTACTCATCCCTTCTCTTCTACCTGTTAGTCTTGTATGGTCTGTTTTCTCCACCCTTTCTTCCTCCACCTCTTACAGACATAAGGCTTGTGTGGCAAGGATTCATGGAAACCAGCTCTAAAAAGCCTATGGTAGAATGGGCAGGTCTTGGCATGCCCCAAACAGCACAACACTTAGGAGTTCTGGTTCCAGGAGTTACTGGCTTACAGAAACAGCACTTTGCTAGTTCTCTGCTCCATGTCTGTGTTTTATGGTTTTGATAACAGATTCTTTGGAAGTGATCATGGGCTATCCTCAGGTTTTTGTTTTGTGTCCTTCTTCAGTCTCCTAAGGCCAAGCTATGCACAAACTTGAAGGCCCAGTTCTCCTGTGTCTGCCTTGTAAGTGTACTCTTTCTTATAGCTCTTCCATTAGGCCATTCCTTGAGTAGTTCGTTTAAAAATTTTTGACTTTGTGTGTGTGTTTATGTGTGTGGACATTTTGTGTGTGTGTGTTTATGTGTGTGGACATTTTGTGTGTGTGTGTGTGTGTGTGTGTGTGTGTGTGTGTGTGTGTCAGGTGTACCTGTGAACTCTGTTCAGTTTTCTCCTTCAATCATGTGGGTTCTAAGGATAATACTTTGGTCCTCAGGCCTGGTAGTAAATACATTCACCTGCTGAGCCATCTCACTGGCCCTCCCTGAGAGCTGGACTATTTGAATACCTCACTTGAGGATGGAACCCAGGGTCTTGTACTTGTGAGGCAAGTGGTTACATCCCACAGTTCTGAAGCTTAGAGGGCAAATCCCTTATTGTGGCATCCTTAAAGCTGATAAACACCAACACCATTAAGATTCCTAAGGGAGAAGACTGTACCACTTAAAAGGTAAAAAGAACAAGAGGCAACTTAAAGGTTTTTAAAGTTCCTTCCTTGGTCACTTCTCCGTGCCAGCTACAGAGTACTACTATGAAGAGGCAAAGCTTCCCAGGTCGTTCTTAGTAAGTCAAACATCTTGTTAAACCAGAAAGTCTTGCCCAATTTTTTTTTTTTTTTTAAAGCTCCGAGTTTCCTTTGTTCAGCTGACATTTATCCCAATGACACAGTTACTGTTAAAATATAGGTCACTGTTTTGTAAAATTCGCTAATTCTCCAATTTGTTTCCAATCCTTATTACTTCAAAAGCCAGTGGGTAAATTCTTGGAGAAGATGCCACCTAATGGTAATGAGGGACCCATTGTTCCTGTTGACCAATCTTAATATCTTCCTGTCTTCGCTTCCATCCAAGAATTTATTTCCTGGGGTGTGGCTTTCCACCCTTTTCACTTTTTGCCCTCTGGCACTGAAATACTCTTCTGGCCAAGATGTTCTCTGCACCTTTCCTGGCCTTCAGCACAGGCTTGTGTAAGGACTGGGAAAAGAACTCTGGGTACTCTTCTGAATTCTTGCAATAGGTTAGAACTCACCCCATTCTTGTCAAATGGATTTCCTCTCATTTTCATTGCACCTACGCCCAATAGCTATATTGTGTTGGGAATCCTTCCAGTCACCATTAACAATACACACTGCCATGAAAGTCTTGCTGTGAAGTGGCAGAACTAGAGAAATTTGTTGGCTTCACCTCAATAGGCTTGGAGCAACCCCAGTAAAGGATGGAAGGCAATCTAAGAAGTCAGGACTCGGCACTTAACTGTTGAAGGCAGGCATGAGACCGCTGTTCTTTGTACCCGGCCTTGCCCAGCAAACTTTCTTTACTAACATTTCAATACTCTAGGATTCATCAACAGCTCCTTTGCAGCAGACTGGGGAGCTAAGGTGATGGCTTAGCTGCACTGGTTAGCCTGCACCAACCTGAAGGCAACTGGATGGGCATGATACCGACTTCATTAGTGTCAGGATTAGCAATGCTAGGTTCCATCCAGGTAGGCCCGTACATCGCTTACTGCATAACTTGGCCCCACTGGGTTCTGGGTTCCCTTCCCGCGCTACTCGCCACAAATCCTTGCTGGGAGGTTCGAGCGGAACCATGTCATCCACTCCGCTCTCTGCCGGGAGGTGGAGCCGTTGGGCTGGCCCCAAACCCTCCCAGGCAGAAGGGGTAACCACCACGTCCCGGACCCGCCCGCCCTCGCACCGCTCGGCCCCGAATGGCAGAGCCGCGCTCGGACCATCGGCATCGCCTCACATCGCCCCGCCCCGTGCCGCGCGCCCATTGGCTGACGCCGGCCGGAGCCCGCGCCTCGCCCCCTTCCCCTGGCGCCGGGACCGCGCGTCTGCCCGGAGCGGGGTCGGAGGTGAACGGCCTGGAGTAACCCCGGACGCGCGCGTACCTCATGGGGATGGGCGGCTGAGGTGGGCGGCCGGGAGGGGGCGGGCCAAGGGCGGGGCAGGCCGCCTAAGCCCCGCCCTCCTGGGCCCCGGTGCCCGGCCGGCCTGCCGAGCGCCTGTCAGCCATCGCGGAGCCGCCGGCGTCGCCTCCCTCCCAGCACGCCTCGGCGCAGGGGTTCCGCGACCGCCGGTCGGTGCGTGCCGCCAGTCTGAGGTGAGGGAAGGGCCGCAGCGCCACCCGGAGCGGCCCGGGCCGGGGAGGGATAGCCGACAGGGGGCGGCCTCAGCCTCCGCCCGCCAGCCCGCCTGCCCGCACGCGGTGGGGCTCCATCCCATGCAGACCCCGGGCCGGGCAGCTGGGTCCTGCTCTCAGCTCTGCGGCCTCTAGGTCCCCTTCCCCGAGCTCCGCGTGGAGGGCTCTGGGGTCCGAGGCTGGCGGGCCGAGACTCCGGAACCTGGTCGGAGTCCCGCCCAGGGCCCATAGGGAGGACCCGGTGTGTCCGCCCGCCCGGTGCTTGCTGCCACTCGCCGGGCTGACTCTGCGTCCGACCCTGGGCTCCGAAAGAGAGACGAGCACGTGGGAGGCGGGTGTTGAGGGCCGGGTCTGGTTGCATGGAAAGTCTTGTTCCTCTCTTCTGGAGAGGTGTGGGGCGCAGAGGCGCGGGCTGCTGTGGCTCTCACTGTGCCTTTGTATCGCGTGGAGAACCCAGGCCAGGCGGGCTGTCCCTTTGCCAGTTCCTGCTCGCAGAATCTGAGGGTTTCTAGAGGGAAGAAGAAAGTAGTAAAAGCGTACTCGCTAGTTCTTAACTCTTCCCCTTGGCGTTCGTCTGGCTGGTTTAGAGCAGCTGTTGGAAATAGGACTAAGGTGATAGGAAGATTTCAGAGGAAAATGTACGTGGAGATTCTGCCCACATCTGGGCCAATATCATTTTTGGATTTGAGTATCCGGCAAGTGGACACTTGCAATCAGCTTTAAAAACCAGGGGCTTCATGTAGGCCTTGTGGGGTTTATAAAAGCATATGGGAGTATAACGCCCTAGGGGAAGTAATTTTAGATGGTTTTCCTGGGAGATTTAAGACAAATCAAACGACTCTAGGATTTCCTGATTCCAAGTCTACATGAAATGTTTCAGAAACTTCCCAATGTGCAGAATAAATCTAATGACCTGGCCTTCACTCTCAGAAGTTGATCTCTCTTGACTTTTCTGTTTCATATTTTTCCCTCTAATCCTACAATTCAGGCTGGGAAGTATGCTTTCCTTGGTTACATAGTTTCCTCTCTTAGGGGATAGGAATACCCTAATTTGTCTGTTGCTTCATGGATGGGGATGCCCTTGACATCTGGCTTGGGGATCTCTGTGCTCGCTTGACAAACACTTTTTGGGGAAGCATTGTTGTTTTAAGCAGCGTAGGTAGTAGGTGCCTGCTTGCAGCAAAGTAGCAAGTCTCTTCCCACTTCTTTGGCTTCCGTTGCTTTATTTCTAAATACTACTTAAGCTTTAAGAGGAGTATTGGTGTGATCCCAGTAATAACTGACAAAACCTGTGGGTCTGTGAAAAGATGTCAACAATAAAATACTAATTTCCGAAGCTGCCTGTGTTTATTAATGTTGTGAGATCTTTGTTATGTTTTTACCAAGGTAGAGTAGAAATATGTCAAAGTTAAAATTAAATTGTTTTGAAAATGGGAGGAAAAGTTGGGAAATAGTGGGCTTTTCACCTTATGAATTTGTACATCAGACCGTAACTAGGTAATATCAAAGAGCTGTCGTTGTGAAAGCTAGCCTTGGAGAACTCTAAAGTGCTTCGAACAAGTTCAGGTGTAGAGCACTTTTCAGTTAATGAGTAGGAAAATTTCACCTGTCATACAGACTGGTTTAACTGGTTGGAAGCTAGTGTTTTGTTTTTTGTTTGGAGGGTCTGCATGCGTTCAGCCTTGAACTTGGAATCCTCCTGCCTCAGTGTCCCAAGTACTAGTCATGTACCATCATACTTTGTTCTGTTTCCCTTTTTTCTCTCTCCCTTCCCTCTTCCCCTTGCTCTCTTCTCTCCTCTTTTCCCCTCCCTTTCTCCCCTTAGGATTTCTTTGTATAGTGTGTAGCCCTGGCTGTTCTGGAACTCACTCTGTAGACCAGGCTGGCCTCAAACTCAGAGAGATCTGCCTGCCTCTGCCTCCCAAGTGCTGGGATTAAAACCACACTTGGCTTTTCTGTTATTCCCTTTTTTCTTGTTTTACATTTATTTGTTTTCTCTGTGTGTGTGCATATGTGTGGTCACAAAGGTGCTAAGAGGTGCATCTGTGGAGGTTGGAGGACATCCTTCGGGAGTGGGTCTTTGGGTTTGAACTCAGGTTGTCAGGTTCCACAGTGCAAGTCATGTGGATGTCAGAAGACAGTCTGAAATCTGTTTTCTCCTTCTATGTCATGTGAGCCTTGGGGACTGAATTCAGATCATCAACTCAACAACAATTCCCTTTACCAGCTTAGCTCCCTCCTGGAATTGTAGGGGTGCACCACTCTACCAGCTTTACTTTTTTACATTTATTTGTGTGCTTGTCTCTGTGCGTGCTCATGTGTGCTTGTGTGTGCTTGTGAGTGCACTTGCATGAGGTCAGAAGACAATTTGCAAGAGTTTGTTCTCTTCTACTTTGTGTGTTCCTGGCAATCACCTTTATGTGCTGAGCTGCCTCCTTGGCCTTCTCTCCTTTTCTTTTTTTCTTTTTTCTTTAATGTAGTGCGGGGGATTGAATTTAGGGCTTGTGGATTCTAAGCAGGCACTTCACTAGCTCAACATCCTCAGCCCCATTGCACCTTTCTTTAAAATTAAGGCATTTCCAACCTACAGCCCCCAGGCCACAAGAGTCCTATGAATAGGACCAAGATATTTGTAGATGACATTATTTTGGAATGTCTGAAATATTCCTCTTGGTTAGTTTTTTTGTTGTTGTTCTGCTCATTTTTATGCTGGCTAATACCTTAATTATTGAATGAGGAAACAAAAATAAAAAATTGTGTAAAATTCATTTAAATTTAATGTTTCTACTTGGGAGAGAAAGGCTATTTTCAGCAATTTGGAAAAAATTATTTCATCATTTTTCATCATTATTGAACTTTCTTGTTTTTTTTTCAGTTTTTCGAGACAGAATTTCTTGAAATCAACTCCAGCTGTCCTGAAACTAGCTCTGTAGACCAGGCTGGCCTTGAACTCACAAAGATCCACCTGCTTCTGCCTCCTGAGTACTGGGATGAAAGGCAAGTGCCACCAAAAGTTAAAGGCCTAACTTTTAAAAAAATTATTTATATGTGTGTTTGTATGGCACAGGAGGGAGCAAGTTCAGGCCAGAAGACAATTTTGGGGTTTTCTCATTCTCTTGTTGTTGCCAAAGATTGAACTCATGTGGCCAGGCTTGCTCTTGAAGCTTGTCTGCTAGTTGAGCACTCTTAGCATGTTCTTAAAGATTAGTAACCGTAGAAGTGTAGAAGCCATACACAGAGCATCTTTCCATACATTTAAATCAATAGGTTTATGAAGAAGTGAATAAACACTGAAGTCACCTTGGCTGAAAAGAAAAACCTTAATCACTGTTGAGGGGATTACCATTTGAAGGTAGTTAGTCCTCATTGATTATCTACTTTAACTGATTCCTACTTAAGTAGTTTGTTTTTAATTCCTGAAACTACAGTGAGAATTCTCACCTTTACTTGAATGTAATGGTTTATTTGACATGATATAAATGAACTTGACAATAGATTTACAAGAATGTTGCACTTGCGTGAAGACTACATCTGATCTGGCATAAGCTCTTACAAGTTTAGCCAGTTAATCTTCGTTAAGTGTGTTCTAATGATTGAGTTCTCTTACCAGTTTGTCACTTATTCAAGTTGTCATTACGACATCTGGTTTTGGGATGTTTAAGGAGATGGGTGAGAAGTAGTTTCACAATAAGGGATTTTATTAGGTTCGGTGGCCCTTGTCTGTAATCTCAGATCTCAGGAGGCAGAAACAAGAGGATTTCCCTGAGTTTGAGGCCAGTGTGGTGTACATAGCAGGTTCCAGGTGAGCCAAGGACTGCGTTAGAAGAAACATTTCTCAGAAAAGCTAACAACTGAAACAGACCCAAAGGGACGTTAATCTGTATACCTAAAGGTTGACAGCCTCAATTGAGGCCACTTTCCAGTGTTGTTCTTTGAGACAGCTTCATTCCACCCTTCCAGCATTCTGTTTGAGTCTTCCTTACATGAAGAACTACAAAAATAGTATTCCATTACACTGGATATTGGAGTCACAAAGCCACATGTACAAGTTATGAAGAGGTCATCTTATAATCAGCCTGTATAAATAATTTTCTTTGACATGGTAACAAAAGTTTGAAATTTTTGAATGAACTTGTTAAGTTTGAAGAATGACCTGTCTGGGCAGTGGTGGCACATGCCTTTAATCCCTGCACTTGGAAGGCAGAAATAGAGGATCTGAGTTTGAGGACAGCTTGGTCCTCAAAAAAAAAAAAAAAGTCTATTACATAGGAAAACAAACAATGCTAATGTGTGAATATTTCCATTTTCTAAATGCTCAAGACAAGGGGTCATGGCATCTTGGATTAATGGGAAAGATGGCTACTAAGCTTATTTTAAAATCTTCAGTTAATGATGCATACACAAGTTAATTTCAAAATTTAAGTACAAAAGAGTAAAGCAATGTTTGTCCTCCTATCTTCATTTTATAGCCACTTTGTTACCCACGCCAGAAGCAATGGTTTTAATTTCTTTCTTTCCTTTCTTCCTTTCTTTCTTTCCTTCCTTCCTTCCTTTCTTTTGTTGTTTTTTTTTGTTTTGTTTTCTGAGACAGGATTTCTCTATGTAGCCATGGTTGTCCTGGAACTCACGATGTAGATCAGGCTGGTCTTGAATTCTTGAGGATCTGCCTGCCTCTGGCACCCTAGTGCTGGTATTAAAGTCCTTCAGCCCCCTCCCCTTTAATTTCTTACTAATTTTAACTAATTTTAAATAGTTTACTGATTTGTCCTTTGTGACATCTTATAAGCTGGCTTAGTACTCACTCTGTAGGTCAGGCTGACCTTGAATTCAACAATCCTCTTGTCTCTTGTGTTGGGATTAGAAACTCCTGGTACTTCACCCAGGTTGTTTGATTGTTTTCAGACATGGTTTTACCTAGTTTACTGATGGTTTTCAACTCATATTATAGCCATTATAGCCAAGGGGCTGTGATGGCTGCTTTTTCTGCCTCTTCCTCTAAGTGGGGTTATTAGTTTGTACCTCCAAGCCTGGTTTGGTTAGATAATTTACATTAAATGCTATATGCTATAATTTTTTTTTTTTTGATGCAAGTGATTTTTTTTTTTTTTATGTAGCCTTAAGTGGCCTAGAACTCAGAGTTCCACGTGCCTCTGCCTTTCAAGTGATGGGATTGAATGTGTGCAAATATTATACATCTCTTAATGTCCAGAAATTATGTGTATTACACTTGTGGTTTGGGGTCACCAAGTCCTGGATTAGAGGACTGGGTATGAGCCATACCTTACAGCAAGTTCTTCTCTCCATCCCTCCCTTATATTTAATCCAGGGCATCATACACCCTAGATTAGCCCTCTGCCACATTCCTAACCTTGCTTATAGTTTAAAAAGTTACATGGTCTATAAAGTTGACTAAAATCCTGAACATTCCGACTTCAGTTTTTCTTGGTAGATAATATTTGTGATATGTAGTTTTGTGTGTGAGTAACATGCTCGTCTTGTTGCATCTTGATTTTTCACAACTGTTAAACATTGCTATTGGTATCTTATGATAGATATTGAAGATTTGCCTCTCAATCTACTCCTTACCTTCACGGTTCATCTTTATCTTTCCTATATCTATCTAGATGAGTTACTTTATAGCCTTATTTTTAATCAGGAAGCAGGAAGTTTATATTATGTGTAAATGCTATATAGGATTTAGTTGTAGATTGTGTGTGTGTGTGTGTGTGTTTTCCTGGACAGCTCTTTCTTTGGAGGTAATAATGGCCTGTATTTCTGTTGTTAGCTTTCTGTGAATTTACCATATATTAACTCTTTATGAGTTTTCTAAATATCTTAGGGCACTGATATGAGCCAGATAGTTTATTAATTTTCATCTTATAAAAACCTTCTCTCAGACTTCTGGCTGGCTCCAGCCTATGTTGCTTGCCTCATGCATCTGCAACTTAATGGCCATCCTGGACTCCCTCAGCATCACCCTAGGGATTCTCTTTATCATCTCTTCTGCTGATAGAGTATTCATATTCCATCTTCCACACTGCTGGTTTATTATACCCTCGTCAGGGTGAAGAATATCCTTTAGTGGCATCCTGAGAAAGAATATATGGAAGGTTAAAATTTATAACATTTTACTAAAAATTTTCAGCTTACAAATAATAATGCAATAAACACCAATGTTCCCTTCACCCAGATTCATCAATTTTTAACATTTTGCCACATTTGCTTTACTGATCTCTTGTGTTTTTTTTTCACGAGTCATTTCAACTAAGCTGAAACACCCATAAATACTTCTGCTTATTTCTTCTAAGAATTAGGATATTTTTTTTGTTTAATTATTTATTATGTCCCCTCCCCCATTTAACATGATTTTAAAATTATGTAATTCATATTCCAATTTAAGATTACTTACTCATCATCTCAGTAATAGCTGTTTGTTGTTTGTTTTGTTTTGAGACAGGGTCTCATGGTGAAGCCCTGACTGCCCTGAAACTCACTATGTAGACCAAGTTACAAAAATCCATGCTTGCCTCTGCCTTTGAGTGCTGCAATAAAGGTGTGCATCACCATGCATGGGCTTAAATATCTATCTATATCTATATCATCTGTCCCGATTGAAGAGGTTATTAGCGCTTGTGACAATGTGCGTGAGCTTTCCTGACTGTAATCTTCGCCACAGGAAGATCTGGGTGGAAATGTAGGTAACCTCAGTTAACACTGAGTAAGGTCCCTGCTAGTAATTGTCTAATAACCCCACCCACCCCAGTGCTTCAGCTGTTCAGATTCTGCAAAACATCTTGTGTGAGGTCTTATTATGTTTACTTAATTATGGTAAGAGTACCTTTTACTCTTGTTGGTATCTCCTCCCACGCCCACCCCCCATCACCCCCCCCCCCCAATCTCCATCTAGAACCTCTTTGACCTCTCTGGAGAATCAGGCTGGTAACTGGCTTCACTAGTTGCAGGGAAATCAAATAATCTGAAGCTTCTGAAACAGACTCTCAATCAGTCCTTTATTTAGTTCTTCTGTGCACGGGTGAAATGTTTCTGATTTAGCACGTGTGGGAACTTTCAGGAGTCCTTTTACCAATTGGGTCCCAGGGATCAAACTCAGGTCTTCAGGCTTGGTGGCAACTACATTTTACTGAGCTATCTAGTTAGCTTCATACCAACTACTAAATCTTTTTTTAAAATTTTTCCTTAACATTAATTTATTGGCAGGAAGTGTGTGTATTTAAGCCATAGCATGCTTGTGGAGGTCAGAGGGCAATTTGCTATGTGGGTTCTGGGATTGAACTGAGGTTGTTGCCAGACTTGGTATTAGTGCTTTTACTTGTTGAGCCATCCCTTTTTTTTTTACAAAAGGTCTCATGTAGCCTGGGCTGGTCTGGAATTGGCCATTCTGCTACCTCAACCTTCCAGACACTAGTTATTATCAACTGAATTTGAAATTAAGATATCTAAGGTAGGGTGAATATTATCACAGCATGTTGTATGAAACTTTCAAAAGAACCAATTAAAAAAAAATCTGGGGCTGGAGAAATGACTCAGTGGTTATGAACACGGCTGCTTTTTCAGAGGACCCTGGTTCTATTTTTAGCACCCATGTAATGACTTATGAAGATCTTGCAACACCAGTTCCAGGGAATCTGATGCCCTCTTCTGGCCAACATGGATACCAGACATGAAAGTGGTACACAAATGTATATGCAGGCAAAACACTCAAACACATAAAATAAAAATAAAGATAATGCAGATGCTTGCATCCCTCCAACTGCAGATTTTATTTAGTAGATTTGGAGTAGAATTAACACATGGGTATTTTAGAAGTTTATTTTTTACTCATTTTGTATTTTGTTTTGTTTTTGCTTTTTGCAAAAGGACTTCATATAGCCCAGACTGGGCCTAGATCTTTTTGTGTTGCCAAAGGAAACTGAACTCCTGATCCTTCTTTCCCTACCTTTCAAATGCTAGGATTGCAAGCATAAGCCGCAGATCTGACTAACTACACATGGGTAATTTTGCAAAGCTTCTAGGTGTTTCTTATACATAACCAAAATGGAGAGTTTCTTCCCTGGATATTTTTAAGTTCTTAGCTTAAAAGTAAACCTAGGATTTGGGAAATAGAGACTTTTTTTTGGCCCTTTAGAGTTTCATGATTTAGTATAATGGGAATGTTGTACTCTCTGGTTTCTAGTCTTTGTGGATATTTATGACCATTTGGAAACTTTCTCAACCTGAGTTTTACAGAATCAAGTTTTTTTTTCCCCATTGCCTCATTTTTAATGAAATGTTGGAAGTAATAAGTGTAATGCATTTATTTTGAGTATAAGGTTTTTTTTCAGAAAAGTTATTTTATGAAATAATAAGCTTGAACTGTTTATTAGAAACGATAAAAGTTCCTGAATATGAAATGCTTTTGTTTTATGTAATTAAGTAATAAACTACTGAACTTTGTGCTTCAATAAGGAATATTTACAAGAAAACATGATATTCTGAATTTTACTATTTTTGTACTACACTGAATAAAACTAGAATTGAAAAAAATTTGGGATTGAAAAAGCAAACAGAAAAAGCAACCTTCAAATCTCCGTTTTTCTCTTTGTTTAGTTCTTTTTGGAGGCGGATATCTGCTGAGACAATAAGAATTATAAGAGGTCAGTTTCAAATAATACTCTTTTATGTTTATAACGTAGTAAAATTTTCATGTGCTATGTTCAATGTGGAGTTTCTGTTGTCTTCAACCAAGAATCCTGGCAAGTGAACAAGTAGTCTGACCACGGTGATGACCCACTCCTGTCTCTCTAATTCAGGACTAGAATCAATGGAAATGGGGCAGGCTGTGGTAGCTTCTAGAGTGTCTGGGCGGCTACTCAGTGATTTTCCAGGCATGACCTCCCTTTCTGGTGGTGTGCATGCTTGTGCTGGGGAGCAGTGTTCCGAACAGGTGCTTGCTGCTGGGCAGGTGTCAGAGCTGTTAAACACTGAGCTGCTTCCAGTCTGTGTAGCCCTTAGAAAAGGCCTCCTGGTACTGGTAGCTAGTAGAGGACAGCTTGAAGCTGGCCTTGTTGACCTTTCCTCCTTTAACCCAGGGGCTCTGTTTTCTTAACAGTGGCCTTCCATGATTTCAGAGAATCACTACTTGCTCATGAATTTTATTTTTGTGACCACCAAATTTCAGTCAGATTATAAATTAGTTTGTTGATGTGTGTGTGCCTTACTAGTTCATTATGAAAGCAGATGTAAGCCAGGTGTGGTGGTGTACACCTATAGTCCCAACTGTTGGGAGATAGAGGCCAGGCAAGGAAAACTCAGCTGCAGAAGTTCGGGGTTAGCCTGGCTATGAGATGCTGGTTCTCCCTTGCCTTCTCCCCCAAAATTGATTTTCTGTTGCTGTATCCTAATATGCAAAGTGGTCTGTATACTAGAATGTCCCTTTTTTTCTTTTCCTTTTATTCCCTAACTCCCCACCTCCTTTTTTCCTAATGATTTGGTTTTCTTTTAGACTGAACTCCATACAATTTGGAGACTTAAAAAAAAAAAAAGAAGAAAGGAAGAAAGAAATATCATGTTGAAATGTAAATGTATAGTAAATTTAGACATTTTTTTTTCCTCTCTATTGCTGGGGTTTGAAACAGGGCCTCCTGTGTATTAGGCAAGTGCTTTACCATACGTTACTCCTCTGACCTAGAACTTTTACATTTGATGTTTTGTTATTTTTAAAGTGAAATAATGGGTTTCATTTCAACATTTATCACACGTATATATCATTGTATCATTCATTGTATATTGCTCATGTTCCCTCTTGTACTGTCCTTCCCAGTCCCTCTTTCCACTCTTACTTATCCCTTTCTCATCTCAAATACTCATTTTCTATTTACAGGTCGTGTGTGTGTGTGTGTGTGTGTGTGTGTGTGTGTGTGTATCTATATATACACACACATGTATATACACACACCTATGTTTAAGTCTAGATTTTACATGGATTCTCTTATTTCCCCTGTGTTATCCTGTCTTGTTCTCTTCCGCCCCTTCCCTTTATACCTGTTCTTCTCCCTCTCATTGTCTCACTTTTGTATTTATGCTGGTTTCAAAAATAAAATAAAAGTTAGTTTCAATATTCTTCAGTTGCCTTCCAGAATGTTCACAGATTCTTTGTTTTGATTTTTTCTTTTTTCTTATTTTCCGTGTATAATTGTGTATTGCTGGCAATTTGTTATTGTTGTTTTCCTCTTGCAGCACAGTGGTTGTTAAACTTTAGGTTTTGTTAAAACACACTATTATACTCCACTCAGCCTAGAGTTTCTGAAACAGTTGGTCTAAGATAGGTCCAAGAACTTGCACTCTTTTTTTAAGTTCCCCAACAAGCAGCTTCAGGTCCAGGAATCAGTCTGAGAACCTTACTGTCCTAGCATTTGAAAACACTATTTTGTCTTTAAACAGATAAACTTTGGTTTCCAAATTACTCCAAAAGAATGGTGAATGTATAATTTTAACATACTCATTGTTATTTTCAAACATTTAAAAAATATTCTGGTGGCAAAGGAATGTAACACCAGTGACTCAGGAGGCTGAGTCAGGAGGATCATATTTCAAAGCCAGCCTGGTCTAAGACCAAGTTCAAGGTCACCCTAAGCAATTTGGTGTGACTATCTTAAAACAAACAAACATACAAACAAATAAGTTGGAATGGGCAGAGGGTATTGCTCAGTGACAGAAGACTTGCCTTACAGATGCAGGCCTGGGTTTAATCTCCAGAACCATTACCACCCCCTACCAGAACATTGATATTTTCTTGTCTGATATGATCACTGTTCTCCACATACTTTTGTGCATGATAGTGGCTAATAGCATATAAAATTTATCAATAAATGCATTGTTTTCTAATAGTACCATATCTTGAAGCACCTTAAAATTAGGATTGGCAATATTTTTCGGAATTTAAATGATTGGTTAAGCCCTAAATTGTTTAGTACCAAATTGATAAATAGATTTAGCCCTAGCTGTCCTGGAACTGGCTTTGTAGATCAGGCTGTCCTTGAACTCCTAGCGGTCCATTCACCTGCTTGTGCTTCCCAAGTGCTGCAATTAAAGGTGTAAGCCATCATGTCCGGCTGATGTAAAGTTTTTAAAATAAATATTTGAAGGGACAGAATACTTTTTAATTTAGTTTTGTGTTTTCTTGTTATGGAGCTTTGAACTGGTAAAGCTTGTTTGTTAGCTATTGATAATAGCTAATCTTGACTAGTAAGGTACTGTATCCAGAAAAATGGTGTTTAAGATGATACATCCACTACTTTGAATACATATTTAAAATTTGGTGGTAGGATCACTTCTACCAATTCTGTGTACAGAATTAACAACAAAAAATAACATTCAGGGGTAGAATTTGAAAATATTCATTTTGAGGGGGGAAAAAGCCATGAGGTTTTTTTGTTTGTTTTACTTAAAATGTATGTGCTTAATAGAATTCGTAATGTTTTATTTTATGGTGTTTGGAACCAGGTGATCATTTTGTAGTTTAAACACCAAATTTTAAGCGATTGCTAGTCTCCCTAAACTCCTAGCACTCACTACCCACAGTGCTATGGATATGTCACAGTTTCATCTCAAAACAGGTTTTGCTTACAGTGAAAGGTTCCCATTGATCATAATTACCCCTTCAGTATCTCTGAATCAGTGGAGAGATGGAGAGTGGATTATAGAGTGAGAAATATTTCTCTGGGGAAAATAAAACATTTAATTTGTAAGCATAGTTATCACAGTCTTTCTTTTTCCTCCCTTGGAGGAAACCAAAGTGCTGGAGTAGAGTAGCTAAGGAAGCCAGTTTTCAGACTCTGTCAGTCTTCTTCCCAAGGACTGTTTGTGGTTTATAGTTTATTCTCTTGAGTGTCCTCACCTGTATGTTATGGCCAATAGCTTATTTTTCTCTTAATTTTCCCCACAGCTCTGAGAGCTTATTTTGAAAGAATAATGGATGAACCATCTCAGTTGGCCAAAACTCTGGAGCTGAACCAGCACTCCCGTTTCATAATCGGGTCTGTGTCTGAAGACAACTCGGAAGATGAGATCAGTAACCTGGTGAAGCTGGACCTACTAGAGGAGAAGGAGGGCTCCCTGTCACCAGCCTCTGTCAGCTCAGATACACTTTCTGATTTGGGGATCTCTGCTTTACAAGATGGTTTGGCCTTTCACATGAGGTGAGAAGAGTTCCTTCATGGGTAATGTGTTTTACTCTGTCTTATTTTCACTCTCATGTTCTGAAAGGAAAAAGAAAATATATAAACGTCGTCTCCATTCACTAGGCTCACCTTCTATGAATAGGAAATTACACACTTATCAGGTTTGGGGAATTTCTTTTCCTACATGTTCCTCTTAGCTTTTTCTCATACTTTATGTATACTAGGTCCTTCAGTATGACCCAGTGAATGAAAGTTAGTTTGAGGAATTTCAGTTTCTGTAGTACTTTGATCAACAATGTTGTAACTTTGGTTGATTGATAGGAATTTTGCAGGTTTGGCCAAATTTGTAGTGTTTTGTGCCTTCCACCCCCAACCCACCCCCATGCTAGAGATTGAACCCAGGTCTTACACATGGTAGGTAAACATTCATCCACCGATCTACATCATTAGCCTTTGTGGGTTTTGTCTTGTGTTTTGAGGCAGGGTTCCATTAGCCCTGGTTGAACTGGAACTTCTCATGTAGAGCAGTCTGGCCTGGAGCTTGTTGAGATCTTCTGTTTTTGCTTCCTGAGTGCTGGAACTGTACATAGTACCTATGGACACTTTGCCTTTTTTGTTTGTTTGTTTTTTTTTTTTTTTTTTTTTTTTTTTTTTTTGAAACAATGTCTAATGTACCTCCCCTGAATTCTTGATCCTCCTGATTCCACCTTCTAAGTGCAGGTATTGCAGGTTTTGTTTTTAGTTTTGTTCTGGGACAGGGTGACATGTAACTCAGGCTGACCTCGAACTCACTATGTAGCCCAGCCTGACTTTAAATTCCTAAAGTTTTCCTGCCCTGGACTTTGGGGTGCTAGAGTTACTGAAGTGCTAGGGTACTTGTATGAACAACCATGCCCTTTGATTGACTAGGTAACTAGTTTAGTTGTTTGCTTTTCCGTTTTTAGATATAAAGAGTTTGGGTCAGATCTGTTTATCATTCGTTTGTGAGTAAACCTTAGGAAATAAAAACCTCATGCCTAGAAATTACACACACACACACACACACACACACACACACACACACACACACACACAAAAGGAGGGGAGGGGGCAGAGAGGGGAAGAGAGAGAGAGATGCTATTCAGGTGATTCTAATGTACACTGAGGGTAAATATTATAATTCTAACCTAGATATACACAGGGTAGGCCCTCCTAATGTTATCTTGAAAGCCTGTTGTTAATGGGTCATAACATAGTTAGGCTCCTTTTTGTATATCAAGATATTGATTCTATAGTAAGTTTCCAAACTTGTTATGGTAATTCTTTGCTGTTATCCATGGAGCTTGGAATCCTAGCTTCTGTAAGATGAAGCAGTTAGTGTATATTAATCATCACTCCCATTTAAACTCTGTGGAGGTCAGAAGGGTAAAGCAACTTACACACTTTACTTCATGATTCCTGGGACTTGCAGTGAAGCAGATAACTTACCTAAAGTTTTAGTGCTTTTTAAATGTATTTGTCAAGACCAGCTCTCTTATTCCTTAGACCGACCTTAAACTTGGGCTTGTCCTGGCTTAGCTTCCTGATTGTTCTGCTTATAGGCAGATTATTGCCTGATTAGCTGAATGCTTTCGTTTTAGTAGATGAGAAAAACTGAGATCTGATGAGGGGAAATACCTTGGTTAATGTTGAGAGTTCAAACCCAAATGTCCCAGTTGCATTTTTATATATGTTTTACTATTTGCCTGACATTGCAACTTTTTTTCTTTTCTTTTTAATTTAATTTCTGATAAACTTTGTTTTCTGGAGCTAATAAACAAAAGTATTATAGCTAACTTCAGGACAAAAAGCATAAGCATCAGGGATTATAAATTAGGTCTTTATGCAAACATGTTTTGCTCCTTTTTTATTCACTTTAGGTTGACTCTTAGGTTAGTACTGGTATTACTATCCCTCTCAAAGTCATTTGGAAGTGTGTGGGAGTTGTGAACTGCTGAGACAACTCACATTTGGAGGACAGTGGCCCAGTGGCACTAAAACTTTTGCAGGGGGAGGGCCTAGACCCTGCCCCAAATGATATGACAGATTTTGAAGGCTCCCCATGGAAGGCCTCACCTTCCCTGGGAAGCAGAAAGGGGATGGGCTAGGGTTTGGTGGGCATGATAGGGAAGGATTGGAGGGTGAGGGAACTGGGATTGACATGTAAAACAACTTGTTTCAAATTTAAATTAAAAAGGGGAAAAAAAAAAAATAACCCAAAAAACTTTTGCAATAGGACTGGAGATGATGGTGCACACTCAGGAGGTAGGCAGATCTCTGGTCTACAGAGTGAGTTCTAGGACATCCAAGGCTACATAGCTCTCTAAATACCACTACTTCTGTAATGTAGTATATCATCCCATACAACCAAGAATTAGTTTCATATTGTCATACTCCCCTATTGAGAAATACCAGGTTAGTGCTAAATCTTCGAAGTCACACTGCTCTTTGAGAAATTTGTCCAACTTAATTTTATGTGAGACATAATGTTCAATTGTTAAATTAGGACATTGAATTTGGCAATAGTGCAATAAATGCTATTATAGGAAACTCAGCTGATGATATTCCGAGGCAGTATGTAGGTGCCAAGCCATTCCCAAGGCCCGTGGCTGTCAGGCAGTGACTGTGTGGTCAGTAGTATGACTGCAACATCTTGGATGCCTCATTGTTGCCAGAACTCTCTGGTTGTTGCTCATGGGCAGGAGTGTGATCAGCAGCTGGGGAAGAGGACAGTTGCCAGTTTTCACTGACTTCATAGCTAAGGTTCCAAATAGAACAAAGTTCCTTTCTTGATCCATTTTACCTGTGGATATGACAGTGTCTTTGGGAGTAATTTAAATTCTTTCTTTTGATAGGAAGACTTTTATGAAGTCTGTTGCTAATTAAATTGTATGTAACCATTGGAAATCCATAAGTTTTCATTGAACTAATTTCCTCTCTGAGAAATGAAGATAATGCTAATTCAGTCAAATTCAAAATGCTTTCACTTTTTGAATTCTGTGTATAAACCGGTTGAGTTTATTAGCAGCTCCTAGAATAGCCTGATCTTTCATACATGACAGAGGTTAAGGGGACAGGCCTATTCCTCACAAGTGTTAACTAAGGCCGTCTAAAACAAAGAGGAATAATTGCTGTGAGCTTGAGGTAGGGTGCTAGGAGAACATTTTAGTGGTCTGATGGATAAGCAGGATTAGAAAATAGACTTTTCTAAGGACAGAGAAGACATGCATCATGTTTGTCTAGTCACTGAAAGATTGGATAAGTAACTTCCTAAGTTTTATCACCCAAGTATTTGAAAAATAAAGGCTTGAGAAATATTTATAACTTGGTGGGAACAGACAAGTCTCATTGAAGAACTGTTTAGGCTTTTTAATAGTTAGATAAGATCAACCCCGGCTTATCAGATACAGTTGGGATTGTAACAGCCCTAGCTGTCCTGGAACTTGCTCTGTTGACCAGGCTGGCCTTGAACTCCAGAGATTTGCCTACCTCTGCAACATGAGTGTTAGGAATTAAGAAGTACTCCCCCACTGCCTGTCAAAGCTCTTTTGTAATTAGAAATTACCTGTAGTTTGTCCCCGTGACACCAAACAGACAATGTATGAGTCAGATTGCAGTTGGCTCCCAGATAACTTTTTTCATTATTGTAGACTTAAAAAAAGAAAACCATACAGACTTCTGTGCATGTTTCTCTTTAGGACATAATGATGTTAACATAAAGTTTGTAGAGAATCTGGTATTGACCTTGAGTGACGGGCCCTATTTTTTGTTGGTACAGCCTATCCTATTTTTCACATTATCTTTTTTATGTATTAGAGCTTGGGACTGAATCCAGGGCCTCATGTTTATTTAGTTCTGTTATTGAGCTGTGTTGCCTGTCGCTTAATAACACTCAGTCATGTTTTCTCAGTGACTGATTAGAAAAATAATGGCAATAATAGATAGCATTCATCAAGTGCTTTAATGTATGTCAGACACTGCTGTGCTTTGTGTGGAGTGTCATACTTAATCTTCAGCACAACCAGTGAGGCAGGTGTTGTATTATCATTCCCACAATATACTTGTGGGGTACTGGCATATCATGTATAAGGTCACATGACTGAATATGGAAACTAGTCAGAGTCTTAACTGTCAGCTATTCTAACAGAAGTAATGATTTATTTAAGAAATAGTACAGAAAATTAATAAAGGTTTATATCCACCAGCCAGACATTACTCTAATAGTCTCCTTAGTCTTCTGAATTCTTTTCTTTCTTTTAAAATTTTTATTTATGAGTATGTGTGGGTTTGTATATGCTGTATAAGTGCAGTGCCTTCAGAGATTCAAAGAAGGCATTAGGTCCCATGGAACTGTAGTTATAGGTGGCTATGAATTTCCTGACTACTGTAGGTTCTGGGAACCAAACTTGAGTTCTCTTGAAAGAGCAGCAAAGTGCTCTTAACCCCTGAGCCATTTTCCCATCTCCTCTGAACCCTCTTCTGTGCATATACCCATGTTGCAATATATATTTCTTTTCCTGTTCTTTGTCATTCTTTTCTTTTCTTTTTTTTTTTTTGAGACAGGGTCTTCTTATGAGGTTCTCACTGTCCTGGAGCTCTGTGCTATCCTCCTGCTTCTGCTTCCAAGTGTTTAACCATCATGCTGTGCCACACACACACACACACATTTCTTATTTTCATTTATTTTTTTTTAACTTTTTATATCTTATATGTCTGTGTGTTTTGCTTGCATGTATGCCTATGTACCACATGCATAGTGCCTGCAGAGGCCAAAATAGTGTGTCAGAAGCCTTGGAACTGGAATTAAGGGCAGTTGTGTAGATGATGGAAATGGTGCCTGGGTCCTCTGGAAGAGCAGCCAGCCAGTGCTCTTAAGCACTTAGCCCCATCTCTCCAGCCCCATAGACATTTTTTTTTTAAATATACTGAAATGAGGTCATACTGTGCACACTTTTATAAACTGCCTTTTTTGGTGGTATGGTTATTGTAGATTGAAATCTTGGGCCTGGCATGTTACACACCTAATCTACCAATCCTCTCCATCTTTCTATATCAAAATTTTCATGTCCAGTGTGAAAGATGGCTCAGCGGTTAAGGATGCATGTACACCTTCCCGCCCCCAATAATTACAAATGATAAAGATAAGCCAGGCAGTGGTGGCGCATGCCTTTATTTCCAGCACTAGGGAGGCAAAGGCAGGAGGATCTCTGAGAGTTTGAGGCCAACCTGGTCTTAAGAGTGAGTTCCAGGACAGCCAGGGCTACACAGAGAAACCCTGTCTCAAAAAAACAAAACAAAACAAACAAAAAAAAACCAACAAAAAATAATAATTCTTAAAATTTTCATCTCATTTAATATGTCCCAATTTCTAATTCATTCAAACAAATATGCAACATCATACATTACATTTACTTTTGAAGAAAGATTTTTTTTTTACATTTATTTATTTATTTATTGAGGAGTAGGCGAAGGTAACCCACTGTGTATACAGAGGTTAGAGGACAACTCCTTTCACAATGTGGGCTCTGGGATAAAATTAAGGTCATCGGGCTTTATCAGGTTTTACCTGTTGAGCCATCTGATTCCCCCTCCTCACTTAATAAATTTTTTTTTTTGCTCTGGATGGTCTGGAAATCACTAGACCCAGCTTTCCTCAAACTCACAGAGACTCCCCCCCCCCACTTGCTTCTCCCTCCTGAGTGCTGGCATTAAAGACGCGCACGACCACATCTGGTCCTCTTCAATTTCTTAATTATATTACTACCCCACTTCTGCACCCCTACCAAAGTGATAGTGACCACTTATTTGAGAGGGAGTTAATAATTCACAGAAATATGTGTATGATTGCTAGCGATTATTTGGTGCAAGGAGAAAGAAAAGCAGACTAACCATTCTGCACTCTGGTTGAGAAGTGGCAGCACCATTTGTCATTTCCTTAACACTAGTAATGTAGTCAGTTTCATAGTCATGATGAAGATGGGCATTTTTTTTTGTTAAAATCTATGGAGAATAGAGCTTTTTCGTTATAACTAAACTATTTCTGTTTGACATAGAAAGAAATGGAAATTTTTAAATTTAGCCTCACTTAAACTTCTTGAGTTTTACGACTTTAATCAGTTTAATGACTTCTTTAAAGCCTGGTGGTAGAGATAAAATTAATAACTGCAAAAGCTTTCAGGAATATAAAATGTGCCACACCCAGTATCATGTGGTTTAAATGTTTACTTATAAGTTTCTTTGAAAAAAAAAATTCTCTGAAACATGGCCTTGTTATATAGCCCTTGAACTGAAAAGTCCTCTGTCTTAGCCTCCAGTTGCTGGAATGATTATCATGTAACCCTTAATAATTGAGGTAATTTTCTTGTTTTGGTTTTGAAACAGGATCTTACCATGAAGCTCAGGCTAGCCTTGAAGTTACTTTATAGCCTGGGCTGACTTTTAACACATGATCATACTGCCTTTCTCTCCTGAATCCTAGATTTACAGGTTTGTGCCACTGTGCCTAGATGATAAAACGTTTTGACTGGGGAACATCAGTCTTTTGTATAAAACTTGAATATTTAGTGTTGAAAGGCTTGGTTACATAAAACATGCTGTTATTGTTCCTGTTCTTACATTAAGGATAACCATTATTAAAATCAAGTCTTTTCCCTCTCTTGGTTTGTGTGAAGCTTTAACATGGTAAGTAGGGAACTGGCTCTAGTTGCGGTTCCCATCATGGCTTTGCTTATAGATAGGTAGGCCTGTGAGGGTGTTCAATGTTTCTCTTAGCATTTCTTATTTGGCTTGCCTCAGTTTTTCTCCTTCCCCCAGTAGCTTTCCAAATTTTCTTTCAATGCTCTTTCCTCAATATTCTGAGGTTCCCAGTTGCCATGGTACCGTAGTAGTGAGTAGACAGAGCAGGTCATTATGAGATCTGCAACTTGCCGCTTTTGCTGGGGGCAATAGTCTGCTTTCTCTGTTGCTTACCCTTTCTTCCTTTCCATTTTGAAAACAGGAGCTGTCTGTGACCATGTATGTATTTCGGTCTCAGGAGTTTATTCTATGAAGTTGTATGATTGTTACAAGTAAAGTTCTGTTCCATGATGTTATATTTCTCCTATATTTCATGAGTTTCTCCCCTGCTTCCATTCTAATGGCATAAATTCACAAGTGAATTTGCATTTATTGTTTTGTTAATAATTGGTTTTTATTTTATGTTCATTGGTGTTTTGCCTGCAGATATGTGAGGGTATCAGGTCCCCTGGAACTTAGAGTTTCAAAACAGTTGTGAGCTGCAATGTAGGGACTGGGAATTGAACCCAGGTCCTCTGGAAGAGCAGCCAGTGCTCTTAATCTCTGAGCCATCTCTCCAGTCCTTGTCTTATATCTTTTAATTATTAAAAATAATATGTTCATTGTAGAAAACTTAGAATTCTGACAAATATAAAAAGGAACTAAAAATCTAAAATCGTTTCATCCAGTGATAAGTCACTACTTAATATTTTCTTGTTTTAACCACTTAATAAATTTTATTAAAAATAATGTTCTAGTAAATACATAATTCAGTTTTTCTAATGTAATATTTTCTTGTATTATTGATCTTTTTGAAACTCAATTTTATGAAGCCATCTGTTGATCTATACAGTGAGTTCCAGGACAGCCAGGGCTATACAGAGAAACCCTGTTTTGAAGAAACAAACCAAACCAACCAACCAAACAAAAAAACCTTACTTTAAAAATCTTTTCATTTTAAAATAATTTTATACTCACAGAAGTTACAAAGATAGTATCCCTATGTATCTCTCATTGTTTCTCCTAATGCTAATTTTCCATAGCTTTATTAGGAGTGTCTAGAATTGCCATATTTAGCAAATTTAATTAGGTTAAGCCACTTAGCAAAGTAAGAGGAGTCTTTCAAGAGCTCTTATATGCTCAGTTCCTAGATTCTACCACCAGTTTTTTCTGTATTTGTTTTATCATGTCTGTTTATCTAGCCATTAGATCCTCTTGAATCCTTTGTTTTGAGATAGTATTTTTATTAATATTAATTTTTTCATTGTGACTTGTGTATGTGCACATGAGTGTGTTTGTGGTATATGTACATGGTTATGTGAGGGTATATTATTCCATCTGTGCATGTGTAGAAGCTAGAGGAAGATATTAAATAACCCATTGTTACCCTGCCTTATTACTTTGAGACAGGTCTCTTGAACCTGATGACCATCAAGACCCAATGTGTCCTCTCCTACCTACCCCCAGCACTTTGGTTACAGGCATGTGATGGGCACACCTGAATTTAATTAATTAATTAATTAATTAATTAATTAATTAATTTAGTTTTTGAGGTAGGGTCTCAGTGTAGCCTTGGCCTGTCCTGGAACTCCCTCTGTAGATCAGGCTGGCTTTGCTGAGTTAAAAGGTCTGCACCATTCATCCTACTGAGCTAAACATTTTTTTTTTTTTTTTTTTTTTTTTTTTTTTTGGACAGAATTTCTCTTTGTAGCCTTGGCTGTCCTGGAATTTATCTGTAGACCAGTCTGACCTTGAACTCATAGAGATCTACCTGACTCTGCCTCCTAAGTGCTGGAATTAAAGTCATGCCCCACCACTATCCAGCTGAGTTAAACTCTTATACCATCACAAAGGCTAAAATTAAAACAGCAGTATTAAGTGTCAGCACAGGAAATTGTCATATCACTGGTGGGAATATTAATTGATAAAACCACTTTAGAGAGTATTATTATTATTTTATTAATCGCTCATTATTGGCCTTTTATTGCTGTGACAAGCTACTTGAGAAAAGCAGCTTTCAAGAAGAAAGATTGCACAGAGAAACCCTGTACTTTTTCTTTTTTTTTTTTAATCTTCTTTTTTATTGATATTTTGCCTGTGTGTATATCTGTGTGAGGGTGATCCTGGAGTTAAAGACAGTTATGAGCTGCCACGTGGGTGTTGGGAATTGAACCTTCTAGAAGAGCAGTTGGTGTTCTTAACTGCTGAGTTGTCTCACCCACTCAAAACCCTGTCTTGAAAAACCAAAACGGGAGGGTTTATTGTGGCTCACAGTGTCAGGGATTTCAGTTTGTTGTCAGTTGGTTTTATTATTTTAGGCCTGAGGCAATTGATATCATGGCAGAGGGAGCTGATGGCTCAACTCATGGCAGCTGTGAAACAGAATGAGACAGAGGAAGGGTGGGGACCTTGGATATGATCCAGCCTTCAAGAACATGTTTGCAGTAGCCCATTTCCTCTTCACCTCCAAGTTTCCATCCTTCCCAATAATGCCATCATACTTTGAACCTATGAGTGGATAAACTCACTCAGGCAGAACTTTGATGCAATCACTTCCTACCTTAAAAGTTTCCTCTGTGAACATTGGAGATCCAAGCCTTTAACACACAAGTTCTTTTATTTCATTAATTTGTTTGTTTATTTATTTATTTATTTTGAAGGGTCTCACTATGTAGCCCTGATTGGCTTAGAACTTATTAGTAGATCAGGCTAGCCTCGTACAACCACCTGCCTGTCCTTGACTCCTAACTACTGGGGTTAAACTACCTTTTCTGAGACATTTTTAGTATGAAGATATGCAATGATAGAAAGGCTGTGGTAGTTTCATTCTCTAATGGAATGGTATGCTTGACCATCTTTACTGAGCATTGTCATAGTAGAGAAAGGATGGTACAATGATACAGAGAACAACCTGAACTTGCATTCTTTAAAAAATTATTATTATGGCTGGTGATCATGGTAGGTAGCCTTTGAAGGCTTTTCAATCATAGTCACTTAAGTATATTAAGAGTAAGAAAGCTGGGCATGGATGTGCACGACATCCCAGCTTTGTTGAGGCAGAGGCAGATGGATCTATGTGACAAGCTCCAAGGCTGCTAAGACTACATAGAAATTCCCTATCTCAAAAAACGAAAACTAAAAAGAGACTAAGATATGTTTATCTCACTTGCTCACCTTGTATCTGATGATGTATATTCTGTCCATGCTCCAGGTCATTGTATACTTCTGGTTTGGTCATGTGTCTTCTGCATGTGCTCCTGGTCATTTGTATATATCTGAGTTAGAAGGTTTCTCTGGAAGATTATTAGGCTGTCACTATCCATCATTTTGGCAAGAAATTTCTTTTTTGTGGCACCAAGTTTTTTAGAATTTTTTAATTTTTTGAGATAGTTTCTCTGTGTAACTTTAGAGTGTGTCCTGGAACTTACTCTGTAGTCCAGGCACCTGTCAGGTGTTCCTGGCAGACAGGAAGGGCAATAGTGCTTTTCTCTGGTGGCTATCACAACAAAGTGGCTGTTCTATTTCTAGTTAGACAGTATTTTAGATTTCTTTCCTTCTCCTGAGTCCTTTTGTAAAACCAACTTATTTGTGTGTGAACCATGTGTAAGGAGAAAATGCTAAGAGAGGAGAGATGGGGTGGGTAAAAACTAAAAGTAGACAAAACACCTGTAGTTTGAGGCCATCAGGAATATTCTAGCATTACTGAAGCAGCTAAATTAGCAGACAGGGTGTAATATCTCCTGCTCTCCTTGGGTTGAAACAGCTATAGAGAGCTTGGGCTGGGGAAACTATGGTTTATGTTTACAAGACCACAATCTGGAGAAAACTCTTCTCACCTTTGCCATTAAAAAAAAAAATAATTTAAGTGCATTGGTGTGAAGGTATGAGATCCCCTGGAACTGGAGGTAAAGACAGTTCTGAGTTGTCATGTGGGTGCTGGGAACTGAACCTGGGTCCTCTGGAAAAGCAACCAATGCTCTTAACTGCTGAGCCATCTCTCCAGTACCCTTGTCCTTTGCCATTTTGATATTGAGGGTTCTGCAGAGAAAAAAGTATTACAGAATTCAAAAGTAAGTGATAGGTGCTGTATTTGGGCAACATATACCATTAAAAATGGTAAATTACTGACAGCTCTAGCTTGAATTTATGGGGAAATTGATTAGATAATTTTTCTAATCTATAAGAAAATAAAGGCTGTTTTTTTTTCCTTTTCTTTTGGTTTGTCTTTTAAACATTTTAAAAAGTTTATTATATATGTATGAGTTTTCTTGCATGTAAGTATTAGTACTACGTGCATACCTGGTGTCTGTGGAAGTTAGAAGAGGCACCGGATTCCCTGGAAATGGTTGTAGTGCTGGGAACTGAACCTGTGTTCCCTGTAAGAACACAAGAGCTCTTACCTACTGAACCCTTTCCAGCCAAGCCGTGGTGGCACTCAGGAGGCAGAGGCAGGTGGATTTCTATGAGTTCTGGCCAGCTTGGTCTACAAATCAAGTTCCAGGACAGAGAAACCCTGCCTTGCATTCAGAATTTGGTAAAAGATATGTAAAATGATGTGGTAGCTATGTTAACAAGCAGCAGCCTTATTTGGACCTTGTGGTGCTACTAGTCCAGTCAGTGCCTGGTTGATCACTGGATTTGGCTGTCTTTTCAAAAATTAAGTGTCTTCAGCTCTTGTAAAGGAGGAAGGCTCTTTGTAGTTTGTGGCATCCTGTTGAAAACATCTTCTGGCTCTAGAGAAGATACCTGATGAAGTTGTCTTGCCATGTAGTCAGACTGGAGTTGTTGAGGATGCCAAACTCCCAACTTTTTCCTATACTGAAGAAGACATGTACAGGGCTTTTCTGGTCCTGCTTCAGGCATCTTGCAGGTTTGTGTCTTCTAGGAAAAGACCTAAATGAGTGGTCAGTGAGGTGGTTCAGTGAGAAAGCTTGGCAACCTGAATTTGGTCCCCACATAAGGGTCAAAGAAGAGAATCAGCTCCAGGGTTGTCTTCTGACTCTGCATTTGCATGATGACACACATCACACATACTCAGGCACACATCATCTGTACACACAGACACACTTTAAAAACATACATTAAAAAAAGACAAATGATTTGCTTGACAGCAGTCATTAAGGTCCCTCCATTATCTTTGTTTGTTACCCTGTTTTCTGATCTAGTTTCTGTTTTGAACAAAATTCCCTGAAAATTAATCAGTTATGAAAAAACAATAAATTTAGAATCACTGAGTTTTGAAAAGTATCATTAGAATAATCATCTATTTCCTTTTTATTCTTTTCCATGCTTTTGAGGGACAACTGTAGTTGGAGGTTTTTCTTGTCCTGCCTGCCAGTTCCCAAATAACCACTCTAAGGCTTAATATTAATTATAATTGTTTGGCTGATGGCTTGGGCTTCTTACTGGCTAGCTCTACATACAAAGTAACCCATTTATAATATTCAATATTTTACCATGATGACTCCTGGCTTGTTGTAGCACAAATAATAAAAACCCAGAGACAGATATTAGGGGGGAAAGCTGAAAGATCAGAGAAACAAAGCAGCCAAGCCACTAGAGAGTTCTTACCTCTATCAAGGCTCAGACCAAAAAAGGGGTGATTCTGACCTCAGCATGACTACAAACTAAATGCACTGCACTCCTGTCTCCACCTGCCTTATATTCCTCTCTAGTGCTAGGATTGAAGGCATTCACCACCATCACCCAGCTTCTAAGGCTAATAATGTGGCTGCTGGGATTAAAGGTGTGTGCCACCACTGTCTGGCCTCTATGGATGACTAGTGTGGTTAGCTTTGCATTTTTATCTTCAGGCAAGCTTTATTTGTTAGATCATAAAACAAAATACCACCACAGCTTGTTACCTCACATCTTGCTTTCTCAGAGGCTACATGGTATCTCCTTGACTCCACCTTCTTTTTCTCCATAACTGTTTGGATTTCCTGCCTAGCTATATTCTGCCTGGCCATAGGCCAAAATAGCTTTAGTCATCAACTAATAAAAGCAACACATATTTGTAGCATACAGAAGGACATCCCACATCAGACAACCAAACAAAACCGAGAGTCAAAGAAGTAAAAAGTAACTGAGATTATATGTATATAATAAATGTAGTATCAAATTATTTTAAATATGTATGTACAAGTATGTCAAATATATATTAATTTTTGTATCTATATATGTAAAACAAACATATATACTTATATAAAATGTATGTATATTTATTGTGTCTGAAGTTTTGTTCCCAATTCATATGTTGAAGCCTAACCATCCAAGTGTCTGATGGCAGGAACTTTGGGATGTGATAATGATCTTAGTACTCCAGCTGGCATAGTGGCATATCCCTTAAATTCCAGTACTTGGAAGGCAGAGGCAGGCAGATCTCTGAGTTTGAGGCCAGTCTGGTCTTGTCTTTCCACCCTGTGTGAGCGTACCAAGAAGATAACATTGAGGAACCAGGAAATGGCCTTTGTCTAGACTCTGATTTTCCTGTTGCTTTGGTCTTAGATTTCCTGTTCCCTTGGTCTTAGATTTCCTGTTCTTCAGGATTGGAGAAATACATATTTATTGTTTATAAACTATCTAGTTTATGATGTTTTGTCATGGCTAGGTAGGTTCATTCTTGCTCTCTATCTCTCTGTCTCTTTCTCTGTGTGTATGTCTTTGTACACACGTGTTCATCAAAGCTTTTTATTGTCAAAGGACAAAGTTATACAATTTAAAGATTTTACTTGACCTTATTTTCAATTCAAGAATAGAGTAACACTTCTCCCACGAAAAGGAAGTGTTCCAATGTGATGAGCAGAAGATAGCATGCTATAATTTTTTTTTTTACTTAAAAATTGAATAGCTGGGTATAGTGGTACATGCCTTTTGTCCCATCACTTACTTGGGAGGCAAGGCAGGCTGATCTTTCTTAGTTTAAGGCCAGCCTGGTCTACATAGCAAGACTCTCTTAAAAAAGGAAAAACTGAGCTGTGACTGGTCTTTCAAATCTACTTTCCTTGTAAGGCAGGAACAGGGAGATAAACCAGTAAAGTAGCTATAGTTAAGTTTACTTCAGGTAGGTGTGTGTGTGTGTGTGTGTGTGTGTGTGTGTGTGTGTGTGTGTGTGTGTGCGCGCGCGCGCACACATGCTAAGGTAAAGGGAACATCATTATATTTAATAGAATTGTCATAATAGAAGGTTGTCTATCATGTCTCTAATCCTGATTTCTCCCAAAGGTCAGATAAGGAGTTCAGCTTCTGTTAGCTTAGGGCTTTAGTGTGGGTATCACACTTGTAGCTTGATCTGTCTGGGGTGCTAGAGCTAGAATAATAGCTTTTCATAATTTTTGACACTATATATAAACACAACAGCTAACCCCCTTGTCTTTTAAAATTCTGAAGTGGTTACCATACCTGGAACAATTTATCCTCTTGTTTTGTTTTTGTTTGAATCTATTTATTCTGTATACAGTGTTCTGTCAGCATATAACCAATAGAGGGCATCAGATCTCATTACAGATGGTTGTGAACCATGATGTGGTTTCTGGGAATTGAACTCAGGACCTCTGGAAGAGCAGTCAATGCTCTTAACCTTTGAGTCATCTCTCCAACCCCCTATCCTCTAATTTTAACTGTCTTGGGGATTCTTCCATGTGATATTCTTTGTTGCCTTGTCTTTTTGCTTTTGTTTTGCCTAGATTTTTACTCTCTAATGGCTTTCTGGGAAAGGTAGATGAGGAGTGGTTTGTTTTTATGCTTGATCCATTTGTTTTCACCTGGTGCTTTTGCTGTTCTCTATGCCTGGGCACACAACTATTTCTCTTGTGCTGTTATATTCATTACTTACCCTGTCTCGGGCCTCTGTAGTTCCAGTACTTCAGAGAGTAAACTCTAGTAAAATTTAATTGCTGGTGTGAAAAAGGATAATTATTGAACTGTAGGATAAGATGGCAGGGCTCCAAATGTCTGAGAGCATCCTCTTGCTGTTCTCATGTAGCTCCCTAGTCAGTTCTGCGTTCAGTTTTCCCCTGCCTCTATTTGCCTCTCAAAATTCTAGTTATTAACAAATTTAAATTATAGTCACAAAACAGGGTCATTCCTGTTTAAATGGTATTATGCAGCTAAGGACTTGGTATCTACTATTTAGCTATTGGGTAGATAATAAGGTTTGTTTTAATCAGTTTTTATCTTATATGCATGTGTGTATGCCTGTAAGTATGTATGTACACACTTGTATGCAGATGCTCTTGGAGACCAGAAGAGGACATTTATTTAATCCCCTAGAACTGGATTCATAGACAGTTGTGATCAACTGTGTGGGTGCTGGGAACTGAACCCAGGTAGTCTGGAAGAACAGCAAGTGCTTTTAACCATTGAGCCATCTCACTAGCCTGAGGTTTTTGTTTTGCTTTGGATTTGGTTTTTTGAGACAGAATTTCTTTGTGTAGCAGCCTTGGCTGTCCTGGAGCTCCTTTGTAGATGAGGCTAGCCTTCAATTACAGAGGTCTGCTTGTCTCTGCCTCCCAGAGTATTGGAATTAAAGGTGTGCACTACCACACCTGGCTTTGGTTTAGTTTTTCTGAAATCAGGTTTGTAGAGGTACAATTTGCCTATGGTAGAATTTAGCCTTTAAACATGATAGCACTTGTGATTTGATGCATGTAGGTAGTACTATGTAATGATCATCTCAATAAAGATAAATATATAGAGTATCTACATCCTTCTCACATGCCTTTGCAGGCATCTCCCCACCAGCACACTCCTGAGCTTTTTGTACTGTAGATGGGTTATCCTCATTTCAGAGTGTCATTTATATGGAGTTATTATGCAGTTTTGTTGCGTTTCCCTTGAGACTGATGCTTGTGAAGTTTATCCATGTTATCAGTGTGATGCACTGGTGCTATTGGACGTGGAACCTGAAATTAATAAATATATAGCCAGTACAATTGCATGCAAAGAAGGAAAGGTTTTTGTTTTCAAGAAGTGTGCCTTGGCATTGTTTCCTGACCATTGGATGTTACCTTAGATGTTTCATGATATAATTGGAAAAAAACACTGAAAGGGGGCCTAGGAAGCTTTATTTCTTTGTTTTAAACTTCCTTTGAAAACTTGGACAAATCATTCTATATTTATTTATTTATTTATTTATGGTTTTTTGAGACAGGGTTCCTCTGTATTGCTTTGGTGGCTGTCCTGGAACTTGCTCTGTATACCAGGCTGGCCTCAAACTCATTGAGATCCTCCTGCCTCTGCCTCCCGAGTGCTGGGACTAAAGGTGTGTGCCACCAATGCCCGGCACAAGTCATTCTATTTTGAGGGATTATTTTCTTTACCTTCTTTAAAGTTCCAACCCGAGTGCAGAGTAACTAAGCATATTAATAGAAAAGGGTGATGTTTTGTGTTTGTGTGTCTTTTCTTTTCCTTCCTTCCTTCCTTCTTCCTCCACCTCATCTCCCTCTGTCCCTCCTTCCCTCTCTTCCTTCCTCCTTCCTTCCTGTCCTACTTTATTGAGTGTACTGGAAGAGGACAGCACTAGGGTGCCACTGCAAGCTTTTTTTTTTTTTTAAAGAATGAACAAATTTTTGCCAGGCGTTGGTGGCGACACCTTTACTCCTAGCACTTGGGAGGCAGAGGCAGACAGATCTCTGTGAGTTCAAGGCCAGCCTAGTTTATAGAGCTAGTTCCAGGACAGGCTCCAAAACAATACAGAGAAACCCTGTCTTGAAATGCTCCCCCCCCCCCAGAATAAAGAATGAAGAAACTTTTAAAAACCTGCCCACATGAAATAAAGATATGTCTAGCTACATGGCCTCTTCAACCCATTCCTTCTGTCCTCCTCCATCTACCTAACCACTCTGCTTAATTGTCCAGTCTCCTGGATCTGGATATACAGGTAATTGTGATCTGTTTGACATGGGAACTATTAACTGAACTGTGATTCTTCAAAAGAGCAATATATGTTCTTAGCCATGAACCATCTCTCTAGCCCAAGTTTTCTTTTTGTATTGTATAGAGTATCTCCTACCCCTTTTCATGCTAGTTAATGATTGAACCCAGAGTCCTGTGCTTGCTAGACAAGTGTTCTGTATACAGCTGAACTAAATCTCCAGCATCTCTACTCCCTCCTTAGATGCATTTATTTTTTTAGTGTATTTTAAGTGTTCAATCCCCTGGAACTGCATTAGCCACCATGCAGGTGCTGGGGACTGAATTCAGGTCCTCTGCTGGAGCACTCAGTCACTTTTCCAGCCCTTTTTTTTTTTTTTTTTTTTTTTTTTTTTTTTCATATTCTTGAGACAAGAGTCTCACTCTTCAGCCCATATTGGCTTGTACCTTGTGGTAGGCCTCCTGCTACAGCCTCACAGTACTGGGGTGACAGGCTTGATCCATCACATCCACTGAGGACTGTTTCCTTTCCTGTGATCTGTCAGCATGTAGACTCCACAAAGGTCCTGGGTGAGTACTGTTGTAGTGTGATAGAAGGAAGGTTTTGAGGAGATATGAATGTTGTGAGAAAATCTTACAAAAAGTTTCTTTTTGTCTTTTTTTTTTTTTTTTTCCTTTTTGGCTTCTGTTTTTATAGATCCAGCATGTCTGGCTTGCACCTAGTAAAACAAGGTCGAGACAGAAAGAAAATAGACTCACAACGAGATTTCACTGTGGCTTCTCCAGCAGAATTTGTTACTCGTTTTGGTGGAAATAAAGTGATTGAGAAGGTAAGTTGCAACTTACTAAACAATTCTGCCTAAAGTATGTGAGACTTAGTGCCTACATTTGTTATTTCTGTCTGTGCAGAATTTTATGTAGGTTTTTCGGAACTTTGCCTTTTTATGTAGGGCTGACCTTTCTGTTCCCCTAACATGCTACTAATACATAATTTCTCTATTGAATATATATATATATATATGGTGATAATTTGGGTATAATTGATAAGGACTTGAAACTCTGCTTCTAATGTTCTTTTTGAAAGATCTTGTAGGTTTTCTGTTTATTTGTTTTCAAGACAGGCTTTCTTCATGTAGCCCTATGTGTCCCAGAACTCACTCTATAGACCAGGTTGACCTCTAACTCAGGAGATCCACCTGCCTCTGCCTCCTGAGTGCTGGGATTAAAGTCATGGGCCACCACTGCCCAGCAGAACTTGTGGCTTTGCAGGCAGAGCTGCACTAGCCTGGCAGGGAGGGTGTAAAGAATAATTGATAACCTTGTATAGTGCCTGCTGCTGGTAGTGGGGGTGGGGGTGGGAGATAGATATGATAGCACTGGATTCAGAGAAGTGGAGACAGTTTCAGAAGAGAAGGCTTAAGCAGGCTCATAGACCTAGTGCTTACTGACTTCTACGAGATATTTGAGATGTTTAGAGGAAATAGGCCACATGAAATACTAAGAGATGCCAGATAGTTTGAAGCACTTGGGAAGTAGACATAGGCAGATAAAGGATTTTTGGTCAGCCTAGTTTATGTAATGAAACTCTTTGTGTTGTCTGCCCCCCCAAAACAAAACAAAACAAAACAATTCTGTGTCATTGTTATCTAAAACTTGTCAGGGCTGAGAGGATATCTTGGTTGAAATAGGTTATAGTGATTAAAAGATCAAACCATAACCAGTGTTCCCTCTCTTAAAAGTATTGCTTCATCAGTGTCGTATATTTGTCTCTCAGTAAAGGTAGATATGTGTTTTTTATAGGCTAATATTTTCAGTGGTGTGATTACAAAATATATGTAAGGAGATAGGTTAATTTAAAGAAATTTCTCAGGATTATTTGATTCTTGTGACCATGAAGCTGAGCAGTTTCTTTCACTCGAAAGCACTGGGATTCAGCATTTTAGAGAACAGCAATTGATATCAAGTGTCTTCTTACAATAGAGAATAGTGTATAACATCCTACAGGGTAAACTTTCTTCATTCCTTATTTGAGATGTGTCATGTTTCTTAGTAATAGTTATGATAGAATAGTTTACAGACAATATGAGTACTTAATGATTTTTTTGAATTTTTTCAAGAAGTGAACTTGGAAAGAAATTAGTTCTAGCTAGCATATGTTGAAATATTTGCTTAGCAAACCTTTAAAAATATTGCTTGATCTTATAAGAGTTGTTTCTCAGCAACTTGGATTAGCAACAGTTTTTTTTCTTAATTCTTTTTCAGACAAAGGGAGATGTCTAAAAATCTTTGTTTTTCTATCACTGTCTTTCTTTGTGACCTTTGCTTCCATTTCCCATATCATATTCCTTCCTCCCAGGTTCTTATTGCCAATAATGGTATTGCAGCAGTGAAATGCATGAGATCTATCCGTCGGTGGTCTTATGAAATGTTTCGAAATGAACGTGCAATCCGGTTTGTTGTCATGGTTACACCTGAAGACCTTAAAGCCAATGCAGGTGAGTTATTAGCTTTATGTCACTTTAGGTATAAAACATTGAATAGACTTGTCTGTAAGTAGGAGAATATTACCTTAGGGAGATTCTCAAGCCTAAGGTTGCCAGTGAAATCCTATGCAAGGATTTCTCTTTTTAAAAAGTATCAGTAATAAAAACAAATAATAAAATATATCAATACTAGATGCACAAAAATGACTGTACTGTAATTAACTACCACAAAGGTCCCTGTGGTCTGAGCTAAGTAGGTAGAAATTTAACACAAGGCCCCCACCTGGTGGGAGTGATGGGTCAGGAGGGCTGGAGCCAGGCTGGGTGGACCCTCAAACCTGGCTAAACTTCCAAGGACCACCAGGTGGTCCTGGGATCGGGCCAGGGGTTGGTCCAGGCTCTGAAGTGCTGGGGATTTCCCCTTGTCCCCCACCTTATGAATTCTGTGGAGGGATGGCATACTGTGGACCTCAGGTTGGACTGGGTCTGGTGCCTCAAGTTGGTCTGGAGGCTTCGCAGCCTGAGGGCCAGGCAGGAGTGGAGAGTAACTCGGAAGGGTCCTCCCCTGGTCCCTGTAATGCCAGGCCCAGTGTCCCCGTGAAATTGGAGAAGGTGGAACCAAGTCCCGAAGAGTCCCAGGACGTGAAAGCCTTGCAGAAGGAACTAGAGCAGTTTGCCAAGCTTCTGAAGCAGAAGAGGATCACCTTGGGGTACACCCAGGCCGACGGGGGCTCACCCTGGGCATTCTATTCGGGAAGGTGTTCAGCCAGACTACCATCTGCCGCTTCAAGGCCCTGCAGCTCAGCTTCAAGAACATGTGTAAGCTGCGCCCCCTGCTGGAGAAGTGGGTGGAGGAAGCCGACAACAATGAGAACCTTCAGGAGATATGCAAAGCCGAGAACCTGGTGCAGGCTGGAAAGAGAAAGCGGACGAGCATTGAGAACCGTGTGAGGGGGAATCTGGAGAATATGTTTTTGCAGTGCCCAAAGCCCAGTCTGCAGCAGATCAGCGCCATTGCCGATCAGCTTGGGCTGGAAAAGGATGTGGTCCGAGTGTGGTTCTGTAACCGGCGCCAGAAGGGCAAACGATCAAGCACCGACTATACCCAACGAGAAGAGTATGAGGCTGCTGGATCCCCTTTCCCAGGGGGGCCTGTATCCTTTCCTCTGCCCCCAGGGCCCCATTTTGGTGCTCCAAGCTACGGGAGCCCCCACTTCACCACATTCTACTCTTCAGTCCCTTTTCCTGAGGCTGAGGCCTTAACCTCTGTTCCCATCACTACTACTATGGGCTCTCCCATGCATTCAAACTGAGGCACCAGCCCTGGCTGGGGATGAGGTGAGCTGAGGCAAGGGAAAAGAAGTAGAGAACCTGGAGCCATCACAGCTGTGGGGTTAATTAAGTTCCTTTACTGAGGAGGGATCACAAGCATAAAAGGGGTGGGAGAAGATGGAAGTTTCAGTGATGCTATTGATCGTGAGCCCATCACTCAATGTTTTATTTTTAAATAATAAAGCCTGGGACACATTAGGGGAAAAAAAAAAAGAAATTTAACACAAGTATTTGGACTATGAGGTAAATGACTTTTCCAGTGTTAAGTATTTGTTAGGTCACATATGTTAGTGTGTCTAACTGAAAATGTTTGGATGAAAATAATATTTCCCTTATGGGATTAGAGAGTATTTTAGCATAAAGATTCCCATTTTATCTTTGACCACTGAGGGAGACATATCTTAAAACCCAAATGGATTTTCAATACAATTTTTAATTTAATTTTTTGTTTTTTTGAGACAGGGTCTCACTATGTAGACTAGGCTGGCCTTGAACTCACAGAAAGCCACCTGCCTCTGCCTTTGATATTCTGGGATTAAAGGTGTATACTACTCCTACTCTACCCCTCCCCCTTAAAAGTTTGTATTTTATGTGTATGGGTATTTTGCCTGCATGCACATATTAGATATTAATTCTTTTTTAGAAGTATGTGTGTATTTGTGCATGTGTGAGTTTATGTGTACTACGTGCATGCAGGAGCTGCCAGAGGCCAGAAAAGGGAATCTAATCCCCTGGAACTAGAGTTATAGATGGTTGTGAACCACCATGTAAATACAATATGTACTCTTAACTAGTGAGCCATCTATCTCCAAGTTGTTTTTTTTTAGAAGAAGAATAAAGAAACCGAAAATTAGATAGATGATTCTGTGAGTAACTTGAAAGATCTATTTGAGGAAGAACAATTACAGAATATAACTTCAGATTTAGATGTGTCAATTATTGCAGGTATGTAATATAGCTAACACTGCCCTCAAAAGAACAGCTAGAAAATGAAGAGGGCTGTGTGACATCTCATAAGAGTATAAGGGATAGACTCAGGAAGCCAAGTCTATGAGCAAAGATGAGAAATGAGTAAAGAGATAGGAGAAAAATGGAAAAGACAATTTTAGGGTTGAGGTGGCATTTCAGTGGCAGAGCGCTTGCCTTGCTAGCATTCATGAGGCTTTGGGTTTGTGTTTTAGTGCCATGAGAAAAAAGAAGATGTGTCAACAGTCTAACAAATACACAAGACCACGAAGACCAGTGGCCCATCTAACAATTAGGAAACCACTGGGCCATTGGTAACAGTGAAGAATAATTTCAGTGGGATAATATGAGTATGATTCCCTCAGATCTAGAGTTAATAGAGGCTGTGAACCACCATGTGGGTGCTGGAAATCAAATAGGGTCTTCTGCAAGAGCAGCCAGTGCTCTTAACCACTGAGCCATCTCTCCAGCCCCAACTTCAAAGTTTTCTGCTGGAGGATTTCTGGCAATTCCTTCCAATGATTTACATTAGGAGATATTTTAAGGTAGATGAGCCTCTCACTTGCTGACACCCCACATCTCAAGAATAAGTTTAGCCTCATACTCATTCCTATCACACCCAAGATGCTAGCTAGTCTGTATGTAGGATATGGCAGTGCTATATTGGAACAGACATCCGTTCATGAGTATCTTCAACTCTGACATCGTGTTCAAGACAAGCCTCATTATTGGCACATCACCCTTTTGAACAGTCTTGTATATATCAAAGTTCTTGAGGTCTCTGGTGCACAAGAACAAGAGTCTTTTACTTTTGCACATGTCTTCTGTGCCTTTGTTCACCAGTTCTTTTTTTTCTTTACTGTTTTCTTAGAGACAGAGACTCATGGATCCAGGCTGGCCTCACAGTTATGTAGATGAGGATGATTCTGTTTTTCTGTGTCCCAAGTGCTTGGAATATAGACATGAACTACCATGCCTTATTTATGTGCTGCTTATGACCTAACCCAAGGTCTTCATGCTACTAGCCAACACTCTACCAATTAAATTACATCTTCCATATTCTCTATTGTCCTTAATAATAGCAATTGAAAATTGATTTGTACAGAACCTTGAATCTTGTTAGCTGGCATCTGTACTATTTTTTGAAGTCTTTCACACTCTTCTCTGTGTGTCTCTCTGTCACTGTGTGTTTGTTGTGTATGATATAGGTGAACAACTTTTTTTCTTTCTAGGGCTACTAGAAAAGATTAAGCCATAGTAGAAAAATTATATAGATTTGACTACATAAAAATTGTTATTTTGTGGGGCTGGAGAGTTGGCTCAGCAGTTAAGAGCACTGCCTGCTCTTCATGAGGACAAATTCCCAGCACCCACATGTCAACTTACAACTGTCTGTAACTCTAGTTCCAGGGTGTCTGACACTCTTACACAGACATACATGTGGGCAAACACCAATACACATAAAATAAAAATAAATACATTATAAAAAAGAAGAAAGGAAATTGTTATTGTGAGGGGCTGGAGAGATGGCTTAGCTCTTCCAGATAATGGGTTTGATTCTCAGTATCCACATGGCAGCTAACAACCATCTGTAACTCCGCTTCTAGGGTGTCTAACGCTCTCTTTTGACCTCTGAGGGCATTGTATACACATGCTTTACCAACATAAATACAGGCAAAGCACCCACACACTTAACAGCAAAATCTCAAAAAAGTTTTGCTGTTTTGCAGCTAAAATACAAATATGTTTAAGACAGACAATAATATGGGGAAACATTGGCAACTGTTTCTGCCTGTAATGTAAGAAGAAAACATACTTCCATACCAAATATGTGGAGATTATGAATAAGTAGTCCATAAAAGAAGACATAAGGCAAGTGTGGTGGCATAGGCTGTAGTCCCAGGTACTCAAGGCTGAAGCAAGTAGCCTGCTTGTTCCTAGGAACTCAAGGCCAACCTGAATAGCATAGGAAAACTCCCCTCTCAAACACTGATCAGTAAAACACCATAAATTTACAAGGAAAAGATATAAAAAAGAGTAATAAGCATATGAAAAGAGACCGTATTAATAATAACTAGAGGAATGTAAATTGTAATAGTGGTAGATAGTGTCACAATTGAAGATATATAGTACAGGTGGAAGTGTAAGCAATTCATTCAATTTTATCCCTCATTTATTTACTGTGTGTGCATATGTTTGGGCGGTGTGTGTGTGTGTGTGTGTGTGTGTGTGTGTGTGTGTGTTTGTTTTGGTCAAAGAACAACTTGTGGGGTTCAGTTCTCTTCTACCATGTGAATGCCAGGGACCCAACTTGAAGTATAAGGTTTCACAGCAAGTGCCTGTATCCACTGTGCTGGCCTGATTGGTTACTCATATTGCTAATGAGAATATAAAAATGTAAATATCCTTTGACTTAATAGTTTTACTCACAGGAACAGATCTCAAAAATACAACTGTACATTGATATAAGGATATGATATATGTAATACTATTTTAAGATTTACTTTATGTGTATGAGTGTTTTGCTGATGATGCCTATGTATATATCTGATGCCCATGGAGACCAGAAGAGGGCATTGGATTCCTAGGAACTGGAGTTATAGATAATTATGAGTTGCTATGTATGTGTTGGAAGTTGAACTCAGGTCATTTGCAGGAAAAGTAAGAGCTTTTTTTTAACTGTTGAGCCATCTCTCCAGCCATCATGATATATATTATCGTAATCATTTCCAAATTTTAAGTGCTCTTATATTTCCATCAATATGATAAGTGAATTATAGGCTACTGAAATATTAAGTATTCATTTAAAGATTATATTACATAAACTTATATCATGTCAGAATGTGTAAGAGAGGCATAGCATGTTGTTAAACTGACTATAGTTTATTGCAGCAGTTCTCAACTTTTGGATCATGACCCTTTTGGGCATCACATATCAGATACTTATGATTCATAGCAGTAACACAATTACAGTTATGAAGTAGCAGTGAAATAATTTTATGGTTGGGGGGGGTCACCATGACATGAGAAACTGTAGTTGCAGCATTAGGATGGTTGAGGACCACTGGTTTATTATTATGTAAGGTTTCAGAGGTGCTATAGCATGAGCTAATATCTCTGAGGTAGACAATGGATGGTTTGACCTGTTTTAAACATTTGTAGCCCGGGCAGATTGCAAACTTGGCATTTTTTTTCCTCCACTTTCTGAATGCTGGAGTTGCAGTTGTATAATATCACCATCTCCTCTTGAACTTGACTTTGTAAAAATAGTTTTATTACTTCCTGAATGTGTTGTCTAACTCTTTTGTAATTGCCTGAAGATCAGAGAAGCAGAGCAGCCAGCCACTAGTTTTTACCTCAACCGAATCATCAGACCTATTGGGAAATCCTCAGACTGAATGCTCTGAGCTCCTATCTCCTGCTGCCTTATATTCCTCTCTCTGCCCAGCCACCTCCCTAGTGCTGGGCTTAAAGGCATGCGATCTCAAGTGCTGTGATCAAAGATGTAAGCTCAGTTTCTCTTTTAGACTGATGTAATCTTTTATAACCCAGGATGGCATTGAACTCACAGCGATCCTGGCCTCTATAGTTAAACTAGTGTAACTAGCTCCACACAGTGATCTTCAGGCAAGCTTTATTTGTTACAGCACAACCTCCAATGAAATGATGTAGAAATTATCACATTAGTGTCATTTATTATGTGGTTACTGAGGATAGTCTCCATTCTTACTATAGTTTTGCAATGTCATAATAATTTGGTATAAAATTATGTTTTCCTCATAAATTTGTTTGTTTTCAGAATACATTAAAATGGCAGATCACTATGTTCCAGTGCCTGGAGGACCAAACAACAACAATTATGCAAATGTGGAATTAATTCTTGATATTGCTAAAAGAATCCCTGTACAGGTAAGAGTTTTGGAGAAATAACTTCACCCATTTTACATGTAGTCAGAAGTGTAGAACTTTTATCCAGATAACTTAATGTAAAGTCTCTTTTTGGAAAATTCTTTTTTTTAAAATAAATTTTTAATGATGTATTTTCATTTTATGTTCATTGGTGTTTTGCCTGCCTGTGTCTCCTGCAGCTGGAGCCACAGATAGTTGTGAGCTGTCATGTGGGTGCTAGGAATTGAACTTGAGAGCCAGTGCTCTTTAACTACTGAGCCATCTCTCCAGTCCTGGAAAATTCATAAATGTCTTTATACGAAATAATTATAACAGACAAGGAAAGAAGACATGGAAAGGAAGGCATAGTTAAAAATAAACATAATGGAAATAGAATGTGTAGAAAGATCTTTCAGAGATTTTTGTGCATCTCACCTCCAAGCCATCCTAAGAACTATTTCCTGCAGAATATCTTAACTACAATATGGTGCTGTTTTAGAAGATTATTTCTTCCTTTCATGCTCGGTTGAGAAATTTAGAGTAAATATCTTTAAGCCCAGTGAGGGAAAATATCCTCTAGACCAATGGTTCTCAACCTTCCTAATGCTGTGACCCTTTAATATAGTCCCTCATGTTGTGGTGACCCCAACCAAACAATTATTTTTGTTGCTACCTCATAACTCTAATGTTGCTACTGTTAAGAATTATAATGTAAATATCTGTGTTTTCCTATGGTCTTAGGTGACCCCTGTAAAAAGGTCTTTTGATCCAAAAGAGGTTGTGTCCCATAGGTTGAGTACCACTACTAGACTTAAGTGACCATGCCATCACTAGATACAAAGGCAGAGTTAGGGAGTTGGGTGGCCAGAATGTGAAAATGGTCAGGATTTCCCTTCCCTCCCTCCCTTTCTCTCTTCTCCCTTCTTTCCCTTCCCCTCCCTACTCTCCCCCCTCCTTTTTCTTTCTTACTTTTTTTTTGATACAGGGTTTCTCTGTGTAGCCCTGGCTGTCTTGGAACTCCATCTATAGACCAGGCTGACCTCAAACTCAGATTTGCCTGCCTCTGCCTCCTGAGTACTGGGAATAAAGGTGATCGCTACCATGCCCAGTTTTCAGGCATTCTTTAAAAAACTCTAGAGAACCTAGCTGAATGAAGGGCAGTGAGTTGCATTTCCTAAAGAGCAAGACTGAATGTAGCGTTCTGATTCCACTTGATTTTGTTCTCTTGAGGGTTTTTGCCACAATCAACTGCTCATTGTTGTTCTGTGGAAGGTTTGACAGCAGTCAAGCATAAAAGTTGAATTAACTACTGGGCTGCCCTGGAGCTATTATACCACATCTAGTAGGGTCAGCCTGGATACAGTAAAGCAGTTTGTAGTTTTCTTGGTACGCCTTTTAAGAATGATTCATATTGTTATTCTGTTGTAGGCAGTGTGGGCTGGCTGGGGTCATGCCTCTGAGAACCCCAAGCTTCCAGAGCTACTCTTAAAAAATGGCATCGCTTTCATGGGTAAGCCTTTGTGAACTATACTGTTGCTGTATTTCTTATGTCAATTTTCTCTATGTTCTGTAGTTTTAGTTTTGTTTTTAAGTCAGTAAGCAACTCTCAGAGTGACCTCCTTCATTTTTTTCCACAAACCTCCATTTCTATTTACTCTTGTGATTTTTTTTTTAAAATCATATTTTAGGAATAAAAATGGAGTACTAGGCTCTGGATACTAACTCAGATCTGTAATGATACGGGGACTTGATTTGGATAAACTCTGGGACACATATTGTGGCAGGGGTAGGAGTTGGTTTCAGATCTCAGGGTAGATCTCATCCATAGAGGCAGTTAGACTTCAGCAGTGCCTAAGGAGTAACCTGGATTGTTATGAAGAACCTTGATCTCTTCAGTTCTTAAATTGGAGTTTTTTCATTTCATCTTGAAGATGTCTTTTGTTCCTGAGTCCTTTAATCTGGAATATGGAAAACACTGGTTTTGAAACATTGGCTGTTTAAAAAGCTTTGCCATTAACCTTAAGAAAACATGTAGGAGGACTTGTTTCTTGATAGTACAAGTAACTGACCACTTAGGACACCCCAGTGTCTTTAAATATGAATTAGCACTGTTCTATCTAAGTATATAATTTATATTTTGTCAGTGAGAGCTGTTTCTTCCACCTTTTTTACTCTTATCTTGGCAGAAGGAAAAATGGAGGTTACATGGCCTCTCCGATACTAATGATGCTTTGTATGCATTATTAAGGGGAAAAAACAGTTTTGTTAGGTTTCCTAAGATCAAGTAGTATATTTTTCAGATGTAAATCCTAAAATTTTACCATCTTTACGGTATAGATTTAGAGAAATTACTTTGTTTCTTGGTTAATGTGGATCATGATTCATAAAATTAGATTTTTTTCCCCCCAGAACTTTAATGAAACAATTTCTGTATGTTGGGCTTTTTCTGTATGCAACAAGTTTACTACATTGGCTTCTAGAAACAATGCAAAGATGAATCAAAATGGTAGTGGTCACTATATGTCATGGATGGTACAAGAGTGATATAAAAATAATTATAAGGCCAAATATATGGATCAGAAAGGAGACAGAGACGCTGCTGTTCAGGTTCCTTTCTTGTCTTTTGTTTTTAGGCCCTCCAAGCCAGGCTATGTGGGCTTTGGGGGATAAGATTGCATCCTCGATTGTGGCTCAAACTGCAGGCATCCCAACTCTTCCCTGGAGTGGCAGTGGTAAGAAATTAGTTCTTGTTTTTTGTTTGTTAATTTTTATATGTGTATTTGGATGGATATATATATATAGTGTGTGTGTGTGTGTGTGTGTGTGTGTGTGTGTAAGTGCAGAGTGGAGGCCTAAGTGTCAAAGGCCTTCCTTTGTCATTCTCTATTTACTCTTGTGATTTTTTTTAAAAATCATTTTAGGAATAAAAATGGAGTACTAGGCTCTGGATACTAAACTCAGATCTGTAATGATACGGGGACTTGATTTGGATAAACTCTGGGACACATACTATGGCAGGGGTAGGAGTTGGTTTCAGATCTCAGGGTAGATCTCATCCTTAGAGGCAGTTAGACTTCAGCAGTGCCTAAGGAGTAACCTGGATTGTTATGAAGAACCTTGATCTCACTTCCATAGAAGTCTGCCTGCCCTTGTTTCCTATGGATGTAGAAGATGATGTCAATAGTCACTTTTCTCCCAAACAAGCAGAGGGATAAAAAGAAAAATTGAGCCAGGCAGTGATGGCACACATCTTTAATCCCAGCACTTGGGAGGCAGAAGCAGTGAGTTCGAGGCCTACCTGGTCTACAGAGTGAGCTCCAGGACAGCCAGTACTATTTCACAGAGAAATCCTGTCTTGAAAAACTAAAAAGAAAAGAAAAATTGAGAAATGAATTGTCCTTGCCAATTGTTTAGATTGTCATGTGAATTTTTTAAAAAAGCAAATAATAATAAGACCCACTCTTCTCCCTTTTATGCATTTACACTCAAGCAGCAAAGTAAACATTTTAAAAATAGGAATGACTATTGAATTCTTGTTCCTTTGGCTCTCCAGGGGATTGCCATATCCTCTCCAGACCTGCTGGGTCAAATAGTTTAAAAGGTTGAATTTGTTCTTGTTTGAATGGAGAGGCTGTAATGTTCCCCTTGGAGCTGAATACAGAGATATTCAGGGAGCATGGAATCATGACTCTGCTGAGACCAATAAAACCGCCATTTCCGTTTCCAAAGACTCATAAAGATTGAGTTATTTCTCAGACCCCTGGCCCCAGAGCAGGTCTGAAAACACTGAAGGTATTTTGCCTGTGTTTACTGTGAGAAGTCTGCCATGCTTCTCCCTCTCCTTCCCTCTTTCCTTTCCCCTTCCCCTGTGTTCCCACCCTACCTCCAATCCTTGTGTTTTTGTAATTAGATCTCTGCCCACTCTCCTTGATTTTTTTCTAGTCTAAGAACCCCAAATGGTAGACTATGCTATGGCTGAATACTTTTATCTCCAAGGACTGATCAAGGTTTTACAGTATTCTTGTGTCCCCCCACCCTTCCATCTACCTTCAGTCTTTGGTTAAATACAACAGCTTTTAAAGGAAGATATTACAAAGTGGAATGTCTGGAACATGTTTGTAATCCCTATACTCAGGATACAAAGGCAGCAGGATTGCAATTTCAAGACCAATCTCCACTCCATGGCAAGCATCAGGATAGTGTAGACTACACATCCTTTTTGATAGAGGGCAGAAGATTGACAGGGGCTTTCATAGGTGATCTCAAGTCATTATCATCTATTGTAGGTCTTCGTGTGGATTGGCAAGAAAATGACTTTTCAAAACGCATCTTAAATGTTCCACAGGATCTGTATGAGAAAGGCTATGTGAAGGATGTGGATGATGGACTGAAGGTAAGTTACTGACTCCAGGGGTGGTCCATTCTAGTTACAAATTGGAGTCTGATTCATGATGTACATCCTTACTAGCATGAAGATTGGAAACCAGGACAAATATTTCTTAAGTATGGAGTAAGGAAGTGACTTTAAACTTAAAAACAGTGTAGTTTTGAAGGGGACTGTTCACCTGCAAAGAGTTTCTTGGGTGTTAATTCAGTGTTTTAAGGAGGTACTGATTCTTCCTCTCTACCAGCTGTTATCTTGTGAGGGATGGTCAACAAGCACCATCCCTTTCCCCTTGTGAATCAAATCAGAGAAGCTGGGCAGGTAGATGTCAGTCTATCAGCTTTATTGTTTTAGAGGTATTTGTAAAAATGGCTTATGTGTATAGCAACAATGAAATTTATGGGATGAATAGAGAATTGACTATGTTCTTCCCTCTCTTAACTAGCAGTACTAAATAACCAGACTTCCTTCCATAAAGACAGCTTTTATAACTAAGCTTATTATATGACTGAGAGTCTACAAGAGCATGTGTTCAGTGTTGTGGGCTGATCTCAGGAAGAGCATGAGCAAGCTTGCCCAGTGTCTCTTTCCAAATTGGCCAGCCAAATAACTTTTCCCATTGAGGAGGGAAGGAGTGAGCCAAGAAAGGCTGATAGTATTATTATTGCTCATAATTATTCTGTTTCTGTAGAAATGTAACCCCCTATTACCCCTTTTTGCCTTACAGTTCCCTCCAGTGTTTCTCTTTCACTTGTGAACTAGTTGGAAGCCTCAGTTATGCCTCTTTCTCTCTTCTTATTTGACACAAGACTTAGCTGTCCTATAATGTTCTATGTAGACCAGGGTGGCCTCGAACTCACAGAGATCCCCTTGCCTCTGCATGTTGAGTGCTGGCATTAAAGGCATGTGCCACTATGCCTATCTCTTTAATGACTGTTTACCTAAAGTAGAAAATACCAATTCTCTTTCTCTAATTAACATGGCTCTTTCATTTTTCTCTTTTTTTCTTGAAGGCAGCCGACGAAGTTGGTTATCCAGTAATGATTAAGGCATCAGAGGGAGGAGGAGGGAAGGGAATCAGAAAAGTTAACAATGCAGATGACTTTCCTAACCTCTTCAGACAGGTAGAGTACAAGTTGATTTTGTTTGTTTGAGTTACCATGTATATTAGAGTTGAGTGATTTACCTTATACTGTAATTTAGATATACAGAAAATGTTTTTATTTTTATGTGTATATAATCTAAGGTTTGTCTAGAGCCTTTATCTGATTATTCATAGAAGTGGAAGGAATTAATGAACTAACTATATAAGTTATATATTTCAAGCAGTAGCTTTTCTTATATAGAATATAGCTCTTCTCTACATGGTGTGTGTGACTCACAGTATCTCATGATGGTAAGAAGAGACAATGGCATTCCACATTCTTGTGCTCTTGTTTTGCCCTTGTAGGTAAGGATATGGTATGATGGGATGGTGCTCTTGTTTGCCCTTATGCTGGCCAGATGCCAAGCTCTCAGATAGCTTTTTTCCTTTCTTCATGTGAAGTTGGCTGGAGACCCTAGAGTTTTTACCATGTTCTCTATGCTGTTGATCAGTAGCTCATATCCTTGCCTATGCTGTGTGGCCATCACATCCTGGCACTGGAACCCTATGATAGGTTTCAGTATGTGTGGATTGGGTGCCTCAGAGAGCTTATCCAATCATTTCTCTTGGCTTTACCCTTGCTTGATGCAGCCACACTATAGGTAAGTTATAAAAGGGAGACAAAATTCTTCTCTGTTCTACCCTGAGTTACCTTCACATGTTTGATACCTTTTTTCTTCTTCTACCAATACTCAAGAAAAGATGTGACAGAAAAAAGAGAAAATTGAGAGACAGGTTTTACCTTGTGATGTTGCTAACACTTTTTCTTATACCTTATACCATCCTTTTGTGTGATTGCCCTACTTCCTTTTTAAAACCATTCAGTGGCAAATTTGCTTAACTGTCAACGGGTAAGAGGAAAAGCTATGCTTTGATAAAGAAAATTGTAAAAGTATTGTCTTAACTATATTTTATTTTGAATGTCAGAAGTTTACTATCACCTGTTCTTTTCATTATATTCCTTTTCTAGAGTTTAATTTTGTAGGTAGATTAATGTTTCATGGAGTTCAGAAAAAGGCTTGCTTTTATAATGTAAAAACATTTTAATTAATTATAACACAGATATTTCCTAACTATTTTTTAGCTTGGAATTAAGTATATGAAGACTCCAGAACACTAAGAGTTTGTTTAATGCGGAAGTCCTTAATTTCTAATAATAGCTAGCTAAATCAATCTTTACATTCAAAAGCAACTAAAAATGCAGAATCATGATGCTGATTTCATAGTTTAGTTGGTAGAGTACTTGTTATTCATGCAGGATGCCTTAGTTTCAAACCCGTGGTGGTATATACCTGTGTTCTCAAATACAATCAGATACATATACATACACAAAAATAGGAGGTGTAAACAGGATAATTAATGAGATTAATGTTCAGGGTGGTATGGCCATATGGAGCAGGGGGATCAGAAATTAAGGCCCTTCTTGATTTAGTTATATACTGTAGGGGACAAAAATGGAAAAGTGCATTAGATTTTTTTTTTTTTTTTTTTTTTTCCTATTTAAAGTCTATTAAGAGATTGGAAGCTGTTCAAGATGGTAAAGAATTTTAAAAGGCCAGGTGGTGGTGATTCATGACTTTAATCCTTGCACCCTAGAGGCAGAGGTGGATCTCTATGAGTCTGAGGCCAGTCTGGTCTACAGAGGGTGATCTAGGACAGCCAAAGCTACACAGAGAAACCTTGGTTTAAGAAAAAGAAAAAAAAGAATGAGAAGAAATAGAAACTCAGAGATGAGTTTAGAAGTTGAAGACATAGTTTTGTTTTTTGTTTTTCTTCACAGAGATATCTTCTAGTTTAAGATAAAACAACTAACTGGGCATCACAGCTCACACACATAGCACCAGCATTCAGGAGTGTGAAGCATATTAAATTTAAGGGCAGCCTTGTATACATAGTAAGAACCACTCTCAAAAAACAAACAAAAACAAAGTCTTTTCCTCAGGGAAGAAGAAGAAAAAAACTATGAAACTGGTCCATATTTTTCATTTGTCTCATAAGAGTAAGAAGACAAAATTTAGACTTTAAAGGTAGTTGAACAAGTAGGTTTGGAAGACCCAAGGACTTTTATTTATATTGGGATCCTGAAGGTCTGTATCAAAGGAGAAAGATTAGCCAGATGTAGACCTGCCCATATAGGGATTAAATCCCAGATTCAAATCACTCACCTTTATTCGGGTATTATGCTTACAATTGCCAATGCTCCTACCCATCTGTATGCAGAAAGCAAATTTCCATCCTCTCCAGAGGAGTGTATATAGAGAACTTCAGATTATTACTACTAATGTTTTTCATATGGTATATTAAACACCCAGTTAAAAGCTAATAGTCATATAAATTGCATGATTCAAAACCAAGAACAAAAGTCAGGGCAAATAGATCCAACTAGGATTTAGACTATTAGACAAAGGCTTTGAGTAACTATTCTTAGTACATTTAAGGAAATTGAAGGCAAGTCTGAGAATTTGGACAGAAAATTAGAAATAAAAAAGAAACATTCTAGGACTGAAACTATAATAACTAAAATTAAGACATCAAAATATGAATTACACAGCATGTTAAAATTTAAAAAATCATTGAAATAAAGAAGAAAATTTAGACTTAAGCATAAAAAGAGACAAAAAGATAAAAAAAATTACAAAAAAGAATAATACGTTAGTTGCAAAGATGACCACGAAAACACCTGTTCCTTTACTCATTTTTGCTATACATTATAAGATCATGCCTTGTACCATCAAGTAAAGCAATCCTCTTTTTCACCCTTGGATTTATTTTGACCAATAGAAGGCAGCATAAATTGTGTACAAATTGTGAATCTTATGTTTCAAGTGGTTGTTTCAACTGCCACATAAATAACCATTCTACACCACTACTAGAGAAAGAGAGGCCATACAAATCAAAGCAGAGTTCTTCCAGCTAAGTCCTCTGAGTCCTGTTGGTGACTGGTAACACCACATTTGAACATGTCAGTGAGACTTTGTTAGACTATCAAACCCTAATTGAGCTGTTTGATTGCATCAGTACACAAGTGATAAGTTACCAGCTAAGTCTAGCTCAAAATACTGTTTTCAAGTCACTAGTTATTTCCCCCCCCCCTCTGTTATTTTTAAGTTTGTTAGCTAGAGCTGTAGGTCATTAATAGAATGCTTGTCTAGCATATATTATGCCTTAGACTAGATCCCTAGTACTGCCAAACAAGCAAATATACAATAAAGGGAAACAATTGTCAAAACATAACTAACAGAGAAATTGATAGCAAAAGGTATGCTACCATCATGAAAAATTGCCTTTAGAATTAGCTCATGAGCTTAATATGCTTAGGTGGATATTAATGATATTGTAGGAATGTGAGCAAACTGTTAATGAAACTAGACTATAGTAAAGTATTGCTAATGGAATCTGGAAAGAAGGTTACCTATGTTCTGTAATAGTGGAACAATTAGCAAAAAAAAAAAAAAAAAACCAAAACTATTATTTGAGATAATTTAAAAGATAATGTAGGGAGAGGGAACTAGGAGAAAGAAAAGGGGAGAAGAGGAGGGGAGAGGTGGGCATGAGGGAGCAGGAAGATTGAGACAGGGAAAGAATAGAGGGGTACAAGAAAAGAGATACCATAATAGAGGGAGCCATTACAGATTTAAGGAGAAATCTGGCAAGGAAATGCCCAGAGATCTGTTAGGCTGAACCCAACTAACAATGTAAGCAATAGTGGAGAGGCTACCTTTAATGCCCTTCCACAATAATGAGATTGACCACTACCTTATATGCCATCCTAGAGCCTTCATTCAGTAGCTGATGGAAGCAGAAGCAGACACCCGCAGCTAAACACTAGCCGAACTACTGGAATCCAGTTACAGAGAGGAAGGAATGATGAGCAAAGGGGTCAAGACCATGCTAGAGAAGCCCACAGAATCAGCTGACCTGAACAAGGGGGAGCTCATGCTCCCCAGTCTGATATCTGGGAAATCAGCATAGGACTGACCCAGACTCCCCGAATGTGGGTGTTAGAAGGACTGGACAGTCTATGGGGCCTCTAGTAATGGATCAGTATTTATCCCTAGTATACAAATGGACTTTGGGAGCCCATTCTGCATAGAGGGATACTTTCTCAGCCTAGACATGTGGGGTTGGGCCTAAGCCCTGCTCCAGATGATATGACACAGACTTTGAAGATCCCCCATGGAAGGCCTCACCCTCCCTCGGGGTCAGAAATAGGATGGATTGGAGTTTGGTGGGGGTGATAGAGAAGGATGGTAGGGTGAGGGAACTGGGGTTGACGTGTAAAATTATCTTGTTTCAAATTTAAATTAAAAAAAATAATGTAATTCAGGGCTGGTGAGATGGCTTAACTGTTCAGTTCCCAGTGCTATTAGGTGACTCACAACTGCCTGTAGTTCCAGCTCATGGATATCTGATGTGTTCATCTGGCCTCTAAAAGTACTTGGATTCATGTGCCCATACCCTCACACAGACATACACAGAAATACATATAATTATATAATGATAATTGAAAAAGCTTTTAAAAGATAATGTAATTCATGAAAACATAAATCTGATTAAGAAGGTCTCAAAGCAAAATACTGAAAGTATCTACTAATGTTGAATAACTGCAAAAGATGAGGGATTGCAAGTGTACTTCAGTTGGTAGCATGTTTGTTTTTGCATGCATGAGGCCCTGGGTTTGATTCCCAGCATCACACAATCTGGGCATGGTCGTATATGCCTGTAATCTCAGCACTAAAATAAGTGAAGCAGGATCAGAATTTCAAGGTCATCTTCAGACACATACCGAGTTTTATACCAGCCTGACAACATGAGACACTCTCAAAAGTAAAAGGGGCTGGAAAATGGCTCAGCAGTTAGAAAACAGACTGCTTTTCCAGAGGATCCAGGTTTGATTCCCAGCACGCACATGGTGACTTACAACTAGTCAGGGGATCTGATGCTCTCATTTGGCCTTCTCTGGCACCAAGTACACATGTGGTCCATAGACGTAAATGCAAGCAAAACATCTGTACACATAAAATAAAATCTCCAAAAATAAATAGATAATTCTTGCTCTTTGAATAAAGGAAACTGGATTTCAAGATTGCTGTGAAATCAGTGACCACTGAGCATCTCCAGTACTTTCCATTTGACCAAGAATATCCTTTGTAGTTCTCTCTCCAGTCTCCTCATTAAATTTTGGGGTTTGGGGCAGATAACTTGTCTTTTTAGTTCTCAGGTCTTTGGATGAAGACAATGTAACTGAGGAGCTGCACCCAAGGGCACTCTTGTTTCTGGACATGAGTCATGAGAGCAATGGAGGTCAAGCCTGATTACATGATTGGATGAGACTTTAGGGGTCTTGGGAGGGGGTGAGTCTACTTTGCATGTGGGAGGTCTGTGAATTATTGTGGCCACAGGGTGGACCATAGTATATTGTTTGCAGAGATGGCCACAATAACTCCTCCCGTTCCTGTATGTATACTCTTTGCAATGTTACTTTGCTATTCTTCCCATGAAGAGTATATCTTTTCCCACTCTTTGAATTGTAGCCATTTTTGTGGCTTGCTTAGACCACTATTAGGTGACCAAAGTCACATACATATATTGGAGTCTAGACTTCAAGAGGACATGCAGCTTCTGCCTTCATCCTCTAAGAAAATTGTACTGAAGAAGTTTGGTCTGTGCTGTGTACCAGACTGAAAAGCCCATTGGAGAGACTGAGAGACCATGTATAACAGAAATGAGCACATTCCAGTTGAGGCTGTCTGTACTTACCAGCCAACAGCACGGATCACCAGATTTGTGAAAGAGGCCATGTGAACCACTAGATGATATTACATGATTGCAGAAGAACTGTACAGCTGAGCATCATGAGCAAGAGTGGTTGACATTTTCAGTGGGCCACTGAATTTAGCTGTATGTAGCTACAGTGCCATTCTCTAGCATTAATGCACTTTAACACTCAGATATGAGGAAGAGAATGAAGCAAAGCAATAGTTGAAGAAATTATGGAGCCAAAAGCTGCAGAAAAGTTAATGTCCAAGAATTTTCTCAAACTAACAAAAGCTGCCAAACACAAATAACAAAACCCAGAGTTTCAAACATGGTGATTACAAGAAAAACCATACCTAAGCTTATGAATAAATGTGTCATATGCCTCCCTCAACCCCCTCCCCACCAAAAAAAAAAAAAAAAAAAAAAAAAAGAACGAAAGGAAAACACATACATACAATCTGAAAGCAGTTGGAGCAAAAAGTCTACTTGAGAAAGGCTAAGAAGATTAATAGTTGAGTCAGGCTTCAATCCCTGCACTGGGGACACAGAAGAAGCAGGTGGAACTCTGTGAGTTCTAGGCCAGCTAGGGGTACACAGTGAGATCCTGGATCACACATACACATGCGCGTGCGCACACACACACAAACTCACACACAGGAGGAGGAGGAAGAAGAAGAGGATGATCAACAATTGAAATCTTAGTAGACATCCTAGAAACTAGAAAACATTGGGATATTTTTGAAGTCCTGACAAATATTAAATGATAATTTAAGATTTTTACACCCACTGACAGTGTTTCTCAGAACTCAAGATGGAAGACCTTTGACTTCAGCACCATCATGTGTTAAATAATGTAAATTAAGAAATCATCTAGTTAGGAGCAGTCTACCTGTGACTATCTTTTTAGTAGATGGCAATATTTTTCCCCTGTTGTGAGATTTGTGTATGTGTGTGTTTCAATTATTTTGTTTGCCCCTTTTAACATACTGGTATTACATATTTTCATATTCCTTAATTAATACTGGTGATATAACTAAGAACACAGCACGTTAAAGATAGATAAAGGCATGGACTGTATTTCTTCTGTTCTGTATTCTCACTGTTAATGTAGTCCTGGAAACTTTTAGGCATCTGCTTATTGAAAGCAAATCAACTTTTCAGTATAGAAAAAAAGTCCTTACTGCTTAAGAATCTTGCTTCCTTTTCCAACACAGGTTCAAGCTGAAGTCCCTGGATCACCTATATTTGTAATGAGACTAGCAAAACAATCTCGTCATCTGGAGGTCCAGATTCTAGCAGACCAGTATGGCAATGCCATTTCTTTGTTTGGCCGTGACTGTTCTGTACAGCGCAGGCATCAAAAGATCATTGAAGAAGCTCCTGCGGCTATTGCTACTCCAGCAGTATTTGAACACATGGAACAGGTGTGTCTATTAAATGCTTCCATGCTTCCATCTCTGTCTTCCTACACAGAGACACATCTCCCTCAGCTCATACACTGTTATAGGAATGGAAAAAATTTAAGCAGTGATTCTAGATAATGGATAATAATACCATATTCTGATGTTGATCTTTTAGGAAAATTGTTAAGAAACTTAACAAAGTCTAAAAATAGTTAATACTAAAAACAAAAACTAAACAAACCAAAAATATTCAAAACAAAACAAAACTACCCCCCCAAAAAACCCCAAAGCAACCACAACAAAACCAATGATAATTTTAGTAAGATAAGTAAGTTGGGATTTTTAACAAGTTCATGAAGAGCAAGTATAGTTTTCTGGGTTGACTAGCATCAAATCTTCTGCCAGGCATGGTGATACACTTAGGATTCCAACCCTTTGGAGGCTGAGGAAGGTGGAGAACTCCAGCCTTCTCTGTGCTATCTACTGAGACCTTGTCTAAAAAGAAAGTATCTTCAGCTGATTTCATTTAAATTCATTATTCTCTAGGTATCTGTGAGCTTATGTATTTAGTGCTTTTGTACAAAGAAGGATTTCCTTGTCATTTAGTGTGCCTTGGAAATAGTTGTAGCTTCCGGATGTGATCATGCTCTTTTTCTTTTTTCTTTTCTTCCCTGGAAGAATGGTTCATTCTTGATAATATTAATGATTCATTTTCTATTGTTCTGAGTTCTAAACAAATTGAATTATACTCTGTCTTAGAAGCTTATTTTCATTCACTTTTTATAATAGGACTGCCTCAAATACAGTGATTTAAATGAGGTATAACTTCCTAATGATCTCTTTCATTCTAATTAAGATACAGGCTTCCTCCAGAGACCTAAGTATGTTGTTCTACCCTTCCCTACGATGGGGCTTGGCAAACTATAGCTCAGCTCACAGACCAAATCCAGCCTGCTGTTTGCTTGTGTATATAAAATTTTAGTTTTTATGTTCAGTTTTGTAATACTCGGTAATTTAAATATTTTATTTGACTGTTTATTGCTGCAGTGAAGAGCTGAATAGATGTGACAAAGTATGGCCCACAAAACTGAAAATAATTACTATCTCATCCTTTACCAAAAAGGTTTGACAACCTTTGCTCTTGTGTGGTGTCAGAATTTTGATAATGAAGCAAACTCCATGATTGTGTTCCAGTTGTAGCCAGGGTGGAGTGGCTCTTAGAGGGCAAGCCAATAATAACAGAATACATAAGTCACATATTACAGTTCTCATGTTCCTCTGCATGCAATTTCTTCATTACCAAGCATAGGAATCATTCATCACTAGCTGGATGACCATATGCCAGCTGAAATTTGAGAAATTCTTCCTAAAAAGATGAAGAAAAGTTGTTAGAGGCCTGGAGTAACCTGTGCCATAGTCTGTTCTTGCTATCCATTTCCTGTTTGTTGGTTCAGGCTGAGAACACGTTCTTTCTCTAAGGAAGACAGACTGATGTCACCACAGTCACTTAGCTCTGTAAGATAGGTATATCAGATCAAGGGTCTCCAGGTTACTGAAGAGTTCTAGGTGAAGTACTTTCCTTTCTGTCCGTGGGCCAGTGATCTAAAAGAGTTTTGTCTCTTCCCACACAAGCTAAGAAATCTTTTTGTGTAGTAGTTGTGCTGTCCCTGTTACATAGTGGAGTACTAACTCAGACCTGGCTGCCCATGGTTCTGCTGCTAGTAAGTATGCTCATTTGCCATTATTCTATAATACACCTGATACACCGAATTGACTCTGTGTGAAGTTCTTCCTTACTTAGTTTCTGTAACATGGGTTTTGCAGGCTGTACTTCCTTTGGGGGAAATTTTCATAGCCTGATTCCTACTGGTGCAGAATTAGAAGTACAAATATTACTTCATGAGTTAGTCACTCCAGGCTTGTGGTCTGTTCTGAAATGTAATGCTCTCAAATACTTAGTAACCTTCTTAGCTATTTACTTCTACTCAGGTTCAAATTGGAATAATCAGATGTAGTGATTTCTTTTAGATGTGCAAACTCTTAGTTATTGGATTTTGTACATAGCTTACCACTCTCTCTGACTATTTTGAAGCCAGCTGAAACTAAAGCAGTTAGTTTCTTATTAATCTATTTGACACTGAGTTGCTTTGGTGTAAAAGTCTAATTTCTTGACTTTGGCTAAAAAGCAGTTTGCCTTTTCAACTTTCTTAATCTTTTTTTGTTGTTTGTATGAGACAAAGTCTCACCATGTACCTTTACTTGGTCTACAGCTCATTAAGTAGAACCAGGCTGGCCTTGAACTCACAGAGATCCCCCTGTTTTGCTCTCTGAGTGCTTGGGATTATGGGCGTTGCACTTGAATCTTAAGCTTTGTCTCTGTCTTTCTTGGGGGCCGTTTTTTGTATCTCTCAGGCTGGGTTCAAACTCTGTATGTAGCTGAGGATAATTTTGAACTTTAAATCTTCCTGCCTCCATCCCCTCAAGGTATTTGTTACCACACCTGGTTTATATGGTGCTAGAAATCAAACCCAAAGCCTTGTGCATGCTAGACAAGCACCCTATCCACTCAGCCCTAGTCCTTACCTTTTTTTTTTTTTCCTTCAGAATTAGTTGATATGTAGCAAGCAAGCTATTTTGTAGGAAATCATGTACTAAGTGTGTCAGTCTGTAACAGCTTTCCAGTTGGCAGTATGTTTCCTTGTTAACTTCTACCTTATTGCTAAAATAGACATCACATATTTTAATTTGTAAAATAAGAACACTCCATTTGTACTTCCTAATGACCATTTTGGTTAGGATAATAGGATAAGTTGCTATAATAAAAAGATCCAAAAAACTCAGTTACCCTAAGAAGATAAAAGTTTATCATTATAGTTTGGTGTAAATTTTACAGGGCTGATTCGACAGTTATAATTTCACAAGACCATCTTAAGATTCAGGTCCTTTATATTTTGATTTGTCATTTTTAACTATTCTCATCTGCATGGTTGAAATCTGTTATGTATGCTTATGCATCTCACTTACGAATGCTTGAATCCTATTGGTGAAAACATAAATTAGTCAGCTACATGAGAGATTAGAAAACCCAGCCTTTAGCTGGGTAGCAGTGTTTCTAAGAAGGTGATCATATTGGGAATACTGGAAATTAGAAGACAATGAAGAATTTGCTGCCTTCTTTGTTTTGCCTCTATGCCTTTTGTCTGGTGGGAGGTTGCTTGTGATTGATTTGAAAACACTTCTTTCTCCCACTTTTTCACTGACTTATTCATCCATGTCCCAAGGGGTGTGATTTATTTTGAATGTGGCTCAGAGTCTGGTGGCTTATACAGGCATTGGGTATGTAGACAGCTGTACGTAGTTACAGTGATGCAATGGCTGGACAAGTGAGAGACTTACAGTTTCTTATCTTTTAAGTGTGCAGTGAAACTTGCCAAAATGGTTGGTTATGTGAGTGCTGGGACTGTGGAATACTTATACAGCCAGGATGGAAGCTTCTACTTTTTGGAACTGAACCCTCGGCTACAGGTTGAACATCCTTGTACAGAGATGGTAGCTGATGTCAATCTTCCTGCAGCACAACTCCAGGTAAGTCACACTGACCTGGGCTCAAGTTAGAGCTTAGAGAATTTAGAAATCTCAGAGATGCCTAAAACACTGATGAGCACAAAGCACAAATAAGCCACAGTTTCACCTGTAATGAGAAGTTTTTGTCTTTGGCTTTTTGAAGGGCCCACCGCCCAGTTCCCATATAAATCACACATGGAGTTTTATTATTACTTATAATTGCCTGGCCTTAGATTGGCTTGTTGCTAGCCAGCTTTTCTTAATTTTAATTAACCCATCAACCCTTTTCCTCTGGGCTTTTATCTTTCTTACTTCTCTATATCTTTCTTACGCAGTGGCTGGCTAGGTGCCTCGGTGGCTGGCCCTTCAGTCCTCCTGTCCTTGTTCACTCCTATTTTAAACTCTTTGCCTGGCAGCCTTGCCTATTCTCGCTTCTTCCTCACTATTGGCATTCAGCTCTTTATTAGCACCACCAGGTGTTTTAGACAGGCATAGTAACACATCTTCACAGAGTTAAATAAATGCAACATAAACAAAAGTCACACACCTTAAAATAGTATTCCCCAACACTCCTTATCTTTGTTTCTCATAATATGGGTCATGTGGGTATGGATTAGTTTTCTGATTTGTTCAAACATAAAAAAAAAAAAAAAATTCTTGTAGTATCTAGCTAGAAACAGCCTATAAACTATTTGAGAAGAAAGATTCATTTTAAAGAAAGGCTTTAAAGTCAGTCTTCTTTGGAGCTAGAGAGCTGGTTAAGAGTACTGGCTGTTTTTCCAGAAGATCCAGATTTGATTCCCAATACCCAGTTTGTGGTACACAATAGTCTGTAATTCCTGTTTTGGGGGATTTGGTGCCCTCTTCTGGCTTTTGCAGTCACTACATGTGCACAGACAGGCAAAACATCCATACACATACATTTTAAAGAAATCAATATTTTTAAAAGCAATCTAGCTGGATGGTGGTGGTACATGCCTTTAATCCCAGCACTGGGGAGGCAGAGGTATGGTCTGAAGAGTGAGTTCCAGGACAGGCTCCAAGGTTACACAGAGAAACCTTGTCTCAGAACAACCAAAACAAAGAAAAAAAAATCTGCTTAGTTTAATATTTAATTATAGTAAACTTCATAACTTTGGTATTAACCTCCATTCATGTTTCTAGTCTTATTTATTGAAGCAAGTCTGTATGAAGGTGGTGGTCAGTATTTTCTTAGAAAGACTGTGGTAGTGCATATTTTTAAAAATAATGTATAACGTGGTAGCTATTAATTCTATGGTCTTATTTTAGCCGGAGAAACAAATACTATGGTAAATAGTAGAAGCAAATAATAAGATTAGATATTATTTTTAACCTGCTTCATTTCTAGTCTGTGCTGGTTCATTCTATTGAGAACATTTTGCAAGTTCCCCTTAAAAAAACTCAAGGGTTTTTGTGGGTTTCTTTACATTTTTGGGTTTTTTTTTTTTTTTTTTTCAATTTATTTATGTGTTTGGGTGTGCATGTGCCACAGTATGTGTTTGGAAGACAGTGGACAACTGTTGGAAGTAGGTTCTTTCCTCCAATTAAATAAATCTGGATATTAAATTTAATGACTTGCTGAGCCATTTCACTAGCTCTTATTAGGGTATATTAATTTTATAAAATTACATGTTTTGTGGGTATGCTGGCACATGCCTTTAATCCTAGCACTCAAGAGGTAGAGGCAGGCAGATCTCTCTGAGGTTGAGGATCTCTGTGAGTTTGAGGTCAGCCTAGTCAACATAGCAAGTTCTACGTGAGCCAGGGCTCTATAGTAAGACTGTCTCAAAACAAAGGTTTCATTATGACATTTTCATACATAGTTGTTGTGTACTTTGATCATATCCTTCCCTGGGTATTTTTTCATGTCCTCCCTTTGTGGGAACAGCCACTAGTCCTTCCCAAGTTAAAATCTAAAGGTTCATTTACTTTTTTTTTTTTTTTTTAGTAGTTTCTATGCACAAGAGATCGTTGTAATGTTATGGCTTTTTAGCTATCTAAACTTTTTGACTGACTGTTGTCATGGATAATTTTATTCTCATCCATCCATGGAGAAATGACAGCAGAAGATGTCACATTAGGAATCTGGGGACATTGTAAGAAAGGGGATTAATCCTAGCAAATAACCCTTAACACTGAATTGTTTTATGTAGTTTAGATGATTGTAGAATACAGTTTACAAAAGTAGAATTTTTTAGTAGTATCTTCAAAAACATGCTATGACTCTTAGGTATTTTGATAACTACCATCTGTTAAGAAAAGGGGTCTGTGGAAAATGACATGTAATTTATTATCTTTCAGATTGCCATGGGGATCCCTCTATTTAGGATCAAAGATATTCGTATAATGTATGGGGTATCTCCTTGGGGTGATGCTCCCATTGATTTTGAAAATTCTGCTCATGTTCCTTGCCCAAGAGGCCATGTAATTGCTGCTCGGATCACCAGTGAAAATCCAGATGAGGTAACCCTTTACTTAAAAGACTTAATATTAAGACAAGTGTTGGAAGACATGCTTTTGAAAAGTCTTAGAACTTTTGAGAGGGGAATTTATAAAAAGATTCTGCGAGCAGGTGTGTGATGGTTGTTTAATTTCACTTAAGTCACTCAGGAAGCATCTGTGGGACTATAGCACTGGGCTTGGCTTGCATGGTTTTTGGGTCAGTTGTACTTGATGATCCCAGAGCCTGAACGCTGAATACCAATGTTCTTTTCCTTGGAAGTTCAATGTAGTCTCTCATGTTCTTCATTCTCTAACAGGGGTTTAAGCCCAGCTCAGGAACAGTTCAGGAACTTAATTTTCGCAGCAATAAGAACGTTTGGGGTTATTTCAGTGTTGCTGCTGCTGGGGGACTTCATGAGTTTGCTGACTCTCAGTTCGGTCACTGCTTTTCCTGGGGAGAAAATAGAGAAGAAGCAATTTCGTGAGTATAATAGCATTTGACTGCATTTTGCTTAATTAAATTGGGCTAATCCTTGGTGAAGGTATAATCGATAATTCTTTATCTGCTGTGAAAATGCTGCTGTGGAGAGTTTACTTGAAGAAATATATCTTAGTTTGCATTTGAGTTCATGTTGTATTACATTCTATAGTACTTGGCAGATGTTTTTCTGCTTCTTGTGTGTCTTTCCCCCACCCCCCAAACACATGAAATCATTTGCTTTGTTTTTGATTTTACAGTAATGGTAGTACTATTGGGGAGTGGTAGATTCTTGACCATGAATTAGGTATCAGATAATTTAAATAAAGGTCTGCATCTGTCATCAGAATAAAGTGCTTCTTAGGTAACTGTGACTTGAACAACTCAGTCATTAAATTTCTAATGTGACAGGTAAAATTTTTATGTGTGTATATAAATGTATGTATATATCTGTATGTGCATGGATGTATATTTTGGTATACCACATGCTACTTTGCTATATGCATGCCTTGTGGGATCAAGCTCTTTGGCATTTGCACTACCTAACATTTTTACCATTTTTTATTTCTGGTGATAATCCTAGCATTTTCAGATATGCAGTATTGTTAGCCACAATCACCATGATGTCTTGACATTTAAAATATTAGAATCTTGATTGTTTTTATGAAAAGAATATAATAATCATGAAAATCACATGTAAGAGACTTCATTGTATTATAAAGCATGCAACAGTTTATAAAAATATAAATGGTATATTAAATATAAATATTCTATTAGCCATAAGTATCAAATTATCAGCAGTTTTACTTGCCTAAAAAATAGGGGCTTAAGAAGTAATTTGATTAGTATATGTTTTAAAATATCTGTCCCAGATTAAAAATTAGTAGTTCATCTGACTCTTTTTTTTTTTTTTTTTTCTTTTCTTTTTTTAGTTTTTCAAGACAAGGTCTTTCTGTGGCTTTGGAGGTCATCTGCCTCTTTCTGTCTTCTCTTTTTTCCTTCCCTTTCTTTCCCCTTCTCCTCCCTTGCCATTTCCTTTCTTGAGCCCAGCCTCCTTCCCTTCCTTCCTGAATTTCTTTGTGGTGCTAGAGATTGAATCCAGGCCCTTATGGATGCTCTACCTCTGAGCTTTTTCTAAACTTCTCTTTCTGTTTTTATTTAAGCTTTAAGGATGTGTTGCCTATGCCACAGATTTAATAGCATTCCCTTCACCTTTGTACTTACTGTTCACAGAGTGGGTATTCCCTTAGTATTTGTTAATAGTTTTAAGAGGTTTTTTGTTACTGTTAGGTTTTTTTTTTTTTTTTTTTTTTTTTTTTAATTTTAGGTGTATGAGTGTTTTCCCTGCATGTGTGTATGTGAACCACATGCGTGGTGATGCCTACAGAGGTCAGAAGAAGGGTCAGATTCCCTGGAAGTGGAATTACAGATTGTTGTGAACCACCATGTAGGTGCTAACAAATGAACCCTGGTCCTCTATAAGAGGATCTAGTGCTCGTAACTGCTGGGCCATCTCTCTAGTATTATTCTTACGTTTTTACTAATGCTTCAAAAGTGAGGAAGTCTCACTGTTTCTCCCTTTTGTACTTTGTATTCTTTACATTTATTCAAGACGTATGTGAAAATTTTCAAAATTATAGCAGTGCTATCAGAAAAAAAAATTGTATAAAGTTGCCTTATACTGCTTTAGTAAGCTAATGGTGTGTGTGTGTGTGTGTGTGTGTGTGTGTGTGTGTGTGTAAGAGAGGGAGAGAGAGAGGGAAAGAGAGGGTGGAAAGAAAGGTAGGAGAGGGCAGCCTGACGGAGTCAGTTCTTCTGTGGTTTTGGGAATTGAACTATAGTAATCACGCTTGGTGGCAGGTTAAGCCAGCTTGCCAGCCTGTAGTCAATGTTTTATGTGATTGCTTCTTTTAATTGGGACATGAGTTGAGTATTTTAGGTAGTCCCCCTTCACTTTCCCTGTCTCATTTGTGTTCCCATACTGGTCTCTATTGGCATTTTTGTTTCAGTCTTGATTAAGCAGACCACTGATTTTATTCTTCAAGATATGTCCAATGACTTGATCAGAAGTCTTCTTTCTTCTGATCTGCTCTGTGTATTTCTCTGCAGTAGAAAGCAGACTAGGTCACCTTTTAGCATATTGCAATAGTTTCTGCAATATGTTTGCTTCCTGATACTTTGTTAAAAGTTCTTTTTTCAGCTCAGAGCTTTTTTTGTTGCATTCTTTGTTAATAGCTAATCTGTATTCTTTGCTTGACCTTTAGATATCTCTATAATAGTCTTAGTCCACACATCCAATATCATTTCTCATATTGTAAATACCATGAATACAGAAGTATATCTATGTTGTTACCATTATATCTCCTCAACTATAAACGTATAGTTCATATATTCCCTTTTCGTCAGCATTCAAGGAACATTTGCAGAATGGTAGATTTGCCTCTGTCACTGTCTCCAAGCCCTCTGTCTCAGTCACACTGTTTCCTGAACACAGCACTTATTTTCTTCTTGTTCCTGTTTGTTTTGTTCTTTCTTCTCTCCAGTCGTTCATAAATTCACTATACTCAACAGATAGACCATTATTCTGGGCCTGACAGTAAAGACTAATTAAAGTCTGTGCCCTCATGGTATTCTATAATCCAGAGGAAGAGAGACAAGCAATAAAAATATAGTGTACTGAGCAACTATGATGACATTGGGATTATAGAAGGACAGAAGTATGCATGCAGCTGTCAGCCAACTCCAGTCTGTCGCTTCTTTTTTTGGGAGGGGGGAACCTTGTCAAAATCTACTAAACTATAGTCTTTAAGTATGTTTTGTTGCATGGAAATGATACAGAAAGTAACAATGGTATGTAAATTAAGATTTAAGGAATTGGAAAATTAATGCCCAAGTTCTAACTACTCAGCAATAAATGACTAAAACAATGAAAACTGAAAAGTGAACACTGAGAATGGTTCCGCCTGTATTGTTTATGGTGAAATATTTTGATTTTCTGATGCTTTGTGGTAATACCAGCCAAAACTCCTGTATACTACTTCTTGGAACCTTTCCTATCTGGAGTACATGAAAATGAGCAGCATTACAGCTATACCCTCGTCTGTTCTTGGAATTGCCTGTCCTCCTGCTAAGCCTCCAAAAAAATGAAACAAAATATTTGTGGCTCTAACAAATTTTTTCTATTCTTCCCCTAGAAATATGGTGGTGGCATTGAAGGAGCTGTCTATTCGGGGTGACTTTCGAACTACAGTTGAATACCTGATCAAACTGCTGGAGACCGAAAGCTTTCAGTTGAATAGAATTGATACTGGCTGGCTGGACAGACTGATTGCAGAAAAAGTGCAGGTGTGTGTTCTCCTGCACACATAGCCGTTGGGATTGGTTGTCTGTTTATGAATTAGTCTTTGATTTGCTCAATATAAACTTTCACAGGGAGTAGAAGGAAAATTATTTTTAAAATCTGTTTTCAAATTCTAAAGGTAAATGTAGGGATTTTTTTGTTTGTTTGTTGTTTCTTTATTATAATTTGTAAACTTTATAATTAAAAACTTGCAATTAGATGGTCCTAGTAGGGGCAGCCCAAGTTTATAGTCCAAGCTTCACTGGTACAAATCATGGCTGGACAAGCTTTCAGAAAGTTTCTCCTACTCCTTGGCAGAGTATTAATTGAAAGGAATGCTGCTGAAACTATGACTAAAGGTGGCATTATACTTCCAGAAAAGTCTGAAGGAAAAGTATTGCAAGAAAGAGTAGTGGCTGTGGGACCAGGCATGAAAGGAAAGGGTAGAGAGATTCAGCCGGTCAATGTGAAAGTTGGAGTCAAAGTTCTCCCAGAATACAGAGGCATCAAAGTAATTATAGATGACAAAGATTATTTCTTATTTAGAGATGGTGACATTCTTGGAAAGTATGTGGACTGAAATCATTGTTGAAATGGTGTCATATGAAGCTGCCCATTCCACTGATGTTCTGAATTATTCACCATGTAAATAATTTTCATGCCTTCTTTTTTATAATAAACTGATTGTGCCTAAACTAAAAACAAAAAACTTGCAATTAAAAATCACCACAGTGTCTGGAGAGATGGCTCAGCCATTAAAGGTTAGGCTCACAACCAGAAATATAAAAAAATAATCACAGACGATAATTACCAAACCCCAAGTCTAAATATCTCAATGAACTTCAATACAGTTAGAATAGCCATTCTAAAGTTGTGGGATTTCACATTGAGTTTTATTCTTTAACTACTGATATTATTTTTATGCATTTGTTCACTACCAAGAAAGAAGAAAAGGAAGAAAGATCAATGACAGAGTTAGAATTACAACAATTGGCTTTATGTCTTCTTGAATGACTTGTGTCTATCATCTGCATTAGTCCTTGCTTATGTTTCTTAAGGTCTCATGGAGGCTGAAAAGATGACTTGGCTGCTTTTCCTGAGAGCCTAGTTCAGATCTTAGTAGCCACATGGTAGCTCATAGCCAGCCACCTGTAATTCCAGTTCCAGGGGATCTGATGCTGCCCTCTGGCCTCAGGAGGACTTACATACATGCAGGCAATTAACATGCGTGAAATAAAAATAAATTAAAAAAAAAAAGGAAGTTCTCTTGTAGTCCTAACTGGCTTTATTTTTATTTATTTATTTGTTTTGTTTTTCGAGACAAGGTTTCTCTGTGGTTTTGGAGGCTGTCCTGGAATTAGCTCTTGTAGACCAGGCTAGTCTTGACTCACCCAGATCCGCCTGCCTCTGCCTCCTGAGTGCTGGGACTAGAACGTCACCACCCCTCGGGCCCCTAACTGGCTTTAACCTCACTGTGTAGTCAAGGATGACCTTTGAACTCCTGATTCTCCTTGCCTCCACCTCCCAGGTGCTGGGATTACTACAGGTGTATAGTACCATTCTTGGTTCAAAAATGAGTATGGGAATAATGATGTTTCGTCATAGCAAATTTGATTTTGGCTTTATGTAAGTTTCTTTGGTGTCATATGACCATGCTTTTGATCTGTTCTGTGTTGTTTTTAGGCAGAACGTCCTGACACCATGTTGGGAGTTGTGTGTGGGGCTCTCCATGTGGCTGATGTAAGCCTGAGGAATAGCGTATCTAACTTCCTTCACTCCTTAGAAAGGTAGGCCTTGTTCTTGTGTCCGTGTCAGCCAACCAGTGGTGGAGAGTACAGAACTACAGCGAAGAGGCCCATTTGTTTTTCTGCAATTTCCTGGCACCATATGAGTGCTATTTGTTATTCATGAACTGGTGGCAAAGGAGAGGGTGAATGGCTGGAAATTAGTTTGTGCCACAGTAGAACAGGTCACTTTTTAAGAGTGTATATGTATTAAATATGTATTCATGTGGGTATACACATGTGTAACTGCATTTGTTAACATGTGATTGGAGGCCAAAGGTTGACATTTGGTGTCTTTTTTTTTTTTATTGCACTTTATTTTTATTGGTTTTGTTTGGTTGGCTGGTTTTTGTTTTGTTTATTTGGTTTTCTGTTTTTGTTTTTTTGAGGTAGAATCTCTCTATGTAGCCCTAGCCATATTTGAACTTGATATATAGACCACACTGGCTACAAACTCACAGAGAGCCACCTTCCTATTGGGATTAAAGCCATGCACCACCATGTCTGGCCTCACCTCATTTTTAGAGATAGTCTTTAACTAAACCTGGAGTTCACAAATTCGGCTAGGTTTGCTGGCCAATGAACTCTCAGGATATGCCTATTTTTACCACCCCAGCCTTTCCTGCTACAGTCACCACTGCTGGAGTGACACTTGTCATTGTGCTCTGCTTTCCACAGACACTGGGAATCTCAACTCAGATCCTCTTGCTTTTATAGCAGGAACATTACCCACTGAGCCAACTCCCATCTCCAAGGTTAATTTAGTTTTTTAAACACTGAAATCCAACTGCAGCAAACATGATTTCCTGAGAAAAGCTACTTAAACCGTGGGGATAAAATCCAGCATTTCTCCCTAGCCTCAAACCCTAAATATTTCCTATATTACCTATAGGATATTTCAGGAATTAATAATTGAGCTGATATTCAGGATGACCTCACAAGTCTTTGAAGTGAAGGGTCAAACATCTATGAAGCTGAACTAATTTTGTAGGTTGATTCCAGAGACTAAGCTCTGCCCAAGTCCCCAGGGGAATGGTCAAAGGAGTAATCACATCCAAGCACTTTAACTGCAGGCCCTTTATTTCTTTCTGTGTTGTTAAACTTATATTGGACCCTTTCAAAGTATCTGAAAGGAAGAAAAGAAGCAAATTTTTGAAAATTGAACTGAGGTTTCAAGCCCTGTGATAAATATCTCACTATGTTATTCTCATACACTAAAACCTTCAGCTTGTATTCCCTTGCTGACTCAAATTTAAATCCCTTGGTGTGACTTTCAACTCCCTGAACACTTTGGCCCCCTTACCAGTCCTTTCTTTCTCATTTCTCTTCCTCAGCGTGCATCTCTAACCTAGCTAAATGGGTTCCCTATGAATGTAAAAATGGATTAACAAATTCTTTAGTGTTCTTTTTGTTGTGTTTTGTTGTTTTGAGACCATGTCATTATATGTTGGCATTGAGTAGTTAGCCTAAGTATCCCAGGTTGGCTTCTAACTCACACTTGCCTCAGTCTCTAGAGTGCTGGCATTATACATGTATCAATATGTTGAGTCTACTGTTCTTTAAAGAAAACAAAACAACATTTATGCGTTTATAAATGGCATATATGTGTGGATGCCTGCAGAGGTCAGAAGCTGGTGCTGGAATTAAAACGTGGTTGTAAACCACTACATGTGAGTTCTGGAAACTAAAAAAATCAGGTCTAGAAGAACAGCAAGCATTCAATCTTAACTGTTAAGCCATTTCTCCAGCCCCAACATTTTTTTTTTTTTTTTTTTTTTTTTTGAGATGGTTTCTCTGTAGCTTGGGATTGTCCTGGAACTAGCTCTGTAGACCAGACTGGCCTCAAACTCACAGAGATCCATCTGCCTCTGCCTCCCGAGTGCTGGGATTAAAGGTGTGCACCACCATCTCCTTGCTCAGCCCCAACATCCTATTTTTAATTCATTTTTATAACTTGAATTTTAAAATAATCTTTATAGGGAGCATATGTTGTCCAGGCTGGCCTCAAACACACTGTATAGCTGTTGTTGGCCTTGAACTCATAATACTCCTGCTTGTACTTCCTAAGCGCTTAGATTACAGGCATGTGCTACAATACATGGCATAATTTGGTTTGAACTTATTTTTTGTCTCTTGAGACAGGGTCTTATTATGTAGCCCTAGTTGACTTAGCACTCATTGTGGAGACCAGGCTAGCCTTGAGTTCACAGAGCTTGGCCATCTGTTGCCAGAGCACTGGGACTGAAGGTATATGCCACCATACCCTGCCTCATAACTTGTCTTTTATTAGTTATGTAACCAGTACAAATTATGTGCATACTCTTCTCCCGTACCTACTGGCTATCAGTAACTCAGCTATCCTGTCTTTAGCACTCCCTTTTTTATTAGTTTTTCAAAGTCTGACTTCTTTTGTTTGTGACAGCCGTCATCCTATTTCAGCTCCCTCCCCCCCCATTTTTTTGAGACAGGGTTTCTCTGTGTGGCCCTGGTTGTCTTGGAACTTGCTGTGTAGTCCAAGCTGTTTTCCACTATGCACCTTTTTGAAATATAGAATGGCTATTATTGTTTTTTAAAATAAAATTGCTAGGCTTAGTGGTTCATTCACACCTATAACTTTAGCACTTAAGTAACTGAAGTAAGCTGTGTGGTGGTGACACATGCCTTATGAGGGGTAGAATCAGGCAGGTCTCTGAGTTTGGCCAGCCTAGTCTACAGAGCTTGTTTTAGGACAGCCAGGACTACATGGAAAAACTCTGTCTTAAAAAGTAAAAGCAACCAACCAACCAAATGAAAAAGCGATGAAGTAGGGGGCTGGGCTGTGGTGGCACATGCCTTTGATCGCAGCACTTGGGTGGCAGAAAGATACATGGTTAGAGAAATAGCTGGAGCTGGGTGGACTGTGCTCTCTGATAATGAAACTGCAGCACCCAGGAAGCTCAGTGTATTTGTTATATACACTTGAACAGAGAGGCAGGATATTGCACATAGCTTAACCAAGAGGCAGGGTTATTAACACACAGATAACCAGGGAAACAGGATTTATGGTATGCAGCTGGATCAAGGAATGATACAAGCTTAGGTAATCTTGGTAGACATAATATCTTTAGGGAGCAGTCTTCAGGCTGTAAATGTGTAGGGAAAGAGAGCTATGGTTGAAGTTTTCTGCACACACTGTCAGCATTTGCACTAAGACTAGAAGAGAAGGGTTTCCAATTTGTGTGAGCTTTGCCTTTGGAAGGCTTTGCCATTTCCCCATGAGTCTGAGGCTTTGGGGGTTCTTGGCATGCCTGTTCCATGTCAGCAGCACACATTCACTCAGAATGTCACTCACTCGGGAGTCTTCATTACCCATAAATAGTAAGTTTTATGTTTTGTATATCATACTACTATTAAATGTAAAAAGTAAATTTTACTGTTTTTTCATAATGTATGTGATCAATCTTTTACAGGCAATCATTTAAAGTTTTTTTCTCTTACTACTATTTCAGGAAACATCACAATCAATAGTTTTTGAAAGTTCTTTATAACCAATTAGAAGTTTAAAGTAAGTGTGTCATATATTGTCATTCTTTCAGGGGTCAAGTCCTTCCTGCTCACACACTTCTGAACACAGTAGATGTTGAACTTATCTATGAAGGAATCAAATATGTACTTAAGGTATGCAATCCCCACCAAAGTCTACACCTTAGTTTGTATCTTCTCTTCTCTTCTCTTCTCTTCTCTTCTCAAAACTAGTTTTCTTAGGTTGAGAGACAGAAAGTTTTGTTCCCAGATTGGAATATTCCAGTCATTATTTGGGTCAGTTCCAGGTATCAGTATTTGGCAATTCTATGAAAATTAGTTATTTCTCACCTTAACATACTTCCAGTAGATAATGAAGAGGCTGGAACAGGGAAAAGTCGCTGGAGTTACCCTTGTTTGCTTGTAACAGGACTGTCACCAACCAGACACACTGGTGTAAGCAGCACTATTGTTATCATCTTGACAGACTTCTTAACCTGTATCTTTGAAATGCTGCAGTTGTATCTCAGGCTGTTCTTGGAAGGGATCACTGGCTTATCTTTCTGGCTCTTGTTTACTGCAGGTGACTCGACAGTCTCCCAACTCTTATGTGGTGATCATGAACGGCTCATGTGTGGAAGTTGATGTGCATCGGCTGAGTGACGGTGGATTACTCTTATCCTATGATGGCAGCAGTTATACCACTTACATGAAGGAGGAAGTGGATAGGTGAGTGACTGAGGTGTAGTTGTTTGCCATTGTATTAACTTTTCCTCTTACTATTCTTTAGCTCTTTGGATTTTTTTCAAGAGTGCAAAAGTGTTTATAATGTAAACGTGTCTGTAATTTAAACATGTCTCAACCTGGGTGTTGTGTTATGTACCTATAGTCTCAGCTACTCAAAAGGCAGAGTTTTTTCCTCCTTTAGGGAGGGAGTTCAAGGCCAGCTTATGCAATTTATGAGATCCTGTCTCTTAAGGAAAGAAAACATTTTTCCCTACCACTCCAATGTGGTGCACAAGGAAAAGTAATTTAATCTTGAAATAAACCATAATAGTTGATAGTTTCTTGTATATTTATTAGAATTTATATAATACATTTAAAAATTACTGAAAGGTACATACTACTTTTCCTTTGAATATATTCATAAATGAATGTCTGTTAATTACTATTTGCATTTTTTTCTTTTCTTTTTCTTTTTTTTTTTTTTAAATATTTATTTATTATGTATACAGGCCAGAAGAGGGCACCAGATCTCATTACAGATGGTTGTGAGCCACTATGTGGTTGCTGAGAATTGAACTCAGGACCTCTGGAAAAGCAGCCAGTGCTCTTAACCACTAAGCCATCTTCCCAGCCCTTTCCTTTCTTTTTAAAATACATAATTCCTCTATGTGGTTTATATGTGCTTGAGTATATGTATGTGTGCTGTATATGTGCAAGATTCATCAGCGGTCAGAAGAGGGGGTTGGTTTCCTAGAACTGGAGTTGCCAGTAGTTGTGAGGCTCCATGTGAATACTGGGAATTTATCTCCAGTCTTTTGCAAGAACATGAAGTGTTCTTATTTCTACCCCTTACCCCCACTCCCGCCCTAGTCTCATAGCTCAGGTTTTGCTGTGTAGAGAATGATCTTGAATTTCTTTATGATCTTTCTGCTTCTATCTCTTGAGTGTTGTTATCAATATATATCACCACACCTGATTTATGTGGTTCTTGGGATTTAACCCAGAGCTTTATGCATGCTGGGCAATCACAGTACCAACTGAGCTACATTCTCAACTCTCTGCATATTTCTCTCTCTCTCTCTCTCTCTCTCTCTCTCTCTCTCTCTCTCTCTCTCTCTCTCTCTCTCATAGTGTATCACCCAGCCATATTGTGAGAACTGAATAAATCAATCAACTTAAAATGCTTAAAATATTGCCTATAGTATAGTTATCATTCCATGAATGTTACTTATAGCTAAGCTTGGTATTCATGCCTGTAATCTAGGATTGAGGAAGCTGAAGAGGACTGAGGCCAGACTCGGCTACATAGTGAGGTCCTTTCAGAGAAAGAAATAGAGAGGAAAGGGAGAGAGAGAAGGGAAGGAGGAGGTATTAGTTATATCATCATTATCTTTGTATTTTTTATAAGTATGCTTTTTAGTTTATGTTGTATTCCTGTGTATGAATATATCATAATTTATTGAATCTAACTTTTTTGGGGGAGAGGGTTCAAGAGAGGGTTTCTCTGTACCTTTGGAGCCTGTCCTGGATCTCACTGTATAGACCATGCTGGCCTGAAACTCACAGAGATCTGCCTGCCTCTGCCTCCCAAGTGCTGGGATCAAAGGTGTGCGCCACTGCCCCTGTCAATCTAACTCTTAACAGAAGATTGTTACTAAAAATAGTAAATAAGGACCATCAAAATAGCTAGACAGATAAAGGCACTTGCTGCCAATCCTCACACCTAAGTTTAATCCCTGAGACCCACATGGTAGAAGGAGAGAACCCACTCCTGTTAAGTTGTCCTCTGACCTCCATAAATGCACATGCCCACACATGGTACAATTACATGTAAACTAAGTAAATATGAATTTAAAAATTATAAACAGATACAGCCAATGCCTTCTTTTATGTCTGCATTATGTATATGATAACATTTTCTGTGGGTTTTTTTTTTCTCTTATTTTGTTTTATAACCTGAGTGCTTTATTGGCTTGCCTGTTCTACTTATCTCCTAGATACCGAATCACAATTGGCAATAAAACCTGTGTGTTTGAGAAGGAAAATGATCCATCTGTAATGCGCTCACCTTCTGCTGGGAAGTTAATCCAGTATATTGTGGAAGATGGAGGCCATGTGTTTGCTGGCCAGTGCTATGCTGAGATTGAGGTCAGGGTGGGGAATAGGCTATTGAATCAGGGGAGGGAACATAGGTTGGTGGGAATAGACTCGGATTGAAAGTAACAGAGAGGAAGAACATTAGTTAATTTAGTGTGGACTAAGATTTAAAAACAAAACCTCACCATTTTCCTTTGACAGGTGAAGAAACTTGAACGTTGAAGATATAGTAGCAAGAGTACTAAGTGACAGGTGCTGTGCTAACTGTCACAGAGAGCCTACTAGGGAGAGCTGGGCTTGAAGCAGATGAATAGTGATGAATTCTAAGAACAACAGGGTCACCTAGGCCTAACTGAGATGTGAGGAAAGGAAAAACATCCTAAAAGAAGAGATGCTTGCCTAGTCTTACTTTTGAAAAGATAGATAGCTGGTGAAGATGGGTAGGAGACAAACAAGTCAGTGTGTTGTAGTAGAATTGATTGAGAATAGATTAAGGTTTGATGTGGAGTGGCAGGTAAAGATGCCATAGAAGGAAACTAAGGTCATGATGGAGCTGATGATTTTCCTGAAGCCCACAGGCAATCATTGAAGGATTTTAAGTGGGAAAATGGTATGAGATTTAGGCTCTAGAGTGATAATTTGGGGGGACCTTATTGGAGGTAAATGCCATGATGGGCCAGACATCTCATAGTAGATTTTTTAAAAACTAGTCTCGTGGGGCTGGAGAAGTGGCTCAGTGGTTAAAAGCTCTGGCTGCTGTTCCGGAGGACTCATAACTGTCAGTAATTGCAGTTGCAGGGGATCCGATATCCTTACACAGACAGATGTTCACATAAAATAAATTAAAAAAAAAAAAAAAGTACTGTAGTCTGAAATGAATGGCCTAGCCACAGAGACACCGCAAGAGAAGATGTTTGTTCTAGATTTAGAAGTTGTATTTATTGGGCTGGTGACTGGTAGGTAGAGGATAAAGGTGTGGAAAATGCTCCTATGATAAAGACAGATTGTCCATCACTTCTAAATACACTACAAGTAAATTCACAAACAGTAGCAAGATATATTTAAGTTAGAAAATTGTCAATGTGGTAGTATAATCCCAGCACTTGGTAGGCAGGAGGGCCAGGAGTTCAGGATCATCCTCAGCTAATAGCAAGCTTTCAGAGTTAAATAAACAGTTTTGGGCTCAACAAACCGTGAAAACAGCAAAACCCCCCAAAAGCAAAACAGGAGTTATTGATCTCTTATTAACCTTCAGATATATTTATGAGAAATTTACCAATTGCCTGCCTTAATACTTCACTGATAGATTCCCATTTTTGGAGGTTTAACTAAGTATATTCCAACTTAGATGTTAAAGGGGGGAAACTGACCTATTATGTATTCATTATAGGTAATGAAGATGGTGATGACTCTAACAGCTGTAGAATCAGGTTGCATCCATTATGTCAAGCGACCTGGAGCAGCTCTTGACCCTGGCTGTGTGATAGCCAAAATGCAGCTGGACAACCCCAGTAAAGTTCAACAGGTAAGGAGGAAGGTATTAGCATATGGCTCCAAGAGTGAAAAACACAGGAACTTGGAGGTACTTGATTTGACCTTTCCCATTCTTTCCATCCCTTTTCTCCCTTCCTGCTTTTTGCATGTGTATGAGAGTGTGTATGTGCTATCTGAATGTGTGTGTGTGTAAGAGGAGGGCATTAGGTGACCCGCTCTATTACTCTCTACCTTCTTCCCTGGAGATAGGGTTTCTCACTGAACCTGAGTTAGGCTGGTAGCCATCAAGTCCCAACAGTCCTTCTGTCCCCCAACAATGCTGGGTGTGGCCAAACCCACCTCTTTTGTGTGGGTCATGGGATCTGAACTCTGGTTCTCATGCTTATGCAGCAAGTGCTCTTACCCACTGAGCCATCTCCCCAGCTGGTCCTTTCTTTTCATCTTGACCTGCCTCTATCTCCCAACTTTTGGGATTACAAGTATATGCCACCATAGTTAGCTTCTTGTCTCTCTTTCTTTCTTCTTTTTCTTTTCTTCCTTCCTTCTTCCTCTTTCTTTCTTTCTTTCTTTCTTTTTTTTTTTTTTTTTTTTTTTTGTTGTTGTTGTTGTTGTTGTTTTGAGACAGGGTTTCTTCATGTAGCTTTGGAGCCTGTTCTGGAACTTGCTTTGTAGACCAGGCTGGTCTTGAATTCACAGATATCTTCCTTTCCCTGCCTCCCAAGACCTGGGATTAAAGGCATGTGCCACCACCACCCATCATCAGTTTTTTCCTTAATCGTTTTTTCCTCCTGATTTTGTTTGTTCTTCATATTTGTGCTTGTATCTTGGCACAGCAGTTTGCATTAGCCGGTGTAAAACTGAGATTCTGTCATTTTCTCATAGTGTTTCTTCCACTGACTTCTCTCCAAATAGGTCTGTACCATGAAAGGATGTTTCGGTTTTGATAGTGACGGAATGTCAGTGGTATTTGTGGCCGGAGTAGAAAGTAATGAATGATGATCTCTTGTGATCCACAGGCTGAGCTTCACACAGGTAGTCTGCCAAAAATCCAGAGCACAGCTCTCAGAGGTGAGAAGCTCCATCGGGTGTTCCACTATGTCCTGGATAACCTGGTCAACGTGATGAATGGATACTGCCTTCCAGATCCTTTCTTCAGCAGCAAGGTATGAATCACCTCCTTGGGAAAGGGATATACAGATGTATTGATTCTCTAGAGTAGTTTACCATCTCAGGAGGAATAGTTTGAGATTGATTTCTCCACCCCAGCCCCTTTTTGGTGGTGAGCGAACCCAGGATCTAAAGCATGTAATGCAAACACTGTACTACTGATGTGTATCCTCAGCTCATGAATTTTTTTAAGGAGGAAAAGTTGTTTGGCCTGTAACTTTCCCACCTTCTGTTGTTGGACTTGAAAGTTTTTTTTTTTTTTGGTTTTGGTTTTTGTTTTTTGAGGCAGGATTTCTCTATATAGCCCTAGCTGCCCTTTCCTCTAACTTGAACTCACAGAGATCTGCCTTCCTCTGTCTCCCAAATGCTAGGATTAAAATCATACACCACTATGCTTGAATAGACTTGTAGTTTTGAGTCCTTCTTTCTTAGTTTTGTCATTTGCTTGGGATTATTTCTTTTTGACCTATAGACTGGTATAGTGTTTGATGTTTCTGCTATAGTTTTAAAGTAAGCACTGGGAGTTGGAGAGACGGCTCAGAGTTAATATCACTTGTTCTTCTTGATGAAGATGCATTCCCAGCATACATTCACGTTGCGGTTCAGAATCATCTGTGATTCCCAGGCACTTATGTGGTGCACTTTCACGCACATAAAATAAATAAATAAATAAATAAATAAATAAATAAATAAATAAATAAATGTAGAATAAGCGCAAGCACTGTAGTACAGTGGATTCAGATATCCATTTTATTTTGGGAATTATGTTGACCTTGTATCTCATTTGGTTATTTCTTTCTCCTCAGGTAAAAGACTGGGTAGAACGATTGATGAAAACTCTCAGAGATCCTTCCCTGCCTCTTCTAGAGTTGCAGGATATCATGACCAGTGTTTCTGGCCGTATCCCCCTCAATGTGGAGAAGTCTATTAAGAAGGAAATGGCTCAGTATGCTAGCAACATCACATCAGTCCTCTGTCAGTTTCCCAGCCAGCAGGTATTTATGGGGTAACACTGTCATTATTTTTCGCTTGCTGCCCCTAGAGTTCATGCTCTAGGAGACTTTCTGTTTGACTCTTCCTTACTGTCTGTGATTTTATCACTGTAAGCATTGAATCCTTCACAAAACTACCTCAGAATGAGCCCAATAAGGTAGCACTATATGCTAAGATGTAAAATAACTCATGCTCTGTGAGGAAAGTGTGCTTTGGCTGTGTATTCCATATCACTTTGCTTTCAGGGAGAGTCCCTAATTAGAGGCATTTCTGTAAGATCAACACAAAGGATATTGCTAATCTGTTTGTCCGACACTCTGGCTACCTCAGCAGCATCCTTACTCAGCCTTTGCTATAATGCAGGGTTGTATGGGGAGTAAAGCTGGGCAAGTAAGGGATCAAGAATAAGGTGTGGATTTTAACCTTAGACAGCTTTGCTCATCACTGTTTCTGGATACATGTAGTTCTATGATGTAGTCATTAGTCTATCTGGGAAAGGGTGAAAAGAGTTAGAAATTGCTTGTTTATTTAGCAGGCTTTTAAAGTTCTAGTAATGTCCTACTGCCAACAACATGTCAAAGATACAGATTATCATGTTATAACTAAAAAGGCTCTTTAGTATGGATGATGATGCAGAGGAACATGTGTTGGGTCCCTTTGGCAGGAGAGGCTTCATTTTTCTTACTTCTTTTGCCTTAGATTGCCAACATCCTAGATAGTCACGCAGCTACCCTGAACCGGAAATCTGAGCGGGAAGTCTTCTTCATGAACACCCAGAGCATTGTCCAGCTGGTTCAAAGGTTAGTCACAGGGGTTTCCAGAGTCTCATGCCATCCTTGCTTTCAAGTGGGCAAAAGGATTTACTTCAAGTCTGGCTTTATTTCTCAGAAAGTGCCTAACTCATTTAATATTTCTACTGTTTTCATAATATTCTGTCAGTTTTGATAGTCTCCAAATCCTGTTGTTTTCTTTTTATTTGCTGTTTTGAAGAGATCCTATTTTTTCTCCTGTGTAGACTCCAATGTGTTTATTCTTTATATTTTATGGATCCTTGTATTTGTTTGACTAAAAAGCTATCTAGAGCATTTTCAGCTCTAAGATACTTAAATTTTTCAAAAGTTCCTTAGCTGTTTGAAGCTAGATGGTGACTTCTAATCAGTAGTAGGAGTTATTCAGGGTATTATTAGATAAGATTTCTTATGTACTGAAGTTACTCTTCAGCTCAGAATTTAAGTTAATATGTTTGGGTGACTGAATTTTCAACCTAAAAATATAAGCTACAAGTCCTATATTTAGAGGGAAAGTAAGCAGTTCAGGGAAAGTCTAGAAAGTAAATCTGGCCTCTGGGTTTATTAAATAGTGTTGGTCTGTCCTGATTCATAGGTACCGAAGTGGCATCCGTGGCCACATGAAGGCTGTGGTGATGGATCTGCTCCGACAGTACCTGCGTGTAGAGACACAGTTCCAGAATGGTAAGCTTCACCCTGAGGACTCTGTAAGGAACTTTGCAGTTCTGATTACTGTACTGTGTAAGAGTTAAGCCAATTCACTCTGTTACTAACACTTACCATTAACAAACTTTTCTTCTCACTACTTCCCTGAAAAACTAAAACCTCCGTACCTCACCAGTATGAAAAAGAATACTAACATATAGCTTGGTGAAACTGGAACTCCATTGTGCTTCTGGGGAAGGGTTGAGATGTTCTTGGAGAGATTAGCATTCCCTGTTGACATCTTCTTGACCTTGTGTAGGAGAGTTGGTTGAGTCATGACCAGCTTGAAATTGAAATTCCCTATCTGAAGAGCTTGCCTCTCAGCAGCTAATCCAAGGATTGAACCATAGGCATATGGGAAGAGCTTTACATCTCTACTACTATTTAGTGTGCAATTTAGTAGAATTTATCCCTGGCTTTCTCTGAAGAGCTTTACTAAATGATGGATAGTTTTTCAGAGTGAAATACCTTGGTTAAGATTTTAAAGCTACATACTGCTATTTATGGCATTCTGCCACAAGATGGCAGTGTAACACCAAATTCTCTTTTCCTCTGCTCTGGTTACTTTTATATCATTTAAAAAATGTCTCTACTGACCTGAACAAGGGGGAGCTTATGGGCCCCAGACTGATAGCTGGGAAACCAGCATAGGACCAACCCAGTCCCCATGAAAATGGGTGTCAGGAGGCCTGGACAATCTTTATCCCTAGGGTTCAAATGGACTTTGGGAGCCCTTGGCATAGAGGGGTACACTCTCAGCTTAGACACATGGGATATGACAAACTTTGATGATTCCTCCATGGAAGACCTCACCCTCCCTGGGGAGCAGAAAGGAAAGGGGATGGGATGGGGTGTGTGTGTGTCAGTAGGGGACAGGGGAGGATAGGAAGGAGAGGGATTGATACGTAAAACAAGATTGTTTCTAATTTAAATTAAAAAAAAAATACAACTTAAAAAAAAAAGATGTCTCTACCCTTAACAACTGGTTAAAACCTCCACATGATATTAGCGAGCTAAACCAAGTTGGTTTTATGCCTATTAAAGAAAGGTTGATGAATTCAGAGGCAGTAATATAATTTATCATGTACTAGTAGAATAAGGAAGACACAGGGTCATCATCTTAATATATTGGGGAAAAAAACACAGGACAAAGTTCACTATGAAATGAATGATACTTTTGCTAGTTGGTGTGCCCCCACCTCTACTCCTGTGCTGGGGATAAATCACTAAGCTACATTTTTTACCCCTGAAATGTAACAATTATACTTGTTAAGAGCACCCACAAACATTTCACATGATATGTAACACGTAATGGCAACATGGTTCAAAACATCCACTTTAAGACAAACCAGTGGTATCACTGTGTCTATTCAGCATCATGTTGGGTAACTTTGCTATTGCAGTAAATTAAAAAAGGATTTAAGAAATCTTCAAACATGAAGGCTTTCCCCTGAAATCCTAGAACTTGGGAGATGGAGACAGAGGCGTATCAGGAGTTTAAGGCCAGCCTTGGCTACATGAGGCCCTGTCTCAGAAAACAAAAAGGTTTGAGGACTTGTAATTAAGATTAGCCACCAAGAAATTCAGTGCCTATTTAGGATGCTCAAATAAACCCCAGATTTATTACTAAATTATTTAAAATGAAACAAAATTTCTAAGTACAAAAGTCAAACATGCAGGGATTAGTGCTGAGTGCCTTTATTTGGGAGGCAGAGGCAGGATCAGATTCAAACAAACAAACAAATCAACATAGAAAATTCAGTTGCATCCAGGCATAGTGTCATAGGCCTTTAATCTCAGCACTCAGGAGGCAGAGGCAAGGGGATCTCTGTGAATTCGAGGCCAGCATGGTCTACAGAGTGAGTTCCATGATAGCCAAGATTACACAGAGATACCCTGTATTAAAAAACTAAATGAGTTAAAATAAAATAAAATAAAATTCAGTTGCAGCTGGGGTGCACCTCTAGAATAGAGCATTTGGTTAATGCATGTTCAGTCCTCAACACTACAAAAGATTTTTTTGATGTTGTTTTAAGTACTTACTATTTATTTTTGTGACAGAGTCTCATTCTGTAGCTCTGGCCTGCCTGCCATTTGCTCTGGAGACCAGGCTGGCCTTGAATTCATAGAGATCCCTCTGCCTCCGCCTCCCAAGTGCCATTTGGGATTCAAGGCATGAGCCTTCAGTTCCAGCCAGAAAAGACCTCTTTACAGCAATTGTTTAGAAAAACAGTTTTGAAAAATACGCCATTAAAAATCTCAATTAAAACCCAGAAAATATAAAGGCACATGTACAATAAAAATATGTAGTCCTCTTTTGGAGGAAGTCCTAATGAGTAAACAATTGTAAAGAATATTTAGATAAATACCAAGAACAGACACTGTTACATAGGTATCAATTCTCCCTAAATTCACTTTGTCAATCTGTTGACTGTCCAAAGATACCTTCTAGGTGTCTTTGTGAAACTTGTCAAGCTAATTCTAAAATTTACACAAAATTCTGGCAACAGTCAAGGTATTTCCAAAATATGTGTAGCTGTAATTCCAACACTCAGAAGATAGACAGAAGGATTGCTCTGGTATTGCTCTGCGTTCAAGACCAGCCTGGTCTACACAGCAAGCTCTAGGGCTACCTAGTTAGACCCTCTTTCAAACAACAAGATGAATTCTAAAGAAATAGAAGGTAAAAAATAGTTGCTGGATGAGATAACAAGATTTACTATAAAGCCATATTAATTAAGCAGATGTGATATTTGTGAAAGGACAGAGTTATAGATGAAAGAAACATAATTGCTCAGAAGTAGATCAATATGCATGTGATTCATTTCACGATAGAGCAGGCATTGTGATTATGAGGGAAGGATAAAACATAAATTAAACAATACCAAGATGATGAGCCAGCCATCTACATTTCTTTTCATACACTCAAAACTAATTTCAGGTGAATTAAAGACTTAAACATTTATCAAAGAGGCAAAATTTTAAAATTTTATGATATCCTTATGACCTCAAGAGAGAAAAAGAGTTTATCATACTACAAACAGGAAGTACATACTATAAAGGAAACAACTCATTAATTCTGTCTGCTCAGGAACTTCTGTTCATCCCATGTACTGTTAAGAAATTGAGAACACAGGCTACAAAGTGGGAGAAGCTATTTATAAAATTTACACCTACGACAGGATTAGTACTAGTACGTAAAAGGCAATCAAATAGAAAAATTGGCAAGAGAGAGAAAAAGATATTTCACAGAAGAGGAATCGCAAATAATCTATAAACTTCAAGAAAATGCTTGCTCCAATTACCAATTACAGAAATAGGAGCTCAAATCACAGATTTTACAATCAATTATTATCTTATACTGCCCTTGGGAGTAGAGGTGCAAATGACATGATTGGTTCAGAGAACAGCATGTCCATATCTAATAAGGCTTTCATATAGTTGACTTTTTATTTATGCTCTTTATCTTAGTAATCTTACTCTAAGACAGAAGGACCATTTTGTGCCACTACTCTTCATAATAGTAAAAATAAATAAATAAATAAATAAATAAATAAATAAATGGAAACTTTCTAAATATATACAAATAGAATGGCTTTTTGAATTCTAGGATATTCCTATAGTAAATATTGTGTAGCACTGAAAATGACTCCTAGGAACACTTACAAATGAATGAATCAGCACATAGTGTGTTACTATTTTATCAAGTTCAAAACCAGGAAAAAAAATAAGCTAGATATATTGTTGATAAATGTAAAGACAACAAAAGAATTGTTAACATAAAATTCAACTTTAATTGTTTTTGAAGAACACATAGCAGATAGGGGTATTAAAAGGTACTAAATGTATTGTTAAAATTTAGTAAATTTTAAGGTGAGTATGGTGGCTCGTGCTTCTAGCACTTGGGAAACTGAGGCAGGAAGATTGCCAAATTAAAGGCCAGCATTGGACCATATACTGAGAACTTGGCTATTAAAAGGGGATTACAACTAGAGAGATAGTTCATCAGTAAGAACATTTACTGCAGAGCTCACAACCATCTGTAACACTAGTTCCAAAGGATACCACATCTCTTCTGATGATGTTGAGCTGAATACTTGGGGTACATACATACATATAAAATAATACTATTTTTTTTTTTGTTTTTTCAAGACGGACTCAATTTTAAAAATACATATTTGTATATACATACATGCACACTTTCAGAGCTGGGCAATGGTGGCATTTGAGAGGTAGAGGCAAGCAGATCTCTGAGTTTGAGGCCAGCTTGCTCTACAGAGTGAGTTCCAGGACAGCCAGCACTATGTAGAGAAACATTTTTAAAACAAAACAAAACAACAATAGCAAAATTGAAATAGCATATAGGTATTTATTCATTTGAAATAGCACATGGGAATTTATTCATTTAAAGTTTTAGTATATACTCTGTGATTTTAAGAGTTTTGTTTTTCTGAACTGTAGAGATAGCTTATAAAACTAAATGATTAAAAAGAAAAATACAGTACAGACAGTCTATCTAGTGGTTAAGCACAATGGCTGCTTTTCCAGAGATGCTGGGTTCAATTCCCAGCATTCACATGGCAGCCCTCTTCTGGCCTCTGATGGCATTGCATACATGTAGTGTAAAAACCCATGTAGTCAAAAACACCCATACACATAAAATAAAACAAAATAATTTTAAAAAAAGATTTATTTTTATTTTATGTGTATAGGTGTTTTGCTTGAGTCTATGTCTATGCACCATGTACATGCCTGACACCTGAGGAGGCCCGAAGAGGGAATAACTATTACTCCTGGAACTGGAGTTACACGTGGTTGTGTCCTGTTGTGTTGGTGCTGGGACTGAAACCTAGGCTCTCTGGAAGAGCAGCCAGTGTGCTTAACCACCAAGCCATCTCTTGTTCCTGTAATTTTTTTGTTTTTTTTTGGTAGTGCTGGAGATCACACACATTCAATGAGTGCTCTAAGGGCAACCAATTTTTAAACATTTTCCATTTTATCAAATTTTGATTTTTTTATTTGATTGGCTGTTTTCTAGCTAGTATAGTCTAATGTTTTTCAAACATACTAATTTCATTTTGAAAAATACTATTTATGTTAATTTCTGATATTTAAAACAGATAAGTTAGGATTTCCCTGGTCAAATGTTGTTCTAGGAATTTCCCTGGTCAAATGTTATTCTAGGAATACAGTGGGAATATTGATTCCCAGTATAGTACACATACTTATGAATATTGTTAAGTTATATTTCTTGAGCTAAAACAGTTCTTAGTTGGGATGAAACATTCTCAACGAGACAGGTGTAGAACCAGAGGCTCAAACAGGAGTACACCTCCAAGATTGTCAGGATTAATGGTCTCAACATTTTTTTGTTAATACATTATATATGGATGTGCCCCTACACGTATGCATGTTCTGTGTGTGGGTGTGTATAACCGTGTAGATGTGAAGACAACTGTTGGTTAAAAATGCCATCCATTTATTTTGATATATAAGCTCTCTCCTTGGCCTGGAACTCACCAGTTAGATTAAACTGGCTGTCCACAAGTCCTAGAAATTTTTCTGTGTCCATCTCTCCATCTCTGGGATTACAAATATGTAATCTCACTATGCTGGGCATTTTTATGTGGGTCTTAGCTTCATACCCAGGAACTGGTTCTTGTGAGGCATCACTGTACCTGCTGAGTATCTTCCCAGCCCTTGACATTTTTAAGCACCAGAATTTTCTTTTTTAAGGAAATTATTCCAGGAGAATGGATAAGATCGTGAAAAGAAAAAAGTAGAATTGGAGTCACATCCTTCCCACTTTTATTTTAAAAACATATTCCTCTCTTTTAATTTTCAAAATAAATTCAAGACCCAGAGAGGTCAAGTGATTGGCATAGTGAATTGGTAATAGAGCTAGACCTCAAACCCATGTTTATAGATGGCTTCTTGTGACTTCTGGTCTATGCCGGGCATAGGTGGCACACACCTTTAGTCCCAACACTCAGGAGGCAGAGGCAGGCGGATCACCCTGGTCTACAAAGTGAGTTCCAGGACAGGCTCCAAAGCAATACAGAGAAACCCTGTCCTCATAAAAACACTTTTATGGCCCATGTGCTAGCTGTCTAAATCCACACCTCCCCACTAAAAACCCATAAGGCATTTCTTCTCATTGCTTATAAAGTAAGTTATAGGCATTAAGAAACAACCAATAGCATGTAAAGATGAGTCCTCATGTCTACATGGTGAAGACCAGTTTTCTTTACCACTTACAGGCCACTATGACAAATGTGTGTTTGCCCTTCGGGAAGAGAACAAAAGTGACATGAACACTGTTCTGAACTACATCTTCTCCCATGCTCAGGTCACCAAAAAGAATCTTCTGGTCACAATGCTTATTGTGAGTATCAGGCTTGTTGTTTTTTCTGTTTCCAGAACTTGCTTGTTGATGTTATGCAAAATGGTGTTTGTGTCTGTCTCAGAACAAAAGCTGCTGTCTTATAATTAGTGTTAAGTGGAGCCTAGACTGCAGATTATCAGATTTGTTGTTTCATTATTTTCAGAACTTGAAAGGTTGGTTGATGTTATGAGAAATGTATTCTCTCTCTCTCTCTCTGTCTCTCTCTCTCTCTGTCTCTCTCTCTCTCTGTCTCTCTCTCTCTCTCTCTGTGTGTGTGTGTGTGTGTGTCTGTCTGTCTTAGAACAAAAGCTGCTGTCTTTTATAATTATGATAAGTGGAGCTTGGGCTACAGATTAGCAGTTGCTGGATCTGAAGCAGTGCATGACGTTTAGGAAGGGACTGCTCTGTATAAGATGTGTACAGGAAATCAGCTCTACTTAGAAATGCTTGACCCTCCCCAGTTTCTGTTGTGAATGGGACAGAAGCTTTCTACTGCAGTTTCCTCTAACCAGTGTGACTGCACTTAAAGTCTTGTTTACATCCAGCAATGCAAACCTGGCTCTTATACCTGTCAGAGATTTAATAAAATCTGAGACATTTAGTACTGTCCCTCCTCATCAAAAAAACTAACAAACAAACAAACAAAAAAAAAAAAACAAAAAACAAAAACAACACCAACAAAAACAGTTAAATGTATTCATCATCTTCTTTGGCATTCCTTTTTATTTACGTGAAAATCTATGCTCATGCTATTATGTTGCAGTGAATCAGTTCTTTTGTGCCCATACCTGACTAACACAAGAATTAATAGGAAATGGGAGGGGGAATAAAACTGGCAACTGTGAATTAGAGTGAGATACATTTGACTCTGGTAGGAGTTTGCAGAGCTGATAGTTTTTATGCTGGTTTTGAGTTGTCTGCTCTTCCTGGCTGAGCTAGTGTGTACTGTTTGAGAACAATAGGGCTGCTTTTGGAGGTCCTTCTCCACAGCGGTGAGGACGGGACCTGCATATTTGCTGTATTAGGGACTGAAGTACAGTCCAATCCTTGAGCTCTCTTTCCCAGCCTTGTGGGATGAATGTTCTTGATGTTTTTAATTCCATCATTTCTTCATGGAAGGGAAAACCCCTTGTAAATCTTCACTGCCACTTTTTTTGTAATCCCTCAGGATGAAAGGAAAGTGTCTTCCTCATGTCTCTGGTTGACAGTATTCCCACTCACTCAGCCATCTGCTTTGCTTGTTGGCTCTATCAGATATAGCATTTAAAAACATGTCATTATAGGGAGAATTCATTTCCTTTGGAATGGCTATCTGGTGAGGAAACCAGGCCTTTGAGAAGGGCAGAAGTATTAGCACAAAGTACTACTTTAACTTTCCCATGAGGTAGCATTCTATAAAGAGTTTATAATCTATAGCAACTTACTGTTTATTTTCCCTCAGAAATTCTACTTTCTTTTTCAAATTTTAATGCAAGGATTGTTAATTCTTACTTGGAGAAAGTCAAGCAAGACTTTCTAGCAGAAAAGGGTAATGATTAGAAGACAGAAGGATCTGTCAGTGTGAACCAAAATGGGGCTGGAATTTGCCTTTATAGGAAGCTAATTATGGCAAATTTTTCACCTTATTATGATTACCTTTTTAAGAACTTAACAGTTTTCTGCACTAAAAATAGACCAAAGCCCAGAATCCTTGGAGCAGGAGAAGAGTAATGATCGTCCAGGACTGTCGCTGGGTTTCTTAAATTCTAATTTGTAAGATATAGGGGCTCGGCTCGCTCCTTTTGCGGAGTGATTGTAAGTAACGCTTGCCTTAAGAATCTCATTATTGGAACACGGAGCCATATTTCCTCTGAGAATTCTGGAGTAGCTTTGAGCCGGGGCTGTTCATTTCTCAAGTAATCACGCTGGTGTGATGGAGAGAGAAAATGGCAGCTGTTCGGAGCTCAGGCCTTCAATTTTCTTCAGAGTCCAGTCACTCAAGTGTGTAATTACACGGGGGTGCTGCAGAGGCGTTGGGCCCTGTCAGAGAACCGGTTTGAGGCTTTGCTTGCTGCTTTTGCCAGTCAGGACAGGCAGAAGCCAATGGGACCCTGACTTGCTGCTGTTTTTTCCCCACCTTGTCATCCTGATTTTTTCTTACCTGCATGGATAGTGCCCCAACTTTCCGCATAGCAGGCTGAGCTTTGGCAGCGGGATTTACCCGTTTCTTCAACTTTAGCATGTTCACTTCTTTTTTTCTTCCAAAATCAAAACAAAACTCAGTAAGCACAATAGTATCTATAGTCTTGCATATCATTAATTTCTTTTCAAATATCAATTATTTTCACCTTATTGTAAAAATTTTGAAATCAATTAGTTAATTCTTATGATTGAGCTCAGGGCTAGCTATTAATGATGTATAGATAAGAAAAAGGCTCAGATGGTGCCCCTTTCCAATCCAGTATTTTTGAATGCCGCGAATATTTTCTTTTTTGACAGTGGCCAGCTGCTCCCCTCCCCCACATCTGCATTAATGGTAGTAGCTTGTAAGAGGCATTTTAGTTGTTAGGATTCCTCTTTGTCCAGGTCTTACTGTCTTTTACAGATGTCACTGGGACATGGTAGCATTTCAATTCCCCCAGCTTGTGTTCTCTTCTGTTCGCCTTTCTTAACTTACTTTGGTCTCCTGATTGATGGTTATGTGCCTAGCATTCCAATCTCTGCTTTCTAGAAGTAGGAATGTTGATAGTGTACTTTCCTGGGCTAGATGATGACTTCTGGGCCTTTGAACCTAAAGGAGGGAATCAAGAAAACCAAGTTGCATCACTGGAGAGGTGGTGTGGTCCTCTGCAGTTGTTAACATATGTTGTATAGTGGTAACTTGTCCGAAGCACTGCTAAGCAAATTTCTATTGAGTAGTCTTCTCCAATGCTTTCATTCACATGAACATGCTTTCACAAGGCATGCTGTGTGTGGAAACCCTGATTTGATTCAGGCAGAGAATATAAAATGCAAAACAGTTTCTTTCCTTCGTTCTTTTGTCATGACTAAATTAATCTGCTCAGTGTGTGGGTAAAAAAGAAAAATCTTTCTCAGAAATCTCAAATTTAAAAAATGTTTCATTTTACTTCTGTTTCTATGATTTAAAAAAAAAAAGTTGAACAAAAAGCAACTTAGGGTAAAAGTTTATTTTAGCTTTCAAGTCCAGGTTAAGTTCCATTATTGTGGAGAAGTCAAGGCATGAACTTAAACAGCCAGTCACATCCACAGTCAAGAGCAGAGGGAAAGAAAAACATGCATGCTCACTTGCTTGCCTGTGTTCAGCTTGATTTCTCCACTATTACACAGTTCAGATTACACAGTTCAGGACAACCTGCCTAGGGAATGGTGCTACCCATCGTGGACTGGGTCTTTCAACATTAATTAAGACAACCCCCTACAAATATGCCCATAGGCAAACCCTGTGTGGACAGCCCCTTATTGAAATATTCTTCCCAGTGATTCTAGTCAAGAGCCAACAATCACACTGAATAAAGGTGCTAGTAGTGATTGATAAACTTATAGCATCTTTCTCAGAAAGAAATCCTTACTCAGTTAAATGGTAAGTAGTTAATGTTTTGAGGATATTACATATAAAGCCTGATCCCTTCTGTTTTGAATTGGCTTTCTTGGGGCATCTAATGCCTAAGATGCTAAGATTGTATTAGAATCTGTTGAACTTTTCAGTTAACTAGTTATATAACTTTGGCCATGGATTGCTACTTTATTGTACCCGTTGTATTTCTGAAAATCCAAAATAATTTCTTAGTAAACCTCTAGGATAAGAATAAAAGCAAGAAATAACCGTTTGTATGGTCTTTACCAGGGATGGTCAATAGTTTCATTTTATTCTGCAGATTTCTACAAATGACTTAAAGTTAGCTGACTGGTTATTTAAATGAACATTTTCATTGGTTTTAGGGTTTCTTTGTGTGCTGTTTTGTTTTGGAAACACATTTGTTGACATGGTTGCCCTTAGATGGCATTGTTACAAAATTTAGCAGAATGTAGTAGTAATCTTGGGCTGTCCAGTTGTCCAAAGGAAGTTTGCACAGAGTGTGTCTAGGGCCATTAGTATCCTGCTGAATGTTGGCACTTAGCATGAGTGGTTCTGAAGAACACTGATTGTTTCTTTCAGGATCTTAATACTGTCTGGATCAAGGCCAAAAGATTGTTGGAAAGCTACTTCACACATAATTTATTACTAATCTTTTCCAAGTCTCAACGACAGTGGAGAAAATATTTGAGGGGCTAGAGATTTTCAGTGATTAAGAACAATTGCTGTTCTTATATAGGACCTCAGTTTAGTTCCCAGTATCCACTTGTCTACTTACAACTGTCTATAACTACAAATACTTTAATGGAAAACTAATACAAATGGAGTTCCATCCAAACTATATTTGATTTTGGCCTCTAGAAGATCTGGTTTTTATTGCTGTGTCATGGGGGGTCCAGGAACATTGTCAACTTCTTGAAAATGAATAATTATTTCACATTTTCCCCCTAGATCTCCATATTCTCTCCTATTCTACCCTATCTTATTCCCTTTCTCTCTTGAAAAAGAAAGATGACTTTTGTGTGTTTTACTTGATTTTGTTTTTTAAGTTGGAACACAATCAATAGTTGAGCAAGAGGAGAACTTAGTTTTTCCTTGAGTTAAACCTCAGTTGCTTTCAAAGGGCTGTTTGCTACCCCCAAAAATGCTGCATGTTGGAGAAGTAAATGGCTTTATTTATTACATTGTCTTTTGTAGCTATTGTACCTTAGCCTAGTCATTTGCAAAGTTTGTGAATTGTTTTACCCAAAATGCTTCTATGTTTTGAAATATTTTAGTGGGTGTTGCGATGATTGAAGTAAATAATAGAGAGCATTGTGTTTATACATTATAGGGGTGTTAGGAAAGGAAGGGTTGGATAGGGAAACTTGTCTCTCTACCCACTCTTACTAATTTTTGTTTTTTATCTTTTTATGGTCTTGTCTCTGCTGATATGCATATCCCCTGAGGTTCTGCTTTGCTTATTACTTGTCTGCAAAAGATGATATTGAGTTTCAGTTTCCCTTCTTTGCTTATGCCTAGGATGGGTGGGAAACAAACCATTGTGTTTGTTGTGGAAGGAGATTCTAGTGTTAGAAATAATTTTCTCAGATAATTTTAGCCAGAAGTTCAAGAGGAGAGAGTTTAGGATACCTTCTTCCTAGTATAATGGTGTTGAATATTCCAAAAGTATTTCCCTTGTACATGGAAAGTATTATTGACTTTGGAAAAGGTGTTTGAGAAATGCATGCCTCTCCTAAAGACCAAATGTTCCGTGTGTGTGTGTATATATATGTATGTGTTTAAGATTTTTTGATTTATTTTTATTGTCTATGAACATTTTTGCCTGCATTCATGCCTGGTGTTCTCGAAGTTCAGAAGAGGGTGTCAGATCCCTAGGATCTGGTTGAAAGCCACTATGTGGGTGCTAGAAACCAAACCTGGGTCCTCTGCAAGATCAGCAAGTGCACTTAAGTGTTGAGCTGTGCTCCAGCCCCATGCTTTCACTTGCACTTCTGTGATAAAGGTCTATACAGGGGTATCCCTAAGGTGAGGAAAAGTAAGATGGTAGAGAAATCCTTCCAGCAATGGCTGATGATCAAGAGGAGGGGGAAGGAGATTGAAGAACAGCCACAGTGCTTAAGAAATAGGGTTTTTTTTTTGGGGGGGGGGAGTTGTTTTGTAACATAAGCTTATGTGTCCTTTACATATAAACACTTAGGATCAGTTGTGTGGACGGGACCCTACGCTTACTGATGAGCTGCTAAATATCCTCACAGAGCTAACTCAACTCAGCAAGACCACCAATGCTAAAGTGGCACTGAGGGCTCGTCAGGTAAGAATAGTTTTTGGTTGGTTATCTTGAAAGAGTGTATTTCTCATAGTTTGGGCTCTTTTAGACACAGCACACTTTCCCAAAGATAATGCAGTGTTTTCATCTGATGAAGTATTTTTTAAAGACAGAGGACATGGTTATTGTTGGGTTTCTCACTTTATAAAATACTGGTATTGCTCCCTGTCTTCTCTTCCAGCCCTCCCTGTAGTAGTAAACCAGGGTCAGGTAGAGGAAAGGAAACTGAGGGAAGGAAATGAACTCAGTACTTTTTATTTCCCAAAGGGAGCTTAGAGACAGATGAAAAGTTATAATCAAGTGTGGAAAGCAGAAAGATAATGACATGAATCTTAGGCACTAGCAATCGGAACAACCCCAGAGAAGTCCAGTTAGCTTCACCCTGTAGTCCTCATTTCCATTCCAAAAGGTTTCTGCAGGGAAGCTGAGAGTTGGCACTCCCTTTGTGTTTTCATTGCATGGGCATTGACAAGGACACAGCATTTGAAGCTGCTCAGTGACCTTCTGCTTTCTTTACGATTGTATCCATGTCACTGAACTCCTCAAAGTTATTGAACCTCTCAGTGACCTGCTGAGGATATTCAGGTCCTACTGACTCCCTATTTGTTTGTGACACTGCTTTTACGTTCTGCCCCTCACATGCATCGGTGTTAGCTCCTGATGCCTTCTCTTTGGTGCTGAGTACCTGGGGCTGTCAAAGCAGCTCTTCCTCTTTTTCTACTGCAAAGTAGCAAAAGGCTAGCTATACTGCATCCACCTTCCCCACTGCTGCTCCCTGCCAGACCTGATTCCCAATTAACAGCTAGTCATGCAGTCTCCAAGACTAGCAGCTTTGCAAAGGTAAATCACATGCACTAATGGAACTTGATTGAAGCTGTTTGCTTTCCCTTCCCCCTACCCCTATGGGAAATTGTCCACAACGCAAATCATGGTGAGAAGTAACTGAGGTTCAGTATTTGGTGGCATTGACTTTATGCTCCAGGACCTGAAGTTGTTTTACTTGGTCTCTGTTTTATCTCTGATGCCTGCACTTACAGATTTATATTTATTGCTTTTGTATCAGGTTGCCTAATAGGAGCCTAGAATAATCACTCCCTCAGGAACTTATGCCTCTTATTTTGCCTTCATTCTAGGTTCTTATTGCTTCCCATTTGCCATCATATGAGCTTCGCCATAACCAAGTAGAGTCTATCTTCCTATCAGCCATTGACATGTATGGACACCAGTTTTGCATTGAGAACCTGCAGGTATTTATGATAGCCCCTTCCTACCATTTCACACTCCTGTTCCTTTTATTCCCATAAGCATATTTCAGTTAAAGATTTAATAAATTAATTTGACTTGTATGTAATGAAATTTTATTCCTTGCATTTTACAAATGATTTGTTTATGTGTTTTTTATAAAAATATTGCATGATTATAGCTTAGCATTAAAAATCAAATGGGCCTTCTTTGATAGAAGTGTCCTATTGAAGTCTCTATCTTTTTAAAGCATTCCACACCAGAATTAATTGGCAGCATTATTTGATTTCTGATGCTTGAATTAGATGCATACATAGATCATTGTTCTTCTTCTGGAGACAATGCTATTTAAATATCATTTAATTTTAATTTTATTTTAATGCTTACTATTATACTTTATAAAGATCCAATTTGATAAGATTATTGGATAATTTTACTACAAATGAAGGACTTCAGCTATTTTTTAAATAACATCATTTTCTCTGGTGCTTTTGTGTTTTTCTCCTGAGAAATCAGGGTACTGTTGTCATAACTGGCCAAAGGAATCTTCATACTTCCTGTAGGATTTCCTTGTAGGGAACCTAGAAGCAGGAAGAGGTAGATTTTTATTACGTGGTTCGTAGTGGAAATCTAGGGTTTCTTTTAGCTTTCAAGCCTGGGATTCCTGGTAGTGGAGTGTTAGGCCATATTGAAGAAGTACAAATAGAGGTCTGAAATGATAATATTTATAAGCGCTTAATATTGACATACTATTGATATGTTTTAATAAACAATTTAAGAATTTTACATTTCTTAAACCATCTAGTTCTCAAGGCAGCCCTGTGGGACACAGTATTACCTTGTTCTCCACAATAACTGAGGAAGAAAAACCCAAACCATTATGATCATATATGGCATTTACCAGCAGAATTTTTAGGTCTCACTGAGTACTGCAATGTCCTTTTGCCTTCCAGAAACTCATCCTATCAGAAACATCTATTTTCGATGTCCTACCAAACTTTTTTTACCACAGCAATCAAGTGGTGAGGATGGCAGCTCTGGAGGTGAGTGTTCTTGTCTGTGACACAACCTTCTCCATGGATTTGCTGGAGTTTTCTGTCTGTTCATGTCATGCCCCTTCTCTTTTCTCTTGATCTTTTCTTCTGGAATGCTAAGTGCTTAGTCGGGTGTTTTACCTGCTGTTTTATGTGTGTTAATCACCAGCTTCTGGGTCTAATAACAGGGAAATAGCTGCCAGATTTTTCAGTATCCTCTTCTTTCCAGATATTTGAATTTTCCCATTTCATAATGAATTAAGACTCACAGCATATGTGAAAAGTATATGATTAATCCACCTATATTACCTGACCATTTTGTGATTTGAGCCAAATTTTAATTATATGGTGTCTAATGAACTGTGGTTTAGGTGCATTACTTTTCCATCTAATCCTATAGTTTTATAAAGTTTAAAAAAAAAAAAAGTGAGACTTCGAGGTGAGGTGACTTGCTCAGAAAACACAGATTTAAGCAGAGGAGGAGTTTGCGTTTGAACTCTGGGCGGTCTGATTCCAGAGACTTTTCTGTTGCCCCACAGCACACCACCTCATTAAATGCAAAAATTGGAGACCCTGAATACTTCCTTAACATTTCCAAGTGGATGTATTTTGAAAATGGGAGGTAGAAGTATTTTCAATGATTTCATGTGATAGCCTATTATTTTTTATTTGTATTCTATGGATAAAATGTAAAGTTATCCTGCTCAGTAAATATCAAATATTTGAAATATCTTGGTGTTTTTCCTGGCTTTCATGTCATTTAATGAGATGCCTCCATATATGCCTCACATGCTGATAGAACCTCATGGCAAATTGAATATGAAGTGTAGGAGGGTGGACTGCTGGTTTTTTCTGAGATGTATTCTATTGCTGTTTAACTATTGAATTAAGTTAGTGGGTTTGAGGTATTGCATGCCACATTTATGCTAACTGCTTTTTCATGTAGTTGAGGGTGGAAATCATTCAGAACTGATTTGGGGCAGTAAGATGGGTGGTGCTGGTGGTGGAGTACAAGGTAAATGAAAAGTTGGACTTGACCTTGATTTTCTGTTTTCCCTCTTTAAACCTAAAAGTATCCCGGAATCAGCACCTCTTATTTTTCTCACTGCTTGATTTATCTTCTGTTGGAATCATCATGCTAATGAATTAGAAGTCATGGTTCTTTGTGCTCTCTTTTACTAAAGGTGAAACCTACAGCATTTAGAATAGAGTGAAAGTTTTACCATGTATCTGTGTATTCAGCAGGAGCTGCCTCGTTTTATTTCACTGTATTACAATCATGGGTAAAGCATTAAAACTCCAGCCTTAACACTTGGGCCTCTCATGGCAAACTGCCATCTTTATAACAGATGGAGCTTTTCAATACCTTTCCTTGGTCCAACCATCCTCTTCATTTCTGTTTTTGAAATATATTTACTGAGGATTACTTTTTAACCAGGTATATGTTCGAAGGGCTTATATTGCCTATGAACTTAACAGCGTACAACACCGCCAGCTTAAGGACAACACCTGCGTGGTGGAATTTCAGTTCATGCTGCCCACATCTCATCCAAACAGGTGAGCTTGAGCTGGTACATGCACCTGAGCTAGCCAGTGGCCTAGTAAGACACAGTTAAGGGGGGTACTAAATGACAATTCCTTGATACTTGCAGCAAGAAATGTAAATAAACAAATGGACAGATTTGAATCTAGAGAGAGAGAGGCGCTTCTTGATGCCTGTGTCTTGATCTGGGGAGATGCAGCATGGTTCTAGTTAAGACAGATGGTTAGGGTTATCCTGTTCAATCTTGTTTGTATATATAATTAAAGAACACCCTCCCTCCTCCCTCCCTTTTTTCTTTCTTCCCTCCTTTTGATTCCTTCTTTCCTTTCTCCCATGAGCATTTGACTTGCCAGACCCCACACACACAATGTAAATTAAGGAAGCAGTTGAAATAGACAAGAATGCTGTGTACAAGTTCTGCTTTGTCATGAGCTACTGTGGGTTAATCTACCTGAGCCAGACTCCTCCTCCCTTAACACTGACACCTGAATTTATAGTTATAATTCAATCTGGCTTTTTTTTTTTTTTTTTTAAGTCAGACTTGAGAGCCAAACTTCTTAAATGTAGACAGTTACTTACTTAATTATCTAGTTCCATTATTCTTCTCTTCCCAAATTCTTTAAAATGGCCTATATAAATTTGTTTTTGCTTTGGGTTTAAAATGAAAATAATTTATTTATATACCCATTAAAAATATTCTGTGGCAGTGAAATTCTGAGAATTCCAAGCCACATATATGTTCATTCCCTCCTGTATTTTTATTCTTTTTAGTAACACCACAGGAAATATAAATGCTACAGCCAATCATACCCTGCTCCTCTCCATTTCTTCTTTATTGCCTTTGGTTCTTCGCCTGGTATTACAAACCACTATGTCTTTGGGGATCCTTAGTTATAGACACCAGAAATAGTTTTGTTCTGAATTGCACTTCACCCAAAGCAATAGCGCCTTTCTGGAGACAAAGAACTCTGTGCTGAGACTTTTGGCCACTGGATGCCACTGTTGATCCAGCAGAGGTCGGCAGATGAACAGAGGCATCTTCAGGAAAAGTACATCTCTTCTTTGTCTCAGAAGATCCTTTCACTTTTCCACCTCAAAAAAATGTCTTGTGGCTGGCAGAGAAAAGCACATATCCTTGATTTAGCAAGCATCTCAGTGCATTTTCGCCTCCATGGATTTCAGAATCTCATTTTCTAGAAACAAACGGCTGTCCTTCATCGAGCAGCGAAGTACTTGTGGCACACATGGGCTCGGCACTAGGTCTTTCTTTTCCAGCATTCCTTGAATAATTGGAGAGAACTACATGCTATACTTAATGCTCTGTAATTCTCAAGACAACCTCCCTTTCTTTCTGCTTTCTCCTGCCTCTTTCCTGTGGGCAGTGATTTGTAGTCAGCCTGTAGGACTCATTCTGACTTCCTTCCACATTGCTTCCCTTGTCTTTGTAAATTGCTCTCACCCTATCTTTTTTCTTTTTTCATTTGTGTGTGTATATATGTGAAGACATCTTGCAGGAGTTTGTTCTCTCCTTCCACCTTAGATCTAGGGATTGAACTCAGGTCAGGTCATAAATGCCTTTACCCTTTGAGTCATCTCACTGCCCTGTCTTTTAAATTTTGGGAATATATGCCCAGTTTGGTGAAAATAAGTTGACTAGAAATTAAAAGCAGTGCTTAACTGGTTTGTTTAGAAGCCTTCTTCACCTTTCTACATGAAGGAAGTAAATCATGGTTAGTCCTGATAGGGCTTCAAAATGTTTTTGTCCTCCCAACATCCATAATGTATACTGCCTATGGATAAAGGCCAGATTTGAAAAGAAATACAATCTACAGATTCTATAGTTTTTCTTGTTTGTGTGTGTGATTGTAAAGCTGCTGGAATGTCATCATTATTAGTAGAAATAGTATTTGTATAGATGTGCAAGTAATGATAAATAAAAACTAAAAATAAATAATCTTTGTGAAAACTATAAATATTGGCAGGGGAGATAGCTTAGTCAGTAAAATGCTTATCACACAAAGGTGAGGACCTAAGTTTAGATCCTCAGTACCCATGTGAAAGTCAGGTACAAGGCATGCATTTGTAACCCCATGCTGGGGAGGGAAAGACAGGGAAGCATGTGTGTATGTTCACACCTGAGCACACACACACACACACACAGACACATACACATACACAAATCTATAAAATGTGTAAATTATTTTAAGCTGTAAACCTTTTTGTTAGTTTAGGATAAGATGATTACATTTGATCACAGGATGATATATTCAATTTCAGAGAATAGCTTATTCAGAGAGTATGGATTTGTTATTTGATTTTACATTTGATAAGGTTTTATATTTGCTTACAAATATATTTGGAATTATAACCTTATTCTGATATCAATTGATGGATTACAACTCAATTTTGATTCTACCATATCAGATTTGATCAAATATATCAAGTAAGCACTTGGTCTTCCATGGAACAGCCCCAGGCCACCCACATTTTTGATCAATGGACTACAAAGCTCTGGTGGTCTCTACAGTCTCCTCAGCTTAATAATATTACAAACCTTAACACCACAATTTTATTTCCAGATTTGTCAACATTTTGTTTGTTGAAACAGCTCTTCTTATGTAACTCAGGCTTCCCCCTCAATTCACAGTCTCCCTGCCTCAGTCTCCTGAGTGCTAGGGTTATAGTTGTGCCTCTTTGTACTTTACTTTAGTTTTATTATAAAGAATGTGGATCAGGACCAGGCAAATGAAGCATATGGAGGAAGTCTGCAAGGGCTTCAAATGCTGCGTCTTTGTCTTCCTCTGTGGAATCAGGCATACCACCTTTTCAGTACATCAGTGTGTTCACCGGTCAAGAAACTCCCAACAAGCTAGTGCTGGGTTTTTATCACGGTTTCATTTCATAGGCACGATGAAACAAATCATAGGCCACATGAATGTACTCTGTCGTTCCTTCCCAGAGGCCAGGTTAACACAAAGCCCTAACTAACCCTCTAGCCACATGTTTGATGTTTCTAGTGACTGACTAGCTTCTATCTGGAGTCGTGTCACCTCTTAGCATAAGCCCAGATGTGATGCATGGGATGAATGAACAACAAAATACACTCCCATTGCTGGGGAAACTCAAGGTCTTAAGGAGTCTTTTCTCCTGGCAGCTGAGTCAATGACTCAAGACTCACAATAAACCTGACAAGCCTGTCCACCTTTTTTAACAAACCAGCTAATTTTTCTAACTCCAATATTTTTCTTTCTTTTTTTTCCTTTTTCTTATTTTACATATCAACCAATATTTTTCTTTCATTGTGTTCTAAGAATTATTAAAATTATTAAGGAGCACCTTTAAAAAAACACATATTGGTATCCTGGTATCCTATCCCTGACTCATTTTGGATTAGAGTCCTGTTAATGACGATTTGTAAAGTTCCTCTAGTTCAGCATGGTATAGTAGAATCTTAATGTAAGCACATATGTAATTTTAAATTTCCCATTAACTACATCTGAAAGTATAAGTAATATCTCCATTATAATCAGTATATATGAAATATCTTTTCAACATAATAAAAATTTTTAATGTAATCTTTTCTATTTTCTTATTCATACTTAGTCCTTGCAATTCAGTTAGTTTTACATATATAGCATTTAGCTACATGTCTAGCACTCCCTGACCATACATAGCTAGTTTCTGACATAATACTCAGCTCAAATCTAGACCATATTTCATTTAGGACAATAATATTGAATCCTTTTGTTTTTACATTCATGGTATTGTTCATAGGAGAAAGGGAGAAAAATACCTCTTTTGTTTGTTTGTTTTTGGTTTTGTTTTTGATCTGTCTGCTTCTGCCTCCCGAGTGATGGGCTTAAAGGTGTGTGCCACCACCAAGGCCCGAGAAATACCTCTTAGGTTGTTATCCTTAGCACTTATAGGAATTATCCACACCAGATATATTTATATTATAATACTTTATACATACTTGAATAATTACTCTGTTAAAATAGAGAATATAGAATCATTTATCAATGCAAAGCAAATTATAACCAATAAAAATTCTTTGGTAAGAAAATGCTGTTTTGAAGGGCAGGTATCTTTTTGAGACAAGGCCCCAAAAAAAATACAACCTAGGCTGGCCTGGAACTTTCTGTGTATCTAAGGATGCCTTTGAACTCTAGATCCTCCTGTCTTTGTTTCCTAAGTGAAAGGGTTACTTACAGGCATGCTTGCTTGAAAACACACATTTTATTTAACCAGTTACTTTTTCATTTTCTTTTCTAGTCCTAGACTAAAATTGTTCAACACTTTTAAGAATGTCTTTGTAAGCTGCCACAGCTAGCAAAGCCATGGTGTTACCTGCTAGGATTCCCACTTCAGTTTTTGACTATTGATTTGACCCCCATAGGTTGGACTAGAACATGGATATCTATAACCTAACAGCTGCAGTGGGTTTTGTTGTTGTTTGTCAGGAAAATGCTTCAGATGCCTTTTGTATTGAAGCCTATATTTTGTTAGGACTTGTTTAGATGTTGGAACATAGGCAGAAGTACATTTACAAGTGAGTAAGAAAGCTGTTTTGCTTTGGTTTTTTTGAGACAGGGTTTCTCTGTTTAGCCCTGGTTGTCTTGGAACTCACTCTGTAGATCAGACTGGCCTTGAATTCAACAGAGATCCTCCTTCCTATGCCTCCTGAGTGCTAAGATTAAAGGTGTGTGCCATCATGCCCAGCACTCCCTTCTCTTGAACAGTAATTAAAGGATAGTTAGAAACCTTTGATGTGTCTATTTTTGTATTTTTCCTTTAAAAAAACAAATATAGACTTTAGATTTTATTTGCTATTATGTATAATTTTCTTTTTTAAAAAAAATAATTTATTTAACTTTATTTTATGTTTATTGGTGTAAAGGTGTCAGATTGCCTGGAACTGGAGTTATAAATAGTTGGGAGCTGTCACATGGTTGATGGAAATGAAACCCAGGTCCTCTGGAAGAGCAGCCAGTGTTCTTAATCTCTGAGCTATCTCTCCAGCCCATATAATTTTCTTTTAAGTGTCAGTTTTTAACAATGAGTTGTAGCTAGTTAGCAGTTATCCTTGAGGGAGATGTATGTAAGATTCTTCAGTCATTTTCTTAATAGATATAGTTGGGACAGCTTGTGTACTTCGGGAAGTAATTCTTACTTTTCAGAGCCCAGCCCTTTAATGAGTTCAATTAGTTTTTGACATAAATTTATCCTAGAGCTCAGGCTTTATCATTTGCCTTTCTCATTCTTGAGGTTTAGGGTCTAGAGCGGAGAGGTGTGTTTGTATCTCTTCTCCCCACCCCCATTCCACAACTGTCCACACCCCTTTCCATTTCTGAAACCATGGTATCATTCACTGGTGCTAAAAATGCCAAAACCGTGTTATACTGAAACCATTATTCTAATGCCTTTATTTTTGACAGTTTTGTTAGATGATTTGATGTTAGGATTTCACTTGTCCTCAGACATATTAAATGTCTCAGAATAATGTGGAAACAAACTCTTCAGTTAGTCTGTGTAGTTAAAATTCTAAAATATAGCTACTTGATACAAATTTATGTGAAGCACATTATGCTGTAAATTTTGTGACTGCATGTGGCTCTGTATTATTGACAGTCTGGATGTACAAAACTTAAAACTCAAATTTTGTATTTAACACACAGTAGTTAACTTAGGCAGTTCTAAAACCTTATTTCATTAATCATATAAGTATCAAAGTTGATGCTGAAAATGCTGTATATTTCCATACATGCTTTATAATGGGGGAGGACCTATTGGTATTTCCACCTATTTCTTAGAAATCCATGCTCTAGTTAAGTTGGGTTGCATTTCACCTTTGGTGTTTGTTCCCTATCATGCCTTACATTCAGAAGCGGTCAGCTGTGTTCTTTTGTGATAACACGTTTTGTTCCTAGCTGGGTTTAGTGGTTTGGCACCTTAGGTGTTCAGTTGTTGGTCAGTGATCTCTATACTTTCTTTTCATTTGTGAAGAAAGTTAGAAATGAGAGGCTTTCCATGTGACTCGTCAGCTGCCTGCCTTCATTCTTGAGAATGTTGATAATCTCTGACATCCAGAGATTAGAAGCCTCTTTTGGATAGTACTGAGACACTCAAAAGTCATCCAACTTGTAGCATTTTTAGCAATGGGAGCACTTGATTGTAGTTAGCAAGCTAGAATGAGCTATAAATAAATATAATCCTACAGTGCTTGCTTTCTTCGTTCAGGGCAGTATGCTGATAAGATGCATCTGGCAGAAGAGAAATTCTCAGCAGGTTTAAATGCTTACCAAAGAGCTTTCCTGTGTCCATGGTTAAGCTTCTAGCCTCTGCTGTATTGTTTTGGCATTCTGGACTTGTAATATTGGAAAATCAAGTTTAAAACTCTCAATATATCATTAGGGTAGCCCAAAGTCCCTTCTTGTCAGGGAAGACTAGCTGATTCCAGGGGGAAGGAAAAGCAGAATCCAGGGAACCTGTAGGTAAATCCTGTAGTTTTCTGCTGTGGGTTTGTAGCTAATTATACAGCAGGCAGCAGTAATGTACTGTAACCCTGTTGGCATTCCTGTTTCAGGAAGAGCACAATCTTCTAACAGAGCAAAGGAGGAGGTTTGAAGAGGTTGCAAATGAATGAGGCAATGATCATTTTATTGTAAATTCAAGCTTTGCAATGGAATCAGGGCATCTGGACTGTGAGAAGATTGGGGAGGGACACCAAGGGAAATTTGTGGTTCAGACATGTTTTACAGCTTTTGATTTGGATTCTTCTGTTGAAATGTGGTCACACAAGCAGACCACCACTGGTCACATCCAGTCAAATTGTCCATTCTCCTGTGGTACTGTTGTTACTGGCTGCTAGTAGGTTACTCAGCCAACCTCTTCTGTTTCTGCTTTGCTGCCTGATTTCAAAAGATTTGCCCTGTAGTGGCTCTCAGTCACAGCTTGATGTAACCATTGCGGTTTGCATCCATACCCATCATTTTCATATAGGATTCTTTTTCTTTTAAGTTAGAAGGTAAAATAGCCAGGAACATTTTTATATTATAAAAGACATCTGTAGGTCAATCTAAAATCAAACAAAATGAAACTCAGCTGTAAGTGCTTGTATATGGCTTGAAGAACTTTAAACTGTCAGTGTTGAGTTAAAGAGGACTCAGCTACTACAGGACAACTCTCACTTTGCATTCATACATGCTCCCTAGGTGTTCTGGGCTGGTGGGTCATTAAAATGGGCGGGAAGCTAATGCTAGGAACTAAAGGAGTCAAAAGACTTCTCTTGTCCTATAAAATCTATATTGATGTGGAGTGCTAGCTTCAGGTACAAAGATGAGAAAATATAAGATGTAGATTCTAATTTGTGGCACAATATAGAACAGTATCTTTGGAAAAGATCCACCTTGTTGTACAGTTGTCATTCTGTAAAATGGAACAATTTTAAATTACTACAGGTAGAGTCCAATACTTACCAAAACATACAAATGAAAATTCAATGTAATAAATGCTTTGAATAGTATAAACAGCAGGTTTTAGAAGATAATTACTAACCCACTTAAGTAATTGTAAGATAGTTGATTGCCTTATCAGAGGTGATGCATATGCAGTTGAATGTACAAAATGTTATTTTTAGCTAATAAATGGAATATTTGACCTATAGGTAATCTGTAAACCACAGATATAAATTTCTAATGTCTTAAAATACTGAGCAGTAGGTAGTATTGATCAAATTCCTAAACTGATCAGATAACTCCTGTATATATAATCCTTAAGGATATGGCTAAGCATTGGTCTGTTAAAAGATAGTTTGTCCTTCCCTCTTGTTCATCTCTTTAATGACCCCCCCCCCAAATTCTTATTCTACCAATGAGGAGAAATTGGCCAAAACTTGCTTCTCATATGATTGATTTGGAGCCATTCTTTTAATTAAATGATTGTGTTGGGAGTTTTTGCCCCTTTACCCATATATATATATATATATATATATATATATATATATATATATATATATATATAATTCCTAAGACAAAGCACCAGGGGGCTCCCTATGAGAGCTTGAAAATTACTGGTGGAGAAGAATAGCTTTTGGTTGTAGATGATGTGCTTTTTAATTTAGGTCTGTTCTTCTGAAAACTCAGCCTTTATCCTGTGAAAACACACTAAGGTTAGCCACAAAAGTAGCGGGTCCATTCTATTAGTTTAAGGAGTTGGTTAACAGTTGACATTGTGCTAGGTCTTAAACTCTGCAAACCTAGATAAATGGAGCTAGAGACTGCTTTGATTGTAGGTCCCTTCACTCTGAACTGGTAAGAGAATTGTGCACGTGGCCCCATTGTTTAGAGTCTTTTACATCTCAAGAGTTAAAGCACTTCTGTATTCTTTTAACCATCTACATTAAATTTTCTGTTCAGCTATGCTTGCCAGCTCTGCTGTAGAATCTGCTGCATATTTCTTGTATTTGTGAGGGCCAAGTGCATGGTAATTAAGAATCTCTCATACATACAGCCCATTCTCCTAAGTGAGAGCTCAAGGAATCCAGACAGTCAAGAGTTTTGCCCTTTGAGTAGCTCTTGTTGTCTTATGAGCTCACCCTGAAACAGGTTTGATGCAAAGAGCATCACTGCTCACAAATCACATAAGGTATACAGTTTGTGTGCAGTGATATGTCACAGCCTTTTATTTATATGGCCAGTTCAGTCTATCCTGCTCCTTTCACTGCCGTGGAAAGTGCATCATCTTTCTCCTTCCCACAGATCAGCTGTACCACCCTGCATGTTCTGCCCATTGGGACTTCCGTGTGCCAGAAAACCCCAATAATAATTCAGTGCTGTTAAAAAAATGTAAGAAGGTTAAGTAGCAGCCAGTCAACCTCCTTCCAGTACCCCTAAATTGTGGGTGATACCCCTTTGCCATTTTAACATTGAAAGTAATAGCTTTTGTTTGATTTATTTTCTGTTTGGAAGTCTATGACATCAAAATTCTAAGAAATAGTTTCAAATACCAATGAAAATTCAAGAGTCTTGCCTTATTTCTCCTTTGTCTAGCTCAGTCTGTTTGGTTGGTTTTTGTTTTTTTCAAGACAGGGTTTCTCTGTGTACCTAGCTATCATGGAATTCACTGTGTAGACTAGGCTGGCCTTGATTCAGAGATATGCCTGTCTCTGCTTCCCTTAGTGCTGGGATTAAAGGCACAGACCACCACCTTCCTCAATCTTTCTTTCATGAGTTTGGCACCTCCTTTATAAGGAAGTGAGAACTAGTCAAAGTTAGGTGCAGTTTTGTTTATGAAAGGCCTACAGTTTTCAAGCTAATAACAATTAAAAAGAATTATCCTACACTCATTTAATTAAAAAGTATTAATTGTAGCAAGTTATATCACACTAGTAGTATAACTTAAGATTCCTCAGGATGGGCTGCAGAGATGGCTCAGAGTTTAAGAGCACTGACTGCTCTTCTAGAGGTCCTGAGTTCAATTCCCAGAAATCACATGGTGGCTCACAACCATCTGTAATGAGATCTGGGGCCCTCTTCTGGTCTGCAGGCACGTAGGCATGCAGGCAGGCAGAATACTGTATACATAATAAATACATCTTGAGAGAGAGAGAGACAGAGAGAGAGAGAGAGGAGAGAGAGAGAGAGGTGAGATTGAGAGAGAGAGAGAGATTCCTCAGGGTTTTCAGTACTCGTAAATCCTGTGACCTAAGATACCTGCTTCTTTTAGAGAGGAAGAGTATGGCTGAATTTCAGGGTGCTTGCATCAATAGATTCATTTATTTCCTTAGAGGAAATTATAGGTCCATTACATATCACAGAAAAACAATAAGGCAGGCTGAGCTATGGAACCAACTTCTTAGTGCTCCTTTATAATAGGAGCAAGGAATAATCTACAAATTTTGTCAAGTATCATATTTCATGTTACATGTTAAGATAATGTGCCGTGTAATATAGCTTGACTTTTTACCAGTGCATGTTTTACCACTATTCCACATTATTTTTTTGTAATGAGAGTTATTAAAAAAAAAAATCCATGGTAAATACATCTGGACCCTTTCCTCAACAGCTACTGTGGTGAGGTAAGTCAGGAGGACACCTCTTTGGAGGTACCTGGGGGTTGAAGGGTAATGAGCACTTAATTATGTCTGCTGGTGCCAGAGCTGTTAGATTGCAGCTCCTGGTGACTGGTCTGTATCTACTCTGACAATTCTTTTATTATGGCTTTCACTAACCTATCAATAACTAACTGTGGTTGTTTAATTACAGAGGGAACATCCCCACGCTAAACAGGTACCGTATGTTTAGTTTCTTTTACAATTAAAAGTAACCCCTCTCCCCCAATAACTTATAATAGTGAAACAAGAAAAAATGCTACTGTAGTCAACAAGCTACAGTTCTGCTGGGGAATCCTTGGCTTCCCCTTAGACATGCTGAGTTGCCCTTTGTTCAGAAAATATGTCTTCAGCTGTTCCAAAAGTACTTGGATAGTGTCAGTGTGGCAAAGACCACATTGAGCTTTGTGTGAGAGGGAGTGTGTGGGCCGATGTTAGGCATTGTTGGTAATATCTTGCTGAGTTCTTATTACAACTGGGCTTTCAGAGGAGAAACCCTTAAGGTTACTCTTAGCCTGACAAATTGTTAACAGTTTTTCAATTTATAGTTTCTCTAATTTTGCTTCTCTTTTTAGAGGAGTGAAAAACCCAGAAATAGCTAGTCTCATGTTACATCACTTTGTTTACTATTTTTCTAAAGTGTTAAAGTATTATGATTTAAAAGTCATTTTATTTTATACCTGTAATATTATCATTGGAAAAGTATATTAAGTTTTGTTACATTGAGTCTTATGAAGAAGTTTCCAAGCCAAAATATTTGAGTGATACTTTAGTATGTGTTTTGCATTTCTCTGGCTTCCTCATCCAAGGAAGGTCACATGCAAGTTTGAGAGGATAGCAATTCTGATTGGACTAAATCCACAAAATATGAAAGCAGTGACAAATGGTGGCAAATTCCTTGTAGGTGCTACATGTGAAGATATTTATAATCTTACATTTTTAACCTCCATTTAAAATACTAAGTAACTAAAACAAATTATAGCCTTATCTCTATTTAAATATGGAAAAGAAAGAGTGTGCTTTTATAAGCCCCTGGTCTTCCCTTAGAGAGTAAGCTTGGTTCCGTTCTGCCAACCTTAGCTGTTCTGGCCCACAAGCTCAGTGGTAGGGGGAAACTGAATCATGTATATATTTCCCATGGGGCTCCATCAAGTGAAAAAGATATTTAACCCTATGTTTGCCACAAATACAGCCTGTTAGTTTATTTAGAGGGAGTTCTTTTTAAATATTATCTGGAACTCTTTGTCTCTTTCCATAGGCAAAGAGAAAAGATGCCTCACAAACTTGCTTCTTTGATTAAGTGTACTTGGTGGTCCTAGAAATCAGGATAATAGCATTTCTGAGTTAATACAGCTCAGAATCCCAATTTCTAGTGAGCATCACGTATAAGACTTGCTTGATGTGTGCTTCATTTGTTTGTTTTCCTCGTGGTATCAATGGTTTCCTCTTTCCGTCTGCCTTCTATTTCCCAATACTGTTGAAAGATGAAGTTCCTTTCCTATTGTCATCACTTATCAAAAGAATAAAAACCAGGAGTGTCAGTCTCTTTAGTCTGTGTGAGCAGCATCCCCATCCTATAAAGCATCCTATTGCCTTTTATAAATATGATTTTCAGTGGGGCCTCAAGCTCACATTCCTCTCTCTTCCTCCTGCAACATTGTAGGTGGTGTTCTTCAGGGAGATTTTTAAATAGTTTTCCAAAGTGCAGTTGTTATCATTTCATTCTGAATTTATTTCAGATCAATATGCCAGTAAATTGTCAGACAAATCCTGGAGGCATCCTTTAGCTTGTTCCTTCCTAACAAGCTATCCTGATTGGTCATTCATTAATACCTTATCATATTATTTATGAGTACATTCTGCTGAGATGCATCAAAGAATATTCATACTCATTATGGATTTAGATTGAACAAATCAATTCAGTTCTCTTTGAGCATCTCCATTTAGCAACTACTTGTCATGCTTACACATACTTTGAGACCAATGCTCTACCTTTGTATCTTGCTAGAAGTTAATAAAGCTTTCAGTAGGGATATATTTGTTCTGGTAGAAAAGTTTTTAAATTTAAAAGGAATTTTTGCTAAATGTGCTAAAAACATTCAAAAAGGGAGAACTATAGTCAATAAATATCTGTTAGTATATTAATGGAAAGGATAGATACCTCAATAAAATTAATTTTATTATTTATGGACTTCTGTTCCATAAATAATAACTTGCTAAAATTATTTATACTAAACCACACCATTTTATACTGTTTGATATTTATACATACTATATCTGGGAATGTTTGACCTATTACTCTACCTAAGGGGAAAAAGTCTTAACTATTCAATAATTGCAACTCACTTGGCCTGCTTCCTTTTTTTTTAAAGGAGAAAAGGAGATGGAGAAGATGCAGGATGGTTTTTAAGCCCTATGTACTATTTACTCACCTAATAAATCATACCAATATATTGAAAACCACCATAAAATTCCTGGTAGTCCTTAGATTTCTATCTGAAGAACTTTTGGAGTGATGAAATATAGTACCGAAAAATGCAAATGAAATATGAATCTTGCCACAGCCTTGTACATAGTGGGGAAAAAACAAAAACAAGCAACAACAAAAAAACATATCTGCTCTGCAACCTGACCCTACAAGAAAGTTTTCTCCACACTCCTTTTCCCTTTTATTAGTCTCCCAGTCCTTGCTTCTTTTCTAATGAGCTCCATTCAATTACTGTTTAGAATGTCCTTTGCCTCCAACCTCAACCACTATGGCATGACTCATGTAGCTAGTGTCAGCGATGTTCTGCTGGATAATTCCTTTACCCCACCTTGTCAGCGGATGGGCGGAATGGTCTCTTTCCGAACCTTTGAAGATTTTGTCAGGTAAGATTTTATGGGACTGTGTCTGTATAAGGGAAGCCATGGACTCCTAGGGGTTTTGTTTGTTTGTTTGTTTTGGCGGGGGCAGGGGTGTGGGGGGGAAGGAATCTCACCTTTCTGGAAAATAAAGCTTCCCTTGAAAAGCCATGAACCAGCCAAAAAGATACAGCCTGTACTGTATACGCCCTCAGAGAAATTGATTCTCCCGATTTTTACTCCTTGTCCAGCCTCTCTTTGCATTATAAAACCTGATCAGGAAAAAAAAAAAAAAAAAAAAAAGAAACAAACAAAATCATCTTTTCCTTGGGAGCTAACAGAAGAAGCTGTCTGCTCTGTGATGAGTGAAATGTCAAGAGAAATTAAACACAACACTAGAGTGAGCCCCACTAGAGACGATACATCTTTTGATTAAATGCATTCAGCGTCTATCTCTTGATGTATACTGATGCATTACCCTAGGGGGAGGGGTAATTACATTGGCCTGTCACTGCTCTAGTCCCTGGCTCCTACTGTTACTTTAAGAGCGATGATGACAGCACTGCACATATCTTACATATGAAAACAAAACAAAACCAAAAAAAGCTTTATATCATTTTTAAAAGAAAAAATATATATGGTTTATTAAGTTTAACCAATCCATCCTCCTAATTTGTGCCACTTGGTGATATTTTGCATGTCATCTCTAGCTGCTGGTATTTTTGTTCTGCTGACTGTTGAGCATACTATAGGGAAGATTATTCTTTTACACTGAGCCACCATGGCAGCATTAGTTTCCTGCCACCTGAGTTTTTATTGTGGATGTTTCTCTGGTGTGTTTTAGAATCTTTGATGAAATAATGGGCTGCTTCTGTGACTCCCCACCCCAAAGCCCCACATTCCCAGAGTCCGGTCATACATCGCTCTATGATGAGGACAAGGTATGGTACTACCTTTAGAAGACTACTTTGCTCTCTCAGACATGGGACTTACTTGTTTTGATGGTTTTTCAAGATAAGGGTTTCTCTGTATAGCCCTGGTTGCCCTGGAACTCACTATGTATGCCAGGCTGGCCTTGAACTGACAGAAATCCACCTGCCTCTGCCTCCCCAATCCTGGGGTTAAAGGTGTGTGCCACCACCACCACACCACTAGCTCCAGACATGGAACTTATACTATATATTTCTGACTTTGGGATGGTACTTTTTATACTATGCTATATTACTTGATTTTGTATGTCTCTTCAAAAATACTTTAAAAAATAAATGGATATAAATTTATAAAATACTATGTTAATTGTGAAGTCTGTAGTGATGAATGTGTTCTATTATATGTATATCCATTAGAGCTGCCTCTAACGGATCTACTAATGTTGCTTTAAGATTTCTTTAGTTTCTGGAGTTTTCATGCAATGATAACTTATGTCTTTACATATGGTACTATAATAGTCCTCAGGAAATGGTGAACTTTGACATTTTGTTTGGTTTGTCAAGACAGGGTTTCTTTGTATTGCTTTGGAGCCTGTCCTGGAACTAGCTCTGCAGACCAGGCTGGCGTTGAACTCACTGAGATCCTCCTGCCTCTGCCTCCCGAGTGCTGGGACTAAAGGCGTGTACCACCAACGCCCGGACATTTTGTTTTTAAAGGTGTCCTTTTATTAAATCCCTCCTTCTAATTTCTCAGTAAATGAATGTTCTGCTCTTTCCCTCCATTATTTTCCTACGGTTTGATAACCTATAAGAAAGTAAAGTAACAGGACTATGTTATGGTGCTTTCTTTCCCGCATGCAAATTGTTTAGTCCCATTTTGCTGGATACACTGTGACCTTCAAGTTTATTTCAAGATTTGAAGCCACCTCAAACTTCTGCCTTTGATGTCTTATGTGCTTTATTTAGTTTGAGTGTGCTTATTACTACTGAGTAGCAAACCAGAATATCCTATGTGTTTTTTGTTCTACCAGGTACTGTGACTTTTTCTAGCTTCTGTAGCAACCAGCCTCATAATCTTCTTTGGTTTGTATTCTTGTGTTATAGGCCCCCAGGGATGAACCAATACACATTCTGAATGTGGCTATCAAGACTGATGGTGATATTGAGGATGACAGGCTTGCAGCTATGTTCAGAGAGTTCACCCAGCAAAATGTGAGTCTTAGGTTGGGTAAAAAGTGGTTAAGTGGTGGTGGCTCTTTCCTGCTGGTTGCATAGCCTTCCTTTCATCAGTTTCTATTTGTAAGGGTTGCTTGCTTGTTTGTTTTATTTTTCCAGACAGCGTTTCTCTGAGTAACAGTCCTGGCTGTCCTGGAACTTACTTTGTAGGTCAGGCTGACCTTGAACAACTCACCGAGATTCACTTGCCTCGACCTCCTGAGGGCTGGGGTTAAAGGTGTATACTACCTTGCTTGGCTTTCTTGTAAGGTTTTTCATTGATTGTGTCGTGTGTCATTTTCCTGCCGCCAGGGAAACAGGGTTTCTCTGGTAGCTTTGTAGATTGGGCTGGCCTCGAACTCACAGAAATCCATTTGCCTTTGCCTCTCTGCCTCTGCCTGAGTGCTGGTATCAGAAGCATGCACCACCACTGCCTGGCTGATTGCCTTTTTATTATAACTTTTAAGACTATGGCTAGTTTTGCCTACAGAAAGAAAATCTAAAAGTAATTTAATTATCTATAATGAATCTCTTTTTTTTGACAAGACCTCAGATATTCAAATGTTTGTAAGATTACATGTTTCCTAATCTCTCCTAGAGAGATCTAGTTTTAAACATTCATTCATTCATTATTTAGTCTTGAACTCACTGCGGAATATATTCCTTTGGTGACAAGTTCCACATGTGCCCAACTCCGTGCAGGGTTTTTCTGTGCTCTTTCCCCCCCCCCCCCCCCGCCCCATTTTAAAATATTTGCAATACTTCCAGCTTCCTTTACGGGTTTGTTGTTGTTGTCATTTGAGTATATATCACATTGCTATCAAACTCTATACTCAACACTTAGATTCTCATTATTTTCATTACCTCTCTCCTGAGGTGTTTTCCTGTCTCTCATGTACCCTTCTCTCTCCCTCAGTTCTGTGGAAATTGTATCAAATTTCACCTCTTTGATAGGACTGAGTAGTTACCCTAACTTTATCTTTTAAATTACTAATTGATCAGCATATATACATACATGCATGCATGCTTGCACACATACATACATACATGTGTGCACAATCTCACACGTGTATAGTTTTTTGTTGTTTTGTTTTGGGGGTTTTGTTGTTATTATTCTATGATAAGATGTCACTCTGTATCCCCAGCTACCTAGAACTCATTGTGTATACCAGGTTAGCCTCAAACTCAAAAAGGTATACCTGCCTTTACTTCCTAATTATTTGAGATACATGACAGCTTACATTTTTAAAACAACAATAATAATGTTTATTTATATAGAGAAATTCTATCTCAATTTATTTGCACTTTTCTACAATCACACAAGTTTTACATAAGTCAGGAGTTATTCTAGTTGTACACATGGAGAAGTTCACTTTCTGAGGTGTTAATACTCTTTTATGGCCAAGTGAAAGATGATGGAGCAAAGGCATTCATGCCTGATTTCGGAGATTTGGGAAATGATACATTTTTATCCCTGTAGAATCTAGTTAGGGCAACTGAATAAGCATGTTTAAGACAAGACAGTAATGAACAGTGGTGATGATACTGGGGATTAAAATCCCTGGCCTCCTACATACCAGGCAACTGTTCTACTATTAAGCTGTACTCTTTGATATGTGATAGAAGCCAGAGTGTGCTCTTGAAACTGCCTTCATACCCATGTGTTACATTTGAAGGGATAGCACTTAGTGTTTACCATCAAGAACTCAGTAGATATTTTAAAACTTATTTCAGCACTCTAAAATGTTAATGCCCTTGGCATTCATATCAGGTAATGCTAATGTTAGATACCTAGGGAAAAATGATGTAGAAATTAATACGAGTCAGCATTTACTCTGACACTCTCAGAGCAAGTGGACTGATGTTGGGATTACAATGGCCAACACAAGTAGATTGTTCTTCTAGAGAAGTACATGTTTCAACCTTCAGCCAGCAGCCAAGGTTACCTCAGTGGAGGAGTCCTGCTATACACGGCAGTAGCTGCTTCAAAGACTAAGCTGGTGAAAGTTTCTGTCTAGATTTTTGTTAAGTGCGAATGACCTATATTTGGTTGTGTTTTCATAACTTTAAGCTTTTTGTTTTCCTAAGACCTAAGGATTGCATACCCTTATACAGTGATCTAAAGAGGTAGCTTCATTTTCACACACTGAGGCATAGGGAAATCTAGTGTCTTTTGCCTAAGGCATTAAGAAGGTTCAGGGCCGAAAGCTAACACTGGGAGCCTAGAAAAAGCATCAGTTAAGATGCTTACCTTGAAACACTTGCTATTTTCATCTGCATATTTTTAAAATAGACTAAGAAGAGAAGGGAAAAGCAATTTTGAAAAAAAAAACTGGAGTAATAATTCGTTTTGTTTTTCACTTCATAATCATACTTCTAGCAGTTTAGAAAAAGTTTTTTTTAAAGCACACATTAAACTATCAAATAGGTTGATCCAAATTGTCCAAATAATCTTCTAGTCCCAGCATGCCTTTTTTTCTCTCGTAGAAATTAGGATCATATATTTGTAAATGACTTGTAGAGGAGATTGAAGCAGTCAGTGTAAATGGAGTTTCTCCAGGTGATGACGCCTAATCGCTGGGTAATAGCTGTGGACTTGCTGTGAGACCTGCATTATTACAATGTAATCAGAATCCTGTTGCTCTGCTGTTATTGTCAGCCACTTGTGGAATTTTAAAAGCAATAACAATTTTGATTTTAAATCATGGCATTATTAAAGTTATTTTCTTCCCTTGCCAGAACATAGCTATTGATGCTTGTCTTTGAAGGACTCGGCTATAGTAGAATTCTTTGTTGGTGTCTGAAGTGTTTATGTCGCTCAGCATACTGAGAGCATTTCACGTTTCCTTTCTTTTAGCACAATTTATCTTTAATGTCTGTATTAGTTTATTTATACTGAAGAGTATGATTACAGTGTGGATAATTTTTAAATGTGGTTAGACTAAAGTTTACTTGTTTGACCTGGGAATTTATCATGGAAGTTTATTTATAAGAAATACAGTTTTGCTATTAGTTTTTGCTTATACTATCAATAATAGCAATGTTATTTCTCAGGAATATCATAGCAGAAATCAAGAAAGACCTAGGAATATGCTTTTTTAAAAATGTTATTTATTCTTATCTTATTTACATTGGTATTTTGCCTGCATGTATGTCTGTGTGAGAGGTCAGATCTTGGAGTTGCAGACAGTGCATGCTGGGAATTGAACCCGGGTCCTCTGGAAGAACAATCAGTGCTTTTTAGCACCGAGCCATTTCTCCAGCTCTGAAACATGCTTCTGTATATGGGAGGGAAAAAAACAAAAACAAAACAAAAATAACAAAACAAAACAGAAAACAAAAAACCTGCCACGCATATGATTCATGCCTTTAATCCTAGCACTCAGGAGGTAGAGACAAGGGGATTTCTGTGGGTTCAAGGCCAGTCTGGTGTACAAAGAAAGTTCTAGGAAAGCCAAGGCTATATACAAAGAAACTGTCCTGAAAACCAACATACATACATACATACATACATGCATGCATGCATACATATATATAATCTCTATATTCCTACATATGGGCTCCATATCCCTTGAAAGGCAGCAAGATGGCTCAATGGGTAAAAATACCTACCTCCAAGCCTGATGACAGCTTTCAATCCCCAGGACCCACACCCATGTAGACACAGATACACAAGTAGATAAATGTAATTTTTTATTTTATTTGATGTATATGAATGCTTTACCTACACTTATGTTTGTGTTCCATCTCTTGGGCATATGGAAGAAAGAAGAGAATATTGGATACCCCACGACTGGGGTTATAGCTGGTTATTTAGGATCTGGTATGTGGGTTCTGGGAATCAATCCTGTGTTCCCTGGAAGAACAGCCAGTGGTTTTAATCACTCACCCATCTCTCCAGCCTCAGTAAATGAAATCTGAATTATTAAAAAAAAAAAGAATTTGTTTATAAACTGTTATATAGCTAGAAATATAATCCAGCTATAATCTATTGTCTTGCTGAGGTTTTTTTTTTTTTTTTTTTTTAAGTTTGCATTCCCAAGTCAGTTAATTGATAGGATTGCTTTCCTGCTTATTACCATGTAGCTCCTTTGTAAGGACCTTTAGAAACATTTGAAGCTTATTATTTGTTTGCCTTATGAAGTAAACCAACACTACAGAATTGAGGAAAGCGTAGGTGTGGGAGTTAAAGACTCATATAAGAGGCTGTCTTGAAACCATTATCGTCTGTTGACTTCTAACATCATTTGGCTATACCAAGTGGAGCTATGAACAATCCCAAGTTTAAAAGTCTTTTAAAGATTGTATTTTGTTTTTTGGGTTTGTTTGTTTGTTTTTTTTTTTTTTTTTTTTTTGGTTTTTTTGGTTTTTTTGTTTTGTTTTGTTTTTTTCAAGACAGGATTTCTGTGTGTAGCTTTGGAGCCTGTCCTGGAACTAGCTCTGTACACCAGGCTGGCCTTGAACTCACAGAGATCCACCTGCCTCTGCCTTCTGAGTGCTGGGACTAAAGTCATGTGCCACCAACGCCCAGCTTAAACATTGTTTTTAAACACACCTTTATTTTATTTTATTTTATTTTTTTAAGTTAGTCCACATTGTTTTTGAAGTCCTGATCCTTCTCCCACAGTCTTCTGGGTGTTGGGATTTGTTGGGATTACAGACATATACCAGCAAGCCTGGCAGCTTTTATTTATTTACAATTTAAATACATATTTGTACGTATATGTGTCTATGAAGATATGCACATAAGTGAAGGTGCCCACAGAAGGTAGAGTTGGATTCTCCTGACGCTGAAGATGGATTTACAGATAGATTTATAATTGTGAGCTGCCTGATGTGGGTCCTGGGAATTAAACTCTAGACCTCTAGAAGAGAAATATGTGGTCTTAAGTGGTGAGCCATCTCTCCATAATATTTCTATTACTTCTTCTAGAATTTCAGTCTGTTTTGATCATGTCATTTCTGCCTTCACCTCACCCTTCCTACCTGCCTTTGAGCTTTTCTTCTTTCTTATCAAGTCCAGTTCGTGTTGTCCTGCTACTCTCCTGGGAATGAGCCTGCTCTGAAGTGTACTCAAGCTTCCAGGGCTCACATCATTAAAAATCTGACTCACAAGAGACAGGTCTTCCCACCTCAGTTAATGTACTCAAGATTACCCCAGTAGGGCTGGAGGGATTTGGGTTTGATTCCCAGGGCAGTTCACAACCACCTTTTTAACTGCAGTTCCATGGGAGTTGATGCCCTTTTCTGGCCTCCTTGAGCACTGCATACATGCGATTAATACATACACTCATAAGACATACATACATAGAAAATATTAATAAATAAACTTTTTAAAAAATTACCCCATACAGACATGCCCACAAGGGCAGTGGTGGCACATATCTTTAATCCCAGCACTCAAGAGGCAGAGGCAGGTGGATCTCTGTGAGTTCCAGACCAGCCTTGTCTACACAGTAAGTTCCAAGGCTGCTACACAGAGAAACCCTCTCTTGAAAAACCGAACCAAAACAACAACCACAAAAAAAAAAAAAAAAAAAAACCCTAAACCAAACAAACAGACATGCCTGCAGATCAAGACAGTCCCTCATTGAGACTTCCTTTATGAATCTAGATTGTCACATAGATAGTTAACACTAAGTGTCCCAGTATGTTTTACCTGGAGGTCAATTAGCTCTAAGACTTCATGTAACCCTTGCTTCTCCAAAGAGTTCTCTTTCCCTTCCTTCCTGATCAATAGAAGCTCTATGCCTTCACACTTAATCCCAGGAGCAATGTTCAAATTTATTTCTAATTTTGAGGGTTGTGAGATAAGGTTTGTATTCCAAAAAGGGTGCTTATCCCAGTCAGAATCTTGTGAAGATTAAGTAAGACAAAATTTGGTTGTCAACTATCTTATGTTTTATATGTTTGTTTATAGAAAGCTACTCTAGTTGAGCATGGGATCCGGAGACTTACATTCCTGGTTGCACAAAAGGTATTGACACTTGAATTTTGTCTGTCTAGTATTTATGTTGTTATTACATTTTTTGGGTTTTGTTTTGTTTTTTGAGACAGGATTTCTCTATGTAACAACCTGGCTGTGCTGAATCTCACTCTGTAGATCAGGCTGGCCTCGAACTCAGAGCCTGCCTCTGCCCCCCACTGCATTTTTAAAGATGAGAATTGGGGTTACCATAGTTTGTTATTTATAGGTTCTATGTAAGGAAATAACTATTTCTCTATAAACTTAATTTTTAAAAGGCTTTTGATAATTTTGGGATTCTGGGAAGGATTTTCTAAAGTCATCATCTGTTACTCAGTTTGTTTTCAATATTTTTACTAATTGCCAGTTTGCTAATTTATTCTCTTTCCATTTTTTAATTTGAAAGGATTTCAGGAAACAGGTCAACTGTGAAGTGGATCAGAGATTTCATGTAAGTAAAGGTGTTGACTATCAAAGGTTTTATCTTTGTCACTGTTACTTAATCAGAATATAGCTGAGTTATGGAAGGGCTAGACTTGCGTATGCTCCCTCTAAAGTATGGAAATGAATTTGTAATTCTATCTAATAGTCTAGGGTATGTTTCTTCTTTTTTTTAAACATTGTGTTGGAAGTCTCCGTGTAGCTCTGAGACGTAGATATGAATAAGCATGTACATTGCCTCTGTTGAACAAGAAGTAGGAACTCACCAGTCATTTCTCCTGTGCACATTGTGGGTCAGTCAAAAAACAGTACCAGTTGTACTTGAGGCCTTAGTTTCTACTAAAATTGGGTACAAGTTCTAATATCAAGAAACCTCTGTAGGCCAATGATTTATTGTTTAAAATGCCTCTATAGAGCTCAAGTTGGAATTTTAATGTTAATTCTAAGAGCAGAAATAAATACTAAGTATTCTCTTTGCTCTTTCATTTAACTGAATTAAATATTAGAACTTGTGAAGTTAAGGTTTTTATTGGAGTGAAAGTTAAGCTAATAGTAGGCATCTGAACGTCAGTTTACATTGAGATCATAGCCAGTATGGAGATAGCAGTAACACCAGAAACCTACCCTGTATTCATGATGTCACTCAAAATGACTAATTGTAGTCAAAATGTTTCACTGCAAATTGCTTCTGTGTAGCTAAGTAAGATTCCAAGGGTATTAGGAAGTCTTGGTTTTCCTTGCTATTTATTGTAGTAATTAAAACAATTAAGCTGTTATTATTTGAGTACTGCTCATTTTTAATAATGAGCAGGCAACATTTTGGTTTCTGGAAAGGGTTTTGTAAACTCAATGCATTTGGTATTTTGTTTCCCTTCATGCATTCACCTTGCTGATCTATCTAGTCTATAGAGAAGGAAGGAGCCTCCCCTGCAAGCTAAACAGCTAAGATTTTTTCTGAAATGCTTTAGGAAATGTTGTAGACTACACAACTCCCTTGTGTTATTGATGTCAGGAAGTCCAACAGAGTGCAGGTATATATCAATCAATAACTTCAGACAGGAAACTGGAATCAGTGGAGAAGTATGAGGAGCTTAGAGAGAACCCTGGGGCTTTAGGAAGAAAAATCAGGAGCTTAGAGAATAAAATTGATACTTGGGGGTTAGAATATGAGTGCCCATGAATAAACACTTTGGCTGGTAGATACTCTCAGAACTAAGGTACACATGCCAAAGCCAGGCCCTGCACGTGCAATAGACTTGGGCTAGGCTCCTAAACATTTAGTAAACTCACTTCTTATTTATATTGGAATAATAGCATATTATTAAGGAGACTGATGTGAATTTGTAAAATTATTTTACTTTTTGCTGAGTGCATATAGTGACATCATGTGTATGGTACAGTGACTGGTTTGCTATAATGATTCCATGGTCAAATAAAACTCCCCTAAAATTTAAAAAAAAAAACCAAAATTCTTTTATCTCATTTGTATTTTTATTAATATATATGTGTATATATATACACACACACATATGAAATACACACTAAATATAACAATAAAAAAATAGCAAAAAAAAATCTTTGTTTCTGAATCTGTACTGTGTCGTAGAGTCTGTCTAAACTGCTTTAATTATTTTTCTACCTGTTCTCATATTTCTGAATCTAGGTTGCATAGGGAAATGTATAGAAAAAAATCTAGTTAATGAGGCTAGCAGGCTGATTTTTGTAGCTGTTATTAATCCACTTCTCGTTTATAGTAGCATCAGGTGGGAAATCAGTGAGATTATAAAATGCCTTTGTTTTTCATATATGTATAGATGAGGCTGCTTTAAAGCCAAGTGAACATTTAAAGTTTATTCGTGGGCTGAATTTGCTTCAAGGAATGAGATAACTTTCATGTTTGGCTTTTTAGAAATGATTATTAGGTTTGGGGGGCAGGGCATCAGGGGCAGCTATTTACTGAACTCTAGGGGACCTTGGCAGGAATTGTACAAGTCCAGGACTACATTGCTGCTCTGGTGTTTTTTCCGGTAGTGAACGCTTGCCATTCATGAAGAATGCTTAGCCTCTGTCATGTTGTCTGATATGTGCTTGGCCCGTAGTTAGTGTAGTGTGAAAAAGAGGAAGCTTTCCAGGAGTGTTAGAGATGAATCCCTTGATCTTGCTGGCTTCTTGGTAATCCACAGTGATGTATGCAGCTCCCTCTGTTCTACACTGTGAAATCCCTGTATTACTGAATAGAACAGAGAACATGTCCATGTGTGGCAAGGAGAGGAGAAAGGTTACCAAGTTTTGTTAAGAATAACATTGGTTGGTGTGAAATGAAACAAACTGCTCTTTTGAAGTCATGGCTCTTTTGGACTTCCCTAGAACCATGAGGCAAATAAGGACCAGAGAAAAGAGGGATTCATAGAGTGCAGGTGTACCGTGAGATGTTTATTCTGATAACAGTGAAGTCCATAAGCACTTCAGTACTTCATTGTGCAGTCATGATTGTCCCCAGAAAGCTGGCCACTGGCATGTCTGCTTCTGCCCTGATTGCTTGACTCTATACACAGAATCTTAGTCTAAGATAGCTCTTATGCCAGCAGTAAAGACACTGGGCTTGGCATCTGTTTTCACAGCCATATAAGTAAGTCTCTTTAATGTGAAGCAAAGAATGGCATGAAATTAATGTTTAAGTAGTAGACTGAAGGAAAAATAGGTCCTTTTAAATACATCTGCATTAAAAACAAATAAAAAACCCTGAAAAGGAAAGGTTTCTTGAATTAGGTTTTGTTTGTTTGTTTTTTTTTTTTATTGTTTTCTTTCTTTTTCTTATTCTTCTTTTTTTGTTGGTGGGGGGACAGTCTTACTCTGTAGCTTCAATATCCCAAGTGCTGGAACTATATTGGCATGTGCTACCCTGAACGACCTTACAGCTTTGGCTTCTTGAACTTCTCTGTTAGGTTCCGGTTAATTACACTGATATTTTAGATCTTAAGTTCCAAAAGGTGTATCAGAAAGTGCTAAGTGGTATATATTATACTTTTGAAATTTTGTTTTCTCTTTATGGGTTTTTTTTTTTTTTTAGTAAAGATATTTTCAAGGATATTAATATGTGTATTTTAGAATTTCTTCCTGTCTTTTTAAAACAAAAACTTGAGGTTCAAATGTTGTGACTGACTTCTAAATCACAATTTGTAGTTTGTGTTTTGTTTAAATGTTTCCTTTTCCTTTCTTTTTTCTTTTCTTTCTCTCTCTCTCTTTTTTTTTTTTTTCTGGTCTAAGGGTTTATGGGATTTTAAAAATTGCCACAAATCTCCCAAGAGCTAGTTGTCTTTTCATGATTGTTGACTCCCATGTAAGGTGAAATATTTTGGATTGTTTAGGCCTTGAGAGAGGAGTTTCCTATCATAAATAGTTATCATGGCCCATAGTTAGTAGTTTTCATTTGCTTATTTTCTGTTTGCAAGGTAGTTAGTTGTTTACTAGTGGACTAACTAGCCAGGTTTGGTTAGGATTTTGTTTTAATTACAGTCTATATAATTAGTTCTCAGCGTGTTGAAGTAAAAGAGAATTGCACCAGCAAGCTCCCAATTTCTTCATCTCATTAGGTTTTTAACACGATTATTAGTATCATAATCAGCTATGATGCTTTCTCTTTTAGGGTTTCACATTCGCTGATTTGCAGGGTGTCTTGATTGGCTAATTTAGGCAAATTATTTTGATTGTCTTGATGATGGTTGGCTGATTAGAACACAGCAGGGGTATAATTTCTTCCTGAGAAATGTTGCATTCTTTTGTTTTTTTGGTATCAGAACACTAAGAGGGTTTTCTTTGTGTACATTCAATTATGATATTTGCCCATAACACTAGAGCATGCCTGGAAAGCAATTACATTAGTGATGGAATAAACAGGAATGCTGTTAGTGGAAAAATTGGCAGCATGGAGATGAGGTGAAATGGAGGAAGTTACACAAACCATAACATCAGAATGGTTTGTTTGTTTGTTTGTTTTGGTTAGGTTTGGCTTTTGCTTTTTTGAGACAGGGTTTCTCTGTGTAACTGTCCTGGTTGTCCTGGAACTCTGTAGACAAGGCTGGCCTCAAACTAACAGACATCTTCCTGTCTCTGCCCCCCCCCACCCCCCAAGAGCTGGGGATTAAAGTCATGCACCACCATACCTGGGTTTTTTTTTGTTTGTTTGTTTGTTTTTTTTTGTTTTTTTTTTTTTGTTTGTTTTGTTTTTTTCCTGATGTTTTGGAGTAATTTGTTTGCCTTATGAATGCCAAAAGTTGACTTTTTATGAAAGCATGCAGTCTTCTGGCCTCATAAGAATGTATCAATATTCCTACTTTCTTACTGCTGGCATTTCATGCCAACCCTTGTTGTAAATGCCCTGAATTTCAGTGTATCAGTCTCCTCAGAAGCTGGGAGAAGGTTACTTCCATCACCTCAGATGCCTTCTCAGCTCTCTGTGATAAAAGTGGACATTTGTTGTTTGTTTAGAAAGGGCTGCTGCTTCTTGTTGTTTAGGTGTTTGTTTTTAGATAGTGGCTTACTATGTAGCCTTGGCTGTTCTGGGATGCAGAGATCCACTTGCCTCTAATTCCTTAGTCCTATGCACTACCACATGCAGTGAAAGTGGTTTATTAAATTGCTACTTTAACTCTGTTTTGTTATCTTACAGATACCTTTCCCTCTGCCAAAAGGTAGCCCTTTCATTATGTGCATTGAAAATATTCCCATTCAGACTGTTTGACTTTCATGCCTACAGTTTTGATTAATTAGTTTGGTGGAAAAGAAAGTTTCTATTAAAAAGTTGTAGTTACTACTCTTTTGTTTCTTAGTAAAAATAGGACAAATATACACAGAAATGATATATCAGTACCAACTCAGTTCAGGCAGATAGAAGACTGTGTGCTGAAATGTTATGACTTTGCTGACTTCTTTCAAGAAACCCCATGGGCAGATTTGTTTCTATTTTTGTTATGTTTTACCTTTTAGGTAGTAATGTGGAAAGTAGATTTCTCTAGAATTAAACAAAAAGTAGAAGATGTAAAATTCAGAGTATGGAATCTACTGACAATTCAGCTGCCACTCCTAGTTAATTTTGAAGTTATCCTGTGTTGCACTGGCTTTGGGGCTGCCAGAAGGAGGTGTGCCAAGAATTGTTGGAAACAAAATCCTATTAGTAAAATGTCAGTTATAGGTAAAACCCACTTTCACTTTTGAAGGGCTTTCAAAGACCTTTGATTCTCCTAGTATTGGTAATGAACTCCTAGGTCTGTTAAATTAAATCTTACTGTTAAAATACTAGGAAAATGTAGGCAGTCATGGTGAGGCATTCCTGCTTTCTCAGAACTGAGAGGCAGGTGGAGGAGGTCAAAGGCAACCCGAGTTCCAAGCCAGGATGGCATGATGAGATCCTGTCCTGAGAGACTTGGATTGATTTTCCCCTTGAGCTAAGCCTTGCTCGCCTCTAAAGCAAAGGCTATGACCATTCCCTTAAAAGGTACTAGAGAGTTCTCTCCAACTAGTAGATTTTGAGTCTGAATTTCCTTCATGCTCCTGGAAAATGTGTAGCTAGCTAGTCCTGGTCTCTCTGCTTTATGCCAACTATCACTTGATTATATTGCACTCATAATGAAGAAGGTGCCTAATGGAACCTCCTAGAGAGGAAATAGTAATGACTCATTGCAGCACTGCCAGGAGAGCTTCCCATCCGAGAAACAGGGGTATTTGGTGTTAATAAGTTAAATTTCAGAAACTAATGAACTCTGCTAATTGAATTCATCTTTGTTAATTAATAGGGCCCTAGTAAATTGGTTGCTTTCTTGTGTAATGCTGTGCAGGAAGACCTAATGATTTCAAGTTCACTGGTCCCACCCCTTTCTTTCCTAGGCAAAGCAATAGTGACCAAATAGTGACTATTCCCTTTGTCTTGAAATGTTATTATTAAATCCTAGAGATGATCGGCTTCAGAATGAATGCTGGAGTGGGGGTGGGGACAAACCACCACAGACTGAAATTTTACTTGGCTAGTTTACAATTGAAGAGTTTTCTTAAGGAGAAGCTTGGGAAATTAGTAAGTCCCATTGCAGTGGTTATAGTGTAGGGTATATTGATTTTATTTGCCAGATTGTGCCAAGAGTAACACACAGGATGGTTTTGTTTGTTTGTTTTGTTTTTTCCACTTGAGAAATGAAATGAAAACTTTTCCTTTGGAGATGATGGGGTTAAACTATCCAGAGGGTTCCTCTGGTCTGGAGTAAGCTCATATAACCAGCATGTTTTCTAGGAAACTGCCCTCTAGATACTTGACTGAGGCCATACGGATGCTGTGTCCACAAAAAGCCATTCCATGAAGGACTAACATATGTTGCCTTCTTCTTTAATGCAGAGAGAATTTCCCAAATTTTTCACATTCCGAGCAAGGGATAAGGTAAGGCTGATTCACTCCATTGCCTCTTTCTCTCCCCTGTTCTTCCCCTGCCTCCTCCCCTTCCCCTTTCTCTCTCTCTCCTCCTCCCCTCCTTTCCTCTTTCCCTCCCCTTTTTGTGCTATGAGTAGGTCATTGCTGCCATTATCTTTTCTCCAAAGCACACTTTCTTTAGAAAGAGTTTAAGAAATGATCAAATGTGTTTACCCAAAGAACGCCATAACTTCAAGAAATTCCCTTTCCTGCAGAATAATTTTGATATATTATTAAAGAATGCTTTATTAGTAAGATTATTCTATTTTTTAACGTAGGATTCTTGTCACTTACAAGACAGTTGTTGATCTATATCCAGCTCTTTTCATCCATTTGTTTTTTTTTTTAATTTTAAAGTGTAAAATATTAAATTATGTTGATTTCTCCCTCTTACAAGCTTATATTTTACATGTCTTTTTTGTTGACTTAATTGACAGGCTTTCTAGCAAAAACAATTTATATATTCAGCAGTGTAGAAAGTGGATTTTTAGAGCTTTTTATTATAAGTGATGATGTAACTCTTGGGATAGGATGCCCCAAAGCCAGGTATCATCTAAAAATAATGATGTTCATTTATTATTAAGTGATAAGGTAGGAGTCCTGTCCTTAAGTATTTCATACTACTTGGGTAAACCCATAACACTGTCATGTGAAGTAGATAGCAATTAATGTGACACAATCTGAGTGAATTGAAAGTTTCTGTTTGTGTTGTTATTTAATTTCTTTCTTTTTGGGGGGTATAGGGGGGACAGAATCTTACTTATGTAGGCCTGTCTGACCTAAAACTCAAGAAGATCCATCTCCTTATGTCTTTGGTTTTGTTTTGTTTTGTTAGTTTTTTTTTTGATGAACATTATCATTTGCAGAAACATAAAAATATTGAAATCTTGAGAAACAGTTAGATGTTTGAACAGCTGTGAGGGGTGGTGCTGGTTTCAGGATAAGATTTCTCTGAGTAATAGTCCTGGCTGTCCTGGAATTCATTCTGTATATCAGACTGGTCTTCAACTCAGAGATCTACCTGCCTCTGCTTCCCAAATGCTAGGATTAAATGTGTGGGCCACCACTGCCCAACCAGGGCACCTATTATGTAAGCTATTACAATGGTTCTGTATGTGGCTTATTAGCATATTATAGCCCCCCTTTCTTTCTTGTAGATGGAGTTTCATCCTGTAGCCTAAACTATCCTTAAACTCGCCATGTAACCCATAGCCTTGTTGTAGTTTTTATTTTATTTTAGTTATTTATTGTGGTGCTAGGGATTGAAGCCACATATTCACACGTTATGCAAGTACTCTACCTCTGAGCCACATTTCCAATCCCCATGATAGCCTCAAACTTTGAATAATCCTCCTGCCTCGGCCTCTTGGGTGCTGGAATTACAGATGTGAATCCACCATGTCCAGCCCCTAAGAATCAGTTTTACAAACACAGTCTTAAAGTGATTTTGCAACTGCCCCTTGTAAGCTGTTTTTCTCTCTGATTCTTGTGCTCAGTTTGAGGAGGACCGCATTTATCGTCACCTGGAGCCTGCTCTGGCTTTCCAGTTAGAGCTGAACCGGATGAGAAATTTTGACCTCACTGCCATTCCGTGTGCTAACCACAAGATGCACTTGTACCTTGGGGCAGCTAAGGTGGAAGTGGGCACCGAAGTGACTGACTACAGGTTCTTTGTCCGAGCAATCATCAGGCATTCTGATCTGGTCACAAAGGTGGGTACTTTATGGGAAGTTACCAATGAGGGAAAGGACAAAGAGTTAGTTATTGCTCAAAATCATAGTTTTACTATTTGAATCAAAGCTTTTGTCTTTGTCTTTCCCAATATTCCAAAGATTAAAGGTTCCTTTTTTTTCTTTAATTTAATTTTATTTTATTTATTTATTTTTTGATAATAGAAGCATGAGAGCACTTACTTGAAGAAAGAAAACTATGATTAGCAGACAAAAACCACAAAGACTTGGGTAATGGTAATGAATAAGGAGAAAACTACAGTAACTACATTGTAAACCTGTCTAAATGTGTGGGCTTCTCATATGCTAACTATTGCATCCCATTGCCATAAGCTCCCTTTAGCTGTTCATTCTAAACAGGTCTTCTCCCTAAAGAGCTCTGTTTCGTGTATATGAAACAATCATACTGGGATTTCAGCTCTGGGAATGCCTAATAATTGTACCCTTTAAAGGAAATTATATCCTAAGAGGCTGGAAAAAGGGCTGGCAGAGACTCTCTAGCCCTTGCCAGCCCTTGCCTCTCACAGTCAAGACTTACAACCAAGAGAAAGGTAAACAATGTGTAAGCAGATACTTAGCATTCTGTCATACTGCTTCTTGCGTTATTACTTTAGAGTTGGGGATGGGATGCATGTACACTTACTTATTCAAGCACATGTGGAGGCCAGAAGTTGACATGAGGATATCTTTCTCTATTGCAGTCCAGTTTATTTTTGTAACTTAGTGTGTGTGCGCACATGCACCTCTGTCACTCTTCTCCTTGTTTTTTGTTTTTGTTTGAGACAGTATCTTGCAGTTTCAGCTTACAGTTTCAGCTGGACTGGCTGGTCAGTGAACACTTTGATTCACCTGTCTCCATTCCCCACCTCCCCCCCTGGTGCTGGGATTACAGATGCAGGGCACCACTCCAGTTTTTTCATGAGCACTGGAAATCTAAACTCAAGTCCCGTGCTTTCCCAACAAGCACTTTACCCACTGAACCACTTCCACAGCCCCTCTTTATTGCTTTAAAAGCACATTAATGGTGGTGATTTTCTTCTCATATAGGAAGCTTCTTTTGAATACCTACAAAATGAAGGGGAGCGACTGCTCCTTGAAGCCATGGATGAACTGGAAGTTGCTTTTAATAATACAAATGTCCGCACTGATTGTAACCATATCTTCCTCAACTTTGTGCCCACAGTCATCATGGACCCATCAAAGGTACCTTTCTCACCGTTTCCCTGTCAGTTCCCACAGAGACTCATTTGTTTGTGGCTCACTTGGATTTGGAAACAGGTGTTCATGGCTTCTTAATTTTCTAAAGTCATAGGCTACTTGTAAGGCTTAGTTTCATGGGACAGTTTCAAAATTGTTTTATTTAGGCATTAAAAATAGTCCTTGAGGGCTGGAGGGATGGCTCAGAGGTTAAAAGCACTGGCTGCTCTTCCAGAGGTTATGAGTTCAGTTTCCAGCATTCACATGGTGGCTCACAACCCTCTACATGCCAGAACACTGTCTGTGTACATAATAAATAAATACATCTTTTTTTTTTAAGTCTACAAAACTGAAGGTATTATGCTACTTATTTGGTATAATAACTTCTCCATTGATACTAGTTTTATATTTGCTGTGTGGTCCTATTTTATATGGTCCCCTGGGATTCCTCATCCAAAGTAATTAATTTTGCTATTATTAGACACTTTGGCTAAGTTATTGCCTTTATGCATTAAATGCTACTTATGTGTGACCTTTCTTAGATGCAAAAGTGTCTGAAATGTCTACCCTATTTCTCCAAAGTGAGAGAATTTGACTGTAAAGAATTTCACTTGATAACGTCTGTTTTTGGCTCCAAGGCTGTATTCTAAACTGTGTTCTGGATAGTTTAAGGGAGGAAGAGAAGATGATTCTGTACTTAGATTTTCTCCTAGGTGGAATAAGGGCAAATGGCTTCATTCCTGATCTTTCTGCCTTTCTCCTGTGTTGCTATGTATTTTTTACAGGACTGTCGATCAATATCTGCCTTTCTCTACATCAGTTGTGGTCATGAATTTTTGCTGCTTCTTTTTTAAGACATCATTACATGTTCCCCAAGCTAGTCTCAAACATCCTGTGTAGCTGAGAATGATCTTAAGCTTCTGATCCTCTTCCTTCAACCTTCTAAATGCTGGGTTAGTGTAACCCAGTGCTGGGATATACAGTATTAGGTTATACAGTGTTGGGCCTATACAGTGCTGGGTTATAGCATGTTGGGGATCAAACCCAGGGCTTTGTACATACTATCCAGTCACTCTGCCATCTTAACTGTATCCCCATTTCTGATTTTGCCAATTGAACTTAGTGCCCAAGACCTAAGAAAGCTTCCTGCTGTTTTTTCTTTAAACCCCAAGTTTATAGTGGGATAATTGTGTCTGTTTGGAAAGCTGTCTTTGAGTCTCCAATTTGCCTCATCTGTTACAGCAAAATTTTACTTCAGCACCAATAAAGCCAAAAGTCTTATAGCATGACTAGGACACTGTGCTTTTTTAGATCAGCATTTTTCTCTATGAATAATTTTATTTTAAAACATTAGACTCTGTGCCCCACTCTTAATACTTGGACTGCCTTGCTGGTCACAGATCACTGTTGTTTTCTGCATACACAGATTGTTAGCTTTTATCCTCTCAATAAAAGAATGGATAAACATCTCTTGGTTAGCAAGCACAGTGTGAGAATGGGAAAGTTATCTACTTGAAACCTATCCTAAGTTAAAGTTCTGTGATACAGAAACAGAATTCATGCTGGATAATACCTGTTACTGGAAACCATAATTGGGGCATGTAAGGTAATTTTAAGGCTTTCTATCTAAGAAGCTGAGACAGCACTTTAGAAAGACCCTTCAGAATGCTCTGGGTACTTGCAGCCCTATTGGGAACAGTTAATGCTTTAGCATGTTAGTAACAACACCATTTATTTACTTGGTGAGACTTGGTTCTCTCCTTATACCATGTGGTTTTCAAGGATCTTTAAGTTCTCAGGCTTGGTGGCAAGTGCCTCCACCCACGAAGCCATCTTGCCAACCTACAAAGTCACTTCGAAGGATATCGAAGGATATCCAGTAAAACTAAGTTTTTGAACACTGAAAACTAGGAGAACCAAGCTCAGTGCAAAGCTTCACGGAAATGAGGGAATACCTCATCTCTGTAAATCCTAGTTGGACTTGGCAGTGACCAAACTTTAGAGTACTAATGTTTAGAGGGAACGTTTTGGTACAACCTACAAATTGCCTTTCTTTAATTTGTGCAATTTACTAAGAGACATACATTATCAAGTTTAATAAAATTTTGTGGAAAAAAAGCTCATGGTGGTAATTGCTATGTTGATTTAAGGTCCTGTAAGTGCAATGAAACATAGTTACCATGCATAGAAATGCTACTTAATAGCTATTTAACCAGGGATTTTATTCTTATTTGGGGCTTTCTCTTAAATCCCCTGGCTTTTAATTTTAGATATTGCAGATCTTTGATATAGAGTATGAATATAATTGGGAAAGGGGAATGAATTGTACAGATTTTGGGGTTGTAGTCAGAAAACCACTCAAATACCAAACCAGCATGAAATTGCTTCTAACTTGTTCCAAGCAAGAGTAAGTTGGGGAGTGTCCTAGTTTCTTTCTCCTGCTTTGATAAAAAAAAAAACTATAACCAAAATCAATATAAGGAAGGAAAGGGTTTATTTCAGCTTCTACTTCCAGATCACAGTCCATAATTGAAGAAAGTCAGGTCAGGAACTTAAGGTAGGAAGGCTGCTTACTAGCTCACACTCAGTTAACTTTCTTATTATATACAGCCCAACCCACCCACCTAGGGATAGTGCTTCCTGCAGTGACCTGGGCCCTCTTAATCTATCAAGGCAGTTTAACCAACGCAATCATCCTTCATTCGAGGTTTCCGTCTTTCCAGGTGACTGTGTTGTGTCAGATTGACTATAAAAACCAACTGGGACAGGGAGAACAAACCATATGAATTCTCTTTGTAAGGTGTAAGTGTGGTACATATCTCCATAAACCATCATCTTTTCCAATGCTCTTTTTACAAAAATGGGCAAACTTACAAGAAATTTTAGTTACAAAGTATTTTGGTTTTACACTTGGTATTGTGTCTGTGTCAGATTGAAGAATCTGTACGAAGCATGGTAATGCGCTATGGAAGTCGGCTGTGGAAATTGCGCGTCCTCCAGGCAGAACTGAAAATCAACATTCGCCTGACAACAACTGGAAAAGCAATTCCCATCCGCCTCTTCCTGACAAACGAGTCTGGCTATTACTTGGACATCAGCCTGTATAAGGAAGTGACTGACTCTAGGACAGCACAGGTACAGTAGTCAAGTAGACTCCTCCAAGATTTGATTTGGTCCAACATATAAAATGACCCCAAAATCCCATGGTTTACCCTTTGCATTTGAAAACATCTTTGTGCCTCTTGATCAAGCATATTAAGAAACCTTAACCTTTTATCAAATATTGATGAGCAGTAACAGGCCAGCTGAACCAATTCCACAGGTAATTGTGCAGTTCAGATGTTTATTGCTTCCAGAGTCTCTGGTGCTAAGTAATACAGACTTCCTAGTCTGATTTGTTTTCCTGTTTTCGGTGTAGCCTTTCACTGGCAGATGAGGAAAGGGGATTTGCTGGGATTTATCTCCAACTCTGTTTTTAAAAGGGGGAAATTTCAGCATAGTATCATATCAGGAGCAGGGCCAAGCAGTGTCTTCTTCATACTTGTACCCGGCCTATTCCATTTACTCTTGCTCACTTCCTTCACAGAGTCCAGAGTACTGTATACATAAGCAAAGGGGCAAACTATAACTAATTTTCCAAGAGAAAAAATTTGGGAATGCAGAAATGAAAAATGAATATGCATGCTGATTCTATGATGACAGAGCATTTTATTTTAATTGGCTTGCCACCTTAGTTCCTAAACATTTGGGCTATTTTTAATGGTATGGGTTACATCTTCAGAGATACTCCTGATACAGGGTTGACTTGGACCAAAATGCACAAACATGGGTTTTAGACTGTTGTGCATTTGTTCCTGGGAAGAGATTAGTGGAAGTAGGAAAAAACGTTTTTTTTTTGGTCTTTGTTTTGGAGATAAATTTTTAAAATCCTAATTTAGGCAGTTTTCTTAGTGACCTTTTATTTTGTTCTTTACTCCTCAGTTAGATGATCAAAGAAATATATCCTTTAAGAAGTTGGCAGTTAGAACAGCATTCACAGAGCACAGGGGCGCGAGCAAGAAAAAGAGTGCTCAATAATTTTTGCTGCATGTGATGTTTTCCAGGATAACCTTAAGGACATTTTCAGTCAGGGCTTTCCATGGTTAGGGATGCTTTTAATTAACTTCTACAATGGCTTCAAGGCAGGCCTATTCTTCTGTAAAATAAGAGGGCCACTTGAGATTTTAATGTTTTTGATAAATGTTTTTTCTTCATAACTTTCTTCTTTTTTTCCATTTCTTTTTATTAGAAAGCTCTTAGATTTCCCTGATGCTGGTTGGTGGTGACACAGGCACATGAAAGGCACAGGTGCTTTCAGCAGAGATTTAGTATTGCGCCTAGCACAAAATAAACACTAAATAGGCATCTTCAAGAGTGAATAAGCTGCCCTCGAACTGAAGGGGACCAGCATATTTAAAAAGCCCTGGAGGTTGCCAAACCTTGCTGCAGTATGGAAGCTAGGTTGTAAGCAGTGGTAGAGGTGGAAACTGACCACAGAGCAGCCTCCAGCCAGTTCCCATGCACCAATGCCTACTTGGTGCTTATCACTGAACTTCATTTACTCTTTCCTTAGTGAATCATAGGAAATTGAGATTATACAGAACCATGTTTATCATCTCATTTGCTTATTTAATATTTACTGACTACATGTAGTGTGTCAGGAACTATGTATACAAAGCAGTTCCTCCTTAAGAAATATATATCAATGGGAAAAGACAAATGAGTAATTGATGTTTCTATGATATGATAAGAGACATCATCATAAAGTAAAATATATACAGGGCTCTAAGGATACCCACTATGTAGGTCAGAGATAATTCTCTAAGAGAAGCCCTGCTATAGCCATCAGTGGGAGGTATAAATAAAACCTGTGCATGTTTTTAAACTTGTAAAACGTAACCTCTACCAACTTTTAATTACCATGTTCATCTTAGGAGAAAATGGAGCTAATATAACTGGTCATTCGGGGCTTCAGTTAGGATCCATTACTACCAAACTTTTGCCCTAGTATGTTATTTATTGCCAATAAGAAGAAAAGATAATCAGCTGGAGTTTCATGTTTCTTTCTTTTTTTCTTTTTCTTACTTTTTGTTTTGTTTTTCATGACAGGGTGTCTCTGTAGCTGTGGAGGCTTCCCTGGAACTCATTCTGAGGACCGGGCTGGCCTTGAACTCACAGAGATTTGCCTGTCTCTACCTCCCAAGTGCTGGGATTAAAGGCTTGTACCCCCAGCACCTGGCTTCATATTTCTTGTATAGTCTTTGTTCTATAGGCTATAATGGACAATGTTCAAAGCAGGGAGAAAAGTTTGAATAGTCCGATACTTAAATGAATTGACTCTAGTAAGGAAAGTAAAGAGAACAGTTCAAAGTCTTCCTTAGTGAGTTTGTATTTTTAATATAGTTTGCAAGTACCAAAATGGATTCATTGTTTTACTTGATTTGATCAAGCTTTGACAGTTGTGTATGATATGTAACTGTCATCACAGTCATGATAAAGAACTTCTTGTTACCCCACAAAGTTTTTCATACTTTGCAGTGAAAGGCTTAAGCACCTACTGATCTGCTTTCTATTGCTGTAGATTAGTTTTGCCTGTCCTGTAGTTGTGTGTAAATGAGATCAGACAATTCAAACTATTCTGTATCCTACTTGTTTTGTTTAACATAATGTTTTGGGGGTTTATCTATGTTGCAAGGACTGTGAATATTCTCCTTTTCATTGTTGGGTAGTATTACATTTTGTAGATTTACCAAAATGTTTATATCCTTTCAATTATTGGAGTTTTATTTACAAATTTGGGTTGTTGGAAATGTATCTGTAATGTGCATTCATTTGTAAATCTTTGTTTTTTTGTTTTGTTTTGTTTTATTTGAGACATGGTTTCACTATGTTGCTCAGGCTGTCCTGGAACTTACTGTGTAGACCAGCCTGGCCTTAAATTTAAGAAGATCCTCCCGCCTTTGCCTTCCAAATGTTGGGATTAAAGGCATCTGCTACCATGCCCAGCTATTATTTGCAAATCTTTATACAGATAAATTTTTATTTTTCCTGAGTAAATACAGAGGAGTCTAATTGATGGTTAATAGTAAGTATTTTTACCATAAGAAACTGACAAGCCACTAAATGGTTATTATTTTAAATTCCAGCAGCAATGTATATACCCAGACAGCTTTCTTCAGTTCCTTTTCTTACTGCATAGTTATATTGCTTTACTATGGCTAGCCTAACCTCATCCCAGAGCTTAGCAAAATTGAGTTTCAAACCCTGTACTCACAGCTATTGCCTGTCTTAGCAAGAAATACAATTCCGAAACACTGCTTCTTTAAATTTTACAAGTGTGTGTGTGTATGTGTGTGTGTGTGTGTGTGTGTGTGTGTGCGTGCGTGCGTGCGCGCGCGCGCGTGTGTGTGCATACGTGTGCACACATATAGGTCAGATGTGCGCAGCTTGTAGGAATCAGGTCTTTTAGACCCAGGCATTGAACTCAGATTGTCAGGCTTGGTGGCAGGTATCTTTACTAGCTGAGTTGTCTTGCCGTCTTAAACCTGCTGCTTTTACTTTTTCTTACTCTGATTCAGTCTTTGTCCCAAATCCAGTTTTTTCATACTGTACCCTTGCCAAAACACTGGAAATCTGCTAAAAGTATGACTAGTTCTGTTACTCCTGTGGTGTTACTGCTGCTGTTTCCCACATAGTAACTTTTTCCCTGGTCTTTAGAAGAGAGGTGAGGTAGAGGTTCCACTTTAGAGCCTTTAATCAGCCTAGGGTATGTTTTGTCCAGAATAAGACCTAATTGACAAGTCACCAGAGCACTCTTATTCCTCTGAGCTAAGAGGCTAAGGATTCATTTAGCTAGATGACCTTCGGTTTAGGACAGTACTTAATTCCATTTTGTGCATATATATCAAATCCATGGATCTTTTCATTAATGGTACACTCATGCTTATATTTTAGGTCTAAACATATATATATATATATATATATATATATATATATATATATATGTATATATATATATATACTTTTTCATTCCAATCTCCATTTGTATTCAGTATGTTGGGAATCTATATTTTATGTGTTCATACATAAAGTGCCTAGTTTAGTGTTATACAACCTCTGAGTACTCAATAAATATTAATTGAATTGAAATAATGGCATCCCTTATAAATATTCATGAGCAAATAAAACTAGCTAAATATATGGAGTATGAAGTACTCTTCTAGAAATATTTGAGTTAAAAATGATTAAAAACTGGTGTGGTGATTTCATTATGTGACAATCCAGCAATTGCAGGAATACACTAGTTATAGACAGTATACTATAGAGAAATATATATAGTTTAATATGAAATTTAATAAAATATAGTGATTTTTATCACAGACTGTGTCGTATGAGCTAACAAGAATTAATTAAGTGAGTGGATGAAATTTACTTACTCTGGTAAAAATATTTGAGGCTTTTGTGTGGCTAATAATACTACAAAGCACCTTCTAATCAAGAGACTAATACATTATCAAGTGCTAGAACCTTGATCTGACCCAAGAGTAAGAATTACCTCTAGCATAGCTGTTCCTTGATTTAAATGCTAGAACTATTCTGTCTAGTTAGCTGGCATGCTTCATTTTTTTAGTGTCAGTGATTCAAGTCACTTTAGAAGACATATGCCATCACTTTGTCTCCAAGACGTGAAATTTACACTGGACCTGCTTGTTGATCTCACCTAATCCCAAACTAAGCACAGCCTAGTATATATGCCTGGTTGGTTACACATCACTATTTTAGAGTCAGTTAACTGGCAGAAAAGGGATAACACCAAATAGCCAATGTCATGAGGCAAGTCTCCACCATTAAACACTTCCTCTACCCCCAACAGCTTTTCAATAAATAACAGTGTGGAAAACAATGCTTTAGGCAGTTGTTTCATTTTCTGTCTGTCTCTTAACTGACTATGCATTGTGTTTTTCCCCCACAGATCATGTTTCAGGCATATGGAGACAAGCAGGGACCACTGCATGGAATGTTAATCAATACTCCATATGTGACCAAAGACCTTCTTCAGTCAAAGAGGTTTCAGGCACAGTCTTTAGGAACAACGTATATATACGATATTCCAGAGATGTTTCGACAGGTAAAGTGGCCAGTGGGCAGGAGTTATAAGGAAACGAGGTTTCCCTGAATTTCTACCAGGTCCGGCCTAAAGAAGGGCACTCACAGTGGTAGGAAGTATCTTGACAATATTCTAATTTCTGTCTTGTTGATGGTTTTAGTTTCTTCTAATCCAAGTCCTGCATGAGAAGAGAGTAAACCCATACAAAGACCTGTGTGAGGACATGTATTGAGTCTGTTTATAGATTTTTAAAAGGAAGGATGGAACAAATTTTCATTTTCCTACTTTCCAGGATGGTCCCTTAGCCTAAGCCAAGATGAGAGTCATTATAGGTAACATAGACAAATGGGTATTGCCACTATATATATATTAAAGTATAACTTCTTTTGTAGATCTACTATAGTTGAATAAAAACCTAGCATGAGAAGAGTGTGACATTCCCCCATATGGAAATAAATTCCTCAATCTTTATGATGGCAAACCCTCTCTAAAGCCTAGCATCATATAATATGGGGTTTCTTTTTAACAATATCCTTGATATAGAATTTTTCAAGTTTCTTAGTCAGTATTATCAATATTACCACATTTGAATCTTAATGTAATATTTATCTTTGGACTTGTTTAGTAATCTGTGATTCCTGTAGTATTCACAAAAACAGTTTACCTTTATGTAAACATTTATTTATCCTATCTCAGAACACACTGACCTTCACACATTATCTCCATTTTACAGTGTCTTTACCCTGACAACTGAGTATGGTTGATTCTCAGTGTCAGTGCTATGTAAGTTGTTTTGTAATTGACAAGGGACAGAGCTAGGACACAGCTTCATAAACAAGTTGATTTATTTACGTAAGAAGTAGGAAATGGAAATCATGGATGTTTTTTACAAATGCATGGATATGTCTGTATTCTCAAATTTGAAATTTGATCTATACTTGTAGTTATATACATCTTAACTAATTTCTGTCAGGGGGTGCTATTGCTGTGAAAAGTAATAAAGGAGTCTTCCCTTAACCTATAGTAGAAACCTATCCCTGGCTTTCTTGGATTTGGTTGTAGTAGCAGAATGTTCTATCTGCTTTTTTTGAAAATTTTCTACTGCCAAGTTTCCCTAAGATCCTTGCCCTCTCACACACAGATACATACACTTTTAAGAAAAGATGATGGTATTTATTTGGTTTTATTTGTTTTGTTTGAGTCAGGGTCTCGCTTAACTTTCTTTGGCTGGCCTAGACCTCACAGAGATGAACCTGCCTCAGCCTCCCAGCACTGAGGAGGAGATTAAAAGACATGAGCCACCACACCTGGCTGATGCTGTTTATTTGAATTTTTTATTTTATTCTCCCTGGTCTGGTATTAGGGCTTTCATATGTGTTAATGCTCCAATGCTATTTCATACTCATTCAGTAGTTTGACTGTACTGGGGAAGTACCTGACTTTTTACATAACTGAAAATGCTATAAAAATGGCTACAAGGTTATGTTTGCTAGGAATAAAGATTGGAGCATTTAGTCTAAGGCTTACACTCTCCCTAGAGCTCTTAGAAAACAAAGTAGAGTCAGAGTGACCAAAACTGATTGATTTTTATCTGTGTTGAAATGTTAATTGTCACTGACAAGTCAAACTTCTTTCTCCTATTAGTCGCTCATCAAACTCTGGGAGTCTATGTCCACTCAAGCATTCCTTCCCTCACCTCCTCTGCCTTCCGACATGCTGACGTACACTGAGCTGGTATTGGATGATCAAGGCCAACTGGTCCATATGAACAGGCTTCCAGGAGGAAATGAGGCAAGTAGATAATAATTCTCCCTTTTTGTCTCTGTGTCCACTAGTACCTTCCATGAGAGCTGTCATTACATAATAGCAATTAAGATTCAAGTGGCAGAGTCAGGACAGCTTTCTTGGTCGGTTTGCTCCTTGAGAGAATGGACCAAACCAAGAAATTACTGTGAATTTTTTAGGTATAATAATGGTATTACAATTTTGCTTTTTGCTTTTAGAAAAAGAATATTATTTTTTGATGGGCATACATACAACATCTTTACAGATCAAAGATCTAATGTTTAAAAATTTGCTTCAAAATAGAGATGAAGGTTGGATTTTAAGTGGAGTAAGATTGATGAGTTCATAATTAAAGATACATGAGAATAGATTATCATCCTTTTTTATTAAGTTAGGAATTTTGAGATTTTTTTTTTAAGCTATTCTTTTTTATACTTGATTCGTTGGATTTGGTGATATTATGAATATGATAAATTCTAAAGGGCTCAGTGAAAGCCAACAGTTTAAAAAACAACAACAAAAAGTCATTTATTCATTCATTTGTTTGTTTTGTGATAAAGTCTCACTCAATACATAAGCTTGGGTGGCCTGGAACTCACTACATAGACCAGACTGGCTTTACACCCACAAAGACCCTCCTGCCTCTGTCTTCTGAGTGCTGGGATTAGTGTGTCATCACACCTGCCTAATTCTGATAGTTATTAAAACCTTAAACTTGGGTGGAGAGGGGCAGGGAGAGGACATAGAAAGACTAGGGTAGGGGATTATGACCAAAATATATTTTAAAATTTGTTTCAAATAAAGATATAATAATAGATTATTAGCTATTAAAAGTCTTAGAATTTTTAAAATAAACAAATTTTCTATCCATGTGTTGTGTCACATACCAGCATTTAGAAACTGAGAGACAATGAAAATTAGAAGTTCAAGGTTAACCTGGGCAGCATGCATCCCTGTCTTGAAACAAAACAGAAAGCATTTTCTAGAACTAATAACCTTTCTCATGTAGTACCATATTAGTAATGACGTAAAGACAAATTCTCCTATGTCCCCTCATATTCTTTTCCATACAATAAGATCCTTAAGTTTTTGGCTATGCTTCTAAGGTGTAATTATAGCAATGGTAAAAATACAGGTATTTTTATTGTAGATTCAAATATAACCCCTAGCTAAACTCATTCCTTAAAATATTGTTTATCTGAGCCATGCTATAGTGGTGCATACCTTTAATCCTAGCACTTGAGAGATAGAAGCAGGTTCTCTGGTTCTTCTGAGTTTGAAGCCAGCCTGGCCTACAAAGCGAATTCCAGGATAGATAGGGTTATACTGATAAACTTTGTCTTAAAAAACCAAAAACAAAGATAATAATAATCTTTATTTTGGTGTTAACATAGGCAAGCTGGCTGATTACTAGAGATGCTGTGTGAATTTTTCTCATTGTGTTGAGTATGTTTTTTGGTTCTTTAGAAGTAGGGTCTCTCTTTGTAGCCCTGGCTGTCCTAGAACTCACAGTGTAGAACACACAGTCTTTGAACTCTGTTGTTTCTGCTGTAGAGGCATGTGCCGCCAAGCCCAGGTCCAGTATTCTTTTCAAAAATATTTGTTCTGTGTGCAAGGTATATGACTGTTGAGTACCACAGCATAGACTGCAAGAGCAGGTGATGTAGCATTAGGATGGAGAAAAGCCCTGGGCCAAATGGAGAGCCTTAGAGTTGTATGAATTCTTCCAAGACGATGGGTGTAGGTGGCAGGTGTTGCCAAGTGTAAATGCATAAGCATTATCACACAAAGTTGAAGCAGAGGAACTTTGTATCTGCTATATGGCTTCTGTTTGCACGCCCCTCAGCAGCAAAAAGAAGCTTTGTTGTGCTAGTCTGTAATTTTGATTCATTGATTAGAAAGCAGCCTTGTGAACATGAGGCTGAGAGTAAAATGGTTTTAACTAATATAATTAAAACACAAAATGAAGTTGGGTTTTTGGGGGTTTTGTTGTTGTTGTTTTTGTTTTTTTGCCACGTGAAAACTAGCTGCATTGCTATATGAAACCTCTTGCCATGGTCTTTCTTCTCCTGCTTTCTCTGTTCTCATTCTGTGTTTAAGCGAATGGAGACTGGGGGAATAGTGAAATCCCAGAGGGACAGAGCTGTGTTCTTGCTGAAATTACAAGCACAGAGCTGCCTGGGCATGAACATGTAGTGTTTACTCTGCCAGTATGAATACAAATAGTCTTATTATACGGAACTCTGTACCCAAAGACCACACACACACACACACACACACACACACACACACACACACACACACACGAGATCAAAAAAAATTAAAGGTTTTCTTTTTAACCCCTTTAAGACCTAGCAAACCTAAGTATAAAAAGGAGTGGCTATTGCAGTGAGTGGCCATCTATAGTAGTGACCACAGGTTTTCTTTTGTCCAATGTCCTAATAGTTGTAAAACCAGAAAGAACAGCATTTGTGGAAATAACCATTGCTTTGTATCACTTTTCACATTATTCTCTCTTTCTCTAAGTTACATGTTTTCTTTGTTCTCTTTTCCTTTTCTTCAAATGACTGACTAGGATTGCGCCTGCAATGTTAGCTTGCTGTTTCTGATCCTAAGAGTTCAGAAAGCGTGAGACTGATCGTCTTTTGTGAACAGTCAATAACTGATGCCCAGGATGACTGGTGAGGTCAGTGACCTTAACTAGATTATGGATACTGCATGACAGGAATGAGGTTAAGGTATTAGAATCAAACTCTGCTACCAATAGCTTGGACATACAATGGAGTGTGTCTATTGAGAGACTCGCCAGTCTAAGGATCGAGTTTCATTGTTCTACTCTGAGGGACAGGTGTACATGAGAGATGACGAGGTGTCAGTAGGATATATTTCCTCATGCTGAGACCAGTTTTATCAGGCCACGTTGACTTTCTACTACTGCAGTTTAATTTTCTTTGGCCAAAGCGACAAGTTAGTCATGAGCCCAGCACTCTACATATTATCTGAAGAATGGTGTGAGAACAAAGTGAGTTCATGCTGATGGGATTTGGAGCAAATCTGTCCTTTGCCAAAGAGAATGGGCATCAGACCAGAGCCTTGAGAAGTAGTTTTATTTTAAAAGGAATAAGAAATTGACCTGTTAATGTTCTGAGAGCCAAGGCTCAATGTAAATGCATTGATGCTACATAGACATTAAATCATCATAATGTGGTGTTCTCCAGAGTGATGGCACTACCAGGTCGTCATTGTAGGTGATACTGAATTACCTTCAAGTATTGGAGTTTCTGGGTTTAAACGCCAGCACGTGGATATTAGAAATGAGGGTAAAACACAAGATCTCTGTATAGTTTTTTCCCATGAATTGAGGTGCTTCTCCTTATAGCCAGAGGCAGAAAATATGCACTTATCAGAACATTGTTGCCCGGCCTTTCTTCCCTAACTTTTTTCATAGGGTGGTAAATAGGTAAAATGGTGATAGGGCCAGAACTTGGGCTGATTCAGTTCCATTTAGTTTTAGGTAACCTGTTTGCCATTTGAGGAAGATATTGGCTATTTCAGCAGAGATGTGACCTGCATTCTGAACATTTGTGCCTATGTGAAAAGCATGAGAAAGACCTTGTCTGGTTCTGTGTTAGCTTACTTTCTTCTTCCTGTTTTCCTAGTGTCCCTTTCCCATCAAGAAAGATGTAACTAAGGAAATGCTACCTAATCCCTGGTGAGAAGTATAGGATACTTTTTTTCTCATTGTCAGGTTTGAATAGCTTGCATTTAATATGAATTTAGAGTGGGGATAAGAACGATGTGGACCAAATCTGTGAACTACATTACTTGCAAATAGCTCTAAAGATGACTTCCCTGGGATTTTCTTAATAGTTTCAAGTAAAGATGAAAATTGAGGAAAATGTGATTGCAACAGAGACTAACTGATTTCCTTTCTCGCTGCTCTGATGCAGCAATGATGAGACTGTATGTAAATACATAGCTAGATGAATGTGTGCTGTGGAGCTGCAGAAGAAACATAGGTATCCATCCAGTATGCTTTACTACTTCTCTGTTTTAGAGGAATTGTTTTCATTTTTCTATCAGTTTGCTAACCTATTTTGATCATTTGGTGGAATCTGTAATTGCATTTTGAGTAACACTTTGCAATCCAGCACAGTTGCTTTTTGTACTAAGCCCAGTTATTAAAAAGCTCAGGCTAAGATCAAGCAAAAGGCTGTAATGGACTTGACAGAGAACAATTTAACTTTGCCTGTTAGGACAAAGGAAAAGCCTGGCTCTTATGTGGTTACATTCTTATTTGTTCTGAAGTAAGTCCCCTAGTGTTTTATTTTATTTCATTTTTACAGTTATTTGAACTTGATCAGTAATCTGTAATGATGAAAATGTGATAAAGAGGCAGCTCTTACAGAAATTTTACTGCTGATGGAGATCAAGTTCCTAGAACATGGGCTTTTAACATCCCTTTCCATTGTTTTTGCCATCATGAAAAACTGGAGATGAGAAAACACTGTGCTTAGAAATAGTTATAATAATGAGGCACCCCCAAACAGGAGTGGCATTGACAGACTGCCATCCTAGCATGGCATAAGAATTTTTTCTTTAACCCCCTGGGAGAAAAGTATATTTTACATTTAATGCATTTGAATAGTCACCTCTGCATAAGCTGTCATGCAAAGAAATTAGCTAGGCCCCAAGGCTTCGTTTTTCCAGATGGGCACTAGGTGTCAGGGTTTTTCCTTCTCAGCGGTGTTAACATTCATTCAGACAGGCTTTTTGAATTCCCCAGTTTAAAGCAAACCTACTTGTTTCCTTCATTCCCTTTTATTATTTTCTTGTTGTTGGCATGGTAGGTTTTTTTCCTAATGTTCCTGTAATGATCATTTTAACTCAAGCTGTGTTGCATCCACATCATGACCTGGCACTTTTTTTTTTTTTTTTTTTTTTTCTAAAGAAGAGAATGCTCACATAGGAAATAAATTAAAATTTAAGGACTAGCTGCCATCATGACTGGTATCTTTATTTCATTTCTGTTTTATAGTCTCAGGGGGAAATCGTGGGGAAGTAGATATTAGGAATTCACCTTTGAAACTGCTTAGCCTACCTGTATCTGTATTTAATTGTCATTTAACTGTTTGCAGTGTGCTACCATCCTTTATTATACTTACTTATTTAGTGCACCTATGTGTGTATATACCATGGCACACAGGTGAATATCAGATGACAACTTGTGGGAATTGTTTCTTTCCTTCGACTGTGTGTCTCGGGTCTCAAAATCAGGTTAGCAATCTTAGTAGCAAGTGCCTTTTCTACTGAACTTCATATCAAGATGTCTTGAATTTAATTATAAAATTCTTTAAACAATAGAGGAAAAATATGAAGAAACATTAATTACCAACCACTAAGATCCTACCATTGTGACTGTGCTTCTCGATTGAGACTATATTCCTTTGAAAGTTTTTGTTGTTATTTTATTGTTTCAGTTTTTTGAGACTGTGTGTGGTGTGTGGGGGTGGGGGTGTGGGTGTGTGTGTGTGTATGTGTGTGTGTGTGTGTGTGTGTGTGTGTGTTTTCTGACTGTCCTGGAACTCAGTTTGTAGACCAGGCTAGTCTCAGACTCTAAGGGATCCAACTGCCTCTGCCTCCTGGGATTAAAGGCATGAACCACCACCACCCAGCTTCTTTGAAAATTTAATGTAAGCATTAAAGAATGTTTCCTAGTACTTGGGATGCAGAGGTAGGTGGATCTTGTGAATTCAAGGCCATCATGGTCTACATAGTTCTAGGACAGCCAGGAATATGTGGAAAGACTCCTCTCAAGTGGGAGAGGGAGAGAAAAGATTATGATGGTGACAGGCCTGGCCCTTTCCATACCAAAGAATTGGTTGATGTGATGGTTAATCTTCATTGTCAATCTAACTGGTGTAAGAATCACCTAGAAGACATACTTCTGTCTCAGACTCACACAGAGATTTATCTCCTGAGGAAATTCCTTCCTGACTATGGTGACCCATTTCCTATGGAATACAGACTTCCATTGAATGCTATCTGCTTCCTGACTGCAGACAGTGTTACTCTCTTTCTTTCTTTTCTTTTCAAGATAAGGAGGTTTCTCTCATAGAGATCCATCTGCCACCACACCTGTCCAGTGTATCCCCTCTTAAACCTGAGCTAAAATAAAATCCTCTTAAGTTTGCTTTAGCTGGGTATTTGGTCATAGTGACTTATACAACTTGGCTTATCATGAACTCAAATTCTCACAATACCAATACTGTCTAAAACTGCCTGGAGAGTGTCTGTGGGCTTGAATAATAAAAATGATGGCTTGTTTCTCCTGAACACAGGACTCAGGTATTTTTCTGGATTGACACTATATTTTTATATATCGTTTTTTAACTCAACCTCAAAATAGCTTCAAGGATGTGAAGTTAATCGAGATAAATTGTATTGTTTTCTTTAATTCTTTTGAAGTTAGTTTGTCTTTTTAAATGCTGAATGTTAAAATTAAATCAGTATTGTCTTATGAGGCATGTGTTAGAAAGTAGCTTGTTTTAATTGTGCTGAGCAGCATGTGAGCTCTGGAAGAGCCCTTACAGAAGCAGAAAACCAGGGCTGGAGAGGCGGCTCAGCCATTTAAGCAGGCTCACAACCAAAAACATAAGAAAAGCAGAAGACCATGAACTCTGAAGTTATTGAGGAATCACAGCCACCCATCTATGCTTGAAGACAGGAGAACATCTTTAAGTATTTGCGATCTACAGTAGAATGGTGTCATAGCCAACTACGAGGTGCACACAAATACTCTTAATTTGTATTGACACAGAAGCGCTGTAAAAGAAGAAGAAAACACTGACTCCTTCCAAAGATAGCAGATGGAGCTCAGTCATAAAGTGCTAGTCTGACATGGAGAAGGCTGTAGGTTCAGTCCCAGCCCCAAGGCTTAGCAAGATAGAAAATCTAAATGTAGAGAAACATGTATTATAGGATATGTGGTAAGACAGGATTTTTTTTTTTTTTAAACATACTTTTCTATTACCCCTAGTCTAAGTGAGCATATTTGGCTCTAAGTCTTGGTCTAAAATGATCTTCTATCCCTTCATTAGAAAATGTTTGAGGCTGATTTTGAAAAGTAAGTCTGCCCAAATGGAATTACTTCTAATGAATTTGGATGCATGTGCTTTTCTAAGAATTCCTTCCAGATGGCTTTTGCTGGCATTGGATATCTCATCAGGTTGGTTAGTTGGTTTTGACTGATTGTTAACAAACCAATGTTTAGTGAGCTTAATTAACTGAAAAAAATCCTAAAGTTCCTGTTACACTAGAGCAGGACATTTAGTTTTTCTTTGACATGTGTCCAGATGTCAGTTCTAGAGGTGGCCCTTAGAAGAATCCTCTTCCCAGAGGTTTTTTATATATTCTAAATTTTAAGATTTTCCTGGGGAAAAAGAAAAAGGATGTAGCATAGTACCCTGTGTCAAGAAACCACAGCTCCAGCTTAAGGCAACAGATGACTCCCAAGAATGAGGCACTGTGTCCAGAGATTAACATCTGTCCATGCGATTAACAGGCAGTGCTTCTAGAACTGCAGTAGCTTGCTTGATTAACTTCTTTATCTGTCAGATCTGTGCCCTGTTTCTCAAGTACCACACTGGTGTGTATGTATTCCATGGCATGTGTAACAAAATTAAAATACTGAATATAGATATATAAAGTTACTATGGTTTCATATATGTAAATATCACAAGGAGAAATTATTCCCTAGTATAAGATTATTATTGTAATCTTTGGTTATATTTTCATATAGTTGAAATTTTTATCCTATAACAATGATACCCTCATTTCAATTTTTAATTAGAGGGATTGAGGTAGCTTTACATTTTTAAATTAAGAATAAAAACCTAAGTTTTCAGCTGTCAAGAAAGTTGTCTTGAGCTCTTGTGATTGTTATGACATTAGGCAATGAGACACACTGTATCTGACAGATCATATAGCATAGAAAGGCAGTAACTATTTTTAGCATAGTTTTCACAAACAGAAGAAATTAAGTCAAATACCACATTGTCTTATGGCTTAAAAATACATTTTTTAAAAGCTTTTAATATTTTCTATAATTTGTCATTTTTATTATGGCAGTTTTTGATAGTTTTTAATTAAAAGTATAGCTTTAATTTGCTATATCTCTACTTAAAAGGACAAAAGGTAAATTTTGATATAAGTACCCAAAAGAAGCTCAGGTTCAAGTTCATTCTATCCATCATTTTTGTGATGCATTGTCACCACCCATCTCAGCTTTGCAAGTAGTTATCTCCCTAGTATTGGCAGAATTAGAACAATAGCTATTGTAGACTTTAGCATGGGAAATGACAAACATATCCACCTCAGCCACAGCCAGCCTGTGCCTAAATCTATGTGGGAAAGTGTGATACAGCTGAACTGAAAGTGTGGATAGAAGAAAGGCAACTACAGCAAAGATTCCCTTTCTGCTCCCACCACCCTCAAAACCGAACCCTGTCATGTTTTGCCCCTTAGCTTTTCCTTCACATTTTTCTGTTGAACTTAATGTTGCAGTTTTATGATAACAGCAGCATCTTTGGGAAATGTCTGTGTGCACTTGTACATTCTAGTCACACTGATAGTACAATTAATGTTGATGTCAATTTTGGTGTTAATTTTGGGCCATGATTAGTGTTGACACTGCATGTCAGACTAATGGCATTTATGGGTACCACCAGAATAAATGTTAATATTATCTTTTTTTTTTTTTTTTTTTTTTTTTTTTTGGTATCTGTTATAGTAACATTAAACCAGGGTCCTCCCAAGAGAAAAAAAAATACATATATGGATAGATAGATAATGCCTTTCTCTATTGCTCATGTTACTCAGCGAGAAAATGACATCTCAGGGTAGAATCCTAATCACTGTTTGGAGCATCAGAAATAATGATCACCTCTGATCGGAGGTTGTGAATAATTCATTTGGTTTGATTTTCACGTCCTGTCCAGTGATACTTTTCAAACCAAATGTGTTTCTACAGGAAAATAATGGTCCCACTTCTTATGGAAATACCATGGCACAAATCATTTTACCCACATAAAAACAGTTAAATAAGACTGTTCTCTTCTGCTTGCTTTTCCCTCCCTATTCCCTCCTCCCTCATTTGAGCATGTTTATTCCAGAATCAAAATGTGGCCTGAGAATTATTTTCTTCCTCAGGACTTGCATAAGGAAAATAAACACTTGTTTCTGCTCATCTTTAGCTTATTCACTGTAGCTCTTTTGGTCTGCCTCCTCTTTTCACCTTTGATAATTAATTAGATTGACTTGCTAGCCCTAAGCCTAAGACACCTGCTCGCTGGAAATATTTATATCTGAAATTTGGCACTTTAAAACTTTTAATGTTAGTCAGTGTTGTAGACAGGCATGGCCAGGGAAAAGGATGCTTGTACTGCCATCACCAAGAAGCCAACCAGACAAATAGGTCGCAGGTTGCCCTTTGGTTGCTTCTACAGCCTTTCAGTTCTCTTCAGGCTTCAGTCCTGGAGTTTCATTTTTACCAGATTTCATCTACATAAAATATGAGGGGGGAAAGAATTGGAGAAAAAGAGGACTCGGAGACAACATTTCCCTTGGTGGTTATTCTGTTAATATATAGGGTTGTTTGGGCTTGGGTGAAGTCAATGAGTGCTACGTGCCTAATTTCATGTTGTGTATATCCTTATAAAATTGCAGTTACTGATGTGAAAACTTCATTGTGTATATAATATAGACCCACATATATAAAGTAACTACACTGTAGAACTTATGGTGTCCCAATTAAAAGGGGAAGGGAGAAAATAACTGGCTTTTGATGTAGTGCTAAATCCTCTGAGACAAAGCTATTCTTAGAGTATTTTGAGTCTTTTCTCCTGACTGTTGTAACCCTGCCCCTCACCCCACCCCACCCCCCCTTCAAATCAAGGGCAAGAGGAAGCGTTTTTCAACCTAGTGTTCAATCATCAGACGAAGCGTTTTGCATTCAGAAACCATTTTCAGTATCAAATTCAATTTTGTCAAGTGATTAGTTGAATTTGGTAGAGAATAATTTAAAAACACAAAGCTGGAAGTGGCCATAGTGCTTCTACATCAGAGGAAAGCAGTTGCTGTTTTCCAGCTGCTGTCTTCTCAGTGCCTGCATGATCCAACTGGATTATTGTGTTAATGCCTTTGCAGCTGTTACAGGCCTGTGTCTGTTGACACTCTGTGTGTATTCCTATCCAGGACTGTTAAGAGACATAGGGAAGTGGGAACTGATACTTTGCCTGCCTGTCAGTACTAACGCCCTTTTATGTACATATGTTTGTAAACTCTTTAGTCCCCTTCAAGATGAAAGGCTCTGTATAAATATAAGCTTTCGATTTTAGTACATGTTTGTAATACATGTGGTACAGTCCTAAATATGTATTTAGCTGATAGGCACTGTTCTTGTCTTTTATACAAATATTGACTTTAAAAGTATAAATATGTATTTAACCATCAGACCAGAAAAAAAACACTGAGAAGCAGTTTCTTCTCAGGTAGAGATATTAATATTGTATAAACCTGTGTATACATGTGTTTACATTCTACCACAGCACCACAGAGCACTTCTCTTAAAAACAAAACGATATTCCCAACAGCCTAAGATAGTTCTTTCTGTTTGTTTTGAAACAGGCAATTGCCTTATAACCCTTACTGGCCTGGAACTTAAGGGCTGGGCTTATAGAGGTGTCTTGCAGGGTAACTCAGTCTTCTTGCCTCCCAAGTGCTGGAATTACAGGTGTGTGCCAACACGCTCAGCTTCTAAGAATATGACTTCTGAGTCTATATCCTTAACTACCACGCTGATTTACCTATTACAGTTATGTAATAGGTATGTGTGCATTTTTGTGTTCTTTTCCAATTGTGTGCTATATCTTAGCTTTAATGCTATTCATAATCTTCAGAGTCACCACTTCGTTTTTGAGAAAACAAAACAATCAAGAATTCTTAAATTGGCTAAAAGTTTCTTCCCTGCCAAAGACTAAAACTCTACACTTCTTTTTGACACATCTTCACCCATAATTCTTATACACACTAAATCCCAGTAACATGTCCTTCTTTGTACTTTAGCCATTCTCTTTTTGCTCCAACTGACAACATCCTATGTTTTAACTATCAGGACCATGCACTTAGCAGTTTCGTGATTATAATGCTATTCAGAATACTAATAGTGAACCAACTATCCAATTCACTTTGCTTCAAAAAGAGGTAGGGGTGTGTGTGTGTGTGTGTGTGTGTGTATGTGTATGTGTGTGTGTTGTGTGTGTGCATGTGTAAGAAAACAGTTACTCCATACAGTATATAGTTAGAAGTAGGCATAACAGAAGCCCAAGCTAGCCTGGAACTTTAAGCTTGTGTTCCTCCTGCCTCTGCCTTCAGAATGCTGCAATTACAGGTTTGCACTATTCTAAAATAATTGTACATTCAGAAAAGTTACAGAAACAGTATAGAGGGTTTTTTCATGCATTTTCCCTACACACTTGCATGTATGTGTGTGGGTGCCCCATAGTGTGCACTCTACCACTGAACTATATTCTTTATATCCCCTGTATTAACATCATATAATTATATAGAAATTATCATTGCTGCAGTTCTATAAAATAAAAAAGTGTTTTTTTGAATTTCACTGATTTTCTTTTTTTTCCTAATAATATACCTTTTCTATTCCAGGATCCAACCCATAAAGCCACATCACAGTTAGCAATTAGTAACATTTATGTTTGTGCTGTAATTAATATTCAACATCATGTTGTATTCAGCTAAAGACAATAATAATATTCTGAAATATATTTCTATAATTTCTCTAGTAAATAAACAGCATTTTTTTTCCTGTGAGCCTTACCTTAAAAAATAAACAATTCACACTAGCTATGAAAAAAATGGTACTGGGCTGAGGGTATAGCTTAGTGGTAGAGTGTGTACCTAGTATGTGTGGAGCCATTGTTTGATTCCCCAGCACCCCCCCCAAAGTTACTTTGTGCCCCAGTTTCCTTACGACAGTAACAGCTACCTTTGTTATGATAACAGCTACATTAAGAACATTTATGTATGAAATTCTTTACTATTTCATTGTGCTCTTCACAACAATCCCTTAAGAAAAATTTTATAATTGGGGAAAGTGAGGCTTGTCGAAGGTTGTTGTGTACGAGGTTTTACAACTAGTGTGAAACTGACATTTGGACCAAGACAGCTTAACTTACTCAATCTCATAATCACTGTCAATTTATAGTGCTGTGTAGTATGTGGTAGGTATTCATTTGACGATAGCTGTTATTCTTACCTTATAGGTTCACTTAATGGTACTTAGTACTCTTAATCTATAATCTTTTGATACTGGTTATGACCAGTGTTTTTAACCACATTGTTGATTGCTTTCCAAGTATTTCTAACTAGTATTGTTTGTTTGTTCTGTGAGTGTTGGCTCATGCATGCAATATCAAGCATTCAAGAGGCTGAGATGGGAGGATTACCATGAGTTTGAGGACAGCCCTGTGCTACATAATGAGTTCTAAGCCAGCCTGAGCTACAAAGTGAAATGCTGTCACAAAAAACAACAACAACAACAGAAAGTAGTTAGTTCTAGGTGGTATCTGATCTATTATCAAATGAATTCTCTGCATGAAGATCTTAGTAAGAGATCAGAGCATACAGGAATACAGGAGTCACTTTAGGATGGAGAAATTTTAATAAGGAAATAGAGCTTGAATGAAACTTTGAAATAGGTAGGATTCAGATCAAGAGGTAAGAAAAAGGCAAGCTTTGTGTGTTGGATTTAATACAGAGTCCTGGTTCCAGTAGTTCATCAAACTCATGGGTGTTCTTTGTCTTTCATGTAGAGGCATTGAAGTTCAATAAGGTTAAATATATACCAAGGTCACTAAGCTAATAAATGATAGATCCTCGATTGTAGATCGAAGTTTGGGCGACTCCAAAGCCCATGTTTACCCTTATATGCCCTACTGTTTGATTAGCAATGAAATTCAAATTTTAATGTTAATTGAACCACAAATGCTTCCTCGTGTGTTCACTGTGCTAACTCAAACGGAATATTTTCTCATCAGGATCCTTACTGTACTGGGACTGGCCTAACACTCTCAATTCTGTTCTGGTATGTTTAGTGTAGGAGGTAGAGAGTAGGGGCTGATCAATGAAAGAAAGACATTGATAAAAGAATGAGTATCGTGTAAATCTAGATGCAGTATTGTGTATTTATAATCCCAACTCACAGGAGGCTGAAGCAGGAGGATTGTGAGTTCCAGGTCATCTAAAGCCATATAGCATGACCTGCCTTAAAAAACTGAAGAGGGGGAAAAACTGTTCTTGGTGCTGCTGTGTTGACACCTAATTAGAAATCAATTTTGCAAGCATAATGACCTGGCCAGTTGCTGAACTGACTGCCCAAGTGACACAGGAGTCCCTAGATAATAAGGAAAGATAAGAGTATTATTTGCCTGCCCAGTGCTACACAGTCACAGTGTTTACATTAACACACAAATGCCAAAGTAGATTCTTCAGGACTTGTATATTAGCTGGCCTGGGTGGCTAAGGTTAATATAGCATAAAATTTGCTGTAAAAGCCAATCTTCCTAACTACAAATACACTTACAAGAAAGTAGACAGTGAATAGCTTTTCTTTTTCTTAAAAACAAATGAGGGGTTTAACTAAAACAGAACATGAGAATGTAGAAAAAAAAATATTTCTCACCACACATGCATTATGTTAAAGCCTTCTTATTTTGTTTTGTTTTTTTGTTTTTTAATTTAAGATTATCCTGATATTTGGGGTTTCTCTGTGCCACAGTCAGATGGTAGGCTTCTTTTTCCTTATTTGTCTTTAATGAGCGGATAGAGCAATATCTTGTCTCAGAAAGTGATTGAAATTTTTCTCCTATATTACATCCATTTTGTATTTGGCCAATGGTATGATATATTAAATAGCTTATATTTATCAGTGGGTGTTTCATATATATTTCTTAATGCAGAGAATCACAAATAGCTGTGTAGAAAGCTTCAACCATCCTGATTACAGTGGATGTGCAATTGGATTGAGGAATGTGTACTCAGAGCTTATGATCACTAGCTGGGTTGAGTCTGGGTGATGCATGTGGCTTTCCAGAGATGCTGCTATTTACATCTATTAATGGCCCTTCTTGATGGCCAGTTCCCCAATGAGGTGATATGCAGCAGCCTGGGGATGAGGGACCACGGCTGCAGATGTGGCTGGGCTCCATTAGGCAGGACCAGAAATGTTCATCTGGTAGGCTTTGTGTTTAGGTATGAGTAGTGGGGGTAGGGAGAGAAACAGGAGACGGGGAAAAAAAGAGGAGAAAAGAATGGAAAGCATTATTTATCCAGGTATATGGGAAACAGACAGGCAGACATGAAAAACTGCAGCTGTAACTGAGGTGTAAGTGAATAGGAAAGAAATGAGACTAGCAAATGAACAAGTAGGATTGAGTAGCTCTCATATAGAAGGGGATTAAAAAGGAGAGGACTGTGAGAGTTTGAGAAGAGACATGTCACCTCTGTCTTTCAAGTCTGTATCATTTGTTTGTGTGGCTGGTCAAATGCCACTGAACAGAGAGCAGAGATTTACATACATCATAGTGCATCAGGAGATTAGCTCTGTGCCTCCATTGGTTTTCTGGAGCTGAAGAAAGCAGCAAGAGTTGCTCTCAAAGATACAGTGCTGAGCAATAGTAAATCCTTGCAGAAATGGAAAATACTTCTACTGAGCCAGTGAAGAATCTTTCTTTCATAGAGGACGATAAAAAGGCCTCAGATCACAAAAGTTGGACAGTCTGTGAGAGCTGATGCTCTTTCTATCCCTTATATGCTAAAAGTTTCTTGAAACAAATCTCACTAAAGCTGAAAATAGTGTCTTAGTGTGCAGTTGGGTAGAATGATTATTCTAGACTTATCTCCACTGCCACAGCATTCTTCAACTTGTAATTTTGAGTGCATTTAGATGTGGGAGTTTTCCCGTTTTCTTTTAGTAAATCCATCGAAGAATTGAGACAACTTTGGAATACACGTAATAATGTACAACAGTGTCCTAGAATATTTTTCTGTTTTCCAAGAAGGAGCTTGAATCTTTCAACATGCATATCTTCTAAAGGATGTATCTAAATCTAGTATCTTACCTTCAAGGAACCTGAAAAATAAATGCATGTAAGAAGCTGTATTCATCTGTTTCTGTCTTTGTAGATTGGCATGGTAGCTTGGAAAATGAGCCTTAAAAGCCCTGAATATCCAGATGGCCGAGATATCATTGTCATTGGCAATGACATTACATATCGGATTGGGTCCTTTGGGCCTCAAGAGGATTTGCTGTTTCTCAGAGCTTCTGAACTTGCCAGGGCAGAAGGTATCCCACGTATCTATGTGGCAGCCAACAGTGGAGCTAGAATTGGACTGGCAGAAGAAATCCGTCATATGTTCCACGTGGCCTGGGTAGATCCGGAGGATCCCTACAAGGTACAGTCTACAAGGAAATAACACTTCATGACTTTGCATGTTTATGCACGAGGATGTGTTCCTGTGTGAGAGGAAGAAAAAGCTTTAAGTTTAAAAGGTAGCATTTACAAAATTACCTAAGAAAATTCCTTAGGGCTCGGTAAAATGGCTGAAGGAAAGGTGCATGCTACCAGCCCTTCAGACCTGAGTCCAATCCCTAGGTAGAAGGAAAGAGCCAGTTATCATGTTCTCTGACCTCCACAGGCACAACCACTCCCCATACATAATACGCAAAATAAATGTAATTTAAAACAAAATAAGAAAACCACCTTCCTTAAGAGCTGGAGTAACCTAGTGGTAGAGCCCTTGGCTTTGGACACTCAAGGCTCTGAATTCAGTCCTCACACCGAGAAACAGACAACATCAAAGCTAAAGACTGTGTTAGAGACAGGATTTCAGTATATTCATCTGGTTTATCCTCCAGCTTTTACACATGTGACTGTTTCTGTGGTTGAACATTAGAAGAAAAAAATAGCAATACATTTACTGTGACTTCTGGGACTTAGGAACAATTATTAGTTATCAGCAAAATCTTTTATCAGTTCTTCAAAAAACTGCTTTTCTACTTGGAAACTGTCTCTAGAGACACTAATTCCCTTGTTTCCTTCCTAAGTAGCAGCTGTGTTCTCCTTCCCTTGTGCTCCTTAGCTTGGAGGGGGGAACAGTATAGTTCTTAATTCTCACTGCCACTTCCAGACCCTTTTCCTTGTGGGGTGAGATGGGGGAATCCCATCTTATAGTCTCACATTATGCTACTTGTTACTATTCCCCACCCTTTGATTATAGCCTCTTTATCTTTGCATCTTTAAAAAAATTATTTTTTTTATTGTGTTTGTTTGGGGTGGGTGCATGTGTACTGGTACCCTTGGATGCCAGAAGAAAGGTATCAGATCCCCTGGAATTGGAGCTGCAGTTACTGGCAGTTGTGAGCTGCCCAACATAGATCTGGGAACTTAACTCTGGTCCTCTGCAAGAACAGAAAGCATTCTTAATCACTGACCCATCCCTGCAGTTCCCAAATTTATTTATTTTATACACATAAAATGTATATATACCATGTGTGTGCAAGCACATGTGGACAACAAAAGAGAATGTTGGAGCCTCTGGAACAGAATCACAGCCACTTATGAGCTTCCTGTGCAGGTGCTGGGGATTGAACCTGGGTTCTGCAAGAGCAATAGTAGTAAGCACTTTTAACCCCTGAGCCACCTCTCCAGCCCACTTTGCATCTTTTAATTCTAATATATTGTTACTTTCTCCAATGCTGCTTAGTCATGTGATAATTCTTGTGTATTGCTGTATTTACATAGATGATCTTTCACATAACTAGGAAAGATTCTCTCCTCTGATGGTCCCTCTTTGCTCAGTTTTTCTAAAATATGTTTCAAGCATCCCTCTTTGCTATCCTTCCATCCTATTGTCCTTAGAGCTTCTGAACTTGATAAAGCAGAGGTCATCTCACATACCTATGTAGCAACCAACAGTGGAGCAAGAACTGGACTGGCAAAAAGCCATCATATGTGTTCCATGTACTCATTTTCTCTATAGTACTTAAAATCCAATAATCCTTTATGCCTACAAATACTATGATTCTATCACTTTTTCTTTTTTCTTTCCATTTTTCATACTCCCATTTCTTACAATTTATTTGGTAGGTTTTTACTGTTTTGTTTTTGTTTCTTGTTTTTGGTTTTGTTATATTGTTTTGAGACAGGTCTTTCTATGTAGCTTTAGCTTGCCTGGGATGTACTATGTAGAGCCAATTGTCCTTGAATTTACAGAGGTCTGCCCTACTCTGGTGGGAGCACAGGCCTGTACCTGGTTCATTCAACTTGTTATAAATTCCAAGATTCATGATAATATAATTGTCATCTTTTTGTGTTTCTGTTCCTTGTTTACTCTCTGCCTTTAAAAGTAAAAACTTTTAAAACTAACTTTGTCCACCTCCTCCACATGGCATCTGCACAACTAAACACAGGTGAAGAAAAACATTCTCTGGCTGGTTCTACTTTTACATCTGAGCTTCCTAAACTCTTGGATGATTGATGGTTCACATCTCCTCTGTCCTCAGCACCTCTCCACCTTCTTCCCTATTCAGTATCAGTCCTCACTTCCTTCCCAAGATGCTCCAAAACAAAAAAGAAAAAGGAAGATTTGCTTCCACCCCAGGTTCATACCCAGTACTGCAAGAGAACAAAAACAAAACAAAACAAAACAAAAAAAAGCTCTGGCTTTGTGTAAATGAGCACTTACTGTGTCTGTTTCCACTCCTCTCTACCCCACTCCTGAGCTTTAATGGAATATTCCCCACCCCTTTTAAAGCCATCTCTCCCTTTATACCTTTGATCTTCTCACTTCTGGCTCATCATCTTTTTCCTCTCTCTTGGAACTCCCCTTGACATTCAGACACATACCCTTCAAGCAACTCACTCTGTTCCTTCTTTCCTTTAGAGCAAAACTTCTTTAAAGAGTTGTCTGCTCTTGCTGTCTCCAGGCTCTTTTCTTATCCTCTTAACCCCCTTCTGTAAAGCTTGTACCTGAACCATTATAATCAAGTTACTATTATCAAGGTCACCAGAAATTGTATGTTACAAATTCGACATTGAATTCTTGGTCCTTATCTTAGTAGTTATTTGATGATTGAGCAGCATTTGACACTATTGTTCCCTGCTTTATCTTTAAAATACTTCTTCCTTTAGTTTTTCTACCTTTGTGGCTCCTTTTTCTCAGCTTCTTTTCCTACCTTTCATGTTCTTATGTTTAAGACTCTTTCAAGGTGTAATAAAAACATTCTTTATTTTGATTGTGGTGGTGCTTACACAAGTATTCACATTTATCAGAACTCATCAGATTATAACTTTTAAAGCCGGGTATGGTTGCTGGACTCTGTGATTCTAAGTCCTTTGGATGCTAAGGCCAGTCTAGAAAGCATAGCCAGACAATGCCTCAAAAATAAAAGTTTGTGGCTGGGCAGTGGTGGCACACGCCTTTAGTCCCAGCACTCAGGAGGCAGAGGCAGGCAGATCTGAGTTTGAGACCACCCTGGTCTACAGGAGCTAGTACCAGGACAGCCTCCAAAGCCATAGAGAAGCCCTGTCTCCAAAAATAAATAAATAAATACGTTTACAACAAAGTCAATGGATTTTTAGTGAATGTAAACTATAATTCATTGAACTTCATCTATAAAATAATATGGAAATTACTAGCAAGTGTGTGTTTCTTTTGGGTAATAGAAGTATAGAATTAGTCATGATGGTTGTGCCATATCTCTGTACAAAAAATCAATACATATAGCATGTTAAACATGTATAACATGGTACTCTGCCTTAACTGTAAGTTTGTACATGTGTGCATGTAAATAAACCATTAAGTATTAATATAGTTTTTGAATATAAATAGTACTTATTTATTGAAGAATGCAAAAGTATAAATTATACGTGCAGACTGTACTGCTTAGGCTTCTGATTTCAATATTAATTTCCCAGATTTGTGATCTTTCAGTCATATTTTACCCCTCTCTATTTTGATGATGATATGGATTTGAGTGAAGTGCAGTAATTCACACAATTCCTGAATCACATGTTGATATCTTTAATGGAAGTGTCACTAAAGACCCAGAAATGACCCTTTAACCTTATTGAAAAAATGAAATGACTGGAACATACTTGAAATTATAACTATAGGGTATCTTGTTTCAAGGGCAGACCATCAGTGAATACAATGTAGGAGCTTCATTTTTTAAACTGCCTATACTAGGGTTCTGTTAGACAGTAACTGTAATGATTTATCATTTTAAAACTAGCTTTGGAACAAGCTTCATTATGTGTTTGACTCTGTCTTGGTTATGTGTAAATGGCAGATAATGAGTTAAAAACTATTTGTGCTTCACAGGGATACAAGTATTTATATCTGACACCCCAGGATTATAAAAGAGTCAGTGCTCTCAATTCTGTCCACTGTGAGCATGTGGAGGATGAAGGGGAATCCAGGTGGGTATTTATATTTCAGATGGTTTGGCCATGATTCTCAAAGGAAAGAGGATATTTCCTTACTTTTGTGCTCCTATAACCTTGAAAAGCTCTGTTGCATAATCTAGACATCGTAAGTTTTTGCCTTAGCTTTACTACTTATTAGCTGAAGTGCCCTGCTAGTGATGGAGACTTTTAGGTAATATTTATATTATTTGCCCATTTGAGAAACAGTGAAATGTATAAACAATTCTGAATAAAATGCAAAACATCTGCCACAGGCCTACCCTGAAGTCACAATTATGGATCTATGCTATTCTTACTGTCCTTTCTGTTTGTTATCTTTACTTTCTGTGTAATTGGGATTATAGTAAATAAGAATTTCTTTTAAATTTATCCTTTAAATTAAAATTTATTTTAGGGAAATTTCTTATATTCAGATTAGAGTTTCATTACAAATAAAGCTAATCTTTCTTCAGAAGTAAGCATGAAGTTTAATAGTTATGTAATATTTCATCATAATGAATATATCGCTTTAAACATGCGGCCATTTCCAGCTTTTCACTATTATATCTCTGAGCTGAATATTTCTTACATACACTTTTAGAACTGTTCCTAATTAGGTTATCAAGGTTTCTTTGTTCTTGGCACCCTGAATATGCCAAAAGTTTTTTCCACTATATCCATAAGCTAAAACATACACTGATGTTTCTGTTTAAGTGGGTTTTGTTTGTTTGTCTGCTTTGGTTTTTTGAGACAGGGTTTCTCTGTATTGCTTTGGAGCCTGTCCTGGAACTCGCTCTGTAGATGAGGCTGGCCTCGAACTCACAGAGATCCTCCTGCCTCTGCCTCCCGAGTGCTGGGACTAAAGGTGTATACCGCTAACACCCGGCCTGTTTAAGTAGTTAAATGCAACATCTTCAAGTGTGTGTGTCCTAACAGCTTGATCACTTAAATAAAGCAATGCAGCACATTAATGGCAGGAACGGTTTCAGTCTTGAGGGCTTTTTTGAGGGAGGGTTAGGAGATCTTGAAACAGGACATTGTATAACCCCTTGAGTTAATTTCTAGATGGTAACAGGTCAAAAGTCCATATTTAAAGGTTTTTAAATTTTTTTCAAATTGCTCTCCCAAGATGTGCATGCCCAGTCAATGAGTGTGTCATAGCACATCCTTCCTGTTTTAACTGTTCTCTGTCATCATTTTGTTTTAGTTATTGTTAATAAAATAATTATTACTATATTACAATAATGAGTATTATTTTAAAGATAACAAATTTTATCTTGCATTTTTGATTACCAGTGAGGCTGAACGTTTGATAATATCTCTGAAAGCATATTCTACAGTGTTAATTGCTGTACTATTTATTGACTAATTCTTATATTCTTGGGCCATTGCCACACTGTTTTAACTATTGTTATGGGACAGATTTCCCACATTTTTTTTTCAAGTTGCAATTAGCTGATGTGCTTTTTTGTTGTTGTTTGTTTGTTTTGTTTTGATTTTTGTTTGTTTTTGTGGTGCTGGAGAACAAACCCATGGCTTAGCACATGTTTTGATCACCAAAAAACTCTCCATAATGACTTTAATTTGGATTGTATTAGTTTTATATATAATTTATAGGGATCTGACAGCTTTCTGTTTAATTTCCCTAAAAAGAAACATGGCATGTTTTTTTATTTATTGAAGTATATTTTTTAATGTTTTATAGTTTTCTTCATATAGGTTATACCATAGGTTTTCCTTAGTTAATGGCATATTCGGGGGGGGGGGCGGTTGTTTTTTGGTTTTGTTTTTCTGTATGGCCTTAGCTGTCCTGGAACTTGCTCTGTAGACCAGGCTGGCCTCCACCTCACAGAGTTCTGCATGCCTTTGCCTCTAGAGTGCTGGGATTAAAGGCATGCACTGCCACTGCCTGGCTCATGGCACTTTAGAATCTTAAATTTTTTTTTACAACAACTCTAAACAGAGTTTGTTTAGGTTTGTTTGGTTTTTTGTTTTTTTTTTTTTTAAATTAAGTAATTAAATGCAAACAGCATCCTAAGTGTTTCTGTACTATGAGGTTAATGATCACTTGAATAAAGTAATGCATGTGAATTGGTGGGGGGAAATCTCATTTTTGTTTTTCTGGGTAGGGGATTGGGGAGTGTTGAAACAGGGTTTCATGTACCTCAGGCTAGCCTTGAACCTACTATGTAATTAAGGATGGTCTTGAACTGTTCTTCATATCTCTACATCCAACATCTGAGACTATTACCTAATAGTGTGATAACTATGTTTGCAGACTATTCAGACCTTGGAGTCACCTTGCATATAACCACCCTCACTTCTTGTTTTTCTTTGGTTTTTGTGCTTGCATCTGTTCCACAAAAATTGCAAGAACCTGTCTTTGTAAAGATAGTACTGCATTTCTTTTGACAATATTCTATCTTACATTAAGCTGTGAGCTTCCTAAAACTAATCATTCACACAGGGTCTAATAGATATCACATGTTATAGTATTTTTCTAAAAGTATACTGAAGGTCCTAGGGTCTCACTGTGGTGTTGGAATGTCTTGGAATACGGTGTGGGTATGGTGGAAGTTTTGCTGGCTCTTTCCTATTTCTTTCTATAGAAGATTAGCTTTATTGGTAACAAAACTCTAGAATCTGAGGTCTAGATATATAGGAGAAAAAGAATTGGGAATAACTTGGTATTGGAAGAGGCTAAAAATAGAAAGCTAGAGCAATCTGAGAAGCAGAGATAGTCACAGACCACAGCTAAGACAAAGAAATGGAGTCAGTGGAGGGAGGAAGGGATGGAAAGGAGCAGAAAAATATAGGAATGGAGTCACTTAAGAGCCATTATAAAGTTGTTATTTTATTATTTCAGCTTATGAAAATTAAAATAAAACCTAATGCCTGCCTTGTGCCAGGAACAACATACCGTATATGCCCATCTCTGCTTCTAGCCTTGTACTTTCCCATGTGTGTGTGTGCATGTATATTTGTGCATGTGTATGTGTGGTGCTTGGATCTTTCCTTTTATTTGCTCTGTTCCCCATCTCCCATTTACCATTGTCAGCTATCCCTCCTAATCCCCTGCTGGGAAGACAGATGAGCGACTCCCACTAGACCCACTGGATGCTTTCTAGGCAACTTAGTCAGCATTTCACTTGTGCATACATCACATCAGGACTCATAGCCAGGACCCCTTACCAATAAACTTGTTATTTGTAAGGGGAATACATTGTTTTGACCTTCTTTATTCTAATCTTTGACGAGGAGAGGGATGAGAATTTCCACTTCCTCTCTGTTTGTACTTTTCATTCCTATATTAAATTGTCTAAGATTATTTAATGGTTATGGCATATGACAACCCTACTTTTTTAAAAATATGTTCAAGGATATAAGAAAGGGCTTTTAAAATCTGAGATATGTCATGTCATCTTGTTACGTTAACTGTCGTGTCTCCCATATCTTAAGTTGATACTATGCTCCCCATTTTACAGAATTATCCTCAAAGCCATACCACTGTTTGTATTAATGAAATTTAACCTAGCTGCTTAATTCCAGGTTTTGTTGTTTCTGTTACAGAATATCACTCCCAAATAAGTAGTGTCCAAGCTAATATTGAGATGCTTAGACAGGAAGAACATAAATAGAATTAAAGTGTTTGTATTATATGGTCTTATAATAGTTGCTGTTTTGCTTATGAGTTACTATTACTGTGTTTAACCTGTATGATTTGGCATGGTTGTATCCAATAGGTATAAGATTACAGATATTATTGGAAAAGAAGAAGGACTTGGAGCAGAGAACCTTCGGGGTTCTGGAATGATTGCTGGAGAATCTTCATTGGCTTATGATGAGATCATTACCATCAGCCTGGTAAATATTCATAGAATGATGTTTCCTTTCAGTGCTGGGTTTTGAACCTAGGGCCTCATATAAGCTAGGCAAGTGCTTTCTACCATTGAGCAACATTCCCTACAAGGTATGCAATTTATTGAAAGCAGAGTGTCTATCTAGGTTTATTTCTGCCCTTCCTTACTGCTGTTCAGTCCTAAATGACATTATTTTCTGAAAATGATACATCTACAAATTTAATGTAATCAAGCTGGGTGGTGGTGGCACACATCTTTAATCCCAGTGCTTGGGAGACAGAGTCATAAGTGACATGCAGAATTTATTCTTTTTTAAGGTTACATGCCGGGCCATTGGTATTGGGGCTTACCTTGTCCGGCTGGGACAAAGAACCATCCAGGTTGAGAATTCTCACTTAATTCTGACAGGAGCTGGTGCCCTCAACAAAGTAAGTTGCCAGGGTTTGGGACAAATATATGAGATTGTTTAATTATTGAAGACTCATTGAAGAATGTGACTTTTTAATTCAAGGACCAGACTACAGGGCAGCATTCATCCCATGCCTTCCTCAGTGTAACTCCTCTAGTGTTTACCATTCCTCTAGTGCTTATTCATTCATTTATTCATTCATTTATTTCACTCAATTAAATATTTTGAGTGCCTACTTGTGTACCAGGCATGACTGCAAATTGTGTGTGTATTATATATGCATGAAATATATATATATATATAAACATATACTATGTTTGTGATACAGAATGTATATAATATATGTATACTAGGGAACAAACTATATAACCTTTGCTCCAAAGAGGTCATATTATAGTTTCTCTCTAGAAAGACTGAGAATTGAGTGCTTCTGTTTTGTTCCAGCCTTTGATATGTGAAGAGATCTGCTCTCTCACAGAGAGCTGTTATGTTTTAAGTGTACTGGCTTCTGTCCTTTTTTCCTCTACAGTATGGATTGAACATTGGTCAAGATGTTGAGGATGTGCAATTTTAATGTTTTGAATCATTTCTAAATATACCTCTGAAAAAGAACACTTGATTAGTAGACATGCTTAATAAATAATGAATGGTAAAATATTTGGGAGAACATCGATGGATTGCTAGGGGAAGGAATGACACAGACATGTACCTTCTCTTTCAGAACATGGTGATACATCTAAGGTTACAGGGCTCTTCTAAAAGGGAAAAAAAATGGTGAGGTTACTGCTCACAAAGTAAAATTAACCAAGGCAGTGCAGCCTTCTCCTCCCTCTAGCTCTCTGTCTCTCACATACACTTTATTTTCTCTCCAGAGCAAGAAATATATGTATGAAATTACTTGGCTTCCATTGTACAAGTATATAACATTCAGCTAACATTCAGCTCTACAGCCTTTTTGTCTGCCGAAGGGGGGGGTGTTAATTTGCACCTTAATTTTGTGAAGCTAAAGAAAGACATACAGGTACTCGGCATAAAGTGTAGGTTTTCATTGATCTCCCTTATGTGGCTTGGTGGCTGCTCTTGTAGAATTATACACATACCAAGTTGTACTGGAAATTGTGTTTATGACATTTGGTTTTGCAGTATGGTCAGGGTGTTGAGGATGTGCAATTTTGCTGTTTTGAGAAATCTCTAAATATACCTCTGAAAAAGAACACTTGTGTAGTAGAAGTGCTTTTTAATTTCTTTTTAAGGTTTGGTTTTTATTTAAATGAAAGAATATAGGGACTAGCTGGCCAATCCTATCATTCCCATTTTAAAAAGGAAAGTTGGTAATTTCATTGCCTAATTAGCTTGAGGGGATATCAGAAATCACGGGAATTGTTTGATGTGGGAGCTTGTTCTCTGCCTTCTTATGAACTGTGTCCTTTGGATTTGCTTTTCTTTGTAAGGAAAGGCGAAGCAGGACCAGCCCATAAATGAAAGTACAGAACTGCCATGACTGAAGATTATTGCACTGAGAAAAATTGCTGAGAGTCCTAGTTTTTTTTTTTTTTCAAGTTGCCCTTTGGATATTATCTAAGGATCAGATTTTGATGAACATTGAAAAGAGTTTTAGATACCATTTTCTATGAGAATAGAATTTTAAAATGTTACATAGCCGTGTATTTCTGTGATGTTTTCTTATGTGGATATTGTGTTTCTGAAGTATATGGTTACATTAGTGCACCCCCCACCCCAATATGTTACACACTGAGATTGTTGAACAACAAAAATTTTCTGTTTTGAGGAAGTTTGTGCATCTTGTTAGTTAATTTCATTTGTGCCAAGAAGAAAACACTAGCAGTTTCTTTCTTAAAAATCTGTTCTGGTCAAATTCAGTATTCACCTCTTTCTAGCCTACAGGGCTGCTTGTAGCTTGACAATGTTGGTTCCCAGGAAAGCGTGATCATTTAGCTAAAGGGAGTACTCTTTGTAGAGGTTACCAAATCCCTCTCCACCTGCTTTACTGTCTCATGTCTGCACCTCTTTAGTGCAAAGTCTTGTTGCTGGAAAACACCAAATTTCATGCACATTTTTTAAGACTGTCCTATTGGCCCCTTGCTTATCAGGAATGAAAAGGGACACGATCAGAGAGCTTCCTCGCTCAGAATGCTGCCTCAGACTCACTCCTGAATATGTCTTCTAACATCCTTACTCTTTCTAGTTCTCTCTCTCTCTCTGCACATTTCTTTCTATCACACTCCCAGGCTGTGCTAGTCACTCTCAGTATACATCTTTCATGTGAGTTGACCTCTCTTTGTTTCTGTGTTGCTTGTAGATTCCTCTCTCTTTTTCTGAATGCACTTCTCCCCACGTGTTCATGTATGAGAAAGTCTTTGTGTATTTAAAGTACTATGTGGCTTCATTTTAAGCCTTGACCATTTGCTCACTGTATTTGTGTACCTATGTATAGAGTGGAAATGTAGGCAGTATATGCAGGCTTATATACAATATTAAACTGTAAACATCTGATACTCACCTTTTGCAGTCTTTATCCTTTATGTTAAACATTAGGGTGAAGAATAAGAAAGGGGTGTACAGAGGTTATAGGGGAAAAAAGATTTTGTGTGTGCAAGTGCTGATCCCGTTGACCCCTTTGAAAATTGAAATAATGATAATGCGAGTCTCCTGACTGCATCAAAGTATCAGCACATCAAAAGCCAGGAGGCATGAAATGCAAATGATAAAGTGAAAGCAGATGGATTGTGCATGATCGCCTGATGCCCAATGAATTTTAAAAGGTGCTGGTTTGCAAGGGGTGGGGGTAGGGTGGGGGTAGGGGACTGAAATAAACACGTTATCCCTGCAATTTTTTTGTTCTTGACGCTCACTCCTGACAATATTTTTTCACACTTGAGTGAACACCCACTCCATCTCTCTCTCCCTTTCTGCCTTTCTCTCTCTCTCCTTTCCACCACCACCCCCCATCCCACCTCTTACACGTCTCAGGTCATGTCGCTACAGCTCCGGTGGAAATAATAAGATATAAACCACGAGGTTGTTATTTGCATAGAAATAGCATGGAGCCCCAGGCAGCAAGAGAGAAGGACACAGGGATCATTTGTCTAAAATTTTAATGAAAACTTTTGCTGAGACAGAGATTTTTTTTTAAAAAACTTTCTACTGGATTTTCTCCCAACTCTTCCCACCCCTTCCAGTCCCATCTCTGATTTAACTTAACATGGGAAACTGGAAGAGAAAGGGTTAACATGCCATATATCCTGCTCATGTAATGCAGCAACATGTAAGCTGTTTGTTCATTTAAAAGATAAGAAGCTTCAGCACACATAGTTTCCAACTTACTACATTGCATGTATGCATTGGGCTTTTATGGCTCCATTTCATCTCTACACACATGGTGTAGGTGACCTGTTTTTAGTGTACACCTTCCTACCTTTACTTCCAAAGAATCTTACTTAAGAGATTTCTTCTTCTTCCCTCTCTTCCCCCTGTAGTAACTTACATAAAAAATACAAGTATTGTATTCTTCTTTCTCCATTTTTGTCAAATTTTCTGTACATCTTATTCTTCAGTACTGTTCTCTGCCACAGTCTATTTTGTTTCCAAACCAGAAGATATTTTCCACATTTGTATTTTTATCCTTTTCACTTTGTGATCAGAATATTTATGTTCCTTTCATAACCTGCCATGTTTTCTTACCTGCAGTTAATTATAAAGAGTACTCAGAATATCACCAACTTGAGGAGAGAGATGGTTTCTGGATTTGACTATTTTGGTGCAGATTTCACACGTAAACCTTTATGTTAAACATTGGGGTGAAGAATAAGAAAGGAGTGTACAGAGGTTATAGGGGAAACATTTGAAACTCAAAATCAAGAGCTTCTTTCCAGTTGCTTGTTGTTTAGGGTTAGACAAGTTGCCCAAACAATATTGAAACAGGTGATGATTGGATCAGTTAGAGCGTGAACTTCAGCTTCACTATGAAGGGCTCATGCTCTGCTTAGTGTCCACAAGAGAGTGTTGAAAGTGAAGACATAAACAGAAGTTCATAAGGGTTTGCTTCTTCATGTCTCTCAAGGTTACAGTAGGCAGGACTTTAGGGACTATAGGCTGCAGGTGGCTAAGTCCTCAGGATGATGTGGCCAGTCTGATGGGTGTGACTGACCGCCTTGTGTGAAGGGACTCATGCTCGTGTGACAAAGGCAGCAGTTGTGTACTTGAAGTGTTGGTAGCATAGACCCTTGAGGAGCTGAGATGATTTGCAGTCATAAACTCGTAAGTTAGGGTGCCTTTTGGACATTTTCAGTAATATTTCCTTTCCCTGAGCTCCTCTCAGTTTCTGTTTCACATGTTTAACATAGTGCCCAGTGGCAGACAGACCAGAGGAACCTCTGTTCTAAGGGAACACTGATATATGCCAGAGTCTGCTATCTCTCAGCCTCAGACTTGATGAAAGCCCTATCGTTGGACAGCAGTCGGAATTTGTGGTTTATGGGTATGCTCTGGATAGCAGTTGTCTGTGGAGGTAAGGTCTCTCCTAATGGCTGTGATGTGTGGGGATTGATTACTCCAAAGGTAATATGTGACTTCCTTGGGGTAAACTTTTTTTTTAAGCTTCTACTTCTCTTTTAGGAGGAAAAGAAATCCCATAATCTTTCCCTTTAGTAAAGTTAGGCCTCTTTTTCCACTGAATCTACCAAAAAAAAAAAAAAAAAGTAATTGTATAGTACACATGGCTGAGAGTTCTAAGTCCTCTAAGGGCCTAATTTTGCTTATCTTGGTATTCTTTAAGATTCATTTTTTATTATTTAATTATGTGTATGTGTGCAGTGGGAGTGTGCATGTAAGTGTGGGTGCTTTTGGAGACCAGAGGCATCCAGTTCCACAGTAGTTGGAGTCACAGGTAGGTATGAGCTGCCTCATATGGACACTGGGAATTGAATGCAGGTCCTGTGGAAGAGCAGTGTATGCTCTTATCCCCTGAGTCACCTACTTTGTCCTAATTTTGCTTTTGAGAGTTAGTCCAAAAAAGTTGCACAATGCAACATGAACTGTATCTGGTACCCTCTCTCTCTCTCCTTCTCCTCCTCTCTCTCTTCCCTTTTCCCCCTCTCTCCCTCCCCCGCTCTCCCTCCCTACCTCCCTCTCTGTCTCTCTTCTCCCTTTTTCTTTCTTTGGTTTTGTTTCGAGACAGGGTTTCTCTGTATAATAGTCCTGGTTGTCCTGGAACTCAACTCTGTAGACCAGACAGTCCTCAAACTCACAGAGATCTGCCTGCCTCTGCCTCTTGAGTGCTGGGATTAAAGGCATGCACCATCACTGCCTGGCTTACATCTGGCTCTTGAATGTAGTACTAGGGTTCAAATGAAGGAGACTTGTCTGTGGGATGGGACCAGGGGCTTATACTGTATACAGTTTTCATGCTGACCCATGATGCTATCACATACAACATGAGGGAATTAGGGAAATTCAAGAAGGGAAGGAAAAATTCCTTAACTATCATTGTGGGATGGGCAGCATTGGTCCTTTGACAGAAAGAGGTCCATAGACTATCAACATAAGAAGACTCTAGAGCCAGGCTCCTCAGGTTTAATTTCTGCCTCTACCACATACAAATTACCACCTTGATCATTTTATTAATACCCCCACCCCCAGTGTTTGCTTCAGTTTTATTAATTTGTGAAACAGGAGGCCCTTATAATACTTACATACCAAGGCTTTTGCGGAGATTAGATGAGAAGCACTGGTGCTGTTGTAGTCTTCTGTAATATACATTCCAGGTCTATACTTACCACAGTTCATTTTCCAGACCCTGGAAAAGAAATATAAACACAGAATTCTTTAAACTTACTGGTTCTCTGAAGGCAAAGATTTTTTTTTTTTTAACTTAGATGGCTTTTCTCGCTGTAGTAGTAGTACATTTACATATTGATGGTCCCAGTAGATATTATCTAAAGATCATTAACACACTTTGGTTCATCATTGAGAGGCACCATGTTTGGTCATGATAGGGTAGTATATGTGCCAGTCATCTGTCTCCAAAAGATCCCCAAGGACTTGTTGATACAATAGCCCCAATCACTCAAAGCACCAGTTCATCAATTAGCATTTTCAAAAGTCCCTTACTACCTATTTTTGCAATAGAAAGTCCCTATATTCCCATAGTTCCAAATGGAATCTCTCCTTTGTGAAGAGGCTCTTTAGCATCTTGTCTAAGTACTAAGTAAGCTTTGCATTGACACTATGACTGAATTCTGAGAGAATATTGTAGTGGCCAGATGTCCTTAATTTTCCAGCTCATCTTCTACACATTGATAAAATGTTGGTAAATCAGACAGAGAAGTGATCAATCACTGACAAACATAGTAGAAATGTGCTAAAAGTTTCATTTGCTTTCTGTTTCTATGGGAGACACCATGACTAAAGCTATTTGAGGAGAAAAAGGTTTATTTGACTTTATGTCCTGATCATAGTCTGTCATTGAGGAACATCAGATAGAAACTCATGCAGAAGCAGAGGAAAAACCATGGACGGAAAGCTGCTGTCTTGTTCCCCATGGGTTATTCAGTCTGCTTGCTCTCTTGTACAAGCAATACCACTTGTCCAGGGGTGGCACGCCCACAGTTGGCTGGGCCCTCATCAATCATTAATCAAGAAAATTCCCCACACACATATCCCATAGGCCAGTTTGATGAAGGCAGTTCTTCAGTTGAGATTACCTCTTCCCAGGAGAAGCTAGTTTATGTGAAGTTGGCAAAAACTAACCAACACACAGAATCTTTAACAAAGATTGCTCAGTCCCCATCTTGCAAGTAACTTTGGACTTTAGTCCTCTGTGTAAAATGGGAAGCATAAACCAGTGGTGGTACACGCCTTTAATCCTATCACTTCAGAGACAGAAGCAGGGAGATCTCTGAGTTTGAGGCCAGCATGGTTTACAAAGTGAGTTCCAGGGCAATCAGAGCTATACAAAAAACCCTGTTGCAAAAACAAACAAAAATATAAGAAACATATAATATATTGTTTACCTTAAAATAGAAGTCCAGAAAAGCTCTTAAATTCCTTTTAATGATGCTATGAAGATGTGTGTTAGTCTGCAAGTAGGGAACAGAAAGAATGGGTTATGAGTGGAATTTTTAAAAGATGTTATGTATTATGGTATATAATAGTGAAATTACATAATTAAAATTTATCTTGAAGGGTATAGTGGTTCCTGTCTTTAATCCCTGCAGAGGCAGGTGGATCTCTGAGTTTGAAACGATTTTGGTCTATATAGTGAGTTCAAGGACAGTCAGAGCTACATGGTGAGATCCTGGGGTTTGGGGAGGGGAGAGAGGGGGAGGAAAAGGAGGGAAGAGAGAACGAGTGAGCAGTTAAAAGTTAATTGTGCTGTAGAGACGTAGGGATCTCCTACAGTGTCTTACAGACGTTTTGGGACCAGTTATCTTCTGCTTTGTCATCTGCTGTTTTGTCAGAGGTCATAATTTAGTCTAGAGAATAGGCCTTTAGGAGTAATAGCTAAAATTCTTTGAGACCAAGGTTTAGTAGAATCATTAAAGGTGTCATATTTTGAGGCACACAAAGCCTTGAGAACACACAAACAAAGCTAACCTGATAGAATTCGTTGCCCTCACTTCAGGTGCAGTCTCTAGATCACCTTATGTATGTGGATCTCTGATGTATCTCTACCCCATATCCAGGATAACTATTTCACCCTCCAAGATTCTGGGATGTCCTTTGAGTGTTGCATGAAGAAGTGCCTCTACTTCACACATTATGTGGTTTACTTTCTGCTGCTAGTAAAAGCACTTCCCCTCAACTCAAGCTAAGTGCCTGCTTATGTTTGTGAATATGGTCCTCTTAGGCAGAATCTTGCCCTCAGCTCCTTCATTTTCTAGTCATCCATTCATTACACCATTGTTTGGTATGTTTTCTTCGCTTTTCTCTGTCTATACATGTTCATAGTTCCTTTTTAGATTGTTCTTCACTTAAAGCTTACTACCCTGTCAGCCCTCTCCTCTCTCTTCAACCTTTCTTCTCCCCCAACCCCAGTCTGGAAATCAAGTAAATTAGCTTCTCACCCTTGCCTCCCAGTTAAAAATCCTGTACTCCTCCAATAGTGTCTCCTCTTAGATTTGCAGTCCTCAGCCATCTCCAATAACCATCAGGCTGTCAGCTTTGCAGCTCCCTGCTACCTCCCACCTCCCCCATCACTCACCAGAGGAAAAAGAGAGCTGGAGCCAGAGCTTGAAATATATCATGCAATAGTGTATCATGAATTTGTTGTGAATCACAGCGGTGAAGCAGGTTTATTTATTTCTGAGACCTTAAATCAATACAAAGTAGGTCTCTTAGTTCTGAAGCTGGGATGGAGTGTGAAAAAATGAGCCCATTGTACTCTTAAAACTTTGGGGAAAGGAGATGACAGCTATATAATTCCATTTACCAGGCACTAGGGGCTTTAATGTGAAGGTGACAGGGAGCTCTTTGTGCATTTAGAGCACCATATCTTCTAAATAAAAGATCTGTACACCTGATAGTGGAACACAGCTCCAAGTTTAATAATCTCCAAGCATTAAACCAAGCCAATATGTTCCCAAGTCAGAGGGGCCCCCCAACACCCATAAATTAAAAGTGCAAGAACTGCACATGTTGGTAGATTAGAAATGCAAGGACTACAGTCTTTTCTGAAGAAGATAGACCTGAGCCCTTGCTGTGCACAGACTGCTGTGTGAATATGATAAAGACTTGGAACTCTAGACTGTTTAGAATTCCGACTCCTGCCTGTTCATCATTCTAGTAAATATCGCCTGTGCATGGATCCAAATCTATGTCCCTCTCCTTCAGAGTGGCCATCACCACACAGTCTAATCAGCTAATGTACACAGACAAGAGTATTGAATCATAAGAGAAGCTCGAAGAGCTTTTTAGATTGAAGTCCAGATTACCATGCCTGAGCTTCACATTCTTATGCTTGAGTCTTGACCAATTCCTAATTTTAATAATGTCTTAGTGTCTAGGATTTAAGTCCTTTAAAAATAACATGAATATCTGAAAATTTGAGAGACCAGTATTACTAAGTAAAATAATTCATTCTAGTTTAGTCAATAGTTTAACATGCAAATATGATGAGTTAGGCCATCTTAGCAGATAATCAACTTTTGAATATCTTGTTTACCTGACTCATTGATAAGACATCTTTTCTCAATTAATAAAGCAAGCTTATACAATGTAGTATAGCATCCCTGATAATACGTGACTAGAGTTGCTGACTTAATATTAGCCCATGTAGAGATTTTTTTTTTTTAGAGGTCTAGTGGGGGATGGCTCAGCCAGTAAAGGCACTTGCTGCCAAGTTTAAGAAACCGATTTCCATCCCCAGATCCCACATGATGAAAAGAGAGCACTGACTTTCATAGATTGTCCTCTGACTTACATATACACCATGGTACAGAAGCATATGTGCACACACACGCATGCACGCACACATGCAGGCACACACACACACACACACACACACTAAATGTTAAGGGTTGTGGTAGAAACCAATAACAACTCACAAACATCACCTAGCACCTCACCAAATAGAGCAAAAAGGAATAAATCATTTGCTTCCCTTTTACACTACACATTATATCACTAACATACTGTTTCTAGTAGTGTTATTTGCTTATTAAATATGTCTGTGTTGAGTTTCTATAGTGTCCTTGGAATTTTGTCATGTATTCATTGCTGTGAAGATAACATGATTCCTGATTTCATGGTATTTAAAATAAACTTTTCATTTGCAAGAATATCCAATCTTTAGACACTACAGATATGATGTCATCTATAAACATGTGGCACTCATTCATGCCTGTCTCAGGATACATGTAGTCTGTAGGCTAATGTTTGGACATGACTGTTAGTAAGGAATTAAAAAATTTTTAAATGCTTCCCACCCATATAAACAAGAAAATGCAAAAGAAAACTACAGAGGAAGAATCTGTTACTGTCCATGAAACCAGGCTCTGCTGAGTACCAAACTGATGTCTGGCTGCTATGGTCATTCTACCATTTGCCTCAAGTGCCAGTATGTTTAGAAAGTCAGGAGGTGACTAAAAACAAATGTAAAAAATAAAAATCCATCTATGTAGTCAGACGTGGTGGTGCATGTCTTTAATCTCAGCACTGAAGAGGCAGAGGCATGTGGATTCTGTGAGTTTAAGGCCAGTCTGGTCTACAGAGCTAGTTCCAGGACAGCCAGTGCTACACAGAGAAACCCTGTCTACAAACAAACAAACATCTTTGGAAAACATATATTTGATAAAAGATATAATCCAGAATACATAAAGAATTCTCAGAAATCAAAAAGAAAACAGCCCAATAGTGAAATACATGGGCAAGAAATTTGAATAGACTCTCTATAAAAGAAGATGTTTAAGGATGGAAGAAAATAAGTGCATGAAGTTATGTTTGTCACCACTCATTAGGGAAATTAAAACCAAATTTTACAGTATTACATTTTTTTTCATAAATGATAGCAGATTTTTGTTGTTTATGGTGATGGGAATCATACCCCAAGCCTGATACATGCTTGATAAGTGCTCTACCAATGAGATACATCCCACACACACACAAAAAAAATTTAATGTTTAACAAACTGACAAATTCCAACTGCTGATGAGGATTGGAATAACTAGAACTCTGTGTACCTTTGAAAGAAATGCAAAATGGTATCACTACTTTGAAATTATTTTTGGTTTTGTTTCTTTTATTAAGTTAACTATACAGTTACCATCCAATCCAGAAGTTACCTGTCTCCAAATATGTTTATAGCAGCTTTCTTTATAATCTCTCCTTAAACTGACACTACCTAGATGTCAACCACATGACAAACGAATGAGTTGTGGCACCCAGCTATGAAAAGGAGCTACCTCCATTTGGACTGTATGAATGAATATGATGCATTCATTATGATAACCAAAAGAAGCTGGGTTCTAAATGCTGCACACTCTCAATCTATTTATGTTCTGTCTTAGAAAAGGCATAGCGGACAGAGCAGAAATGAAGTCAGTGGTTGTCAGAAGTGGGCAGAGGGCACTGGGGAGCACAATAATAAAAATGATCCCATGTCATTGTACTGGTTGCGAGTGGTACTGGTTGTGAGTATATATTTACGTTTATCAGTGTCACAGAATTTTTCACCGTAAATGAACACTTTTATTACTTCATTACTTTATTATGTTATTAAATTATACCTCAATCAGCCAGCCTTTTCCCCACCTCCTTGGTTTTCTTTTGAGGCAGAATCTCACATAGTTGAAGTTGGCCAAGAACTCTTGGTTGTCCTGCCTCCAGTTCCCAAGTGCTGGGATAACAGGCATGAGTCACCTCACCTGGCTCTAAACCAGACTTTATTTAAAATACTAAGTATTTCCATATTTGGAATTGATTAATGTCAGCACTTTTATGTCTCTAACTAATTGAATGCATAGTTGATGGGTCCCTGGGATGAGTGATTTCTTTTGGCAGTCAACTTTCTATCCGGAAACCTATGCCTTTTCTTTAATATTTGACAGGCAAACTATCCATGGATCTTCTCTATCCCTTTTTATTATAAGTGAGTCTCTGTCCCTTACACATTCCACTTTCAATTACTTATTGTCCTGCTGGTGAATTTCTACTTGTGTTTTCAATAAGCAGAGGTCTTGCAGTACTTTTTCGGGTCTGTATCTCTGTGTCCTTGTGGCTAAATACTTTCCTGTCAGAGCATGATGACACACACCTGCCCTAGGGAGGCCAGGACAAGATGGTCAGTTTGAGGCCAACCTGTGCTACATAGCAAGACATTTGTTTTTTTAAATACATTTAAAACAAAATCAAAGTCTTTTCCTGCCACTGATAGCAAGTCTTTGTCCAAGTTCATTCTTCAGCAAACTGGGTCACAGAAGAATTTGTTTCTTATTGAGAGAGTCAAGAGATTATCTTGACTCAAACTATGGCTCAAATCAGCTGCCCTACCCACCAGTGTGTATCATTGAGCTTCTTCTTTACCCCAAGCCTAATCGACCATCTGCCAGCTAACTCCCCAGTTTGCCAGTGCTAGCCGTGACAAAAAAAGGTATAGAAAGAAGTATAATCCTTTAGCTGTGTATTTTGTAACATCCAAATACTTTTGGTCACAGAGGTATTGTCCCTGGCTCCCAAGAAATTTAATTCCATTCACTGTGGATATATTCCTGAAGAAACATTTACACAGTAATATGTGCAGTGCCGCTTAGAATTGTTAATTGGAGATTGAATTACATGTCAGCTTTTAAAAATGTGCTTCTCTCAGGTCAAGGAGGATGCTAACAGCACTGAGTAGTTGTACTGTTGCCATTTTTTCTTCCCCTTCCTCTTTTCTCTCCCCTACTCCTTTCTTCTCTTTAATCTTCCTTCTCCTTTTGTCCCTATTTTACCACTTTTTCCCTACTTCCATCTGCTTTTACTCATGTCTTTCTGCCCTCCCAGTCCTTTATCAATAACATCCCAGAGTGACTTTAATACCTAGAATCATGCATGACATCCAGTGATGATGATTGCTCAGTAAATTTACCTTCTGGAGAATGGAAATACCATGGGAGGATTGAATCAGGGACTCCGCTTATGTAGCCTGATTCTTAGGTTTGGAGGAATTTTGTGCTCTCTCCTTCCTAAAATCATAAATGCCCTGACTCTCCAAGGATTGTTAAAAAGGGAAGAAACATGAGGATTTCCTTTTTTATTTCATGGTTAATATGCACTATTATTATTTTTCATATTATTACACGATTGCAGATATTTACATATAACTCTAAAGGTCCCCAAAATACTAATATATATACATATTATGTATCTATATATACATAATATGTATATATACACCTCTGTTGACAAATACCCTGATAAGTAAATACTATACTCATTCAGTACTACATAGTGATTTCATTTGCACAAACCATCATAGTACTCTGCCACTTCAGTCAAATGTCTAGAGCACTGGGGAAAGGAAGAATGTGTTTATCTTGATCTCCAAAAAGGGATTTAAGGGTGAGAGCAGGCAGTATATTAGACTGTTTTCATTGCCTGTCAGCTGTAGTAAACCTGAGCTGTCTGCAGTGTCTCTGGATAAGCAGCAGCAGCAACAGTGGCCTTAGGATGTTTGACTGCATTCGTTTATAGCTCTTAGGCATCTCAGCATTTCTGCAGGCTCTATAGCACCTTTGGTGAAACCTTTAACAATTGCATCTCTACTAATCATTGGCTTTCATGAGATACTTTAATTCTTAGGTCTGCCAACTACAATAAGTGGAGTGTTCAATGAAGCTTAAATACATAGCAAGACTGGATGAAGATCCTCTTTGCTCTCAGATTTAGCCCTTTAGTTCTGTGGCCTGATCATTCCTAAGCAAAGGACCCTGTAATGGTGGTTTTCTTGTTATTTCATAGTGCTACTTTGGCCACTTAGAGCTAGAGGGCAAAGGTGACCTCGGGAGTGCCTTTTTGAATGTCTCTAGGTTCAAATGGTAGTAGGTACTTATTAGACAAATAAATTAGAAGTTTGTATCATGTGGTAGAAAATGTGAGGGGAATGATTCAGGAATCAAAAACATTGCAAGGAGTTTGACTGATACAGAAATGCCTCTGTCAAAGTTTAAATGAGTGACAAATGAAGCCCACCTACTTGATGAAAATATGATGATGGTGAGGACTGTTGACCCATAGCTTTCTCTCAAGGGTTGAAAAAAACCCTGATTCTTTATGGGTACTTTCTACCTTTTAGTTGCCAGTAGGACTTTTTTGACTATCACTGCATAATCATTTCAGAATTGGGCAGAATGGAATCTGTCCTGGTCAAGATTTTGGTTCTTTGGTTGGAGCTTTCATTGTGAAATATTCTAAAATCATTAAAACTAGTTGAGGCAGCAATGACCCCTACAAATCAGTAGCTATTGTGAGAGTCGTCACTCATCTCACTGATGCATACTGCAAACCTACAGGCAGATGAAGATAACCAAGGGTACTGTTTTCTCTTGATTGTTGAGTAACTGTGATTGTTGCTATTTGTTTATCATTAACCGAGGGCTGCATTTCTGTGTTTCCATCTCTATCTCACCCCCATTTCCCGAGCTAACACTGGTCAGAAATGGCTCTTTGGATGCCCTATTAGCCTATTCTGTGATTTCTCTTTCATTAATAAACTAAATGAATTTTCTCAGGTGATAAGCACTTGTTAGCCCAGAAATGATGTTCTTAGTTGTGGTGAGCCATAGGGCTTCTTTGGAACCCAGAGGACATAAAATGTGGCAATGCTGGTGCTTTCCCAAACATTTCCAAAACATCAGAACTGGAGTGAGAAGACGTACTAAGTTACTGAATCTTGCTCCTAGCTTGAAACTGTAGAGTTGGGGTTCAAAGAAGTGTGCTCTGGGTTCAAAATAACAGTTAGTATAGAATGGGTATGTGGCTGAACCCCTCTGGGAGTTGCTGGGTTCTGGATGCCCTTTTCAATTCATCAAAAAGAGGGTAAAGACATTTAAGATGGTGCACTTAAATAACTAAGCTGTTCTTGGTCATCTTAAATTCCTTTGTCTGAGCTTGGTCCTTCATGGGTTCATTGCTAGTTTTGTAACTGCTCAGTGTTCTCGTGGTTAGACATCATTAAGTATTAGAAGTGGGACCAAAAATAATGTTTCTGAACAAAAAATACCTTTTTCCTATGCAACAGGGAGTATCGGCTCCTGACATAAATTGTGAATATCAGATATTCAGGGTCAGCACTATGTCTCCTTTTTATTTCATTTCTCCTTTCCAATTTTATTTTAATAATTAAAAATACTGCTGATCACACTGAATGACTTCTAGCAGAGAAGCAGTCTGTCCCAGAAGGACCAGTTGTGGGCCATCGGGTTTATGACAGCCATAAAACCAGAGTCAGATCAGAGCATGGCCTCCCTGAATGAAGGGCCTTCTGCCTCCACCAGAGCCCCCATCAACTGACTGCTTTAGAAATTTGTATTGGTTTTTTTTTTTTTTTTTTTTTTTTGTTCTGTTTTGTTTTGTAGTGCATGTGCAAGGGTGTGTTGTGCATGCACGCTTAAAGATATAAATGAAACAGGTATGTAATGCCCTCTGCCTGTTAGAAAGACTAAAGCCATAAAAATAACAAACGGCATGTATTTGCTAGAATGTCAAAGTTATGAGTTTATTTTGTAATGATGTGCTCCTGCCTTCATGAGGTAAACTGGCCGTGGCGGAGGTGTTATTAGTAATATGGACTCAGTAGAGCAGAAAGCCGAGTGACCGAGAGATCAGTGTATCAGTCAGAGAGAGGGCAAATGGAAAGAGACAGCAGGAGAATGAGAAAAGAGCCGCAGCGCCTGGGCTAAGATTAAAGACAGACGGAGAGGAGGATGGCAGCCCACTGGTCAGATACGGTCTCCCCTATTCACTGGCTCCTTCAAAGGAGCTGCCAGCATGTTGCTTGGCTTAGGGCTGCCTGGAAAGGCTTGTTCTCTCTGCTTCCTTATCAAGGAAAGCAGTAATCGGAGAGCAGTTTTCTCTCCATATTCTTTTCAGAAAACTCTCCATGCCTTTCCTAGCTAAAGTTAAATGGAACCAAAGCCTGCAGGATCACAGTGAGGTTATTACTTTGGTCACCAACTTGCTCGGTCTTTGGAAGGTCTTGATGTAGGGAGCTGACCCAACATGCAAGGGAACCTCTCCAAGCTCCTAATAAGAAATGGCCAATTGAAAATATATAGGCAGAGTTCGCTGGCCCTTAATTTGTTTAGGTTCTCCCATGACGATGAAAATGAATAAAAGTAAGTAAGAAAAAAAGTTATGTTGTTGTTTTTTAGAAGAGAGGAGAGGGAACAGAAAAGAGAACATAGAGTGAACACTCCACAACTGTTTAGTGCTCTCCAGGGCTACCCTAGATGACTGGCAATTACTACACACTCAGCAGTTTGCAATAGTCAGTGATCAGGCCTCCTGACTTCCATCTGCTGGGTCAGAAAACCTCCCTCCCTGGAAGAAATTATTAACCAATCTTCAGGAAGAAATGAAACCCTACAATTTCTAAGTCCAAGAATATTTTTTCTTTTTCTTTTCTACTTTAAAGGAAACTTTGTAGTTTCCATTTGTAAGTGCCCCCAACCTGACAAGGGTTAAAGTCCTCCAAAGACACTGGGATGAGGCCTGAATCCTTACCAGTCCTCGGAGGGAACACAGGCTTGGGAAATAAATCACAGCCTCACACCCAGCACACAAAGAGACTGGAGTAGAGGGTTTTGTGTGTGTGTCTTGAGCCGCTTCAGGATTTTGCCTGCTTTAGGGATGGGGGAGTGAGACAGTGTGCCAGCTTTAAAATTCAAATGCAAGGAAAAAGCTAATTCTTTAGAAAAATAAGGCACCCAACCCTATAGCATTTCTTCAAAATAGACATCAAGTATGCTTATGTGTGTAGCCAGTCCCCCCAGGGTCCCAGCCTACCTACCACAATTTCAGCTCAGAACTAAAGTCTTCTGCACATGTTTGTGGTAGCTTCTAGAAAGGGAGAGCTTGATGGTTTTAAAACTGCAGCAGTGTATATAACTGTTGAAGATCTTTTTTGTTTTCTAAATTTTCTTTTAAGAAAGGAAGTCCTGACAGTACCTCTGAACAAGGTACAGAAAAATAGGATTGTCTTTGTCTGGTGAAGGAAAGAAAAAAAAATTAGTTAGAATTAGGAAATAGTATACATTGTTTTATCTGTAGACACAAATGTCTTTTTACTTTGCTTATTTGTCTAGGTCCTTGGCCGTGAAGTGTACACCTCCAACAATCAGCTTGGAGGCATCCAGATCATGCACAACAATGGGGTTACCCATTGCACTGTTTGTGACGATTTTGAGGGGGTTTTCACAGTCTTACACTGGCTGTCATACATGCCTAAGGTGAGTCTTTCCTGCCCACCATCTCTGCCACAGCTTATTGTGTTTGAGGTACCATTTGAATAATTTTTCATAAAGTATTTCTCTGAAACCTGTAGATTTTCCTCTTGAAGCTGTCTTTTACCTTCTACCTTCAGAATACCTTTGTAATCTCACTAAGCCCCACTGTTTTCTATATGTTCACATCCCCAAATATTAAGTTTCCCTTCCTTGTGAGTTTCCTCCCTGTGTGTAGTAGCTGTTTGTCCTCCAGGGGCTTGCTTCTCAAAGAGCAAGGGCACAGTGGATCAGGTCATAATGCACCACTGTGTGTCAGGCTTGTAAATGAGAGTTGGGAACTGTGCATGTTACTTATGTTCCTTGACACATAACTGGGATGCTTCTGCTTGATGATTGGGACCATTGGGTATAGTTCTGTAGTGGGCCTTACTGCCTTTGTCTGTAGCTATTGCTGCTGAGTTGAGGTGTGAGACTGACATCTCTGATGGGTATGCTCTTCCTCTCTCAATCTTTCTTTAGAGCGTGCATAGTTCAGTTCCTCTCCTGAATTCCAAGGATCCTATAGATAGAATCATCGAGTTTGTTCCCACAAAGGCCCCATATGATCCTCGGTGGATGCTGGCAGGCCGTCCTCACCCAAGTATGTATGTGTTTAAGGGCCTCGTGGTATTCTGACTGTCAAGGTCTATCTAGTCACTATTCAACTCTAGCACAAAGGCATATTACTAAGAAATTGGAGCTAAATACCTAGAAATAAGGAAGATGTAAGAAAAAAACTCTATGAAGAAAATGTAAAAAACCAAAATGTAAACAAACAGGAAAAAAAGTGAGCTTTATTATTCACTCATTTAGCTACAACTGGTGTAGTCACTAATTTTGTTACTACTAATTCATTCTTTATTGTTACTAAGGAAATTAGTAGGTTAAAAGGCTTTCAACAATTTGGCATAAGCCATAAAATCATTGTCTTATAGGACTAGAATCCTTTTTGTGATGGTGGGTGTGGGGATTCTGGGAAATCAAACTCAACCTCATTTATGCTAGATAAGCATTTTGTCAGTGAGCTACATCCACGGCCAAGGACCAGACTCCCTGGCCAGCTGCTGTGTAAAAAAAGCATTGAGCCAACAATTAGTATACATGTCTACAGCCTCAGCTCTCAGGAGGTTGAGGCATGAGGATCACCAGCAGTATAAAGCTGGCTTGAACCTACATAGTGATTCAAATATCCCAAGATGCATAGCTAAACCATGTTTCCAAAATAAAAGGTGGGGGAAGACAGATTAATGGAGTTACCTTGAGACAGTGTCTCTAAACCTTAAACGTAGAATTCAGCTATACTTTTCTTAGCAAACTATTGCTAAATACCACCCGCAAGTTCTTATGATACTGGTAACAGTACTGATAATAAAATGCTTTTAAGAAGTCCTAAGTTCTAGCCCTAGAACCCTCATTTTCAATAGCTGGGAATGGTAGGTAGCATGTGCTTGTAGTCTCAGCATGGGGTGGAGGTTGGGGGTGTGACAGATGGATCCCTGGGCTTGCTGGCCATCCAGCAACAACCTAGTGTACTATAGTTCCAGGCCAGTAGATGGCACCTGAGTGATGATGACACCTAAGGTGTCCTCTTTCCTCCCATGCAATGGGAGGAAATGTATACATACACACGCTCACACACTGCAGAAAGAAATGAATAGCTCTATGTATTTAAATTTATATTTGTTAATTCACTTGACAATTGCAGAAAATCTCCTTTTGTAAAGCCCCAAGTGGCCTGTTTTACTGTTTTTTTTTTTTTTTGTTTGTTTTTTGGTTTTTTTTTTTTTTGTTGTTGTTGTTTTTTTGTTTTTTTTTTTTTTTTTTTTTTTTTTTTTTTTTTTTTTGTTTTTTTTTTTTTTTTTTTTTTTGGTTTTGTTTTGTTTTGTTTTTGAGATAAGGTTTTAGTTTATAGCCCCAGTTGGCCTGGAACTTGCTATATAGCCCAGGTTGGCTTTTAACTTTCAAATTCTTTTGCTTCAGTCTGCCAAGTACTGAGATTCCAGGCATGAACCTCCCACCACACCTGACCCCTATTTTCTCCAAGTGGTATTAGGATGTATTTGTTCTTTCTTGCATGTTTATTATCACTATTCATTTTTAAAACACTGTACATAAAAGAATGGGTTGCAGAAGCTGGAGAGATGGTTCAGTAGTTAAAGCACTGGCTGCTCTTCCAGAGGACCCAGGTTCAATCCCCAGCACACACATGGTGGCTCACAATCTCCTGTAACTCCTGATCCATGAGAATCAGACACCCTGTTTTGACTTCTGGGTACCAGGCATGCACTGGTACACAGACATACACTCGGGTAAAACATCCATATTAAGGGTCATTGTGATTCTGCTGAAATGGAAGACTTGATAGAAGTCACTCAAGGTAGAGTCTGATGTAAAAGCACTTCCATATACATATCTTATGTTTGCAAGATCCCACAGCTATTACTTTGATGCCGGAGCTTCATCTTGATGTCTAACTGTAGATATTCCAGAAATATCAAGAGAGCTCTGTTAGTTTTAATTTATAACCATACTTCTTTTTTCCTATTTCTTTTCTTATTAACCTTAGTAAAATTGCTTAGTAAAATTACATAGGCAGAAAAATCACCATAGTCCTCTTTTCTCATTATTTTTATACATGATGATGATGGTGAGAACCATAAGTCTGATATAGTGATTGGCCTTAAAAACCCAGGACTTTTCTGGGAATTAAGTAGGTCTCCTCTAAATTCAGAACAAAGCTCAGTGAGTGTTCTCCCAGGAAACATAGGGAAGCATCCCAGTGGCATCCCGGTCTACATCTGAGCTAGAGTGGCCTTCCTTGTGGGACCATCAAGTCCAGCTAGCATAGCCAATGTTCTTCCCTAGTCAGTACATAAGGCAGGGCAGTTTTGTTGTGGGGATACTGGAGACTGAAGTCAGGAAAGAATCCTACCACTTAGATACTTCTGGATGGCTCCCTAGGGTTTTGAAACAAGTAAATGTTCTGATTTTGAAATTAATTCTATAGTTTCAAATCATTATCTTCAAAGTAAATATCATAAAATGATCCAGGCATATAAAGTTAAAATTTCAATAACTTGGTGAAACTAGAACCACTTTGGTTTAGAACCTTCATCAGAATTTGGGCTCTTTGCAAAGCATAGTGATATATGCATTTATTTCAGCATTTAAGAGGATGATGCAGAAGGATTGCAATTTGAAGTCTAGCCTGAGTAATATTATCTCAAAAAGCAAAACAGCTTTGTTTCATAGGGTGAACAGAAGTGCATGTGCAGATGGGCATTACCCAGGTCGTAATTAATAAGACCCACAGAGTAAAATGAAATTGGGGATAAATAAGTTTTCTTGTGTTTTGGATAATATTTTTTTCATTGACTCTCTAGTAATTCATCCTGCTGTCTAGGTGCAGCTAACACTCGCTCCCAAATCAAGTGACTTCAGATTTTAATTTAGTGGAAGTGTTAAAGAAAGCAGATGATTCCCTATGATAAGTTAAAGCAGATATCTTCTAGGTGAAAAGTTAAAGTCATTTATTAGAGGAGATAGAGCCGTGATATTCTTCAAACTGACGCCCAACACGAGACCAGAATCTAAACGATCAGCTTTGGGCTCACGATAGAGAGATAATTTTGAAATGGATGATCACATTTTACACTGGGGCCATAGAGGCAAGGAATGTAGAACACAGTAATTACAAGTTTAGTCTTGATAAAACACTCTCTGTCCTGTTTAAGTCAGCAGAGGTTAGCTTGCTCAGATCTTTACTTTTAATTGGTTTTAGACTTGAGGTTTAGTGGGTGGAGGGCCATGTTCAAATTAGAAGAATCACTGAGAAACTGTGAGCTGAGAGGGCAAATGAGGAAATAGTTGTTTGCCGAAGCCTTTATGGGCACTTGGTCAAACATTCATGCCTATGAAACAAAAGTTTTGTCTTAAACTAAAATGGTGAAAGTTACATGCTTTACCAGTATATGGAACTAGATGAGGAAGGGAGGTGATATTATTGTGTGTATATATGTATATACATCTTAACCGTTATGTTTTTGTTCTATCAAGGGCAGGTAGTCATGGCTCTTCGTGTAGAAAGATTATATACTTTGTCAACCATAAATAAAATGAGTCTCTATTGTTGCGTTTCTGCCAGAAAGATTGAACCTCTTATTTGCCTCCAAGTTTGAGTCTTCATCTGATCACTAATACTTATGTTTTCATCTTCCCATTAAAAGAAAATCAGTGAAATCAAACAAAATTGTCAGGCAAGTTTTAAAATAGAAATAAACATTTTAAAAACACATCCTTAATGACTTGGCTGCCTTTTGACAAATGTTTGTGGTTATCTTTAAAAAAAAAAAAAAAAAAAAGCCAAGCTATTTAAATAAAGGCATGCAAACTCTCTGCTAGCTGAGCCCCATCGTTTAACAATAAATGATGCTTTTGCTGATAAATGATTCCATGTAAACTAGCAAGTGAAATAGGGGATGATTTCTGAAGGCAGATAAGCACTCAGTTGTTTAGTGCTTCCATCTGTTATAATATGGTTAGAAACAACAAACTCCTCAAAATGAGTCCCACCCTAAACTCATCAGCCCAGTGCATTGTCAACAGGTGAACTATCTTTATGCTCTTCATTTCCTTTCCACCCCATCCCTTTTCCTTCACAGCCCAGAAAGGCCAATGGTTGAGTGGATTTTTTGACTATGGATCCTTCTCAGAAATTATGCAGCCCTGGGCACAGACTGTGGTGGTTGGTAGGGCCAGGTAAGACCTCTTTTTGTTTTGGAAACTCTTTTTCTTCCCAAGTAAAAATAGGGAAGGAAGGGTCATAGTGTTCACCAGCGAAACTTTGTGTGAGTTTTCTAAGAGTATTAGTAGCCATAGCCAAGGTAGCCTGCTGGTCCCTGTAGCCATTCAATGTGTCGTTCTAATGATGTGCTTAAGCTAAAGGCTGATTTTATCAGTATTTCCTTCTAATACTCCTTCAAGAGAAACTCCTTGGGGGGGGCCACAAAGCTGCACTACAATAGCCATCATCAGTCAGATCCTCCCCATAAGACTGCTTTCTCTCAGGAGCACACACCACATGGTCCTTCTTGTACCCTGAGAGGAGTCTCTTTCTGACATCATGTCTATTGAAGTGACTTACAATATTTCATTGTATTGGAATAGAATCAGACTTGAGTTGAACAATTTTTTTTATTTTAATCTGAAGCAGGAGTGAGTAAAATAAGCTGGCATAGGTTGCTGGATACCTATATTTTCAAGTGGGAAATTGAAGTTTCTATTAAATTTTAATACCCACTCTAAGAAGTGCTTCACTCAACAGCGAGCTCTGTGCAAAATAATCTGTCGTGCTTGCTATAACGAGCACCTGCCAAGGCTGATCTTAATCTAGGTCTGTGCTGCAGACATGCTGCCTGAGAGATCTGCATCAGGGGCTCACCTTCCTCCAGGGGGCAATCAGTTTTTCTTATCTTGGTGAAAAGAGGCACCTGCTCAAGATTCCCCAACATGCCACATTGGCTTGAGATTTAGATGCTAGCCTTGAAAATAATTCTAGGCTTTGTGGTTCTTGCAGTACATCAGGTCAGCATGCCTCATGCAGCCACTGACAAGGAGCCATCAGATGGTGAATCCCACAGACAGGGCCTTCCACTGTGACACTGAATAGGAGTCATGTGAGACAGGAACTCAGAAACTAGCTGCTCGTTTTCTTTCAAGTGTCAGGTCTTTTCCCTCACCCCTAGCTACAGCATCCCTGTGAGAATTATTTTGTGTAGGTAAAATTCCTGCTGAGGGAGTGAGGCATACAGCTAGTTACAGGGTTTCATGTTATATCAGAGCCTGGGTTTTTGAGGATTTATTTTTGTTCTTCTATTTTACTTTTCCTGTACATAAAATACATGACAACCTTTAAGCTTTCCAAATCCAAACTTTGCTAGTCTTTAGGATCTTCCTGTGGGATATAAGAGAACAATACTTTACCTTTAAGACTAGAACAGGGATTACTCTGCAACCAAGACCAGTCAAGCTTAGATTTGGTTAGTTCAGCTATTGTTTATTCCAACACTCACTCTGACTTCTTCCTTTCTTTCAATCTGATGAGTTCTGGGCTTCTTACTCCAAACACACACACATGCTCAGAAGTATATAAAACAAATGGAGCTAGCTTCTTTCAAAGGCAGTGGCATTTCAAGAAATAAATATAAATGTATTCTTCTGGGATTGTTACTGTAAGTGCTGCCAAAACTCATCTTTGGTATGTATGTTTGGAATATGTGTGCTATTGGCTGTAAATTGTCTTTTATTATTCCATGGCACCTTGTCCAGGGACACACTATAAAACAAGATGTAGCATCTTCATGTGCTAGCCTGATAAAATTTATATGAAGTATAATAGAAAACAGAAGTTGTTCTGAGCTGTTTTCAACTTCAATAAATAACTGTAATACTCGGATAAAGATGTTCTTTATTAGGTCACATGGGCCCTAATATATAAGTTATAAGTTACCGATTTAGGGTGGCTTTTGCAATTACAAGTTTCCAGTTGGATTGTTAATCATTGTGAACAGAAATATTTCTGAACCCTCCTGTGTACCTACTGCTCGTTGTCTGGTTGTCTAGAGGGCTTTTGATTCTGATTCAGTGCAGGCAAGTGACAAGGGGGTGGTGGGTGGTCTCCACTCAGTTCCACTTAGGTCTCTTGTGATGAAAGGAATCCATTTCCAGTAGCTGATATAACAACCAAAGACCATCCTTCATGGAAAAGTTTGTTACAGACATGTCATAGGGAATGAGAGCATAACCCAGCCTATCCCCAGCCTAGAGGAAAGCAACTAACAATGAAGATGGAATCACACTTTCCAGAATAAATGATTCTGGACATCACCCTCTTGTTTCTCTTCATTCTTCCCTTCATCTCTGATTTGTTCTAGGAAATTTTAATGAGGACCAATATTGAAGATTATTACCAAATATATAGGCAGAAGCTTCAAACTTTGAAATTATGTATCTGGTTCTGATACAGAGTTCACCAATATTATTACTAAAAATTATTCCTGTCTCTTTGTCCTTTTCCACTGAAGAAAGGGCAGGGGCTTGTTTAACTGCCACAACTCTATCCCATAAGGCCAGCAGTTTCAGGCTGTATCCTACCATCAAGAGATGACTGACAGTAAACTGGGAAGTTTCATTTGGCAACCACAGAAGTAGATGTGTGGGGAAGTAGAGTCTCCCCTAATACAGCATTCAGTATGAATTTATCCTGTTGGGCATTTTAGAATATGAATAAGTGCGAGGGGACTTTCCTCCATATTTTCAAAATGAGTACCAAACCCCAGATATCTCACACTTAGCCTCTAGAAGTGTCAGAGCCTCCCCTGCTGTCTGCTTCCAGTGTTCATGTGTGAATGAAAAATACATGCCTAATTATAATATTAACATGCATTATGTTCCTGTGTGGCTCATCTCCCTCTCCACCTCCCCGACCCCAGGTTAGGGGGAATACCTGTGGGAGTAGTTGCTGTGGAAACCCGAACTGTGGAACTCAGTATCCCAGCTGATCCTGCAAACCTGGATTCTGAAGCCAAGGTTGGTCACCTCAAATACTCCTTGTGCTATGCTTGAAGTACCTTTGTGCCTGGAGTTTGTTTCCCTTCTACAGTGCCCACAGGTATATTGGGAGTATTGCAAGCCACCAGATTTTAGAGGGAAGGGTGGCAGCCACCTTAAATGATTATAGAACACTGTGATCACTTTCAAAATAGCTCTAGATTAGTGCAAATAAAGTTGTATGTGAAAAGTTAAACAGGCCTCTGTGGTAATCTTGGACTTTTGTTGGGAGCTAGTCTAACAGAGGCAATGGGCACTGATGCTCATCTGTTCCAGATTCTCTGAGCTATACCTAGGAGTGATAACATAGTCTCCTGAGAGCCAGATATAGAAGCTATAGCCCCCCCCTTCTTTTCCTTAAAGATGAATACTATTTCATACTTTGTCACTATCTAGAAAGGGAGAGGCGAAGGAGAACAATAAGAAGACTCCTCAGCAATATCATAAAAATTATCTGGTGACTAGTTACAGTACCAGAGAGGTTAAAGGGACTTGGAGACTGTATATTTGGCATGCTTGGAAGAGTAGTATAGGATCGGGGGAGATAGCTCAGTCAATAAAGTGCAGTCAATAAAGTGCTTGCCATACAAGCATGAAGGCCTCAGTTTGATTCCCAGAGCCCACGTTTAAAAACGAAAAGATTATATGTGATGGCACATGCCTGTAATTCCATCATTGGGGAGGCAAGGTCCAGTGAGAGACCCTGTCTCAAAAAAAAAAAAAAAAAAAAATGACCTGAGAGTGACATCCATTATTAATTCCTAGCCTTCACATGCACACACACATACATAGATGTTCACCTGCATGTACATATTTAGACAAAAGAAAAGAAAGTAAGATATAGTGATGTAACTGAGTTATTTTGAAAAGGGTTCCTATGACTGCTTGAGAGAAGCAGTTCAACCCCTTCTTTTGTCTACAGAATAATGGTATAGTGAGGCTCCCTCAGGCTCCCAAGAAAAGAGTGTTTAACAGGGTCAGAGAACCAGCACCTTTCCTTTTCACTTTCAGGGTCATCGTCATGATGAACAATGCTTTCTAATTTAGTTGATTTGATCTTGGATTTACTATTTTTAATAAATGACAGCTTGGTCAATTGGGGGAAGAAGTTCTTCAAACTGATGTTAACTGGCTTTTCCTTGCCGTTCCCCAACAGATAATCCAGCAGGCTGGCCAGGTTTGGTTCCCAGACTCTGCATTTAAGACCTATCAGGCTATCAAGGACTTCAATCGTGAAGGGCTACCTCTAATGGTCTTTGCCAACTGGAGAGGCTTCTCTGGTGGAATGAAAGGTGACTAGTGGACTGGAAGAAAGTGATGATCTGCCCCGGGCTCAAGGGGAATCAGTGATTGCTGGGCAGGGCCTGGTGGGGGTTGTTGGCAGAGAGTAAGTAATAGAGATCCTGTGGGTGTGCTAACAGCTCATCACCTGTGACCTGACAGTTCCCTCTGAGGTACTGGAACAATAATAGATGTCTTCTAAGCTGGGGATGATGGTACATGCTTTTAGTCCCAATTTTGAGGCCCACCTTATCTATAGATCAAGTTCCAGGACAGTCAGAACTACACAGAGAAACCCTGTCTCAAATACCCGCCCCCAAAAAAAGGTATGTTTTCTAATTTCACAGAAGATTACATAACAATCTAGTATTGTGTAGGTGGGCTACTGTTGGAAGATTCGGCTTTCATGGGTAGATTTTAGACCGTTTTGGTGGTCCTGGGAAGTAGCATTTCTCTGGTTTCCACCTGTTCACTTACGTGTTCTTCGTTCACATCACTCTAACATTCTCATTGACCAGGATGTACTCTGAAGTTAACAGTAACTGGAAGAAAATGAAGAAATTCTATACCAGAGACTAGCTGTTCTTTGTGGTAATTGTGGTATCTTTTATTATCCACCAACAGCCCTAGGCCAGTAGCTCCAGCAGATTAGAGCATTACTATAAAGGCTCTAGTCCATGCCATGGGAATTTCTTAGTGATTAGGCAGCCAGTGTCATCAGTAAATAAAAACCCCTCCATGAACAGAGCCACTGTGGACAGTGCAGAGAAAGACAAAAGGGATTACCCCATATAAGGATAGACATAGATACCCACAGCTGTGCAAAGGCCAGCATCTGCACCTACGGCCTGTGAGAGTATGTGGTTGGGTGCATCCTCATTCACCTCAGGAATAGATGGTGTGGGAAATGGAAGAAGCTGATATAGTGATTGAGATTGCTGAGAGCATAGAAATATGGAGTGACGAACTCTCCATAAAGAGCCTACATAAAGCTTCAAGCAGGAGTGCCTCTGCTTTCCAAGGGAGGAACACTCTGGGAGAGTTCTCCCTTGTAGGTTACTATCCATGTGAGAGGCAGTCACCATTTTTGCCAAAGATATACGCTTACTGGGCCTCATTGGGAAAATGAAGAGCTGTTGTTACTGTTTTTGCCCCTTTTCCTGGAGAAGGCTTTGACTACACATACAGCTTAATGCTTATATACTTTTTTAAACCTTTTTTTTTTTTTTTTAATGTGTCTGGGTATTTTGCTTATTTTGTATTTTTGTATACCACACGTATGCTTGTGGAGGCCAGAAAAGGATGTCAGATCCCCTGGAACTGGAGTTAGAAATGTTTATGAGCCAACATATGGGCTCTGGGAACTAAACCCAGGTTCAATGCAAGAGAAATAGATGCTCTAACTACAGAGCAATCCCTCCAGCCACACTTGTTTACTTTTTTTTATTATTATTATTATATTTGGTTGTGGGGAGGGTGGGTCAGAGGACAGCTTGTGGGAACTGGTTCTCTTCTCCCATCATTTGGGAACTACAATTCCAAATCAAGTTGTTAAGATGTGATGGCAGGCACCTTTACTCACTGAATCATATTACCAGCCCCTTCTGTACTTTTTTTTTAATATAAAGGTGACTCTTTTATGAAAATACCATGAGAAAGGAGTGCCAGTGCTGCACACTTTTACTTCATTACTTATGTGCAACTTTATTATCTGCCTCTGAAAAAAAACAGATATGTCAGAAGTAGTTAATGCCTCAAGGAATCAAGTCAAGAAAAATGTTCTTTGGCTAGTGTGATAAAGCTGTAATATATAAACAAAATACCAGGGTATTCAAGAGAGGATACCACATGGACACTGGGATTAAGGGGTGGTAACACTCTGGTCATACGTGTAAGATGCAGTTAGCATTCAGTTTCACTTGGCTCTCGCTTCCTTTGCTACATGTTTTATGCTGAGACCTGATAATTCAGTGATTTTGTTCCTTAGTGTGACTTCAGTGCAGGGCACTGAAATGTGCTCTTCTTGACACACTGACAGAAGTCACCCTGCCTGTCCTGCTTTCCCTAGAGGTCAGACTTGACACTTCTACCAAAAGCTTCAGTTCTGCTGTCTGTTTTGGTAGTAGCCCCTTATTGGTTGCTAAACATTAAAAACAAAATTAAGATTCATTGAAGGCACTTGGGAGGCTGAGGCAGGAGAATTGACATAAGTTTGAGGTCATAGCAAGACCCTGTTCTCAATGTGGTGTGGAAGGGTTAATAAATCTTTGCAATAGAAACTCTATTAACTGCTTTTATGTCGGCTTCTGTAGTCACAACAAGCACCTCTAAGAGACATGTCAATTTGTTGTGTGCATTTTACATGCATTGGGGCTTGGGATAAGTAAACTTCAAGTAACTAGCTTTAAAAAAAAGATTGAGTTGATAGAAGAATGTAGATCCACCAGGCGGTGGTGGTGCACGTCTTTAATCCCAGAACTCAGGAGGCAGAGGCAGGCAGATCTTTGAGTTCAAGGCTGGCCTGGTCTACAAATCAAGTTCCAAGACAGCCAGTACTGTTATACAGAGAAACCCCGTCTTCAAAACAAAACAAAAAGAATGTAGACATTCTCTCCTCTGTGTGTGTGTGTGTGTGTGTGTGTGTGTGTGTGTGTGTGTGTGTGTGTGTGTGTGTGTGTGTTGTCGGGTGCATACACATATCAGCACACCACAATGCTTTTATGGAATCAATTCTGTCCTTTGCATGAGTTCAAGGTCTAACTGTTTCCAGATTTGCTCACCAAGTGCCTTTACCCATTGAACATCCTGCCTGCCCCCCCCCCCCAGAGTATTCTGGCTGACCAGAGTCCAGGAACAGAACCGATCAAATTGGAATATCCTTAAATATCATTTATCTGTTTTCCCTTCCTTTGGAAATATCTGTGGTTATTACAGGAAGAAATAGCTAGAGCTCAGAAATGACTTTTTTTTTTTGTTTGTTTGTTTGTTTTCTGAATGTTATAGCAAATTGAAAATGGGCTTGGTCTATATAGTAACTTCTTGTCTCAAAAAAAGTTATTTGTGGTAAAATACACATAATCCTCATTTTAACCATTTCTAAATGTACAGTTTATTGGTAGCTACCTTCATAGTGCCGTTTAACAATTAGTATTACTTCTATTCCAAAGTTTATCATCTTCAACTTAGACCCTGCTCATTAAATAACTGCCATCCCCTTCTTCTTCCTGTTCCTGCTTGGAAATGAGTTATTGACCTAATATATTCCAGGAAAAAGTTCTTTCTTCTGTATTTTAGTGTGATGCATCCATTTACACATCACATAAGACAAATAGACTTCAGGGGAGATCAAGATCTGTGTGAAAGCAGGGAAGAGAAGAACGGGCTCTCCTGTGTACGTACAGGTCAGGGTGTTTCCCCACACATTATCTCATGTAAAGGGACCTAAACTGAGAGGCTCTTGTCATTCTTCACATCCCTTGGGGAAATGTTTGCAGTTTTGGTTTCAATACTGGCTGGGGATTATGCAGGGAGGGAAAATAAACAATTATGCCATCCCTCAGTGCACACAAACACACAGCCAGGAGCCGACTGCACTGTGGGTAAAATGACTCCAAAATTGTGTGTAATGAGTAGGAAAAGATTAGAGACAGCTCTTGCTATGCTGAAAATTGACATTAGTGGAGGGGGAAAAAAACTCTTTACTAGTCGGCCTAGGAGGTCTAATTCGAGCAGTAAAAAATATAAATAAATAAAAAAAAGCTTGTCAAGATGGTATTGGTGCTTTTTTTCCAATGAGCTCTATCTGGCCGGAAGGCTATTCAGCATAATGCAAAATTAAATTATAAAAACTGGCTGAATATTTAGATGGAAGAGCCATTTGGAAGCAGTTTATTTAGACGAACCAGCAATGACCCACAACAGGGAGACATCAAGCGTGAAATTTACTAGAAATTAGCACCAGGGTCCCAGCCTCAGCATGAATAGCTTGATAGGATGCAAATCCCAGTGATATTAAGCCGCCTCACTGCTGGTGCTACAGGGTCACTCTCAGTTGGCTTTTCATGTTATACTTATTATTTTTTCCTAGGACAGGTTATAAATAACAATAAAAAACCACATTTATTGAAAAGTTTAACTGGAATGAAAGTCTATTTTAAAGTCTCTGATTACTTGGATGTTGAAATACAATGTCCAACAGCCGTAATGAACTCATGAGAGACATTACATGTATGCAGCTTGTGTGCCTAATGTTTACTCAGTGCCTAGCATAATCTTGCCTAAGCCAATAAGATCCGTTCCAGTTTGTGAGTGTGGTACACTGCAGAAATACTTCCACACCACACTCCCTTGTTTGGTGCATGCTGCTGCTTCAGCTTATCTATGTTGTATAACAATGAAGGCCCTGGGTGCAGGGTGTGATCACCATTCATGCAGATGTACTTTCCCAGGATGCTAGAAAGCTGCTTCCTCTCCAGTAAAGAATGGATCAATATTTCTACTTCCCATCCAGTTGCATTTCCCAGGCACCAGGAATGACGAGCACATGCATGGCTTTAAATTTCCCTGGGCTGACTCTTGGAGATTCCCCCCTCCCATGATAATCTTAGCTAAGTTTTTACTATATTTCTTAATATAATGGTGTTTCAGACATTAGCCAGATCATTGTTTCAAAATACCTGGTTTGGGGAAACTTGCCATTTAGTATTAGCATCTTAATTGTAGAATTTGCTTTGTGTTTATATTTGAATAGCCTGTTTGGGTGTGTTTTGACAGTTGCGTTTTGGGTGTTTCAGGGGAGATAGTATTCCAGGGGAGATGGAGATGTTATTTTAGCTCTAAGCATGGCAGCTTTAAAGAAGTCTAAGTCCCTTTACTACATCGGTTTTATGCCTAAAGATATTTGTTTGGCAGCCAGATCCAAGCCCTTCACATAACTGCTAGTATTGTCAATGCAGTTCCTGGCATCTCTGAATATGAAGGAAATCCAGGCCACATTTAGATAGGTTCAATCACTCAAGTCTCTTCTGGTCTTAGTTTAGTCAGCCATTAGATGTGAGAGATTCCTCGCAGGCCTCACACTCCCTCCTGGCAGTAGAATGGTACCTTTAAAGTCCTAAGTTGTAAGTTTGAATCTGGGCATGAAAATGCATACTCATAATCTCAGCAATCAGGAGGGTGGTAAGTTCAAGGCCAACCTGGCTACATAATGATACCCTATCTCAAAAGAAGAACTGTTGCCATAATTAATTTACTTAACTAAATTTCCTTTTACTAGCTATAACATGAATATAGGAAAATGATAATATTCTGATTATTAATGTTATGCATTTATACCTTTGCACATTAGTGTGTATGTGTACAGTCATGATTCCTTGTATACAGTAATCTACCCTGATAATAAGGAAAAACCAAAGTCCTTTTCAGAAAATGAAAAATCTGCACTTAGCTTCATCGTAATTCCATATAGTGTGAAGTGAGGTGGTATCTTTTTAGGATTAAATGAGCAACCTTTGGAGAGTTCTGTTAATCAGATAGTACAGAGATAAATTTTTATATAAATACACTTTTAGCAAAAATGAGGAAAGTAGCTGGAAACTGTCTTCATTTACCTGTAACATCATTTTTCCTGAGTCAAATTACTTTTGTTCTATCTGTTTATTTTCATCTTTTATCCGTTTCTCCTCTGAGCACATACCAAGAGGGCCTCTCCTTTCTGCTCCTTGCTCTGAAACTGTTCTCTTGGCAGCACTGAAAAATGTACTGCTAATTACACAATTATTTTATTATGTAGCACTGGTTGAAATATCCACTAAAGAATTAATTTAGTTAAAATAATTTGAACTGAGCAATTATTTTCATAAGCACGGAATTAGCGTAAAGCGCTTAAAGTCCTTTATTCCCACTCTTCATACAGCAGTTGTGCAATTAGCAGTAAATTTTTTTTTGGTCTTTGCTTTCCACCCAAAGAAATAAATGTCTTCACTCTGATCACATATACAGTGTATATGACCATTTACATTTCACATAGAATAGGAAATGTATCCTAGGGAAACCAGGAATTTCTGAAGTCCTCACAGATAAAGCAGGTTAGAGCATATGCCTCAAAGTAAGGTGTGCTCACTGATGGTCTGAATATAGAGCCATTTTTACCCCGGAAAAGGTGGCACTTTAATTTGCTCGTAACTACAATGAAAGCAGTTTCTATGTGGTTTGCTCTTAACTTCCTGGAAAATGCGTCTTTGCCTTGGATTTTCAGAATTGATTTATTCCAAGAGATCCTGTCTGGATAGGAAACTTGGAACCTGGTTGAGCCTGTCATTTGTTGTTTGGAAAGGATCCTTTGTGGCTCCACTGAAGTATTCATTAATGTCTGGAATCATTAATGTCTGGAATCAGAACCCTAACACTAGCAGTGTTTAAACTTTAGGGAGCTGGGAAATGGGAAGCAGCCCATAAAACACTGGGAAATAAATGACTGATCCCAAGGATTCACTATTTATGCACCAAGGATCTTTGCAAGCTGGTCCTGACCTTTGCTATAGAGTATTCTCAAACAGAATACAAAGGTTGGCTCTTCGTGTGGCCATGTGAAATTTCATATGTGATTATACATATATATTTTTTCTTCTCACTTATATCCTCTACGGCTACAATTATTAAATAATTTTTCTTATATTCTTTCAAAAGCATATATGCTCATTCACTCTTTCAGTACCAACTTTAAGCACTGAATATGTTTTGGTAATGGGCAGGCCTTTATATATGCAGGGAATAAAACTCCAGTTTTTATCTTATTTTTGAAACAAGGTCTCATTAAGTTGCTTGGGTTGTGATCCAGGCTGGTCTCACAATTCACAATTCTCCTGCCTTGGCCTCCCAAGTACAGGGATTATAGATTGCCCTAAACACTCCTAATCATTTTTAGGGATGAATTTTTTTTTTAGGACCCATTGCCATTAGCTGCATATTTTAAGAACTCATTGTACGCTAAGTCTCGTGAAAGGAATTGGAAAAAAGCTAGAATAGTTCCTTCCTTCAGAAAACTTAATGTAGTGAGAGAGATCACATATTGACATGAAAAATACTTAACGTTTGTAGAGCAAGTATGAATTAATGTGGTGAAACCTGAATACCGAAATGCAGGGAGGGTATAAAATGGATATTTAATTGTGGGCTTTGCATACTGTGTCTTGTGAATGACTGCATTTCTGTCTTGTGCTCTTGAAGCTCCTCTGAATTATTGTCAAGCACAGGTGGAAGCACCAATCTGTAGCCTTTGGGATCCCTCAGTCCTATGACTTCTCCCACGGAGACAGCGTGCCATCAAAGTCTGCTTGTTGTGTCTCATAACATGAAAGCTTGGCTTTGAGGAGAAGTTTGATTGTTTCTAATTTGTCTTGTTCTCCATAGATATGTATGACCAAGTGCTCAAGTTTGGCGCTTACATTGTGGATGGCTTGCGGGAATGTTCTCAGCCTGTTATGGTTTACATTCCTCCCCAGGCTGAGCTTCGGGGTGGTTCTTGGGTTGTGATCGACCCTACCATCAACCCTCGGCACATGGAGATGTACGCTGACCGAGAAAGCAGGTATCATGCCTTCTTTATTGCATTCAATGCCTCTGAGGGCCCTCTAGCTGTTGGTCTCCCTACCCTCTAGGGAAAATTATAGCCAAGACAACTTCATTTGAATCTTTCTATTTCCAAAGGACTCCAAGAGGAGAAACATCAGCTATCTAAATTCTGTCTGCTGGCATGAGAAGAAAACCAGGCTGGAGTCAGGTTTTCTCATCCCAGTCTTTCATCCCACATCACCTTACCACAAAGTCCTCTCTTCCAGGCCCTTCTAAGCTCAGAAAGATTCTCCCTTCCCATTTGCTATTTGGATATGACTTTTAACTATCTCTTTTTAGGGCAAAAGGAGCTTGAAGGAAAGACTCAGATATAATCAGGGCTTCTAGAGGTTACTTGTGTGTGTATGTGCATGTGTCTGCGTGAATGTATGCCATGTGTGGGGGCTGTCCACAAAGGTCAGAAGAGGATGTCAGGTCCCTGGAGCTGGACTTAAGACAATTGTAAGCCATCATGAATGCTCAGAATCAAATACAGGTACTCTGAAAGGTCAGCAAGCACTCTTAACCATTGAATCATCTCTCTAACCCCTGTTATAGGTTTTAATAAATTAATTGTAGATAAATTTGTAGTGTCTTTGCTCTTCTGAGATTGTGTCTCCTGTTAATGAGCTCAGTAGTCTTGATATGCACCACAGAACCCACACCCTGTGACTCTAGAACAAAGCTGCTCCCTTCTCCTGGAGCCCAAGGCTTTGCCCTGGTATTCTAAGATGCTAAAGAACTATGTTTGCAACCTCCCAAAAAAACTGCAAAGTCCACATCTGTACAAAGGTAGTCTTGAAACTAAATAAGACAAATCAAGCCCATCACCCTTTCATAATGTGTTCACAATCCTTTCTAGAGAACTTCAACATCATTGTCCATATACTTTACTACATGCCATCATTTTATTGGAATACCCCACATCTTCTCTCTCTCCCCAAATCTTAGACTTCTACTTCAAAGGCTGCTTAGAAAAGTACAATAGTTTCCCTGTTGGATTCCTAGGCTGACATTCTGTACCAACAAGTATTATTTTTAAGTCCTAAGCTATCCCCTTATACCAGATCAGAGAGGTAGGTAAAGCATCCTGTCTGGTACTATTGGAAGTTTGCAAAGTAAAGGCCTCAAGGTTTCTTATAGTGAATATTAATGATACTCTAATGCCAGAAACCCTGCCCTAAACAATTTTTTTAAGTCCATTAAGAAATATGTATCTGGACTGGAGGAATGGTTCAGTGGTTGAAAGCACTTGACTGTTCTTACCAAGGACATTGGTTCAATTCCCAGCACCCACATAGTAGCTCACAACTGTCTATAACTCCAGTGCCTGGGGAACTGACACCCTCACACCAATTCTACTTTGAATAAAATAAATTAAAAAAAATAGAAATATGTATCTAATGCCTCTCAACCTGGCCCAGTGTTTCTGGATTCAGGAACAGATTAACAGCTGTGGTACTGGACAGTCATCACCCACAGTACCTTCTCTTACACACATGTGCAGCCCCAGAATAGAGCATGGTTCCACTGCCAGGAGCCTGCCTTTTGGGGTTGGTTTTGTTTGCTTTTCTGAAAAACAAAAATGTGATGCCTGTTACCTTCATCAGCTGTCAGTGCCCTCTTTGTGGTGGAAATCTACTGGTGGGGTAATTAGAATTACTTTAGTTGCTTTATGTAGGAATTTCTCATACTTCTCTTAGATATATCTTAGCTGCCTGCTTTTTTTCCCAGGGGTAACTTCTGGAAACCATGGGTGTCCAAAACGGTAGTGAAGCTATTTCCTGGTCCACAAATTGTAACTGGCTTCATTCTGTTTCTTCTTTCCTTTAAAGTTCTCTGTTTTGTTTTCTTTCTTGCATCCAGGGGATCTGTTCTGGAACCAGAAGGGACAGTAGAAATCAAGTTCCGCAAAAAGGATCTGGTAAAAACCATGCGTCGGGTAGATCCAGTCTACATCCGCTTGGCTGAGCGATTGGGTATGTCTGCTTGTCCTCCTGGCAAATCAATGAGCCATTCAGCTGATTTGTAATGAGTGCATTCATAGGTCAGGGGAGGAGGCACTGAAGCATTTGATCAAATTCATAATGATCTTTATTTACTATCCTGTATATGGTAAGAACCCTAGTAGAATGAAATAGTGTGATAGGAAGGAAGGTGGGCACTGAAAAAGAAAAGTCACATGATTTTTCTTCTGATATTTCCTTAAAGTGCAAATAACCCACTTAATGGGATGTTCTTGTAGAGTATCATTAACTAGAGGTTGCTTTGGGAGGCAAGCTAATCAGGTGGAGAAGATCTGTGACTTAAATATTTCTTATTTCTGCAGTCTCTGGATAGCCTGTCTCATTTCTGGGGGTTGTGAGTCAGTGTCACATTATAGAAAAGCCAGTCTCTACCTAGACAGTGTTCTGGGGTCAGCCTGAGCTACAGAAAATACAAGTAAAGACTGTGCACTATATGCCTCCAAATAGTGGCTTCAGCAGTCACAGGCCTCAGAGCATTTGCACACCATGCATCCAGCCAGTACTCTGTTGCTCATTTGTTTTCAGAGCTCTTGGAAGAAGACTAAACTGTGGGAGCCCTATAATGACTTTTGGATACTTTTAAAACACTGGTTTTATCCCATTGAGCCACTTGATATGTCAGTAAAGATTGCTTAGGATTGTTTTGTTCTATTTTATTGTGTTTTTGTTTTTCTAAAGGAATAGAGAGGTTATGTTTAAAAAGTAGTACAACCCACTGAAGTGAAGAGCAGAAAGATGCTAGCTCAATTATGTTTAGTGAAATACTATTTGGGGATACTATTATCTTTACCATTAGGATCAGAAATGCTCCTGAGTGCCTGTAGTGTGGAGGCTCCTTGTCTAAGTAGTTGAAGCCAGGCTCATGTTGTTTGCCAAAAGTGGTGACTTGAGTTACAGTAATCTGTTTGTGCCCCCATTGTTTGTTGTCAAGTAACAGCAACCAAAAACTAACCCAGCCGCAGCCTGACCCTTTCTGGGGAAAGTACACATACAAAGGGAAACTGGCAGAAGTTGTTCTGAAATCTACTGCTGCCAGATTTGTTGATGTTTTCCCCCTTTTCTATTCCAAACAGGATAATTACTTCTGACCAACCCTATACACTTTAATTAAAGTGACTGCAGCCCAAGAGCAAGTTACTTACAACTGTATACAGCCACTGATAAGCATCTCACTTAGGTGGCTCATAATTGCTCACGGCATCCAGTGATTGTCGCTGCTGTTTTACCAATAATTCTGTACAAAGGCAGCAGCACCACAACTGTAGGACACAAAGAATTGCCTAATTTTCTTTCATTTATTTTTTTCCTCTTTTTTTTTTTTTTTTTTTTTTTTTTTTTTTTTCCCCTGGTTTTCTTTCTGGCCAATTTAAAATTTGTCAAAGTCGGTCTTCTTCTGGATCACTGCCCTTTGATATTTCGCGCACTCCATTTGCCACAAACAAGCCGCGGGGCCGCAGTTCATGCTGACTCTAGCAGAAGCAGAGAGAGCCCCATTTATCTTGCACTGCCTGCTGAATTCCTACTCATTAACTGGGGGTTCACTGCCTCTTTTTAACCCCCCAATGGCTGTTATCATCCCTTTGAGTAACAGGGTGGTAGGTAGTAAGAGGATCCTCTGCACATCTGTTTGCAGAAGGACTGGGTGGTGAGGGTGTGGGGCCACAGCTTTCTTCTCTCAGAAAGTGTTGTTGCTCCCATCTTCATCTAGCACCTTTAACTTTAGAAGCATGTGCAGGGGAGAGGGAGGAGATTCCCAAGTGATGGCCATTTAATCATTAATCATTTGTTATGAATCATCTCATTATCAATTTCCTATCCATGCTGAAGAAAATCATATTTATTTAACCTTGACCAAACAATGACACTCAAAAAAGAATCTTTGCCCAGCACTCAGGAGGCAGAGGCAAGCGGATCCCGGAGTTCAAGGACAGCCTGGTCTCCACAGAAACGCTGTCTCAAAAAAAGAAAAAAAAGAGTGGGTGAATGAATCTATGATCTGCTAAGTATGAAGCAAGCTCTGACTCGGCATCTTGGGAATGAATGGATGTAAACTAGAAATTGTTGCCTGAGTGTAGATATGCTACTTACAGGTATTTGCAGCCTTTCAGAGACTGCTCAAGTACAATTATAAAAGATTGGATTGGATGCACTACACTACAACATAATATAAACCCAGTGTGGGGAGAGTTTACACTGCCTTCTGGCTTCTTTCACAATCTCACAACCAAAGACTACCAAAATACCTTTTAAAAAATAAGTTAAAAAAAAAAAAAAAAAGACGTCATTTTCCAGATTGGAGGGTTGAAGAAAAAAAAAAAATCAAGATTAAACAACTCTTCCAACATATACAATAAATGTATATGAGGACACAGAATAGAATTCTCAATCCCTAAGCTGAATACTGAGCCTGGTCTAAATAAACAAGTATTCTTTCCCTTTGTGAGCTAAAACCAGCCACACAGAGGAAATCTGATTTAGGAGAAAGCCTATGGGAGTGGGTGTTATCTAGTGTTTTTGATCTCCTTCCAACTCAGCCTCTGTACTGGGGAACATTCTCAAAGCACCTGGACTAACCAGTGCAGACTGGCTGCACAGTTCCTTGTCTAAAGACAGGAATAATAATTTCTGAACAGTGAACAGTTAACTTCATCTCCTCCAAACTCTAATAAATCAAGTAACAGAGCTAAGGACTAAAATTAGGAGTTTACTTTTTTTTTTTTTTTTTCTTTTTTTGGTTCATATTTTTCAAGATAGAGTTTCTCTGTGTAGTCCTGGCTGTCCTGGAACTTACTCTGTAGACCAGGCTGTCCTTGAACTCACAAAGATCCACCTGCCTCTGCCTCCCAAGTGCTGGGATTAAAGGGTTTGCAGCTGCCACCACAGGCTAGGAATTTACATTAAAATAACGAGTTTTTTTATCATTTACTATGGCTGGTTTGGATAAGAAGTTTGCAGATCTACAGTTATAACATCAAATGTTGATTTTTGTTTGTAATAAAATAATTGCCCTTAAATATAAGTGAACTAAGTTTAAATAGCTGAACCAATTGTGACCCTGTGTTCTCAAAGTCGGGCCTTGGTAGAGTCTTCCAAGGGGGAATTACATGGTGCCATTCTGGGCTAAAGCAAATCAAACTCCTTCCCTGGAAACAGAATCCCAGTCCTCCAAGGCCTTTTCTGTGCCTCTATATCATCCTTGTGCTGCCTCTCAGAACCAGAGCAGGAAAATGGCTGGGGAGGAAGAGTGCTGTGCCAGTCTGACCTCTGCTATGCTGTGAACTGAGGTCTTCCCATAGATCTTTATTTACCCTGCTCTTTCTATGCAGAGAGAAATGGCAAATCAATTTAGATGGAGAAACAACTATCTAGCCCAGGTGCTTGTTACTAGTTTCCCACTGTCCCTCTCCCTCATTACAGCAAGTACCTGGGCAAAGGACTCATGTAGAGGACCCTTGTTCTCTGTTATGGCCCTGTTCCTAAACATCTGGGCATCCTGCCATGTAGCTCCATAGTTCTACCCATAAAAAACTGCCCTGATGGCTGACATGGTCAGGACCTCCTGGCCCTTGCCTGACCTTTCAGGCCTAACTAGCATCCAACATGCCTAATGACCTAGGTATCTGGTACAGTTGGAGATTTGTGGCAGTTGAGGAGGATATGCATAATAAAACTTCCAGAATGCCTTTCTCCAAAGCTACCTCTTTATCAGGAAAAATGACTTGAAAAGGATTATCTTGGGTGATGGGGATTTAGGGTTACAAGAGCCAGTATTTGTCTGAGGTAGGAAAGGGTATCTTCACCTAGGAAGTTGAAACTAGGAAATAAAGATGCCCCAGTATATACCTTGAAAGTGGTGTCTCACATGCATGCATGGAATGTCCTTTGTGGTGAGGAAGCTGAGAAGAACAGCTTTCTATCGTCCACATTACGTGAGGATCTTGGCCTTCTTCCTTACTTTAATTCACAGCCTATGTGGCTTGATGTAATTTAATTTAGTGAGACCATGACATTTGTGGGGGGAGCCATATTATATTTATAGAAGTACCTGCCTTCCTCCCCCCACCCCCAAAAAAAGCTGTGATTCATAATTAGGACTTGGCAGGGGGATTTTGTTCAAATAAACCCAGGCTTCTCTCTACCTGAAAGCTATTGTTAGAATATGTCCAAGGTCCTCTTCCCTAAGTACTTGTTCTTATTGGCCCAGATCTCTGTAACCTGACCTGTCAGTTTTAGGGAGAGCAGATTAGGGAGAGAAAATAACAATGGCTGTAGAGGGATCTCTCTATCAGAATTCAGGAAAATTCTGTGTTGTTTCCTCATTTTCTCATGTGGCCATATCTGTATGAGGACAAGGGGCAGGACTGGAGGAAGAATTATTTGCTTTTTATTCTTATTTGGAAATGAGTTAACTGTAATGATTATTTAAGTATAAATAAGAGATTGTTCACACTATTGCAAGGAACTTCAGTAGACATCCCTTGAGAAGATTGCACTTGGAATCAATATGCAATGCAATTGTGTTTAGGTAGGTGTGGCCCCTTTTGAAAAAAAAAGCAGACATAGGAAAATGGGACTGTGGGCAGGGGGAGCCTAGATGCATTGAGAGAAATTATTCCCATTACAGAAGGATTATTTGCTTTACCAAAGGACTCACTGCCAAGTTCCTTCCAAATAACTCCCATGGGGCACTTAAAACAAGATCTGATTTACAGTTTCTTAAGAATGCTTTTTGTGGTTTTGGGGTCTTGGGTTTTTAAAGCATTTCTGTTAATGGATATAGAAAAACAGAGATACTTTTATATGATTTTCCTTACTATCTCCATAGAATTTTTTTCCAACATAGAAAACATGATTGCATAGTTCTTTTAACTGCTATTTGTGTTGGTACCTTTGAACCTGAAGAAGATTTCAATTGTTGTGACTTTTCAGTATCAAGGTTTAATATCTGTGGTGTTCAGAGGAGCCGTGGAAGAAATCCAGCTCTTATCTCTTGTTTATCTCATATTTAACCAGTCAAAGCAACTGCTTTTTTAAAAGTTAAAATTAGGCTTAGATACAAAGTAAAAATTAAGCGTTAAAAGTTAGGTTTAAGTCTGGCACACACCTTTAATCCCAGCACTGCTGAGGCACAGATCTCTGTGGGTTCAAGGCCAGCCTGGTCTACAGATTGAGTTTCAGGACATGCTCCAAAGTTACACAGAGAAACCCTGTCTCAAAACAAATGAACAAGTTAGGTTTAGATTTACATAGTACCCTTATAAGAAAAGAATGGTTTTGTTTTTAAAAACTTTAATATTGGACTAGAAAGATAGCCCAGCAGTTAATAACACTGGCTACTCTTCTAGAGGTCCTGAGTTCAATTCCCAGCACCCACATGGTGGATCACAACCATCTGTAATAGATTCTGATGCTCTCTTCTGGCATGCAAGTATACATACAGAGCACTCATACATAAAATGTAAATAAATTTTTAAATTTTAATATTAATTTTTTTAATAAAACTTTATCCCCATTTCCCAGATAAGGATTATAAATGAGAAGCCAAGCTTAGATGAGGGGTGCACTTTCTAAGGGTCATTATTCTAGGTTTTTAAAAAATCTCAGCCCCTCAGATCCTCCTCCCTAGGCTGTGTCTGCTAGGACCTAGGATAGGACTTGCCCTCTCTGGTCACCTTCTTTCTGTGTTAAATAACTGCTGTAGAAGCCAGCTGTTCCCCTGTGTGTTACTGTTTGTCCTGGCTTCAGGGTATGCCTGACCGGCTGCTGGCTTGGGACACATGTAGATCACATTCCACTGTTTTAAAGACCCAGAACTTGCAATTGGAGAGCTAGTGCAGCACTTTGAGCACTTGTTGCTCTTCCAGAGGACTAGAGTTTGATTTCCACATTCACATGGCAGCTCACAACATCTAAGTAAAGATAAAGACTATGCCTAGACTCTGTAGGCCACAAGCACCAGCCCCAGCTTTGATTTCCTGCCTCTGCAATATTGGGCAAGTTCTTTGTCCCTTAGTCTCCTCATCTTTGAGGTCATGACTTTTTGGGTCTGATGTATTAGAGGAAATGGAAGCTTCATGGCATCTCAGTGATAGTAGCTCTTCACACTTGGTTAGGCTAGTGATGCTTCATCTGTGTTTAACTCTTTTCTGTTGATTCTTGAATCATAAGATCTGGTGTTTTAGGTTGTCATAGGAACTTTTGATTGTGTGAAGGGGTAGGAACAGTGTACCTTTTGCCCACTGCAGACTTTGCCTAAGGTGGGACTCTAGAAAAGAATGGCTGTCCTCTGTAGACCATATTCTTAAATACACACACACACACACACACACACACACACACACACACACACACACACACACACACACACTCGCTTTCCTAAAAACCCTGAGGCCCTGCAATCTGGCTAGAAAAGAAAGAAACCCATTCCAAGATATTTAATTGTACAGGGAGCTTACAGGATTGATCGTGAGCTTAGCTTTTTACAATAGTCCAGTGAATAAGAAATGCTCCAGACAAACGATCAATGATAGGATAATCACTCTCTATCCCCTCCTCATTCTTACCTTCTTTCTTTCAGGAGAACAGGGTTCAGAAGTCAAAAATCTTTATAGACGCTGCTTTTAAATTAAGCAGAAAATAGACATTGACATATTTGTTAATCTCCCCTAAATCATTACCAGGGCTGGCTACTGTGCTGTAGAGGGGAGCAGGGCCCTCAGTGTACAACACAAGGGTAGCACCCACTTGAGAGCAGCCTTCTAGGACATAAAAGATTTAGAGACACTTTTCCCCAAAACAAAGCACACAGACTCTGGGCCTTCTTACATGCCTAAGCCCTTCAGCACCTCTCCTTGCCCTCTTTGTTTTCTGAGGTGGCCTTTGGGGAACACTACATTATTTTCTGACTCCTGAGAAGACAAGAGCACTGTTGTATTTATTTCATTATTTCTTTAAAACTCTAGACTAGCACAATTGGCCCAACCTCCCCTATTCCTCCAACATAGTAAAACCAATGCCTTCTCTCCAGAAGGCTGTCCTTCTGCTGAGGCTTCTTAACACAAGGAACCAACACTCTAGCTACTGTTAAGAGATCTGCTTGGCCAGTTTCACTACCATTTATGAGGACAAGTACAGGCCAGACCCAAGTGTAAATCCTGACTGTGTTACTTCGAGCAGCTAGGTACCATTTTACATCTCAGCGCCTTTTTTTTTCTGGTTTATAAAATGGATACTTTGTCTATATGGTGGTATAAGGATCAGAGATAATATACATGAAGCGACCTGGAAAATGCTCAGCAGCACTCAGTTTAGCAACAGGGTTAACAGCTGTCTGGCCCTAGGTCAGAAGCGTGTGTGTGTGTTGACTTATGAGGTATATGATCCTGAAAGACTCAAGATCAGTGCCTGACACACAATAAATGGTATATTATATATGGCTCACATAGATGCACATGTCCATTCAAGTACAATGTCAGCTGATTACCCAGAACAATCTGGAAGGGTTTGAGATTTCCAGTTAAACTTTCTTCATAGTCCTGCCATCCCCCATGCCCCAGCATTTTTGCATCTTCAACTTCATAGCAATAGAAGAAGCTCTTTTAAATGTTGGCCCAGCTGAGAACATGGCAGACATTGTCCTGGTCTTAACTACACAAAAGAACTAAGATGATTTCCATGTGACTTAGCTTTCTGAAACTGAAGGGTCTACTACTGCAGAAGTGCCAGTCGTCTGCATTAAGAAAGGTAGTGTGGGCCGGGCGTTGGTGGCACACACCTTTAATGCCAGCACTTGGGAGGCAGAGGCACTTGGGAGTTCGAAGTCAGCCAGGTCTACAGAGCTAGTTCTAGCACAGGCTACAAAGCTATACAGAGAAACCTTGTCTCAAAAAACAAGAGAGACAGAGAGGAGAGAGATGAAGAAAGAAAAAATGAGAGGGGGGCGGAGAGAGAAAGAAAAAATGAAAGGCAGTGTGACACTATCCAAAAGCTTCCCCAAGTCCTGACTGTCAGTCTCTTGCCCTGTGGCCTTGATGAGTCACACAAGTTCTTGGTGTCTGTATGCTTATCTGAAAGATGCTAAAAGAATACAGCATCAGGAGATTGTGAAGGCTAACTAGGACCTGGGGCAGCAGGTCGGTGACAGAGAGGAGGAACTGAACATCCAAGAAAGTCACATAAAATGAAACTAAGTGCTAAAGTCCCATCCCTGCTCAGTTAACATGAGCTTATGTGTGACACTTATCAGCAGCCCAAGACCATTCATATCATACGATTCCTAGTAGAATAAAAAACAAGGCCTCCTCCCAGACAGGCTTGAGACAGACCTTTCTCTGCTGCATCCCCCTAGGACTGTTGCCAGTTTTTCCTGCAGCTAGATGTGCTCATTCTTGCTAGGTAGGCAGATAAATTTTCAGTATTGATGGCAGACCCCACTCTGAAAGTAATTAAGAAGGGAAGCTCTACATAGCAACACCTCTACTAAAACCCAGTAGATGGGGATGTTCTTCCTTGTTATAAGAGCTTCATCTTTGACTAGGTGAAGGTACTGTGTGTTTCACACTTAGCAGTCCACACGGGCCTGCTCTTCTCTTTCCCTGTTCCTCCCCTCTTAGCCGGTCAGGGATTGGGAGACCAGGGGATAATCCATCGAACTGACATGAAATACATGGATCTGGCTCTACTTGATTGATTTACTACTTTGAGGTTAAGAATATTCAAATCTGACATTAGAAGTTAAGGAATACAGCAGCTTGCAACTCGGGTGATTTTAGTGCTTTGCAGTTTCCCTGGCGCCTGTTGAGGACTTGATAAAACCAGAGCTGCTGGTCTGTGCCCCAGTCTCAGGGGAAGCTCTCTTACAAAAACCTGTATTTGGATTAGTTCAACTGCTCTAATGCTGGTCAGTAATGATGGGCATGGTCTCCATGCAGCAGTTTTGACTTATAGGGATAGAGGAACCTTATGAACTGATGAGAGAGGTACAGACCTTCAGGTGATCACTTGACCTGTTTAAGAGAGACCTGGAGAACAAGATTGTCACCACTGCTTTCATATTTGTGACCTCTGTAGGGAAAAGAAGACATGTGAGCTCTCTGTGACAAGATAAAGACAGGAGTACTATCTCATTAGAGTCTGTTATGTAGCAAAGAGTAACACAGTGGAAAGCCAGGCACTAGAGGGAAGGACTGTGGCTGCATCTGTGCCAAGATTCTTGATCCCTGCAGTGTGACAGGCAGGTTTATGTAATTGCAGGCACCCCAGAGCTAAGCCCCATTGAGCGGAAGGAGCTGGAGAACAAGTTGAAGGAACGGGAGGAGTTCCTAATTCCCATTTACCATCAGGTAGCTGTGCAGTTTGCTGACTTGCATGACACACCAGGCCGGATGCAGGAGAAGGGTGTTATTAACGTAAGTACCACAGTTGCCATTTCTGACTTATCATATCAGAGTCCTGCAAATGACATAGGCCCACAAGAAGGGAGATGCTAGAGCCAGACCAGCATACCATATGCAAATCAAACCATTTCCAGTTTTTTATGTAAGAGATCTTTCCCTTTGTCTGTATCCACTGACATCTAAAACAAAATGATTTAGGTTTCCATGGAATCCTCAGGCAAGCTCTGTATTATTGGTAGGTGACTAAGTCATGTGTACCCTCAGTGGTGAATAGCCATCCAGGTGATCCTCAGACTAGAGTACTACAATGTCAAGGCTTTGGTGACAGCTAACTCACCCTTGATCTGAAGAAAGTTGAGCTGTCTGCTCAGAACAGATTCTTCCCTTTCTAGTTCTCTGGGAGCTCAGTCCCTTCCGCAGAACTAAAGTCATGTATGGGGTAGCATTTGCCAGACTACTGGCTGTACACAGTGTTGTATGGTTTGTGGGGATGTAGTGGACGTACAGGATGTTTCGGCTAGCTTTAGGTTCTCTAAAGGGCTTTCCTGGAGAGTGGCTTTTCATGCCTGTGGGGGTCCTTCAGATTGGGTGCTAGTGCTAGAGTGATCACACTAATTCCTCTATGCTCTTCTGTGAATCTAGGACATCTTAGATTGGAAAACATCCCGTACCTTCTTCTACTGGCGGCTGAGGCGCCTTCTGCTGGAGGACCTGGTCAAGAAGAAAATCCATAATGCCAACCCTGACCTGACTGATGGGCAGATCCAGGCTATGTTGAGACGCTGGTTTGTAGAAGTAGAAGGCACAGTCAAGGTAGGTGAAACATCTACCAACAAATCTTCATACATACAGCTGACCATGAGAGTTACAAGGGTTATCAACTAAGAATCTTTGTTTAGCCTGCTGGGCAATGAAGGTGCCTCCTTTAATCCCAGCACTTGGGAGGTGTATCTCAGTGAGTTCCAGGCTAGCCTGATCTACAAAGTGAGTTCCAGGATAGCCAGGACTGTTACACAGAAAAACCCTGTCTTGAGAGAGAAAAAAAAAAAAAACACTGGAAAAAAAAGAATCTTCAGGCCTTTAGGGCCAGTGAATATACAAGGAACCTAAAGCCCAAACCCTCTTCTGTTTATGATATCATGTTAGAAAAGCTAGAAAGGCCTATCTACAGCCCAGAGTGTCATTCAGCAAACCATTTTGAACACTTACAAGATGTCAGACACTGAGCTAGATCCTGGGGGCTTAGCAGTGAGAGATCATATTTCTGCCCACAGAGAGTTTGTCTTGTCCTACACAGCAGCAAGGCTGCCATTAAACAAAGAGCAGAATCACATTTCCCAGAGTAGACACCGAATTTTGAGGAAGAGTGAGATTTCTGCAGGAAGGGATGTCTCAAAAAAGACTTAATAAACCAGAAGAAAAAGTTGGGTTGTGGGGCAGAGGTAGAAAGAACGTTCCAGACTGAAGCACTTGTGTGTTCCAAGATAGGCTAGCAATGGCAGCTATAATACAGCAGGGTGGCTCAGACAGTGGAAGGTGACCAGGTAGAAACCCAACCGCATAAGCTGCGGAGGAGTCTGCACTGTCTGCAAAATGCTGGGAGGCTGTAAGCAGGCAAGTTACACTCCTCAGGAAACCTGTAAATTTATTGATTTTATACACACACACACACACACACACTGCTAAGATTATAGCTTTAGTTTTATATCTGAGCTGGAAGGCAATGCCTGGCCTGCGTGTGGGAATGCATCTGGCATCGTCTTAGGGTGATCTCATGGAAGGGACGCATGCCTAATGGCAATGGCCCTATCAAGACAGTGATCCCAGTGCTCTTACCTTAGAATTACAGACAGGGCAGGTCTGAGGTCAGCATTCTCCCCCTGGATTTCACAAAACAGGGAACGGGGAAGGAAAAGCTGCAATCTTTTTACTAAGAAAAATTAGGGGCAGGTGTGGGTGGCTCAGGGAAAGAACAGTTACTTGTATGACATGTGTGCACCCCTAAATTAATTCCCCAAGAGAATGATTAACCTTCCTTAGTAGTTGTTCTATACATTTTCTTAAACATTTGTATGTGAGCCCAGGCATGCCACAGTTTACATGTAGACATCATAGGACAACTTGAAGGGATTGGTTCTCTTCTATCATGTGAGTTTCTGGGCTCAAACTCAGCACTTCACGCTTGACAGCAAGTGCTTTTAACTGCAGAGCCATCTTGCTGTTCCCATTTTAATCAGACTATATTATACAGATATATTTTGTACTATATTACCTGTGTAATCAAAAATCTTTGACTGTAAGATATTGATGGAGAATGGCTGGTTGGTGGTGGCATGAAGTACCTTGTCCTACAGAAGTCACTCCAGCCTCTCCTGGAAAATGGTACCTGGAGTCTTTGCTAACAACTTTTCTCATCAAGGAGTACTAAGGCTCCCTGCCAGTTTTAAAGCCGATGATGCAGAATGTTCTGAGACTCACCTTTGTGTTAAGTCTGCCTGTTTCTTTATGACTGGGAAGCTGCTTGGATAAATATTTCAGATGTGCAGCAGGGGAGTGGGACATTCTCTGACATTTGGTTCAGGTTAAGGTCAGTCTGCGGCATCATAATTGAGTGAGACAATTTTGTCAGTGGCTACTGGCAGCTTCTAGTGGAAGTTGGCATTGAAAGTCATGCAAGTGTAAAATAAGAGGTTGTTCTCCAGTTAAGAGTGGTCGGCTAGGTAAATGGAGTGTGTGTGTGTGGCCCGTATGCCTCCCTACCACATTAGTCACTAATGGACGTTCATGGCCTCGGTGGGCACAAGAATGAGGGGAAGGAATAGCTTCCCTCCAAGCATGAAGTGAATAGATAGGTCCCCTCACTTGTTCCTTAGTGGCATCCTCCCAGGGGGCAGTGTGTCTAAAGAAACAGGCCATTGCTATCTCTCATCAGTTGGGGAACTGTATATGTACAGGCTTCTGGCTGGACTGAGTCCAGAAGACACTGCAGGTTCACAGCTCGAGAAGAGGCTGTCTGCACACTGAATACCAGTGATCTCCAACAGTTGGTACTATTTCCCTTGCCTGTGTTTACAGAAGATTACATTACCCATGAGCTCTCATCCCAGGGGACAGGGAGAAGAGAAAGGACAAGTGATCCTGTGAAGTCAGGACATGTGGCTTTGAAACCTCCTGCCACATTCTGCAGGCTCAGCAGGACTTGAGTGTGGGATAGGTGATAAAATCTGCAGCGTCCTTGAGAGAAGTGCTGCAGTGCTCAAGGTGCAGTGTTGCCTCTAAAGGGCTGCTGTAGACACTGCCTGACATTAACAAATGGCTGAAAACACTGTGTATGGTGGCAGGGTCTTCCAATAGTCACAGGTTTCCATGCATTATTTCCCTCAAATGCAAAGACTAGTAGAGTCTTTGTGAGTACCAAGATCTTTGCTGTAGTTATTGGTAAAGAAGTCATGTGGTGACGGGCATTTATTAGCCATGCTCGATATTGGGGGTCCCCCCCCCGCCCCTGCCAGAGATTTCATTTTCTTGTTCCTGGAAAAGGACTTTAGGATTAAAAATTGAGCAGTATGAATCTTCAGCTCCCCTTAGGGACCGCCATCCCATGAGTTCTAGGATTGCACTTGAATTCACTGGGCAGTCCTGTTTGTTGTGGGGAGTAGTTGGGTTTATGGCTTATAGTTTCACTGTGGGCAAAAGCCATAGCATCCCTGAGGAAAAAGTTCTAAGACCTGTGGATTGAATTTGGTTTTGCAAACATGGCACATGCCTGCTTTATGGGGATGGTTTCCATCTTGATTTCCAGCTCCACAATTTGAAGTATGCAGTTTTCCTAACAGGTTTATTGGTTCTGTGCCTATAAACTCTGAGAGGAGAAACCACAGTAAAAGACTGCATGGAGCCGGGCCATGGTTGTGCACACCTGTAATCCTAGCACTCAAGACCAGCTTGGTCTACAGAGCGAGGTCCAGGACAATCAGGGCTGCACAGAGAAATTGTGCCTCAAAAAAAGACTTTGAAAAAAAGCATTGAAAAACCAGTGTGGGTTTTTGGGATCTCACAAACTCACACAAAAAGTTTCCTAGCTTTGTATCTATTTGCTTGGACACATTAAACCTTCATTTCCTTGTGTATAAAATGGGGATGATGTTTCTGATGTCACAGGATTCAGTGGGTTTAAATGTCAACGGTAAAGCATGTTATATGATAAATAGCAGCCAGGCATGGTGGAACATACCTTTAATCCCAGAATTTAAGGATGTGATCTGTATGAGTTCAGGTTAGCCAAAAATACATAGTGAGAACCAAGGGTGTGGGTGGGAGAGGAGAGCATATAAGCAAAGTCAAAGCATGAGACTAGGTAAACTGACTCACCCTGCCTGGAAGGGCTGCTTGACTGATTAGTGTCCCCAGGACTTAGAGCCCCAATTCATTATAATTGGTCAGTTACCCATTTCCTTTATTCTGGATTTCCAAATGGAATGAGGATCAGAGAGGAAGCGCACTGTGGATGAGGTTTCCACTGCCTTGAGCTACCCACAGATGGCCCATGTATCAGGAAGGGGTGAAGTATGGGGGAAATAGGCAAGAATTGCCTGGCCCAGCCATGGAATCTAGCATGCCACTGTTTACATGGTCTTTTGGTGTTGTGCTCTGAAGACTGAAAGAAACTACATAGCATCTTGGGCTTTGGAAGGCCATAACCTTAGAAACATAGATGTATTGAAAACAATCTTCCTTTCTAAGATGTATATGTCTACCCTCATCATGCCCAAACCCCTTTCTGCACACCAGGTCAGATGGCTCCTGGGCATCTCCCAAGCTGGAAGCATCTCTAAGCAACCCACACAGTGAAGTCATTTTCAGGCATGGTAGTCAGGGCTCACAGCCACCGGGTTGTGCCCTAGTCACTCCCTGGTCCTTATACTACCATTGTTTAGGGGGAGCTTAATAGCTGCCCAGTGCATTAGAATTGAACCTTTTCAAACAGGTCATTTAGATTTTGTAAGCTAGACTAATTATTACATAAAATTAGTGAGGTTGAATGGTGCCTGAGATACTTATCCATTGATGCAGAAAGAGAGTGTGTCTGGTGAACATGTATTGTAAGACAATCCAGTGTTGTGATGTTCTGACTGGGATATCAAGCAAGTGACATGGTCCCAGGGCTGTTATGGGGCTAGTAGCCCAGCATTTCACATTTGTTTAAAATCCACTGTGGAATCCTAGGAAGGTAGATAGCTACATTTTTATAATTCTAAGAAAGAAAGTTGATAATGGCTTTCTCCCTTGGAACTGCCCTTCCCCATGGCTGGAATGGTGAGTCTTGTGGCTGTCCTAGAAGGCAGCCTGCTTTTCCTGAGTGGAAGAGAATAGCTCAGAGCATGGTAAGCCCTCCCAGACAGAGTGAGAGAAAGCATAGTACTGTGTGCACAAAAGTTTCTTTTTGCTAAAATGTAGGTTAGAACCCAGATCCTTGGTGGTGTCATCCACTTGTGTTCTGAATAAACAGCATGTTTCATATGCAGGGTCCATATTTTTAAGCATCTAAAAACTTGGCATGTGTTACTGTCATTCTGCCTGGGAACTGTTTTAAATGTTTAAACACCTACTGTAGTTTGTGGCTGCAGGAGGGGAAGCAGGAGTGTTTACTCTAGAGGGCAGCTGCCTTTCTCCAGTGTAGTGTGTGAGCATCGTTAGAAGCCGGCATCTCGTTAGCTAATACATTACACCAATCAAGGAGAGTTATCTTAAGCCACAATTAATCTGCTCCCTGGCATATGTTGATAGCAAAGCATCATGCTGTTTCTTAATTAAAAGCAAACGGATTAAAAATGATTAATAAGAGTATTAAATATTCTCCTAAACTAAAGGCTTTGGGACTCATGAGTGAATCTAGTTGGTTTTGTTTGGTTTCCTTCTGAAGCTCAAGAAGCCGCCATTGTTTTATTTTTTGCACCTCTCTCCACCAAATCCTCCTAAGTTGGGAGGCTGTGGAGTCCTCCAGCCACAGAGAGCTCTTAATCACCAACAATGGAAATGACCAAGTTTATAAAGATGGCAGTGGCTGGAGTTCAGGTGTGTTCATTCATCTGGGTCCTGCTATCATCTGGACCCCATGAGCAAGGCACTTCATTGTCAGTAGGGCCTGCCGCAGCTCCCCTGAGGAGCAAAAGTGCTTCCCTGTACAGACCCTCAGAGAGGACTGACTCCCAGGTGAAACATGGGCAGTTCCCAGCTTCTGCAAGGGAGAGTTGATCTCTGGCAGAGATGCCTAAGGTGGGCAAATCTGGAGCCAGGAAAGCAAGCAGACAGACTGCTGGCAAAGGCTACCTACTGACCCTAAGTCCTGGAACCTGTGATGCAGCATAGTAAAACAGCTGGACCCAGCCAGCCAGTTCAGTGGAGGAAGGAAATCTGAAAGGAAACCATGGTTTGGGTAGTTGTTTTTGTATGACAGGGTCTCACTCTGTACCCTTGCCTAGGCCAGGCTGGCCTTGAACTCCTTATCCTCCTGCCTCAGCTTTACAGGATTTCTCTGTATTGCTTTGGAGCCTGTCCTAGAATAAATGGTATTTTTAAAAGTATGAAATCTGTTAGAAGATAGCCCAGTTCCTTGATGTTGGGTGCTTCTCTTGTGAATGTTCACACTGTAGGCCCTGGGTTCCAGCTGTGGCTTTTGTGCCATTGCTTGTGTCTGAATTTCCTGAAGCCACAACACAAGCCTCAGAGTCCCTACAGTGCCCACCTATTAAATTACAGCACCAAACTCATTGTCATTCTGACTTTGACTTCGTTAGTGATAACTGAAAGGGATAGCGCACCTTTAAATGACGAGCTTTGTGTTTAATTACCCAAACAAAATGACATAAATATGAATGAGCCCTAATGGTGGTACTTGGTTTTCCGGAAACCATTAACAAAACGATTCCTAAATGATTTGTAAAGAAATGAGAGAAGAGAGCAAGGAGAAGGCTATTAGGCTTCTAACACACTCCTGAATTATTATGTAGTCAGCTGCCTCAGACATACTCAGCCAAATGATCTTGAAAGAAAGGAGGCGAGAGGTGGGCTGTCGAGATTCTCAGGGCTACAGACTTCTTGACCCTCTGCAGTGCTCTCATAGCCAATAAAGTGGGGTGGGTTTCTGGCTTGGTGGCAATACTGTAGCGACAAGACTTCCTCCATATCAGCACCCATGTTGTATTGTGTGTTGCCTCTAAGCCTTGCTCCATGTGTCCTTAAAAGGAGTTGTCCAAGCTGCCAGTGGTGGTGCACGCCTTTGATCCCAGCACCCCGAAGCAGAGGCAGGCTGATCTCTGTTGAGTTTGAGGCCAGCCTTGGCTACAAAGCTTCACAGAGAAACCCTGCCTCAAAAAAACAAACAAAAAAGAAGTGGCCCAGTGCAGGAGGCTTCCCCTGCCTAGAGGGATAAGGCGCAGCTCAGAGCCTTGTCTGCCACATCTTGCTGGAATTGCACTTCAGGATCATATCCCAGATCCTCCTAAAAGAAACAGCCACACACACCATTCCCTCCCTGTCACACTCTTTTTAAGTACCCCTCTCCTCACAGACTGATTGTCATGGAACTGTAGGTGCCAGGGCCTCATGGGAATATCTGAAGATCAAAGGAAGAGATGAAGGCAGCTCCCAGGTGGGAACCTGTCCCCTCCTCTTCCAACCTGAACCTCTTCCAACCTGAACCGTAAAGGAGAATTGTCAACAATGTTTTTATGATGAAAGTTTTTGAGATATTGCACAATCAGGTGTCCACACCTTGCCCCTGGCATTTGACCAATACTTGATTGTTTGCAGGCTTATGTTTGGGACAATAATAAGGACCTGGTGGAGTGGCTGGAGAAGCAACTGACAGAGGAAGATGGTGTTCGCTCAGTGATAGAGGAGAACATCAAATACATCAGCAGGGACTATGTCCTCAAGCAGATCCGCAGGTGAGCCTTCGTGAAGATATATATATATTTATGTATGTATGTATGTGTGTATGTATGTATGTATGTATGTATGTATGTATATATGCACATATACATCTGAGATAATGCTGCTCTGATCCCTGGGGGGGGCTGTTTGGAACTGTTATAGTTGACCAACAGATGCAGATATGGTTCTGAGACACAACTCTCTCTCAGCTGACTCCTGCCAGGCACTTTTACCCATGCATTCACTCTAGGTACAGTTATTCAAACCAAGTGGATGATTCTGAAAGGAAGGAAAACTGGTGTATCTTCCTTGGGAGATGTCCCTAAAACTATTTGGAAATATATTACTTAAGAAAAAGCTGCAAAATAGAAGCTAGTGCTAGTAATTCACCTGTTTAAATGTTTACCATATCGACATTGTGTGCCAACTCTCTAAGGACAGAAGCTCTCCTATGTGGCTACAGTAAACCGTCAACTTTAGGGAGTTCCTAGCTAAATGCTTTCATGGGGAGTTTTCCCTGTGAGCACGGGCTCAGTGCTGGAGCACTCTGTACCCAGCAGTGCTGTGCCCCAGTCTTTTTGAGTTCCCACACATACGATATTCTGGCTGTCACAGAGTACCCCACTGAAAGGCACCCAGAGTTCATATGCCCCCAGATGTTACTTTCTCTCACCTAACCCAGCTGTCCCTAGATTCCCCCACTGTGTGATTACTGATCATCGTCACCCCCTCTGCCCCACTACTCACTAGTCACTGTGGGAGACACTTGCAGGCCAGAGAAGCCATCTCGCTGGTACTCCTCTCTAGACTGAGCATCCACTGCTATCTTGCCTGAAGAGTCTTTACTATGTTGCTTCCCAAGCAAGAGTTCCTGCCTCCCCTGATACATTCTTACATTATTGATATAGACTAGGAAATTCCTCCTTCCATTGTTTTATAGCTTTCTTCTGGGACATTTGGCATCAAAATAAATAAGTGCATATCTGTCTAGGAGCCGCCCTTCGTGCAGGCACCATTGTCAGTGTGTGTCTTTTTTTTTTTTTTTTGCTCTGGGGTTTGTTTATTAGGTTTTTTAAGACAGGTTTCTCTGTGTAGACCAGGCTGGCCTCAAATACTCAGAGATCCACCTGCCTCTGCTGCCCAAGTACTGGGATTAAAGGCCTATCTGGGGTTTATTTTTTAATTACTCCTTATTTTCTATCATAGCAAAAATGTTTTCTGTTTCATTTTACACCACTCCTTAGCTGCTAGGGACATTTGGACAAAGGGAAACCCATGAGGTGGTGAGTACAGTGTACGTGGCTGCCCTTGCTAGCACATCTGTCAGACAGTTCTTGCTCCCGGGAAGACACTCCTATCTTTTTGTCACCGTCTCTAATCTTCTCTCCAGCTTGGTACAGGCCAATCCAGAAGTTGCCATGGATTCCATCGTCCACATGACCCAGCACATCTCACCCACTCAGCGAGCAGAAGTTGTAAGGATCCTCTCCACCATGGATTCCCCTTCCACATAGGAGAAGCTTCCCACCCATTCCTGCCCTGTCTCTGCAGAAGAGAGCTAGGGCTGCCTCTTATATCTGAAACCACTGTAATGAGAAGGCACCGGAAGCTGGTACTGGAGTCAGAGTGGCATTTGCTTCCCCTTGAGTGTTTCAGGTTCTGCATGGCATCCTGGGCTATAGGATCACAAAGCCCAGTCACATATACCCGGTTCAGTATTTATTAGCCCAGCTGTGATGGCAGTTCTTTCCATGCACAGGACTGAGAAGACAATGAAGGGTACATGCTTGTACCATGAGGTCTTAAAGCAGGACTGCCCCCCTGTCCTGCCTGGGCCAGCACAGGGCCGGGCCATGTGAACAGTGTCCAAGTGTCTGCAGCTCCTGCCCCATGAGCCTTAGCCACAGGCAGCAGGGGAGGGCTGGGGCTGAGGAAGGAGACTCAAGTCCATCGATCACTACCCATGTGCAACCTGGCACTCACCAGGCACTGGAGAGGAACAGTCCCCACCTAAACACACCAAGATACCTATTTATGAGAGATGAGGGTGAAGCCATGATCCAAGAGGCAGGCTCAAAAATAGATCAAGTCATTGTTCCTGGTAAAACACTCTCAACTTTGAGTGGCTTCTCAGGATACCTGAGGAGATGGTCAACCTATCACCACCTTGCTTATCACTATGTGGCTTGTTGACTATATCCAGGAGCTAAAGGCCAATGCATAAGAGCCCTAGCTTCTGTGTGGGTGGCTGGAGGCAGGCAGTGCAGGAGCCTGAGGTGGTGAGCTGAAAGAGTAATCCAAGACAGGAGATGTCTCTTCTGTGGACTAAGAAGGTTGTCACTGTGGGACCATGCGTACAAAGTTACGTGTCCATATTCCTGACAGAAAGTGTGGCAGGTCACCCACCGTGATGACAGCTGTGCTTTCAGCGCCAGAAACTGGCCTTCCTGGTGTGAGGAGGCTTCCAGGGAACAAGAATTCACCTGCCCTTAAGATTCCTTACAGTTCAGTCACGGTGCTGGTGTTTCCAGGCTTTCCGGGCTCTCCATGGCCAGCAACAGGGCCTCATCAGGGGTAGCCCGGAGAGCTTAACAACCCATTATTGAACAACACAGCCTTGGTGTTCCTAAAGCAAGAGAGGAGATGGTCAGAGCTGTAGCATCCAGTTCCTACAGTGTGACTCATGCACCTTTTGCTGGAGATCAAGGAGGAAATCACTAAGATGCCACAGAAACCACTGGCAAGAAAACTTTGAGTCTGAGCCTTAACCCTGGATTCCACAAAAAGAGCTGGCCTCCCTTCAGGAACACCTCATGCAGATATTCCAAAGGACCTTTCTCCTCAGCTCCACATCACTAAGTGAACATCCAGGGGACCAGATGCAAGCCGTCCCATCCCCCACAAGCCCTGGTGAAGGACTAGGTGGGAAGGGGTAGGTAGAAAGTATCCTCAGGCCAGAGGGAAGCTTTCCTGGCCCCTGGTTCTTTGCTTCCCTGTTGGTAAGGATGGGGTTTGCCCCAACCTTCATTTTGCTACAGCACATCCAGTCCCACACCGCTGCTGTATGAAAGCTGACCTTCTTGGAGGCCTGTCCTGGCATGTCTTCAGAGGTGAGATGGACTGACTGTGCTTATAACTCCCCTGTCCCTGCTGCCCCATCCCCAGGACAGGAGCTTTTCATGTGGAGAAGTCAGAGCCACAACACATGAGCAATCTGATGGCCCCACACCCCATTACACATGCAAGGTTACTGAGGGAGGAGGATGAATGATGTATTGACCCAGACTTGCTTGAACTGAGATTGCCATATTATCTGTTCACTTCGTTCACAAAGCAGCCTTCACTCGTGTCAGTGAGAATTCGATGGACACACACGCCAACGAGCAAGGGGCTTCAGTCCAATGCACTCTTTTCACACTTTGTTGAAATAAACCTCCACATTTGTAGAAGAGCTACCCGTTTGTCATTTCAATCCATGCCCAGCCACCCATTTTCTTGTCCCACTTTCATCAGGGACTGAGAGAAGGGATGAGTCCCTCCTTGACTCTTGAGTACCAACTAGCCTTTGTCCCCTGAGATTGCTAAGAATGGACAGGGTAGCTGTTCAAAGCTGGCCTTGGCCTGCCCTGTCTTAGGTCCATAACAGTACTCCATGTCCCTCCAGCTAAATACCACTTCTTTAGTGATGTTTCCCCATAGAGTATTCTACTACTGGGTGTCCTGGCAAGGCACTCCCTAAAGAGAATCTGTTTAAGGCAGGGACAAGAAAAACATCAGGATGAAGGGACTTGGCCTGTTCATGGGCACTGATTCCAGAGTTCCAGCCCAGAGAAAAGCTTCCTGAAAATACTTGAAACTCCGAACACAGCTCCCTGCCAGTATGTGGGATTCCCAGTGTCCTCGGCATCATGAGCTCTAGGACCACTCCATCCTTGAAAATTTTAGGGGCAGTATTTAGGTCTTCTGGGTTTGGAGTCTGAGCACATTCAACACTAGGATTAGGAATGACATGATTGTTGTGACCTTGACACCCTCCCCAGCTCCTCAGGACCAGCTCTGTGTCCTCTGTGAATGGAGTTGGCATTACAAGCAAAGCAGAGTGGGAGGAGGTCTTGGTGGATTATTAAACTCAGTTCTGGTGGTGGAGGGGGGTTATCTGTAAAGTGGAGTGATTTTTTTTTTTAATGAAATGATATATCAAGATATAATACTAACTTGAACTGTCCTAAGTCAGTGTTCTAGAAAGAAGCAACAAGGAAGGCTTGAGCTGGCCATTGTGGTCCATGGCAGAGATCTAGGCTACCCTGATCTATATATGAGACTATCTCAGAACAAGAAGTAGTAGGAGAGGGACACAAAATCCAGAGAACTCTCCTCTGCCTGCAGCTTCTCCATGTGAGCAGGGATCCCAAGTCAACACAGAAACCATGTCAACAGGCGAGAGCCAGGGCCAGAGTATGGGCTTTCAGCTGTCCCTGTGCTCAACTAGCACTGGCAGATGCTTCTGGGAATGGCTCATACTGCCCTTGATCTGCCCAGGGAGACAAAGAGCACTGAGGCCCTCTGAGTGTGAGTAGCACAGACAGCTAAGAGTCAAAGCCTCTGGTCAGAACAGAGGAGGGATGTGGGATGGCTGCAGTTACTCAGATCCACCGGGTACTGGATGGGAGCAAAGCAGTCATTTGCAATTGGTAGAAAGAGCAAGCAGGTGTCAGGCATGAAGCCAGCGTCCCTGCTCTTAGATGCCTCTAAGTGTGGGTCAGTGTGTGGAAAGCTTTAGGCCAGGGAGCACTGTCCTGGGTGCCACAGAATCTGATCTAAGCTCACCTCTCTTGTGTATGTATTGTTCATGAGTTGGCAGGGTCACCCTGGACAAGTAGTACAAAAAATAATGGTAAACTAACAGCTGTTTTCTATATTTCAAAAATACAAGTGCCTCAGACATGAGTTGTCTTTGTGTCTGCTGGAGTTTTTCTAGTCCTGGACATTAATTCACTGCCTTGTGGTGACTGGAAACTCTAGTAGGCAGTTAACAATGGTATTAGGACAGCTTCATAAATGTAGTATTTTTGTCTATGGCCATACCACCCTGAACGCGCCCAATCTCATCTGATAAATGTATTTTACAGTAAGCAACATCTCCCAAAGAAGGGTGCCCTGTAGGTGGTGATAAAGCAGGATAATGGCACCTCTATCTCATCCACCAGGTGGGGACTGAAAGTAGATGGGCTGGACCACAGTGGGACTGAATTACTGGGTTATTCCAGAGTAAGCAGGAAGGTTGCTAAAGATGAGGAGAAACTGAAGCCACACTAAAGGCTCAGGCTTGGATTTAGGAAAAGGCTAGCAGCATTCTGCCTATAGTACCAAGGCCCTTTGATGGCCGCCTCACAGAGCGCAGTTGGAGCTGGACATGCTCGTGCACACCTGTAATCCTGGCATTCTGGAGGCAAGAACAAGGTCACAGCAAATTCCAGGCCAGCCTAGGGCCATAGCAAGACCCTGCTTCAAAACTTGACTAGGTGAGCCTGAGTGGAACTCTTATTCTGATCCTTCACCTGCACAGTGCAGATAATAACAGCTTTCCAAAAAGTCACATCAGTTACCACGGCTCTGTCGCTGGGTGTTACTAGCAGGTTCTCAGGGCACAAATATGTCATGGTGCATGTGTGGAGGTTAGAGGACAACAAGGGTTCAGGGCACCAAATGTAGGTCATTAAGTTGTGTGGCAAGCACGTTTACCCACTGAGCCATCTTAACCATCCTACCTGTTCATTTCTTAGAAGACCAAGGACCCATCATCACTCACAGGACATTGTCAGGGAATTATCCCTTTTGGTCCAGGGATCATCTAAGCATTGAGTAGACATGAATATCAAGCAGAAGTGATGATGAGGAACAATGCAACCCCATAGAAGGCTAGCCACTGAGCCTGGCTACCTTCACAAAAGGGCTTAAGCGCCTTCTGGAGTATGACTTGCTTTCTGTGAGATGCAAGAGAAAGGAATGCGGAGACCCCAATGATTTCATTAAGCTCTAAAATCATTGTAATCTGGGATCATGAATAAAGCTGAAGTCCAAACATCCCATGCCCAGTGGCATTGACAATAACAGTAGTTAACTGGTGAATGTGTGAATAGTGCCCAGCTAGCCTGGCATCATACCAGCAACCTAAACATCGTCAGAATGGGAAATGAAGCAGCCACAGAGATCTTGCTATGTTTTCCATACATCCACTAGAATAACTGAGCACATAAGGAAATGCAAGAGGACTCCTCCAAAAATACAAGTTAGGGCTGACTTCCAAGCTGAATATGCACCCTCATATAAACATACAAACAGAAAATAAAGGAGGGCCTGGCTTGGAATATCTACTCAAATCATTGGCTACTAGGCACAGGGTGAATTATGAAACTCATCTTCAAATTTTCTATAAAATGGAAAAGGGTGGGATATTGCCTCTGTGCAATATGGGAAACGGAATCCACAGATTAAGCCAAGATGTTAAGAAAGAAATACAGCTCTTGGGAGGTAGGAACAGGAAGATCAGGAGCTGAAGGCTACCTTGGTTACACAGCAAATTCAAGGCTAGTCTGAACTGTATGAGAGCTGCCCTTAACCAAGCATAGTAATGATAGTAACAAGGAAGACCCTCCTTAGCAAAGGGAGAATTGAGAAACTCTAATATTAATATCCATTTTTCTCAACCAAAACTGATACCGTCAAAGAAAAACTTATCAAGGGGAAAGCCAAAGAAATCCTCTGTGTGTACACAGGTGTTGGACTCAGAGACCTCAAGTCATCTATCAGAAAAATGATCAGAGTTGGGAATATGACTCAGTGACAGCATGTGCTTAACATATACAAGGCTCTGTTGTGTTAAATTCACAGTCACACATACAGAATCCATGAAAGGAGACCTCTTAAAGTGTGCAACAATGATAGAGAATCTCAGTAAAGGAACAAATATTTTTAAAGGACATCCTAGTAGCTGGGTATATGCCTGCAAAGGCAGGAAATTACTGCACTGTGACTCTTCACAGAGACCCTATCTGAAACAGAAACATCTGAAATGTGCTAGACTGTGGACAGACCCTGAAGAAAACAGATGTGTAACCTGAAGACAGTCGTAGAACCATCTAATGTGAAGAATCAGGAAAACAAGAATAAACAGCAACCTGAGACAGCAACCCTGAGTGTGCCTATAGAGCCAGAGGAGAGGAAGGGAAGAGGCAGAAAGATACTGGAAGAAAACTGCCTAGTCAGAGATAAACATTAACTTCCCTAGCCAGGCAGCTCCACAAACACCAAAAGGAATAAACATTCAAACGACTGAAAGATGAGACCCTGAGAAAAACCAAACAGGACAGCAAAACATTCACCAGGAGACAACAAACTAACACCGTGTGTGTGGGGGGGGAACAACTGAGAATCATAAGGATGGGCTGGAGAGATGGCTGAGCAGTGAGCAATTGCTATTCCAGAGTATCTGAGTTCAGTTCCCACCACCCACACTGGGCAGATTCAAGCTCCAGAGGGTTGGTACCCTCATCTGGCCTCTTCAGGCACTTGGTGCACATATGTGACACATGCATACGTTTTTTGTTTTTTTTTAAATAATAAGTCATTTTTAAAAAAGAAAAGCCAGACAGTGGTAGCACACACATTTAATCCCAGCACACAAGAGACAGAGGCAGAGGCAGGCAGATCTCTGAGTTCAAGGCAAAGGCCAGCCTGATTTACAGGGTGAGTTCCAGGACAGCCAGAGCTAAACAGAGAAACCCTATGTGTGGGGGGCGGGGGGGGGGGGAGACAAAGAGCCATAAGGAAAGCAAAACTATCTCTGAAATAAGTGGAGATAAAATAAAGACATTCCCACAAAAGGTAATAAATACAGGACAGTGGGCCAGCCTACAGTTGTTACCGGCAGTTAGTCATTCAGGTAAAAAAGATGATTTCAAGTAGCAATTCAAATCTACAAAGAGGAGGCTCCAGGAAAGGAGATAACGTTGATAATATAAAAATTGTATTCTCTTTTCTGTAGCCACCAATAGACCCACAGTTCTGCCAGGTGTAGTTATACCTGCCTTGCCAGGAAGATCCCAAGTTCAAAGCAACCTGGATACATAATGAGACCTCATCTCAAAAAATCAGATAGAATTGACTCCCAAGATGGCTCAACAGGTAAAGACTTACCGGCAAGTCTAACAACCCAAGTTCAATCCCCAGAACCCACATGGTGGACAGAAAGAACCAACTCCAGTGAGTTGTCTGCTGACTACCAGAGATGTACACTGGCACACACTCCCCCCATAAATATAAAAGCAAGTTTTAAAAAATATAGCTTAAATGTAATATATGTGACGAAGACAGTTGCCATTAAAACCAAGCTTCTAGACATTACCAGAATTTTACAGATTTCTAGCTAGCTAGATATCCTTAGGACAACCATGAATATGATAGCATAAGTCGTAAATGCATATCTATGTCTGGTAAGGGGTTGATATCTAAAACATATAAAGAGCCCAACTCTGCAGCAGCAAAGCCTACTTTAAAGCGAGCGAAGTACTTAGACATCTCTCCAAAGATGACACAGGAATCCTGAGAGCATGGATGCTAGTCAGCATCACTGATAGGGAATGGCAGAGCACAGCAAGATGCCACAGTGACGGTGCCAAGGATGTGCAGGCAGAGCTCCCTGCACTGTGCCGGGGATGCGACAACGGCTTGCTGCCATGAAAACAGTTCCACCAAAACCTTTTCAGGGTTTATTTGAGTGTTTGTCACATGTGTACCACATGTACACAGGTGCCTGTGAAGACCAGAAAAGAACATTGTATCTCTTGGAGTTGATGCCTCAAGCAGTCATGAACTATCTGGCTTGAGTGCTGGGGACAGACTCAGGTCCCCTGGAAGAGCAGTAAGCACTCTTAACCACTAAGCCATCTCTCCCTTTAAAAAAAAAAAAAAAAAAAAAACTTTAAATAGGTTTAAATATGAGAGACAAGAGCAGAGGCCAAACTTGGGATCTGACAAGATGGCCGGGCTGCCCCGCAGGATTATCAAGGAAGCCCAGCGTTTGCTGGCAGACCCAGTTCCCGGCATTAAAGCAGAACCAGATGAGAGCAACGCCCGTTATTTTCATGTGGTCATTGCTGGCCCCCAGGACTCCCCCTTTGAGGGAGGGACTTTTAAACTTGAACTATTCCTTCCAGAAGAATACCCAATGGCAGCACCTAAAGTATGTTTCATGACCAAAATTTATCATCCTAATGTAGACAAGTTGGGAAGAATATGTTTAGATATTTTGAAAGATAAGTGGTCCCCAGCACTGCAGATCCGCACAGTTCTGCTATCAATCCAGGCTTTGTTAAGTGCTCCTAATCCAGATGATCCATTAGCAAATGATGTAGCCAAGCAGTGGAAGACCAATGAAGCCCAAGCCATAGAAACAGCAAGAGCATGGACTAGGCTATATGCCATGAATAATATTTAAGTTGATCAGACCATCAAGTGTACATCACTTCTCCTGTTCTGCCAAGACTCTTTTTTTTTTTTTTTTTTTTTTTTTGCATTTAATGGACACAGTCTTAGAAACATTACAGAATAAAAGCCCAGGTAGCCCAGGTATCTTCATCTTTGGTGATTACATGCACATTAGCAAATCTATGTCTTGTCCTGATTCACTGTTGTAAAGCATGAGCAGAGGCTAGAAGTATCATCCGGGTTGTTGTGAAATGTTTAAAAGCAGCGGCTCTGCTTGGATTTGTTTCCCCATCGTGGTTTAAGTACAAAGCACTGTGATTGAAGGTAGTTGTCAGTGTTAGCTGCCAGGGGTATGGGTGTTTTTATTTTTTAGGGGGAAAATAGTTTTATTTTAATTTTATGGTCTCCTTTCCCCCTCTTATGGGATCTAATTGCAGAGGTTAAATGCAGCTAACCAGTTTTTTTAGAATATGCTTTCTAGCCAAGTCTAACTTTAGACACTGTAGATGGACAAGCTTGATTGTCTGAACCAAAATGGGAACATTAAATAAACATCACAGCCCTCACTAATAACATTGTGACTTTGCTGTTAAATGTAGATTCTCTGCCCTACCCCCAAAAGAAGAAGAAACAAAGCTTGTGATCATTTTGTATGGCTTGTCTGGAAACTTCTGTAAATCTTATGTTTTAGTAAAATATTTTTTGTTATTCTAAAAAAAAATAGGTTTAAATATGATCCATAGATCCACTCCAGATGCATCTCCCGAAGAACTGAAAGCTGAGTGTGACTGTGCCCTGAGCTCACAGGAACATTCTTCACAGTAGGCAGGAAGTGGAGTCAGCCCAGGTGGCTTTTGACCAATAGCCCCTCTCTCTTTCTCTCTCACACACATACAGAATAAAGTAGCCCAGAGACGGGTGGGTGGGATGAAAATATTTGGATATCTGTTACAGAGAAACATAAATATACTTACCATTTTTAAACGCAGATTTCAGTGTATCAAATGTACTAATTTAACCACTCTATATAGGACATATACATATATGCTACAAAAATGGCATGCTGTTCCACATAGTAGAAGGTATTAAACAAATCAACAAAAGTTATATCAAATTTAAGACCTATTACAGGGTTTATCAGGGGAGGCCAGCTCTGCACAGAACAGCCCCCATCTACTTTGGCACGGATGATCATGGAACATGAGGAGGAGGAAAAGGATAATTAACCAGCCATATTAGCTAAATGGACTCTGATAATCATTTGGGTGGCAATATTCAACCATATTGCCCCCCCTCACAAAAATTATATTGAATTTCAAAGCAATCAACCCCACAATCAAAAGATAGAGACTAGCAAAAAAAAAATAATAATCCAACTATGTGCAGTCTACCAGAAACACGAGTTTAGAAGTAAAGTGAAGAAAACATTCTGCATGTGCAAACAGAAATCTTAAGGGTTGTATAGCTCTAGTAATACCTGAAAAAGTATTCATTAAAGGTGTCATTAGACAGGCCAGGCGTAGTAATGCACACCTCTAATCCCAGCATTCCAGAGACAGAAGCATGCAGAACTCTGTAGGTCTACATAGTTCAAGGACAGCCAAAGCTATGTAGAGAGACCCCACACACACCATCTTTTTAAAAATAAGTATACCCATCTGTCATGGAGCTATAGTAATCACTCCTAGCAACACTGTCCCAAAGTACAAAAGGCAAAATTAACAATGGAAAAGAGAAACACAACAAGTAGTGTAGAAATAGACATGGTAGCAGATGCCTATAATCCCAGTACATGGGAGGTGGAGGGAGAAAGGGTGGAGAGAGTTGGAGGCCAGCCACAGTTAAAAAGTGAGATGCTGCCTCAAAGAAAAAAGGGAAATGGCAGCCTGGAGAGATGGGTCAGCAATTAAGAGTGCTTGCTGCTCTTGCAGAGGACCAGGGTTTGATTTCCAGTGTCCACAAGGCAGCACACAACCTCCTGCAACTCCTGTTTCAGAGCATCTGATGCTCTCTCTTCTGGCTCCTCTTGGCACTGCACAGACTGTACAGACATACATGCAGGCAAAACATCCATATACAGAAAAGGTAAATTTTTTAAAAGGGAAGAGGGAAGGAAAAGTTACTTATAGTAGCAGGTTTGGAGCTGGAGCAATAGTTTAAACTCATGCTCAAAGCCAACATCCACCTCTGGGAAAAGACCAGAAAGCCCAAAGCAAATAGAACTCAGGAGAAAAGTAGCAGTGAATCAAAGAAAACGGTGAAAATAGAGAAAACCTGCAAAGCCAAAAATCAGTTTTTTTTAAAAGGTCAACCCAGACAAACTTCCAAATTAAGAACACTGGCTGCTCTTCCAGAAGTCCTCTGAGTTCAGCTCCCAGTACCTATGTGGCAGCTCACAACCATCTGTAACCATAGTCCCATGAGGTCCAATTCCCTCTGGTGTGCAGATATGCAAACACAATACATTATACCTGGGTCCACAAGCAAGGACTGTGAGTCAGACAGCCTTCTAGGAACACATGCTGAGAGCTCAGACCCAAAGAAGAGTGTCTGCCTCCCATGACAGAAGGAGAAGAGGACACACCTGGTTCATTCCATTAGGCCACTGTCCTGATACCAAAGCTATAGGGAACACCCGTCCATCATGAACATTGGTGCCAAAACCATTGGCAGTCCAGGCATGGTAGCACAATTCTTTGACCTAGCACTCAAGAGGCAGAGGCAGGCAAATCTCTGCCAGTTTTAGGCCAGCCAGGGCCACATGGTGAGACCCAGTCTCAAATATGAGCAAACAGTTCAGTAATGTTAATTTTTTAAAAAAGGTATTCCCCATAGCCAGTTGCCATTTGTCCCAGGAGTACAAGACTAACATCCAAAACCAATATAACACACACCAATAAAGGGCAGAAAGAACACACTGGTCAGAGAGTACTGTCATCAAATGCATCTGGAAATTCAGCATCAACCCACATCCCAATTCTCAACTAACAGAATGACCTCACCTTGGGAAACAAGTCATGAGAGCCTGACGATGCTCTCTGACATGAAGCAAGGCCGGGCACCCATTCTTGCCACTCACTGGGGCACTAAAGGCTAAAGAAAATTACAAGCTGAGAGATCATGAAAAATACTCAGAAATTCAGGTTGTACTAGGCATAGTGACTCATCAGTAATCTCAGCACTGGCAGGCGGAAGCTGGAGAACTGTCATGAGTTCACGACCAGCCTGCACTATATCCAGGCCATCCTGGGTTGCATAATGAGTGAGACTTTGTTTCAAACAAAACAATCACAAAATAAGTAAGATTCTTACTTGTGTCTCTGTATACTATTAAGGAAAAACCAATGGATGAAATAAAGTTTCATTTACAGCACCAAAACCGGATGTTTAATAATTTCACAAAGAACCAAGATTTGTACACAAGAAATTATAATGCTGCTGAGAGAAACTAGGCATGAGCAAAGGAAGAGTATAGCCACACTTGTGATCAGAGTCTTCAGGTTACCATGGCAATTCCCCCAAATGAGTCTGTAAAGTCAATGCAGTCCCTAGAAAACAGCAACGGGTTTTACTTGGTTTTCATTATTATGTTCCGTGCAGGGGACCAAGCAGTCCTCTGCCTCTGCCTCCCCAGAAAGGTGTGTGTATACCTGTGCCTAGCTCAGCAAGCTTCCCTCTTCCAATGAACAAAGGTGGAGCCTGGGATTGTGGCACAATGGCTAAAAAGTGTTTGCTTAGCATGCATGAAGCCTGAGTTTGATCCCCAGCATAAACCAGGAGTCATGTGAGTTTGAGGTCAGCTAGGCTATAATGAGACCCTGTCTCAAAACAGAAGTAACAGATTTATCCTATGGAAATACAAGGGACAAGATAGTCAAAATAATTCTGATAAAGATTTATAGGATTTAAGCTGGCTGATTTAGAAACAAACACAGTATAAACCAAGTAAAGGCATCTATGAATCTTACATTTTGGACGAAAGACTAAATATAACAGCAGATAAGTCTGTGATGGTTGGATATCTACACACAAAGACTATATTCTCAGACTTCCACACCAGGACCCAAGACAGATAGGAGGCGTGTGTAAGAAGTAGCCAGGTGAGCCCCACACTCAGGAGACTCAGGCAGGACCGTCCTGGGCTCATAGCCAGTCTGGGTTACAAGACCCTGTCTCAAAGCCCAAGTAGACGAATAATAAATGTCCTCTAACTTGGAAGGAAAGTATCAACATGTTTGTTACTTTGGGTTAGAAAGAGCCTTCTTACATGTGAAACCAAAACCATAACAGAAAAAAGAATCAGATTGTTTTTAAACAGAGTCTCACTGAGTAGCCCTGGCTGCCTGGAACTCTGTAGACCAGGCTGGTTTCAAATGCAGAGATCCACCTGCCTCTGCCTCGTGAGATCTGAGGTCAAAGGAGTGTGCCACATAGTTCAGATTTTGTCAGAATTAAAATTTTTGTAAGAAAAGGAACACTGGCCAGGCAGTGGTGGCACACACCTTTAATCCCAGCACTCAGGAGGCAGAGGCAGGTGGATCTCTGAGTTCAAGGCCAGCTTGGTCTACAGAGTGAGGTTATAGCCAGTGTTACATAGAAATACCTTGTCTCCCAAAACCAAAAAAAAGAGAAGACAAGCCCATCACTCATCTAATAAAGGATTCACAATTCAAAATGTACAAAGAATCAACACAATTAGTCCATTAAAATGGGCAAAGACGGTCAGTAGATGAATGGCTAATAAAGATCTTAGCATCAGTCCTCACACCAGGCTAAGAGTCCTCACTAGGTTGGTCACAGACAGAACATTACCAGGAAGCATGGGCTGGCTGTGGAGAAACATGCAACTATGGAAAAGCTGTCACTTCACAACTTACATAGCCAGGAACGCCCTTCCTCCCCAGGAGAAATGAAACCATGGCCCACAAAGCCTTGTGCTCATCATCAGCCCATACACCCTCTTAATAGAGCTGAGTGGACACACAGCATGTGGTGTTAGCCATTCGGTGGGACCCTGACCCGATAAAAAGGAATGAACTATAGTACACACTGCATGAGAGATGGGCCTTGTTCTCAGCAAACAGCCTAACAAAAGCTGCTTGTTGTCTGAGCTTTTTTTTTTTTTTTACAACATCCAGGAACGGTGCTTGCAGCTACAGGAGTAAGCTATTCCTAGGTCTGGGGCCAGAAATGTTCTGTCAATGAGAATGGAGGAGCTGGCATTACAACGCTACAGACTTACTGAGAGCCACCGAGCTAGATGGGTGGATTTCGGGGCTGGAGAGCTGGCTCAGCAGTTAAGAGCACTGGCTGCTCTTCTGGAGGACCACGGCTCAATTCCCAGCACCCACGTGGTGGTACACAGACATCTGTAACTCCGGTTCCAAGGGATGCCATGCCACCTTCTGCCTCTGCAGCCACCAGGCATGCACAGACACACAGGCAAAAACAGCCCCTCACACAAAAGAGAAGATCTTACCCCCACCAAAGGTGGCTTTTGAGCTACAAACATTACACCTCAGTAATAAAGCTATGACATGCACCAGAGGGGCAGGGCTGACTAGAATGACGAGGGGCACGAAGCACCAGCACCCAGGCTCTTCTGGTGCACCTGCCCCAGATGCCCTCCCTGAGCACCAGGGCTGCACCCTCAGCTGCTGTCTCCGGGTCCTCTAGGAAAGCGTAATAAGGGACACCGCTCTTACTCTCCACCCAGAAAAAGAGATGCCAGGCCCTGACTCTTTTATAAGCAAACTATTTTTGGATGAAATCAAAGAACAACTGCCCCATGACCCATTTTTCTTCCAGGCCTGGTCTCTATGGATTTGGCTTAGCTTAGTGGGGGTTCCAGGTGCACAGCCTTTACAGGGGCCCAAAGTAGTCATTCTCTGTGACCTTCCAGGTTCTACCCCTGCCCTTCCCACAGGCCCAGACAGCACTTATTACTCAACACCCAATAGAAAAGTCAGCAGCACCCCAGGTGCGACCTCCTCTGTACAGACACTGGCTGGCACCAAGCAGTTCCAAGAAGTCACTGCCTTCGGGTGAAGAAACCTCACACATAACCCTCAACACAACTGCAGGCGCAAACCACGTAAGTGTGTGCACAACCCCGGGGCTGGGCCACCAAGCCCCGTGCTCAAAGCCAAAGGTTCCTTTCTTCCTTGCAAGCTCAGGGGTTCTCCTTTCCCTTGATGACTGGGTACTCTGCTGAGTACTCCTTCCACGGTTTATGCTGTCCCCAAGTCTATTCCCAGGGTCACTTCCAGGCACAGAGGCAATGGGAGGAGGCTACTCAGTCCCACCAAGGTTACAGCATCTGCATATTAAACTACGTATGGGGGACAGTTCTGCCTTCAAAGAGAGAAGATCAAAATGCTGTCATCTTTTAATTTAATCCTTTTGTTGCATCGGTGGTCTTAGGAGGGATGAGAGAGATCCAAATAAAAATGGAAACAAACTATATCTTTGTGGCTGTTATGTTTTAGTCTTTTTTTCTCAATTTGGGCCATAAAATAGGTCAGCTCCATTACTGATCAGCCTTCCCACAAATATTTAAAACAAATTGAATTGCACACCCAATACCCATCACAATTACACCAGGCACAATAACTAAATTAGCAATTCAACAAAATAATTGGAAATGCGATTCTCTCTATCCCACCAGTCTCCCTCGAGGGTTTAGCCGATCTATGGGGGAAACTCAGCTTTCCTAATTCTGCAGCTAATTAGAGGCACACTTGTAAATGAAGTTGTTTGTCTTGAAGTTGAAATTCTCTTCTGGGGATGGGGGAGAGGAAGGGAGACGGAAGGAAAGTCCTGGCTCTGGAAGTATGAACACAGGTTCACGGAACACAAGGCTGGGTTCCACAGAGCCCTCTCTGCATCACCTTTCATCATCATTTAATAATGAACTCCAGAAAGGCCGGCCTGCTGCTCGTCCTTGTAAATAAAAAGGCACACATGTTTACTGTACTCACAGCAGCTAGGGGCCACAGGCTGTGGGAACTGGAACCACAGTAGCCATCAGTGACAGAGCCCCCAGTTATTGCTAGCTCCCCTTGAGCTCCCACTTGGGACAGAAAACCCCAAAAAAGAAGCTAGGGCACACTCTTCTGTGAACCGGCCCTCCTGGGCTCTGGGCCAGCAGAAGCCAAGGCAGGACCTGCTGGCCAGAGCAGAGATCTCCCATGACCTACTTGCCCAAGCCTCTGAGAGCAGTCTCAAAGCTTCGCTTAGGCTGTCCTTGGCCTCTTTTGTTCCTCCAGGAGGAGTTCCGTCTAATTATATAACAGGAACTAGGGCTCATCCATCCCCTCTCACCCTCCTCCTTCAGGATTGAAATGTGACCTTAAAACGGTCCCCTTAGGGCTCCAGGGACTAGAGGGGCCAACCTCATGGCAGCCCACCCTGCAGGAGACACACACACCTGGACCTGATCCCCCGGGAGCAAAGTTTTGCAAGGCAGGTAGCCTGCAGGGAGCTTCCAATTCAGGGTCCTGGGAGAACACTGCAGCTCCTGGGTGGGGTGCAGAGGGTTCCTGTGGCTGCTAGAGCGCTGATAAGTGGATTCAGAAGCCCCTGCCCTCTTCGGCTTATCTTCTCAAACAATGGAGTTATCACACTCAAAGTGTTCCCTATTCGGCTTCCATCGGCTCTTAAAGCCAAGTGCAACACGCTACAGCTTGAAAGGACACAGGAACCAACCCAGAAAATAATTGTGTGGCATCTGGGAGTCTGTTCCCAGCCCAACCCTCAGGAGGGGCTCACCGCTGCCATCTAGTACTCTGGGTACTAGATGCCAAAACACCCACTTCTTCACTTTTACTCACCTCAGATCCTAGGACTGAGAGGTCTGGAGACACCAAACTCCCACCATCTCACAGGGTCTGCAAGCTCTGCCTGCTGAGCCTGGCACAGGTGAATTAAATACAGGTCTTCCTGCCCTGGGACAGCTGGGGCTCTGGCATGCCCATGTAGTGACCATTTATCCAACTTCCAGTTTCGTGGTTTGTGGACTCACAAAAGGTTGGGGAATAGTGATACGGGGCTGAACTGTCCACTGCAACCTCAGGTAGCCCCGCAGTAAGTGCTCAAAAGCTACACATGGCTACTTGATTTCCAACAGGAATGACAGGGCCAGAATCAACATCACCCTAGAAAGTTCCATCAGATGCTATGGTCCAGATGCCTCGAGCCACTCCTAGAGTCGGAAGAAGCACTTCTTAGGCTCCCCAGACATCACACAGGACGGGGGGGGGGTCCACACCTGGAAACTTCCATGGAACAGAGGAGGGCCCACACCTGGGGCTGCCCTAGCTTGGCCAGAAGCTGCCCTGGGTGCTGTCTGTGGAAAGAAACCGAAGAACTGTGTTAATTGCTCTGAGCTCCTATCCTGTCACACATGGCCCTCCAGCACTCTCCGACTCAGACCAGAAGGCCCCAGAGGAAGCATCCAGAACACCCAAGTCAAATCCTTGGCAAAATGAGCCACACCTGAGAGTGGGCTCAAAGTCAGGCTTCCAGGAGTAGCAGCAGGTGTTTCAGCGGATGCTGAGCTGGCAGGCCCACCTGCCGAGACTCTCTAGGCCTCAGCTGGGGCCCACGTCACAGTAGACAGGCTAGGAGTAACGCCAGGAGCAACATCCTAAACCCATCCTAAAAGCTTCCCAAGGCAGTCACTGCCCACTAAAGACTCTAAAAATTGGGATCGACTGACAAGGACCTTAGTCTTATTCACTTCTCCTCCTTTATAAAACTATTTTATTAGCTGGGCAGTGGTGGTGCACACCTTTAATCCCAGCACGCGGGAGGCAGAGGCAGGAGAAGCCCAACCTGGTCTACAAGAGCTAGTTCCAGGACAGCCTCCAAAAGCCACAAAAAAATCCTGGCTCAACCCAAAACCAAAACCAAAATTAAAAAAAAAAAAAAAACCTATTTTATTTTCAATTTTGTTTTTTGTTTGTGTATAGGTATTTGGCCTCGTGTTTGTGTGTGTGTGCGCGCGTGTTGACAACAGGCCAGAAAAGAACACTGATCCCCTAGGACTGGAGTTACAGATGGTTGTGAATCATGTGGGTGCTGGTCTCTGGAAGAGCAGCCAGTGCTCTTAAACACTAAGTTCTCTGCAGTGCCAAGATTTTTCTTTTTCAGAGTGAGTGAGGCAGGTGGTGGTGGTGCACACCTTTAGTCCCAGCACTTGGGAGGCAGAGGCAGGCAGATCTCTGGGAGTTTGAATTTGAGGGCAGCCTGACCTACAGAGTGAGTTCCAGACCAGCCAAGGCTACACAGAGAAACCCTGTCTCAAAAAACCATGGGGGGGGAAGGGGAGAGTATATTAGGCATCTGCGTGTGTGGAAGGGTATATTAGGCAGTCTGTGTGTGTGGAAGGGTATATTAGGCAGTCTGCGTGTGTGGAAGGGTATATTAGGCAGTCTGCGTGTGTGGAAGGGTACCTTTGACGGCCAGAAGAGGGGTTCAAACCCCTGGAGCTGGAGTGACAGGCAGCTATGAGCCAACCGGACCTAGGTGCTGGGAACCCAACTCAGGTCCTCTGCCAGAGCGCTGCGTGCCCTAACCACCGAGCCGTCTCTCCAGCCCTCCGTCCTCCGTCCAGAGCATCACAGATGCCCATCCTACAGTTAGTTGACTCTCACATACTGACAGGGACCCTGAGTCTGATTTCCACCCCTCTGTCTTCTACCCTCAGCACTGAGCTAGGTGCCCCCAAGTCCTGGGCATGCAAGCTGTGGCACGGGAGGGGACAATTACTCCAACTCCAACCACAACCACCATGGTGACTAAGCTCTTCTCTGAGCTGCCCTAAGGAGGGGAAGCTGTGTGGGCAGGGGGCCTTGAGTGGCAGTCAGGCTGTCTGTCTCCTGGGGCCTTGTAGTCTCTTTTTACCCTGTGAGTGATGGCAGACTGGCTTTTCTTCCCTCCCCATATTCTGTTAAATTTTCCTTTCTTAAGAATTCAGCGTCCTCGACCTCAACCAATGAACTCTGAGAACCCCGAACCAGGGGAAATAAAGCCACGGACTCCTCGGGAATGTAAATGCTACTAAAATGACCCTTCCAGAGACCCACAGGGCAGCGGGAAATCTATAGCCACACATGGAGACAGACGTCAGATAAGGCAGCTGGCCCGCTTCCTCCCTGCAAAACTCGCAGGTAATGAGGGGCTTCGTCAATAGAGCTGTCGGACAAATTGAATATACACAAATCGCAGGCTGATATGGATCCCTTGGACTGAAGAGAATTAGTTAATGAACTTACCAAATGACAGGCAGGTTTTTTTTTTTTTTCCCTAATGTTATGAAGGAGAAAGGAAGAAAAGAGAAAATGTGGTTGTTACACTTGAAAACAAAAGGTCCTGTTCACCAAGGCAAGCGCCACTCAGAGCGCAGCTTGTTGCCAAAGCAGAGCGCAGGGATCCATCAGTACAGCAAAGTGCTGGGTGCAGCCGGCGAGGTTTCCGGACTGAGCAAACAGCAGAAAAGGCAGCAGAGGGACCCTGTCTCCGTGTCTCAGTGTCCCAGCTCACGACTGCAGCCCTAGGCTCACTCCTGCTGCTTGCCTCCTGTCTTCTTGGAGCCTGGCCCAGGGGAGACTCAGGTCTTGGTGTTAACACATTCCACAGAGTTACTGCTGGTCTAAAACGAAATAGCTGTCTGTCTCTCCCTCTCTCTCTCTTTCTCTCCCTCCCCCCCCCTCTCTCTCTCCTGCCTTTTTCCTTCCCTCCCTCCTTCCATATTTCCAACAATTGTGATTAATTGCCTCTGCCTCCCTAGTGCTGGGATTACAAGTGTGTGACACTATGCCCAGCTCTTTGTTTTTTTTTTTTTTTTGAGGCAGGACCTCTTGCAACCCAGGCTAGCCTTGAACTCCTAATTTCCCTGCCTCCACCTCTCAAAGTGTACACCACATAGATGCCTTATACCTTGGGTGTTTCATCTCCAGATCCCTTGTCCATACAAATTCCTCCTAGGAGGGAAGCTAGGTTTTCCTAAGCTGGCAGTCGGGCTCAACAGCTTCTGCGGACGCTTGGTTTGTACATGGCATTAAGGGGTCTAGGATGACACCTTGTAAAGAAACCCAAACCAAGTACAGAGCAGCCTGAGCAGCCCCAGCTAGGCGAGGGCTACCTGACTTGCAAGCTGAAGGTGCCGGAGCAGCTGAGGTGGAGCAGAGGGAGTTAGAAGCAGGGAGCTGGGGAGGGAGAGGACGACTATCTTCCTGATTACCTGGGCCAAGTACCTTCCAGGCCGTCAATTGATCCTCCCTGGGAACTACTGCAAGGGTTCCCTGGGATCAGGACACAGCCCACACCTCCATTGCTACGGGGACCACACATGCAGTAGGACACATACACCCTACAGATGAGCTGCACCCCACCCCAAGTATTTGTGTTGTATTGAGGGAGCAGCTCAGTGGTGGGTGGATGCCCACCACCTCAGTCCTAAGATTACATGGTGGTGGGTGAGTCTTCTGCCTAACATGGCTCCCACTGGGGGTCATGGCTGTTGGGGAAGAGTGCAGCTACCCATGGTTGGTCAGGGTAGCACGTCACTTATTTAATAATATTATTATTCAGTTAAAATAACATCTAGTCAATTTCTGTGTAGATCAGACTAGTCTCAAACTTGCAATTCTACCTCAGGCCTGTGTCAGCCTAAGTGGTTGGAGCTGTTACTTTTGGGTGATGGGATTACAGATGAGTCTCATTAATTTTCTTAACCTAAAAATAAGGCAAGGAGCTGGCCTTACACCCTGTCCTGCGCTGGCAGCTGCTGCAGCTGCCTCTGGTGTGTAGTTCCTGCTGAGAACACTGTTGGACAGTGAAGGACAATGGCTTATGAGTGTGAAGTGTGAGGCAGTAGGGCTGGGCAAAAATGAGACCAGCAAACACCATGCCAAAAGGATGCTTCAGTAGCCACTGCAGTGGCTTGGGTGGGAACTCTCAATAACTTCCCAACTCATTTGGAAATCGGCATTAACTACCAAATGTAAAGTATTAGTTTTATTAAAATGCAAATCTATCAACTAATCTGCCTTTCTAGTAACAGCTGAATTGCAGGATCCGTGTCAATTAAAATAGTTTCCAATTTACTCCTGGCTGGAAGGAGGGTGGTCTTCTGCATTTTAAAACGCACATCTCCCTTTTAGTGAGGATTCTCTTCCTTCCTTCTTCATCTCTCCTGTCTAACTCATTTTAATTGAACTTGCTGGGCTCCAGATATTTTGATCTGTCTAAGCCTTCTTCCTTTCTGGGGTCCACCAGATACCCAGATGATCCCCATAAGCTCATCCCCATACTGTTCTCTGGGCAGTGACTGTTGTCCTAGGATGGGACTGCCTGGGAGACTCCATATTTTAAAAAGTGACAGTTTGGGAAAAGGCCTATGCATGGACCCACTGATTTCTGACGTACCTTTTGAATGATTGGGAATAGCCTAAATTTATTCATTTCCCTGAACGTCAAGCCTAAGGTACCTTGGGATCAGTGTACAGCGGCACACGAGGAAGAGATGGGAAGCCCTGCCCTCCAGCAGCTCTCTCCACAATGTAATTGTGGTTCACATTTCCCCAACACTCTTTGCTTGGAGTTTGACCCATTCGTACTGTGCAGCAGTCTGGGACCACAAGGGAAACACATGTGGGATTCGGTACAAGAAACTTTGTCACTGGGCCACACTATCCAAACCTGACTTTAAAGGTGCCTGGTTGTTAAGTGAACCTGCACCCAGTCTGTAGCCATTATCTCTTCTCTTACTCAATTGCTCTAAATGAAGGGCAAAGGGGCAGTGTGTGCTGGCCTGAGATGCCCACACTCTACACGCAGTATCATCTCTGGTGCATATTGGTCACAGAAGGCAAATGAATCCCCCTCATGGGGATTTAATTTCCAGCTTTTGACCTGTGGATGTAAAACAAGAGAACCACCTCCTCCTGCCAGGTTATACCAGCTAAACTCAATGGTGATGCAGAAGTGGGGAAAGGCCTGAGGGATTTTTCTTTCTTTCTTTTCTTTCTTTTTTTTTTTTTTTTTTTTTTTTTTTTTTTTTGGTGGCGGAGGACTCTAAAAAGCCCTGGCTATCTTAGAACTTGCTCTGTAAGCCAGGCTAGCCTTGAAATCAGAGATCTGCCTGCCTCTTCCTGCTGGGAACAAGAGAGAAGTCAGGGTTAGCTCCCTGCTCCTTAGCAGGAAACTGTCAAGTAGGAATCTTCAGGGTCCAGCTGTGGGCTCAGGGACCTGTAGACTCAGGGTCTCAACAAGCCAGTGCTCATTTATCCAAAGCAGCACAGGTATTTCTTTCATGGATTTAATAATTAGATTTTGGTGCTAGAGATGGAACCGAGGGCCTCTGTATGTTGGGCAAGTGCTCTACCAATGAACTATGCTCTCTGCCCCAAATTGTTGTTTCACTGAAAAATCCTAACTATATATTCATAGTCTTAAGTGTGACATTCTAGATGTACGCAGCATGAAGTGGCTGAACTGAGCCCTGGACAGATCCAGCGCCACACTGATCACATTTCTGTGATGGGACACCTGATATTTATTCCCATTATTCTGGTCCTCAAAGCTCATTCCTCCAGCCTACACAACTCCCTATATCCCATGACCAGCAAGTCCCCATCCTCATCCATCCCCTCCTGACTGCTGGCAGCCACCATCCTACTCTTCATCTGGGAATTAACTGTGCTAGACTTTGTCTTTCTTTTCCTGGCTTATTTCACCTAACGTGTCCTCCAGGCTTATCCATGCTGTCACTGAGGAGAGAGAGACTCCTTGGCTTAAGGCTGAACAGAATTCCTCTTTGCATACATGCCCCCTGCCTCCCTCCCTTCCTCCCTCTCTCCATCCATGCAAAGAACTAACATCCACACTGAGAAAGACTTCTTAAAGAAGAGGTTCACTAGAGAATGCTGGACATAACTGGTTATTAGGGAAGTGCAAATAAAAACCACACCGAGGCATCACCTGGTAAAATGGCTTTTACCAAAGGTAAGTCATGACAAATTTTGGCAAAGCAACAAAGTAAGCCTTGAATACCATTTGGAGGTGAAAGTTAGAGCAGCCATTATGAAGCACAGTATGGAAGCTCCTTCAGGGGTTGGAGAGATAGATCACTCAACAGTTAAGAGCACCAGCTGCTCTTCCAAGACCCAGTTCAGTTCCAAACACCCACATGGCAACTCATAATTGTCTGTAACTCCATTACCAGGTGATATGACACCTTCACACAGACATACATGCAGGCTAACACCAAGGCACAGAAAGAAGAGGAAGAAGAGGAGGAGGAGGAAGCAGCAGCAGCTCTTCCAAACACTGAAAAGGGGCTGGAAAGCAGAACACATACTCAGAGCATGTGAAGTCCTCGGTACCAAGCACTGCAGTAGTGCGTGCGCGCACACACACACACACACACACAAACACAGACAGACACGGACAGGGACAGGGACACAAAACAGAACCACCATCAGAGCCCAGAAGTCCCAGTTCTGCCAGTACCAAAGGGAGTGGAAATCGGCAGTGAGGGTTAGCACAGTGGGGTCAGTACAGTGAGGGTCAGATGATCCAACAGTTACCACAGCACCATTCACAACAGTCCAGATATAAAAATAACCCGAGTGTCCATTCAGGGATGAATAGACAAGAAATACAGGGTTTTTGTTTTTGTTGTTTTTAGTTTTTTGAGACAGGGTTTCCATGTAGCCCTGGCTGTTCTGGAACTCGCTCTTTAGACCAGGGTAGCTTCAAACTCACAGAGGTCCACCTGCCTCTGATTAAATCAGGCACCACCACTGCCTAGCAAGAAATGGAGTTTTATACTATACAAGTACACAATTTAACTAGACAAACACAAACCCTTTCAACGGGTGTGTCATTGTGCAATTTAAGTCTAAACCACCTCTTGTAGCTCAAGAACTCACAACAGATTTCTTTTAAAAGATTTATTTTGGTTTTAATTGTATGTCTGTGTTGGGTGGGTACACACCCGAGTGCTGGTGATTACAGAGGTCACAGGATGCCACTGAATCCCCATCCCCTGGAACTGGAGTTAGAGGCTGCTGTGAGATACTGGACGTAGGTGCTCGGAAATGAACTTGGGTCCTCTGAAAGAGCAAGCAGTGCTCTTAACCTCTGAGCCATAGCTCCAGCCCTACAGGGTCTGTGATGGTTAAAGGGCACAGAGGCTGAGCTTTGTATACAAGGTATATGCTCCCAAAGAACACCATCCCAGGGACCCCAGGGGCTGCACCCTGAAGTCGTCTATCCTTGAAGCAGCCAGGTGGGTCCTGGTGTGGTGGTCGGTAGTCTGCAGTAAGAGGATGATGACATCAGTCTCCATGGTCAATGTCAGGAGGGTTGAGCTGGCCGAAAAGAGATCGATACAACTCCGTCCTACAAAATAAAGCAAACTGGTTAACACACTGTTTAACTTTTCAAGGTTAAAAAGAAACCAAGAAGCTGGGAAATACCTTCATCTGTTTCTTCAATTGAAAACATAGCCATGTAATTAAGAACCACATCTCGGAGCACTTATTCACAAATACAAGGGAAGGAAGAAACCCAGAAGCAGCCAATCACATAGTGAAATATGTAAATAGTCCAGTGTGGCTGGATACCCTGTCTCCGGGGAATGAGTTTTCTATAAGTTTGCCCTTTACAGACAGGCTCTTCAAGTAAGAAAACAAGATTGAATATTTTAATAGGATATATGAGTCTGGCATGCAACGAGAGGATTCAATCAGACATGGGATGTAGGGGATATAATTTAGTTTTCATACATTTTCTAGGACTTGGCAGTACTTGAAAAACAATGAAAATGACCCAGCAACAAGATTCCAATTATGATCATATATGCAGAGGTTCAGAACAGAACCAGGCTTCCCCTCCCCCATACTCCCTTCTCTAATCTCAGTCTAAGAAATAATTTAATTGGCTAATTCATTTTTAAAGTTGGGCTTAAAAAATTAACATTATTGGGTGAGGAGGTGGCTCACTATGTAAAATACTTGCTGTGCTGTGTACGTCTGAGTTCACATCTCCAGTGCCCATGTAAAAAGCTACACGTGGCCATGCACTCAGTGGCCTCGGTGTTGGCGGGCAACAGTGGAAACACGAGGGTCCCTGGGACTTGGGGGCCAGCCAGGCGAGCTAGAAAAACTGCACTTGAAGTTCAGCAAGATGAAGACGGCTGGCTCCTCTTGTGATCTCTGAATACATCCATGTGCACAAGTATGTGATACACACCAACAAAATAAAACCAGCTGCCAGTGTGTGCATGTGTGGGTGTGTTGGAGACTTTCTTTAGGAGCAGTCTGGCTGTGTGCTGAGTCAAGGCTTCTCTGGTCAGTGGCTGGCTGGCCAAGAAGCCCTTCGGACCCTCCTGTCTCCGCCTCCCCAGTGCTGGCTTTCTTTTTATGTGGGTGCTGAGATCAAACACAGGTCCTCATTTGTACAGCAAGTGTTCTGCCAACTGGGCCACCCCTCTAGCCCATTATAGTTTCGAGATAGGGTCCTACTACTTTTGACACCAGCGTAAAACTCGGGATCCTACTGCCTCTGCTCTTCAAATGCTGGGATCACAAATATGCGCCAATATGCCCAACTCTAAAGTTGAATTTGGACATTAAAAATACAGTGACGGGGCTGGAGAGATGGCTTGGAGGTTAAGAGCACTTGCTGCTCTTCAAAAGACCAGCGTTGTTTCCCTGCACCATGTCAGGCAGGGATTACCTGTAATTCCAGCTCCAGGCAACCGGATGCCCTCCTCAGACATGCATAAACTCACATACACATAAAGTTAAAACTAAACCTTTTTAAAAAAGAGCAAACGACCATTACAATTTCCATTGCTGTCATACGTGCCACACCTGGGTCAGCAGTGGAAACGGCAGTGTGAGTTGGGTGGGAGCCTTGTTGGGGGAACCAGGCCCTGGAGCACTTTCCTCTGTAGATGGGGAGAGAGCTGCCCTACGGAAGGAGGCTCACAGACCCACGAGGTGTGAGCCCTGAGACCAAGGAGACAGCCCTAAGGGTCACACCTAACTGAGGCAAGGGTTCACATCTGCTTTTGTTCAAAGAACAATGACTGCCCAGAAACAGAACAGCCAGACAGGAGAACTCTTGAGGAGTCAGGGACTTTATTTCCCAGGGGAAAGTCATGCCAGACTGACACCTTCAGATCCAACCCTCAACAGCCTGCCATCATGTTAAGAAAATGGTTTCGGAAGGTGTTCTTGCTGCTGAGAACCCCAGCAGCCACCCTGCTCTGGCTCTAGCTTGTAGCCTCTCCTCTGCCAGGGATATACTTGCTGTACCGGTGGAGTGAGACATGTACATGGGAGCCAGCAGTAAGGACACGCCAAGGGGAGAGACGGAGGGAAGCCCTGAATCGCAGAGGCCACATGTTAATCAGCTCTGTGGGGAGGGGACCTCTGAACAGGCAGAGAAACTCTGCAAAGAAAATGCCAGAGGGTCCCTAGTTTTATCACAGGCATTTTACAGTCACAAGAATTTGCTGGAAGCTTCATCCTAAAGTGTCAACCAGTCCTGAGCCCCACATTCCTGCTGTTCCCTAGCTCTCGGCATCTGTCCAACCCTACAAAGGTGGAAGGCCTCATCCTAAATGCGAACAAGCACCTGCGTGCTGCCCCTGCAGATCCCTAGCAGCCCTGTCCAGCCTTCATCCTTACACTATGGCCTGAATATCTGGCAGCACACACAAGCCTCTCTAGTCATTTCAACCAAGAAAATTAAACATGAAGGAGAGAACTGAATGACAAAAAGGACAGCATGACTTCAAGGCGAGATGCCTGAGGAGAGTAGCAGGCACAGTTCTCTCATTCTTTTATTCCCTCCCAGCCTCGCCCTGCTAGCCTACACTGAGAGCTGTCACTGCCCCTCAATGGACCTTGGCTGCTTCAGATGGAACTACCTCTTACCAAGGACACAGAATGAACCCCTCTCCCCACCCCCCACGCTCTTCCCATCCTTTTCAATTCAGCTCTAGACACCCAATAGAGCCCTCCCTGAGGTCCCAGAGCACTACAGGGTCAGGCCCCTCCTTGGCCAGAGCTGTTGGGCTCTGCCCTACCCCTTCTACCCCTACCCCACAAAAAACCCAGGACTCCAGAGATACTGGACTTTGAACGCATAGGTGACTCTGGCAAAGCCGCAGTTCAGCCCTGCAGAAAGAATACAAAACCCTGCAACCCATCACACACTTTAAATTGCCATGTAATATATTTTGGGGTGGTACTTTCGTTTGATTTTTTTTGTGTGTATGTGTGTGGGCACTCATGCCTGGTTATATGTGGAGGTCAGAGGACAACTTGTGGGAGTTGGTTCTCTCCCACTACCATGTGGGTTTAGGGTATTGAATTCAGGTTGTACGGGTTCGCAGCAAGTGCCTATACCCCATGAGTCACCTTGGCAACCCTATATGAAGTTTTCTCAGTAAACTTAAATAGTGTCATCTATAAGCAGGTATGAGATCTGCTGTCAGCTGAGGGAGAGGTAGAAATACCTGAAAAGAGGCAACACACCCACATCTTTTGCCCACTTCGAAGAAAACACATTAGAAACAGGACAGCTGAAGTGGCCACAAGGCAGCCAGAAGGCCTCTGCTGCCTTTCCTGCAGTGCCCTTCCCAGCCAGAACTGTCTGCGTAGACAGATCCACGATCAACTCTGCAGATTAACCCTGTCTGCTTCTCCCTCTGTGTACATGGAGAATTGAGGCTGAGGTCCCTGTCCGGCTCTGCACAATGAACTTGGTGAGCTGTTGTTGCAGAAACAGAACCCTGCTCCCGATTGCCATCAAGAGCACAGATGAGTCTCTGATTTGAAACGCCTCCCTGCTTTGTTTCTATAACCCTGGCCTCGATGACCAGTGGCAATGTCCACTGTAGAACACATATGAACACCGGAATTACACAGGAGAACAGGCAACAGAGTAATTACTAGGACTTGGACCCAGGGTGGAAGGGTCGATGGCAGGGGCTCTTCCTTGAATTAAAATTTAACTCACCCTTTATTACAACCCACAAAAGCAAGTAATGAGCACGAACATTTTTATTTCTTTTAAACTGTCATTTAGGCTGCAGAGGGGATAATTACCTATCTCTAGTGTAGTAAGGTTTTATAACCCTTAGTGAGGCATTTTCTAATTTAATATTTTTACTATATTATCATAAAACCTGTTTCTGGAAAAAAAATCATCATGAAGAGCAGCCATTTTCCATAAAGACAGAGTGTGTGTGCATGTGTGAGCAGGGTTGTGGCTTTGGCTGAGAAGCACAAGAAGAACACTGGTGGGTGAGGATTTACATAGCCCTTCCTGAAACGAGGATGTGTGTGTGCACAACACATCCTCAGCTCCGTGTGCACACTCCTCCCAGGACTGCAACACAGATCACTGTCTGTCATGATGTTATTTGGGCAAACAGTAGAAAGCAGCGCATTAACTCTGCAGATGGCCTATGCACGGCTTTCAATCTGCTAGGTCAGTCAGTAGCTTGCAGCATCCAGCTATGAACTCTTTATCTGCTTTCTGGCAAAGTCCACATTTTTCCTACTCTGGCCTGGACACCCCAAACTCCACGATACTCCCAGCTCCCACATGCTGTACCTGGCTCCTTTTGTGGGCAGCACAAAGAAAGCAGCTGACTCATGGCTCCCTGGAAAACTGTCCACGCTTTAGATCATTGTCTCTATATGAGTCATATGTGTTCCAAAAAAAGGCATACTAGCCACAGCAACCTGCCCTTCTGATTAACGGCATAATCTGAGCCAGGCATGGTGGTACAATGCCTGTGATCTCAGCATTTGGGAGGCTGAGGCAAGTGGGTCACAAGTTTAAGGCTAGCCTGGGCTATATATAGCAAGAACTTGCCCAAAATTCAGAATGAGGGAAGGAGAGAGGGAGAGAGGGAGGGAGGGAGGGAGGGAGGGAGGGAGGGAGGGAGGGAGGGAGGGAGGAAGAAAAAGACAGCTCCAAACCTATATGCATGTCTTTGATTGATCTGGAATTGTTCATTTGTTGCTTCTCAGGGGCCAGGTGACTTTAAATAGCTACAACATACTCAGAAAGCACCTGGGGCACTCTACCTCACCTGAACATGCAGACCTTAGACTACACACCCCAGAGTGGCAGCCTGAGAATGGCCTTCTGCACACGTTTGAGAAGCAAGTGACAACACACACGGGCAGAAGACTAACAGTTCTAACTCCACCAGTGTCATGCTGAGCAAAGTCCAGATCATTTAAATCTTGCAAGAAGGCTCCAAGTAGACAAGTGGAGGCTAGTGTATAGACAAGCACACTGGTGCCTACAGTATCCTGACTAAACACTGCCACTGACAACAATTTACTTTGCATATTGTTTCTTTGAGACAGGGTTTCTCTGTGTGGCCTTGGCTGTCCTGGAACTTACTCTGTAGACCAGGCTGACCTCAAATTCACAGAGACCCAAATGCCTCTGCCTCCTGAGTGTTGGGATTAAAAGCATGTGCCACCACCAACGGGCTACTTAGCACTTTTGGAAGCTTATAAGCACACACTAGATATGCATATTCCTTGGCCTTAAATACAACGCACAGTGTGATAAATTAATACATGTTTGAATGCCAACCTGAACTTCACTAACTACTGTGGAGGATAACAAAGACACAACAGGAGGTCAGAGAAAAGGCTCAGCTGTTAAGAGTTCATACTGCTCTTGCAGAGGATCCAGCTTTGGTTCCAAGCACCCACTTGGGTGGTTCCCAACTGCCTATAAATCTGGATTCAGAGCTCTGATGCCTTCTTCTGGCCTAGGCAGGCACCTGTACCAATACACATACATACATACATACGTACGTACGTACATACATACATATATACATACATTACACACACACACACATTTTTTAAATCTAAAAAAACAAAAACACCCCACAAAACAACAAATCCAAAACAAAAATACAACAACAACAAAAAGACCCCCCCCAAAAAAAAAACTAGCTGAAATCTAATTAGAAGAGTGGCTATTTTCAGCCACCAGCCCAGACAACTACTGTACTTCGAGGGACCAATGGACCAAACTCTGCCATTCTATGACTAACCCACTGGCCCTTATCCCCAGAGCCAGGACAGAAGCGAAGTGGATGGCTGTGCCCCAGAGCATACTGCCCGGCTTCAGACCCTCAGTTCTCCCCAGTGCTGCTGCAAATCTTCGTAGTAGTGTGTCTGAACCCCTAAGGCCCCCAATCTGTCTTTCTAGATAAGGCCCTCAGACCCTTTTGCCAATCCCAGCATTGTATCAATTGTAGCATTGCTGGTGGAGTACAGAAAAATCAGTGTGAACAGAGAACTATATCAGAGAGAGAGAGAGAGAGAGAGAGAGAGAGAGAGAGAGAGAGAGAGAGAGAGAGCGCATGTGCTGGGAGCATATCCAGGGCCTTCTATATCGTAGGCAAGTGCTATAACCCTGAGCCACACCCCAGGATCGCCTCCTAAATTTCAAACACATATATCCCCTGCCTTGAGAGCTCTACTGTCTTCTGTTCTGTCAACCAATAGGCTCAGGCATTCTAAATAGCTATTGGAAGATGTCTTCCAATTAACACTTGGCACATGCCAATGGCACTAAATAAAGGGTCCTCTTCCAATAAAATGCCTGCATTCTAACTGCTAGAAAGAGTGGTACAGAGGACAATGGTTGTACACTGCTCCTTCTTCTTCCTTTTAAAGAGATATATTAGACCAAAGGACAACTGCTCACTGTCTTAAATATCAAAACAGGAAAAGTGAACACAGTAATAGCCGATAGCACAGTATGAAAGGGTGTTCAGGGCTGCAACCTGCTGTCACAGCTGGTTCCCACCTTGGTCTGAGTAACCCGTAGCTTCCTGAGCAGTAAGACTATAGCAGCCTCCATAAAATGCTGTCTCTACAGCACAAAGCACTCTCTCCTTCCCACATGTATGAGGAGGAGAAACTGGCTGCCCTGACACCTCACAGTGAAGTCACCGGGGAGAAAGCTTATGACTCCTGTGTACAGCTAAGGTCAAAGAAGATTCCCTTATTCTCCTGCCACAACCAAAAGTGGCTCACAAACTTCCTTCCTGATCTCATGTTTCATGCAAAACCAAACTCAAACCAGAAATGAAGCAACACACACACACACACACACACACACACACACACACACACACACACACACACACACAAACACACACGGGAGAAGCAGCAAAACAAAGTAGCAACTTCCCACAGAAGACCCACCTCTTTGTGTCTTTTTCCTTAAAAATCTTCCTGGGAACTATTTGATGGAGTCAATACTAGCAAAGTAGAACGCGACCCAGAAAATCTCTCTAGTATCACTCCTCACCAGGTCTGCATGTAAAGTAATCTTAATCTGTCCCTGCTTTTCAGATAGCAAACTGCAGATGTGCCACTCCACCACAAGATGGCAGCACACGACTCATTTCAAAGGGGACTAGGAGACCAGGCGGTTTGGAGCCCATAAATTACCCAGGCTGTCAGCTCTCATCACCATCCTCCCACAGCTTGAAGGAGATTTGAGGAGGGCTATTCCAATGTACTCTTTCGGTCAGGTCAGAACTAGGTCCTTCAAACCCCTGCAGACGCTTTTAGCCCTACAACTCTAAATTATAGCTGGTGACATGTGGCCTCTGGCCTGTCTCCTAAAGATCAGACAGGCTCAAGATTTATAAATGTTTAAAGAAGCAGGTTCAGGCCCCAAACAAAGGACCTGAAAAGATGGGGAGAAGGGAGGAGGGACGAGGGATAGCGATCTGTAAAGGCTCTCTCCTCACATGTCAGATAAAGTCACTGCATAGTAACAAAGATGAAAACACCCAAACTCCTAACATTCCTCCCAGGAGCTTGAAGTCTATCACATTCTTTTAGAGAAAAATAATTTACCTTATTGGACTTGCTGGGGGCAAGGGTATCTGTGGACAAAAGGAGCCTGCTCCTTGCTGCTCTTGTGTGGTAATATTCCACATTCCTGGGATGATCTCTACTTTCACAGTGTGACTGTATTATAACAGATTTGATGTGAGAGAAGACAAATGGCCTCACAAAGGGAAGACGACAAATCACCTCACTGTTTTTTACCAGGTTTTCCCTTATTTTTATTTATTTTTATTCTGCAGCTGGGCACAGGGCACTCTGCCTTGCTGGAGATGTTAATATTAACGTCAGACCACCACGATCCTGGCAATAGAGTTGGCCGTTGTTGTGTTTATGGTTTCATGACCGTGGCTTCAGGAAGACAAAGCTCCCTGTTCAAACAGCAGCCCCTCCAACGGCTCCTGTTAAAAACCACTTCTTAGAGCAGCGAAGGTGAAGTTAGTGCCCAGACACACTGTCATTCCCATCAGGGCTGTGGCCCAAGGGACACAGGGCCTGGGGCTGCACAGGAAGCAGCTATCACTCCATGGAACCACAACCTCTAAGGAGTGGGGACACAGAGAAACCGGCCAGGAAGTTCATGTCAGCCAAAAGGTCTGGGCCAGGCACACCATTCTTCCCTTTGGAAGAGCCAGCGAGCTGGCTGCTGTCGTGATGCCCAGCGCCCAGCTGGCGAGGCTCCATGAGCCCTTTGCCCTGTCTGTCCTGCGGTTCCTCCTCCACTCTCAGCTTTCCTCTTGCCCCTGGACACTTTACCTGCTCTCAATCCCGTCTCTTCTGCGTGAAGGACACTCCAGAACTGCTAACCTGCATGGAAACAGCTGCATTCCCCTTTGCCCCGCAAGGCCATTCTGTCACCTGAACCCATCACTCTGTTTACGGTGGTAAAAATTCTTTTATTCTTATCCTACACTAAACTGTTTACTGGCAGTAGGCTGCAACTGAATTTCAGATATCAATGCCATCTTTTAAAATAATAACAGAGAAGCCTCTAACCAGATAGGGCCACCACCGTACAGTCCAAGCTGGCCTTGAATGTATAGTGGTCTTCCTGTCTCAGCCTCTAGAGTATGGAGATTATGGGCATGAGCTGCCATGTCTGTCTTTCTCTGTACAATAACTGAAAAGATAAAAACTGTTTTATTTCCTAACAGTATTCTTCAAAGAACTCTAAACCAGGAGAGAGTTCTGAACAGGGTCTCCTGCTATGAACACCTCCTGTCAGGACACACCCAAAGACCCTCAGCCCCTACAGCATGGCACCTTCCCACTCCAGCTGGACCAACTACTCCTGCAGTCAGCAGTGTGACTGCCTCAGTCAGTGTTATGACTGGCTTTAGGGAGCTTGACTGCTGTCGTGCCTTTCCTTGGAAGCTGGTGTATCCTGCTGGTTTGCATAGCTGTGCCTCCCCCTGCAGGATCGAGCTGTGGGAGAGGTGGAGGGCTGCCATGTGTGTGTATGAGAAAATGTGTATTGATTTCTTCTTTCTTATAAAGGAGCACAAAGCATTGAAGAACAATTGCTCGGCTTTGCAGCATTTCACACTCCACACAAAGGCCCAGCCCCCACTGCCCTAAGAAGCAAAAGGAAAACTGCCCAGGATGACAGCACAGCCCCATCTAGACCCCACCTTAGTCAGCCTGTGCTCAAGCCATTTCCCTCCCTGGCTGGTGTTCCTCATCTGTATTGGAGAAGAAAGAGCCTTCAGCCTTATTTACCTTTTAAGCAGAAGTGCCCAGAGGGTAAAACGAGTTAATGTTTATAAAGTGCACTGCTTCCCAGAGGGAGTCGTGGATAGAATACATGGTATAGCTGCTGCTCGTTCAAGGACTCATCCCAGGAGTGGTCAGCGACACGGCCCTGGACATGGATGCCCACTTTCTATGCTTTCTTTTCATACCAACACCAAAGTAACAGCGGTAACCAGGTTTATGATCCCTTCTTGATGCACAAATAGAATGGGTTCCACTACTGTTTTCTTCCTAAACAGATGATTCTAAAAGCCACGTACTTCTTTCACTAGTCTCCCAGAGTCCTGCTGGAGCTCACTGTGTCTCCACAATAACCAGCAATTTGTAGGAGGTCCCAGAAACCAAACCTGGTATAAAAATCAGAGTCAAGATGGTCAAGAGAAAAAAATCCAAAGTACAATACAAAATGAAGAGATGGGAAAATGAGTGTTTTGGGAGATCATTCCCATAGGTTCACCCAGGTAAAAATGACCTCAAACACACTGTAAACAAAAGTTGGGTATCAGAGATCCCCAATATTGGACCCCCCATCTCAGGTTTTTCCAACATGACTCTGAGCTATGAACAAAGTAACCAGGTGGTGGCAAGCAGTACAATGTTCTAGAATGGAGACACAATGAGAGAGCGGCATGTGGCGAAGGACCTGAAATGCAGACGTGTAGAGTGATGGAGGAGAGGACAACACAATGCAGGAGTCACAGTTCAGAGAAGCTTCCACTAATGGAGTCCATCTTACAGTCTAGTCTCAAAAGTTAAGAGCAGCCTTCACAGGCATTCTAGAAGGGAAGCTTATACTACTTCTAATTTGGCACAGAGATGGGAATGGCTGTGCCTAGGCAAAGCGACAAGGGCACACACAGATATGTAAAAACATAAACTTCATTTATTTAAATATTACCTATAAAGAGTGCATTTAAAATAGTCTTCTCTAAAAACAAACAAACAAACAAAAGGCATTTCATTCTTAAAAAAAAAAAAAAAAAAAAAAAGATGACCAGAAAGGGCTGAGTATTCACTTTATAAAGAAAAACACTAAGGCACAGAGAAGAAATCTTGGAGCCACATCACACATGAGCACTATAGTGAACATACACCCCTCTAGTCAGCCCTCTGGTTTTGACATTGCTGACAGTGACTCAGAAGGCCTTAAATGAATTGTCTTGAAAATACGACATGTGCCACAAAAATGCTTTCAAATAGGCAGAATACAATTAGGATTAAAACATACAATTTTGGGCTAACACCTTAACAACAGCCACTCCCTTGTACTTGTAAGTTAATGTTCTTAGCAAGAAAAACCCTCTAGTAGGTACATTCATAAACTGCAATACCACAAGAGAGAAGCCAACAAGATGGGGAAGGGCCGGGAGAGAGGGACACGCCCTCAGAAGGGATGAGGAAAATGCCTGGATCTCAGATGACTGGACACGTCCACAGGGAAGGACAGTACAAAGCGTGACAGTTGTGTTCTGGGATGTAGTCCCACACTGGATGGTGGTGTGGAATAATCTTTTGAACACTGTTAAGATTTGTCACTCAGATTGGTTTAATAAAATGACCAATAGCGAGGCAGAATTTGGGGGGCAGAGAGAATGCTGGGAAGAAAGTGGAGTTGCCGGTCAGACAGAGAACAAATAAAACATGGAGGAGGAGAGGTAATAGCCACAAGCCACGTGGCAGCACAAAGATGAATAAAAATGGGTTAATTTAAGTTATAAGTTAGAAACAAACCTAAGCTTCCGACAATAAAATGGCCCTGTAATGGACTTTGTTAATATGTATGTGCTTTTAAAAAACAAGGGCACAAAAAGTAACTGGAAAAAAGATAGAGACATGTATGTACTTGTCTGAATAAAAAACATGCAGGGCAGCCAGGCATTGGTGGTACATACCTTTAGTCTCAGCACTTGGGAGGCAGGCAGGCAGATTTCTGTGAGTTTTTGTGAAAGATCAAAAAAAGGACTGCTAGGAAGGTTCAACTGGTGAAGGCACCAGGCTCCAGACCTGGGTGACCTGAGCTTGATTCCTGGAATTCATATGCTGGAAGGAAAGAACCAGGTCCCATACGCCATCCTCTGCCCTCCACATGTGCCAGGGCATGTGCATGAGTACACACAAAACAAACACAGGGTGCTAGATGGACTTTGCCCTTTCCGTGTTTTCCAAAGTTTCTTCCGAACACGCATAGTATTTTTATTATAGAGGAAAAGATACTCCAAGGACAGGGTGACAGATCTGGGATGGTGGGAGAAGAACTATGGGAGCAAATGGACCGAATACTCAGGACTGTAAGGCAAGCTTATCGGGTGTCGAGGCCCTCTGCACCAGACAGAATAACCACAGGGCAGTGTGAGGGCATTCAGTGATTCATACCAAAGTGTAAACAGCCTGCAAGCAAAGCTCTCCTATATAAGTAAGGTCCCTTTACAAAAGAAAAACATTGATCCTAGGCAATTTTGTCTTGGGTTGAGAGACAAACTCCCCAATAGCAGCAGCAGGGGTTAGCTAGCAGCTGCACTCTGGGACACTCTAGTTTACAACTTGCTCTTAACTAGAGCAAGTTATTTAATTACTCCATGCCTAGTGTTTTAATTACAAAATGTAGATAATGTCGGCCATTCCTCTGCCTTCTGATGAGGGCTGAATGAAATGTGGGGGAGGGCTGCTTCCAGCTCTGACATAGTGCTCAGGGAGTAGAAAGATGCTGTCCTTCACAGCTATTCACTGCCGATCAGAACTGGGTGGCTAACTCAGGTTAGAAAAGCCAGAGCAAATAAGGGCATCACAAAGAAACAAAAATGGTCTACACAGTTTCACAACCTGATGTCAGCTGGGGATCATGGGGGAAACACTAATGACATGTGTGAATGGCCGCTCCAGAGAAAGGCAGAAAGCTCAGCTACATACTCGGAAGCCACTCTAGCTATGGTTAATACAGAGCCTGCAAGATGCCACATTTAGAATCTCATAATAATTTTAAAAGAAATCCTTAAGAAAAAAACATCTAGAACCACTTTAAAGAACATGCATTACCCTTTGAGGAGAAAGGGAATTTAAAACTGTGAGGAAATGCTGAAAATGTGGCTGCAGAAAAGAGAACTGTGCCAGGAAGCCCCATGTTGACGGATTTATCTGCTTGTGTCCACAGTTTGATTAAGAAGATGCACATTTATCACTCTCTATCCTGCTTGGAACCGAACTTCAATTTGACAGTGCAAATTCTCTGCAGTGAGAGGCCAAATAGCAGCAAATGGGGAAAGCAAAAAGACACAATAGAAGTGTTTTCTTTTCAAGCCAGCTTTGAGAGTCTGGACCAAATCTCAGGTTTGAACTTTAGAGTGTTCCTTTCGTACTTTCTGCTGTTACTGGAGAAAGGCCCTGTGCTGGGTGACATCTTTAATGATGATATATGGGGGTCCTTTCCCTTCAGCACTACCTGGGGAGGTCAGGCACGTGGCAACACCCGCCTGAGTATCAACAAGTGAATTACAAACTATGTCAATCCGAGTTAATGCAAAGCTGTAATCCTCTTTAACAGAGATCAAATCACTGCTGTGAGTTATGTTTGCTCTGTAATCTGATAAGGAAGAGAGGGAGTGACTAATAAAAGAGTAATGGGAGCCTTTAATGACACTGGTAAAAGGTAGCACCAGTTAGAGCAGGCTCTTGTTCTGCTGATTAGATCAATGTTGCATATCTGCCCGGACTTGCTTCACCTGTCAGAATAACCTGTGTCTTCTTAGGAGATAAGCAGCCTTGGAAAAACATCTGTATTTTAACCATTCTTGCCTGAAGTTCTTACCCAACAGAAAATTCTGTGTCTCCTGGGGTCATGAGCAGATGAGCTCTTAATGCCAGGCAAGCTACAGCATAAGAGCTCATCAAGCCCGCTCTATCAAATAAAAGCAGCACAGTAGATAGGAGAGCTTTAAGAAAACTAGGACTACGGGCTGGGGACAGGACAGCAGAGTGGTCGAACATACCTGCAATGTAGGTTGCAGACCCATACACAAAAATGGCAAGCCGAAGACAAATTGCCTGTAGGAATTCTATTATATCACAGCACCTCAGGAGCAACATGGTCATGATGTTGACAAAGCACTTTACAAGACAGGCTTACATTTGTACACTTCTTAAACTCCAGATGTAAAACAATAATGTGTTCAGTACACAGTACTTATCATTAAAGGGTCCTTCCTCTTCTTGTTCTCTTAAAGGCCAGCAGCTTTATACAAGTGAGAAATGTGATGTTTTACTGAGGGGGAAAGGATGAGGCTGCTGTTCCTACTAAGAATTTGGGATTTTTTTGTTTGTTTTGTTGCAAAGAAACCAAGCAATTCTAAATGTTGACGTTGCCACTATGTTTGTAGTAAGAGAAAGTTACATAGAAAAATGTCATAACCTGCATTTATAAGGGTCAGTGCCAGAATCAATCTGGTGGGAGAGCCCTCTTAGAAGTGGCAGCAAATGCAGCCATGCCACTTTTCTCCGGCCTGTACCCAGCTGACTGCCATTACTTAGCCCACTGTCCCTGCCAAGAGCAGAAACCAGAGTCAGTGCAGCTTGGCTCAGCAAGTCTTAGGGTCTTGCCAAGAGCACATGACTGACTTCTACCTGCACCACACAACAAGACCCCACACCTTTAAAGTCAGCCTCCAAGTGCCTAGCATTGACAGCAAAAGGCAGCTGAGCTCCCCATCTCCCAGTGCCTTGCCATCAGCAGTGGCAGAGGAAGGTCATGGAAGTTCAATGACCACAGTAAACTCCCTGAGGTCAAGACTCATACCAGGAGAGGTGAGCTCTGCTTTTCAAAATCCTTGACCAGCTTACAAAGACCTCTGCCCATAAGCCAAAGGTGAAGGGAGAACTTGTGGAGAGTGGCAGCCCGTGCCTGTTCTACTAGGGCCACTGCTAGCTGTCTTTACAGACCCACAGGACGTCCTGCCTCTGGCAGACAAACCAGAGTTGCTCGGTGCAGAGTGTGGTGAAGCCAGGCTTGTTTTCAGACTCATGGTAATCCTTGTGCAAACACACAAAAATTCTTTCAATTCTGGAAATGTATGCCAGACACGTGTCTCCCTCAGAGTTGGAGTGCACACTGACTGGAATTTAATAACAGTGCCCTGAAAGCACTTAAACCAGGATCCAAAGTGAACCTCTCCCAAAAGGCATGGTGACACAAGAACTCAGCTGGGCTACTTTGCATTTAAAAAGGTTTTGTTTCTTTTTTAAAAATAGATCACTTGAAGACAAAAATTCCTAGTGTGAGAAAAGAATTTGTATCAGCAAGAATGAACTAAAGAACTAAAGACAAGATGGGGATGCCATACTGCCCTTTCACAGACCACTAGGATATTTAACTCCCTGTGTACATTCCCATTCAGTCCAATCCACCCAATACTAAAACTGGACAGGGATATGGGAGAGTCAAGAATGAGCACGCAGAGCCCCCACACCCACTGGGTATGAATCCAATTCAGGCTTATTTGCAAACAATAACCTGGAGTCAAGGAATACCTACAGAGAGATGAACATAACCCCCAACCTGGATCAACTCAGAACTGTGAGGGAGCTACTTCTGGGAACAAAACATCAAGAGCCCAGGGAGTTGAGTTACCTACCTACATAATACCACAGCTGGGGAGGGGAGCTTGGAAGGAAGCAGCTAGGTGCCACAGAGTCAGGTTAAGGCAGAAACCACCAGGGAGAGACCATCTTTCACTTTGCACACTCCCACAGAGGAATATCGGAGCCTTCCGACTGCATCCATATTCACATTCATATTTTCAAAACTGAAAATAGCCTTTTGTTGTTGATGATACAAAAAGCAATACAAGCTTACTGTAGAAAATTCAAACACTACAGATACAATAGAGTATCATTTACTTCATCCCCCAGCCCCCAACAATAAACATCAAAGGCTTCTCACCTCTTAATAAGATACAGCGTGAGCTCTCTCCTAGAGGCAGGGGAACCGCAGCACTGTTGGCCTCTTCACTCCTAGTCATCCTGTCCCTCTCCCACTGGTAATCACTGCAGAGAAACTCTTCAAACTGCACACACTATGATACACACACACACCAGGATACCATATGCCTGCTTAGTGGTTTTTAACTTTTACATTTTAATTTATTCATTGTTTTTTAAGTGTGTATTGTCTGCATGCATGTATGTGTACTATGTGAAAGTTCACACTGCATGCTTGGCATTGGTGGAGTTCAGAAGAGGGCATTGGATACACTGGAAATGGAGTGTCAAATAGTTGTGAACCATGTGGGTGCTGGAGGCTAAACCTAGGTCCTGTACAAGAGCAAAGAGTACTCTTAATTGCTGAACCATCTCTATAGCTCCTAGGTTTTTATTTTAAAAATATAAGAAGTGCTACAAGCACTTTTACCAGACTGTCCTGGAGAGCTTTGCATGGCAGTAACACTGGTTCAGTCTTGAGTTTTTTGTTTCTTTTCCTAAATGTTGGGTACCACCAATATGAAAATCAATCAATCAATCAATCAATCAATTTATTTATTTAGAGACAGGGTTTCTCTGTAGCTTTGGAGCCTGTTCTGGAACTCGCTCTGTACACCAGGCTGACCTCAAACTCACAGAGATCCACCTGCCTCTGCCTCCCAAGTACTAGAGTTAAAGGCATGCACCACTAAGGCCTGGCTCAATATGAAAATCTTAAACTTGTGCTTTGTTCTGTTTTCAAAGTGCTGCGAATGGAACCTTCAGGGATGCTAGGCAAGGGTTGTATCATTAGATGCATCCTAGTCCTGAAAATCTGAAACTGTGAGTAACAATATGCTGCTCAAATAGCTGAACAGTGTGCCATCTTTTTTATTTCAGATTTTCTTTATAGGGAGGCAATTAGTAAAATCTACATAAATATCCCCAAACCTGGAAAACTCCTGAATCTTCTGGTTCTGAGCATTCTGAATAATGGAGACTCAACTTGTTTATCGTGTTAACTCAGAAAAGACTTATAGGCTACCTTTACCACTGAGTATTATGTTATTCAACTCTATCTTTCTCAATAATTGCTTATAATTTCAAAAGTTTTACTTAACCAGTTCCTTATGAATGATTATTTTTTCAACATTATAAACAATATTGCAAAAGAGATCCTAGAACAAAAGCTCCTTATACACACACACACACACACACACACACAAACATTAACTGATAACCATCCAAAAGGATTTGCTAGTCACACATTCAATGATAGTACATGAAAGTTCACTTCTCAACCATCACTGCAGGCTACCAACCCTTTTAATGTTTCCAGCAAAAGAAAAAACTGATATCTCATTATCTTAATTTGCATTTCTTAAAGTTTTTACTGTATAATTTTCAACACTTCATGCTTACACATGTTCCCCATGATTACTGGGATATGAGGAAGTTGCAGATACTCCAGTCACAGCAGAGTACTGTCTGACTTGTTCTAGTCTGTCATTTGCCTATGGACCTTGTTTCTGATGTCTTTCTCAGTGGGACCTATGTACTCAAGTTTATTAACATTTCTCCTTACGATTTCTGGTGCCTGTACCATGCTTATAAAGTCCTTTTCTAACTCAAAATCATTAGAAAAAAAAAAGAACAACAACAAAAAAGCAAGCAAGCAAACAAAGCCACTGTTTAAATCTCTGTTCTCACACTCTTGGCAAGAATGATTTATCTGTAAGTCAGCAAATCCTAAACTGTTCACTTGAGGAAAGGCAGTGTGAGGAGACAGTGGCATTCAAACAAGACACAAAGCAGGATGCTGCTGGATGAATGCCACAGTACAGTGGTACCTCAGTACATGTGGCAGACTGTCTTCAGGACACCTACCCTTCCCATAAGACACCAGAACCCACTCCTGAAATGACAACTGTCTCCTTATACATCCATGGGGAAGGTACCATTATCTCTACTCACTAACGGATTCAGATGTCTTACGTGAGCTATGTAATCACTGCTTACTGTAAAGTAAGGAAATAATATCATGGAAGAGCATGTTCAATACATACATACTGTCCTCCCTCTCTCACGTGCCCCTCCATCCCTTTTTAGTGGCTCTGGGATCACACACACCTACAACCTCAAGTATGCCAGGCAAGTGATCTGCAACTGAGCTACATCTTTAAACACATACATGATTTTTCTTTCCTTATTTTCTCATGTGTGTCCATGTATGTATAAGCACAAAACTCATGTCTGTGAGTACAGGCACATGCATGTCACATCATCCATGTGAATGGAAGTCAGAGGACAACCTTGGGTGTCAGTCCTTGCCTTCCACCTTGTTTTATTTTTATGGTTTGTGAAGAGATCAGAGGAAGACTTTTGGAAGTCAATTCTCTCATTCTACCATGTGGGTGGGTTCCAGGGATCAAACTCATATCATCAATCTTGGTGGCAAGAGCCTTGACCTACTGAGCCATCTTGCTAGCCCTGTCCACCTTGTATTAAGACCAGCAGGCTAGTCTAGGAATCATAGGGATTCTCTTGGCTCCACCTTCCACTCACTGTAAATGAACTGGACAACAGATACACTACTGTGAATTCCAACTGAGGTCCTCATGTTTTCTGTACAATCTCCCCAATGTCCTCTTCCTAATTTTTTTCAATGGAAGGTTGGCTGAATCTAAACACAAAACTTATGGTTACAGAGCACTGGCTGCACTACATTATTGTCCCTTTAGTTTCCCCTCTGAAAAATAAAACAAAACAAGGAGCCAACCATAATGGCATACACCTGAAACCCCAGTACTCAGAAGGCTCATGGAGGAGGATTTTAAGTTCGAGTCCAGTGTGGGAAACATATGGGAAGACACTGTTTCAAATGAATAAAACAAACTCACAAAACAGGTCATTTTACTACTCTTCCTTCCTTATAAATGTTCAGTTTTCCAACACAAGACCATCGTCAACTTCCTTATCACAAAGCTAACTGACTGGAAAAGGATGCTGGTAACCATAATAAACATAAACAACAACAAAACACATTTATTCTCCTATAAATAGAGAATGCTACAGGCCTGCTGCCCAAATAACACAATCCTAACCCCTTCTCCTTCGATGCTCTATCTGAAGTAGCAATGTAACACAGGGAATACAAGAAAAAGATAGCTGCAACAGATTCTGGGGACGCTTTCACTCAAAACACGACCTCACAGATATGGCTGGCACCATTTTTTTCCTCCTCTTCCTGTTCCTGCCTCAAGCAGATGTTAGGTGACTAACGCTGGCAGCCACCTACGACCACAAGGGTCAGGAGAGATCAAGAGATGTCAGCTCTAGCATCCCTGGCTCTGGGAAGAACCCTGGCTGATTTGCTCTGTAATCAGTCCCTATGTTTCTTGGGCATCCAATATCAAATGATTCTAATGGTTGCACTCATTCTCAAACACTTCTTTGTTTTGGTTTAAGATGAGGGTCACACTGTATGGAACAGATTGGCCTTAAAGTCTTGATCTTCCCGGTTCAGTTTCTCAAGTGCTAGGATTATGGCTAAGTACCACCATGCCTGACTTTTCAAATAATTTGTAAATATAGCAAGTAATATATCATCAAAAAGGATAAGATTCTGAAAAATAAAGGGCCTCTGGAGTACTGGATAATATAAGAAAAATCCAGCACTAGAAATTTAGCTCAGTTGGTATGATACTTGCCTAGCATGCATGAAACCCTGGGTTCAGTCTCAAGCACTGAACAAAAAAATACATGGTGATACACATCTGTAATCCCAGCACTCAGGTGGAGGCAGGAGGATCTGAAGTTCAAGGTCATTCTCTGCCATATATCAAGTTTAAGTTCAGTGTATGATGCATAAGAGCCTGGAAGGAAAGGAAAAGGGAGAAAGGAAGGGAGGTGGGAGGAAAGAAGAGGGAGGGGGAGGGGAGGAGGAGGGAGGGAAAGAAAAAGGAGCTCCTAAGAAGTGAAAAACTGAACTCTAAATGGTTCCATAGTAATGTATTCAAAAGAATTCATTACTATTCATTTACTACAGGAGCTAATGAGCTGGTACAGTGGGACATCACTGCAATGCTGGTATTCAGGAGGTAGAAGCAGGACACTTTTAAGTTCAAGGCCAGCCTGAGCTACTCACAGGAAGCCTGATTCCAAAATAACACCTATGTTTCTTATTAATACATTTTTCTATGTTATTCAGACACAATTTACTTTTCAACTTTTGATACATGGTCTCATGTAACTCAGACTGGCCTCCAACTCACTATGTAGTTGAGAATGGCCCTGCATTTATTTTTTAGATTTGTTATTTTACTTCGATGAGTGTGTGTGTATAAATACACCAGAATGCAGATGCCCTTAGAGGTCAGAGGCATCAGAACCCCTGGAGCTAGAATTATCATTATGGATGGTTGTGAGCCACCTGCTGTAGGTGTTGGGAACTGAACTTTGGTTTTCTGCAAGAGTGATATGTGTTCTTAACTGCTGAGCCATCTCTCTAGCCCATCCCCCCAGCTGTTTTTGAAACAGTGTTTCTCTGTATAACAGTCTTGGCCTTTGTAGACTAGGGTGGCCTCAAATTCACAGAGATCTGCCTCCCTCAGCCTCTCAAGTGCTGGGACTAAAGGCTTGCACCACCACTATCTGATGGGAGATGTCACTCTGTAAATATATTTCTCATATTGGTTAATGAATAAAGCACTGTTGGCCAATAGGAAAGCAAGATAGGCGGGACTAGGAGACAAGGAGAAGACAGGAAGTAGTAGGAGAGAAATTCAAGATGGAGGATAGAGAGAGAAGAGTGCCGGGACCTGGCTCCTTTTTAAATTTACTTTATTTTTACTTGTGCATCTGTGCACATTTATGTACACAGATGCCCAGGGAGGCCAGAAGAGGACCTGGGATGCCCTGAAGCTGGAATTACATGCAGTTGGCAGGCATCCAAGCAGGGTGCTAGGAACCAAATTGAGCTCTGCGAGAAGAATAAGCACTCTTAATCACTAAATCATCTCTCCAGACACCTCACCATGAGTTTTTAAGCCATTATTTTAATTTTATGTGTATAAGTGTTTTGTCTGCATGTATATATGTGTATCTCATATGTGCCTGTGTCCACAGAGGCAAAAAGAGGGCGTCAAATTCCCTAGAAAAGTTGTAAGCCTCATGTGGGAATCTAACCAGGCCCTCTAAAGCACTGAGTCAGCCATCTAGCCCAAGTTCTCTCTCTCTTTTAAAAGATTTACCTTTATTTTTAAAATTATGTGTATATGTGTGTGTTATGTGTAGGTATGGGCATGTGAATGCAAGTGCCTGAAGAGGCTGGAAGAATTGGATCCCCTCTAAGGGAGAATTGCAGGCAATTGTCAGCCATCTGACAAAGTTCCTGGGAACTGGATTCAGGTCTTCTGGAAGAGCAGTACATGCTGCCAACCATTAAACCAATCATCCATCCATCCATCCATCCATCCATCCATCCATCCATCCATCCATCCCTTCACTGGTTACCCCATGCCCCTGAACTATTGATCCTTTCACTACCACCTCCCAGGGGCTGGGATTGTAGGTGTGAATAACAATACTCAGCTTTTACTTTGCAACTTTCAAATGACTAGATCCAAAAACTAAAAAGGCATAGCTAGGCAGCCAATTCCAAATGGTCACAAAACAGATACAAGTGTATATAGGATTATCTATAAGCTGCCTTGTATTTAAACAAACCAAAGGATAAACAGCTGTGTTTGCCTACCTATATAGATCTATTATTTTCAGGTAAGAGGCAAAGTGATCTGATGAGGTTTGGTAGCAAGTCAAAAGGCTACACGTGACTTGAGAGACACCTGGCAAAGCCACATCAGCCTATAGTTAACCAGTGATTTCACTTGGTAAATGTTTACACTAAAAAGATTACCATAGCATTATTTGTGATAAAATAATGTGTCTACTAGTCAGCAAATAGCTAAATGATATAAAAATATTAGTCATTTGAATTTTAAAAATTATCTTAACAACATAAAAATGTCACAGGCCAGGCAGTGGTGGTGCACACCTTAAATCCCAGCACTTGGGAGGCAGAGGCAGGTGGAACTATGTGAGTTCAAGGCCAGTCTGTTTTACAGAGTTAGTTCCAGGACAGCCAAAACGGAAAAAAACAGGACAGTCACACAGAAAAACCCTATCTCAGAAAAAAAAAAGCAAAACAAAACCAAAATACACACACACACACACACAGTAAAACAAAACAAAACAAAACAGCAACAACAAAACCAAAACCAAACAAACAAACAAACACAAAAAGAAGAGAACAGTTTTAGAGCAAGCACAAGGAAGATATTAGATAAGCTTTGAAAGGCCCAGGATGGTGGAGGCAAGCCTGGTTCATAGAAAGTTCCAGACAGGGGTACGTAATGAGACCCTATCTAAAAACAAATCACCAAACAAAAAAGACAAGCTTTAACTATCATGTGCCAAAGAACAAGGAAATAAAGGATGTTAGGGTCACACCAAAAGGATACAAGCAGCTTGAAGGGGTTTCTACCAATCTATACAATTTTAATATCAAGATAAACTGTTCATTGAGTAAGACAAGAAAGCAGGAGTCCACAGGACAAGGACCTCGCCTCAATGCCACCGACTGGTAAAAAACATGAGGCAATAGTCTGTAGAACTGGTCAATACCAGGCTCTCATGAAGCCACTTGAGACATACAAGTAATCTAGTACTCACCTGGCATCATCATTCATTGTAGTGTGGTCAATAGGTGCCATGAAACTCAGGAGCTTGCTGAGGACATGAAACCTAAATAAAGCAAGAAAACAGACAGCTGCATTAGTAACCAGTAAATCAGCAAAGAAAACATTCTACCAGTTGAACCCATGGACTTGAATTCCAGAGTGGAGTAGGGGAAGTTCACAGGCACTTGCAATTGTACTTTCTTTTCCACCTAATGCAACAGAAAACAATCTGATAACAGAACAGTGAAAATGACAGTTCAACATAGGCACATTTAGATTACAGATAAATAGATGGAGGAAAAAAGATACATTTGAGCCTCTGAGCATTCATAAATCTTGAAACATCGTTCCAGATAAAAGTCAGTGAGGGTCCAACTACCTTTGTTTCTTCCTCTGTGGGCACCTTAGTTTTCAGTGCCATTAAGTCGCCTACCAGTAAGAAGACTGGCAAGAGAACAGGCAATGCCAACACTGTCACTCATTGGTACTGGTTCCCCAAGCTAGGAAAGACTTCTACAACTCCATCATCTCCACAGGAACTCTGCTGGGTCTTTCACAGTCCTACTTTTAGCTGAAGTAGCACAGCTAAGTTTTGAACAACTTTAAGGTCAATTTTTAGCTTAAGATGTCATGAAATTTAAACTACCAAAGCACCTATACTTCCTGTCAATATAAAAGGTATTTTTGTGTGCAGTCCTTGGAAATTTCCAAGTAAAATGAACTAACTGTAGCAATACATATTAAATTGCTTCTAAACTACCAATAATAAATATTTACATCCTTTTCAATTAAAAATGCTTCTCAAAAAATTAGATCTATCTTCAGGAGGCAGAGGCAGGAGGATCTCTGAGTTTGAGGCCAGCCTACAGAGTGAGTTCCAGGACAACCAGGGCTACACCGAGAAACCCTGCCTTGATTAAGAAAGGGGGGAAAAATGACCTATCAACGGCTGTGTTAAATTCAACATATTCTAAACAGATTCTATTCCTTCAACAACACCAAAAACCAAAACAGATTTTTTTCCCTTGTAGCATATACTTACCTGCTCTCTTTGGAATACTGGGAACCATTCTAGACCTGTCATAATCTTCACATAAAGTCACTATGAAATACTAAGTCTTCACCTGAATTCATTTTCAGTCTACTATCTCTTTCATCTAGCCCTAGCTTTCATAAATTTCTAGTCCATTTCCTAGTTCATAAACCCCTAGAACTGTTTTTCTAAAACACAAGTGTAATGACAACATTCCTCTGCACAGAATCTTTAAATGCCTCACCATGGACTAGAGAATAAAGCCTAAATTGCTAGTGTGACTGTGACCTAGCATTCACCTAAACATTAATACTCAACACCTGCCACTCCTCCATATTCACTTTAAGCCCAAATTCCCAAGATGGCCTCCACTTGGCAAATATCTTAAACAGTACAAATGCTACTCTTTCTGCTTTCAACTGGTATAACTAGTCTCTCATGGTTCAGTGTGGCTGTGGCATACTGCAGTCTTCTTATCTCATGCAGGGCCAAGATTAAATACTGCAACACCCACCAATAGCAAGGTATCACCCGCTGTAAGGTCTGCCTACTTTACCAGACTTATCTACCGATGACGACAGTCCCTCTTATTTTTAACATTTAGTCTTGTTTTGCTTAAAGGATGTCTCTTGAATGTGTATTGTCAGAATGAGATTTTAATGTCTCTGAATATTTGGGCAGGTGGGGATTTCAACCACTACCAAGTTACATAATGCAGTAACACACACCTCTAATAATTTAATGAATTTCATAAATTAAGATAATAAAACAACTTTTATTAAAACAAACCCCTGATCTGTGGACATGGCTTGCCAAGGATGCATCAATACCAGAGTTTGGCTATTCACCACCCATGTAAATAATGCTGAGCAGGTATAGCTGATTGCTACCTATAATCTTGTGTTAAAAAGGCAAACCCTCAGCTGGCCATTGGTGGCACACACTTTTAAACCCAGCACTCAGAAGGTGAATCTCTGTGAGTTCGAGATCAGCCTGAACTATAGAACTAGTTCCAGAACAGGTTCCAAAACAATACAGAGAAACCCTGCCTCGAAAAACCAAGAAAAAAAGCAAACCCCATGGCTAACTGGCTAGTTAGACTAGCACTGGGTTCGAGTGAGAAACACTGGCTCAATATAAATGATAGTGAACAACTGAGGAAGACACCCAATGTCAACCTTGGGACTCTACAGGTGAACATACACAAACATTCCCACACATGCATGTATGCACTTACACCCACACTTCCCCACAATACTCTACTATTTCTTTCAACCTGATAAATAAAAATCCTGATCAATGTCTTTGATATGAGCAATAGCCTCAGGTTCTATGTCAATTGCCATAACAAAAGTGTTTCCTTTCCAATACCAACCTTGACTTTTCTTTTTGGTCTCTGGACTGAAAGCAAGCATACCACTGGTGAGCACCACTTCCAGCCCCAGATGTTTTTTTAATCTATGCTTGCCTTACAGTCACAGAAAATCCTCATTCTTTGATAAACACTGTAGTATTATCATCATTCTTAATCCAAAGCATTTTCTGATGACTACTGTCTACAAGGCACTGAAACTGGTAGTGAGGTTCGAACTATCTTAAAAGATAAAGTAACACCTCTCTTGACCACAAAGGGTCCATACAGCTCTTACAATTTAAAAATTCACAGTAATACAATAATGTAGAAAATTTTCCTTTCCCCTCCCTCTCCTTTTTTACTTTTTAGAAAGCGGGATCTCTCACTGTGTAGCCCAAGCTGGCCTCAAGCTTTTGATCCTCCTGCTTTAGCTTCCTCAGTGCTGAGCTTACAGATTACACTATCACAGCTGGCCTCTCTCAATTCTTTGGAAGAATATACATTTATTTCCAATAGAAATACCATTAGATAAACATAAGAGGATGTTTACTGTGTACAAGATATCTATATATTATTTCATTTAATACCCATAACAAATCTATCAAGATGGGATTATCTCCTTTAATAAATGAAAAGAGTGAGAATAAAGAACCAAAATATGACCAGAGTCAAAACTTGAACCCATGTCTTCCAACTGCTCCTTCTGAAGAAACCCCAGTAAGCTATATAGTCTTATACACAGTCCCGATGAACAACTTGAACCTTACAATAAAAAAATGAAGTTGTCATTTATAACATACTGTTAGTAGCATCCTTTAAATCCCTGTGGGGAAAAAGGGACAGACCGGTACAGAAAAAGGAATGGAGCTGAGCAAGGAAAACAAGCACTAACGTGGCCGACTGACTCCAGTCTTGGAAGATGACAGCAACTGTTAACTGCAACAATGGCAACCAATATTGTCACAATACAGTGCTTATCAGGGACCTAGCACTATTCTGAGAGCAGCATAGAGTTTAAGATCTCCCAAAGCAAGCACTAGTCACTGTCAGAGATGGAATCCAGTAACAGCACCCAGAGAAGCACAAGAGCTACATGTTCCAACATAGGAGAAAGTGGGAAAATTCTAACAATTTAGGATGAAATGTAAGAAAAGTAGCAGCTCCTGGGTCAGTATTTCCTGATGAATCTTGTTAAATCCCAAACAAGGTAACTGATTATGAAATCTGCTTTTATGAAGTTTGTTTTCTCCCCATCTCAATAGGGTTTTACTAGTAGCCCAGGCTGGCTTCCGACTTAACAATACTCCTGACTGTACCTCCTAAGTGCTGAGGTTAAAGGCATGCATCATCTGAAGAAATTTAAAAGTGATGTAGGATTAGTTATCTGTCTAAAACCATATATATGGTTTTTGTCATGCATATGAACTATTAGCAGATTCTTTTTGACACTGAGGTTTTGTCATGATATTACCCCACTCTGGCCCCAGGATATAAATCTAAAAGTCAAGCAATATCAGTTCCTACTCTCTTGCTGTCTTGTGTCTGAACCTTTCTTTTAAAAAATATAAATTTCTATTATTATTTATGTGTGTATATATATGTACATCTATGTGAGCTCAGAGGGGCATCACATCTCCTGGAGCTGTCTGATACAGATGCTGTGAATCAAACTTGTCTTGTGCAAGAGAAGTGTGTGCTCTTAACCACTGAACCATCTCTCCAGCCCTGTCTATACCTTCGTTTAGTCTTATTATTAGCTCAGAGTGGAGTATTTTCATACACCAAAAATACTGTTGACATTTTTGAAGCCCTTCACTTTTGACTTTTAAAAGCTAAAATAATCATCTTCCCTTTGTTTTCCAATTATTTCTTTCAGGGAAACACTAACTGTATTTTATAAATCCACTGACAACAAATAGAAACTATTTTCCTGTTAGAGTAAGAAAGCAGGGTCATAAAAACATTTGCACATCATTTTGTTATGTTCATCATCCATAAAAACAGAACTGTGAACAATGGGTGTGGCAGCAGATGTCAGAATATTAACACTCAGGCGGCTCAGGCAAAAGGGCTTTTAGTTCAAGGTCAAACTTTCTCAAAAAAACAAAATCAAAACTAAAATGGTCAGGAGAAAGCAGGACAGGACAATCAAAATAAAAGAGAAGCAACAGACACACCTTGTTCATTTGCTTCCTACAAACTTACCGAAGTTTCCTTCCTTTGCTGGCTTTTCTATCTACTTTCTTTCGGATCTTGCTTCGTAATTTCTGGATTGCAAGCCACTGCCTGGGAAATTCACAAGCCCATGTTATGCATTAACACCCACAGAAACAGTTATGAATATTGACAAATTGGACTAACAACCCTGCAGAAAGAAATCACCAACCTACATCAAATTCCTCAAGATAGTCTTGGGCCAAAGTGACTAATCAATTGGAGAGGATTGTGCAATGGTAAAAAAACAAATGGCAGCTGGGAAAGTCTACAGCAAATCTGGTTAACAATGCTCCTCAGTATTTGGAGTTGCTGTGACAAGCACTCAATCTGCCAGTCTGCAGGAAAGCCCACAGAGCTTAAGCCACTTGGATTTCCTCTAATGTTTTGGCTTGTACACAGTCTCTCAATATGGCGTTGGTTTGAAAGCATCAATTCATTTTTATTTACATTCTCATCACCCTCCCCCTCTTATGGTTTCTTGAGCCCAAATCTCTCTATGTAATCCTGGCTTCCCTTGAATTTGCCTCTACCTCCCAAGTGCTGAGGTTAAAGACAAGTATCACCATGCTTGGCTCAATTCTCTAACTCCTATTTTCCCTTTTGTAACACTCAACATTTTTGTTTCTCCTTTCTAATTAAAAAAAAAATTACACTTATTTATCTAGGTGTGTGTGCACTCGTTTGTACATGTCCACATGTACAGAGATCAGAGGGCAACTCATGGAAGTCTCCTTCTACTTTGTGGATTCTGGGAACCAAACCTGGGTCTTTTGCAAGAGCAGCAACTCAGATCATCAGACTTGGCAGCAAGTGCCTTTACTTACTGAGTCAGTTTACCAGTTCTCTTATCTATTTTTTAAAGATTTATTTTATTTTATGCATATTAGTGTTTTGCCTGCATATATGTATGTGGACTACCTGTGTGCCCAGTGCTTATGGAGGTCAGAAGAAGCTGTCTGATCCCCTGGAACTGCAGTTACAGATGAGTTTGAGCCACCATATGGGTGCTAGGAACCCAACCCTGGTCATAAGCAAGAACTACAAGTATTCTTGACTGTTAATTTACTTGGCCAGTCCTTCCCTTCTAATTTTTAATAATTATCCATTAGTCTTATAGTTGTTTAATTTGTATTCTCTCTCTCTATATATATAGTAATATTTATATTCTATCTAGAAATATTTAAGTATGTGTTAATAAAAGGTAAAGACTCCTCTTCCTCAATATAATCTCTTTTATTTTTACTTTTTAAGACAGGCAGACTAGGCTGACCTCAACTCAAAGATCCTCCTGCCTCTATCTCCTGGATACTAGGATTAAAGGTGGGTACCACCACCTGGCCTCAATGTAATTTTAGTACTATTATTACAACTTAAAAATACCCCAAGGAACCTTACACAATACATAATATTTATTCCCAATTTTCATCAGTCTCAAGCTCCCTAGATTGTTTCTTTTTTATAGCTGATTTATGTGGATCAATGTCCATATAGGATTCACATATTTGTGGTCATCTTAAGTGTCCCCTCAGAACTTAAGTTTTCAAATAAGGGATTTGAAATCAAGCTAGAAAAGTCTCCACAAATTGCACCTGTGAACAAATGCAAAAGGGAAATTGCAGTAGCAGCTAGTCATCCTACCTGACTTACACAAGGAAAACAATATGAGGGAGGAGGGAGGAATCTAGGGAAATCCAATTACTGTAATCTTAATATAATCTTAATTACCATAATCTATTTTATTGTAAAGGCAGATAAATGTACAATATAATCACCACTTAAATACAATTTGCTCTATCACATTAACTGTATGGTATATACCCCTACAACATTCCAAAGATACAGGAAATATCAACAATACCCTGTCCCAAAATTCAAATCAAAATTACTCCATCAACACTAATTTTTCATTGCCTACTCAAAATGCTGCTCTGCCCAGAATCTCATTCTGATATTTGCAGCTTTTGTTTCTTTTCATGCTTTTTGCGAATTATGGCTCGTGGTTATTTAAATACACACTACTCATTAGGCAGCACTCTAAAATGTCCCTCTTATTTTCAAACCACAAGATGAAGCATAGGAACAAGAGGCTTACTTCACTACTTTACATTCTACACTGACATCTAGGTAAAACTGCCACTTTCCATTTCCAATTGAACTGAAGCTTCTACCAAAGGGGTGGATATCTACAATAGGACAGATTAACAAAACAGATTCAACCGAGCAAGGAACCTGTTGCGCACACTACCCATTCTGACAGCTGAAAGCACAGGTTTAAACAGAAGCCTTTATATACTGGCCAGCAGTTGCTATGGCTATAAACACAATGCACACTAAAGGTGAAGAGCATAAGAAAGCCTGATAATTATCAGACCAGTCACTGCCTTAGAGGCAGAACTGAGAGAGTCCAATAGGAGAAACCGCTATACTAGAAGCTTGAATGAACAGAAAACCATATCTATATTACCTTCCCATGGCAACCTGATCATTTGGATCCAAGGAGCTGGTCTTCCGCTCTATGAGTTCTCGAAGGAGCTAAGGGGGGGGGGGGGAAAGCAACTGAGTTATTATCATCTACCAGCACCAACTGGCTTAAAAAGACACAGAAAGAATTCTGAAAGGCATAGTAACCACTCTTAAGCTACACTCAATAAGGGAGAATTTCCATTAGTCCTTTTATATTTATATAGTTTTTTCAAAGATAGCTACCACAATAGCTGAAAACAGATGTCCATTTGGATGACTTTATGGTACTACTGTTTGTTTCAAAGGAATCAATGAATGTGCAACATTCCTTTTACTGATTTTACAACCAGTTTTGCCTGTCCCATCAACAATGGATAATTTTAAAAGATCAGATGGGAGGGGCTGTGAACAAAAAGGGAAATGCATCGGCTTCCAACCAAAGGAATAATGGTGCAAAGTTAACTTCAGAACTATAACCCCAGCAACCAGAAAGCCTTCCCTGAATGAAAGTCTTAACTGTCAATAATGAAGAGTGTGGACTTCCTCCTCTCGCTTTATACAATCGTGCTCTACCATGCCAGTGATACCAACTGACTTAACCAAACATGACACAAACAATACACGCTGCCACTAAAGTTTTGAGGAACCAGAAAGAAGTTACTTATGTTCACTCCAAGTAAAATAGAGAGTGGGTCTCTATCCTCTTTGGTTAGCTCCATGGGGGTTCTAACATTACTCTCCCATTCTCTTTTTAATCCTGGTACTCCACTGCATCCAATAAAAAAATTCTCAATCTATACCTTTCACACACTTTGGAATTTGTACAGGGCCTTAGAGTCTTCAGTGTAAAGGTGTGATGGCATTTAAACATTAAAAGAAAATAATTTTAAGTTGCAATAATAAAATTTGGTGTCATCTCTCCTATATAAGTGCTATAAGCAGAGAAATGACAACAGGAATTAAGTTTCCAGACATCTCAGAGAAATCTAAAATAAACTACTTCCTGCTAGACATCCATCAATAATACAGGTTTGCCTTTAAACTTTGTTTCTTCACAAAAACAAGCAATTACTTTGTAGGTAAGGCATAGCAGTAATACAGATATTTCACCAAATTAAATAGCTGAAGCCTGTGCCAGGACGGAGAAGAAATAAATTCCTATGAAAGTAGTTTACTTTCTAATTTTCATTTGTACACATAAGTAGGCATTGAAGAAGTAAAATGTATAAAAATACCCACTTCCACAAGATGCAGCTTTATTGCACAAAGGAAAGGCTATCTCAATCGCAATTAAAAATCCTTCTGTGAAGTTTTCTCATTTGCTTATTTTGGGCATTATTACCACAGCAATTACCTTTAAAAATGCAGGGACCAGAGGCCACCGGTTTATTATCACTAGAAAACAGCAAGCTATTTCTCTACCCCGTTTATCTGATTGATTCCCAACATCTTCCTGGCAGCCAATCTATCAGTTTATCTCTCCTACTTCATCACAGTCACTTCTGGCAGCTAAATACAAGATCCAAATCCAGCGCTACACAGACCCACGACATGGTAAACCTGTGTAACGTGGTTGCTGAGTAAACAGCTGCCCTAGGGCTCAGCACAAATGGGTTCTGCTTCCTAGCCAATGTTCTGTAAGAAGCAAGTTGGTGAATGGGTGAGGGGAAAGGTTAATAATAATTTTTTTTAATGAAGAGAAAATAATGAAACGACTGCATTTTACTGCCCCTTTCTTGTTCCAGCCACATAAGAGATTACAGCCACCAATCCTGGTTTTCTTAATCACCCCTAACTCCTTGAGCCTGGACAGCCTTGGCCACTGGGGAGCAAATGCTCATGGAAGGCTACTCCAACACAACAGACACTGCCTCATCTGGAATAGAGCAGAGCACTACACCACCCAAAGAAGGCTGGACACTGGAGATGCACAACTGCAGAGGATTAGCAGCAGCTGCCACTCAAGCACCAAATTGGTGCTGTGTTTGCTTTCAAGAACTCTGTGTTCTACACACATCCTGATCTGCATCTAGAGCTCTTCTTAGTCACTCTCAATGGAGAAGGCACAACCAATCCATCTGCCTGTCTAGCTTTTTGGGTCCAAAATTTCATAAGAAATATTATCCATGCATAGTTATTTAGTAAAGTAATGAATGCAGTACTAGCTTCCAGACACCCTAAGAGTAAGAAGCAATCTCTTACCCTTGTCTGATGATAAGCCATGTGGGACCTCTTCCTGTATTTACTGATTATCCTTGTATCTTCAAGGAGAAACATCTATTTAGATTCTTTATCCATTTTAAAGTTGACCTGGGGGCCTAGAGAGATGGTTTGGTGGTCAAGAGCATTGGTTGCTCTTAAGGAGGACCCAGGTTTGGTCCCCAACACCTACTGGTGGTGCACAACCATCTGTAACTCTAGTCTCAGAGGGATCCAATGTCCTCTTTTGGCCTCCAAGGACACTGTGCACACACAATTCACAGACATAACTGCAGGCAATCATACACACACACACACACACACACACACACACACACAAACGTTTTCAAGCTGTAGGAGTTCTTACACGATGTGTATGAGGCTCTTTTAAAGGGAAGAGTCTTCCCACTTTCTTGATGCTACCATTTGCCCCAATTAAGTTGTTGATTTTGATATAGTCTATTTTTCCTCTGTTATTTGTACTTTCAATGTTATATATAGGAAATTATTGTGTGGCTCCAAGTCATAAAGATTTACTTCTATAAGTCAATCTAAGAGTTCTTCTGTTTATATGATCCATTCTGAGTTAACTGTGTATGGTATGTGGTGGAAAGGAAGAGGTCCGCCCTTACTCTTTCATACGTGGATGTCCAATTGTTCACCTTGTTGAAAAGATTTTTTGATGGGAGATATCATTCTGTATATGTTTCTCATACTGGTTTAATGAATAAAGCACTGTTGGCCAATAGGAAAGCAAAATAGGCGGAACTAGAAAACAAGGAGGATTAGAGGAAGTAGTAAGGAGGGGTCAAGATAAAAAAAACTGGGGAAACGAGACTCTGGCCCCTTCCCCCGGTAAGAAAACCACGTGGAAATATTAGATTAACAGAAATGGGTTAATACTTAAGACAGAGCTAGCCGATAAGAAACAAATAACGGGCCAACAGAATTATATCAAATACAGAGGGGCTGGCGTGGCAGCGGGACCAGACCAGCAGCGGGAGGAAAAACCATACCCCTTACAATTTTTCTTTTGGCCAAGCTATTTTTTAAAGAATTTGGGTTTAAGGCCACATACTGCCAGGCTTTCTACATTTGTGATCTGAGCTACTGACTCACACTTCTAAAGTTTGTAGACACAGACCCTGGAGAAGGAAAAGACTATGACAACCCTTTCTATAACTCAGCTGGCCTGAGAGGCAGGATTCCTAACACCTCTCTCCCTAGTACACAGAGATAGCCTGATTTCTGTGTGTGTTTAGACCCTCCCTCAATGAGGTACAAAAGCAGAATCCAGACCTGTAACCCCAGCACTACGGTGGAAACTGGAGAATAAAGAGTTCAGGGTAACTCCCTTACACTGCAAGTTCATGGCAACCATGAGCTACACAGACTGTCACAAAAAAAAAAAAAAAAAAAAAAAAAAAGTTTCATTTACTCTTCCTTCTGTTTAGCTTCCCACAAGAATTTTTACTTGCTCTGTCTCCTACTTTACCACCCCATTTTTATTTTTAGCTCCCCAATCTTTCAAACTAATACTAACACCAGGTGTGGTAATAATACATACTTTTAATTCCGGCACCTGGGAGATAGAAGCAGGTAGATCCCTCTGAGTTAAGGTCTACATAGAGAGTTCCAGGACAGCTAAGGCTACAAAGTGAGATCCTGACTTGAAGGAAAAAAAAATAAATAAATAAATAAAATCTAATTAGCCCTAAAAAAAAAAAAAAAAAAAAAAAAAAACACTTGTGATATTTTTTTCAACACTTCTACTGATTATTTGGGAATTTCACAAAATATACCTCAATCACACTTGCTTCCCATTCCTCCTAGATCCACACCTCCCATCTCCCTCCTCCCCCCTTAAGGGAGAGAGAGAGAAAAAGAAAAAAGAAAAAAACAAGCAAAAAACAAAAACATCAGTTTGTGTTGCCCACATATTCACTGGAGCATGGTCAAACTCCCAGGGGCCATCCCCTTAAACAAACATAACTGAGCTCTTTCCCAGCCTTAACATGCCCAGACTCCACCCTATCACTTTTTTTTTTTTTTTTTGGGAGATGGGGTTTCTCAGTAGCTTTGAAGCCTATCCTGGAACTCACTCTGTAGACCAGGCTGGCCTTGAACTCACAGAGATCCACCGGATCCTGCCCCGAGGCCACCACTGCTCAGCTCCCTATCACAATTTTTAAGGACTCGCTTCAGTGGCCTCCTGTCTAGACTATTTCTTTTTGGGGGGAGTTGGGATGGAGGGTGTCACAGAATCCTTCAATGTCCCTCATTTTTAACTATGAGTCTGTAGTCATCAATACAACGCAAATGAAGCTTCCTTGCCCATAACAGCCAGTGGGAGTATGGATTATGGAGTTCCACATGGGTTCCTGTGACAGTATGAACCACAGACAGAAACATGGCCTGTGGTCACAGCACAGACCATGGAGGTCTTTTGAGAAGACACAATCCAGAAAATGAACTGTTTTCCCATCTCAGACATCCTACTGTTGCTCAGAGCCAGGGTGAGTCTTCGGTGAGACTGCACTCTGGGCAGAACCTGTGCAAGGTTCAGGCTGCTGCACACCATCTTGCCCTGCTTAGCAACAAGAGGCTCTCTAGTCAGCACAGCCATGCTTCCATGCCTGCTGCTGCCACCACCTCTTTCTACCAGGCTCTGTTCTGACATCTTTCCTATCTCTCTTTCACGCTTTTATTCATCAAAGATGCATTACAAACTGTAGTGTATCATACACACACACACCTACATAATATAAATTTATGTATATGCACATATATTTTTCCTGCCTAAACAGCTTTACATGGAAACTTATTGAAACAAGTCATTGGTCTGGTTCAAAGTTTCTGGTTTCTGAAGCACCATAAATACTGAACTATTATTGAGACTCTTCTCAGATATCCTGTTGATGCCCAGAGTCAGGGTGACTTTGTGGTTGAGCAGTGCATCCCTTGGGAAGGATTCAAGAGAGAGCTGCAGGCATCTGCACATCTCTCTGCCCTTGGTGCTGGCAAACCTGCTGGCTCACTGAGTACAACCACTGTGCTTGTAACTGTATGGCCCCAGATTCCCCTTCCCCCATCAGGGTGTAGCATAGGCTGCAGTGGTGGTTTCCTTTGGCCTGTGCCTCCAAGTGGGCTGAGAACAAGCCTACTCTACCACAGCATGTTCCTTTGTCCACTGTGGCTCTGCTCCCATAACCATCACTGACCTGTGTCACTACCACATCTCTCTGCTCCGACATCTTTCCTTCCAATTTCATGAGACCACTTTTTAAAAGCATCTTCCCATAAGAGCCACCCTTTTTTAGTTGTTTCAGAGATATTGCAGGGTCTGCAGACTCCTAAGCTACCTTGTCTCCTCTTGGAGCTCTCTCAGATCCTGTCACTTCTGATTTTTACATCTTGAAGCTCATTAAAAAAAAAAAAAAAAAAAAAAAAAAAAAGACATGCATATACTATAATTTCAAATATTTGGGAAGGAATTTCTGTATTCAGTATAAGCTCAACATAATTCACTTTCCATAGGGTTTATGTTTCTCTAACTTCTTTCCTCAAGGTTCACTTACTCCTTGATTAACTCTACCGCCTAATATTTCTTCTTCCACTATCCTATTAAAACAAATAATACCTCCTTCTTCCAAGAGCATCCTTTAGTTAATCTGAACCACTAGTTACCTCTCCTTCTTCTGTAATCTCTAATAGGCCCTCACCAGTAAACATTTCTGCTGCTTACATCATCTTCTTTACTTGGCTATCAGCTTCTGGAAGGCAGGGAATATAATTATTCACATTCTTACATATATCCCTGCAAGAACACCACCCACATATTATTATTCAATATATTTTCCTGAGTCAAGTAGTAAGTAGTATTCCTAGAAATAAGTATTTAAAAAGTACTCAGCTTTTATAAGAAAAATACATTAGGAGAAAATTAATGAAGAATAGAATGGAAGTAAATTAGAATGAGAGGATAAATTCCAAGAAACATTATTCTGAAGACAAAAATGATTCACCTGTGGTTACTAGGGCAGAGAATAAATAGCTAGAAGCAGGAGTTAAGTCCGCCCAAGTCCCTTCCTGTCTCGGTCTTTGAGGACTCAGTTACTTTTTCTGCTTTTGACTAAGCTCTGTTGCACCTGGACTAGATTTTGGAAGGATGACAAGTTTAGACAACAGATGAAGTAGCTCTGTTTTCAAAGGCCATAATATTTCGCTAAATTTGGCTACTTGGCTTAAATTTACTAGTCAAAACAGAAAACTTTCTCATCAGAACTCACACATTTGTTTAAACAAATATATAACATCTTAATATCTAATAATTTACTAGAAGTGTAAGAAAATCACTATCTCACTATCAACATCAGGCTCTGATGTATGAACACAGTAATCTGAATGCTAGAAAACTTCTTAATTTTGCTTTCCTTTTCTTCTTAGTACAAATGAAAACAATTTAATGGCATCAATCTACTCTTTTGAATCTTTGCTAAAAGTAACAACAGAGTCAGCGGGCCATCAGATAAGTTTTACAACAGTCCCCATTGCAAATATTCTGGCCTCTTGGTCCCCAGACACATATTTTGGTATGTATTTTGTTTTGTTTTGTTTTAACCAGTTTAAAGGTAGGGGTATCCTTTGGGCTATATCTCAATTGCTGACTGTTTATGGGCACTATAGCAATATTTCTTTTAATAGTATCATATCACTCTATCATTTGTGTTAAAAGAATAGAGAAGTCACATCAAGCTGGAGGATTCACAGATAAGAAACTGGATGGAGAACTAATTTGTGTTCTGTAATTACTTTCTGGTAAGGACAAAAAGCCTAGCAGAAACAAACTCTCTTTTCACAGACCCCCTCTAGCATTCAGATGCCAATAATTCTTCAGCTCCACTAGAATCAATACTCTACTGACTCTGCCATCTTTTCAGCATCCCTCATCCTCATCCTCATTCTCTCCTCCAGTGCTCACCTTCTTTATTAGATAGATAATGATCCCACAGTTCCTAAGGACAACCTCTCCTGGTATGCATCCTTTACTCTCCTACAGGCTGTGCCTTTGTCATACAGATTCACAACCTCTTACTAGGAATAGAATCTTGGAGTTCAAAAGTTTTAGAATTTTAGCAAGGAAACAAAACAAAGTACATATAGTATAAATGTCTGGGCAGCACTGCAAACACAGGTGCATTTCTGGGTCTGAGTAACCTCACTCAATCTGATTCTAATTCCATTTACCTAAATTTTTCATCATTTCATTTCTCTTCATAGCTCTGAACAGTATTCCACAGTACACATGTACCACATTTTCATTATCCATTCATCAGTTGAAGGACATTTATGCTGTTTTTGTTTCCTAGGCTATTGTGAAGACAGCAGTAATGAATATCATTAGGATGCCAAGGAATGTGGTATAGATGGGTCATATGGTAGCTCTCCCACCCCCCGCTCCAAAACAGGGTTTCTCTATGTAACAGTACTGGCTGTCCTGGAACTCTCTCTGTAGACCAGGCTGGTCTTGAACTCACAGAGATTGCCCGTGTCTGCCTTCTGAGTGCTGGGATTAAAGGCATGTGCCACCACCACCCAGTATGGTAGATTTATTTTGAATTTTTTGAGGATTCTCTACACTGATTTCTAGAGTAGCTGAACCAATTTGCAATCGCCAACAGTGAATGAGGGAGTGGGATAAGTTAAGATTATGGATTCAGAGCCATCCCAGGAAGGTGCTGCATCACAGCAAGCTTAAACATAAACACAGTAACCACTGGGAACTTTTTCATTCTAGAATTACAGAGACTGGGTCTGTATTTCCTTGGCAAAACGCCATCCACATTAAATCTCAGCATCTGAACTCAATCAGCCCCACATGGCTACAAGAGAAACACAAGTCACTAATCAACCTTTGAGATGTGGCTGGTGTGACTGAGGAACTAGAATTTTTATTTTGTTCTATTTTAATAATCAAAACAAACTTGCTAAGTAGGGTGGCATATGTCTGCAATCCCAGCATTGAGAAGGTTCAGGCAAGAAGATCGTGAGTTCAAGAATGGTCAGGGTTACACAGTAAATTCCTGTAGAACACTCTTTTTGTACACTATGAATATGTATTACTTTTATTGAAGCTAACTGGCCAATAGCTGAACAGGATAAAGTTAGACAGGAGAGCCAGACTAGGAGAATGCTGGGAAGAAGGGCAGAGTCTGGAGTCGCCAGCCAGATATAGAGGGAGCAGATGAACATGTCATACTAATAAAGGTACCACCATGTAGTAGAGCATAAATAAGGAATATGGGTTAACTTAAAATGTAAGAGTTAATTAGTAATAAACCTGAGCTATTGATCAAGCATTTGTAATTAATATTAAGCCCCTGAGAGATTATTTGAGATTGGCTTGGGACAAGAGAACTCCACCTACAGTAAATTCTAGGGTAGCCTAGGGAAGATAGTGAGATTGTTTTGAAACAGCAACAACAAAACCCTTGTTTCATTAAATAAGGCTACTAGATTGAACAACGGCCTAGAAGAGTGAAAAGAAGAATTTCTCAGTAAACACACAGCAAGTATTCAAGTACTCAAATGAATGAATGGGAAAAAGAAATTTGAAGACTTTTTTTTTTTTTTTAAATTTTAAACACAGGGGTTTGCGATGTAGCTCAGACCGGCCTCAAACTCAGTATCTTCCCACCTTAGGCTCCAGAGTGCTGAAATTAAAAGCACATATCACTATACACAGTTTGTTGGGTTTCCTTCTCTTTTTTTTTTTTTAAATATAGGAAATTCAAAGCACCCAAAAGGTAGATAACAGCATAATGGACCCTCTCATGACCATCATCAATCTGAAGGCTCTTCTTATAACCTGGTTTCCAACAATGACTACATCCTTGAAAATAAAGAATTAGTTAATTATTAAATACAGAATCTTGCTATGTAGCCCTGGATAGTCTGGAAGTTTGCTATGTAGACCAGACCGGCCTTGAGCTCAGAGATCTGCCTGACTCTGCCTTCTGAATAGTGGCATTAAAGGCACACCTGGTTTTCAGGTCATATTTTTTTGTTTGTTTGTTTTTGAGACAGGGTATCACTGTGTATCCCAGGCTGGCCTCAAACTCCTAGAGATCCACTTTCCTCTACTGTTATATGCTGGGATTAAATTTATGCACCACCTCCCCCCTGGCTCAAGTCCTATTTTTAAAGAGGAGCTATGCAACTAAATAGAATTAGAGAACCCTCCTTCTTGTTAGAAAATTCTTGGGAAAGGAATTTCAGCAGATTAGCCTCTATAAATCCATAATTTGGCATAATAAATGCTAGTGGAATGGTCAAAATTGCATAAAAGTGATATATGTGCTCAAGTGGATTTTCAAATTTGTCCAATCAGAAGATGGCATAATGGACTACAAAGAAAATCAAGCTAGAATTAAGAACACTTGTGTTTCAATGTTCTGATTCAGTGTGAGTGCTATTCTCCCCCAGTCACTCATTGGAGCTAATTATATTCAATTTTAGATCTATAATGCATACACATTTTGAAAGATCTTATTAACTTATCCTCTTCTTTGTTAGAGCATTCTCCCTATAAGTTACTTTGAAGGAAGAATACATTAAACAGAACTTAAGGTACCTAATCAATATAAAGAGGTAGTTTCTTATTCCCTGAGAAGTACCAAATTCTTCACTTTCAGCTAAAAAAAAAAAATACCGCTGGGATCCTATGTTTAATTTACACTCTGCCAGTATATATTGAACTTATTACTACAAATCAGGCAATTCTGGCTATACATTTGCTTAGTAAACCTTCATGGTACCATTTATGTTTAAGAAAGTTTCTTCAACAGTTCTAAGCTAATCCTCCTTCTTTCCTGCCTAGTCCAATACATTTTACTGCTTAAGCTTTGTTCTACAGCTTTACCTGCAATGAGTAAAGCAGTGGTATGTAAGTCAGCATCTAACACTTTTTAAAGCAAAAAAAAAAAAAAAAAAAAAATCAAAAGAAATGAAGGTGCTAGGTATGACGGCACCCTCCTCTAATTCCAGCACTCTCTGAGCTAAGACAGAAGGTGTCTGTGAACTCAAGACCAGCCTGGTTCACACAGAGAATTCCAGGCTAGCCAAGGCAATATAGTGAAGCCATGGCAAGGCCCAGTCATGTACCTTCCCTTCACGTTGCAGCTTGATCAAACTTCTGGACTTGGCATTTAAAATCTGGCTTTGCTGGGTATGGTGCCACAGGCCTGTAATCCTTGTACTTGGAAAGTAGAGGCAATAGAATCAAGTGTTCAAGGCCAGCCTGGGCTACACGAGAATCTGTCTCAAGGAAACAAAACTTTAGTCAGTAAAATGTGCCTTTTGTCCTGTTCTGCAGCAACTTCCATGATAACTCAAGCTACTGACCAAGGCTGATGCTGATGCCATACTTGCTCTCAGTAATGACAATAATAATGTTAGCATTTTTAATACCAAGTGTCTAAAAAGACAGTATATACAAGCTACCATGTATTGCAAATAATATTCTTACACATGGAACATAAAATAATCTTGATCATTAGAATTTAATTAGACATTGCTAATTAGTTTTTTAAAACATTATTACTATGTCCCCAACTCAAAAATGGTTAGCTCCTTGCTCTACCTTCAGCCATATCAATTTTCAAATTTACTTGCATGTTCTCTCTAAAATCACCACTAAGATCTATGTGCAATGAATTTCATTAGACTTTTAAGAAACCCTATCCAGATCCCAAATACAAACATTTAAAAATAAAATTAAAAACAAAAGATTGCTCTTATAAAAGGCATCCATTTTCTAGTAATGTATTGGCAAGAGCAAGAAGAGATTCATATCAAACTTCCTAACATGCTGGGCCACTGGGAAGTTACATGCCAACAGTAAGAACACTGCATTGCCATTAACTTCAACGATGGCTTAAGACGCCACTTATTCTCACTTCTATTTAAATGCATAAAATAAAGCCACCACATCAACTGCCCATATTAATCACTCATTGAGTTAAAGAAAACCATCTTGTCAGACAACCTGCCATTCTCCACTTTTCAATACGATCAACTTTTAATAGTTTACCAATTAGTAATTACTTGTTTATGGCATTATTAAATATCTTGGATTCACAGGTCTAGCATGTAGCAAGGTCAGTTCTAGATATATTCTGATAGCTAATAAAAGGAAAAATTTGACCTACCAAAATGGTCACCAAAAAGGCAAAGCTTCTCCAGATACTCCTGGCAAGATTCAAAGTGACAAGACAAACCAGATCAAAACTAAACAGAGCTGGAAGCAACATACAAAATCCTAATGAACCCTTAGGAACCCGGATATCGATCTGTCAACATCTAAGTTCAATTAGGGTTTTCTGAACAAAATAACTTGCAAGGTGACAGGAAACTAATCTGAGGCCTGGGATATGAAAAGCGCAGTCACTTTATATAGCTATTGTTAAGGGCAATCACATCACAACTCCAAATCTTATAAGGATTAAATAAAGATGTCTGTCAACCACCTATTTACACTAGGAGGCTGGGACATAAACAATGTTCGGAGAATACTTGCTCCCAAATCATTAAGAATTCAGGTGTACCAAGAAAAAACTACCCAGGCTTTAAAAAAAAAAAAAAAGGAAACAAAAGAAAAACCTTAAGTGGTGGCGATGCAGGTAACACATCTTTAAAACAATAAAAGTCATAAAGTAGCAGATAGAATCATAAAGATGAAAATTAGGTCCTGAAATATTTCTGAATGACCATCTCTCATGCTCACTTGATGTTCTGTGAAATTGTCTTTAAGGATAAGCTTTGACAAGAGACGGACCAAATGCAAACCAATTTAATTCAAAAGTGAAACATACACTGCTTTCCTGCAGAAGCAACTCACCTTTCATAAAGCCCTCTTGCTAGCTACACCACACCTTCAGCGATCCAGCTTCCACACAGACCAGTATCACAACTATAAAGCTAATGTTTTCATTAGAATTATTAAGTAACAGGAGCTCAATAAATCATTTGCCTTCTAAAGAAAAAAATTACTTTCTAATAACATAATATTTCTCTCAGGTCTAAAGAAATGAAGCTTATTTATTTACAAACTGAAAACCATAAAGCTATAATTTTTTTATGGTTCAAGAATGAAATATTTAAGAAATAAAGAGAGGTACATCAAAAGAACAAAATTTGGTCTATGAAACCTGGAGATTGAGGCTAATGTTGCCATTTGTTATGTGATTTTTTTTCAAAGGAGGCTACTTAACTTTTAAAACTCTACTTCTAAGTCTTTCAGCTCTAAAACTGCTACAACCAGGAGCTGAAAAGATGGCTGAGTGGTGAAGGTACTTGCTACCAAATCAACAACCTGAGTTCACATGTACAAACCTGTACTCAACCACCTATGTGTATGCACACTCACTCACACATACAAATAAATAAATGTAATAAAAATCTTTTAAGTGGTAGGATTAGGCCAATAAGGTAGCTCCGGAAATAAAGGTGTATGCCACCAAGCCAAGTCTAATGATCTTAACTTGATCCCTGGGATGCACTTGGCAGGAAGACAAAACTGACTCCTCTGACCTCCACATGTGCACCATGTATATATATATGCACATAATACCTACACAATGATACAAAATAAATAATTAAACAACTGCAATAAAAATGTAAATGATGGGATTAAATTATCTTCAACCACTGATGAGGTTGAGGTAGCAGGACTGAGAGTTCTAGGCTGGGCTACACAGTGAAGCTGTCTCAAAAAAAAAAAAAAGATGATTAGAGCCAGTGAAATGTCTGTGTTAGATAAAAAGAGCACTCAATGTCAAACTTAACTACTTGAGTTCTACTACCCCAGGACTCACAAGGTAGAGAAAACTAACCGACTCCTCCAAGCTGTCTATATACATGCTGTAGCACACAAGCACACACATATACTACTAATAAACTAGTACTGTGGCAGCTCCCCTTGAGGCATGGACATTTTAAGCATTTGATTTGGTGAGGTTTTGAAGGTGTAGTCTTGTTAGAGGAAGTACATCATAGTGAGGAGGTCTTTGAAAGTATATAGCCTTGCTGTGTTTCCAGTTAGCTCTGCTCCATGCTTGAAATTAAGGATGTGATCATTCAGCTTCTTGCTTAGCCTGTCTGCTGACATGCCTCCTTTACATATGGACTTTCTCTCTGGAACCAGAAACCCAAAATAAACACTTTCTTCTATAAGATACTTTCAGTTCAGTCAGAGTGTTCTATCACAGTAACACAGACAAGTAATTAATACAGACATGATAATTTTAAAAAGTCATTTTAAAGGCAAAATAAATAAAAAATTAAGCTGGCAAGGTGAAGCAAGCCTTCAATCTAGAGCTCAGAAGGCAGAGAAAGGAGGACCTCTCTTTGAGTTCCAGGCCAGTCTGGCCTGCAGAGTGAGACCCTGCCTCAGATTGGATGGATGGATGGATGGATAAATGATTTAGCTCCCTCATTTTTGTCTGTATAAATATGCATGAGTGTATAAGTGTGTTTATACCTGTACCATTATTATTAAATAAAGTAGGCATGCTCCTAAAGTTCAAGGACCATTAAGAAACAAAGAGTGAAAGTGAAAGTGAATGTGTGAGCAGGTGGGGGGTGGGGGGCAGGTTGACCCTATACATCATTCTCAGTAGTTAGGGCACTTACACAGCCTCATAATGCCTGAATTAACCAAGTAAGCCTTTAAGTCCTCACAATGGAACATTAAAATTCAATGTGGCTATAATCTCTTCCTTATAAAACATGGACCCAAAGAGTTTAGCCTAAAGTATGTTAAAAAAGGTGAGAGAGAGAGGGAGGGGTACTATATTCACCATCTACCTCATCCTCATGACCATATTTTAAAAAGACAAAAGAGAAAAATAAAAGAAACTCACAGGCCTATTGTAACACATTATACCCCTTCTGAATGTAACACTTAGCTCAGGCTCACAACCCTGACAAATAAGGAAAGCACTTTATGAAGCCAATTTAATTGGGAGGTGACAGAAAACATACAGCCATTTTCTTTAGCCTTATCACTGAATTGGCTTCAGTTCCAATCTCTGGTAAATCCCACTCAACAGAAGAAATTAACCAGGTCAGCAGAACAGGTGCTACGCTGTGTCTGTCAAGGGCCTGGCATCACCACAATTACTTGCACACAATGAAGCAGTAATCTTTACAGATCATCTCTTCCAAGCAGCATATTGAGGAGGGGGAGGAAAACTGAAGGGAGGAGATCGGGGGAGTAAAGGGACAGTGAGTAGAAGAGGAATAAGAAATGAGAAAAGGCAAGAAAAGAAAATGAATGTGCAGCTGCCTTGCAGCTCAGCAGATGTCAGGATGTGATGTACGAGGCTAGGATAAGCTGTCGTAGCCTGCTGCCAAAGAGTGGTAAGTGATTAAAGCTTGCACAGTTCTAAGCACCATATTTAGAATCTGTGGGGTTTCAAGACTTGCACCCGTGCCTCGCTGTGCCGCCAGATGTTAGCAACTGGTCCAGTTCCTACCAAGTGTGCAAGGGTGGCAGCAGTTGGTACAAAAGCAAAGCAATCTGGAATGCTTCCGGAGACGCTGTACATTAACAAGTGTCACCCATCATTCACCTTTACAGAAGGCTGAAACAACTCCAATTTGCTGCCACTTCCCTCTTGGGAAACAGCCAAGATAAAGTTGTGCCTGGCAGCCCCATTTGTTTCACTCAGGTGTTTCAGCTGCCTTACTGACCTCTATTAGTTTAAGTTTTAATTTAGATTAACCTCAGCACCCCAATTAACCAGCAAGGGGAAAAGCTAAGATGTGGCTAGTCATAACTCTGAAATCAGAATTTATTGAAGTTAAAATTATTAATTAGGATGAAGGACCAATCAAGTAATGCTATTTCTTAAACAGAACTTCAGAATTAAAATAAATAAATAAATAAATAAATAAATAAATAAATAAAAGGGAAGACAAAGAAATAAGGGGGAAAATAATCTTCAAAGGCTCCATGATCTTGCCAGTGGAATCAGCTTCTGTCTATAACTTCAGCAAGTTCAGTTTACCTTCCTCAGGCTATTTAACTCACAATGCACTTTTATTCCAGCAATGTACACTTCAACTAATGAGAACTAGAACATTTTTAATTGTCCCTCCTGATCTCACACAATTAAATAGCATTAATATCTTGTATCAAGTCTCTACAGAACGTTTCCCATCCTTCTGACAAATGGGTTTAAGAAGAGGAGAAAAAGAAAAGAATCAAGACCCCTGACTGGAGCAGCTGAGGCCAATACTCTCTCTTTTATCCTCAATATACTTTCACATTCACTTATGGCAATAATCTATATCAAATATTAAAAATGGTGGGACTAGAGCACTTGCAGCTTTTGTAGCAAACTACAGTTTGATTCCTAGCACCACATCAAGACAGCTCAGAATCACCTATAACTCTAGTTCCATGGGATCCAATACCCTCCTTTGGACATGGGCACTGCATGCACCACTGTAAGTGTACACAAATATACAAAAAACACTTTAAATAGATAAATGAATAAATACATCCCTCTTTACATGGCAAGTGAGAGACATCCCCAATACAGATCACATGTTCTTATTTTATCTATAATTTTCCTAAGAGGTTTCTAACTTCATATGCAAAGTAAATCTATCATGACTAAACCTTCAACAAGCTGTTGTAAATTCTCTGGAAAAAAAATTAACTAAAAATTAAATAAAGTCTTATTTTAATAAGCAACTGCCCAATAAAAAACAGAAAAACAAAACAATCACTGGGCAAGAAAACATATTTTATTAATAATATAATTTATCAAGAGATTCAAATATAAAGTTACTGTAGCCTTTTAGACTACCTCAAACATTTAGTTCATCTAACTAAGCAGCAGGATTACTAATATTGTCAGGAAAATTGGGGGAACTCTCCTGAAGATACAAACACTAGGCTGAGAATAGGTGGCACACCCCTGTATCTCACTCAGCACATGGAAGGTAGAAGCAGACAAACTGCAAGCTCAAGGTTAACACAGTGAGAGGATGTCTCAAAAAAGCCAAAACAAACAATTACAACAAGAAAATAAAAACTTGAGAACTGGACCATAAGTCAATTTTTATCAATTATCTCTTTTAACATATTAGACAGACAAATGGAAGAATCAACAGTAGCTTACATTTAATATACACTAGGCTGATTTAAATACACACCAAAAATTCCAATAAAGGGGCTAGAGAGGTGGCTCAGTGGTTAATAGTATTTGCTGCTCTTGCAAAGGAGCTGGGACAAATTCCCAGCACCCACATGAAGGTTCATAACTGTCTATGACTCCAGTTCCAAGGAATCTGATATTCTCTCTTCTGGCCTCCTCGGGAACAAAGCACATTCATGGTAAACAGATAGGAAAATAAAGACTGAATTGGGTTATAGAACCAGAAATGCAACTCAAGAACTCTAAGATCCCAGTTCTTGCCTAGCAGGTACAAGGCTCTGGGTTTGATGGCTAGTACCTGGAGTGGGAGAAGAAAGTTAGACTGAACAGCTATTGTGGTAGTACACACATGTGATCTTACCACTCAGGAGACTGAAGCAGGGCTGCCAGTTTGCAGCTGCCTTAGGCTGATACACAGTGAGACCTTTTCTCAAAAACTGACAACAAAAATATACAAGAAGCACCCAGCAGAAGACAAAGAAAAATAATTGACTCAAAGAAGCGTAAACTGTTTTACAGACAACTTAGACCAGAGCAGTATCATTAGATAGCTGCAGCTGTTTTCACCTCCAAAGGAAAATGCAAAACCAACAATCCAGAATAACACTATTTAAGTCAATTCAGAATACAGGAGTGCTAACTCCTTTTTTACTCCAAAATAAGCCATCTTTTATTCAAAGAATGCTATCAGTAGACTTAAAAGTAAAATCCTGGCTTGTTTTAACAAAAGAATGTGTAAAACTCATACCTGGTGGTAGAAGTCATCATCATCAAATATTTCTTCATCCAAATCCTTCAAGTGAGCATTGGCAGGAACTTGAGGAAGGATCTCCTATATCAGTGGGGTGTAGAAGGGCATGAATTCCAGCAATTCTATCCAATCAACCTTGCTACTCAAATTACTGTCTTAAGGTCAAAGCACATTTTCTTTAAGACAGAAGATCTTATAAGACATAAGATCCATCGACTGAGCGATCTATAGATCTATCCATCCATCCACCCATTTAGCTATGTTTGCCACCCACCTATCCATCCAGCTATGTTTGGTTTGGTTTTTCTTTTTCTTTTCTTCTTCTTCTTTTTTTTTTTTTTCTTCCCCCTTTTTGGTTTTTTGAGACAGGGTTTCTCTATTATTTTGGAGCTTCTTCTGGAACTCACTCTGTAGACCAGGCTGGCCTCAAGCTCACAGAGATCCACATGCCTCTGCCTCCCATGTGCTGGGATTAAAGACGTGCGGTTATCAACAACTGGCTATGTCTCAGTGTAGCCCTGGCTGACCTGGAACTCCTATAGACTAAGCTGATCTTGAATGCACAGTGCTGTAATTAAAGGTATGGGCCACCAAATCGAGCAAAAACTCTTAAATATATAAATGCTTTAAAAAGAAAAAAGTTCAAGAATAATCTGAGCACACTATAGCAAGGCCAGGTCTAAAGAAGGGTGGGGGTGGGGGAGATTAACAGGCAGTGACAGAATAAAGAAGTATAAGTAATCATGAAAATGTGTACTCTCATTCTAACAAAATCCACACAAATTCAAATTAGAAAATACTATTTTTCACCTTTTAGACTGGTAAACTTGGAAAATAGCTAGGGGACTAGAATTAATAGGAGCCTTTTGGGAGGTAATTTGGCAACATCTATCAAGATATAATGTATTTTCTTTAACATTTTCACTTTTAAAATTTCATCCATACATCCATACAAACAGAAACTTTTAAAATTTCATCCATACATTCATACAAACAGAAAATATCTAGAAATGTTTCCTATAGTTTGTTTCTAAAATTGGAGACATCAAAAACATCAAGTTTGACTAACTATAGCTTATAGTCACACAATGAAATTTCTTTTTTTTTTTTTTTTTTTTTTTTTTCAAGACAGGGTTTCTCTGTGTATCTCCGCTATCCTAAACTTCTGTAGATCAGACTAAACACGTGCACCATCACCTCCCAACAGAACATACAATGGAATTCTTTATAGACAGAAAAATATAAAGTAGACTTCCATGATATGATAAAGTACCTAAAATATAGTATATTTTAAAATTACACTATTTTTAAATATAGTGACATTTTGATTATTTGTTTAAATGCACATATATCAATTTGATTTGATTTTAGAAAAGAAACCCTGAGGTGCTAGAGGCAGTTAATGGCTGTTCAGAGGACGAGAGCCATATTCTTCAGTGCTAAGTTGTCCTTGCTCAAGTAAATCATCCTCCACCCATGCTCATGCAGGCACTAATTAAAATCAGTGGGCCACTCCAGGCAATCATGGCACACACCTTAAATCCCAGCACTTTGAAGGCAGAGGCAGGCAAATCTCAGTGAGTTCAGGACCAGCCTGGTCTACAAAGTAAGTTCCAGGACAGCCAGGACTATTACACAGAAACTGGGGGAAAAGACAAAAAAAAGCAGTGGGCTACAAACAACAAACAAACAAACAGAAAATGAAAGCAGAAGGAGACTAGGAAGGAGGAAAAGTTTAGTGGGAGGGGAAAGGGGATAAGAGAATAATGGAGAGAATATGCTTAAAGTACATACCGTTTGTGTGTGTGTGTGTGTGTATGTGTGTGAGAGAGAGAGAGAGAGAGAGAGGGGAGAGAGATGAAATTGTGGGGAAACAAAACTTTTTAAAGATTTAAAAGGGAGCTAGAGAAATGGTGTGGGGTTAAGTGCATGTACTACTCTTCCAGAGGACTAGAGTTCAATTCCAGTGCCTCTGACCTGCACTCACATGCACATACATGAGCGTGTGCATACATGCGTGCATGCAAACACACACCTAAAAATAAATATTTTAAAAGGAAAAAAATTACATGTTATGTGTTTATATGTGTTATATATGTTACACAAATATTTACATGTGTTTACATGAAGTATGTATACCTACATATACAAATATGTATATATAATTTATATTTACATGTTACATATGTCATATACATAAAGCTTATAAAAAATGATCATAATTGGAAGTTTCAGAGTAAGAAAAAGTTTACATTTAATTTTAATTCTTATGAAATTAAAAAGTATTGAGTATATTTTTTCAGTAATTAAAAAATAAAAATGTGTAACATGGAAGGGGAAAAACTTCAGAGTCTTACCCACAGAAAATGACTGCAAGGAGGGGGAGAATTAGCCTCTCCAGGGATAAGCTCCCTTACTAGTTATCTGATATGAAGTGGACAGCCCTAAAACCATATACACACAAACAACAAAAAAGATTCAGCAGGTTGCATTTAGATATTTGTGTACACCTATACATATATATGTAAAAATAATAAACAAAGAAAAACAGGCTATCATTTCGGGAGGGGGGGTGTGGAAGAGGCTGGAAGAAGGAAAGGGGGAAAAATAATGTAACTCTAATATTTTTATTTTTCTAATTTATTTTTATTTCATGTGCATTCATGTTTTGCTTGCATATATGTCTGTGTGATGTTGTCAAATCCCCTGAAACTGGAGTTATAAGTAGTTATGTGGGTGCTGGGAATTGAACCTAGGAAGAATAGCCAGTGCTCTTAACCAATGAGCCATCTCTCCAATCCCTTAATACTGTTTTAAAGAGATCTATAAACATAAAAAATATGGTGGGCTTAAGAGATGGCTCAACAGTTAAAAGCACTTGCTGCCTGGGCAATCGTGGCTTACCCCTTTAATCTCAGCACTTGGGAGGCAGAGGCAGGCAGATCTCTGTGAGTATGAGACTAGTCTGGTCTACAAGAGCTAGTTTAGTTCCAGGGTCAGACTCCAAAGCTACACAGAGAAACCCTGTCTCGAAAAACCAAACCAAACAAAACAAAAAAACACACACCTGTGGTCCTTACAGAGGATCCAGGTTCAGTTCCCAACACCCATATGATGGCTAACAGCTATCTGTTAACTCTAGTTCCAGAGGATCCAATACCGCTTTTGGCCATCAAAAGCACTGGATGCTCACAGTGTGTGCACAGCATACATGGAGGTAAAACATTCATACACATACAAACAAAACAGGTCAGTGTGGCAGTGGTGGCACATGCCTTTAAACCCAGCACTTGGGAGACAGAAGCAGGCAGATTTCTTTTGAATTCAAGGCCAGCTTGGTCTACATAGTGAGTTCCAGGTCAGCCAGAAGTATGTAGAGAATACCTGTCTCAAAAATATTCCCCTCAAAAGCCACCTCAAATAAAAATGTTTTCTTTTAAACATAAGAATTTTAATATTCCACTCTCAGATCCTTTTCTAGAGCACCCAAGGCAAACATTAAACAAATGTCCATTTTGTCATTTCTACACAGTAGCTCTGAAATTAAATCTTAGGGTCTGCAGTGCAGGACAGTAGTAGAGGGTTTGCACAGCAATATGAGGCCCTGGGTTTGATCACTAGATCACAGAAACAACTACAACCAACCAAATTCCCTAAGTCTTAAAAACCGGATTTTTCACATTTCTCCTGCCAAACTCCTATATCAAATGCAAAATCAGGAGATAAAGCCTTATACTAACAATCCAACAGAGCAGTGATGCTTCATCATTAACTTCTCTTAAGAGTTGATCCCACATTTAACTAGCCCCAGAAACTATTCCCATAAACTCATGTGTCCCAGAGTTCTTACCGGTTCTCCAGGCAAACTCTCTGCTACAGGCTCAGGGGCTGGCTCAGGTTTGCCAAGAATTTGGTAGACAGAACGCTTGGTTTGTGTCCTTCGAAGCAATCTTTCTTTGTCCATCAGAATGTGATCAATCTGAGTCAATATAGAGCGTTCAAAGGCACCAAAACCCTGCAATAACATTAACCAGTGTCAGTGCTAAAGGCAGCTAAGCTGTCTAAGAAAGCTGTCTTTGCAGGAGGGTTTTCTGTTAAAAGCTGAATATGTCAGTAGTTATGACTATTTTCAGACAAATCTTAGTCTAAAGAGTCATCACTTTCTTCTGTCCCTTTAATAGTATCTTCAAATCTGCTTATTTAAGTATTTCATACTTTCATCACCTGTACCAGGCTTTCTTTCCAGAATAAAACATTCTAATGAAGCTAAAATCAAATGGTACAAACTTCAGTAGAAGTAGTTCAGTGAATCTGAGAACAGAAATAACTGCTTACTATTACACTGCAAACATAAGCTATACTTCCTATTTCTTACAAATGCTTCAGTTGCCACAATGTATCACAGACACAGACAAGTATGCACGCATGCGCACACACGCGCACACACACTTTGATGGTCTGAATATGTATGGCCCCCAAAGACTCATATATTTGAATGCTTGGCCTATATGGAGTGGCAATATTAGGAGGTGTGGCACTGTTGGAGGAAGTGTGTCACTGTGGGGACGGGCTTTGAGGTTTCATATGCTCAATCTGTGCCCAGTGTGGGCCACAGTTGCTTCTGCTGCCTACAGATCAACCTTTATAAGAATTGCCATGCTCATGATGTCTCTTCATAGCAATAGAAACACACACACACACACACACACACACACACACACACACACACACACACACACACACACAAACCTTGCCCAGTTTTCCAGAAGCAAGCTTGGTTTTATCATGCCACTTCTGTAGTGTACGGTTCCTGTAGACTGTAAAGTCAGCAAAGCGCTTTGCCATGAAGCTGGGATAGTTCTCCATCTCTAGCTTCCTCTTTGGTGGGGCCTTTCTTTGCTTCTTCTTTTCTACTAGTTCATCATCTTCACTAGAAATCTCTTCACTACAAAACCAGTAAGAACATTAAATTCAATGTAAATATTGCTTAAGTAACAGATTAGATTCACATCAAGTATTGAGACCCTACCCATTACTGTATCAGAAACATGAAGATGGCTTTTGTATGTTTGAAAAGAATGTTAATAGTGCTAGAGAGATGGTTCAGTGATTAAGAGCACTGGTTACCCTTCCAGAGGACCTGAGTTTGATCCCTATCATCCACATGATGGCTCATGACTATCTATAATTCCAGTGCCGGGGGATCTGACCCTCTTCTGGCCTCCACAGATATATATACACGCATATATATATATATGCGTGTATATATATGTATATATATATATATATATGTATATATATATATATGGTACACAGACATACATATAGGCAAAACACCTATACACATAAAATAAAGACTAAATGTTTTTAAAGTCCATAAGGACAATCAAAGACTCATGGAAATTTACAAATAAATATCAAAAGCATCTGGGTTTAAATTGTTTTTAATGGTAAGCACATTATAAAAAGAAATGAGGTTATAAAAACATTACTTGAAATGTATATGAAGCAGGCACATATTGTTATAGGAGAGACTTTAAAACTTTAAAAATTAAACACATACTCACATTTCTGTGACCTTAAATCCAAAAAATCAATAAGAGAAACATATTTCCATAACCAACTGCTAAGAAGAGGTGACTAATATTAATTGAACCAAATGAAGAAAAGCTGAACATGAAAAAAGAAAACAGCACTAGCCTGAAACAGATCAAAAGCAGCAGAGGAAGGTCAGACATTCCAAGCATGTGCAGGGTTTCATCCTTCATTACTTCCTAAACAATCTACCTAGTTATCTATGTTGTGTAATTGATATTAAAAGCAATTCAGGGATGATATAAAGTCCACAGAAGGATGTACACAGAACTCAACATCTGCAGATGTGAGTATTGGTGGAAGGTTTCAGAGATATTCCCCCTTGGATACAGAGGGACAATTGCACATGTGATGAAAATCACTATGAAAATATACTACAGCCTCTAACTACTTAGCCAACTACACTCATTGTAGTAGTATTGGTTCCAACACAGAAGGTGTTCAAGGAGATGGTTTGAACTGAGTCCACTGTGTAGGCATAAAATATTTCATAACACTAAATATGATTTTAATCTACTAATTATTATACAACAAAAGAGAAGGCAAGTATTTTGCCTATGGCTACAAAGATAAGAAGGTATAACAAATTTAGAAGCAACAGTCTAATCTCCATCATCCTGTTCTGACCAACAGTTAAATACAAAAAAATGGCCCAACTTTAACTATTATCAAATTTCATATCTATCTCTCTGGGAAGGACATGGTTTTCTTTTTCACACAGGATAGAAATCTGTCCAGATGAAAAGAAAATAAACAAGCCATGGTTCTGCTTCCTCCTTACCTCTCCGTCTTGGGTTTCATCCCATTTACTAGGTGTCTAGTGTCTGGGTACTGGAAAAGCAACTCTTCCTGAAGATCCACCAATGATCTTAACAACGCTTTAAGTGCTTTGTGACCTGGGATAGAAATAAAGCACAGAAAGGGGATAATTAGTCATTTACAACCCTCTACAGTGGCAGATGGTTGTCATTTACTGTCTCCTGAGCAGTTCTGGCTGGGGAGAATGCAGGAACAGAGGCAGGACACAGACAGTACTCACTGAAATCAACACTGGGAAAATTATGACAGTGCCTATCTCATATGGTAGTAAGAAACAAGCAAGATAGCAGGTAGAAGGTACTTAGAAATGTGTCTGCAGATAGAAAGTCTTCACTGGCCAGTTCTTAAAGTCAGTAACTTTGACAAACTTCTTGCCTGTTATCATAACTAATACAATTTCCCCTTAATACCAAGTTCCTTACAGGCTACCCACATATCTCTTGGATGATACCTCTGTCAAGCAATTCCTTCCCAAAGTCATTGTTTCCTGAAGAATACAATTCAGTTTTCTCTCTCCCCGACCAGATCTCATCTGCCTCAGATATGAGCTGTAAATCAGTCTCTCAACCTCCAAACACATCCTACAGAAAATCTCTGTCCATACACAAAACTCAAGTTAGGGTGCTGGGGACATGGCTCAGTGGGTAAAGCATTCGCTGTGTAAGCATGAGGACCAGGGTTCAGATTTCCAGACTTACATAAATGCCAGGCAAGCACAGTGGACCACTAAGAATCCTAGCTCTTAGAAAACTGAGATGACATCCACAGAATAAGCTGGCCAACTAGACTAGCAAAAAAGAGCAAGCTCCAATCTTAAACGAGAGTCTGTACCTCTCATGAATAAGGTGGAGAACAACCAACGAAAATGCCTACCTAATGTTTGCCTCTGGTCTCCACATGCACAAGCATATATGTGCATGTATCCATGAGAACATGTATACACACATGAATGCACACCACACACAGACAAAAAACAAAACCAAACCAAATAAATAAAAAAAAAAAAACCCAAATTAATCATTTCTAACTTGCAATACTGAAATGTATACTAATGTATACAGAATTTGGGATGCTCGGGTACCAGGCCATTTGAGACTACACAGCAAAGATCCTACAAGGGAAATGGGTTTATTCAACAGAGACAATATTCTCACTTGATTCTTACACTTAACAGGATGCATCTGTACTACAGTTGGTCAGGATTAAATAGGGCTAAGAAGTTAAAAAAAAAAAAAAATCTGGGGCTATGACTCAGATGGCATACTGATTGCCTAGCATTCACCAAGGCTCTGCGTTTGATACTCAGCACCATCATAAACTAGGCTTGGTGGCACACCTATAATTCCAGCATTCAGGAGGTGAAAGTAGGAGGATCAGAAGTTCAAAGTTATCCTCTGTACTACAAAGAGAATTTGAAGTGAGCCTGGGCTGAAGACTTTGTCTCAAACAAACCAAAAACATTAAATACCAGACCTTTGCTGGGCATGGTGTCAGACACTTTTATTCTCAGTATTTGGGAGGAAGAGGCAGTCTGATCTACACAGTGAGTCCCAGGACAGTCAGGGCTACACAGAGAAACCTGTCTCAAACAACAAATAACCCCAAACCCCTGAGACTTCAACTCTTGTTTTCTGTATTAGACTACCCCTACTAAAGAGTTCCCCAAATATCTATAACCAAAATTTATTTGTTGAGACACTCAGATTTCTCTATGATAACCAAATTCCCACATCTTCAGTAACTGCCAGACAGTTCCTGCCTTAATACCCTATCACAATTCAAACCTGCCATCTCAGAAACAGAACTTTGTTCCACCTAGTATTTCCCCTTTGACTATTTTTTTCTCCAGCATTGTTTCCACATATCACTGATATTTGGATGCCTGTAACTCTATACACACAATTGGCTATGAATTTCCATATTTCCCATTCATATGATCACTAATAATTGTTCATCTGTGGCCATGGTTCAATAACTTCTTTCCTCTTTTTTAAGCTATAATCACACAAGCACCCCCTACTTTCATTCAACAACCTTTGCAGTTAATCCACACTAACTTCAAAACACACAAACTTTTACTAAGTGATTTTTTTCTTTCTTTAGTCTTATTCTATGTTTCTTTCTGGTCTCCTTTTTCCCACCTAGCCAATTCATCAATGGGGTACCACCAACACATGTTAAACAATAGCTCCATCCATATCATTTTATTTTTACATGCAGCTAAGAGGCTAAGCAACCTGAAAAAGCCTTCCCAGACTAGCCAGAAGAACTCCACGACCCAAAACAACTTTATATTCCTTTAACTTATCTGCATATAAAGTCACATAAATGCAATTTCCTTATTTAGATGAGATTCTTGATTATGTCTTTTATGAATTCTATAATCCTTTCACAAAAAGGGAATATTCATGCCACTTGAAAGGATTTACAAATACTTATTTCTGAAAAAAAAAAAGTCTTCTTCCTAGATCAAGATTATCAACTAGTTACACTCTGTGTCTAGAAACAAAATAAAAATGAAAGTTTTCCACCAAAGAGATGAAGAACAAAAATAAATCTGAGCTGGGCGGTGTAGTGCTGAGAATTGAACTTGGGTCCTCTAACCACAGAGACATCTCTCCAGCCTCTCAAGCACTTTCTGTTTTGTTCCAGTTGGTATTTTTTTTTTAATCAGTTGCAGATCCATTCAACAGCTTTATCAACCCAACAAGAAAGCAAAGTGCCAGCATCAGTACCTTTCTCTTAACACTCTCATATGTTGACACTTCTTACAGCCACTCAGAAAGTAACTCATAAGTATAAGCTCCATTCAAAGTGTCAAGAGACTAGCCGGAAATGAACTCTGTAATTATGTTTTTCACCCCTCCCTCCCCCAAACACAGTTAATCAAGGCGATTATCACAGTGGCCACTACACGGATAACTTCCCATAAACAGATTTAGAAGACAGAACTCAATTTTCACTTCTTTACAAATATGAAGGCCACACTTCTGTCTGGTATGCAAAGTTGGTAAGATAGCTCATCCAAGTAAAGTACTTACTACCGAGTCTAATGGCCTAAGTTTGATCCCTGGGACCCGCATGATAGAAGGAGAGAACAGACTCTTGTAAGAAGTCCTCTGATCTGCACACACATGAGCACAAAATCCACACCAATACCCCCACACACACACACACTTATAAATAAATAAAGAAATGGTGTTTAAAACCTACAGACACAGTGAAGCAATTTTTTGCTGAAGGTGACAGGCTTCCTCAAAGCCACAGCTGACAAGAGTAAAGAATCTGGAAACTCCAACAGTGAATTCTTCAAATTCTTCCCAGGCAAAGCAAATAAATGCCCTCTTTATTATTCATATAGGACTGAATTCTACTTGTCCAACACTATGAATAATAGATAGACTGAAATCAACAGTTTCTAATTCACCTCTAATATTTCTGCCAATGATTAGAGTTAAAAAGTTAAGAGAAGCAGTGAAGACTCAATGCTCAAATCCTCTGAGTATATGACCACAAAACAAATGGAGACTGTCAAGGATACCTGTACTTAGTTCACCCACATGGTCCATTTTCCAGAAGCCTTTCCCTTAAGAAGAGAGTAAGAAGGGCATATGCCTCCCAACACTAGCTAGATTCAATACAAACATGACTACTATCATTAGGAAAGAGCACTTTACTGAGAGTCCAGAGCCTGATTTTTTTTTTTTTTTTTTTTTTACTAACTAGTCATGTTATGCTGAGTGGACCAATGTAATCTCTTTGAGTCTCAATTTTCTTACCTATTAAGTATAGGTGATTCTTTCCTTGTTGATCTTACAGAAATAAGGTAAAAACAACAGATTATTGTCTACTGACATATTTTGGATATTTTTCTAAAAGCTTTAGAAATAGAAGGTCTGCTACTTGGAAACCATCATCTCCCACATGCTCAAAATCTTTTAAGAGCTGCATGTCTTGAGCTGCAGCACTAAGATTTGACTGGACTGGGTTGGCATTCACTAATCCTGACATTCATTTACATGCTACTCATTTGCAAGGATTTCTAAATGTAAAATGTCACCAGTCTCATATCCCCTTCACCCAACAAGTTTACTTTTCCCAATTCATCTAGATTACCCAACACTAACAAACCTGTAGGCACAGAATCAGTTCGGGCATGTGCTAATTAGATTATAAACTAGTAAGTACATTTTTGGCAGTGGAAGGAGAAATGAGAAGGGTATGAACGTGTAAAGTAAAATGAGGCTTGCCTTCCTACTTTTTAAGTGTCTATACAGTTATTGTAAATAAATATGCAAACAAACAACTATATACATACAAATACACATCAGCTCTCCCTCATCACCCCAGACAGATGCACTCAACTGGAATTTGCAGATTATCAGAGTGTCTTTTCTTTTCCTCCATCAAAAGTAACTCCAGAACTAGAGCTAAAGTATAGGTCAAAATGACACAAGAAAGACTGGCCGAGAACAATACTTTTCATTCAAATCCACACAAGCCTGCCACTTGCACTAGTCATCCCCAGCAATTAATCCCCCAAGAAAGACGTTTGATTAAATCTTTTCAAGCAAATCCTTTGCTTTGCTTTTGTTAGTTCACTTCTTGTCAACATCTATTAAAATATGCCTTTAATTCTCCCACAATCTTAAAAAACACCGATTCCACTGTCTTCAACTTTAATCAACTGTATGGCCAGCATTTTTCATTTCATAATAATGTGCTGCTTGGAATTCAAGAGGCAGGCTCAGCATCAATCATCTGGTAAGAATTTTTCCACTGCAATAAATATGCAAATGAGGAGAGCCAGTCAGTCGTATTTCAGGCCCGACTTGCTAGTGTTTTAAAAAAGACACAAATTTATTAATTGCCGGTGGCCAGAGGAATCCTATTACTTTGGGCATTGATTACAAAGCTGTGTGAGTGATTATTGTGCAACTCGCGGGCTACCCAGGCATGAGGAAAAATTATTAAAGCAAGGCAGAGATTATCAACTCAGAATAACAATAAGCCTTAACATTTAGGCCCTAACTTCTTCAACAAAGAATTACGTGAAGGCTCCACTGTATCATAATTCTGAATTCTGTCAGTATTACTGTTTGGGCTTGTTCTATATTCCCCAAGCAGAATGGCATTACCAGTAAGAAAGAGGACTGCAGGTTACAATTCCTCAGCAACCACCTTTTGGATGAATGGCTATCATTTCCAATGTATGTCCAACTAGGATTTGTGTATTTCCATGCGAGGGTGCAGATATTCAGGTGTGTGCATTCTTACACACACAGATTTAGACAAATGGGCTGCTATGGCAGGGGCTGTGGCTCTGACTGGACCGTGCAAAGAGAGGCACTCCTGTGCTGGCTATTTCTATGGACCAAAAGAACAATTTTCTTAATGGTATAAAAATAACAAGAATAACTTTTCCAAGCAGAGTATGGGGACTTATATTCTAAACTCACGAAGGGTAAGCCATAAGCAGACTTGGGTTTTCACACTTCAGAGGGCATGGTTGTAGAAGACGTAGACGTGCAGTCTACAGAAGAGTCCATGGAGAAAACAGCTTGATGGGCTAATTCAGAATGCAAAGTGTTTTTGTGAGAAACATTCAACTCAAGATATATTAAATAAAATAAGAAAGAGGACTCAGTGGACAAAACTTATTTTTTTTCTGTTTAAGAGAATGATATGGGGAATTGAGGAAGTGAGTAGAAGCTGAAATAAGGGAGAGATGAGGAGACATATGGTGAAATATGTGCGGGGTGAGTCCCTGTGCAGAAAGAAACAAAAAAGAAAAAAACCCTCAACATTTTACAATACTGCCACACTAAGTAAAATGATAAATAGAGTACATTTGAGTTCTGTGGAGGGACATCCCACTCAAGCTGTAATTTCTGACCAGGCATGAATTTATAAGGGAGAAAAAGGAACTGCAGAATTTCTTAGGTTTCCCTGAATACTCTCTCAAATACCTTGATGAAGTGTCAATAAATCCTTAAAAAGCCCTATAGGACACAGCAATCTAACTGATCAATGTACTTCCAGAAATCTACGACAGTTACCTTCCTGCACCAGTCCTAGATAGCCTACACTGCTCTTGAGTTCTTTCCCAAGAAGGAAAATTCATTTCTGCCCCCCCCCTTTAAATAAAAAGAGTAAATATTCAGAATACAAGGTACTTAAAATCGGAGTTTATTTACAAGTGATTATTTAAACTACCTAGCAGCAGTTACCCAGGAAGAGTCGGGATACTATCATTTGTACTGAATATACTTTTGAACTGTTTGAATATTTTATAAGCATATATTACTTTCATAATTTAAAATTTTATTAAAATTTAAAGTAAACTGCAAAGTGAGGAAAGTTATTAAAAATAAAATTAGAAGCAAACCTACACAAGCCTCTCTCAATTCACGTAGAACAGTCTGAGAAGTTCACCAGTCTAGTGGACTGCTTCTAAAAAAGGATGACTCTTTCCTATTGTAAAACTGAGCCTGACTAAAATCTCTAAAATCCTACAAGTATATAAATAAACCCAATGAAAAGGGGGACTTGGAAAGTACCTTTTTGAAAAGTCGGAAATTCATGTGGAATTAGTCACTCTTCTCTCAGGGTCATTCCTATCATGTACTAAAACTTGGATTTTAAGTACCTTGTATTCTCTATATTACTCTTTCTATATAAAGAAGAGGGAAATGAATTTTCCTTTTTGGGAAATTTTTTTTTCTTTCTATCCTCCTCCCATTCCCCCGCCTGGCCACGCTGACTTTCCGAGACAGGGTTTCTCTGTGTAGTCCTGGTTGTCCTGGAACTCTCTCTGTAGGTCAGCCTGGCATTGAACTCAGAGATCTGCCTGTCTCTACCTCCCAGTGATGTCTGATTTCAATATGTTCAAGCTGCTTCAGGTCAGAGGCATAACTCATCCTGTCACTCCAGCATCTAACACATCACCTTGACCAGAATGAATTCCTATGAATGTTTTCATTTCAGAAAGTTAATGGCAAAATATATGACCATACTATTATCTCTAAATCTAAATGCAAACAAAATATGAATTCTTGAGGACGACCATGAACTTCTGATCCTCCTGTTTCAACCTCCAGAGCACTGGGATTACAGGTTTGCAGTAGCATATATATCCAAGCTGGGGATTGGCCTAGGGCTTTTGGCATGCTAGGCAAACACTGTACCAACTGGACTACATCCCCAGCTCCAGGCTTAGGAATTTAAGATCATAAAATAGGCATATTCTCATGAAGACTTCATACTTGTTAGTTAGCGCTTACTAACCTGAGTCTTAAAAACTCAAAACATCTCAATTGTGTTTCTTTTATAACCATTTTGAGAGATCCTGAACTAGTGATCCTTCTAACTAGTACAGGGATCATAGGCAGGCACCACATGCCCCAGCTCCCTAATCTTCTACACACATAATTTTTACGTTAAATCCAAGCTATAAATAACTTTATATATAGTCTAATATTTAGTCACATACTCTTTTCAAGAAGAAACAAATACTGTGGCCAGAAGCCTATATACCCTAAGATTCCACTAGCTCATTTAAATCTTTCCAGTAACCCTTTTGAGATAGGTGCTCCATTTTATAGATGAACAAAACATTAATAGCAAAACTACATGGGGAACCAAGTGCAATCAAATTTTCAGTTACTAAACTGCTGGGGGAATGACTCAGCTGTATAGTACTTGCCTACCATGCACAAGGACCCTATTTTAATATCTTGCACAGGTTAAACAAATAAATAAACAATTATCTTAATTATTTTCTTTCTGAGACTGTGTGACTTCGCTTAATATTACACATTCTAATTTCCCTACAAATTCTTCTTTAAAGTGGACTAGTATTTTGTTTTATATAAAAATATAAAATTCAATGTGAAGCTCTGCAGCTTCCATTCTGAATGTTCACCCTAACTACACAGAAATTCCCTGAATTGTAACGTCTTTGGTTCTGATCATTCTGAGTGTGTGATTTTTCAGCAGCATTTTTATAATAAATTTAAAAATCATAACAATTTTAAAAATACTAAAGATTAATTATGTGTATATAGGGGAAATGCACATGAGTGTGGATAGGTATCCTTTGGGGCCAAAAGAGGGCATCAGAGACCCTTGAGCTGAAGTTAAAGGCAACTGTAAACCAGCATTGGTGCTGTAAACCTAATCTGGGTCCTTTGGAAAAGCAGGAAGCATTCTTAAACACCGAGTCACCTTCCCAACTCCAAAGATCTTTCTTCAATTGCTAAAATTGGCAAAATCTTCCTTTTCAATACCACCATTCAATAAGAAAAATATTACATCCAAATTTGGTTCCCACAATTGAAAAAACGATGTAGGAAAATTAAAGGAAGTCCAAATCTTAACAAAAACCAAGTTTGGCTAAGAGGAAATGAAGGAACACAAGTATTCTGTAAGGACAGTGTTAAGAATGGCCAAACAGACAAGATGCTTAAATTTACACTTAAAAAAAAAAAAAAGTTTATTACAAGGCTTAAAAAATTTAAAGCTATGGTATAAATGACATCTAACACCATGTTCTCTTTAACCAATTTCTTGATCTGAGACTGAAGCTCAGAGGTATAGTACCTTCCTAGAATGTTCAAGGCCCTGGGTTAAATCCCCAATACTACAAAAATATACATATACATTAATAAAATACAGTATTTTTCTGATAATTCTTGATGGTGTCAAGAATTTAAGGAAAGGTCTCCTTTTACAACAGATAAGAGTTTAATTAGCTCTGCACATCCAGAAAGCAGTCAGGCAAAATGTATCAGAATTATACACATGCATATTTCCTGCCACAGCTAGAAATTAATCATAAAGAAACAGATTTCAAAGCAAAGAAATAGTACAAACAGTATTTCTAGAATTGTCTACAATAGGTTTAAAAAAAAAAACCACAAATATCTTTGTTGCCCATCTGTAAGAAACTGCTTCAATTAATTTTATTCTGATCAGAAAAGTTCTTGGGCAACTGTTGGAAATGTAAGTATAAATGGAGCTTAGTTTAAATAAAGCAAACCATTAAAATAAAATGAAGCAATCTAAATATGGAATGGGCATGTTACAAAGTTTCTGAGACTATTTACTTGCTTAGCTGATTGTATAAGAAATGTCCTCGTTTTTTAGAGTTATGTATTTAAATATTTACAGGCAACATGAGTGTAACCAAACTATTTCAGTAAGAGCCCTGGCACTGTTGTAGCTGTTCTAGAACTCGCCCTGTAGGCCAGGCTGACCTTGAACTCACAGAGATCCAACTGCCTCTGCTTCCAAAGTGCTGGGATTGAAGGTTTGCTCCATTACTGCCCAGCTACCTCTGACTTTTTAAAATAGCAATTAAGATCAAATGAAGAAAAATTTGGCAGAGTACAGCATGCCTGTAATCCAAGAACTTAAGAAGCTAAGAAAGTCACAAATTTAAGGCCAGCATGAGCTGTATAACAAGTACCAAGTTAGCAAAACTTAAAACAAACATCTCCAAGAATATAAAAAGATGGGGTTGAAGATACAGTTTGATGATCAAGAGCACTGGCTGTTTTTCCAGAAGATCTGAGCTCAATTCCCAACACCCATATATTGGCTCACAATTGTCTATGACCAGTTCTAGGGGAGCTTCTGTGGGCACCAGGCACACAAGCAATACACAGACATACATGGAGTCAAAACACCTATACATATAAAATTTAATTAAAATAAAAGAAGAATAGGCCAGATGTGGTGGGGCATGCCTTTAATCCCAGCACTTGGGAGACTGGCATAGGTGGATCTCTGTAAGTTTGAGGTTAGCCTGGTCTGCATAGTGAGTTCACAGCCAGAGCTACGTAAAAATCCTATCCTCAAAAATAGTTTCTTTTTAAAAATGTCTATCTATCTATCTATCTATCTATCTATCTATCTATCCATCCATCCATCCATCCATCCATCCATCCATCCATCCATCCATCCATCCATCTATCTGGGGTAAGACTTCTTCTAAGGTAAACTTACTTCTCCATATCAATTAAAAAAAATCTAGCACAAAGAAAAAACAGATTAAAGTCAAATATCAAACTAGGTACCTGTGTGGTGGTATACATACATATTAGTTTTAGTACTTAGGAGGGCTAATGTGGGAGGATCCTGAGTTCAAAGTCAACCTGGGCCTCAAAGTGAGAGACTGTCTCTGAGGGGAGGGGAGGAGAAGGGAGAGAAGGGGAGGGGAGGGAAGTGGAGGGGAGGGGAGGAGAGAAGGGAGGAGAGAAGAGAGGAGGATAAGAGGCAGTTTTCAGATTGACAAGGAGAGTATCCATCCCTAGAACCAGTCTAAATTCTTTCTATTTGATTTACAAAAGAAATAACAAGGGCCAATAACTGTAAGGTAGAAAATGCTTGCCCTCATTAAACACTGTGAAATGTAAATTAAAATAAACACACCATTTCCCACCTATCAAAGCAGCAAAAATGAAACAAAATTATAATACCCAGTGTTGACAAGGATAGGAAACTGACTTCATAAGAACAAGGCAAGAATGTAAACTGATAAAAGTTTTCTGGAGGGCAGTTTGGTGATAGGGATCAAAGGTCAGTTTCAACTATCCTGGGAAATTCCACATCTAGATTTATTTTCTGTAAGAAGGTGACCCTGGATGTAAGAATCTCTAACAAAGATGTTTGTTCATCATTTAGGAAAATGAAAACCTGGAAATGACCCCAATGTCCAACAATAAAGAACTGATTAAACTAGCCATATGATGAAAGTCTATGTGTCATTTAGAAATACTGCTGTAGAACCTTTAATGACATGGAAAAACAGCTATGATCTCTGATACACAGAAAAAAAGCCAGAATATAAAGAACAATTTAGAATATGGTTCTATTTTCTAACTATATATACAAAGAAGAAACATGTAGACAAGACAAAACCTCATACCAAAATATTGAAAATACTTCTTTCGTCTTCTTCCCTTCTTCCCTTCCCCTTCTCTCTCTCTCTCTGTTTCTGTCTCTCTTTGTATCTCTCTCGGGCTAGATTACATGCTTGAGCTACCATGCCTAACTTCAAAGCACCTGGTTCTTAACTGCTAGAATCAGGAGACTACTGCTTAATTTTGTTTAGCTTTTTCCAAATCTCATATAATAGACATACGTTGCATAAAAAAACAAAAAACAAAACAAACAAACAAAACAAAACAAAACAAAAAAAAAAAAACATGGTACTAGAGAGATGCCTCCACTCTTTAAAGTACTTGTCACTCTTGCAGAGGACCTGAGTTCAGTCTTCAGAATTCACATGATGGCTCATAACTCCCTCTTCTGGCCTCCATGGGTACCAGGCGCACACATGACATGCATGCATGTATACACACACACACACATACATACATACATGCATGCAGCCAGACAAAACACTCATACACATAAAAAAGAAAAAACATAACCATTTACCACCTGAGAAATGAAGACCTATCTATGCCACATCAGCGCAAGTCCTATGTCTAGCCGCTCGTTCTGAAAACACAAGTGCTCTAAACCTATCTTAATAACACATTCACGTCCATGTTTTGCCTTTCTTCTTCCTCCTCCTCCTTCTTCGGGGGTGGGGGGCGTTTGTCCATGTTTCGCCCTCCTCCTCCTCTTCTTCCTCCTCTTCTTTTTTATTTGCTGGGGAGGGGGCATTTCCAAGACAGAGTTCTCTGTGTAGCTTTGGGGCCTGTCCTGGAACTAGCTCTTGTAGCACAGGCTGGTCTTGAACTCAGAGAGATCCACCTACCTCTGCCTCTCAACTGCTGGGACTAAAGGCATACACCACCACTGCCTGGCTGTTTTCATTTCTTTAAGCTACGGCACTTATTTCTGTGTATTTCCTCACATTTTTGGACAGGGAGGGAAAACCTTCGCCTCAGAAAGTTAACTATACATACAGGAACTGGACAATGTGACAAGAATCAGACTAAAGTAAATAAAGAATCTCAGCTTCTGATTTTACCTCTAATTAGTGAGGTGACTTTATTACCCACAACTTGATTTTCTCATCTTTATAAAGTTCTCTTCTCAGCACCCACTTTACAGGCTGCTATAAGAACTTAAATGAGGGGCTAGTGAGATGGTTTAGAGGTTATGAACACTGGTTGTTCTTCCAGAGGTACTGACTGAGTTCAATTCCCAGCAACCACATGGTGGCTCACAACCATCCTTAATGAGATCTGGTGCTTTCTTCTGGTGTGCAGGGATACATGCAGACAGAACACTGTATATATAGTAAATAAATAAATCTTAAAAAAAAAAAAAGTGAGACTGTATAAGCCTTCCCCATTACAGTAGAGGCTAGAATGAACCAATGAGAGTTGTTTTCATGACTTTTTAATGTAGTGGTATCTAGTATTGTATTTGTACAACAAAAACACCAACAGGAAAGGTAAACTGAATGATCTCCATTCTCAAAACTCCCTACTAGATTTTTTTGCTCATGTTATAGATTTCTGAGTTAGCCCACTGGCTAAGGCCTCACAGCAGCTGGCGTGCACACAGTGTGTATATGTGACACTCTCACATACAGAAGTCTAAGACCATCTGAAAAGCTCTTCTACCTATAAAGCTTTTGCTTATATGAAGTGAGATATGAAATCTGCTCCTCAATCCACATGTAAATTTACTCAATTGCTGGGGGTGGGGCACAACAAAGTGACAGACTTGAGAATATGAAGTAATACAATATGAAGGACATTTAGAGACAGGGTTTCTCTGTATAGTTCTGGCTGTCCTGGAACTAGCTCTGTAGACTAGGCCAGTCTCAAACTCAGAGATTTGACTGCCTCTGCCTCCAGAGTGCTGAGATTAAAGGCAAGTGACACCATGACTGGCTACATGAAAGAAATTTAAAAACGGACAAAGGGCCGTGCATAGTGGTGACAACACCAATAATCCCAGCACTTGGGTGGCAGAAGCAGTTAGCCAACCTGGCTATATAGCCAGAACTTGTTTCAAAAGAAAGGAAGAAACAAACAAACTAAAGTCAAGGCAACTCCAACTATAACTTTCCAGTGTGCCTATAATAGTTGGCAGAGTGCTTGCCTAGTATGTTCAAAGCCCTGGGTTTGATCCCCAGCACTGCATAAGCCCAACATGGTAGAGGTAGCAGAATCAGAATTCCTAAGGTCTTCCACAGCTACAAAGCAAGTTTGAGGCCAGCCTGGGAGCACTGAGGTTGTCTTAAAATAATAGAAAAAGGAAAGAAAGTCAGGAGATGGTGATGCACTCCTTTAATCCCAGCAATCAGAACTCAAAGTAATCTGTGCATTCTAGGCCATCCTTGTCTACAGAGTCAGTTCCAGAATAGCCAGGGTTAGGTAGAAACCCTGTCTCAAAAAAAAAAGAAGAAAAAAACTTTCAAAACTACAAACTTGTCTTCAGGCAGGTTATAAAATACGATCATTATATTTAGAATGATCAAAAGAAAATTATGTGGTAAAGGTGTCCAGGTAATCTTTAAGTAGCAGTGTAGCCTGGTGTAACAATTCTCACTCAACTGCCTCTTTTTGTCAAATTGCCATTAAAGCTTAATGTAATAGGCTAGAGAAATGACCTAGAAGTGAAGGGCACTCACTGGCTGCTCTTCCAGAGAACCCTGGTGAAGTTCTCAGCACCAACACAATGGTTCACAACTGTCTATAACTCCAGTCCAGGAGAACTGATGCCCTTTTCTGGCCTCTGTGACACTGCACACATGTGGTACACAGACATATATGCAGCCAAAATACCCATATACATAAAATAAGTGAAAAATGTTTTTATAAAATTTCAGTATGAGGTAAGTGTGGCTCAGAAGTAGCATACATATATATAGTACATATAAGCACAGGGATCTATCACTAGCACTAAAAACAAAATAAAACAAAAAAATAGCTAAACAAAGAAATTACTTACTGGCAAATTTTAAAGTGAGATAGCTGAGTAGGTAGGAGTGGTTATTCACCTCTAGTTACTCATGTTCTGTGCCTAGATCCTAAGAGCTGAATCCCAGAGTTGTTCTCAGAACTTTTGTCTTTTTTTTTTTTTTTTCTTTTTTCTTTTATGCTCTTCTGTACTGCTTGTTATTTTCATCTATAACATTACTTTTCTTTCTAGAGAAGATTGCTGGATGTCCTCCTCTATCACTCACATGTTATTCCCATGACACTGGGTCTCTCTGAATCTGGTGCTTGTCAGATTTTCAGCTAGGCTGGTGGCTAGCAAGCCCCAGAGTCCTTCCTGTCTTGACTACTACCACCAGCACTAGGTTATAGGCACAAGCAGTCAAATCCTACATTTTATGGTGTGCTGAGAATCCCAACTCAGGTTCTCATGCTTATACAGCAAGTGCTCTTACCCACAAGTCATCTCCCCAGCCCCCTCTTAAAAATTTTTGACACAAGGAACCATGCAGCACTGATTGACCATGAATTTTTATTTTTTAGATAGACAAAGAGGTAGAAATATTGTATGTGCATGAATGTCTTCTCTGCGTGTCTATCTACATACCTTGTGCAAGCCTGGTATCCATAGAGACCAGAAGAGAGTGTTACAACCCCTGGAATTGTAATTACAGACAGCTATGTGGGTGCTGTGAATTGAATTTGGATCCTCTGGAAGATCAGCCACTACTCTTAACTGCTGAGCCATCTATCCAGGCTCCTGACTGGCCTTGAACTGGCTATATAGGAGACAATGACCATAACTCTTCATTCTTATACCTCCATTGCCCATGTCCTGGGATCATAGAATGTGCCATCACCCCTGGTTCTATTTACACTTCTTAATATAAAGTATAGTGTTATGTGTATTTTTAACATAAAGGAAGAACAGCTAGGATGGGGGCTCTGACCTGTAATCTAGCACTCAAGGGGCTGAGGCAAGAGGATTACCACAAATGTGAATGCAGTATGAACTATACACTGAATACCAGGTGTGACTGAGACACTTGCCTTAAGACTAGGAGAGGCAGGGAAGAAAGCCTAAGTACAAATTGAACTAAGAATTAAGTCCCATAAAAATCAAGGGATTCCAGGCATGGTGGCATACTCCTGAAACTCCAACATTTGGGAAGCCGAGGCAGGAGGGCCATGCATTCAAAGCTAGTCCGGGCTATACAGGTAAGCCTGTCTCAAATAAATAGCAACATTCTTTTGGGAAATGTGTTGCAGTTACCTATGGTATTTAGGGAAATGGGGGCAGCTAGTATCACCAAACTATTATGACTTGGTAAGTATCAGCCATGTAAAACAAGAGGCAGAATAGGCTGAGATGGCGGGTTTTTTTCATGCTTCTCATCAACAAACCTCTCATACAACAAGATGAGACAGCCAATAGCTTAGAACAAGACTTTCAGAGCAACTTCAATAGAGCCCACATGCATTATTAACACCAGGCTCAAAGCGATGAAAAAGCCCACTTCACACAACATATATCTGTGTTTGTCTATATTTCTAGTATTACTTGGATTATAAAAAGTAATGTCATCATTTATATGGGTGGTGGTGGTGCACACCTTTAATTCCAGCACTCAGGAGGCAGAGGCAGGTGGATCTCTGTGAGTTTGAGGCCACCCTGGTCTATAGATCAAGTTCCAGGACAGCCAAGGCTACAAAGAGAAACCCTGTATTGAAAAAGGGGGGAAAGTGCTTCATTTATAATTACAATTACTCTAGGGGAGGGGCAATTTGAGAGAAAATAGAATTACCACTCAACTTCATCACATTTCCTACTTTCATGCCAAGAGAGAACAAAACCAAACACATAAATTCTACATACTTTTTCAGGATTTATGTTTTCCTTTAAACAAAGGATTTCCTTTCTAGTCTTCCTCCACAGCCCTCTCATTTGGATCATTTGTTCCTATTTTGGTACAATGTATCCCTAAGGAGTTTCAATGAGTTGTGAAACAACTGTTATTCACAAGCAAAAAGAAAAGAAAGAAGAGAGCAAGAAGGCAAGACTAACTGCAACTGCAGCACAGCTAAGGAGCTAGCTTCTCACACTTTCACCATGTAAATAATGCACAGATCCTGCGGGAACATGCCAAACACCAGGGTTCTTAATTAATGGAGCTCTTTAATGTGCAAATCAGGAACAAATTGCAAGTTCTGACTTGCATTGATTATGAAAACATTAATTGAATGAGCAAGACCTATGAAAGACAGAATCCCAGGTCTTCCAAGAGACCTAGAGAATAAGAAGCTCTGGAAACCAGACAAGTCTGACTGTCGTCTGAAGTGCAAAACTGCACCTGAGCGCTCTCCAGAACACACCAAATTAAAACCAAGTTCAATCAGAAAGCAATCACTATAAAAGCCTCTATCCCACTACCATATCACATTAAACAGAAAAAACGGGTGTCTGCTCCTGAAGCTTACAGAGGCAGCTGTAAGGAAAAGCAAAAATAAAAACCACCAACAACAAAACGTGTGTGTATGTGTTTGTGTGTAGGTATAACAAAACAATACTGTCTCTTTAAAAAGAAATTCATTCTATATAAATTATAGCCATAAACTTTTCCTGCAGTGCAGCCTAATTAATTCTTGTTCTATACACAAAGGGAAATGCTGGGTGACAAATGGGTGTGAAGCCAGAAAGCTGCCAGGTCTGCAAAACATTTTCTACTTCAATTTATAAGCAATTTTGCAGTAAATCATCAACCAGAACCTGGAATCTCAGGAATCTCTGAGTGTCCAAACCACATTATATCACTTATCAAAAAGAGAAGGAAAATAGTTTAAAGACATCTCATTTTTCAGTTCTAACTCACATCAAAATCCAGAAGCTTTATATAATCTATTATTCTCTTCTGGGTAAGGTTTTAGTGCTAAAGATATATATTTCAAGCAAAAGTGACACTATAGGTTGATGTAGATCATCCCTCTATCCCTAGAAGTACTGTATCATGTATCCATTACCATAAGAAATATTCCTGAGTTATCTGGGAATAAGCACACAACTATTTACACCCCCTCCTTCAATACAAGCAAAATGCTCACAATCAAGGCAAGCTGACAGGTTCACCAGTAAGCAGGTGGAAAACAGGTGGGAAACATTCCAAGAAAACTGAAGGCTACTGAAGAGGAAAATGGAAACTCATACAAGACAAAGAAAAAAGCTGGGCTGCCTCTTTGTAGTCAAACCCTTCCCCCACCCTCAGCCCACAGGCTGCCACTGAGCTGTTCTCTTCCCCATAGTTCCAACACTCCCCAGAACGTCATATAAATGGAGTTTTAAAGTGAATAACCTTTGAGGTTTTCAGCTAGCATAATATCACTGAGATTGATTCCCTTTTATTGCTGAGTAATGTACCACAATTTGTTTACACATTTGTCCAATTTGTTTGAAGGACATTTGGGCTGTTTCCAGTTTTGCTGATTATGAATAATGCTGCTGTAAACATCCATGTACAAGTCTTCGTGTTAGCGTGTTTTCATTTTTCTAGTAAGATTTAACAGTGGGATTGCTGCATCTAGATCATATGGTAAATACATGCTTATATTTATTTTTAGAAACAAAACTTTTTTTCTAAGCTGTTTTTTCCAAAATAGCTATAGTTTTGCATTCCTACCAGCAACCTAGGAATCCCAAGTTGGTGTCAGTTGTTTGTTTCCACATATTCTAATGGGAATACAGAGGGATCTCCAGTGAGGATTACAATAACATGATTGGGTGAGATATCTTTCCAGCTACATATTTGCCATCATACATTGCTTTGGTAAGGGTTCTGTCCAATCTTTATGTTTTATTATTTATTTTTACATATATCTCTTTGTGTGTGCATGTGAGTATGCACACAACATGGTGTATATGTAGGTTAGAGAACAACTTTCAAGAGTGAGTTATTTCTTTCCACCACTGTATCCCAGGGAACTGAATGTCTTCACATTAGTGACAAGCATGTTTACCTGATGAGCTATATTACCGGCCATTGTCCATGGTTTTTTTCTTTTAACAAATCATTTTTATTTTTTTAATAATTTATTTAACTTTTATTTTATGTGTATGTGAAGGGGTCAGATTTCCTGGAACTAGAGTTATAGACAGTTGTGAGCTGCCATGAGGGTGCTGGTCATTGAACCTGTGTCCTCTGGAAGAATAGTCACTGCTCTTAACTGCTAAGCCATCTCTCCAGTCCCTTGTCTGTGTTTTTAAATGAGTAACTTTATTGTTGTGGTTTTTCTAGATGAACATTTTTTGGGGGAAGTGGGGGGTCTGGAATATGATTTGCAAGTGTTTCCTTCCATTCTGTAGCTTGTCTGTTCTGTAATACAGAACAGAAGGTTCTACAGACAGCAAAATCATTAGTCCCTTCTTTTATGTACTGCATGTGTATCTGTGCACCACATGAATATAATGCCAGCAAAGGTCAGAAAGGGTCACCAGACCTCTTGGGACTAGTTACAAAGGGGTATGTCTATATGTGGCTGCTGGGAACTGAACCTAAGTCCTCTGCAAGAGCAGTCGGTGCTCTTAACCACTGAACCATCTCTCCAGCCCCATGGACTGAACTTTAGATATGGTGTCTAAGAAATCTCTGCCTAACTCAAGGTCATAAAGGTCTGGAAAACACATTATGGTTTTATGTTTTACTGTAAGTTAATATAAACTAGTTTGCATTGATTTAATATAAAGCAAGAGACATTGGTTGACGTTCACTTATTGTGTAAGACTATTCACTTGTTTTTATGAATTTACTTATTTTTATTTTATGTGAATGTTTTGCCTACATGTAGGTATATTCAAGTAATTGCCTGGTGCCCTCAAAGGCCAGAAGAGGGCATCAGATCCCCTGGAGTTACAGATGGTAATGAGCTACCATGTGGGTACTGGGATTCAAACACGGGTCCTCTGGAAGAGCAACTAATGCTTTTAACTACTTAACCATCTCTCCAGCCCCTGAAGATTATTCTTTTGCCACTGTAAAGACTTGTATCTTTGTAAAAAGTCACTTCTGAACTCTTATATTCTAATTAATTTTTTAAAGTAACCCATAAAGGAAGGACAAGACTTGAGTTCAATCCCTCATAAAAAGGAAGGAGAGAAATGACCCCCTAGAGTTGACCTCTATAGATACTCTGTGACAAATGCAGCCCCACAGTAACCCTATATACATATCATACACATATATACATAATAATGAATAAATAAAATTTTAAAGGAAAAAGTATGGATCAATCTCAAAAGAATTACGCTAAGTGAAAGCATTAACAAAAGCATGACGAGCTAGAATATAGTCCAAAAAATTGCTTAAATAGCATTTATAAGGCTGAGTTCCACCACAAAAAAGGGGAGGAAATATTGAGCAGAACTTAGGGGCACATGCCTATAATCCCAACACTTAGGAAGGAAGCAGGGAAATCAAGAGTTCAAAGTCATCCTCAGCTTTGCAGAACCTGGCTATGTAAGAACCAGTTTCAAAACATTCCCCACAGAGGGATACTCCCTTAACCTAGAGGCAAGAGGGAGGCCCTAGTCCCTACTCCAAATGACTTGATAGATTTACATGACCCCTCCTGGAAAGCATCACCCTACATGTGGAGTGGTAGTGGTGGGGAGGTAATGGGGGGGGGGGAAGGGAACTAGGATCGATATGTAAAATAATTAAAAAAAAAAAAAACAAAAACACGTGGTTGGTAGGGGAAGGAGAAAGAAGGGGAAAAGACTATGAATGCTGAAAACCCAGAACCACTCACCTCCTAGACTGCTAGTATCCAAACAGGAGACTAGAACTCCTTTAGAGGGTAAGTTCATAATGGCTAAGATCCACCAAATACTAATGAGGGATCTTCTAAATAGCACAAACCACTTTATAATAGGAACCACAGAGCCAGGTGGTAGGCAGTAGCACACACCCTTAATCCCAGCCCTCAGGAGACAGAGGGAGGAGGATCTCTGAGTTCAAGGCCAGACAGGTCTACAGAACAAATTCCAGGACAGCCAGGGCTATACAGAAAAACCCTGTCTCAAAAAGCCACACATACACACACACTCAACAACAATGACAGAAACCACAGAACAAGCTACATCCAAAATGCAAGGCTTTTTAATCAACTTTTTGGCACCTTACAGTTAAAATTTAAGCATAAAGGGTTACTAAAAACCTTAAAAAAAAAAAAAAGGGATATTAACATTTAATGCTGGAATTAAAGCAAAAGAGGAAAGTAACTTCGAGAGTAGGAATACACTTCAGAAAATATGAACCATGCACATCTTCCAAGAAATAAGACAAAAATACAATCAAAGTCATAATTTAAAAAAAAAAACACTCATAAATAGGTATAAAAATGTCTTAGCAAACAGGAGGGAGTAAAAAAGCTGAGATGAAAGAAGAAAACTATAGGGCAGTCTAATACCAAATGAAAGGTCTCCCAGAAGGAGCAGAAAACTGAAGGCAGAAGGAAAACAAAATAATTTCAAGATGATTCTCTAGAATCAAAAACTCAGTTTCTAGACATAAAGTCCTCTAACTAACCCTGTATAATAGATAAAACATATCTACTACATCACGTAATGACATTTCAGAACTCTGTCGAGACTCCAGTTTCTGGGGAGCAAAGGGGCACAATAGTATCAGGACTCAAAATGGTTTCTTCCTTGTCAATACTAACTGGAATCTGGAGGACAAATGAACCCCTAAACCCTGTCAATCAACTGTGATTGACTTGATAGACTTACGATATTTGCAGAAAACCAAAATCTAAAACAATCCGAAAAACAAAGAACAACCAAACAAAAAACCCTAAAACCTTAATCCTGTATCCTCTGTTCCTTTTCTCATCAAGCATAAAACAATTTGCTTCGGGAAGCCACAGAAGCAAGCAGGCAGCTACAGTGATATCTGGGTAACAGTTATAACAGACATCAGCATGACAGCTAGGCCTTAGAAAGGTGCAGATTACAAGTCAAAGGCTCTAGGAAAGACTTCTCTGAAAGGACAAACTAGCAAAATATTTCATGTTAATTTTTCCCTTAAATTTTATTATTTTTATGTGTATTAATTTTATGTGTATTTTGCCTACATACATGTCTATATACCACAAGTGCCTGGTACCCTAAGAGGCCAGAAAATGTTGGATTCTCTGGGACTGGAGCTATTATAGATGGTTGAGTCTTAAATCACATTTTAAAAAACAAAGAAGAAAAGAAAAAAATCAGGGGCGGGATAGGATGGCTCATATTTAAGGGCACTGGTTGCTCTTCCAGGACTGGGATTCACTTCCAGGACTGGGATTCACTCCCAGGACCCCACATGGCTGCTCACCACCATTTTTAAATCCAGTTCCAGGGGCTCTGATGCCCTCTTCTGGCCTCCTTTGGGCACCAGGCACACATACTTGTGCATAGACATACATGCAGGCAAAACATCCATGCCCATAAAATAATAAATTTATTTAAAAAAATTTTTTAAATCTTTTTTTTTGAGATGAGTTGTGATGGTCTGGCCTTGACTCATCCTAGGTTCAAATAATTCTCCTGCCTTAGTGCCGTGAGATGCTGGGACCACAGGTGTGCACCACCAGGCCTGACTTTCAGTTGAAACCTTGAAGGAAATCAGAACAAAATCTAGAAAAAAGTTGGGGACTTAATCACAACATGGAAAACTAAACCAAATGTGGTTAATTCTTGTAATCACAGTGCTTGGAAGCTGAAGAACTGTCACTATTGAGGTCAGTACGACCTACAAGGTGAGTTTCAGGCCAGCCTGGACTGCAGAGTAAAACCAAAGATGATGAAAGGATGGATGGATGGGCAGGTAGGCGGGTGAGTGGGTGGGTGGATGAATGGATGGATGGGCAGGCGGGCAGGTAGGTGGGTGAACCAACAGGAACTCTGACTATATGGATGGGTGGATAGAACACTAAATCTAGAAAATAGCACAATGTGTGGGAAAGAGTATGAATATTTCACATACATATTTATTTTTAAAACATTAGCTGTGAAACCAGGCAGTGATGCTACATGTCTTTAATCCCAACACTTGGGAGGCAGAGGCAGGCCAATCTCTGTGAGTTTGAGGCCAGATTCATCTACAAAGATACACAGAGAAACCCTGTCTTGAAAAATAAAACAAAAAACCTAAAGAACATCAGCTGTGAACAGTTCTTACACAAGTATGATAATATGATCAGTGAATATTGATCTAGCCAATTACAATAACCAGAAGGGGCAAATAAACAGCATGGGCAGAAAGTAAGTATGAGTGCAATGGGAGCAAGAGCTAAGTCTTCACTTTGACATCTGAGAGTCAACAGACAATGCTTAAAACTGAAGAAATCAAGTATAAACATGGTAACTAGAGAAGGAAATCTATATACTGATGTTACAGGACAGTGATTTATTGCAAACAGTACACGCAGCAGATGAATGGTTTCCATGACAAATTCTGTAGAATAACTACTCTCATTTATATTCATATATGATTTGGATAAAAACTTAAAGGAAAAAAATCCTGAACAAGTATGAAAACCTGATGGAAATAAGAACAAATTCTAGGAACTAAAATGACTATAAAACAAAGCAGGACAGCTTTAAATGTTCATAATACACTCTAAGTAAATTAATTATATAGGGAAAGAGCATTCAGAAAACAAATGGCCTTTCAGAGATTCAAAATATAATTAAAAGGCAAAATAAAAAAAGAACCAGAGGGGCTGGAGACACAGCCAGTGGCAGAATCCCTGCCTAGAATGCACAAGACCCTGTGCATAACTTTCTAATTCAGCAATCGTCCAGAAAATAGACAGAAGTCAGTGAATGCAGGGAACTGTTAAAGGACACCTATAAGACTTGACAGCTGAGACAGATGGAGGGGAAGCAACAAGCACTTTACCCACTGAGTCACCTCTCTAGCCCTTTTATTTTCTTTAAATTCACTATTTTTTATTTTTAGATTTATGTGTATGGATGTTTTGCCTGTGTCTACGTATTTGTACTACATGAACACCCAGTACCTGTAGAGGTCAGAAGAGGGCACTGGATTCTCTGGATGTAACCCATTAACCCATTATGTGAATGCTGTAATATAATTCAGGTCTTTGGGAAGAACAACCAGTGCTTTTACCAGCTTTTTCTCCACTTTTGTAGCTTTGAAGCCTGTCCTGGAACTCATTCAGTAGACCAGGCTGGCTTTTAACTCACAGAGATCTGCCTGCCTCTGCACCCCAAGTGCTGGGATTAAAGGCATGCAGCACTAACACCTGGCTTCTCCAGACACTTTTTAAAAGATTTGCTAATTTTATGTGTAAATGTGATAAGTGTCTGTATGTGAGTGCCTAGTATCTTCAAGGTCAGAAGATGATGGTATTGGAGTTATAGGGATTGTAAGCAGCCATGTGTAGGTGCTGAGAATTCAACCTCAGTAAGAGCAGCAAATGCCCTTAACTCCTGAACCATCTCTGTAACCCACAATGACGTATTTTTTATTGATTATGGACACATTTCTAGGTTGAAAATTACTATCTCAGCATGAAAGTATTGGCCAGCATCTGTTTCCTATTGCTGTTGTATCATTATCAGAAGTGTGGCAACGTAACAGTACAGATTTTTGTCCTATTGTTTTGGAAGAGTAAAGCTCTGATAAAATGACTCAGAAATTCCAACACCACTGAGTACACCTGAGTGCTGCCCCTCAGAAAGTACAACACAGTCTGGTTTTTTTCACCCCCAGAATATTCAGGGATGTCATGCTGTGACTTATACATTAAATCCAGTTTATGAGAAGCTTACTAGATTCTGTCTCCTGTCTTTATCTCCCCTCCACACACAGAACTCCAGGTATATACAGTCAATCAAGCTAGCTAAATATACATATATAGTTAAATATACAAATCACGAGGCTCCAACATACAGTAGTCTATATTTCACTATTAATACTATGGAATAGTGAATCCACTGTGAAACACTAGCTACACATTAGGGCTGCTTCCTACCACATCTCACTATTTCTATTTTTATTTAATAATGCTGGAGATTGAACTCATGACCTTGAATACACTACTACACAAGCACTTTACCACTGACCTCTCACCCCACCCTTGGGGGTAAAAATATTACCAAGCTGGGTAGCCCATACACATACTCCCTGCAGTCAAGACTAAGGCAGAAGGATTACAAAATTCAAGGCCACCCTAAACGTCACTATGTAGCCAGCTTGGGCTACATAGTGAAACCCTGTTTCTCACAAGGCTTTAATCACTCAGAGTCAGAGATAGGTGGATCTCTGTAAGGTAGAAGTCAGCCTAATCTACATAGCAAACCCAGGCTAGCCAGGGCCACACGGTAACCTTCTTTCCAAAAGAAAACTTCCTTCTGCCATGAAAATGAATTATCTGACAAGCTTGGTTTCTGTACTTTTTAAGCTGCCCTTAGTTTTCATTGCTCCTTTGTGTGGTCAAATTGAAGCTCATCTTTTCAAGGTAGGTGGAATCAATGAATAACAAACCAACACCACCACACTGGGGGCAGGGGCTGTAGCCAGAGATGGAGCACTAGCCTAACACGGGCCAGTCCCGAAGGTCGGATCCCAAGACATACATACACAGAGAGAGAGAGAGAGAGAGAGAGAGAAGGGTGGGAGAGAGACAGACAGAACCAGTCTAGCACTCCCCCTCCTGGCTCTACCACATTATTATATTGGAAAGTTCTTGCACTGCGACCTACCTTACTGTCTATATAACATAAATGCCTAGTAAACCAGCTTGGGCAAAGTAGGCATTCATGGGGACCAATATTCCTACATAGAAACCCTTCTCCAAGAGCTAACCAAACAGGGCTTACATTGCAAAACCAAGTCAACAGGTATTATGTAAATGTCAAATGGAGAGTTATTAAAAAATGATTGCCTTCATTTCCCACCTACAGTTGAGGAGAAATTAAAGATCAATAATGCCCTGTGGTGGCAAGAGTGAAGGAAAAGGAATGTTACAGACAAGAATTTAAATTGTTATAATTCCTCTAAGGAACAGCATGGCAATATAAACCAAAAACATAAAGTACAATTCCTTTGTCCCAGCAATTACATTCCCTGAGAGAAAGCCTTGTGCAAACCAAAAGGCATCTCTAGCTACTTGTGACTTTTTTGTTGTTTTGTGGTAATGAGGACTGAACCCAGGCCTTTAGCACGCTAAGCATGTAGCTTACCAACCCAAAGATCCACCTGTCTGCCTGCCAAATGCTAGGATTGAAATTATACACCATCATGCCTGGTGAAAATACAAGTGTTAATGGGGTAATTTTACACTCTTTTTCATATTACACTTATTTGAAACAAGTAGTAATCTATAGGACTGGAAAAAGGCATCAGCTCCTCTGGCATTAGAGTTACAGATGGTTTATGAGCCACATGTAGGTGCTAGGGACTGAATCCAGGTCCTTTTCAGAAGCAACAAGTACTCTTATATCTCAGCCGTCTCTTCAGCCCCTGACATAAATAATAATAATAATAATTTTTTTTTAGGGAAAATTAGATGGACAGTGGCTCCAGTATGGAGGAACAACAACCCATAGCTATGCAGTCAGTAGTTACCTCTGGGGCCTGCCACCACTTCAGCCCAGGAAGCAGTCCAGAAGCAGGCTGTCAACTTCACAACAGTAGGTCCTATAGCAGGTCCTGTAGCAGTTAAGGACAGCTTGCCCACTCACTGACCAATGACAGAGCTCCATGGTCTTTGGCAACTCTTCTGCCCATGTTACGGCAAATGCAAACCCTATAAATCAATTTATAATATAGCTAGACAGGAAGACTGTAAGAGATCACAGCTCCAGCTCCCATCTACAAACAGTTACAGTCCCAATTTTCTAGTCACTTTGAAAACGTTCAGGCAGACTGGGCATGGTGGCACTAGCCTTTAATCCTACTACTCGGGAGGCAGAGGCAGGTAGATCTCCAGGCTAGCCTGATCTACAGAGCCAGGTCCAGGACAGCCAAGGCTACACAGAGAAACTCTAAGAAAAGAAAATGTCCACACAAAATATCCAGAAGTGCCAGCACCACTTTCCCAGCCAACAGTTCTATCACTAGAATGAAGCTTGATCTTAAAGTGAGAAAGACACAAGAAACTGAAGAAGAATCTGACTCCTGTCACTTAATCTAAAGGATACAGAGAAGACAGGTGCTATAAAATATCTGGAGCATTCTATTCTCCCATAGCAAAAGTGTTTAATGAAGCATTACCTGCCCATCTACTTATAAGAAGAACTAGAGCTGGGTGGTGATGGCACACACCTTTAATCCCAGCACTCAGGAGGCAGAGGCATCTCTAAATTTTAGAACAGCCTGATCTACAGGACAAGTTTCAGGACAGCCAGGTCTACAAAGAGAAACCCTGTCTTTAAAAAAGAGAGAGGAGAGGAGAGAGGGGAGAAGGGAGAGAAGAGGGAAGAGAGAGAGAGACCAACCTAGAAAGATGGCTCAGAGAGAGCACTGGCTGTTGAGGTCCTGAGTTCAATTCCCAGCAACCATATGGTGGCTCAGTGTAATCCCATGGGATAAGATGTCCTCTTCTATGTACAGACAGGCAGACAGACATGAAGACAAAACACCCACATGTATAAAATAAATCTTTGAAAGAGGAGGAGACTTGGAAATGTAGTCAGTGGTAGAGGACTTGCCATACACACACAATGTGATGGGTTTGAAGCCCAGTACCAGATGGGAATAACAAAGAAAATATCTGCTATTATAAATGTCCTAGTACCTCATCCTTGGTATTGTCCCCTGGAATCTTTATACACTTTAATAACTGACTGGACAAATCTGGGCATAGTGGTATGCCCAGATAACCAGAGTATTGGTTATCCTAATACTCTAGATGAAGCTAGAGAATCACCACAAATTCAAGACCAGCCTGATCTATATAGCCCAGCCAGGTCTAATGAAAAACTTTATTCAGTGACTAAAGCACTGTAGTACAATCGAGAGGACTTGAGTTTGGATCCCTAACACCTATGTAAAGACCAGGAACAGCAATGCACATACAAACACACACACACACACCCTAGTGCTATGGGGTAGAGACAGGTGAATTCTGTAGGCTTACTAGTTAATCTACTCAGAATGAAACAGGAAGTTCCAGATTCAGTGAGAGACACTGTCTCAAAAACAAAGTGAACAAGCAATTAAGAAAGACATCCTTGGTTACATATTCACTCCTTCACAAGAACACACACACACACACACACACACACACACACACACACACACACACACACACGGGTGGGATGGAGGAAAGGGGGGAGGGAGGGGGAGGGAGTGAGGGGATATAAATAGGGGAGTCAATTGGCCTTTGGTGGCAGAAAGCTGTGATCACAGAACATGGGAGGCAGAAACAGTTCTTTCCCTCCACCCATGGGCTCCAGGGACTAAACTCAGGTTGGTAGGCCAGGGGGCAAATACCTCCACCTGCTAAGCCATCCACCCAGCCCCATGAAAATACCATTCTTTAAGTGCTATGGTCAAATTAATATAACATATGTTAGTCTATGTGGCTGGAGCCATGGTTCATCCAATAAGAACACCTGTTGCTCTTACAGAGGACCAGAGTTCAGTTCCTAGCACCCATATGGTGGCTCACTGCCATCTGTAACTCCAGTTCCAAGGGATCTAATGTCCTTTTCTGACCTCTGTGGGCACTACACGCCCAGGGTGAACCTACATACTCATAGACATAAAATAAATATATGTATTAAAATAAAACTTCAGCCAGGAGGTGGTGGCATATGGCCTTTAATCTGGAAGCAGAGGCAGGTGAATCTCTGTGGGTTCCAGGACATAGAGAAACTGTCCCCAAAACAAACAAACAAACAAATAAAATTTCAAGACCCGTTAGTCTATTCAGCAGAATATGATGGTGCATGACTTTAATCCCAGAAGTCAGAAGGCAGAGGCAGGCATATCTTTTTTACTTTAAGGCCAAACTGGTCTACATAGTCAGTTGCTGAACTGGGCTACATAGTGAGACCCTGCTTCAAAAAGCAAAATAAAACAACAAATAAAAATCTATTCAAGTCAAAATTATTAAGGGTCTTGAGAAAAAAAACCACAGAACAATGCGGGAGGTGTGACTATAAAACATACTTTACTAATAATAGAATTTGATTTTAAACTAGGCAAGTAAAAAATTCTAACAGTTCCTCAACATTTATATTATATTATACGTATTCCTGGTGTTTTGCTTATGGGAAATATCAAAATGTCAACCATTGTTTCTATTAAAGGTCTTTAATGATATTGCATTTTAGACCTGTAATGAAACATGGTGCTCACTGCAGTTTGTAATGCATCTCATTAAACACATTAATAACATGCATTTAACTAAAAGGTCAACTTACTATGGTTAAAGTTTAGCTTTCCTATAATCACTTCATTTAAAGCTGTATAGCAAACTTTGGGAAGATAACAGAGTACCTGACACAGACATGCTCTCAATTCTCCCATCTTCCCAGTCAGGCATTCTTGTTAAAAATTCACTGCCCAGCTAAGGTACAGCTCAGTGACAGAACACTTGTTAGCATGCACAAGGCCCAGGGTTCATTTCCTAGCACTGCTAATATACTTAATATTTTTATGTGGAATAACAGTTACAATATTAGTTTTTTGAGAGTGTCTCACTATGTAGGCCTGACTATCCAGGAACTTGGCTATGTAGACCAGGTTGACCTAGAACTTGAAGATCCACTGAGATTAAAGGTGGGGCCACACCCAGCTAGTAATAAGATTTTTAAGGCTGGAGTTCAGTAGTTAAGTGCCCATGTTACTCTTGCAGGGGACTAGGTTTCACTCCTGACACCCACATAGTGGCTCACAATCTAATATAATTCCATTTCCAATAGAGCCAATGCCTTCTTCCTGCCTCCAGATGCAACGAGCATGCATGTGATTCACATAAATATATGCAGAAAAACACTCACACATAAAAATAAATAAATGTCTTTAAAATCCTTATCTTTTAGCCATGCACACAAAGATTTACTGAAAAAAGAGAGAGAGAGAGAGAGAGAGAGAGAGAGGACATACATTATTTATTTCACAATGGTCCAGAATAAAGAAGTTGTCAGTAAATTTGGCATGAGTACCAGTCAGGCAGTAGTGGCATACAACTTTAATCTCAGCACTCAGGAGGCAGAGGCAGGCAAATCTCTGTGCTCAGCCTATTCTAACAGAGCAAGTTCCAGGATAGTGAAGGTTACACAGAGAAACCATGTCTCAAAAATAAAAAACATAAAAATAGGTAGGTAGGTAGTCAGGTAGGTAGGTAGGCAGGCAGGCAGGCAGGCATGAGTTAACTACTTAAGCTAGTGATATTAAGTGGAGGCTCAATGTGCTCACATTCCTACTATAATATAGGTTATGTACATAATGTAGTTTGTATAATTCATCTGGCATGTTCTTATATAATCTGCCTTCTTCCTTACACATCATTGTCACCAACATAAAAGGCCTAATCCCTGATGTTAAACTTGTTAAATAAAAGTCAGAGAGGGAAAGCTAACATTTTTGGAGAAGTAGCTTTATGTAAAGAATATCCCTTAATTTTGTTAAGGTTACTCTATGGCTTAATCTTAATCTACACAGACAATAGGAAGTCACTTCATAGTTCAAGAGATATTATTGCCAACATGTAATAGCAAGATGCCTGGAGACTAAATGCAAGTACAAGGAAAGTCAAGAAAAGTAGATTTAAGTGAAGAATGTACAATGACTTGTTCTCAGGAGTCTACAGTGCTAGGATAAAGCTACAGCTCCACTGCTTTAAAAATTATCAGAAAAACTCTGAAGAGTAAACAAAGGAACAAGGAGAAAACATACTGAGCATACACAGCCCACAACCTAAGGACAGAATCCTATATTCACTGCAGTTTACATTGGTAGAGAGAGGAGCTTGACAGGCTGGAGAGATGTCTCAAAGGTAAAGAGTGCTTACCACTCTTGCAGAACTGTCAGTTCCCAGCACTCAAGTAAGGAAGTTCACAATTGCCTGTAACTCCAGCCAGGGGATCTAATGCCCTCTTCTGGCCTCTAGAAGTACCTGCATTCATATGCACAAACGTACACACATAATTTTAAAAATTAAGAATCTCTCTCTCACACACACACACACACACACACACACACACACATTTAGAAAGCTTGTGAAGAGACCAGAAAGGTAGGAGACCTAAGCAGTGTATTTAGTGTCACCAAAGCTCAAGAAAAATATTTCAAGGTATTTTTGACCAGTGAGATGGCTCAGCAGGTAAAAGTATTTGTATTCAAAGTTTGATGATCTGAAACCACATAAATGCAAGAGACAAGTTACTCCACAAAGTTCTCTGCTTCCACATATGGGCTGTGGAATGTATGCACATGTGATTGCTAGCTCGATCTTGCCATATTTTCATTCTCTCTCTCACACACACACACACATAATATATACATACATATACACACAAGAACACACAAAAAATAACTTAAAATAGTTTTAAAAATACTTGATTGAATGCTTCTGCAAGGCAGTAAGGAAATTACTAGAAACCTACCTTTCCATAGCAGTCCAAGAGGCCAAGGTTTATAAGTATTACAGCAGAATATAACACTAGACAATAGGTAGCTTCAAATACATAGGGATTCTGAATACTAATAAGATTATAAAAAACACTGAAGACAATGGGGATGATAGTTATACCAACGAGAACTATCCACAGAGCTGAACATTGCCCAATGTCTTTCAACAGAAAAAAGATAACCCTGGTACCTAATTGTTATGATTCGATGTATGCCACACACTGTACAATTGTGCTTTACATTGATTACATCCTTTAATTCTCACGACCATATTAGTCCCGTATTACTATAAAGTCACTTGCCCAAAATCACAGAGCTAGTCGAGTGTTGAGATGGTGTGTTAACCCAGGCAAGGTATTAGGGTACTTGTACTCTAGACATGGTAGCACATATGCCTGTACCCCTAGTACTAGGCAGATGAAGACAAGAGGATTAGAAGTTCAAGGCTATCCTTAACTACAAAGAGAGTTGGAAGACACCCTGGGTATATGAGACACTGTCTCCAAAAAAAATAAGATTAATCCTAGCAATCGAGTTGGAAGCAGAAAACTTAGGAGTCGAAGGTTATTTTCCACTACACAGCTAGTCCAAAACCACTAGGGCACATGAGGCCTGTCTAAAATTAAACAAACATAGGCAATCTAACTTTACCTGCTCTATAAGACTAAGCAAACCAGGTATGATAGCTCATGCCTTTAATCCCAACACTCAGGAGGGAAGGGTGGGTCTAAGTTTGAAACCAGCCTGATCTACATAGTAACCCAGACCAGCCAGGGTTATTCAATGAGAGTTGGTCTCAGTTAAAAAGATGAATAAAAATTAAAAAAAAAAAAAAAAAAAAAAAAAAAACCAAAATGAGTAAGACTCAATAATAGAGAGTAAATTCTACTGTTTGATCTGGAATAATCAATTATCAATTCTGCCTGTTTCATGCCAGATATATATATATATATTATTCAGAGAAATTGTTATGAAAACTAGTCAGATGGAGTGTATATAACATATTAAATCATACTGCCATAAGAGAATGGAAACAAAAACTGGCTACCTTTAGATGTGTAGAAATTCTGGTTATTAGATCCCTATCCTCTCAGTATGTAATACCAAATAAAAAATCCTTCTCCCTCCTACCACAGCCTACACAATGTCAGACTAACAGACTTCTGTCAGGATGACTGAAGTTCACCAGGAGGAGGCAATTGGTTAAGAACAAAAGATTAGAAAGATCAGAACTGTTATAAAGCAGAATTAAAGTAACATTCAAGTGACTAAAAAAATTAAGAATGTGATGCTGTGGTGGTTTGAAAGAAAATGGCCCTCAAAGGGAGTGGCACTATTAACAGATGTGGCCTTGTTGGAGGAAAAGAGTCACTGTGGGAGCGGGCTTGGAGGTCTCTTGCTCAAGCTTCCCCCAGTATGACTTTTAGTCTACTTCCTATTGACTGTAAAATGTAGATCTCTCAGCTATTCCTCCAGCAAATCTGACTGCATGCCACTATGCTCTCTGTCATGATGATAACAAACTAAACCTCTGAAACTGTAACCCACAACCTCAATTAAATGTTTTCCTTTATAAAAGATGCCGTTGTCATGGTGTTTCTTCACAGCAATAGAAACTCAAACTAAGAAAGATATCAACCCAGAAAAATGTCTGTATTTTAAAGTGAGTATTTATAAAGATTCAGGTAAGAAGACTAATGAGTAGGGCTGGAGAGATGGCTCAAAGGTTAAGAGCACTGACTGCTCTTTTAGATGGCCTGAGTTCAATTCCCATCAACCACATGGTGGCTCACAACCATCTGTAATGAGATCTGGTGCCCTCTTCTGGTCTGCAGGCATACATGCAGGCAGAACTGCATACATAATAAATAAATAAACCTTTAAAAAAAAAAAAAAAAAAAAAAGACTAATGGGTAATAAAAAAGACCTATCTGTAAAATGTTTAAGACAGCCAGGCAGTAGTGGCATATGCTTTTAATCACAGAACTCTGGTGGATTTTTGTGAGTTCAAGACCAGTCTGGTCTACAGAGTGAGTTCTAGGACAGCCAGAGATGTTGCACAGAGAAACTCTATCTTGAAAAATGGAAAAAAAAAAAGTTTAGACATTTAATCTAGGGCAGTTTATGTCTCATCCAAAGGCATCCTAAGAAATGAGAATACTAGGGCACTAAAAATAGCAAAGAAGTGCTCCAAAAATCTAAAAACAAAGACTGTATCGTGTATTTAAGGAGAAAAAAGAGGAGTCAGGAGAGAAAGTCAGATGGTTTCTTTTCTTCTTTTGAGAACTCACAACACACAATGGAGGATTCCTGAAAGATTACCCAGATTTCACAGAAAACAAACTTTCATGAGTATGGCAGGCTACAAAATTAACATTGTCCACAGGAAGTCATTCTAACCACATATTCTCCTACAAAAGAAATGTTTATGTCAGGAATGGTGATGCCTTTAATCCTGGCACTGGGGAAGTAGAAGGTAGATTTCTATGAGGCCATCCAGGTCTACAGAGTGAGACCCTATCTAAAAAGAAAAAAGAAAAGAAATCCTTGAAGTTGCACATATGCATCTTCAATTGTTTTCAAGTGATCCTATTTAGAGGCAATACCAAACCAGATGTCCTCATTTTTCTTCCAAATCTAATAAAGGGTTACTGTGGTAGTTTGAATGTAAATGGCACCCATAATCTCACAAGGAGTGGCACTATTAGGAGAAGTGACTTTGTTGGAGTGGGTAGGGCCTTGTTGGAGGAAGTGTGTCACTGTTTTGGTAGCCTTTAAGGATTCCTATGCTCAAGATACCGTCCAGTGTCTCAGTTGACTTCCTGATGCCTGCAAAATGTAGGATTATCACCTACTATTCCAGCGCCATGCTACCTGAATGCCATCATGATGATAATAGACTGAACCTCTAAACTGTAAGGGAGCCCCCTCAATTAAATGTTTTCCTTATAACAGTTACAGTGGACATGGTGTCTCTTCACAGCAACTCTAAGACAGTTACATTTTGGCTTTCATGGTTTTTTCCTTTGGGAGGGGGGTTGTTTGGAGGACGGTATTCTGGCAATGTTGGTTGCTCAGCATGCCCCTAAATCCCTAGGCACAAGGGATACTCCTCAGACTTCAAAGTAACCAAGACTGTAGGCAGTGCGCTTATTATATAAGTCTGAAAATACAAATGAAACAGCATCACAGTGTAAAAGTCAGGAATAGCCACGCCAACCAGGGCACATGTTTCCCTGTGCCCTGGCATTTTGGTGCCACTGGACACAAAGGAGGCAATATTATTTGAGGAAGACTACTAGTCTAAGAGAAAGAAAAGCTGGAGTTTTGCATATGCTGTTCATGAGCAAACTAACTTTGGGTGAGCCACTGTCTCTGGTTTTCTCGTTTGTAGAGTGAAGGAATTAGGAACCAAGTAATCTCTAAATTCCTTTTCTCTCTAGAATTCTTTTGAGTCTATAGCTCAGTAGTTCTCTTCAAAAATGTATTCTTCCCCTGTAGGCAGTCAGTCTCTTTCCTCACTCTGTTACCCAAAGGAAAGATAGGAATAACATCATTTAACTTGTTCTAAAGCCCTCCCTAACAGAGCAATGCATCCTTTAAGCGCCAGCATAAGGGCTGAGTTTAATTACTCATTCTCTCCCTCTTGTTCTATACCTACAGGTTTTCAAATAGTTTTCCCTAAGAATTTAAGAAGTAACTCAGCTAGGAGTGGTGGCACACACCTTAATCCCAGCACTCAGGAAGCAGAGGCAAGCAGATCTCTGTGAGTTCAAGGCCAGCCTGATCTACAGACCAAGTTCCAAGACAGCTGAAGCTACACAGAAAAGCCCTGTCTCAGAAAAAAACAAAAATACCAACAAAAATGAATTTAAGCAGTAACTCAAAAAGCCAAGGGAAGGATGTCAAGTGATATTATGAAACAGACACAGCTCAAGTACCTGATCTACTTCAAAGCTGTCTTCATTTAATAATGGGTTATACTACTATTTTTAAAAGAATTACTAATTATTTAGATTTCTGAATAAGATCAAGTATAAACAAAGAATTGGAACCAATATTCTATATTATAGTATCACAAAAGTTTTAAAAATCTTATTTTTTTTTTTAACATCCGACTCTGTATACCCTAAAATGATATAAGTATTCTTACTGTTTTTTAGAGCACTGGTAAATTCTGGGCCACCTTTCTCCTTGAAGACTGGAAAAACATCTGGTTGAGGTAGCTGATTGGTAGTCAACAGAGCTTTCTGTAGTTTGATCCTTCCTTCCAAGAGCTGGTCCCACAACGCTGAAGAAAAAAGTAAAAGAGAAGCCCATCTCTGAGTGAGGAATTCTTTCTGAACTGGGGACTGATGAGGGAAAAGAAGCAATACCAATCTCTAAGCAGCATGTACTATGAATTTCATGCCATAGAAGCATTCTTCATTCTAGAAAAAAATTCTCTCTCTTGGATGGAAATACAGGCTATGAGAGAGGAAACCCTAACTTCTGACAAAAGGAAAGGACACACTCTTCTTCTATCTTCCACAAGGCCTAGAGCAGATCCTGCTAAGCATAAGCTTCGAAACAAGAACTGGGGTGCAGGTGTCTGGGTAAAGTGAGGTATGTTACAGACTAATTAGAAGGGCACTGGACAAACAGAACAACAAAACCAAAAGCAGATTAATGCAGAAACCCTGAAAAACAAGCAAGCAGCAAAAGCATATACGCACCAATCTGATTCTTCACAGCTCTTCCTTTCTCCACTTCCTCAGAGACTTTGACATTGGAGAAGGTCATCACCACACCATCATCTTCACTGTTTCTGTCTCCTTCCCTGTCCTCTTCACTCTCACCTTCTAAGTTTTCCTCAGTATTTCCTTCTTCCATGCCACTCTCTTCCTCTTCCTCACTGCTCCCCAGGTCATCCATTCCTTCTGTAAATTTCTCATAATCACTAATACTCTGGAAACTGAAGCCTGGCATTTCTGTAGAATCCCTTCTGCCCTTCTTCTGAGAGAGACTGCTCTTTGAATCACTGTCAGCATCCTCTTCCTCACCAGCACTTAGTTCTTCTTCCTCCTCCTCTTCCTCCTCAGATTCCTCCTGACCCAGGCCCTCTGAATCCTCAGCTCTAGATCCTTCTTCATCAGATATTTCTTTGTCTAAATCATAAGAAAAAAAAAAAAAAAGAGGGACGGGAGCTTACTTAGAGAAAAATATCAGGCCACATCTTTCATTTCAATTAATGAACTGTGGCATCTACTATGAAAGCAAACATGTTATTGTGCTTTGTTCAACTGAACAAACATTTATTATATATCTACTATCTCTAAAATGCTAAGGAGAAACAAAGACAAACAAAACATTAGTCCAACCTAAAGAAATATAGTAAAGACACAGACACAAAAGGTATGATACAGGAATGAAAAGTGCTTTGAAAAAACTTCACACCAGCCATGGTGGCTCATGACTATAAATCTCAGTACCCAGGAGGTCGAGGCAGGACTGCCTTGAGTTCAAGTCCAACTCTGTTTACATAATGAGTACTAGACCAGCCAGGGCTACACAGTAGACCTTGTCTCAGTCTTCCCAAAGCTACATCTGAAAAATACTTTATCATTAGCTATTCCACATGGACACAAATAACAAGCACCCATCATGTACCATCTATCAAGACTAAAAAAAGGGTTTTAACATCTGCTGTGCTACTAAGTATGTAAATTATTTATTTTATTATAGAAGACCAGCATTAAAGAGACTTTGGACTTTTAAGTGTCTTTTGTCTTTTGTAATACTAATATGAGACTTTAGGGACAACACGCAGAAAGTTATGGCTTAAAGTGATGTGTCTGTCTACATGTTAAGTTGACAAGGGGTAGATTGTGCTGGGTTAGTTTTAACCCATTTGATATAACCTAAGATCACCTGAGAAGAAAGGTTTTTTTTTTTTGTTTTTTTTTTTTTTTTTTTGATATGGGGGAGGGCAGAGACTTACTATATACTCTTGGTAGACAAGACTGACCTCAAACTCAAGAGACTCACCTGCCTCTGTTTCCTGAATACAGGTATTGAAGAGGCATGCACCATCATGTCTTCATAAAGAATTATGTAGACCACGGTGATCTGCAGACATGTCTAGGGGGATTATTTTGATTGTTAATTGATGTAGAAAGACCTAGTTCATTGTAGACAGCAACATTCCCTAGGTAGAGGGTCCTAACAGTGTAAGACAGAAGAAAGAGAAAGCTAGCCGAGAGCAAGAAAGTAAAGATGCATGACCAGCTGCTTCTACCTCCTGCCACTGTGATATCCCTTATATGATGAACTAAAATCCAGAATTGTAAACCCAATTCTCCCCTAAGTTGCTTTTTGCCAAAATATTTTTATTATAGCATATATAGGTATGAAACTAGGATACCTGTGGAGAGAAGTTCATTGTCTTATGGGAGTGTTAGACAGGCATACCAATAATATATTACAACTTCAAAATAGTATATAGAAAAAGAGTATATAGAAAAGGTACCAAACTGGCACACACCTGTAATCCTGGCATTTGGAAGTTAAGAAGCAGGAGAGTCAAAGCAAGTTCAAGACCAGTTTTGTCTACATAGTGTTTCAGGCCCACCTGGACTACACAATGAATTCCTGCCTCCTCCCCACACTCCAATCCCCATCTTCCCTAAAAGAAAAAAAGGAACCACCTGACCTTCCAGGAAAATGTTAGAGATGACTTATGGAGACATTATAAATTTACATATGAAACATATCAAACAGTTCATTAAACTGAGAAAAGGTAAGGAAAAGAACGAAAGTAGAGACTACACAAGAGGATGTGAGAAGTGGAAGTACATGAACCTAGAGGGTGCCAGGAAATCAAGGCCAGTCCTGTGGAGGAAGGAGTCTAAACTTCACCTTACAGCTGATAAGCCACTTACAGCTCCTGGCTTTACTTATGCTTGCATCATCATTTAGAGATTTTTGTACTGTTCATCTAACCTCTTCTGTAGGAAAACATAAAAGGGTAACAACCATGATTACTGGATATAGTAAACAAGTTAGCATTAGCCAAGTAAAATAAAGTGTTTGTGAAAACATAAGTCTTTGGTACTTCTTTCAAGAAATATGCCTAAACTTGCTAAATATGGTGGTCCTTACCTCTAACTCCATCATGGTCTACATAGCAAGTTCCAGGCTAATCAGAGTAACATGCTAAGACTCTGTCCTAATTTTGCTTGTTTGTTTTTGTTTTGTTGGAGACAGGGTCTTACGTACCTGTGGCTGGATTTTGCTATGAAGACTAAACTGCCCTTGATCTCAGAGATCCACCTGCCTCTGCCTCCCAAGTATTGAGATTAAAGGCATGTGACCCCAGACCCTTCAAGATACTGCCTCAAAAGAAAATAAAAACCACACACACACACACACACACACACACACACACACACACACACACACACACACACACGTCCTTAAATTTAAAGTCTCAGATAGGCTGTCAAAATTTAAAACACAGTAGAACAACCCTTAAGTTTAACTAACACTCAAACAAAGAAATTTTCTTACAATATAGTGTAGGCATTAGAATCAGCCTGCTTTCATGTGAATTCTGGCTCTTAGCAACCATACCACTTTTACTTAATTAACCCTTCACTTTTCTATTTGTGAAATGAGGATAAATAATATCAAATTCTTGGGCTACTAGAAAGAGTCAAATGATAATGATGGTAATACTTTTACTTTTTTTTAGATTTATATATGCCTGAGTGTTCTGTCTTCACATACATTATGTGCACTTCTGGTGCCTACAGAGGAGCTGGAGTCTTGGTTGTGAGCCTCCATAAAGGTGCTGGGAATCTAACCTGGGTCCCCAAAAAGCAAGTGCTCTTAGTCACTGGACCAACTCTCCAGACCTTGCAGTAATATTTTGGGGAGACTGTGTCCCAGGCTCTCAGAACTTTAAAGAGCTAACTACAGTGGCTAACACATGGTGAGAACTCAATAAATTTTATCATCATGGCTCATGGATTAGCCCTCTTAAGTCTCTATCTAGCCTGCTAAGCTCCTAGAACTACATCAACAACTGAATCATACATATCATAACCTAAATGGTAGTTCCTGGGATATTATCAGTGGATTCTAATATGATCTTCCTAAAAGAAAATAAAAGGTATCCTCTCAATATCCATATCGAGACTTCTTCCATCTTGAGAAACTTACTATTGCTTAAAACTATAAGGTCACATCCTAATTCTTTCTTAGAAAAGATAGAAGCATTGTTATTTTTTTTTACAATAACAAAAGTCAGTTTCATAAATAACACATAGAGAATCAATATTAGACCTGAAAAACAAAAAGGGTCAAAATATAAAAGCAACACAAGTACCTGACTTTTTTGTTTTCATTACACACAAAGCCCTGCCAGTATCTTATACTGGCTCATTTCACTCATTTTAGGGTGAGCCATTAATCTGAACTTGGTAACTTGAATTTTAGGTTTCTTTTTCTTGTTTGTTCTTTTGAGACAGGGTCTCAGGTGTAGCACATGCTAGTACAGAACTATGCAGTCATCCTTGAACTCTGATTCTCCTACTTCAGTCTCCCCTGGTTCTGAGATAACAGGAACATGCCTAGCTAGGCTTTAGAACTCTTTAAAGGTAAGTGGTGACCTCTAAGGCCTTCCTAGTACCAAATCAATGGTCTCTACTAAATTAAATAGAGATGCAGACTTCCAGAAAGCATCCAGAAACAACAGTTTAATTCTACAAAACTAGGGCAAGAGTTTCCTGTATGTCTACTCACCAGATGAACCTGGCAGAGTCTGTTCCCAGTGGTCTTCTTTCCAAGCTTTCCTAGAAGTGGTCTTGCCAGAATACCTTTTGTCTGTATCCAAGAGGGAACATGATGCCAATTTTCTAATACTACTCACTGCCAGATCATCTTCTTCCACTTCGCCTTCATCAAACCTGTCAATCACTCTGGCTCTTGTGGCTATGGGGGACCAAAGAAAACAGAATCTTAGGCTTTAAAAAAAAAAAAAAAAATTTAATAGGAACCCAATTAAGCAATTTCAACCCCACAACCCACCTTTCTGTGCTAGGTGAGTACTCTTACCAACTGGGCTACATCCCCAGCCCTCACTGCATTAAGTTCTCTCTACAAATTTGCACTAACTTACAGGGAATTTATTTCTCACTTCTCGGGTGACTATCATTGCTTTCTGTTTCTGAATAGAAAGCTAACTCCCTGCATCTACTAGTGGACTATTCCTATGCCTTGGATACTATAAATCTGGTCTGATTCTTCCTTCCTTTTCCATGGTGTTTTTTGGAAGTTCCGAAGATTATGCAATCCAGGGCCCAAGTATGTCAGCTACATGCCCACGGAGCTTAATTCTTCCTTAATATATGGCAGTCACTCCAAAACCAGTCATCAAGTTCTATAGTCACTCCATCCCAACCCTCCAGTTGGCTTCACTCACCCCGGCTTAAACAAACCATCCTCACCTGATATCCCTACACCACGAATCCTAATCTCTCCTATTATTCCTTCTCACAACTCTCTGAATTAAGTCTAAAGCATAATTACTCCCAGCTAGTCTCAGAACAGGCTTATGGAGATTCAGTCTATCATCAGCACGTGGGCTAAGGCCTAAACATGCACCTGGCGGTGGTGGCGTATGCCTTTAATCCCAGCACAAGGGAGGCAGAGGCAAGCGGATCTCTGTAAGTTCGAGGCCAACCTGGTCTACAGAGCTAGTTCCAGGGCAGCTAGGGCTGTTACAGAGAGAAACCCTGTCTCGGGGGAGGGAGGGAGGGAGAGGGTAAGAAGGGGGACTAAACATGCTTAAACAGCAGTAAAGAAGCCTACTTTTTCATTTTCGAAGCAAGTTTCTAGAGGGGGTCTGTTTTAAACACACAAAAACCTGAAATTCATCATCAGACTTCCTTCTCTTTTCTAACATATTAGGAAGGGCATCCTAAATTAAACTGCCAGTCAGCTGCTGGTAGCTCCCAGCAGCAACTCGCAGCCAGAGCCGTGTGTCCGGCCCACCCTCAAAGTCTGGAAAGCACGCTTATAGTCCTGTCACTCTCCACCCCTCCAGGGGTCAACCCTCCCGAGACACAATTTTCCTCTGCGCAAAGGGAAGAAGAGCAGGCCGGAGGGCCAGCGGCCCGCCCCAGCCCACAGTTCCGCACGTGGCCGGCCCCAGTCAGGCCTCACCCTCCTCCGGGTCGGCCTCAGGATCCGCCTCACGCGGTCTCGGATTCAACAACTGTTCCAGCTGCAGAGCCAAGGGCTGCGGCCCCGCCATGGTCACCAGGTCACAGTCGGCGCTGCGCTCGTGAACGTGCAGCCCCGAACCCCAGCCGACGCTCCGGCCGGGGTGCTCCCGGCCGACACTACTCCGCACCACAAGCAAACATCTAGCGGGGCCGGCGTTCAGCTCCCCGGTAGGCAACTTCCGGGAGGCGCGCGCGCCGGAGGGGCGGGGCCTCGCGTCGCCACTGGCGTTGCTAGGCTGGAGACGCGGGCCCTCGAAACCTGGAAGGGAACGCAGCCGGCCTAACGCGCGTGCGCCAGAGTCCAGGGACGCGCGGCGGGAGGCACGGGAGCGCGCCGGGTCACGTGACTGCCTCTGGAGAGGGACGTTGCGTTTCAAGCTTCCAGGGTTCCCTAAGCACAAAATAACGCCTCAAGCTTTGTGTGAGGTTGGTTTAGGAATGAAGCCTAAAGTACTCATGCTCACGGCGGCTGGCTGATTTGTGAAAGGAGTTAAGGATAAGCTTCCGAACCTCAGGTACACGAGCAAGCACAGACAGGGATTCAAAACAGGGCTTTTCTCAGTGTGGAGGAGCCTGGCCAGGCACACACCTTCCACCTTTCAGCAGCCAGGATATGAGAGGCCCGCACGTGTAAATGTGAGGCCAAGTGTTATCTTTATTAATAGGAATAATTAAGTTTCGCGATGGTTGTACCTCAAATCAACATAGTTTCTGTAGCTTCTTGTACCCCCTTGCCTTGGCGAGAAAAAGAGGTTGCAAAGGGTTAGAATTACTCTATCAGCCAGGCATTGGTGGCACAAGCCTTTAATCCCAGCACTGGGGAGGCAGAGGCAGGCGGATCTCTGTGAGTTCGAGTGCGAGTTCCAGGACAATACGGAGAAACCCTGCTCACAAAAAAAAAAAAAAAAAAAAGAATTACTCTACTACATATTCCTTGATATTGATAGTTTTACTCTGTTCAAAGATGGAGTGATTCTGACCCCCGAAACTGATGAACAAATGCAAAAGAGAAACCCTTCACTCAACTCTAACATTAGATGGTTAGACTCAAACTATGAAGGCCTTAATGAGATAAAATTAATTGCACCCAGAAAATGAAGATACGCAACCACTTTACATTCTCTTCCCTTCATGGAGCATTCCTTAACTGCCCACTACGTGGCAGGCACTGCTAGATGAAATACAGGATGAATAAGATTCTGCACACACTGACCAGCCTAGAAGAACAGGAAAGGAGAACTGACATGAGGGAGGACAAATTTGAGTATAAAGTATCCTCTACTGGTAAGTTGGAGGTCTTCCATGGAGACCTAGAATCTTCTGTAAACAAAAAAGCTGCCTCAGAAGACTCCAGGAAAAAAAAAAATGATGTGAGTAGGCCTGGCAGTGGTGGCACACGCCTTTAATCCCAGCACTTGGGAAGCAGAGGCAAATGGATCTCTTTGAGTTTGAGACCAGCCTGGTCTACAGAACAAGTCAGCTGGGACAGCCAAGGTTACAGAGAGAAACTTTGTCTTAAGAAGAAAAAAGAAGACATGAGTAATAAATATAATGTGACCCTATCTTGTTTGTTCATTGAGACAGAGTTTCTAGTCCAGGCTGACCTCCAACACACTATGTAACTGAGAATGGCCTTGAATTACTTGATCTTCCTGCCTCCATGGGGAGTATAGGCATGTGCCACTACACCCTGTTTATTCAGTGCTAGGGGCTGAACCCAAAGCTTTGTGCAGTAAGTCTTCCAGGTCTACATCCCCAAGCCCAGTACCATTTCTTAAGTATGTTCCAGGCCAGATGGATCCCAAAAGGCAGATCAATGTAGGCAACTGGTAGCTCCCAGTGGAACCCCAATCCCTGACTCAAAGTCTTCAGAGACCCTCAGAGTCAGGCAATAAGAGATTGTCCTAAATGGCTCTTGAGTGAAGATGACTAGGGCTACAAAAGAGAAAAAGAGACTGTCTTAAGGGTAAAGCCTTTCAGACATGCAGATCTAAGAATGTCAGACCAGACAGAGACCCAGGCAAAGAAAATCTGGTAGTTTAGAGAGGGCTTGTTTTAAGTGTACTTACTGTGATTGCTATCATGTGCCTATATCTGAGCCTCCATAGCAAAAAGAAAAAAGGAAAAAAAAAAAAAAAGTGCTCCTGTCCTCTACAAGGTACCATTGCCTTGGGCATAAAGAACAAAAATGTTCTCCCACCCCACATTTAGTAAATTACATCCCCCAGATCCTCTTCTCTTGCTATTTCAGGCACTAGGAACTTAAAGGTGAGGAGAAATGGAGTTAAGTGGAAAGGGAGGCAGGGAAGAGACCATCTTGAAACTGTTATACACACAGGACAGTACTGGCCTATTTGTGCCAGCAGAGCTGAGCAAGCTCAAGGGTAAGATGCCATAAGCCTACTTTCCAACTCTCTCCTGTCTCGGCTGTCCCTGACTTGAGGCACATTTTTAGGAAGGAGTCAAGAGCACTTTACTCTTGCCACACATATCCTAGGCTCCACAAAATTGCTTTCCCTGCTTTCCTACCTCTTTAAGTGTTGTTCTAGGATGGAGATCAGATGGTTTGAGCGAGGGAAGCTTAAAGGTGAGCAATCTGTCCTCTGGAGAAAAGACAGAAGGGGATTGGGATTCGCCCCCCTCCGACTGAGCTACAAAGTGGCAGGACTGGCCATGGATGAGCAGAGGTGACTAAGTTAGACACCTCCCTCCAATGGTCAGAAACAACCAGTTTCAAGAGTTTAAAGAAAGCAGATTCTGACCTGTCAATCATCCCAAACAACATCAGCCTCCGGTCCCAGACCCTGGCAGGGCCTGCCTTGGCTTTCCACTAAATCACCTGCCTTCTTGCCTGACCTTGCATCAAAACACAGGAGTCCTTCTCAGCTTAGAGGGGAGCCCCCCTAAGACTAGAACCCTGATTACAGGTGCCTGGAGGTACAGAAGTGTGAGCTTTAAAATGGCTTGAGGAAAACAAGTGCCTGGCAAATTAAGCTGTGAGGAGGCTTCCCTCTCAGATGGGAGGAGGCTATAGGGGACCAAAGGGTATTTTCCTCCTTTCTGGCAGTCTCTCCAGGAATGGTTCCGGGCACCTCTGAGGCAGAGGTGCACAGCAGTTGTGAATGCTACCCAGTCACTGCCACCCCCCACCCCCAACCACCGCCCTCCATTCCAGATTAGTCTGCTGAGCACTACCACCTGTTCCGGTATTTGCTGGGTCTCACAATGACCCGCCAAGGGAAAAGACTGAGCCACTGCCACGGAGTTAGAAGAATTGAATCAACGCCGCCTGCTCAACTCTTAAAGCGTTTCTTATCAAATACTCCGTTAGCACAATAAAGCTGCTAAATAATTCAGTACCCTTGATAGGAAAATGCCACTTCCCGATGAGCATACATTCAGTTAAATGAATGCCTTTAAGGGGGTGGGTTCCAGTGTGGTGGCTATAATGAATGTTAGCTATGATTTAATGTACATAAATGGCAAAAGGGGATAACATGCAAACCCAGTGATTGCATATTAAGAAAATTCGCTGTATGCAGCGGCTGTGAGTTTCCAAAGTCCCCCTTGTATTTCATAAATTTTTATTTCTGAAAGAACACTGCCAGATTCTTCTCTGATAGTTGTTAGTTAGGTAAGCCACCCACCGAAGGGTTGCAATGAGATATGATGTACTCTAAAGCCTTTTCTGGGGGAAAGATAATCTTGGCTCTGTCTTAACAAAATAAGGAAAGCGGTACTTGAAATTGTATACAATTTCATGTAAAAAATCTTGACTTTTTTAAAATAAGGAACGATTCAGACTGATGAGACTGAAGTCTAGGCAATATGAAACCCTGGGACCCTGATATTAAAGCACTCATACACCTACACATTAGTATTTCATAGAAGAAAACATTCACATTTCTTCCATTTCTAATGAAGGTTTGGATGGGATTGAACTATTCTCAAGATTGCAACTCCCCGTTGCAATTTGATTTCTATGTTAGTTATTTTTGTTTGTCTTCTGCAGAAACTTAGTATGTATCTTATGCCAGACAAAATAGTTTTCCTTTTGGGGAACTTCAAATGTAGCAAATACCATCCAATAACAATTTCCTATCAGTTCTGTGAAAGGGATTAAAGTATTTCATTTCTATACTTTATTTTCATTTTGGGTTATCTTTCAACCCACCAAATTAGAAAGCAGTATTATCTATGGAAAATGAACTGAAGCTCTGAAAAAAAACCAAGTCTAACTATATATTTACAAGTGTCTGACATTCAGAAGCCTGGCTTTGCAAGTGCAGGGAGCAGCAGGGGATGCTTTGGCTCTCTCACCTCATCACAGACCGGCGCCATTCGCTCTTTTTTTTTTTTTTTTTTTTTTTTTTTTTTTTAAGTCATGGATTTGTATTTCCAATTCTATATTAACTTATCAGCAAATATCTCTTTAATTCCATCAGTTAAACCCACAGAATTGAAATCTACATTTGATAATAGCAGGAAGGCAATGAAAAGAGCTTGGCGAAGGGTTTCAGCTGGTCAAGGTGAAAACAGATCTCCCCAGTCCTACCTGCCTTACTGCTGGCTTCAGCACCCTATTGGAACTTCCCTCCAATTGCTGAAAAACATGGAATACCACACCAGTTATCTAAACATCAGGTTTTCTATTTTTATTAAAAACTCACAAATTTATTCAACATGTTTTCTTTCATACAGTGAATGGTCTAATATGCACTGGAGGTCACACAAGCTTAGGTTTATTAGAACAATAAAAGACATATGAGAAATTTAATATATAAAGAAAAAAGTAGCAGCTGTTGACTGCATATTTGACCATAAAATTTAAATATTTTGGACTTTTATTTTAAAGACACAAAAATAAAACCTGTGTGGGTCTATATAAGTCATATTAACAATTTCATGAATGTTCAACAGGACTAAAAATTAGCAAAGATGTTTTTTTTTAACCTTGTAACACTTATTTTTTTAAACACTTTCTCAAGTTGCTGGTGCCAGGCACCATTACAGTATTTGTGCTATAATTTATTCTATTTGGCAATTGTCTGAATATCATGGTTTTCCTTTGCCTCGTGTAAACAACACCTTTTTTTACATACTAGCACAGTGAGCCAAAAGCCCTGCAAATCTGTCAGAACATCTACAGGAAAAGAAAAGGGACAATTTTGGTTGATTGCTCAAAATATTGTTTTTGAACAAGAGGTTTCAAAACAGGATATATTAGTAAAACACTGAACTCCTGAATTTAACATTATACGTAAACAGTTGACTGCTTTTTAGTTCAATAGTCTTTTTTTTTTTTTTTCTTCTTTTTTTAACTTTCATGAGAAGGTAGAGTACTTTTTTTTTTTTTGTAGAGATGATGTTCAAGTCATTTTACTGAGAGGTGTGGCTGGAGCCCATCCTGTGGAGAGAGAGAGAGGGTGTGTGTGTGTGTGTGTGTGTGTGTGTGTGTGTGTGTGTGTGTTTGTGTGTGAGAGAGGGGGGAAGGAGAGAGAGTCGTGAAGGTAGAAGAATTGATAATGAGGGCTTTACATTTAGAATTTTGAAATTTTGGCAGAAACAAATCAAAAACCCGGATAGACAAAAAATAGATATATATAGCCCCACCTGATGCACAGCAGGTCGGTGTTTCTGAAGCTAGTAAGAGTGTTGTCTTCGCTGAACTCCCAGACAACACTAAGATCTCCCAAGACTAGGAAGGACTCTCTTGACTGGAATGCCCCTGACAGCTTCTCATCCCTCACTGGCTGAGAGCCTCTAGGTTTCCCTCCCTAGGCTCCTGGCGCTGCCCAGGACTGTGCGGGCTGCAGCAGTCGAAGATGTATTCCTGCTAGCCAGAGGAACCACCGGTGGAATCTGTCCACGGATCCAGACCCGAGTGGAAGGTAGGAACGGCGGAGAACTCCTTTTCTGGGGCCTCAGTTCTGTGGTTTGCCAGCCAGTGTGTTGACATCCCAGCTCTACCGTGAGGCGGATTTTGGATCCTATTTTGTGAACCCTTTGCCATCCAGTCTCCCCAAACTGAGAATGGTCCCCGAGGCTGGAGGAAGTGGAGCAGGAGGCTTGCTTTTTTTTTTATATGTTTTTCCCCTATTTTTTCTTAAATAAAAGCTCGTCTCTGTACAACCACGAGCTCCCGTGGCCCATGCAAGGCCCGCTACCACACGGCTGCCTCGTTCATTTCAGGAGGATGGGACAGGTGGTTCCCATAGCTGGCCCCACCATTGACCGACAGAGATGAGAAAGGTGGACTGGGCCCAAAGACCTCTGCTGACATGGAGTGGAGAGGCCCAGGCAGGCTGGGCTCAGGACTAGGCGAGTCCCCTGGGGGATGTGCCAGGATGTCAGTGAATCGCTGTGCCTCGCTAGAAGGGTGGTGGCCAGGCAGCGGGTGGTCCAGACCTCCCAAAGGAGTCCCCGAAGGCCCAGATGATGGCACGAAGGGTAGGTCCACTGGTGTCTGAGCCTGAGAGGACGGCGGTCCTTGCGGGAAGAAGTCGTAGTTGCCCCCGGGACCATAGTACTCGCTCTGGTAATCTGCCGACCATAAGGAGGAGGAAGGGAAGGATGTCAGAGAACAAACCGGGTCTATTGAGAACCTTGGGCAGGAAAGGCCCATCAGCGGGCATCTCAAGGTAGCTCCTGGAACTGGCTATTCATGAGACATGGGAGCAGGAAGGGAACTTGGCATAAAACTCGGAGCTGCTCCCTACCTGGGACCCTCTTCTTACCGGGGGTGGGACTTTGACCACCTCCCTTGACTTCCTCCTGCCCTTTGCCCCCACACCTCAACAGAAAGCAAGAGATACCTCTGACGCTGCCACCCGCTTCCAGCGAAGCCCCGTTAGGCCTGGGCCTCGCCTTGCCACTCAGCCACACTCACCTCCGTAAAAGGAGAAGGGGCCGTTGGGAATGAGCTCGCCTGGCTCTAGACGGTCCACCAGCGGCCGCATCCGGCGAGGACTGCGGAAAAAGGCGTGGCGCCGCGCGCCCAGGGCGCTTAGCTGCTTCATCCTCCGCTCCTTGGAACGTCGATTCTGGAACCAGACCTGGAGCACACAGGCACAGGATGAAACCACGGAGACCCCATTGGCCAGCAGGGGCCTAGTTGCTCATCCCTCCATTGCCCTGTTAACCCTTGGAATGGGCGTGCGTGCAGGTGTGTGTGTGTGTGTGTGTGTGTGTGTGTGTGTGTGTGTTATCTCTGAATAGGACTAGGCCAAGGGTGTGCAAGATTCCCAATAAGGTCTGAGTAGACTACTGCCTTGTCTGACTGTAGTCCCCCTACTCCCAGTAACCAAACTCTTGGCATTCCATTATCTTAGAGATCATAGATATCGAAACACTTCAAAAGTGTCACATATACAACTTCCCTTTCAGGTCTCTTGTTGCCCCCTATCCCCATATGATAGTGACAGAGACACAGAAAGCCTCCTACTGATAGTTTCTTAAGGGCAGTGACACCAAAACCCACAATCTCCTTTTCACACCCACACAAAATCTCCAAGTTCCAAGTGCCAAACATACTTAGCCACAACCTCTCACTAATAATAGCAGGCATACAAACCCACATTCACAAGCACAGATTCACACAGCTTCCCAGAGGCTGCCCTTGTCCAACAATTGGACACACTCACCTCGCCTCCAGGAACTTTGATTACACACACACAGAATAGGCAGGGGCAGACTCCTGGCGTCTGAGACACACTCTATCTGGCCTCTTCCCAAGCAAAGGCCCAGCTATCTGCAGAAGGCTCTTAGCCTCTATCCTTCTCCAGGCTGCATCTAGGCAGAGCCAACTTCCCATAAATCAGAGGCGCCCCATCTGCTTGGGGAGGGCAACCCTCTGCTCTGGAGCTTTTTAAACTGGGTTACAATACTCAACAAATTTGGGGTCAGGGAATTAGAGGGAGAGCTTCTTGTTCAAAAACCATAGGAACTAGATGACTCTGGAGCCCACGGCCACCTCTCTGCTCCTTAACAACGGTAAGAAGGGGACAGGATATATACAGAATGATGGATGCTAACTGTTGCCATTGCAATGTTGAACTTTGCGCTTTCTGCCCGCTTTAGGCTGTGCTCCCAAGGCACTGCCTTCCCTGTAGTCACTATCACCTCTGTGGGCTTTCTTCCTAGTCCCACACACTTCTTCCCCTATTATCAAAACTGTGCGCTCTCCCAGGCTCGGCCTAGGTTCCCTTAGTGGCCATGTGAACTTTTAGGTGGCAGATTAATTTAGCGAAGTGACAAACCAGTGTTCTGACCTGGATGACCCGCATGTTGAGGCCAGTCTCCTGGGCCAGTTGCTCGCGGATGTGGCGCGTGGGCTTGGGTGTAGCTGCAAAAGCTGCCTTCAACGTCTCCAGCTGCTTGGCTTTGATCGTGGTTCGGGGTCCCCTGCGCTTGGCACCTAGGTTCTGGTCGTCGTTTTCATTGCTTCCACCCTCCTTGTCCGACACGTTGGCACTTTCAGAGTCCTTGGCATCATCCTGCGATGGGTCTTGAGAATCCGGAGATAAACTAGGGTCACTGCCTGTGGTGGCTGAGGAGAGAGAAGGGACTAGTGAGCAGGGGCTTTGGACGGCTTTCCTCACCATACCCACCCTCTAGTCAGTTGGGAATCCTGGCCTCACCAGAATGGAGGCTGTTCTCTTTGGCGACACTGCTGTTACTCAGGTAATCTTCTTTACAAACGAACTTGTTCTCATCGATGATGTAGAGCTCCTCTCCGGTGGAAAGCTGCTTGTTACACATCATGCAGGTGAAGCAGTTGAGGTGAAACACTTTGCTTCGCGCTCTCCGAACTAGATCGCTTGGAGAGATGCCCTGCGCACAACCCGCGCATTTGGTGCCGAAACATCTGCGTAGGTTGGGCGGAGGTTAGGGAGAAGTACAGGAGACACGGTGAAATAAGGACCACCAGAGGAAGAAGTTGAGGGGAAGGGAGAGAGAATGAATATAAAAAAAAGTATTAAACAAGTGAGGAAGCAGGATAGAACGCGGAATATCATGGAGAAGGGAGGGAAAACAATCGGTTAAAGGCCCAATCTGCCCCCTACCTCTAACCTCATGCCTAGACATTATCCCCAGGCAGGTTTCCAGGTGGCTACAAGGACAGAACGGAAACTGAGCACACGTTTCCCGTTTAGATTCCGGGAAATCAAATTCGAGTTAAGAGCTTCGTAGAAAAGTCCCGTTCTACACTGCTTGTCTTGCCTTTCCTTCACCACAAAAGGACCTGAGCACAGGCAGGGGGTTGGCAAAGTCCGATTCTGCCGTGAGTAAACAAACACTGACTCTGAGAGCCTTGGTGGCTGTAGTTGGGCAGTTGCCACGTTCGTGCGCAAAAGCCTGGCAGATTGGCGCAAGCAGGAGTCGCAGCCGGGTTGAGGCGGCTTAAAGTGCCCTGCTGAGCTTTGCCGCTAGCGAGGCTTCGAGAGCCCCCAGAAGCCGGCCTGGCTTGCGCTCTCCGGCTTGGATCCAGCCCGCGCAGAGTGAAAACTCGAGCAGTTTGCAGAAGCTCTAAATCTCAGCCTTTCCGCAGTAGCTGCTTGCACAGCTCTTTGCTTCACAGTTCCTTCGCAAACACGAGCCGCGCGTCGCGGATAGCTAATGGACCTTTGGCCAAAGGAGGCCCGGTGGCTTCAATCTCTTTCCCAGATTTGATCAACCCTTACAAACCAAACCAAAGTAGCTGAATAAAGTATGGGATTTCAAAACAGTGGAAAATGCAATTTACATTTGAGACCATTCTTCTCTTTTGAGTTGTGATTGTGGCAAATAATGAGTTTAAGAAAACACAAAATAAAATGGTAAAAGAGAGAATAATTTTGCCGGCTCTAACGAGTCGCGTGTTCATCAAGAGATAGCTTTCCCGGTGGGGCATCGGCTGGAAAGACCACGAAGACCGGTGCTAGGCATTGGGCCGAGGCCAGCACTATACCGTTCTCCCAGATCTACGCTTATAGGCCAATCAAGGTTTGGGGAGACCACAGGCAAACACGATTGGCCTCAAGGGCAGGCTCTTTATTGAGGCTTTTTCGGCCACTGGAACTCCGTAGTTTGGACAATGCCTCTCAGAGAAGGAAAAGGCAGTGGCTGGAATAAAGCTGAGGCTTCAGAGCTCAAGTTGGAGGAGCAGCTATCTGGGAGGCCCGAGAAAAATGTAGTTGGTTGCTGGAGAGCTTGGCTTCGGGAAAGGCAAGTGGGAGCTGCAGACCTGAGTCTGCTCTACCTCTCCCGCGGCTTGGAGGGGGTTTCTGAGCTGAAGCTGGCTCAGACCCTTTCTTGCTAGGCACCTGCAGCCAAACCCGGACCACACTTTCCAGTACCAAGTAGGACAGATTTCTCGGCATACCAGCTTCCTAAGAGGTAGAAGACGGAGGGATTGGCTGCACGGGTGAAAAGACAGCTCCTAACGCGGCTCCTAACATGGCCACGCTGACCTCTGATCCGAAGCTGACCAGGATGGGCCCGTGGGGAGGAAGCAGCAGAGGCACGGGAGGGAAGTACTCACCGGAAGAAGTCGTTTTTACAGTAGAGTTTGCCTTCCCGGGAGAAGCACTTCTCGGTCAGATTGCATTTACATTCACAGCACTGGACGCACTTGACATGCCAGGCCCTGTCCAGCACGTTCAAGAGGAAACGGTCCAAGATGGGCCTTTTGCAGCCCGCACAGTGCACCATGGTCTTTGGTTTGGTCCGGTGAGGCTCGGATCGACGGGGCAATTAGAATCGAGGGGATGACTCCCGAAGACAACCAGTCTGAGTTCCCCAGCTCCTCCAAAAAGAAGAAACCCTCTCAAGCCGGGCAAGCAAAAGCCCGCATCAGCAAATCAAAAGGGGGCAAGACCAGGCTGGTTGGGGGGCAGCCCGAGAATCCTAGGGCCGCGGTGGGGTGCGCCACCTCAGCTCACTGGGAGAGGAAAATCAGTCTCAAGCAGGCAAGAAAGCGGCTCTTCTGCCCAACGTCGGAAAAAGGAATGAAGGTCACCGAGAAAGGCGGCGGGACAAAAATAAATAAAACTGTAACAGGCTAAAAGGAAGACTCCAAGAGCTCGGGATTAGAGAAAGCGACGCTGGGTTTTTTCCGGCTTGAGGTAGAGCTGTCAGAAGTCAAAGTGCATCAGCTTTTGTCGAAGTATAAAGGCAGGTTGTATGCCTACCACCGGGTTTTTCCCTTTAAAAAAAAAACACGGAAAGAAAAGAACACAGGAGTAGAAAGCTTTGGATCTACATCGTCGGCTTCTTGCAAAGGCGGGACGCTCTGGGCGCCCGCGCTGGGCCTGGGGAGGGGGCGGGGGTAGGCCGAGGGGTGGGGGGGGATAGGGCAGGTTGGGTAGGAGATTTTTTGATCGTAGTTGATGTTTAGGTTCCCCCCACCCTTTGGAGAGGATTTTTGCCACTCAAAAATGAAAACGGGACAACTTCGGGCGGATGCAGCAGGGCGCACTCGCTCGCTCCCCACCGCCCCAGCCCTGTCACCTCGGCCGTTGGCCTGCCAAGCGGCCTTCCGCGTCCTCCGGGCGGCCCTCCCTGGCGCCTGGACTCCTTCGGGAAGGCAATGTGGTCCGGCTCTTCACCGCGCCTGGCCGTGCATCCTGGCTTCAGTCACAACTCGCGGCCGCTTGGGCGCGCAGCCCGGCATCGCTCGGCCCACGCTCCCGCTGCCTGCGTTTCAGCCCCACAGTCGCTCCACTTTTTTTTTCCTTCCCTCCCCCTTTTGTTGTGGTGCAAATCTGTTTTTTTTTTTCTTTCTAGTCTCCTTTTTCTCTCTCTTTTTCTTTTCCTCGTTCAACGGGAGGAGTCAGGGGAGGGGGCGCCTTGGAGAGCTTTAGAATAATGTCCTGGTGCAGCGGCTACGGAAGGCCAGCGGCTGGAACAGTTCGGCGCGGCTTGCCTGCCGCTGTCGCTGTCCCGCCCGCGGGTTCCTGGATGGCTCTCCCTGGGCGCGAGTCCCTCGGTCTCTGGTCTCCAGGCCAAGTCTTCAGTGCGTCTCACCCCAGCTACAGCGGCTCGGTCACTGCTCCTGGCTGTTGGCTGAGCCCTGGAAGCCCCCTCGCCTTAACGCAGCGCCCGCCGACGTCACGGCGGACTGCGACCAATCAGCGCCTCGCGGTCCCTCTGTAAACCATTCTGCATTCCCCCCCGGCCGGGGAGAGTGCGGGGAGACCGCGTTTAGAGGATCAGTGGCGGTGGCCCCGCGCGGTGCCGGCGACTGGCAGCGAGGTGTCCTAGCTCCTTCCAGGTTGGGTAAGGCGTCGGCTTCAGTGTCAGGGATTGGAAGTTGGCGGGAGGAGGCGCGGAGGAGGTCCGAGTTCCGTGGGAGGGTAAAGGCAAAACTACAAAAAAAAAAAAAAAAAAAAAAAAAAAAAAAAAAGGCTTGTTGGTATTAGTGTGCAACTGGATTTGGAAGCTTGGGGAGGTCTCGGTACACAGTTTTGCAATTCAGTAGGTGCTGATAGCCGGGCCCTTCTTGCTCTTTTGGCCTGGAAATTGCCCCCCGGCACAGGAGTCTTTGGAGAGGTAGGGGGCGCTTAGCAGTTTAATCTCCCTTCAGTCTCTCAGTGCCCCCTCCCCCAGCCCATCCAAAGTCCACCCGGCAGGGTGTCTGGGAGACACGAGTGTCGATCTCCCGCGGCGCTGTCTTGAAAAGTTGATGCGGGCGATTTCCTGATGGGGGCGGGGGAAACCGGAGGCGCGGCGCCAGGATGGGAGAAGGAGTGGGTGGGGAAAACGCTTCGGGTGAGGAGTTGGAACTCTGGCAAGAAGTTGTGAGAAAATTGTGATCCGGAGACACCTTTTACAAACAAAAACAAATGACTAGGTGGGAAACCGCGGGGCTCCCTCAGCTGGGGGAGGTGTTAGCAGCGGGGGACTGCACCTTGACTGCAGCGGAGAGAGACGCGCATCGTACTGGCAGTGTAGCCTAGCTCCCAGACCTTCCCTTTTCCAGGCTTAGAGCTAGTTCGTTTCTTCAGACACCAGCGGACTATACCTACCAGGGTACACTCCTTAGGGATAAAACACGCTCCTGATTTTGTCGGCGTTATAAACTCATGGCCGCCGCCTACGGGGGAGGGGGCGGATCTGCCTAGGCGTGGGAGTAGGATGCTGGTCCTGAGGGCCTGAACTTTTAAGTCATTTTGGTTCCCAGGAGCACTCAAGTTAACTGTAGCGACTGATTTTTTTTTCCTTCTTTTTCTTCTTAAGCTTAAGCCAAATTGACCTCAAAACCGTGCTACTTTTGTTCCCTATTTGGGGGAGGAAGGTCCATTTGATCAAATTTGGGAGGAAATAAGGGTGTCCCTGCTTCCATATCTAGATGGTATTTCGGAATCTGCCTTTTGAGCTACTTCGTCTATACAGCCGGCAGATCTTCCGCAAGGCTAAATTAAGAGAAAACGGCGCGGAAACGCAGTTGGACTGGCAGTGAATCCTAGTCTACAAACAGAATACCCTCTTCCAGCGAAGAGAAGCTGCCACGAATTTGACTTGCATTGGGTGACACTGTTAGTTTTTAGAGCTGTGCCAACGCCCCCCACCTCCTGCTTTCTCTTGTACCTCCCGGCAACCCAGAAGCTCTTCAACAGCCTTGCCTTCCCACCAGCACAATCGCTGGTTTGTAAACTCAACCCGCCAAGGCCTTCCTCACACGCCTCCTCGGCAATCTCCCTCCTCCCTCTTCCTCCTACCTCTGAAGGTCAGACCTCAGTGAATTCTCGGTACCCCTGTCCACAAACGCTCTACGTGGAGCAGCTCCACAGTAGCTCAGCCAAGCTGGTTAGCTCTCACACAACAAGCCCTCTCCTTTTTTTTTTTTTTTTTTTTGTTTTGTTTTTCTAGGCTTACACTCAGGGCTGAACAGGGTTAGAAGGAGATTCTCCCAACGATCGATCGGGCTGGCTCCACTGGTTCCTACAGGGTGTCGGGATCTTCCTGCGGACCCGACACTTCCTAGAACAAGTCGACTAGTATCAAGAATTCTGGCACACATCCTCATTCCAGACGTGCAAAGGCGGAGTGTCGGATTCTCTATTACCCCGACTGCCAAAAAGAAGGGACCATCGGTCCCCAAGCTCTCCACCCCCAACTGTTCCAGAGCTAGCTGCTATCGCCCTGAACTCACTCAACCGCTCCTCTCTGGAGCCTATAGTCGCCCAGGTCCCCGTGGCTCATACTTTGCGGCGCAGCTGGGCTTCTTCACGTGCAAAGCAGAGGGGCCCGGGAGGGGGGGCAACTAAGAAATTGTTGTGGCGGGAACCTGTAGGGCGCCACTGGACTCCGTCGCCGCTATTTCCGACTCGCATCTTCCTTCGGTAGTCGGGGAGAAGTTGTCTTACTGATTTTGGACATAACGATGTTGAGGCCAAGTTATTGGGAGAAAGGGTTTCTTTTATAGGACAGGAGTTGGGCGAAGGCAGGACATTGGTTCTAGGCCATAGTGTTCTCTGCATGTCTCGGTGTCCAGATGCTGAAGAAAACCGGTCGCCGAGCTAATTCTGGGGGGTGTGTATGTCAACAAGCGAGCGCAGTGCGTGGCATGTCTCTTGGCTCCTTGGGTCTATGTTTAAAATCCATATTTAACACTTCTGCGGTGACAGCACATAGGACTAACGGTTTCTTTTTCCCCCACTGTTTCCATTGAGCTCTTATTTTGAAAAAAAAAAAAAAAAAAGTGGAGACCAGGAGAGAAAACTGACAGAGCGTCCAAACCCGCCATCTCTGAATCCAATGAGCTCGGGCTCTGCCTCTGCGTGTGTATACAAGACTTCTGAAGAAGATTCCCAACCTTTCCTTCACACCTACACCATCGTGCAGCCCACGATCTCAAGTACACCTGTTTTACTACCCTCCATCCTCCAAAGTCACATAGACCCTCAGCCACTTACACATCCCAGCAGCGGCTGTCCTGAGATTCAATTTGGACGACTGGCCATCATTCAGCGATCACAAAATCTCCTCCACCCGACTCCCAAGGCACCACAGGAAAAGGCCCCAGAGGGTCCAGATAGTGGGTTCTGCAGTCGAGGTTTGTCTTCCTAGAATCAGCTCGAATGGAGGTCCATTCCAGCTTTCCCTGCGTGCACACCCATTATCTCCCTTGTTTCCTGGGTCCAGAGCCCTTGAACCCATATCCTCCACACCCCATACCCCAGTCTGGAGTGTTTCTCACCAACCAGGGACCATTACCGCTCTTACTTAGTCACTGTGGGTTGCTATTTGATTCCCATAGCAGTCGCTTCCTTCCTCCAGTCCAGACTGTGATCCCCAGAAAAGGGAGAAGAGACCGGGCCACAGTAGGCTCCTAGGGCTACCAGTCATAAAACCCTGTATATCCAGTAGCATAGGTCTAGTGGGGAGGAAGGAAGGGACCAGCTAGATGAACCTTGGACCCTTGCCATCTGGAAGCCACACAAACTCTGCGCAGACCTGTGAAGATCCAGCTTATGCAACTCGGGTAACTGCTCTGCTGGAGCCTCGCAGCGGATCCAGTCCCCGCCTCCTTCCCTTCCCATCTCGAGGTTCGTGCTCTTGATATGCAGTACTTTCTAGTTTATATCGCTGTCTCCCCTAAACCGCATAGTAAGGGAGTTGTAGGCGGGGGGGGGGGGGTAGGGAGGGAGACAAACTTATTCTTTACACTTGCCGAGTCAGGAACCCCAATCCAAACAAGGGGCGTCTGCACTTATCACCGCATTACTAAAGGTGAGAAGTTGGGGGAGGTGGGCCTTGCAACGACGCTCCAGGGCGCACTTGGCTCCCAGAGGTCGAGCTTGGGCAGTGGTAGGGGAGGGACAGCGAAGCCAAGAAAGGGCAGTATGATGAGGGATGTCAGGATGTGCACCTGGCCTGGGTAAACTAGGATTCTCTTGAGAGCTAGGGGGTGGGGTGGGAGGGTTAGGGTGCTGATCTCGCTGCAGCGAAGCAAGAAGCAATGGTAGTCATGGAAGAGAGAGGGTGTGTTGAAGGAGACAGAAGTGACTAGAAAAGGCGGGAAGAAGAGAAGGCATGCAGAAAGAGCAAGAGGGTATAAAGGGAAGAAAGATGTGTCAAGAGGAACACATGGAAGAGTGAAGCAAAGAAATGGAAAAGACACCCTTTGTGGTGGTTCACTCCTGTAATCCCACTACTTGAGTTCAAGGTTACTACTCAAAGTGATGTTCAGGCAAGCCTGAGCTACCGAATAAAATGTTGTCAGCAAGGGGGGAGGGTTAGCGAAGAGGGGGGGGGAGAAGCTGAGAATCCTGAAGCTTATAGCCAGGGTCTTCCCTTGGGATGTAAGTATACTGTGCTTGTGACAGGGACATTTCTGGGCCAGAGAAGAGGAGGTTGTAGTCTGTTTGGTGGGAGACTTAACACCTATGGAAAGCATGTGAGCAGCACTGGGCAGGAATCCAACAAATAAATAAAACGTCTAAGACAGCGTGACAACAATGTGTATTTGGGTGCATGCCCATGTTCCTCTATTTGAGCGCGCGCGCGCATACACACACACACACACACACACACACACACACACACACACACACACACGGGAAGGAAGACGAACCGGGCTCCTGCCTCAGAGTAATTAATCCTCTCACTAATTGACTCTCTTCTCCCCTTACCTAATGGTGGTGGTCACTGCTGATATCTGGAGAGATCTCAAGTGGGAAGGGAAGGAGAAAGACCCCAAAGCTAACAGCCTTTGGGACTAAGAATGTGTTTGTTCTGAAGTTGGCAGCTCTAATCCCTTATCCTCAGCACCTCCCTCATTGTTGGATGCAGTTCAACAGATGTGACTGCCTTGCTTGTCCAGATTTGGGGCAAAGTTAGCAAAGGTCCTCTAGGATTAGAGAGACCAGATCATGACACAGAGGTCCTTCTCTAGCTCTGCACCTGGGACTTAGAGTCTCTCAGCTAAAAGCCACTCGCTGCCCCTCTGTTAGACATGGTCCATGTGGCAGTCCGTAACTCTGACTCTCTTGGCCTCCCCTAAGGGAGAACCTGAGCTACCTACTGTCACCGTTTATTCTTCCAGGACCTCGGATGGACGCATCCTGCAGTCCCCAACAGAGCTGGAGAGGGTTAGGACCTCTGGGAATCAGCCTGAGAAGGATGAAAAGAGAGTAAGTAGGAGTGATGAGGCTAGGCCAAGGATAAGGAAAAACTTGAGAGTTGCATAACCCTGCTCAGACAAGGAAGTCCACAGAGTTGTCATCTGGCAAAGACGAGGTCTCTGGGGACAAAGGAGGAATGAAGTGGTTACTGCTGGGTAAGAAAGGATGTATAGTGGGTGGGAAGGCAGGAAGGTAGCTATGCTCCGTGCTGTGTGAAAGTTCTAGTCTATGTGGGCATGGGAAAGGTTCAATCTGCTCTCTCGCCTCCCCTCCCCCCTCCACCACCCCCCCACTACACCCTCAGGTCTCAGAACTGGGGAGAAGAAACAGATCTGTCTTTTGGTAACTGAGTTGGTTGAAAGACCCAAGGTCCACTATGTGTCTGGTGATGAAGCATCCAGACTTTGGGAGGTGAATGTCAACTGTCATCCCTGTGAGGAAGTCAGTCTACTGGCCTCCTCAGAGGCTAAGTAAATAGATTCAGAGACTGGGGTGGAAGGGACACAGCTTCCTAGGGAACAAAACAAAACAACCCACAGCTCCACTAAACACAATTCTTAATTGTCCCTTGGGGGCATTTGTACATTTGACCAAAACAAGTCCCCAAGCTAACGGTAGTATTACTTATAGGAGCTAGAGGTCCAGAGGGAGTTGAGGGTGATGGGCATACCAAGAGAGGTGGCTGGCATGTTAGAGAAGGTGAGATGTTTGGCTTCTTCTCAACATCACTGTCATGCTTTAAGAGGAAGAAAAGAAGAAAGAGAAAAAACAAGCAAAAGAAAATTTCAGGGCAGAGAAAGAGAAGGACGTGTAAAAGACAAATAGAAACCAGGAGGGAAAGAAAGTGAAGAAAAAAGAAAAAGGCAGGGAGGTGGAGAGAGACTATAATAAAAGAGGGTGAAGGCGGCCCCAGGAGGCTGGGCCTCGTCCCAAACCATCCATCTTCATTGTCTCCGTGTGTGCAAAGGCAACTCCGGCATAAGGAGAAGCCACTATTGGAGCCGCGGCTTTATTTTATATCCTATACATCAGGAGGGAGGCAAAGCTTTATTTTCGCCAAGAGACAGATATTTTATTTCTCTCTTACGGTTTTATGTGTGAGAGATGTCAGGTTGCCACAATGGATGGCTAATGCATAGGCAAGAGGAAGCCGTGTTGGCATGCTGTGTGTCATGGGGTCTTGGGGGGGTGAGCGGGCCTGGGATTTAGGGCTGATGGGACACTCTGGGGGATTTCTGCTAAAACATCTCTCTTCATAAATCCACAAGCATGGTCAGCTCAACAGGGAGAAGAAGGAGTTTTAGAGGGAAAAGAGTTGGGCTTAGTAATAAATGAACACACAAAGGAACCGCTTACCTTCCAACTGGCTTGGGCAATGAGGGCAGACAGAAGTTCCACTAACAGGCAAAGGGAGACTTGTTTTAGAAGGCAAATGAAGGGTGAGAAGTGATGAACTAAAAACCTAGAACCCAAAAGTGGTGTCTTGAACATTTATAAATACATCTGTAAATAGACCAGGCATCTGAGGATCAAAGCAGTCTTTTAAATTAAGAGCCACAGGAAGCACAGGATACATGTGCTGTCCACAGGGTATGTGTGTGATTGTGTGTGTGTGTGTGTGTGTGTGTGTGTGTGTGTGTGTGTGTGTGTGCTGTGTCTGTGGCTTCTTTTACCCTATTTCCCTATATATTTCTGGTTTCTAGTCTTTTATCCACGAGTCTTCTTCAGGAAGCTTTTTTTTTTTTTTTTTTTTTTTTTTTTAAACCTCAGAGCCTTGGAGGAAAAGAGCCATTAATTTGCAAATTATCCAACCTGTACAAGGATCAAGATGGGTGTTTTTCACTGCTACATCTAATGTTTTGCATGGACACACACATTCACACACAAACCCATTGTGCTGTGAACCTTCCAGTGTAGGTGACAGATTAGAATTCAGGAAAAGCTCCTTCCTGCCAGTGTTCTTCACATTAAGCCCCGAACCTCAAAGTGTATAACATTCACATTTTTAAAACCCTGGAGATGGGGATGAGCATAGAGAGACAGTGGCATGGGGGGTGGTGTCTTTGAATTAACATGTCTATCTGAACTTGGACTCACTATCTCCCCTCTTTGTAAGCCTCTCCTCTTACCCCTGCAGAGACCACTGCTTCTAGGAGTAGCTTTCATTCATTTTCATGTTTTGTTAATTGTTTGATGTGTCGGTTTGTATCTGTTATGTAGCAAAAAGCCAGTTACAGTCTTTGCTTCATGTCAGAGGATCTCAGGCAGCACAAGAGTTCTAGACCATGAGCAGGGCTGCTTGGCCACACTGTCCCCAGCCTTTGAAGAAGCTATTTAACCTTGCCGAGCCTCAGTTTCCCCTCTGTATGCAGGGGCTCGGGCTAAATGATTGCCAAGATCCATTCCATCTCAGACTTCCTCTGACCGAATGAGATAATGTGTGAAAACACTTTGTAACCACTAAAGCCGGACCAATGCCAGGGATTATTATTACGATTCTAATCAATCCTCTTTTCTCCCCACGGATCTTGGCTGTTTAGCACCAGAAAGCAGGCTAAAGAGGGCCCTGGCAAGAAAGCTTAGCAGAGATGGAAAGACTCTGCTGGGGATAGAAAAGCCTGCACCTCTGTCTCTGGGAGTCAGGTGGGCAGTGGGATATAGTAGGATGGATGCTTGAGGACACATTTTAGTCTGGGCAGGAGCAGAGGGTGTGTTTCTTCAAAAGCATTATTTGTTTCCAAGTGACTGACATAGGAAGGCGATTTGCATTTTTTGTTTTTCCAGGGAGAAAGGAACGAACAAGGTGTAGCTGATTAGCAAGTTAATTATTTCAGTACCCCAAGGGTTCATGCGTGGTGGTAAGTTGTCCAGCCCTGGTGTAATTTCACAGTCTGTGCATTTCTTGGTGAGCACCTGGGGTGCCTGTGTCTGTCTCTTTCTCCATCAACCTGCCTTGTGTCTTCCTGACACACCTGGGAAAAGGGGCAGGGCTGGTACTGTATCAGTTGAGGGGAGACAGAACTTGTAAGTTGCCCTCTGCCACCACTGAGTGCTTAGTTACTTATGTCTTTCTTCTTCATTAACGGTATTTTTAAATTAATATTAATGAGGTGGTTATCAGTAAATGGGGTGGCCGTGAGATAGTATCCCAGATTTGGTCAGGAGATAAACTGTGATGGGGGTTGGAGGGAGTCCTTGCTTCTCACCTCCTCCTGCCAGGTCAGCTTTCCAAGCTCTATTTGATTTCTCACCTCTGGATGCCACTTGTTCTGGAGCAGCCTCCTCCAGCCCCACCTCCCCTTAAAGAGGGGAGGTAGGATTGTGTGGGCAAAGGGATGGATACCTTTCCCCGGAGAGATAAGTTGGAGATGTGAACATGAGCTGCAGAATTAACAGCTTCGGCTCTGTCACTAGACTGGCTTCCTGCTCTGACGATGGGAGGCCAGCCCCCTGCCTCTCCTTTTGAGCCCAGCAAAGGGGGAGGGGGCTCTTCAGTTTACTTAAGAGTGGTCCCATCTGCTCAGACTGGCCTTTCATAAGGGGAGGGATTTATGCAGTGTCCTTGTGCATAGACCTGGGATTTGGCTGAAAACCTTGGGCCTCTGAGAATTACCTAATGCTGCAATGCTCAGTCATGGAGATGATTCATGATTTTTTGTCTTTGTGGAGCTGTGTGTGTGTGTGTGTGTGTGTGTGTGTGTGTGTGTGTGTTTTACTTCTGCTGTGTGCATTTTTAATCCAAACATAAGGCGACTTCTTTACCTTCTTTTTCTTTTCCGTATTGTCTCAGGAGACGGCCTCAGAGGACCAACTTCTCAACTTCAGCAGTGTGAGGATGACATAGTACTCTCTGGTGCTGCCATTCAGCTGTCCCCACTCAGGTTGGCTGCCTCCCCTGCTGATGGAGAGAGGCTGGAAGCTGTCTGAGAAGACAGTGCTGGTGACTAGTTAGCTGCTAATAATAGCATTTGTAGAGTAAGGGTGAGTCCAGTTGCTACTTAGATTAGGTTTAACCTCCCTGGCCTCATAGTGCTGAGATGTAGGACAGAAGGTTGTGAGAGGAACTTTAAGAGCAGGAAGATGGTCATAGGGAGCTCCATGGATGGTAGCAACAGAATCTCAAGGAGAACTTGGAAGTTCCATGTGGAATCCTGGGCAAATTTGGAAGGATCTACAAGTGACATTTATTTATCTTCTCTAGGATCAAATGTGACGTTTTTTTCAGTGTTGGTGGCTGGTAAGCTCTTTTCCCAGTACCTTCTTATATCGGAGTTTGGCCTTACAGATGGAGACCTTGTTTTCCCAACTACCTAGTTTTGCTTTGCCTCAGGTCATTCATAATGGAAATGGAGCCAGCATCCAAGTCCCCTGACCAGCCTTTATTCTTTTTGTTTTTTGTGACAGGGTTTCTCTGTGTGGCCCTAGCTGCTATGGAACTTGCTCTGTAGGCCCACCTCCTGAGTGCTGGGATTAAAGGTGTGTGTCACCACAACTAGCTAAACCTTTCTTTTTTGTTGTTGTTGTTGCTTGTTTTGAAACTGGTTCTCACTATGTAGCTCTGGCTGTCTTGCCACTTACTAGATAGACCAGGCTGGCCTTGCATTCACAGAGATCCACCTACCTCTTTCTCCCAAGTAATGGGAATGAAGGTGTGTACCACCAAGCTGGGCCTTCAGCCTTTGTCCTTGAAGGTATGCTTGTCTGTGCCTGGGTGCAAGTTTGTTCTCATTTGGGCCACAGCAAGGATTTAGCTTCTTAAACAAAAGAAGCAGGGACCTCAGTTGATGGATCTTCTCAGGAAGGATTTGCCACTAATTTGATAAATGCAATCTGTTTTCCCTCTTCTGAATGAGTAACTTAGTCAGGCTGAGGGAATATAGAAGTGTAAAGATGCCTCTGCTGGTTTTCCTGTTTTACTCACACTGGGGTTTAGGCTTGTTTCTGACAGACAGGGAGGAGCAGACACATTCCAGACCCAGAGCCTGGAGTGTTATCTCTCCCCAAGCCCTAAATCCTTACCTCCCTTTTTTTATTTCCCTTTACCACAGATGCGAGGTCTTCTAGCAAATTGTGAAGGGATGGCCCTCCACCAGGGTTGAAAACAGAAAGCAAAGAAGGGGAGCCTAAGGAGAGGTGGGGCCAGTTGGGATTTTTAGGTAACACTCTTCTGATATACTTTTCACGTGCTACATGCTATACTCTCCAAATTTCACATGTATATCGTGGTAACCTGCAGTGTGTAGGCACCAGCCAAATGCAGCTTGGCCAAAACAGTGTTAAATAAAACTGTAAGAAATGCTACCGCGGCTTTGCATGGATTATTTAATTCTATCAATGACAAACAACACTAATATGCAGCATCTCGCCCAGCACAATATCATGTTTCATTTATATATGCCGAGACATATTTAAGCATGAAAGATACTGTTTCCCGACACATACGTTTCCCAGTGATTACTTAGAAGCGTGATAGAAACGGCAGAAACCTCTCTCACACATAAACCTTCACCATCATGCCAGTCACACACAGTCACACAGCTAGCCTGCCACACACATATCATCATCCATGTGCTTTCACAGGTAAATGTAAATGTGAATTTAGCTTTATGCACTTGTATACCATTCAAGATCCATGTGCCAATGCATACCTAAGGCGCAATTTCAGAGTCTTTAATACATTTATACACCTTTTTTTTTTCTCATACACATACTTAGACCGTCACATAAACATCAACAGGGGTGTCAGGTCACACATGGATCTTTACCATACATATGTAAATATTCTCACTGCCATGTTCTGATTGAAGACTGTGTGCCCCATACGGGGCGGGGGGCTCCCTGCAAGGGTGCCTGTGTGCCTGTACACATGTGCACCTCACCACCACCACCCCATATTGACATTCATTCCAGTGTTTCATCTAGCCAAGGAGCAAGAATTTCCCTGAGACCCTTGGCAGCTGGTGACAGATCTAGAATGGAGAATTTCCCATGGTTTTCCTACAGTCATCCAGAAATCTTTAAGATGAAAAACTTAGAGGAACAGAGTAGAAATGCCAGCCTTCTTGTGCTCTGACAAAAAATGCAGGGGTGGAAGATGGAGGGTGTGTGTGTGTGTGTGTGGCTGGTTTGTACAGACAAATGCACCCTAAGAATCTCAGTTTCCTCCCCACCGCCTCTGCCCTTCTCAGGAAGTCTTCCTAAGCAGACCAGGTTGTCTTAGAATTTGTGCTAAAACTCCTCCAGTGCAGAGGTACACATAGGCCTGCACCACTATGCCTGCCTTAGCATCCATTCACAAACATTCCAGAGAGACATGGGCTGGGATATGGATCAGCGCCTCTGACTTCTATTCTGCTATGGGTCATCTGTGTATGAATCTATCTGTGAAGTGGAACACTGGTCTACATAGGTGGTTCGCTTCCCTGGCTACAACAGTACAATCATCAGGGGAGTTTTTTTTTTTTTTTTTTTGTTTGTTTGTTTTGATGTTTAAAAAAAAAAAAAAAAAAAGACCCAGCTCCCTGGACTCCAAACCAATCCACTCAACATCTTTGGAGGCAGGTCCCTAGCATCTTATTTAAAAACCAAGGAACACTTCCAGGGATTTCCACATTTAGCCAAGGTTAAGAATCGTTTGTTCAGATGTTTTCTGAGGTTGTTCTACCCTAAAAATTTTATGTCCTTAGGATCTCTCTCTCTCTCTCTCTCTCTTTCTCTCTCTCTCTCTATATATATATATATATATATATATCTCATATGTATTATATAATATATGTATATATGTGTATGTGTATGTATATATGTATGTATAACCATACTCAACCCAAAAGTCCTCTGCTGGCTATTCTAAAGTCACTTGGAGATCATAAAAAGTCATTAAAGGGGGCTGGAGAGATGGCTCAGTGGTTAAGAGAACTTACTGTCCTTCTGGAGGACCTGGTTTCAATTCCCAGCACCCACATGGCGGCTCACAACTGTCTGTAACTATAGTTCCAGGGTATCTGGTACCTTCACACCTATGCACATAAAATGAAATTTTAAAAAAAAGTCATTAAAAGTATTCTTGTTTTGAAACACAGTTTCTGTGTAGCCTTGGCTGTGCTAGAACTATCTCTGCAGGCCAGGATGGCATTGAACTCAAAAAGATCTGCCTGCCTCTGCTTCTGGAGTGCTGGGATCAAAGGTGTGCACCACTACTACCCAGCTAAAAGTGTTCTTTCCATTTAGAAAGAGAACCACTTTGTAAAAACTATAAGTGCTCTGCATCTCCAGCTCTTGTAGACCTTCTAGCTCTCTGACTCACTGTAATGATATGACACATATACAAATGATGTAAGCTGCTACCTGCTCAATGGGATAGATATCTTTGGCCTGTCTGATTTCTCACTTAACCTGTTTTGATAACACGCTATTTTTAGCAGAGAAAATGAGAAGGCATGGATCCTGGGTGGAGAGAACTTTTCTCTTCCTCAACTGGGATTCAGAGAACAGCAGCCCCCAGACCCATGGCCCAGTTCTGATGCTGAAGGAAGCATTGTGCTGTGAGTCCTGGGAAGCTGCTCTTAGATTAATATTCTCTGACAACAGTTCCTGTCCCCCTTGAAAACAAACCCACTGGAGGAGGCTGAGCTGAGCTGAGACTTGGAGACGAACCTTGCAGGCTGACCAGGAAGACCTCTCTCTCCATTGGAGGGCATTTAGAAGAAGGGGCAAGAGTTCATCCTGGTGGATGGTGCCCGCTGCTCCCTCAGTGTTAGCTCTATGTTGGGTTGATTTACAGGACCTCTGAGACTGGCTCTTTCCCACTGTCTCCCATTGGCCATCCTGTCCAGATATTCTAAAACAGTGTTTAAATTTCTTCTCTTCTCCTTTTCTTCTGTCTCCCCTCTTTCTTTCCTTCTTCTTAACTGGGGATGGAAACCAGGGCCTTGCACATTCTAGGCAAGCACTCTACCACTGAGCTACACACCCAGCCTGGACCACTTTTCTTTAGGAACATTGTACTAGCATGACTCCTTTGTGCAGGTGAGCACTGGATTAATGGTCAGGTCTGAGGGTAGGCTGCAATAGGACTGGGCTGTGATGCTTTAGCATGGGCTCTTTGCATCTGTTCATTCTGTATGCCTTTTCGTTTATATTTTCTTCCTTCTCTTTCATTTTATCTCCTCCCCGATGACACTCTGAGTCAAGCTTTGGCCTCAGGAACATCTCAACCTCAGTAGTGCACAGCCCCTCTTTTCTCTTCCTGCCCTGTCCCCTGCTACCAAACAGGGAGCCCAGATAAGGTGTAGAAACCTTGGATCGCAAATCGTGATCCAGAGAGCCCCTTCCCAGCCTGCTTCCCCTGGGCCTGGGGAGCATCACACCCCAGGATGCCCCAGAACATGATGGATTCCCCAGGTACCTTCAAAGGGCTCAGCATTTGTTTGCAGTGTGGACCTTGAATCTTGCTCTGGTCATAAATGGTGTTTATTTTGACGAGAACCTACTGAAGAGGGACTGTGGGGCAGGGAGGGCAAAGAGAAATCAATGGGGGAAGATCATAAAGCCATTAGCAGGGTAGGGCTTGTAGAGGTCATGGGATCACAGAAATTTTCTGACTACAGGGAGCACAGGCCATCAGAAAGGTCATTATGTCATTATGTCATCAAGAGGCCTCTAGGGGCCACATGGGGCTAGGGTAGGGTCCTGAGGCCTCTTATGTGAAGACTCTAGAAAATGGATGCAGGGTGTGGGTCATGACCCCCCAGTAACCTTCTACCAGGTGGGGGAGGTCAGGGGTTGCTAAACATGATGGATATGCCCTCCTGGGGAGAAGAGCCAACTGTCAGGTTATATAGCAGATTCTCCTGCTCTGGGGAATGGGCACAACTCCTGGGTAAAGAAATTTGCCTCTACTGTTATTTATTGGACAATATATAGCCGGTACTGTACTTGGTGCTCTCCCAGTACCCTATTTTACTCAGTCTTCTATATAATTTTGAAACGATGTTAAGATGTTTTTAATGTCCATTTTGCACTTAAGAGAAGGAAGGCGACTTGTTCAAGGTCATACAGCAAGTTAGTGGTAAGACCGAGGTTAGGCCTTACACTTAGATTTCTTTCTTCTTTTTGCCTCTGTTCTTTGTCTGTGTCTCTTTGTTCCTGTCTCTGTTCCTCTCTCTATCTCTCTCTGTATCTCTCTCTGTATGTGTGCGTGTCCTCGTGCGTGTGCCCGCACGCCCGCACACCCGTGCACATACATGTACTAGGGTCTGCTAAACTAATTGCATGCTATACTACTAAGCTCCCAAATTTAGGATTCTTCAAACAGCATTCCCCACCTCCACCACCTTCTACCATCCACCACGGTTCTGTTTCTTTAGAGACCAAATGGTGGTTTACAGGAAGCTCAGGGCAGGACAGCAGAGTCTCCACTCTTTCTGGACTCTGTCACAGATGGGGCTCATTCTGTAGACACCTTGCTCCCACAAGCCCACACAACCAGGAAAACATCCTGCTTGCCTTGCCCTACTGTGTGACTCAAATCAAGTTACTTCACCTCTCTGAGCCATACTTCCTGGACCCACCTCCAGATCTTTGTGAAGGGTTAGTAGCTGATTTCTTCCGCCCCTGCCCACCCCCATCCCATTTTGTGTCAAAGCACACACACACACACACACACACACACACACACACACACACACACACACTCAAAAGACAGCAAAGCAAGCCTGTTCAGATGCCTGCTGAGAAGTGAGAGGCTGAGAACCACAGCAGAGGCTGGGCCATGAAGCAGCAGCTTAAGCATCAGTTCCCCCCTGATCCCCTGACTGTGTAATCCAGTTGCTCACAGAACGGAAAATCCCCTTCTCCTCCCCCACAAAGGCCTCCTAAGAGGTCTGCTGGCTCTGGGGCTCTAATCTGCCCAGACATCACTCTGTGAGCAGGTTGCCAGGGTCCTCATCCCAGCTGCCCCTCAGTGGGAGATGAGGACAGTTGAAGCTGTGGTCCAGGAGCTGAGGAACCTCCTGTGCTCTGCTTTGCCCAGAAGATCAGAGAAGCAAATGGGCCTTGCTGGTGAAGAGACCTTCTGGGATGGCCCTGGAGCTCAAGATGGAGGAAGGGAGGGAGAGAGGGAGGCAGGAGAACTGGGTGCCCTGGCTGAGGTACCTGGGTGGGGCTTGTTACTAAGCAGTCCATCATTTTACCCACCGTCTTCCTTTCCTTTTTAAAGATGGTCCCTCCCACACCTTCACCTCCCCCACCCCTCACTTTTACTCATCCATTCACCCAGCACTGACAGCTGCCCTGTGGGTGAACTCCTGATTCTCCTCTACTAAAGACAGGGCAGGGGCTCTGGCCAGAGCCACCCCCACCTCAACCCCTCCATCTTCATACATGTGTGCTGCTGGGCTTCCCTGAATCAGACCAAAGAGAGGAAAATGAAGGCTATGAAGAAACAGGCAGGACCAGAGAGGAGAAGACAAGGAAGAAATAGGCTAGCAGCAGAGAAACTGTTTAGTATGCAGAAGCCCAGGATTCAGTTCCCAGCAGAGGGAGAGAGAGGCTGTGAAAGAGGAAAAAGGGAGACATGGAAAAGGAAGAGACGAAGGATGCAGGAACCACCATAAGATGAAACATAGGAGGATGAACGAGGAAAGAATGAGGGGACAGCAGGTGGGGACCAGAAAGTAAGGAAAGCTAGGCAGCATCCTCAGTGGCTGAAGATACTGTGTGGAGGAAAGAGAAAGAGCCTGCAGGGGATACCCAGGGATCTCTCAGTGTAAGGGCTGAGGCCTTGCTCCTTCCTCGGGCACCCAGGTATCCCTGACCAGTCCCATCCCACAGACCATGGGATGCAATTGTCATGTCAGTCTGCAATTGGAGAATTTCTCATTTGGGGTGACCGTCCTCTGTGAGACTGGCTAGACGGAGCCCTTCCAAACCCGTGAGGGATGGTACCAGCACCTTTGTACCTCTCTTCTCTCTTATCCATTCACCTCCCTTGCCATGAGGCATGGCTCTTATTAATTGTAGGGCTTTCTACGACAGTGAACTGGGCTTGCAGAAGGAGATATCTGTGCTCACAGCCACAATGTGAACTAATGAGGAGCCCTCCCTGCCATTTCTGTTCTCACAGGTGCAGCTTGAGGGAATGGGAACGAGGGGGTGGGCAGGTTGATGTCATTCCTGCAGAGCCAAGCACTCTGTGGTCCCTCTGCTGGGAACAATGCCATAGCGTTTTGCATCCTAGATGAGGGAAAACATGTGTGCTGTGTGATAGCTGCCATATCCTGAGGCATTACACCCAGTAAATCTTCAGGCATACCCTATCAGGCAGAAGTTCTTTGCCCTGCATTTAAGATGATATAAACTAAGGCCTAGAGAGGCAAAGTAACTTGAAGTCACTCAGCCAGGAATTAGAGCTAGAATTCCCTCAAAGTATGTGTTGACTTCCTCTCCTTGTCCCCCAACCCCACCCCAGGCATGGTAGGCAAGGGCTCTGCCACTGAGGCACAGCCTCAGCCCTACTAAGTTCTCAGCCCTACTAGGGTCTGTCTTAGGGCCTAGGGGCGAATGACCTTTCCTCCCACACCTGCCAAGTTTGAGATTCCCCCATGCCCTCTGGAACTGCCGTTGTCAGGGAGCATCCAGTTAGGTGGATCCCTCTGACTATGTCCCCTCAGTCTCCCTATAAAGACCTTGCAAGGGCAAGGGTAAGGTCCCCTGAGATGTCATCTGATTTATGTGACGATATTGTTATTTTATGGGAAGGGCCAAAAAGGTGTCAGGAAGCAAGTTAGCAGTAAATCTCCCATCTCTGTTCCCATCCCTCTGCATGTCCTTCCTGAAATTTATGGTGAAGTCTGTTCAGAGCTAGGGACTTGGGGCTCGAGTTCAGGCGTGGGGTAGGGAGGTAAAGGGGCAATTCATCCTCTGGGATCTGTTTAACAGCCACAGGAACATTACTAGCCACTCTCCATCACAAGACCCAGGTTCACAGTCCTCAAAATCCTCCTGCGGACCCCACAAGTGGTGGCATGCAGACATTTAGCATGCAGCTCACCTTACTCACAGGTGAACCCATTGCTCTCATGCCTACACCAAAGATGTGTTATTGGGGTCACTCAGTGGGCTGGTGGTCCACATGCACTCCTTCACTGGTGGGCTCCACTTTCTGAATGAAAACCTGGGCGTAGAGGTGAGACTCCCCCACAATTACTCTGGAAATGGTGAAGCTTCCAAGGAGTTGGAAAGGAAGCCACTTTTCAGTTCTTTTGAGATGGCAGGGGCACATAGATGGGTAACAGCTCAGAACTGGACCTCTGTGCCCAGCAAGCCAGGCTCCTGACTGAGCGCAGGCCACTTACAGACGGTGGGTGCAGATCTAGTTCCTTCTCCCATTCTTCTCTCATCCTCTTTGTCATCACCATTGTGAGCTTTCACAGCTGCCAAGTTCCTCCTGAGATGAACTCCAAAGCTCGGAGATCAGGGCATGTGGGCTATAGTCAGAAGTCTGGAGGGAAGACAGATAAAGGAGGGTAGAACAGGGGAGGGGGCAAGGACAGGAATAGGGGAGGCAGGAGAAGAAGACCCTACCAGATCTATTCCTCCCCATCTCGTCAGACCTCTCCTCTGCTAAGCTACTCAACCATTCCATCCCAACAACTGGTGACCATCTACCCAGGTGGCCTTGCTACTTGCGAGGTGGCTGTTGCATGGGCATTTCTCCATATAGCCCATGGCACCTACATGTCCCTAGTCCCAAGCCCAGTGTTCAATATCTTCAGGAGTGCCCAGAGAATCTTAGCTAAATCAATGCAGGGGAAAAGAAGGAAGCAGCACCCCTCAAGTGGCTACCAAGGGACTCCCCACCCCATCATCTCCCTGCTGCCCTTCTGGCTGTGAAGCCAGGGCTGTGCTCTGTCTCATGCTGAATATATGGAATTATCTATTACAATACTTCAATATTTATTACATTGATTTCACTTTAAATGCTTTGTAAATCATAGCAAAAAATAATGGCCTTCCAACAGAGAGTCATATACCGTAATCAACTGGAAGAAAGTCGGCATTGTAATTTAAAAAAAAAAAAAAAAAAACCTTATGTGAGTCTCCTGCTTAAATTAAGAGACAGGACGTGCTTCAAATAATAAAACTCAAGTGAGGCTGCTTTTTCTTGGCAAATTAGCAGAGGTTTTAACTAGAACTGAAAAGGTGTTAAGGTGGAACACTGACCTCATTAGACCTTAATTATTTTCTGTTGTTACATTCCTGGAGTCAAGGGCTCCCTCCCCCAAAGTGTCCACATAAAGCCTCATCTCAGGAACTCTGGCTTTAGAGAGAAATCACTTCTCAAGAGGCATTAGTGGGATAAAAACAGACACTTCTCTAGTGACCCATTTCTCCATCATAGACTTTCCAGGGTGCCCAGAATTGCTGGTTTAGAGGCTGAGTAATCTCATCTTTAAAAGCTGAGGATCTCGTTGGGCTTGGTGACACAGGTTTGTCATCCCAGCTAGCTATTCAGGAGACTGAGGCCGAAGTTCAAAGCCAGCTTGGGCAAGTAGTTTGTGAATCCTTATTATAAAAATAGAAAGTGAAAAAGGAGGGGGGTGGATTGGCACTAGAGAGATGGCTCAGTGGTTAAGAGCACTGATTGCTCTTCCAGACAACCCAGGTTCAATTCCCAGCACACACATGGTGGTTCACAACTACCTGTAACTCCAGTTCCAGGGTACCCCAAACGCTCACACATTCATACACATAGGCACAAACACCGATGCACATAAAATAAAAATAAATTATTTTTAAAAACAAAGTGGAAAAAAGCAAAAACAGGATGAATATATCCCAGCATTGTCCCCAGATTCTTTAGTATATGCCCAAGATTTTGAAGCTAGCATTTATCGAGCTGAGAAGGAAGAGATGTGTGTGCATGTGGTTGCTCTTTGGGGACACAGAAAGCACCTTTTGCTGCAAGCATTCTGTTTCATCTTCCATGGTCCACACTGGTTGGTTAACAGTCCCAGAGTTAGCTAGGTTTCGTCTAAGAGATCCACCATATGCAGAAGAACATGGAGCCCACTTCAGCCCCTCTCCATGATACAACAGAATTGAGTGGCTGAGCACTGTGCCTGGCACATGGTGGGCATTCTACAGTGGCAGTTTGACTTATACTGGGAGGAAGGGCATGTAGAAGGGTCTTTTTATTTGTTTCCTCAAGCCTTTCTCACTGGCATGGAGTGAGGGGCAGGAATAGGGGAGAAACATACATCTTAAAGGGTCCCAGTGTGGATGTCCATTCCACAGTCCCATGCCACCTTCCCCCATGACAACCCCACTGAGCTCTCTGTCTCCAGTACCATCATCTTTCACTGGCCACCAAGTATGGGTATGATCAATGTGAGAGAGACATTCTAAGACTCAGCCATTTGAGAATTAGAACTAATGGTCCCAGATAGTGACCATCATTGTAGAGAGCAAGGTCAGATTGAGTCAAACACACGAGAGGAGAGGCTGCAGGCAGGTAGGAGCAGTTAAATTGCCATGGTTTATGGGATTATCAGAAAGAGAGGAAAACCATGGTTTCTTGTGTTTGCCATAGAAGGTGGAGTATATTAGGGTGTATTCTGCAAAACAGGGCTAATGTTCTACAGAAGACATCTCCAAATTCCAGGATACCATCTCAACAGACTCTCTTGCTTTCTGGAAGGATGCTGAGGCCATCTGAAATGACAAAATAACCTACTTGAGGGCACATAGCAAAGCTGAAATAGGGGCTGGGCTTCGAGCAGAAAGCTGTCCTTGCTGCACCCTTTGACCTGGAGTGGCCTGGCTGAGGACTTGTGCAAAGGTACACCTTGGGTTTTGCAAGAGCAAGCCCATCTCTGCCTGCCCAATTGAAAGGACCCTTTCTGGATTCCACTTGAGTCTTTTATGGCTTAGAAAAGCTATGCAGATGAAGGAGGATACACAGCAAAACTATGAGCATTAGGAGGCTGGCGATGCCCATAGTTTGGTAACTGGGACGAAGCCCAGTGTGGAAAGTCACACTGCAATCCCTGCACCCAGGAAGCTGAGAGGGACAGAGTGGTGTGTTTGAGGACAGCAAGACCCTGTTTCAAAAAACAAAAACTGTGAAGTTCTTCCCAAATGGGAAGGGTTGTTGTGGCCAGCCTGGATGGCTGAACCAGATATAGAGAGGACAATTTAATCAGATTTCATTTGTGGCTCCAGGCTGAGCTTCTGGTGTTTGCTTCCCTCTTTCCCACCTTTCTTAATAGCTAAACTTTACTTTCCATTTTTTTCTTTCCTTTCTCTTGTTTGTATTGGGCATTGAGCCCATCACCCGTGCATGCAGGACAAGCACTCACTCTATACGGACCTGCATCCCTAGTTCTGACTCCAGATTTTGTCCCTCTGAAGAACGGGACAAGGAGGAAGCTTAGTCTTTCCAATAACATGACTAGGAGCTGCTAATGCAGTTCAGTTGGTAAAGTGCACACAAGCACAGAATCTGAGTTCAGATCCCCAGTGCCCACTTAAGAGCAGGTGTGGGAGGATAGAGGCAGGCTGGTCTCAGGAGCTCATTCATTAACTAGCCAGCCTAGCCAATTGGTGAGCTCTCAGTTAAGTGAGAGACTTTGTCCTAAAAGATAAGGTGGGACTGGAGAGACGACTCAGCAATTAAGAGCCCATAGTGCTTTTACTGAGGACCAAAGTTTAGGTCCCAGTATTCAGTCTGTTAACTCCAACTCCAGGGAATCCAATGTCTTTTTTGCCTCTGCAAGCTCCTGCACTTATGTGTACACACACACAAACACACACACACACACACACACACACACACACCACCACCACATCAAGCTTTTTTATTTTGGTGTGTGTTGGGCAGGTTGTTATTGTTGTTTTGAGACAGGATTTCTGTGTAGCCCTGACTGTCCTGAAACTCACTTTGTAGACCAAGCTGGCTTCGAGCTCACGGAAATCACCTAACTCTGCCTCCTGAGAGCTGGCATTAAAGGACTGGGCCACCATATCCAGCTTTTTTGTTGTTGTTGTTGTTTGTTGGCTTTTAAAAAATAGTGTGTGTGTGTGTGTGTGTGTGTGTGTGTTCGCGCGCGCGCGCTCATGCACCTTTGTAATGTCCTGGCATATATGTGGGGATCAGATGGCTACTCTGGAAGTCGGTTCTCGCCTTCTCCTTGGGGGTTCTGGGGATCAGTTTTTACCTACCGAGCCATCTCACTAGGCCTAGATCTTCTGTCATAGTTTCATAGAAGGTTTTGTGCAGTACGTATTTCAGGGAGTTTGATCCATGCCGGTCGACCTAGTTGTTTCTTTTCTTTTCTCCTTTTATTGACACAGGGTCTCATTATGCAGCCCAGTCTGCCTGGAACTTACTATGTCATCTCTGCCTCGGCCTTTGAAGAGCTGGGATTTCAGGCATTCATTACCATGCCTGCCTCTGGCTGCTTCTCTTTCCAGATACTAGCATGGCAGAGGTTTGGGGGGAAAAACAAACTAAAATTAAGAAATAGGAACGTTAGCAGTGAAGTGAACCCTTCGTTGGTATATACAGATTATATTCAATTGTTGTATAAGGGCCCATCGAGATGGCTCACTGAGAGGTGTTTGCTGCCAAGCCTGATAACTTGCATTTGATCCCCAGGATTCCCAGGAAAGAATGGACTCCTGTACATTGTCTTCTGACCTCCATTCTCACCGTGGAAGAAACATACCCATCCACAAACAATAAAGACATAAATGCAGTCAAAGTCAATTATATTAAAAAATGTCATAGGCATAAATGTTGTCTTGCTCTTTGGATAACCTCTTGGGATGATCTAGGGGACACTGCATGACTCGCTCTGGCATTTTTGTGGTGCTAGGAATGGAACTTTGTATATGCAAGGTGGACACGCAGCCTATGGTTCACACCCCCAGCTTCAGGAACCAGCTTGTCATCCAGTTTTTACTGAACTCCTACCTCACAATATACTGGATTGAGGACTGGCAGGTCCAGAAATGCCCAGGGGATGGCCTGCAGATCTCAAGAGCAGGCCCAGACCAGGGCTCTTTTTTTTTTTTTTTTTTTCCTCTAAGCGACCAGAGGCAAGCAGGTAGGCAGAAGGTTTTGTGGCCCTCTTGCACCCCTTTGCTCTTCACTCTGGCCTCTCACTCTTGGTGTCTCGAGGATCCAGTCTTGTTGAAGGTCAGCCCTCTCTGCTCCCTCTCCCTCATCCCTGGCCCTCCACACTGCATCTCCCCTGTAGGGAGTGAAGAGGTGCGAGAGGGAATCTGGAGATTCTGTACTGTTTGTTTTGGGTTCAATGGAATCTCATTTACACGTGTTAATTGCAACTAATTGGCACTAATTGGATGAACAGGAAACCCTCTGGGAGCACTCATACCTTTAATTTGTAGTAAATATCATTAATTAACATATGCTAATTAGAGCCAATTAACATTGATTAAGGGTTGCCAGCTACTTGGAAAGTACAACTCTGTGTCCTCCTCCCTGGGTTGTCTGAAGTCAGCACAAACCATGATACATAACATCTGGAGGGGGAAAGGGCCCTACAATGCACGGGGCACCAGCTACACAAACACAAGAGCTCCAGCAGCCTTCACCCCAACTGGCTGCCTAGAGGTGGCACCCTGCCCTGCCTGCCCTCCCCTGCTCAGGGCAAAGGGTTCTACAGGGGTAGAGAGGGCCCTGCAAGATCAGCATTGTTCAGGGAGCTGAGGAAGAAACCTGAGAGGTTCCAGGGTTCAGCTGTTCTGCCCTTGACCTCCATGACAGCAGATGTTGTTCTGAGATAGCCTGGAATCCCAGGATCAGCATGGCCAGGGGAGGAGCACTCCCTCCAAACGTGGTAGACTGTAGGTTTCCCATTCATCCTGCCCAACTGGGAGGGGGTAACGTGTGAACAAACCAAACGTCCTCCATCAGAGACACATGGAAGGGGTAAGTTCCATGTGACACCAGGTAGACAGGTGGTAGGACCACCCCTATCAGAAAGCGCCATTGCTCACTGGGGGATACATTATCACTCAAGATTGAGATGCTGTTCAAATTTCCCAGGGTATTGGTGTTGGATTTGAACATCATCCAGGTGTGGTGGTGACACACACTTTAATTCTAGCATTTGGGCTGCAGAGGAAGGCAGATCTTTGGGAGTTTGAGGCCAGCCAGGTCTACATAGCAAGTTCCAGTTCAGCTAAATAGTGAGACTATGTCTTTAAAAAAACTATCAGGGCTGAGGGGGTAACTAGAGAGACAGCATATGTCTAGCAGTGGGAGGCCCTATGTTTATCCCTAGTACTAAAACCTTAAAAGAAAAAAATCATTGCCTAGATTTTTCTTCTGTTTCTAACTGGCTATGGGTTCTTGAGATTCATCATCATATATATACATACATACATACATACATATGTTTTAGTCTAATTATAAAGAAATAAATGTTTATTGCATGACTCCCCGGTTGCTTCCTCTCCTACAGCCTCCCAGCTGCCCTGTCCAGTGTTGCTGCCTCTATAGCCATCATCATTGGACCTTCGCACCTCCAGTGTTCATGTTGTCTACTTTTATCAACATCAGCAAGTTCCCCGAGGCAGGTTTTAGTTATCGTTTCAGCTCTCCACAGGCACAAAAAGTACTTGTTGTACAAGTGAAAGCGTACGTGAGGTTTTAAAATGGGGAAAAGAATGAGATGCAGTGCTTTATCCGTGTTAGACAAACAGTCTACCATGGAGCTACACCCCTAACCCCTCAATTTTATTATTAAAAATTCACAAGATATGGGCCTGGAGAGATGGCTCAGTGGTTAAGGACACTGGCTGCTTTTCCAGAGGACCCAGGTTTGACTCTACCAACACAAGGCATCACATAACTCCAGTTCCAGGGGATTCTATATCCTCTTCTCGACCCCCACAGACACCAGACATGCACATGGCATACAGATATACATGCAGGCAAGATACCCACACATACATATAAAATAAAAATAATAAGAAATTTAAAAAAAACATGATAAAACATGTAAGAGAAATTATTATGTGTAGAAGTCTTTAAATTTTATGTGTATGAATGTTTTATCTGCATGTATGTGTATACACTATAATGTGTAATTGTGGAGCTCAGAAGAGGTGTCAGATCTCCCGGAACTGGAGTTAAAAAGATGTTGTGAGCCATCATGTGGGTGTTGGGAACAGAACCTGTGAGTTTATGTGTACCACATGCATGCAGAAGCCCACTGAGGCCAGAGGATGGCATTGAATTGCCTGAACTGGAGTCACAAGCAATTGTGAGCTGCCATGTGGGTGCTGGGAACCCAACACAGATCCTCTACAAGAACAACAAGTGCTCTTAACCACTGAGACATCTCTTCAGCCCCTAAAATGTGGTTGGGTTTTTTATTTGTCTATTTTTGTTTTGTTGAAACAAAGTCTCCCTATTTAGCCTCGGCAGACCTGGAACTCTTTATGTTGAAGGGATTAGAGGCATGAGGTGACATAGGTAGCTCCAAATGGTGGCTACTGATTCTTCTGTTCCTCCTCTTCCTCCCCTTTCTCCTCCTTTTTAACGATGGATGTAGCTTTGGTTGGTTTAGAAGTTGTCCTGTAGACAAGACTAGCCTTAGAGATCTGCTTGCTTCTGCTAGGTTCACAGGCACCCACCACTATGGCCAGCTCCAAATGACATTTTGAAAAGCTTGCAGCACTGTGCTTCTGAAGTTGTCAAAGCCTCAAGCAGCACCAACCCTCTAGGAGCATCCAGAAAATGCACTGGCAGTCCCTCTTGCAAACATGCATGCTTTCATAGGTTACAGAGTGTTCCAGAACACAGCTGCCCTATGACACGCCTCGCTTGGCTGTTTAACCTTAAGATGGCCTCCTGTGTGTCGCTATAAAAAATAATGCTGGGATGGGCATTCTTGCACTTACAACCTTGCATACATCTTGGATCAATTCCTTGGGAGTCATTCCCAGAGGGAGAATTGTCAGAGCAAAGGGATGGGTCATTGGAAAGCTCTGCTGTGGCATGTGGCCAACCCGCCCTTCAGAAACAGTTCAGTCAGCAGGACGAAGGAGACTTCTGTCCTGCTGCCACCAGCTAAGTCCTGACATGGGTTTCCTCCTCTGTGGACTACAACCAGTGAAGCCAGCACGCCTTTACTTTCCGGGTGTGTAGGAGGATGTGACTCCTTACAGATGCAGGGAATTGATCTTCAGGGGGCATGAGATGAGAAAGGCTTTATGATGGGAAGAGATGAGAACCTGGGTAGGCTGGAACCTGGAGAGATATCTGTGGGGAAACCCTCATTCATCTAACTCAGAGGGACAACACTGCCCAAGAGGGGTTTCGGGTTTATTAGGGGCACTGAAAACTGCAATGCTGAGGGTGTTGGGAGGTTCCCCATGTAAGAAGCCCCTGCACGAGGAGGACAGGCACTTTTCTGAACACACCCTATGCATCCGTGCACTTAAATGGCATGGGTGCCATTATCCCCATTTCACAGATGAAGTCTCTGAGGTCCAGGAAGGTTAATTGATGTATCTTCACTTATACAGCTGCCAAATTGCAGGGCTACTCTTGGACTTTCAGTTCTGAACTCACTTTGTAGGCTATGAACTGCAACATCTTGCCTGTGTGTGTGCCTTTAGCTCCCAGAAGCCCTGGCTCCTAGGTATCTTCTCCTTGGCTCCCAAGATGCCCTCCTCTGAGACAACTCCCTGCCTTGCACTGGGTCCTCCATCCCCCCTTCCCATGGAAATCTGAGGTATGAGAGAGAGAGAGAGAGAAAGAGAGAGAGAGAGAGAGCACTGTTGTCGAGGTTCATAGCAATTTAATTACCAAAGTGATTTTAATTTGTTTTTGTTAATTGAAATCTCATTAAGCCATAATTTACTCCAACACAGCTCAAGAGTCCACAATTCTATGGATGAGGAGGCGAAGGGGGCTTGTGGAATTTGCTTTAGCCTGGGATTGTGTTTCTTACTTGATCCTGTAGTTAGTTGGTTTGCACGAGTGTGTGTATGTGTACATGAGTGTCCCATGGCAGGGGCCTCTACACAGCCAGGTACCTCCTTTCTCCTTCTTAACATAAACTCTCTTGTCTTACTGCCATGGGGACCTGGTTCTGCCTGCCTTGCTCTGTTCTCTAAATGATGAAGAAAACAAACTGAGCAATCCCTCTGCAGGGCAGGAGATACACACAATGTACTGTATTATATTCACTCATCTTCATGCCAAGTACAATTCCAGACACTGCAAATGTTGGGGGAACAATAGAAATTCCATTATTTTCCTTCCCTTTAAAAATTGTATTTATTTTATGTGCATGGGGTTAGAGGGCACAGAGGGCACAGATGCCACAGTGCATGTGTGGCCAGAGGAAAAGTTGAGGGGGTTGGATCTTTTTTTTTTTTTTCTACTATGTGGGATCCAGGGATCAAATTCAACTCATCTCACCAACCCTTGTTTTGTTTTCTGAGAAAGGGTCTAATACACCCCAGGCTGACCTAGGACTCACTTTGTCTTTTGTTATTGTTACTTGTTTATTTGGTTTTGTTTTTGTTTTTAGACAGAATTTCTTTGTGTAGCCTTGGCTGTCTTGTAACTCACTCTGTAAACCAGGCTGGCCTCAAACCCACAGAGGTCTGCTTGCCTCTGCCTCCTGAGTGCTGGAATACCAGAGTACATGCACCACCACTGCCGGGTACAAATGAATGATTATACTTCATATAATTCAAGTAATCCTAGAAATGTAGGCATAGAACTCACTTTGTAGATGAGGATGACCTTGAACTTTTGATCTTCCTGCCAAGTGCTAGGCTTACAAGCATGTCTCACCAGACCCAGTTTATTCCGTGTTATAGATGGAACCCAGGGCCTCCCAGATGCCAGGGAAGCATGATGCCTAAACAGAGATATCTTCCCAACTCCAGATCTGCCATTCTCACACACATCTCCTTCTCCTCCAGACAGTTTTAGGGAAGATGGAGGGAGTTTCTGGACTGTCTCCTCCATCCATCTCACCCTTCAGTCTTGCGCCATGCCTCCTTTACAAAACACTGTCCCAAACCCTCCTGGTCCCCTGCCTTCCTCAGTGCACAGAGTTCTCCTGAGCTCTTTGGACTCTATGGTGTATGATGAACTCCACTGGCCTCTAGCCTTGTTCTTCTAACTGAGGGTACAACACACCAAAATCCTGCACCCTGGGCACGTCCTGCTGCTCCCTACTCTCAGTGATTGAATGGTTGTGTTGTGTTCTGCCTGCACTTCACATTGCAGCTCTAAACACATTTAAAAACTGTATCAAGGCTGGAGAGATGGCCCAGTGGTTAAGAGCACTTACTGCTCATGCAGAGAACCTGGGTTGGGTTCCCCGAACCCACATGGCAGCTCACAAACGCTTGTGATTCCAGTTCAGGGGGTTCAATGCCAGCCTCTGGCCTCAATGGGCTCCTGCATGCATGTGGTACACATAAACTACATAGGCAAACACACATATATATAAAAGAATCTTTAAAAACTGGTAAACTAGGCATGGTGGTACACATATAATCCCAGGTCTTGATAGGTAGAGGCAGAAGGATCAGGAGTTAAAGGTCATCTTGGTTACACAGGGCTACATAAGACTCCATCCCAACAAAACAAAACAGAAAACAAAACACCATGGTAAAACACGTACAATAAAAAGTACCACTTTTACCACCTTGAGCATACAGTTTAGTGGCATCAAGTATACTCAACTTGTACAGCTATCTCCAGAATGTTCTCATCATGCCAATCTCTGCTCATGAAGCCATAGCCCCCTTCATTCTTTCCCCTAGTCCCTGTTTATATATAAAACCTTTTGCCTCCATGAACTGACTCTTAATAGATGCCACCGAAAATTAGTCCTTTTGTGTCTGATGATACCTTTCTTTTTGCCTGAGACTGAATCTTCCTATGTAGCTCAGCATTGTCTTAAACTCCTAATCCTCCAGTTTGAATGCCAGGATTACAAGCATGTGCCACCACAACCTCAGTGAGTCAGAGTCTCATATAGCTCAGGCTAGCCTCAAATGAGCTATATAGTGGAGGTTAGCCTTGAACTTCTGATCCTCTTGAGCTTTAGAATAACAGGTATGTGCCACTAAGCACAGTTTACAAAGTGCTGGGGATTGAGCTCAGGTGTATTAGTTAATTTATTGCTGTGGCCATGACAAGGTGCCGCCTCATAAAAGGAAGCATTTGAATTGGGCTTGTGGTTCCAGAGAGTTAGAGTCCGTGGTGCATTGACTCTATGGTGGTAGGAATGGCTGAGAGAGCTCACATCTAAAACCACAAACGGGAGGCAGAGAGACACTGGAAATGGCATGAATCTTTTAAAACCTCAAAGCCTGCTACCAGTAACACCCTCCTCCAACAAGGTCACACCTTCTAGTCCTTCCCAAACAGTCCAACCAAGGACCAAGTGTTCACACACATGAGCCAGTGTGTGTGTGTGTGTGTGTGTGTGTGTGTGTGTGTGTGTGTGTGTTGCTGGGGTGGGGGGGACATTCATGGCTTTGTGTATGCTTGGCAAGCGCCCTATTGACTGAACTACATCCCTAGCCCCTCAGTGGTACTTTGGTTTTGAAGTGGACTCGGCTGTCTGATGTGCACCACTTAGCTTTCAGACTTTTACCCATTCCCCTTAATAACTGTAACTAAAAACACTCTGCATGTGTTCAGACTCAGAGTTGGGTGGATTTTGCAAACAGTGCAAATGTATGCATGTATGCACATTCCCTGGCACATACTAAGGGACTTGATTACAAAATGAGTGACCAAGAATGCATTGGAGCCATGCCTTTGACCTGGCCTTTTAAGGTGTGTGTGGGTGGCAGAGAAATTCGTGGTCTGCTCTCCTGGTCTGGTCCTGCATCCCTGGATGTTCCGTGCTAGCAGAGGACTCAGAGCCTTCAGAACTTTGTCTGCTCCAGGCATTCTCATCTCCCCACAGGGCCCCCGACTGAGGCCACTTGGTAGGTTTCCAGGCCTGACATTTCCAACATGCAATGCCATATGTATCACCCCTCTCAGGTAATTATCACGTAAAATTAAGCTAGTCTTGTACATGAAACCAGCAATTAGCCAGGGATTGAAGGTCAGAGAGAGCTCGTTTATAGAGTTGCTAACAAAATGTTAAGTGGAAGCGTGTGTCAGATGGGCCAGGAGGCTGGATTAGCTGGGGTCACAGCCATGGACAGGAGAGCAGAGGAGACTCCCAGCCCAGCAGCCCACACAGCGGGAAGAGTTGGCAGTTGATGCCTCACACTTCTCTCCTCCGGTTCTCAATCTGGGGCCCAGCTTTGAAGGGAAGGTCGCCAAGCCTGCTAAGTCCCAGCGCACACCAAGGCCGTTTCCCACTCCATCTGGAAACCTGCTAGGCTCTGCCCCAAAGCCTGTCAACTCCTCCTCCTCCAGCCTAATGTCTGTCCCCCAACACTTCATACAGGAGCCTTCAGATCTGCCGTGGGTGTCTGAAGACAGGACAACCATGCACAGCTCAGAAATTTTGCACACAAAATATTCCCTTGGCTTGGAAAGCTTTTCCTTTTTCCCCAATTGATTTATAGTCAAGCTGGAAATCTTTTCTCTTCTGAAAACCCAATGGTAAGCCAGGCATAGTGGCATGTATCTGTAATCTCAGCACTGGAGAGACTCGATGAGAAAGAGTCATGTTCAAGGCCACTTTAGGCTACATAGCAAGTTCATGGTGGGCCTTGACTACATACTAAAATTCTGTCTCAGGATGAGGGATAGTGCTCAGTTGGTAAAGTCCTTGAGTAGCACACACCAGTCTCTGGGTTCAGTCCCCAGCATCACATAAATGGGGCATGGTGACACACACCCGTAATTCCAGTACTGGGGAGGTAGAGGGATGGAAGTATAAGGTTATGCTTGGCTGCATAGTGAGTTTGAGACCAGCCTAGACTACATAAGACCGTCTGAAGGGGGAAAAATCAGACTATGGAGATGGCTTACCATGTTAAGACACTTGATGCCAAATGCAATGATATCTGTTCAATTCTTGAGACCCACATGGTGGAAGGAAATAACTGACTCCTGAAAACTATCCTCTGACCTCCACACATTCATTGTGGTATGTTTACCCACCCACATTACATACACACACACATCAAATAGAAATAAATAATTAGGTAAACAAATGTCAAAAATATCTACCAGTTGAGCATATGGCTCTTACCTTTAATCCCCACACTTAGGTGACAAAGGCAGGAGGTTTTCTGTGAGTTTGAGGCCAGCCTGGTCTACATTGAGAATTCCAGGTCAGCCAGAATAAATAAAATAAAAATCTATCAATATAAGAACTTGGTCTCAAAAATCCAAATATCAATCAGTGAAGCAATTAAAATGATAACTCCAGGCTGCACTTTTCTGGGAGATTTTTCCGTGTCAAATTTTGTCCCTGCAGGAGAGCATGCTGCTTCTGTCTTGTGAGCAGGTGCTATGGTGGCTCTCATACTCTGTGACAATCTATGAGCGACTCTTCTATCTCCTTTGTTGGACTATGATGCATTTGTCTCTTCTAGGTGTTCAATACACTCCCAGAGGTCAATCACAACCATCCCTCTCCTCTGCCCTCGGGTTTGTTTTGTTTTGTGTCTGCTTTGTGTCTGCTTTGTGTCTGCATTGGGACCTTGCATAAATGCTACATCCTTTGAAAAGCTTTCCTGGATTCCCCTCTCTAGCAGAATTCATTGCTCTACCCATGTTCCCATAGTGCCTTGTGAGCTGCTTCATAATAGAGCATTATGCTATTGGCCTTTCTATGCCTACAGCTGGAGGAGGGCTGCTCAGAATCAGGCAACAAACATGTTTAATCTCTCAACAGAGGCAGGAGGTTCAGCAGGAGTCTGCACACATGAGAAGGTTCCTTCCTCTAGGAAGGGCCTTTTGACTGTTGTACCCTCTGTCCCAGCTCAGGCAGCTACAATGTTGCACATCATACACCGGGTGCTCAACAAACAGCCAGTGGGCTGGACAGAGGGGTGTATGCTTGTAACCCCAGTAATCAGGAAGTTAAGATGGAGGCTGGTGAATTCCAGGCTAGTCTGGGCCACATAGCAAGATTCTGCCTTTTAAAAAGGTCTGTTGAGCATAAACAGATGAAGGGACGAATGCACAAATGATATGGACTAGGTCAGTCACTGCAACATTTTTGTTTGTTTGCTTGCTTGCTTGCTTGTTTGCTTTAAGCTACAGTTTCACTATGTAGTCCTGGTTGACCTGGAACTCTCAGTGATCCGCCTGTCTTTGCTCTCAAGGGGGAGGAATTAAAAGCATGTGCTTTTAATAATACACAACACTTACTGCAAATTTTTAATTTTTTATTTAATTTTAAGTATATGAATATTTTTCCTGCATGTATGTCTGTGCACCATTTGTGTTCTTATGCCAATGGAGGTCAGAAGAGGGCAGTGGATCCCCTGGAACTGGAGTTAGGATGGTTGTGAGCCACCATGTGGGTGCTGGGAATTGAACTCAGGTCCTGTGCAAGGGCAACAAGTGCTCTTAATCAGTGAGCCGTCTCCCCAGGCCCAATATTTTTGTTTGTTTGTTTAGTTGTTTTTTTTTAAGGTAGGGTCTTTTCGTGTGTCCCTGGCTGTCCTGGAACTCACTCTGTAGATCAGGCTGGCTTTGAACTCAGAGATCCACCAGCCTCTGCCTCCCAAGTGCTGGGATTAAAGTCGTGTGCCACTATCGCCTGGTTAAGCTGGACATTTTTAATAAGAGAAAAGAGTAGAAATAATGTAAATGTTGAGCTATGATGAAATAACATATTGTACTGCTGTTGAGATCAGTGCAACTGTGTTTATGGATCATAAGGCTCTTCAAGGTCATCATTTATTACTATTATTAAAACACTAAAGATCAAACCTAGAATCTTACTCATGCCAGGTAAATGGTCTCTTATTGTGCTTCATCTCTGCCCTCCCAAAGTTCATGTGTGTATGTGTGCTTTAATTAAAAAATATTTTAAGACCTACAAGATGACTTATCAGGTAAAGGTGCTTGCCACAAAGCCTTAAGTTCAATCCCCAAAACGGTTTCAGAATATTTGTTTAACTATGAAAAGATGTGTTGCATTTGTCTAATTATATAAAGATGTGTTGCTGTTCCATCTTGCCTGTCTAAGGCACCTGATTGGTCTAATTAAAAGCTGAATGGCCAATAGCAAGGGAGGAGGTATAGGTGGAATTTCTGGCCAGGAAGACTAAATAGTGAGAGAACTTAGGCTGGAGGAAGAAAGAAAAAGAGATGCCAGGAAGATACCAAGGGCCAGCCAGCCAGCCAGATGCAGAGGAACCAGAAAAGTTGGACATACAGAATGGAAGAAAGGTAAAAAGCCCTGAGGCAAAATGCAGATGAATAGAAACAGTTCAAATTACGTTAAAAGAGCCAGTAGGACAAGCTTAAGCTAAGGCCAAGCATCCGTAATTGATAGAAGTCTCTGTGTCTTTATTTGGGAGTTGGTTGGTGGCCTAAAGAAAATTCCAACTACACAAAACTCACATGTGGAAGGAGAGAACTGCCTCTTAAAAGTTATTCTCTGACCTCTGCACTTGCTCTCTGGCTATATATATATGTATATGTATATATATATATACACACACATACATATATTTATATATACATACATACACACATGCATACATATGTTCATGTATATATATATATATATACTTATATATACATGTACAAACATATACACACACTACATAATAGATAAATGTAAGAATAATTATTTGGCTGGGCATGGTGACTCATTGTTTTGATTCCAGGACTAAGGAGACAAAAGACAGGTAGATCTCTGTGAGTTCAAGGCCAGCTTGGCCTACATAGTGAGTTTACTGGTTGTTTTTTGTGAACTCAACACAAACCTAGATATATCTGGGAAGAGGAAATCTTGAGAAAATGCTTCCATAAGATTGGCCTTTAGGAAAATCTGTGGGACATTTTATTTATTAATTATGGATATAAGAGGGCCCAGCACATCTGTACACGTGTTCCTGAGTTGTATAAAAAAAAAAAAAAGCAGGTTGAAAAAGTCATGAAGAGAAAGCCAGTAAGCAGTGTTCCTCTATGGCCTGGGCTTCGATTCCTGCCTTGAGTTCCTGCCCTGCCCTCCTTTGATGTGGAACTGTAAGCTGAAATAAATCTTTTCCTTGATGGATGGTGGTTGTGTACACCTTTAATCCCAGCACCCGGGAGGCAGAGGCAGGCAGATCTCTGAGTTTGAGGTCGCCCTGATGTACAGAGTGAGCTCCAGGACTGCCAAGGCTATCTTGAAAAACAATGACAAAAAAAAAAAAAAAATACAACAACAACAACAACAAAAACTTTTCTTCTACAAGTTGCTTTTGGTCATGGTGTTTCTATCATAGCGATAGAAATTCCAACTAAGACAGAGAGTTCCAGGTCAGCCATAGTGAGAGACCCTGGCTCAAAGTTTTTAAGTGTGTGTGTGTGTGTGTGTGTGTGTGTGTGTGTGTGTTTGTGTGTGTGTCCAAGTGCTCATGTGGAGGTCAGAGGCTAACGTGTAAGAAACAGATATCTTCTATCATGTGGGGCCCAGAGCTTGGCAGTAAGTGCTCTTACCTGCTAGCTATCTCCCCTCCACTTAACACATGTTATTAAAGGAGAAAAGTAAGATTCAGGAGAACATGTGTATAAAAAATGTAAGTGGACACAGTGGTGCATGCCCACCATCCCAGGGATTGGGGGCGTTGGGGTTGGAGGATTGAGGATTTGAAAATAGATTTTGTCACAAAGTGGGACCATGTCTCAAAAAACAAATCAAATACAGTCAGATATTTGGTTGTCTAAGCAGGGAACAGCACTGGAAGGGAGTTTTGCAGCCAGCCACCAAGCTTGCTTTTGTCTAGTAAGAGCAGAGTGGCTTCAATTCTCAATGCATTTATTTTATATTCAGCTTGAATATAAAATGTGTGAATGTGTTTCCCTAGTCAAATAAAGAAATTCAATTCAGTCACTAGAAGCCTCAGAAAGTACCCCTAAAAATCAGGCCTATCCCCATACATAACATGCCTGTGTACATTTCTGAGGATGTACATGAATAGCCATGTGCATGCATGCATGTTTCCAATAGAACTTGCTCACACCTGGAGATTAAACTTTCTAAATGAAAGAGTTCCCAAGATCATCCCCTGTTCAACAAATCCTCCATGGGGCTGGGGGTGCAGGACCAGTTGGTAGAGTGCTTGCCTAGCATACAGAGCCCTGTGTTCAATTCCCACCACTTACTGAATAAACCAGGAGTGGTGGCAGGCACCTGTGATCTCAGCACTTGGTGATGCAGAGGCAGGAAGATCCAAGTTCAAGGTCAACTCCAGTTACACAGTGGGCTATAAGAAACCGTCTTAAAAAAAAAAAAAAAAACCAAACAAACCAGCAAACCAACTCTCCAATGTCTAATGCAACTATGAAGTCCAGTATCCTTGTGTTGACCCACAAGGTCACATCTCATCCTACCACTCTTCACAGCCTTGCCACGGTCCTGTTCTTTCTGCACCTACCTGCTTATGTAGTATTCCACCCTGGGTCTTACATGGTGCTTTTGGAAAACCAAGCACATCTCTGCCTTTGTGGCCACATCAAGTCATACTTTTTCAACCAAGCGAGTTTCCTCGAAGTCTCCAGTTGCTTTTCGTACTTACCTACGCTTCTCTTACTATACGTGGCTCCCTTTAACTTTCTGTTAAATCTATTCTACGCCTGAGAGCTGACCTGCCATGTGTAGGGGGAACAACAACCATCTAAGTTTGAATTGGCTGCATTGCCCCTAGATGCAGCCATAGGCAGGCACAGGAGGGACTGTGAAAGGGACACTGAAAGCATGGCTCTACCTGCCTAGGGAGGGTGACAGGTCTGTGTGGCTCTTTCACAATGTGAGTCGTCACTGAGGCATTTACCTTCACTGGGGAAGAGACTTTGTCACTCTTCACTGCACACAGCCTTGTACAGGACCCTCTGGAGGGTAGCTCAACACAAACCTATTACAGCCCGTCCACACCTACCAGCCGGGCCACAGAAGAAGGGCCTGGCGTGACTAGACGATGAGGCAGCCACATTCCAGACTGGTGAGGCACGCCTGGGAGGTCACAGGTCTGGCTCAGGCCCACCTGCATTCACTCAAGCTTTACAGACCCCCTCCCCCTTCGATGACCCAGAGTTCGAATCCTTACTGTCCCTGTAAGACTTTGCAGGGTCTCATCTGATCTGTGGGGATGGGATGGGAGAACCTGCTTCTCAGTCACTGCCAGGGCTGAAGAAGCATTTTAGGAGGGCCTGCAGGGGACCTGGCATCTGGGAACCAAGAGGCTGGTTCCCCTGGAAGCCAGTGCTGCCAAGCTGCAGATAGGCAGGAAGCCACATCAGCCCAAGCTTAACCTAGGAAGGCAGATGTATTGCCAAAAACCCCATATGCCAAGCAGCACTTGACTGCAAAGCCAAACAGATTTTTTTTTGGCTTGATTATTGTTTGGGGTTACTACACCACAGTTAATGCTCTGCTGGTGAAAGCCAAAGACCTGCCTGGGCTGCAGCAGGTGTGGTGACTTCCATGTGCATGGATGTGTACAGCAGACACATGGATATGTGTGTTTCCTTTGTGTGTGTGTGTGTGTGTGTGTGTGTGTGTGTGTGTGTGTGTGTGTGAACTCCCTGAACATGCAAGTGTCCACATTTTTGCACACAGCCACTCAGTGTTGCTGCAGGGAGACTGGGGCAGACTGGAACATACTGCTCGAAGAAATGAAAGCTGGTTAGAGAAAGGTCAGGGGCCACACAGTATAAGAAATGAAAAAGGAAGTCAGGTACAAAGTTGGCTGCACCTGGAGTCCTAGATACTTGGGAGGCTGAGGTAGGAGGATGGTGTGAGCTCAGTAGTTCAAGGTAAGCCTGAGGAATAGAAGGGCTAATGCATGTGAAGGGCTTGCTGGTGCCTGAGGGAAAGTAAGTGCTTGCTGCAGAAGCAGGGGAGAAGGGTCTCCCTCAAGAGGCTTTCCTCCTCTTGCCTTCGCTCCCTTTTAAGAAGCCACATTTTAGCACCTTTCCCTCCTCCATCTCTCCTGCATGGCTTCCCCAGTCAACAACATCCTAGTCTCTGCCAGAGCCAATTGGGCCCAGGGAGCACCTGCTGCTGACAGGGGAAGACCGCCAAGGGGAGCGGAGGGAGGTGGCAGAATGGGCTGTGACCGCTTGCATGCCGTTTCCCCCTCCCCCCCACTTCTGTTTCCCTCGCTGCCATGCTCCCAGAGGCAGGAGGTTGGGGAACAGCAGTGGGAGCACTGAGGGTCAGGCCCCTCCTCACTCCATCTGCCCCTGATGCAGCCTGTCACTATCCAGTCTGCCAGCAGGACCTGGTGGAGCCCAGTAGGCAGGGGCCCCAGGCCATGCCAGCTCTGGTCTGGTTGTGGTGGGAATGGCCACAGTGCGGGCTTGTCGTGTATTCCCTTTCCACATTTCTGTTCTCAGAACCCTGACCTCCCCTAGTCCTGAGGGTCTGTCTCTTCCCCATCAGCCTCTCTGGCTGGCTGTCCCCACCCCCACCCGCCCTGGGTCTTCTATTGGCTTCAGGTTCACACAGCCCTCTGCCCTCTGGGCCAAAGGCCAGCAACCTCAGCATCTGGAGGGGCTGCCTGTCTGCTCTAGTCACTCTAGATCCAGCTCATCTTTCTCTTTCCCCTCTGCACTGTGACTCCAGTCCTCTTCCCACTCCTCTGCCCTCTCCCTGCCCAGGATAACTTGCTTCCCTCCAGGTCTTGGTAGGAGGCTCATAGTGAATCTGTTCCCCACCCCACAGATTGGGAGGTAGAGAATCACCATGTCAACCAAGAAAGCCTCCTCTTCCTCTGCCTTTCCTTTCCTGGCTTCACAGAAGGGATTGGAGATGTGGAGGTTGGAGTAGAACCATCAGGGAACCAGGATGGAGGATAACACAGGTACAGGGGCCCCCAATGGGACATCTGTGTGACAGGTCTGATTATGGAACCTCAGCCCTAGGAAGGGAGGGTAGGGGAATGTATTCTAGCGAGGGCACAGCCAACAGATGAGTTGTTCTGTGTGGCTGTGACTCACCCCATAGCTCATGGGACACAGAGCCTTGCTTCATTCTGGATCCACAGACCCCCATGCTCCTGACTTCAGTGCTGGAGACCTGTATGTAAAGATTCCCCTAATTATCTCTTGTGCTACCAAAGTGGAGGAACCGTAGGGTCACTGAAGGCTGCAGCCTTCAGGCCCCTGTGGGAATCCTGACTTGGTCACACAAAATCAGGTGCAAGCCCCTGGTTTCTCCAAGGCTCAGTGTACACTTCTGTCCTGGGGTAATAGCATAGGCTGCAGAAGGTGATGTGAGAATTGCCCTCACTTTGCACCCAGCTTGGGTGCTTCAGCTCCTTGCTCTGGGTTCTGCCACCTCCACAGAGACTGGTGGGGCCTATTAGGGGAGCAGGACTCCTTCCTAAGGGTCTGCTCAGCCTGGGCTTTTGCTGTCCTTATATGTTACAAGACACTGAGAATTCTCGACACTGGAGCAACATGAAATCATTAAGGCAAAACAATAAATAAAGGTCTAGAAGTTATTACAGAGCTGACAGCACACAATGCTGTCCTGCAAAGCAAATATGAATTATTCTAGAACATTTTAAAATGAAAAATCCTCTCTTCTTCCTGCCCAGTCCTGTAATCTATTAACTTCTCTTTCTGTCCCCTTCACCAGTGCAGAGAGCAGCCAGGCCACAGGGACTCCAGCACAGGCCTTGCTGTGAATCAGCCTGCTGCTCTTCTGCTCACAAGTCCTTGGGTTTGCTGAGAACAGCTGGTTCTTCATCTCCACTAGGAAACAGAAGGGAGCATCCCAGGAGGGCCTCTCCTATCCTGACACTGACTCACCCATTCCTTTTGCTTCCCAGTGTGCAGCAACCTCCACAGCTCTATCAGCCTATTTTACAGATGGGGAATCAGGAGCAAGAGGAAAACAGCAAGACAGAGCTGAGACTCAGGTCTGGGCCATCTCATTCCAAGTTTAAAGTTAAATGACTTAGGGCAGGGGAATGTCAGTCAGTGGGAGAATGCTTGCTAAGTATGTACAAGGCCTTTGGTTTGATCCCTAGCACAGAAAAGGGATTAAGTACTACCCTGTCCACCTGGCAAACTCCTATGCATCCTTAGAAACCTTGCTGACATTACTGTCTCTGAGAAGTGCCCTCCCTGAACCCAGCGTTAATCACTCCTTTCTGCACTTTGCCAGACTCCAGTAATTACATCCACTTCTCTGCCCTGCAATGACCATTCCCCACATCTGTGTCGCTCCTTAGGACATGAAGCTGTCTGTAGTGCTAGTAGCCGGAATACATAGGTATTCAGCAAATGCTCTTGAACTGAGTTGAGCCACATGGTGTGCATGTAGCCATGAGATAACTGTTAAGGCAGGGGTAGGAGGAGTGACAGGCATGTATATGGGTGTCTCTGCGTTTGGATTTAAATCCAGCGATGCTTCCAGAGAGCTCTTTGGAGTCAGTGGACTGTGACAAGCTGCTGACCGTTTTCTCAGCGCCAAGAAAACTGGCTGTGCTGGAGTGGTGTGGGGGGTGGGGCTGGCTGGGGAAAAGGCCAAGCAGTCTGTCTGCTTGCTCCCTGCCCTCTCTTTATTTCCCAGCCCTCTTTCTTCATGACTCCACTTTGGAAGCCCTCAGCTCCAGGCTCCTAGGGTGAGCTGAGCTGAGACTAGAACCCTGATGTGGGTGCCCCCGATGTGGGTGCCCACTAGCCACTTGGCAAGGCAGTGAAGCTGATGGTAGGGCTCCAGGCCTGGGGCAGCCCTTCCTCCTAATCATATCAACCATTCTCTGTGCATGTGTGTCAGATGCAGCCATGGTGAAGGGAAGCCGTGGTACTCAGGCAGTGACCTGAGCTGGGATCTGATGCCTCTCTACAGCTGGAAGTGGGCTCAGGACTGGTCTTCATGGGGGAACCAGCATCTGGGCCAACATGCAGCCAAGGGGCTTTAGCATTCTTCATCCTCTTGACTTACTTAAACTCTGAAAGGTCTGGTCCTTTCCCAGTGCTGGAGAGACAGGCAATGAGTGACAGGGAAAACAGAGCCATCATCCATCTTACCTGACCTTGTCAGTGACATCTAAAGCCAGGTCCAGCACAGAGCCTTAAGAACAACTGGCCATTTCAAGATGATCTCTGGGACCCAGAGGCTGCCCTGTGCCTCTGGATAGGTGGAAGGCCAGCAGCCTTGAATGCTGTTGGTCCAGACATTTATGTGTCTCCAGAGTCCTGGGCACATGCTATCATAATCCTCTATAGGAGGTAAGAAAATAGAGGCTTCTAGTCCCAGCACTCAGGAGGCAGAGGCAGGTGGATTTCTGTGAGTTTGAGGCCAGCCTGGTCTACAGAGTGAGTTCCAGGACAGGCTCCAAAACAATACAGAGAAACCCTGTCTTGAAAAACAAAAACAAAACAATAACAAAAAAGAAAGTAGAGGCTTTTCAATACAAGTTTTTTTTGTTTTGTTTTGTTTTTTTGAGACAGGGTTTCTTTCTATTGCTTTGGGGCCTGTCCTGGAACTCGCTCTTGTAGACCAGGCTGACCTCAAACCCTCAGAGTTCCACCTGCCTACCGAGTACAGGGGTTAAAGGAATGCCCTGCTTCAAAGGCAAGTTTGAGAGCTACATTCCACTTCCTTCTATTCTGCTTCCTTCCAGTACCACTCCACCTGACGATACCAACAGCCGTGGCAGCTGGGCCAGGCCTCCACCTTGTGCTCTGCAAACACACTCTTGCCCTGGTACCTTCAGATTCTCAGCCAGCCCCTCTCTGCCCCGATTCTGCTTCTGAGAATGCACAGATTCCCTCCATCTTCCTTTCCACCTAGCTACCAATTGGCATCCTTACCACCATGCCATTTCCCAGCCTTAGTGTAAGAATTAGGAGAAGGAAGGCCTAGCTCTGCTGTTGCTCTAGAGATGTACACTTCCAGATGAGGACCGACTCTGTACCTGTAAGAACAACTTGGATCTAGAGTGAGCTTTCCCTTGTCTTTGCCAAGGCAACGGTGACCTGAAGTTGGGATTTTCTTTGGGCTGACAACCAGCTTCTAAATAAAAACATGAACCCTTCATATCATTTATGAATACTCAGCCTTAGCTTAGGCTTGTCCCACTAGCTCTTTTAACTTAATTTAACCTACATTCATCTACATTTTGCCTCTGGACGTTTTACCTGTGTCTGGTCGGCTGGCTCCTGATGTCTCCTTGGCATCTCCCTGGGATATGTCTTTTTCTTTCTTCTTTGAGCCTAAATTCCTCTTTCTATTTACTCTCCCTGTCCAGAAGTCCTACTTAAACCACCTCCCTCAAGCTGGGCTGTGGTGGCACACAGCACACCTTTAATCCTAGCATTATGGAGGCAGAGGCAGCAGACCTCTGTGAGTTGGATGCCAGCCTGATCTACAAGAGCTAGTTCCAGGGCAGCCTCCAAAGTAACTCTGTCTTGAGAAACTGAAAAAAGAAAAAAACCAAAAAACCCTCCTCCCTTGATATTGGCCCTTCAGCTTTTTATTAGATTAATCAGGTACCTTAGGCAAGCAAGGTAAAGCAGCAACACATCTTTACATAATTAAACAAATGCAACACTTCTTTATGTAGTTAAACAAATGCAACACATCTTTGCATAGTTGAACAAACACTCTGCAGCAGTAACTTTGAACAGATCACTAAAGCTGTTTGGGCCCCATTTCCATACCTAAAAAAAGAAGTCAAAGTCACTTTTTCCAGACTTCTGTAAATAAACTAGAAGATACATATCACTGTGGTGAACATGGGAGGACACACACACACACACACAAACACACACACATACACACACACACACCAATGAATTAGAGTGAGGCTGGAGCAGGGGTGAGTGGAGAGGGGCAGCAGAATAAAGGTGGTATGTGTAGAGATGTAGGAGGAGAGCAGTCAGGAGTGTCAGGGCTGCAGGGAGGCCATCAGGCAGCTCATAGCAGGGAGGTGGCAGGATTCCAAAGCCTAGCACTTTGTCCTATGGATTGATGGTTCCCACTCGGAGCCCTTTGTTCATATGAAATGCTGAGAAGAGGTCCACAGGGCAAGCAGATAGAGTGGAATGGAGGCCCGGGGGTCCATGTTCTGATTTTCAAATGCCTTCTCCACCATCCCAATCCAGGGAGGCCTCCATGAGACTCACCCAGCTACACTAAGCCTGCTCTAAATGCTCCACAGTGACAATGAATCAAAGAGGGATCCTACTGAGTTCCTAGAAGGCCTGAGAGTAGAGGGCTGGGAGGGGGACCCCTGTGGATCCTTCACTCCACTCACAACTTGACAATGACCTCAGTTGGAAAGCCTAGGTCTTTCTTGGACCAAGCAGCTGCTCTGTGTGGAGAGTGAGGAGAGAGGATATTAGAGGAACGTTCCCCAAAGCCAAGTTGAGGGCCCCCTGCGGGGTTCAAGTAAAGAAGGCAGACACACTGTTGGTACACCAGGCCAGTAAGCATCAATTGCGCTGGCTCCAGCATCTGCTGTCCCATAGACCTTATCTGCTGGGATCGGGCATTGCTTCTCTGTCTCTACTGCTCCACCTAACTGGCTATCACTCAGTATTAGACATCAGTTTAAACAGCTGTCCCAGAAAGCCTTCCTTGTCCTTCACCTGTGCCTTACCACCCTGGGTCCGCCTCTCTTGCGGCAAGAAACCCCATCTTGCTCTCTTGTCCCTTTTCTCTGCTAGATTTTATTGGCTCTTTTTTTTTTTTTTTTTTTTTTTTTTTTTGTACAGCCAGGCTGTCATCGAATTCTCTGAGAAGCTAATGATGACCCCTGACCCTTCATCTTCCATTCCTGAGTGTTGAGGTCTCAGGCACTCACCACCATGTCCAGTTTTATGCCATGCTGAAGGATCAGACCCAGGGCTTTACCATACTGTGCAAGTGTACTGAGTTATATCTCTAGTCTTTTTTTTTTTTTTTTTTTTTTTTTTTTTTTTTTGGATTTTGCTTTGATATATAGCCCAGACCAACCTTGAACCTGTGATCCTCCCGTCTCAGTCTCCGTAATGCTGGGGTTACAGCTATTGTGCTCCCTACCGGGTTTTAAGTTTCCTTAGAGTCTAGTGCAGTACCTGACACAGAGTGGGGACCTACTAAGTGCGAGTAAATGAACAAATGCACGAGTCTCATTTCAGCAAGGATGAAGGTAGAGATCAAACTGTGGGGATACTTCACTTCTGAAAAAAAAAAAAAAAAGCTGTTGCATGGAGTGAAGGCTTCAAGGTGAGTACAAGAACTGGGCTCCCTGGGCTGGCAGGGTGGGGGACAGTCCCAATGAGCATGCCTGTGTCTTTAGGAACTCAGCAGGTGGGGCTCACATTGTCATTCAGTCTGATGAACGTTTTCACACCTGCCTGTGAACTAGCATGAACACTGAGGTTTCTTGGTAGATCTGTGTGGCCTGGGTCTGAAGGAACATGAGTGGTACAAAGCTCTGGGAGTCTGTGCATAGGAAGCATGTGTGCCTTCTAGGTATGGGTGTGACACATTTGTACAAACAGTCCTGTATACAGAACATGTATGTCTTTGTGTTTGTGAGCCTGCATCTACTTGCACAGATGTGTGCCCATGCTAGCCAGGCTGGGCCTGGGTATGCTCTGTCACTTTGTGCTGACTAGCCTTTGCTTGGAAGCATTTAGGTGACGATTTACAGCTGCACCTGACCCTGGCCTCTCTGCCTTACCCTGTGTGTGCAGCATGGGCTGCCCCCTGCCCTCTGCCCACCCCTTGCCCCCAGGCCACGTGACTGTGATTTACAGTGGGCCTGTGGGGATCAGCCCCTCCCCACTTCCCACCTCTTACAGCTCCTGTACCAGATGGGCTGCCAGGGAGACTGAAGCAAGATACCAACCGGCAGCCAGGCCCATCTGGGACCTCTCCCTCACCCACTGCTCCCTCCCTCCTGTCCCTGTCATCTTGTCTTGAGCTTGTTCTTGGCTGCTGGGATTGTGAACTGAGATGGGAGGTCCAAGTGTCTGACATCGAACAGAAATCACCCCTGTGCCCCATTCATCTTTACTCCAGACATAGATAGGCAGACAGATGGACAGACATAGATAAAAGTGCCGATGGGTCCACATGCAATTCTGTGTGTCTCTGTTTGTGTGTGCACATACATGTGGGGGCTGGGAAGGAAGCCAGGCCCCCTGCAGCCAGGCCCATCCTCCCCCCCACTCCCTACTGTGTCCCTGCTCCCCCTTCCCCTATGCCAAAGGCTATCCTCTCCAGCCTATGCCAATCCATTATGCAGGTCCACTCAACCAGCAAGGACATTTCTGGGGGGTGTCCCTGAGGGGGAGCCCTAGGGGCTGCAGCTCAACTCAGTACCCTTAGGCCAGTGTAGCTGGGAGCAAGGGGGGATGGGGGTGGAGGAATCCAGGGCTGTGTCAGGCTGAAGGTGAGTGCTGGAAACAAAAAGATTGTAGTAAATTATTATTCCCCCCATGGCTTTCCCAAGGAAAGTGGAAGCAGCAGCCTGAGGCCCGTTTTCCTATTTGATGGGGAATCAGATAAATGGCAGGCAGCTTGCTCTGATAAGGCCTTGCTCTGGGCACAACCTCTCTCTCTGCAACCCTCTTACTATGCATAGAGGAAGGCTATCTGTGCAGCTGCACCTTGACACAAATATATCTGCACCCGAGATGAAGCAATTCCCCTAGAAATTACAGCAGAGGGATTGCATCTGAGGAGGGGGCCCTGGGGAGGGGCGGGGGTTGCAGGGATGGGGGAGGCCTGGGACAGGCAAGGAGCAGAAGAGGGAGGTGTCTGGGAGATTGGGAGTGGGGAGGAGGTCAAGAGGACCTGCACCAGGGAGGGGCCTAGAGTCATCTGTGTATAAAATTTATACATTCCCCCTAAGCATCTTTCCCAGAACTATTCTTTTTCCTCCTGCATCATCTTCTTAATAGGGAAGCCCACCAAGATCCCACCTGACCCCTTACTATATTCCCCCTGCTTATGGAATGAACAATAAAATATGTGGACAGTAGTAGATTCTACAGTGACTCATCCAAATGGAGAAGTCATAACCTTAAAAATGCTCTTTTTTAGCAGGGGAGTGGGCTGCTAAATATGAGTTAGATAAATATATTCACCGATAAATATTTTTAGAAAGATGGTGAACACAGAGTTCTAACTGTTTTGACTAGAAATGCATCGAATCCTTTATGTGACTCTCAGAGGGGTGTACACATATATGCAGTACAGAGGCAGAAATGTATGGGAACATGCCTATGTGTTAGTCTGGATTTGTGTTCATGCTCTTACACACACACACACACACACACACACGAAATACCCCCAGCTCGCTCTTTGTCTCTGTCTCTCTCTTTCTCTCTCTCTTCCCCCTTCATCAGTGTCTGCCCATTTCTCCTCTCTACTTCCACTCTCAGAGGAACTCTTCAGAAAGCCCTTTGGCCCCGGGGAAAGAAAAGCTCTAAGAGAGAAACGAAGCTCTGAAGCTCAGGCACAAGGGTCCCCTATCTTGCCAGACAGCTCCGCCCCTCCTAGATGCTTCTTGGCTGGGTAAAGGTGCCAAGGGTGCTGGCAGCAGGTCTTGGCGGGACAAGTACATGGGAGGGGCAGTGGGCCATGTTTGTTGAAGTGGGAGGTGTTATCCCCAAGATTCTGAGTCTTGATATTACAGGGAAAGCTCCTGAGATGGGGCTAGGCAACAGGAGGCATTGCGTGCATGCTGCATGTGTACATGGGCTGGAGGGGCGAGGGGAAGAATCGGAGTTCTAGCACTCGCCCACTGGGTTTCCCCTCCCTCTCCAAACTGGCACCTGCCTTGGGTCTGACTGTCAGAGCAGCTGTGAGACACAAGAGTGAGCTGACAGATGCCACAGCCTCGGCCTTTGTCTGAGCAAGAGAAAAATCACACCCTCTTCTTAAGCCCCTGGGGCAGCTGAGGCTGGAGGTTTCCCAGTCTCTAACCCTGGGAAATGACAGGGATCTTCATATAGTTCTCAGATTAAGGGAATATGAGGAGCAACAGAAAGGGAAGGTTTGAACCCCTTTGCCTAAACTGTGCAACACACTCCTAGAAATCATGTGTGTTGGGGGAGGTGTTAGCAGGAACTGTGGAAGATCTTCATGCCAACCTGAGCCAGCTGGAGAGGGCTCAGCCATCGGGCAGGGGATCAGGCTTCTTGTTTTACATCTGCCTCTTTTCTAGCTTACTCCCTTCTCAGCTGTAAAATGCTGGAAGCAACCATTTCAACATTTGAGGCACTGTTACATAACATGGGTATCTGGGCGCTAGAGGCATTATCAGGCTGATGGGATAAGAACACGTGGAGTTGTCATCTGCCACTGCTTTGGACTGAGTCAGGAGGAGCCCAAGGGCTGTTTGCCTTTTGCCACTACTTGGCTGTGGCATCCTCTGGATTTACTTATGAAGTGATTCTTGGATTAGGTCACAAAACAAGGGCCTTCCATAGAGACCTACTGTAAATGACCATGTCTAGGCATACTGGGTCAGAACACCCACATATTCTGCAGCAGGGGACTTAGCCAGGACCTAAAAGGGCCAGAAGTCTGGGAACTATGCCTCAAGAACAATAGTAGAAAGAAATTTCCAGAAGGAAGGCCAGTGGATCCTATTGTTATCTATATTAGTAAATTGGGGATCTACAGTGGAACAAGAACACCCACCCATGCCATAACAGGACTTGGGGTACCATTGACTTCACATCAGGACACTGGCTTTTACATCCATCCTTATGTACCATTGACCATCATTGATCCTGATATTGGAGCATTGATCATCACACTAGGACATCAATTTCCCTTAACCAACTCTGAATCAGGGCATTGATCTCTGCACTGGGACGCTGACATTCTTACACATTCTTATGGCGAGACATTGATTCCTCTCAACCCACTCTGTATTGGGACATTGATCCCCAAGTGGGATGTTGATGACCTCAAGCAGATCTTCATTGAGATATTGATTCCTTCATGGGGAATGTTCACTTCCTTTCCTATCCACATCTGGATTGGGACATTGATCCTGAATTGGGACATTGATTTATTCATCTCACTCAGTTATCTGGACATGATCTACCACTCAACCCCAAATAAAGACACTGGCTTTTATTTTGGGGCTTTAGGCCATCTGTCCCGTCAATCCTTTATAGCTACTCTGTATCCTGTGTATCCGTTTCTGTGAGGGTGGGTGGCATCTTTTTCTTTTTTCTTCTTCCCTTGCTGCCCCATTTTGAGACAGAGTCTTAATATATAGCTCTAACTGCCCTGGAACTAGCTATATAGACTAGGCTGGCCTCAAACTTTTAGAAATCTGTCTTCTTCTGCTTCCTGAGTCCTGGGGTTAAAAGCTTGTGTCATTACACCTGCTAACATCTCTCTCTCTCTCTCTCTCTCTCTCTCTCCCATCAGCCCCCATGTGAGTAGTTTCCTTTCTTCCTGTCTTCCTTCCTTCTTCCTTCAATGGCTTGCTAAATAGCCCAGGCTGGCCTTGGAATTGTATTCATTCTCCTGCCTTAGTCCCTTTAGTACTGGGATTATATCCATGTGCCACCATATGAATTTCCTTTCAGTTTTCATATTGAATATCAATACACAACCTCTCTATCCATCACCTTTCACAATGACTTCAAGTGAGATCTCTGAGTTGGACGGGAATGGCCTACTGAAGTTGGGGCCATATCAAGCAAATATTGGAAAGGGCACAGACTTTGGAGTTCCGGGTTCTAATTCATAGCTCTAACACTTTATTTATTTATTTATTTAATTTATTATTTTACATGTCGATCCCAGTTCCCTCTTCCTTCCTTCCTCCCTCCTTCCTCCTCCCTCCCTCCTTTTTACCCTCTCTGCCCTCTCACATGCACCCTAACCACCTTCCCCTCCCATCCCCCCTCCACAATTTCCATATATAGGGCAATGCCATCCAGTTGGGGTCATGTAGATCTGACAGGTCTTTTGAAGTAGGGACTAGGGCTTCTCTCCTGACTCTAGGTTAAGGCAGTTATCCCTCTATGGGGGATATGTTCGCAAAGTCCTTTTGTGCACCAGGGATACATCCTGGCTCCACTGTCTGAGGTCCCTTAGACTGCTCAGTCCTTTTGGCTGAGACCCATATTCAGGGAGGCCTGAGTCAGTCCCATGCTGGCTTCCCAGCTATCAGTCTGGGGGCCCATTAGCTCCTCCTTGTTCAGGTCAGCTGTCTCTATGTGTTTCTGCGGCCTGGTCTTGTCCTCTCCATCTGTAGGTCTATCATTTTACAAGCCTCAACTTTCTTGTTTTTTCAAGTGGGATAATATCCCTACTTTTCAGATTTCATGTTACAAATGGAAGGACAGAATACAAGGGCTGGAGAGAAGGCTCAGTGGTTAAGAGCATTGGCTGCTCTTCCAGAGGCCCTGGATTTGATTCCCAGAACCCACATGAACTCACAACCATCTTTAACTCCAGTTCCAGGGGATCAGATGGCCCCTTACAGCCTCCACAGGCACCACGCATATACACAGTGCACAGATATACATGCAGGCAAAAGACTTATAGACATAAAATAATATAATAAAAACTTTTAAATTAAGTAATTGAACGACAACATCTAGCCACATGCTGCATAACAATGTTTCAGTCAATAACAGCTCCCCTATACAATGGTGGTCCCACAAGATGACATCATCCGCTGATATATCAAATTTAGTTCATATAATCATGGTTTATAAGGTTCCACATGATGATAAAGTTGCCAAAGAGCAGATTCCTCAGAATATGTGCCATCTTAACTGACACATGACAGTATATAAGAACACACACACACACACACACACACACACACACACACACAATTCAGTGACAAAGGCTTTCCATTCATGGTCCTCTATCCCCCAGGTCAGGAGACAGCTCTTTAGTCAGAAAATCCATGTGTCATTTGCTGCAGATGGGGCTGAGAACCTTCCTTCCCCAGAGTCCATGGGCAGCATCCCGAGTAAAGTGGGTCCCTCACCAAAGCCCTGCTCTAGCGTTCCCTTTTTAAAATACCATATTATATAGATAGCAAACACAAGGGCAACTTTTCCACCCCAAGCCTGTGTGTAATTACATATTTTGGCCACGTGCTGGGCCGGGGATAAATCTGTATGGTAATTCAGGCCAGGGGCTTACGATGTAGGCACACATGCTAATTTTTAAACCACAAAATCGTGGCTGTTTTTCATTTTCATTTCCAACAACACCGGCAGAGATTAGGTCCTATTAAACACCATGGGGCCTGTCCTCCCCCTGGCCACCTGCAGGGCTCTTCGTGACTTTCATGGGCTGTTTGGGCCTGGCACTGAGGCAAACACAGCCTTCCTAATTGTAGGGTAAAGCTCTGCCCAGGAGGAGGTGGCCAGGATGGCAGATAGAGGCTGTTTTCTCCTGTCATCCCCACCTAGCCTGGGGAAGGGTCTCATCTCTGCTGGTGTATGTGGGGTTACCTTTCTTTCAGGAAGAGTAAAAGTAAAACGCTCTCCCCAAAGCAGGAGGGAGTACCCTCAGGAGCCTGGAGAGCATTGAATCCAGCGACCTTGTGCGATCACTTGCAATTGACCTTGTGCGCCTCCCTTTCCTTTCTGGGCCTGTTTTCTATCCCTGGCAATTCTGTGAGAGTTAGCACTACGGGCTTTGGGCTGGTCCTTCAAGTTCACACCTTTCTGCATTTGAGTCTCCAGTCCCCTCACTGAAGAACAAGCTGGGCAGCACTGACAGCAGGTGACATTGGTCACACATGTTCTATGTGAGAAACTTACACATCCGTATCTCCTTGACTCCTCTCTACTCCCTGAGGTAGCAGAATGTGAAACAGCGAGTCTCGCCTCGGTCACTCACTGGTTGGCTGATCTGCAAAATGGGAAGTCACTGATAACAGCACTGTCTGGAAGGGCATCGTCCAATCACATGCATTGCTGCCAAGTATTCAAGGTGCTTTGAACAGCCCCAGCAGGTCGCTGTCACCATTATTGTGACAGGTGACTAGATGGAGGTTCAAAAGAGGACCAGGCCTAACTGGAACCCCAGGCTCCAGCTCTCTCCTATCTAAACTCTAACCACTCTTCTCATTCCGGCATGAATGGTCCCATCTTCACCCCTTCCTCCAACCTATACCCTAGTCAGGGCTCTCCTTTTCTCTCTATTCCTGGGTACCCAGCAAAAGTGGTGAGAGATGCTGAGACAAGAATAAAAGTCTAAGTGATCCCCTGAGTGAGGCTTGGGTCTACCCCCAACCTTGACTTCTAAGAGCACTTGGGCTTGAGGGAGCCAGTCCTGGCTCAGACTGGTGCTGGGGTCTGACAGAGCCTCTGCTTGTTTGAGAACAGAGGGCAGAGGTTCGGGAGGAGGAGCTGAGCCCAGCCCCCTTCTATTCTCTTCCATCTGCACTCAGGAGCAGCTGAGCATGGCTGGCCACCCCTCCCACTCCTGCCCCTTTCCATTCTCCCCTTCTGGGCAGGGCAGCCCGTCTCTGGGGGAGAACCTGGTCTGTGCTCAATTTCATGCCACTTAATTCTCAAGTCTGTCCGTGAAAATGGTGACAAATCGGCCCCAACTGCCCAAATGTCCTGTCCCATCTCAGCCATCTCTCCTGAAGCCACACTCCTCTGTCTAGCAGCCCCTCACCCATCAGGGGAGAAAGGGAGCGTGCACGTGGCTATGGACTCACGGAGGCTTACACTGACTTGGACCTACTTTCCCATACAGCCATCTCCCACAGACCCCAGCCTTAAGGCAGGTCACAGCCCACACACCTGAGATGACCTCAAGTGTATGGTCATGGCGGGGGGGGGGGGGACGACGACGACAGACTGTTTGATTCTGAACTTTAATGTTAGGGTATAATGCTTACATGTTTTCTTTTTCAAACAAATTGAATGAGCAGCACACTGTCATGATTGAAATTTCCAGAAGAGGAGAAGGGAGTGTGAAATGTCTCTGCCAACCCTTGCCCAAAGCCTCCTTCTTCTCATAAATGTCTCCACATTTTTCCAGAGACGTCTTTCATGGGGAAAAAAAATCAAGTATATACAGTATGCCCACCTTTCCTCAAAAGTGGAATGGTCTGCACCTAGTTCTGTGCCTGATCCTACTTACTCGGATGTCTTCCAAATCAGAGCCTCCTATATTAGAAACTCTGCCCTCAATAAGGGTTTTGGAAGCAGAGAGGCAACTCTCTATGAGTTTGAGGACAGCCTGGTCTACAGAGCGAGTCCCAGGACAGGCTCCAAATCAATACAGAGTGACAAGGAAAGCATGCTCAGGTTTTTGTCTGATGACTCAGAAATCTCAGCGAGACCTCCCAAGGATGTGGGCTCTTTGAGTGTTGGAGCCTTTTCTGGACCTCAGTTTGTTTGCAACTCAACAAAATGCTAAGACTAAGGCACAGATACCCCTAAAGACTTTGGGGGTAGAGGTTGGAAGGTAGATAATGAACATAGTGTTCACCCCTTTTCCTTCCTTGGTGTCCCCTCTCAGGTGACTATCTGCAGGTTCTTCAAGCCCTGGTTCAGTATCACCAGCCCTTCCCCATTCTCCAGCGCATCTGTTGTGCTTCTGAGAACCTTTGAGTTGTCACTACAGTGTGGCGGTGTGGCGTACATAGCCTCTGCATTTGTTTTCCCTCCTACAGGGCTGTGAGCAATGTGAGTGCTGCTGATGAGCCAGGACCTGGAATGTGAAGGTGGACAGGCCTTTCTTCTTGCATGTTCCCATGTCTGGGTCATCAGGTGATCACATGCAGACATGCAGACATGGAGTTGAAACTTCAGCACAAAGTTAGTGACCAAAGTTGGAGCAGAACAGCTGATCCAGTGGTAGAGACAAGAGGGCAGGGATGGGTTTTAGGAGAATAAAGGGGAAGGGGGATGGAAGTTGGGGGAAGTAGTGAGCTGCAAGACTATAGTATGTGGAGCTGGCTGAAGAAGGTCATAGATATTATCACTGGCTGTTGTAAGGTATACTCTTGGGGCCTGTTTAAGAGTTGGGTAAAAGCTTCACTGCCAAACAGTCAGTGCTTCTGCAAGCTGTTTTGGTTTCTGGTGGTGTGATCTGGGTTGTGACTGGCTTAAGATCTTCAGGAGTACAGAATGATGTTAAGATAAGGGTTGGTCGAGGGGAAAACAGTGGCTCAGCTCCATCCCTGGGTGGCTCCCAAGGCGGACAGCTCATGCCAACACATTTTCCAAGGAGTTTCAAGGTTAATCATCTACTTTCCTACTTCTGGATCCCCCAAATGTGTGGGTAAATTCTTAAGATTTGTAACTGGCACAAATATTGAGGACATATCGGAAATGCTCCCTTTCTATGGCTGTGGCAGGTGGGAGGGGCTGGGGGGCTGAGTGCGGGCCTCTTCTGGCTTCTCCTTTTCCCTTGCAGGAAAGAACAGCAGCAAGCATACAGCCTGAAATTTCTAGATAAGTGCAACTTCCTTTTACTCCTTCCAGCAAGCTTGTAAAATGGGATCAATGCCCCTGTTTCTATTTCAATTCCCAATTGTTTATTGTCAGCATGTAGAAATTGATACCAAAGTTTTGGTGTATTGATCTCTGGCTCTGCAATCTTGCTAAACTTAATAACCCTGGTGTCTTTTTTTATTTTTATTTTTTGTTTTGGGCTGGCTTTATTATATTTATTTTTTATGAAGAGGGTCATGCTTTTGCTAATAATTTTAAAATTCTTTCCCAGCATATACGTCTTTTATTTCTTTTTCTTGTCTTATTGGATTGACTGGGATCTCTAGAACAAGATGACTATGAGCGGTGAGAACAGATACCCTTGCCTTTTTCCTCTTCCTATGGGTAACATGACCCTACAGTGTTGAAAACGGAACATCATAGAGCTGTTCAGCAATAAGTCCAAAGGTCCCCAGCTAGTCAGTGACAGTACCAAGATCAGAGCCCAGATCTCCCTAACTCCAAAGCCTCTGATCTTTGTACTTTTCCAAAATTTGCTCTACAAAATGGAGAAATTATAGTAATTTCCTCTTTGAAGACCCCAGCTCTCCACTCAGCTCCAGGTATACAACAATTGCTCCATGAAAACTTGTTGTCTGAATGGAGGGCTGAGCTAAAAACTGACATAGGGATGATGAGTTTTTGTTTGATGTGTGTGTGTGTTGTATGCACACATGTCTTTGTGGGTGGTACACCTGTGAGCACCCAGGAGGCCAGATGAAGTCTTCCTCTATCATTGTCCACTTTGTTTTTTGAAACAGGGTCTCTAACTGAAGGAACCTGAATGTCCGTGCTTTGGCTAGGCTGGCTGGCTGGCCACCAAGCTCCTTAATCTCCTACATTACTGTGGGATGCACACTGGGGCTGAGAATGGAGGAATTTCCATCCTGTTTGGGAAACTCATTTCATAGGGAATGATCCAGGCCATAGAAGCTGACGCCTAGAGACAAATGAGGGTTTTAGTTTAGATTTTTCGGAGGCAAAGAGGGACATAGGATATGCCTGAGTCTCTGAGAAGAGTAGATAAAATACATAAACACAGATTTGGAATGAGAAGTCTGGAGACAACTTACCAGTGATGTGACCTTGGGCAAGTTCCCTAGCCTCCCTGGGCTTCAGGTTGCTCACTTGTGAAATAATAGTTGCGTCTCTTCCTCATTAACTTATTGTGAGAGTAACGTTGCTGTTTACTGGCTGCGAGATGGTAAATGGCATGTAGGGTAGATGACTATTTATGGAGTCACAGGACTGTTAGAGGGACCCCTAGGAGTCACAGGGGCCATTTTCCTCGTCCTTTCTGAACACCTCCTACATTAGTGTATATATAGATAGCATGTCTCTCAAGTGATCAAGTCCCCTAATCTCTCAGAGCCTCAGTTTCTTCAGATAGGAAATGGGATAATGGGCCCTGTCACAAACTGTGGAGACCAGCACACAGAACAAGGTGCCAACAATGGGGAAAAAAGATTCCTCACAGCTTCCACATGTCTACTCTCTGGAGCACAGCTGGGAGGTGGATAGCTTAATTGAACCCCACAGAGCCTCAAAGCCCCATGAGGTAGATAGCTGTGTCATTTTGTACACATCTCAGAGGCTAAATGACATCAAGGGCTTCGGGCCAGGAATGAATCCAGGTAGGCTAATCTCCAAAGTCCAGATCACACAGTGTGTGGGAACCAAGACCCAGACTGCAGCATCTGGGCACAGGTGCTTCTCCTCCAGTGTCCCCTCCCCTTCCCTCCCTGCCCCTCAGTCACTCTCTTGTCCAGTCAAAGGCAGGCAGCGGCCTGCAGCTTTGGTGCATGAGGCAGATGGGACCTTCACAAAAGCCCCTGCACCTCTCCAAGCTGGTCCCCCCCGCACGCCTGATTACCCCCCAATACCCAAGTTCCCATTGATACAGTGGTGTTGGGTGATTCAATTAGTGCAGCCGGCATGAAGGCGGCAGCACAAAGAGCTGGGGTAGTTAGAAACTCATTTTCTTTTGATTATTATAGCATCTCACACGTGGAAGCAGAAAATTATAGGCTCATGTGTCTTTGCTTAATATCCTCTGGGGCCAGATTTGTCGTCATGTTGAAGTTAGCTGTCAGCACTGACAAAATCATGTGGAGTTGATGGATTTACAGTGCCAGGGCCCAGGCAAGCTAGAGAGGAGCAGCTCCTCACAGATATGCAGATCTGCAGATGCATCCATACCCACAGCACACGAGTGCACTTACATGCACTTGAGCACACACACACATACACACTCCACACAGGGGTACACCCCACACAGGCACATGCCCTACCTAACAGATACTGATAGATACTCTTACTCTTCTTTTGGGGACTGATTCCCTCTGCCTAGTCCTGAGAAACACAGAGTTTTCATCCATGAAAGATACCCAGATCCACAGAATCATATACCCTACCTACATACTCCTCATACTAATAGCCTAACACACACACACACACACACACACACACAAATACACCCCACATGTTATTACATTCTTACTCAGTCTCCATAGTTATACATATCCATTTTCAAAATTACACATTATACTGAAACACACACAGACACACACATACAGCCTGACATACTGGCATGCTATACACATAGTAGTATATACAGTTACTTGCATGCCCATCCAAACACAGATATACCCAACCACACTGATGCACAGCCACTTAACCCAGGCTTACTAACCCAGCCACACATCCTTCTAACTAACTTATTATCTATACTCATGAATGCAGATGGGACCCTGGCTGACACATATACCTTGGCCCTTATGTGCATCACACACACAACTCTACAACAGTGTTAGCTTATGTACACATGCAGTGTCCAAACAAGTACAGGGCACACACAGAGACAGAGAAGTTGGAGACTCAGGCACAGGGTGGACATCCATAGAGACCTGGGAGCACATCCCCTGTCTACTAGTGTAGAACCTTGTCCTTGCTTTTCTGTGTCTCCTCATTCTTCCTTTCAACTGGCCATGCAAGGAGCCCCTAAGAGATGATACTGAAATAGGAATATCCACAGAAGGGGTAGGGGCCCCTTTCCACACTGACTCCAGGTTTCTGATTGTTAAAGTGACTGGCAGCTAAAAGGGGTGGGTGGGGTTGAGGTTCACAGTGATTGTGTGTTCATAGAGAGGGAAGGGGGTTAGGAAGGGATTTATCCTGTTTCTCAAAGATTATTTTATTGTTTATTTATGTGTGCATATGTGTACATGAACATATGGAGGTCAGAGGTCAACCTTGTGTGTTGTTCCTCAGGAGCCATTATTTTTTGAGACAAGCAGCCCAGGGATCTGCTTGTCTCAGCCTCTGTAGTACTAAGATTACAGATGTGCAAGGTCTCTCTTGGTTTTCCTGTGGGCACTGGGAATTGAATTCAGGTCTTACATTTCTATAAAAAGTGTTTCACCGACTGAGCCATTTTCCCAGCTCAGCTCCTTATTTTTCACTGAATTCTGCCAACCACAGATCCCCAAAGGAGAGAAACAGACGTTGTCTGAACTCTACAATGCAAGTTTTAGACTCAGACCTTGTCTCAATCTGTTGGCTGAACTTGGTTTCTGTCCCTATTGGCCAAAGAAGGCAATGACTTGCTCAAGTTCATACAATAAGAGACAGGAATTACAAACAGTCTTTGGCCTCCCAAGCCTTTGCTCTCTTCTCTCCACCACCCTAAGGTGGTCTATAAACACAGAAGACAGACTGGAAAGCCCAAAGCTAGCCTGTAACTTTCCTCAGGGATAGGAGGTGAAGACTACTAGTGGAGAGAGCTTGGGCTTGGGGACCTACTGTGTTGGGTTTGAATCCTGTCTGCAGTATTGGGCAAATCCCTTTGTCTCCGAGCCACTTGCCTCTTCTGTCAAATGAAGATGCCCCCTCCACTAAAGGGTCAGAGAGGGTAGGTAAGCAAGCTACACAGTACATCTAGTACACAAGAGCTAATGTTTGTTAGCAGTTCTGCCACGCCTCCCCTGCAGACTTATGGGTTACTCTCTCCATTCTCAGCTCTTCTTTGACCTCTTCTAAGACTCCTACCAGGCTCCAGACAAGGTCTATGGCTTTCTTGAGGCTCAGACCTGTGTGTCTCTGAGGACTTGTAATAGAGGCATGCACTTAGGCTGCCATGCATTGTTCATGGGGGGGGGGGGGAGAAGGGGGCTTACAACACTACTTTACAATTATCTTCTTGTGTGTATGCTTTTAAAAAGACAACAATAACTAAAAAACAAACAAACAAAAACAGGTCTTTCTTTAAAGCTCTGGCTGGCCTAGAACTCACTATGTAAACAAGGCTGACCTTGAATTCAGGATCATTCTCTCTTAGCTTTTGCAAGTGCTGGAATTACAAGCGTAAGCCACCATGCCCAGGTAGAATATGCTACAAACAAGCAAAGAGCATCCAGAATCTTCTGCAGAGATCCTAATTTAGTTGGTCTGGGGTATACCCCGGTGCCAGTAAGTTTTAATACTCTCTGGGAACTCTAAGGTGCATGAGGACTGAAAACCCCTCAGGGGTCCTCCAAGCTGAGGCCAGAGGCCAGCAACTTCTGCCTCCCCTAGAAGCCTAGGTCTAAGGAACCCTGTTTTGAACCACTCCCGGGTGAGATGAGCTCCAGCTGGTTCAGGGAGTGACCATGGATGCATCAGGATCAGGTCTTTCACCAGGTCCCCACTGTCTGAAGCTGAAGTGTCCTCTGGACAAGGACATCAGGGACCAGATGTCCCTGGCCACCTTCTAAGGGTGGGATTCCTGTCACCTCTGTTCAGCCCAGACTCCCCCCATCATCAGTCTGGTCTTAGAGATATGCTAATCAGCGTGGGAGTCCACTCTCTCTCATAATTATCATATAGTGGAGCTCCTCATCTTAGGATAATTTTCTCATCTGCATAATCGTATTTGACTTCCTTACGAATGTGAAAGCCCCCTTACCTTGGGCGAGTTAATCTTCATTGATTGAATATCAAATTCACCCAGCTGTGGGAGAAGGGGCTTTTCTCTGTTGGCAGAAGAGCACTGGGGTTGAACTGGTCAAGCTCAGCGGGGTGGGGCCTTCATCCCTGTAGTCTCTATCCTTCCAGGGCTGGCCCAGGACTCTCTGCATTCCTCCCGTTTCCTGGGCCTTTCCGCACCCCTCTCCTGTCCCCGAGCTTTCTGTCTCTCTTGTGTCCCTTTGTGCTTGCTCTCTGGTTCCAGGCTCCTTTCTCCCTATGTTAGTCTGGTTTCCTTTCTTTGTCCCCCCCCCCCTTCTTGAAGTCCCCTCTCCCCTCTCTTCAGATCCCAGACCTTCCCTTTACTTAAAAACCCAAGTGGTTCTGCTATATCCATGTCCAAAACTTGGTGACAAAAATAAAGGTTTGTATATGTGTATTTCCAGTATGAACTCATTGCAAAAGCCATCAAGATTCTCTGAGAGGCAGGGGGCCCACTAAGGGATGAGGAAGAGAGAAGGCTAGATGCTATGGCCCTGGGGCCAATGTTAGACCATGTTAATTCTGGGCTGCAGGTGTACCTCAGGGAACAGTACTGGCTTAGCATGTATGAGGCCCTGGCTGGATCCCCGGGACGAAAGAGAGCAGTAACTAGAGACCCAGTAAGGAATGCTCAAAGCTCTCACAGAAATCCTATGAGTTATGTAGTGTTTTCCCATTTAACCATAGTACTTGAACAAGTTCCATAGGAAGTGCTAGAACCAGAACTTGGTTTGGGTTTGGTATTTTTCTAACTTAAATTTTTTTTGTGTGTGTATATGTGCATGTTTGTATATGTACATGTGTGTGGCAGGCATATACACATATGTGTGGAGATCAGTGGTTGACATCAGTGTCTTCTTCAATTGCTCTTCATCTTGGGTTGGAGACAAGTTCACTCAATGAACTCACTGATTGGACAACACAGGTGCGTAGGTGAGCCCTAGGTACCTTCCTGTCTCTGCCTTCCCAGCTCAGGAATTATTTGCTTCCACGTGGATTCCTGGAATCCAGTCCCCACATTTGGAACACAAAGCACTTTACTTTTAGAGGCATTTCCCATTTCCCTTGTCTCTAGTTTGGGACTTTTTTTTTTTTTTTTTTTTTCCCCAGGGACTAGGTCTCATTGAGCCCAGGCTGGCCTTGAGCCCTTGACCTTCCAGTTCCACCCTCCAAATGCTGGAATTACAGTCATGTACCACCATGACCAATGAGGACCAGGGTTTGGACATGGACTTTTTGACCCTGGAGGTAGCTTTAGATTGTCTAGGAAGAAACAGAGACCTTCTGCTCCCAGTGAACCTTGAAGCAGGAAACTGAATCACTTTAAGTCTAGACTTGCCATTTCTCTTCAGTTTTCTCCTCTGTCTTAGGAACAAGCCCTAAGGCACCGCTGGGGTTCAGACCAATGAAGAGGCATCTTTAGGAACTTTGGACTAGAGAGGCACAGGAGGTCCCTGGGCTTGTATCATTTTCTCTGGGAGAACAGAAAACAGGTTTCCCAGCTTCATCTTTGTGGGGGATTTACACTTAAGGCCAAGTATTACTGAGCTGGGACATCAACTGGACACCCCATACTGCTTGCAGAGAACCTTGGAAGGTTCTTGGAAGCCATTAGTGATATACAAATTGATAAACACAAATTCACTCCTACAGGACAGGAACAAATACTTCTGGTATACTATAATATGTACAATAGTCAGGGTATCTATGAGCATAGACTCCTCTCCTATGCTAAGTCAAGGAAAATTTCAATGAGATGCTATGTAAAAATGGGTCTTGAAGGATGAGTAGGAGTTTCCTAAAGAGACACAACATGTATAAACACACATATGTATGAAGACTATCTGTGTTGGAGATTGATTAAATGTATTATATAGATTATCTTACAAGTAGTGGGGACAGAATTGAAAGATGAACCTGGAGAGGTCACAGAACCCAGTTTGTGAAAGGCCTATGAGCTGTGAAGAGTTTGAACTATTTTTCAGAGAGATAAGCTAGTTAGAAATATGAAACAGCTGGGCAGTGGTAGCACACAGCTTTAATCCCACCACTTGGGAGGCAGAGAAAGGCGGATCTCAGTGAGTTCAAGGCTAGCCTGGTTTACAGAGCAAGTTCCAGGACAGTCAGTACTGTTATACAGAGAAATCCTGCCTTGAAGGAAAAAAAAAAAAAAAGTACAAAACAGATTCCAATTCTTGGTGAGGGCTCATTTCTTGGTTTGTAGATGGATATCTCTTCATTGTATCCTCCCCTGGCATGGGTGGGTAGGAGCATTTGGGGTTAGGGTTTCAACACAGGAAGTGGAGAAACTAATTTCAGTTCATCACAAGCCCTAGGTCCTGGGGATGGAAGAAGGTGGAGAAGCAGTCACTTCTCAGCCACCTTGGCTAGAGCTGTGCCTGTCCATTCTGCTCCCAGGCATTTGGTGAGACAGCCTTGCCCAGCCTCTGGTGGTTGCAAAGGGCTGGGAGGAAGTGTTAGACTGATGAGACTGTACTTTCCAATGATAATTGCTTCCTTGGGATGGTGGACAGCTGCTTGCCTCCACCATGAAAGAGAGTCTCAGTATAGTGCCTCTATCAAGCAGAGTAACCACAATCACATTGGGAAGTCTGATGACAAGAGACTGGAGGAGCTTCAGAAAGATGCTCTTGCAAGGTCCCCATTCAGAAACTACTCACATCACACAGACAGCCTCTTTCCCTTGTGGAGAACTACAAGGTGTGAGGTCAGAGGACCTGGCTCTGGATCCTGGCGATACTCCATCCCGAATGCTTTATCCTAAACAACAAACCTCCAAGCTTCACGTTCCCCATTGGCAAGGTGGGATGATGCTGACCACCAGGTCACCTTGTCATTTCAAGTGCTTACCAGGCTGGCCACAGAAAAGTAGCCAATAAATGCTCGAGAGAGTCATTGTTGTTATGTTGCTATTCAGAGAAAGGCAGGAGTGACCCAGGTTCTTGCTGGGGTGCTTGAGATCTGCTTGGCTTTAGACACTCAGGCGCCCTGGCTTCAGTGGAGTCTCGGTGAAGTGGCAATAACAATAAGTGTCTTGCCAGGCTGCCGAGAGGAGTAGAGCACTTACAAGAGAACACCTGGCCTGATGGGAACTCAGGAACAGCAGGAAGGGTGTTCATACTGTCACTTTCTATGATGCTGTTCTCATTATCTTTATTGTTTTCTCTGGGTCAAACCTAGTAGGTGCTTTGTAGATGTCACCTCAGCTCCTCTTATGCCTCCCATATCGTTTCTGGCCCTCTGCTCTGTTTTCCTACCGGATTGTTCCCACGGTCTGCTGATGGGCCCAAAAACAGTGATGCTTCAGAACTAAGATCTGGGGGGCGGGGGCAAGATGAGGCTCTGCCACTTGGGAGCTCTGGACCCCTGAGGCTCAGTCTGTGGAATGGGACTGTCAACAGCAGGTACCTGTGAACACAGGCACCTGATAGGGCTGCGGAAAGCACAGTTGAGATGGGGCCTGTGGCACTGTACCCAGGGCCTGGCATATACATGTAAGCGTTCTGAGCATGGACTAAGGGTTGCTTGCCTTTCTTATCTTTCTTGTCTAAGACTTAGGCTAGGTCTATGGTGAAATGGTGGGGTCAGGAGCAGAGAAGAATGGCAGGACCGAGCTGGGAAAGCCTGGGATGGCGGGCAGAGTGGCTTTGAGTGGACTTTCCTCCACTTCCTCAAGGTGCTCAACTGGGGTCTTGGTCTGAGGGCTCCTCCTGCAGACCTGTGGAGACAGAGCAAGGCCATGGGCACTCTAGTGGGGCAGGGCTGTTTCTCTGGACTCAGCTGTCTCCTGCTGGGGCTGTAGTGAAAGGGAAAGCTATTTGCAATTCAGATGGGGCAGATGGGAGGACATTGCAGGGAGGGGAGTGGGGGACACGCTTGAGTCAGCTGTCTCACTTCTCACAGACATCCTGACCCTAGAGCAGCCCTTCCCAGCCTGGTGCCTGGCCTCTCAGAGCACACTCACTGTGCTTTCCATAAGGAGGGAGACACTATTGCTATCCCACTTTAAACACAAGTGAGGCCCAGGGAGGCAAAGCTACTCATCCTAGGTTATGCAGCAGCCAAGGGCGGAGCTGCAGCACACACCAAGCTGCCTGGCTTCAGAGCCTATATTCTTATTCATGCAATGCATCATTCAAACTCCTCCCAAAGCCAGCACCTCCCACCTGTGCCGGGAAGCCCCAAAGGATGCCGCGTGAAGCCTATTTGATGCCGCTGATCTCTTCTCATCCTCTTCCCAGTCCACAGAGTTGCTCTGGGATCATCTTAACAGAGAGGTCATGGGGCCCAGGCCCTTTCGATTTCCTGGGCCTCATGGGACCTCTGGGCTATCATAGGGGACTCAGGTTTACATTAAATGGCCAGGCAGCGTTTTGTAGGAACTCACAAATAGATGACTTTAGATACTTCCCAAAATATTTACTGGAACAAAGATGAATCTGGAACCAAGCAGCTTAGACTGTTAGGGTTGCTGGCTCCCTCCCCATGTTTACAGCCTCCCTCCCCTTCTCCACAGCCTCACTCCCTCCCCATCCACCACATGGCCAGTGGGCCTAAGGCTCCACCTTACAAATGGGTCATTTTAACAAGGCCCTCCCTGGTCAGTGCAGACACGATGGATAGAGAGGCCCATTTCCTTTCGCCAGCCTCTTGCCCACCTTCCTTTCCTGTTTCTGGGAGGGGAATAGATGAGCTGTGGCAGAAGCTTCCTTCCTCTACAGCCACTTCTCTGTAGAAGATACTACTCAGTCGTTCATCCCTTTATCTGGGTAGGAGGCAATGTTTTGGGTGATAGATAAAAAAGCCAGTGACAACCCTGTACTAACTCTCCTCCATGCTGAAGCTGGGCTTTGAAAGCCTCACTGGCTCTGTGATCTTGGAAAAGTTGTTTCCTCTCTACCTCCACTGTCTCGTCTGTGAAATGGGTGGCAGAGTCTTTCCTTGACAGGATTAGTTTATGAATCTGGTCAGCTTCTGCCTGAGCCTTCATGTTAATAGCTGAAGGTCCCAACAGCTCCCCCATAGCTTCTTGGTTCGCTAGTAGGGCAGATCTCCTCCTTCTGCGACCTCTAACCCCTCCTTCTCCTCCCCTAATTCCTTCTCAACGGGAGGCTGTGAGTGCACCCCTCCCCTCCAACGCGGCCCAGGGGGCCAGAGAAATTAGACCGAATCAAAGCAGAAAATGAGTTTTCATTCATCTTGGAATGATGCGAGAGGTTACGAGCAAGACAAATAGCAGCCTCCCCCTCTTCCTTCATCACTGTCACTGCAATTAATAGGCTGTGGCCTTCGTTATCCAGGCCTTGCTAAGGAGAGAGCAGCCTGGGGCGACGCTAACGAGGGAGGGAGAGGAAGCATGCCCACTCCCATGCTCCCACCAAGAGCCCGTCATGTGGCCATATGCTCACCTGGCCCCCACCCACCCCCGCACCTGCTGTTGGGGTGCAGAAAAGCTTAGACGGGGCCACAGCAGCCAAATGAGACTAGTGTAAGAGGGGAACGCTGGACCCCTGATACCCTGAGAGGGTCCGGCCGCCTGTGGGTTGATAATCATAGCTATCGGGTTTCTTGAGTATTTCTGGAGCCCCAGTTATGAGCGACAATTTCTTGTGACCTGGGCCTCTGTTCTCTGATTCCTCGGGGGAGAAAACGGACATTGAGAAAAGCACAGCTAGCTGTTCGTCCGAGTTTGAACAGATCTGAAGGGGAAGAGGATTTGAACACAGACCCGCTCAGACTCAAACTCTGATTCGCTCACTGCCGCATTCTGTTGCCCAGTGATGAGGAATGACCACTGGGAACCAGGTTCAGGTCTCTGAGTATGGAAAGAGTCAGCAAGGACAGCTGACTCAACGTGAGTGAGTTCCCCCATGGCCGGAACTGGATACCTCAGACCTGGATGGGGTCTTCCAGTTACTGCAAAGCCTCGGCCCATCCTTAGTCCTGTTAGCACCAAAGGGGAAGCTCTTCTTTTTCAAGTGTAAGAGGACACCAGAAAGGAGATTTTGCTTGTTTTGTTCTTTGCTTTTGTTTTGTTTTTCTATGTAACAGCTCTGGCTCTCCTGGAACTCACTCTGTGACCAGGCTGGCCTTGAACTCACAGAGATCCACGTGCCTCTGCCTCCTGAGTGAGGGGGTTAAAGGCCTGCATCACCACTACCTGGCTCAGAAAGGTGACTTAAAAAAGGAATCCATGTGTGGTGATGCACACCTATGATCTCAGCCCTTATGAGGCTGTGGCAGGAGGATCACAAATTTAAGGCCAGCTTGGATACACATGTGTGTGCATATCCAAGCGGGTCTGTGTATACACACTTACATCTCTCTAGATATATGCTTTGTTTTGTTTTTTAATTTTTTGGTTTTTTGAGACAGGGTCTCTCTGTGGCTTTGGAGGCTATCCTGGAACTAGCTCTTACAGACTAGGCTGGTCTCAAATTCACAGAGATCTGCCTGCCTTTGCCTCCCTAGTGCTGGAATTAAAGGCCTGTGCCACCACCGCCCGGCTGATATGATTTTTTTTAAATGAATTCCTTTAATGGTTACTCAATGCCTAGGTGGTTTGGCTCATTGAGTATTTGCTCAATCAATGCATACTGTATTACTTGTCTATTACTGTGTGACAGATTAGCCTAAAAGTTAGTAGCTTAAAACAGCAATAAACATTTACTATCCCTCATGGTTTCCATGGGTTAAGATGCATTAAGGGCTGGGTTGGGTGATTCTGATGCAGGGTCTCTTGGGATGTTACTGGTGTATGTCTTCTTGGGTACCTACTTCCCAGAGGTACTTTCCCACTTGACATGTTGATGGGGTCCACTGGGGCAGTCTGTACTCAGAAGCAAGTGCCTCTGTGTTTAGAGAGAGGGTGAGTCTTAGGGGATGCTGTGTGCTAGGATGGGGAGGAGAAGGATGGAGGGGAGGGCTGCTCTTTTTATGTACATACTTCTTATGGTGTTCTCTCTGTACATACTTCTTATGGTGTTCTCTCCAGGAAAGTTCACACCATGGTGGCCAGCTCTCCCAGAGAGCTGGTGACCCAAGAGCAGGGCAGAACCCACATGCCTTTTTTTTTTTTTTTTTTTTTTTTTTTTTTTTGAGACAGGGTTTCTCTGAGTAGCTTTGGAGCCTGTACTGGACCTTACTCTGTAGACTAGGCTAGCCTCGAACTCATAGAGATCTGCCTGCCTCTGTCTCCCAAGTGCTGGGATTAAAGGCATGCATATGTCACCACTGCCCGGTGCCACATGCCCTTTTATGCACTTGCCTCAGAGGACACACAGTCACCTCCTCTATACTTATTGCTCATGGAGACCACCTGATTGTGTGTGGGAGGGATCTAAACAAATAATACCAGAAAATGAGAGTCTTTGGAGGGTGGCTGCCATCAATCCTAAAATTAGAACAGCATTCTGTAGAGGCTCCTTGACTTTGAAAAGCAAGCAAACCAAACAACAACAAAACCTAGTAGAATCTGTAGTATTGTTTTGGGGACATAACTCAATTAGTTGAGTACTTGGCTAGCATGGGCAAAGCCCTGGCTTCCCTTCCCAGGGATGAGTCAAACCCCAGCACTCAGGGAAGGTGAGAGAATCAGAAGTTCAAGGTTATCCTTGACTCCATATTGAATTTGAGCCCAGCTTGAGATACAAATGACCCTGTCTCAATAAATAAAATAATAAATCTATAGTATTAAAAATCAGAGTAAGCTTTACCTTCAGAAGAGATAAGAACCATAAAGGGCCAGAAGGAGGCTTCTGGGGTGGGGTGAGGATGTTTATCCCTCCATCAGGATGCTGGCTGTAAGAGCATGTTAACTATGAAAAATTACCCAGTGTGGTGTGTGCACGCTTCAGTATGCACTGGATACTGCCGTAAAAAATGTTCAAAGGCTCTTCATACTTGAGAGGGTTGAGAGCCACCTGTGAAGCTCTACTCTCATTTTATGGGGAGAAGGGGGATGCTAAAGAGGGAAGGTGACCTGCTCAGAATTGGGTCCTAGGGAACAGGTCCTTGCAGACACTGTGCTGTCATTGCCCCTCCTCTACCCCAGCTCTCTTGAAGGTACTCCCTGACTGAGGAGAGATGGCTGGCTGGACCACGGTAGAACATGTCTCCCAGCATGTACTCTGTGGGATCTATTGGGTCAGAGCATGGTTTGGGTAACAGGGCCAATCTTGAGAAGGGGTCCTGTGCTGAGGTGGGGAGGGGATGCATGTGGATGAGGGCATCCTTTTCCTGGACCCTTCTGGCAGAAGATGCCTCATCCTCAGGTAGCCCTGTCCATCTCTGTTTACTGGATTTCTAGGACTTCCAGGCAGCTATCCGGTCCCACACAGCTTTGTGTCTCTTATGTGTGTTTATGGAGCCAGCAACTGAGCACTGGTTCTAGACCCCGAAGTTAGACAAAGATGGGAAAGGCAAAAATCTGTGTGCTTGGGGCGAAACACCTCTGGTAAAGGTTGAGAATGTGGCATATAGAAGGGTGGCATGAATGTGTACTAAGACAGGAGAATTTGAGCAATGGCTTGAAGGTTGGAAGGTGGGCCTGGCATTACTCAGGGGGCAGAGCACATGGTCTTGCTGGGCATAGCAAGAGGCCAGTGAGCTGAAGACAGGTGGGGTAGAAAGGAGGCCCCATTGTGCAGTGAGGCCTGGTCCAGAAGCCTTATCCTGCTGTTTCCCCATTGGGAGACCCAAGGGTATGGTCTATCAGGCTTAAACTCAAGCATGCCTTTATTGGCAAGAAAGTTGAGCAAAACAGTCAACTGTGGTCCATCTGCCTCTACCGGAACATAAAGTTCAGGGAGACCAGGGAGTCCATCTGATTTACAGTTAAATCTCGAAGCCCAGAAGGGTGTCATCCACTCAGGTCCTCCACACAGTGGCTTTAATAAGCAGTGCTGAGCCCTTAGGTGACAACACACCCACAAGGGGAAATGTAGGAAGTGTGGGGAAGGAGGCAGGCTCAGGGAATGGCAAGGAGGGCTTCCTAGAGAAGGTAACAGTTGACATATCGATGGCCATACAAGGGTCCCAGGCAGGGGGCGCAATGATGTGTGCAAGAGCCCAGGGGCTGGGGAGACCTAGCAATTTTGCAGGACTTCACTGTGGCTATAACAGGGCATTAGGAGAGATGCAGAGGCAGTCGGGGGTGGGTTCGAGTGGCAGGAGGGGCTGAGTTGGGAGGATGCGTCTACGATCAATGAAAAGAGCCGGGTGGTAGCTGTGTATATAGCATGGTACCCAACACATAAAAACGAAGTGGAGGAAGGGAGGAAAAGTGAAGGAGGGAAGTAACACAGCAGCCAGCAGCAGGCTGGCCCCACCCTGATTTTAAGCGGCCTTGAGCTTCAGCAGAACCCATGGAAATCTGGGCCCCAAAGCTGCTTTTGAGCCTTTAAGGATGGAGTCAGTCCTGTTCCTTCAGCACCTGCTGTCGGGCGGGGCAGGGCAGTGCAGGCAGCCCCGGCTCTCAGCAGTGGACACGATGTTCTGGTTCAATGGAAGGACCTTAGACGCACAGACAAGGACACAGCAGTAAAGGATGATGTGGCCGAACCCCCTGGTTCCGTAGTGAGCAGACCCCAGGTGTGTGATCGGGAGCAGTTAAATTTCATCATTACCCTTTCTCCAATGGTGTTTTTTATAGTCTTTTTTACTACTGGCACTAAAGGTTCTGGACTCATCGTGGCGGAGTGGAGGACATCAGTCGTCGGGCTGACTGCTCTGTGATATAAAAAAATGACAAGTCCTGGCTTAATCTTTCTGATAACTGTGTTCCATGCCCCCATCCATCTCCACCAAGGGGTCTGGGCGAAGCTGGAGACAAGAGCATCTCAGCATTTAAGAATGAAAAATTAAGTGGCCTTTTTAAGCACAGCGTGGAGCCCCATGGCTTGGTGCTGTTCCACAGATGGGCCCCTACCTCCTGGGTGAGGAAAAAGGGGAGGGGGAGCAGATTAAGCCAGGCAAGGACTGCTTCCTGCCCTGGCATGGGGGAGGTGGACAGGGTTGTTCCACACGGTGCCAGAGGAGTGTCAGTATGAGTGTGTACTTCAAAATGTACACAAGTTTTATGTTCCTCTCAATAAGCTTTTCTGTGCCTCTGAGCATCTGTTCACAGGCTGGGAGACTAGGGAGATCTTATACTGCAATCAAAGGCCTAACTTTAGGTACATGGCTCAGTGGGTAAAGATGCTTGACACCAAACCTGGTGGCCTGAATTCAATCCCATGAAAGAAGGAAAGAATTGACTCCTGTAAGTTGTCTTCTGACCTCCCTGCAAGTGTTACACACACACACACACACACACACACACACACACACACACACACAGGAATGAGTAAATGTGATAACAAAAAATAAATAAGTAGTCTGGGTTTTGTTCTTCTCACTGCTTTAATTAGCAGGGAAGCCTTTTGGCAAGTCATTGCCCTTCCCTGGGCCCCAGCATTCAGGAGCTGCTGGATTGGGACATGTTTCATCTCTACCGTTGGCCTCCATTTCTCCATCTGTCTTATGAGACTGTTGCTCTAGATGACCAAAAGAATTGGGAGCTAGTGAGCCAGGAAAACAGCCAACCCAACCTCATCCCAAAAGACAGCTTCCAGGAGTGGTTCAAATGTCCTTGGACCTGGGAAGGCAGATGCTGGCCTTCTCAAGCCCCAGGAACACTTAGATATGGGACAGACTTTTGGGCTAAGGTAAGCAGGGTTTGGAGCCTTTGTGCTGTATCTACCTAGCTATGGCTTTGCTCTTGAGATTCGGCTGCCTTGCCTGGAAAATAAAAGCAAAGGCAGCATTAGATCAAGTACATAGAGAGTACTCAGTAAGTACTGGTTGCTATCAGTGTACCCGAGGAAGCATTCACACACACACACACACACACACACACACACACACACACTTTGAATGGAATTTGCCTGTCTGCCACTTCCTAATCCCATCTCTGATGCCTTCAAGTCCTCCCTGTAGAACTGCAGCAAAGGGGACAAATGGCTGCCTGGCTTTTGATGCAAGATGCAAATCAGAGAGGGAGGGGAAGGCGAGCTGGCAGGCCCTGATCACCAGAGGACTTGTTTGTTCCTGAAGGGGCCAAACATTTGTTGCAAACAACAGCCACAGAAACAAAACCCTGTGAAAGTTTCAGCCCTCCCCGGCCCCCCCCCCCCCCGCCCCAACACACACAACCCCTTTGTCACTAGGGCCTGTGGTTTGGAGAACAAGATGCCAAGCTGACAGGGACCCTGGTTATCTGGGGCAGGTGGTGTTTATCTGGGCTGGTTCCTTTGGCCAGGTCCCACTGGCTGTGTGTTATCTGGACCCAGGAGGGGGGCTGAGACTTGGGTCCCCTCCCACACTGTGCAGGGCCATGGGGGAAGGAGCTTCAGATGGCAAAAGATCTGGGCAACAGGCTCTTGTATACCCAGAAGATCAGCAATTAAGAACTACCTGGTCAAGAAGAGGCTGTTCCTGTGGCAATGTCTGTGGCTCTGGAAACCCTTGCCAAGGGTACACAATGTGGCTGAGGTGTCCCCTCTACTTTACAGATGCTGTGACCTAGACATGTTGTGTCACTTGGCCAAAGGTGCCCTGACCAGTAAACAATTCCAAGATTGCAACTGTGGTCTCCTGTCTCCAAACACTGACTGTGAGATAAGTCCTGTGACCGTGGCTGAGGGTGCCCCAGTCCCTGAAAAGAAGGGACACTTTATTTTTGGTTGTGAGCCTAGCCTTTAATGGCTGAGCCATCTCTCCGGCCCTGTGGTGTGTGTGTGTGTGTGTGTGTGTGTGTGTGTGTGTGTGTGTGTGAATGGGATAGCAGGAGGGCCATGGGAGGGAGGGAGAGGGAACTGGAATAAGAGAAAAAAAAAAAAAAAAAAAAACAAAACAAAACCCAAAAACCAAAAAACAGAAGGGACACTTTAGTATTCTCAGGAACAGAGTCCATTCACCCTGGGGAACAGAGCTCTCCCTCTCTCCTCCTTCTCCCTTCTCACCCCCCCCCCACTTCTTTACGGGTTCAGGGTCTCAAGTAGCCTCCTCTCTGGTTAGCCTCTAAGTCAGTATGTGGTTGAAGATGACCTTGACCTTTTGAATCCTTCTGCCTCTACCTCTCAAGTGCTGGTATTGTAGACCTATGTCACATCTGGTTTATGTAGTGCTAAGGATCAAAGTCAGGGCAAGCCTTTACAAGCCCCACCATATTATATCCTCAGTGCCATTAGTGTGTGTATGTGTGTGTGTCTGTGTGTTATATGTGTGTCTGCAAGTCCGCGTGTGTGTATGATGTGTGTGAGCACACATTTCTAAGTGCTATCTATGTGTGTATATGGAGGTCACAGGACAACCACAGGTGTGGTTCCTAGAGTCCCACCTTTTCTGAGGGTCATTTTTTTGGTTGTTGCTCACTGCTCCATGTGTGAGGCTACTTGGCCTTTGAGCTTCTGCAGATTCTGTCTCTAGCTCCCGTCTTGCCATAGGAACACTGGTTCCTGTGAGAAGCCCATCTGTACAGGGATTCTAGGGACTCAAATTCAAGTCCTTACTCTTGCACAGCAACTGCTTTCTAGATCACCTCTATAGTCCCCTTTTCTCGTGTTTACACGAGGAAATAAAGATGCAGAGAGGTACAGTCTCTTAGCCACAGTCACCTTATGGCATAGCTGGGACTTTGAACCCTGGCTTCCTGGCTCCCAGCAGCACTGCCCCTCTACATCTCCAAGCCCCCCAATGAAGAGGGCATTCCCTGGCCTCTAACTTGTGGAGGCCATCACCATCTGTGCCACTCATGTGGTCCTTAATCATTCACTGCCCTTGTAAACAGCCTTCGGTCAAAAGCAATCAAGTTCTGCCTTGGACACAACAGACTTTGTGTGGCTGCTGTTTGCACACATGGCCCGCCTCCCCTGCTGACTGGAAGGGCCTGGAGGGCAAGAGCCAGGTGTCTACAGAGCTCTGTTCTCCCTCCACTGCTCACACGCTGGGAGTGTTTGGTGAACGAATTCACAACCTTGGACTTGGTGCTTATAAAACTAGCCAGGGGAGAGCCACGGGGGTATGGGGAAAGGGAAAACTGAAGGAGCTAACTCCTCACACTGTATAGGAACAAAGACAAATCCAGACTGTACTCCAGCTTCATGGTTCAACCCTGCTTACACTCTGGTATCTGTATGTTGGCAACTGCTATGGTGAAGCCAGATACCCTACTCTCCTCCTTTCTCCCCACACCAACCCTTAGGTGCAACTGAATGGTCCTGAGTACTCTTGAGTCAAGCAACCGCTGCCTTGGGGAATTAAGATGAACCTCCTGGCAAAGGTTATCCTGGCTGAGCTTGTTGACTGCTTACAACCCTTCATAGAGGCATGGAGCAGATCATGAGACCCTCATCTGATGTCCGGATGTTCCATATCACCCACTGTATGCAACTCTGCCTTAATTGCATGAGGTCTCAGAAATGGTCTAGGGACAGACTAGGGAGTGGGCCCCATCTATGTGGCTACAGAAAAGCCATCATCCCTGCTGGGTAAAGACTTTCTAGGTGGAAAAGGGCATCCACCCCTCTTTTTAAATGACTCCTCATCTATGATGTATAGCTGAGAACCAATAAAGTCATTGGTTCCCCAAAGTAAACTTTGGTAGAACCCTGCATCTATTGTCACTGGGACCTTAGAAGAAGGGGTAGACATTGCCTCCTCTCCTCCAGTCTCCTTTCTAGCTGCAATGAGAGGGGTCTTGGGTATGTGTGCACATATGTGTGCACAGGTGTGAGAAGACCAGAGGACAATCTTAGTGTCATTCCTCAGTCACCATCCACCTTGTTTTCTAGGACAGTATTTCTCTCTGGCCAAGGATTTGCCAATTAGGTGAGACTAACTGATTGGCAAGCCTCATGGATCTGCCTGTTTCTATCTCCCTAACACTGGGATTACAAGCACATGCCACTATGCCCAGCTTTCCCCACATGGGCTCTAGGGATCTTTGCCAAGCTGAGCCATCCTTCAGTCACAGAGGGACCTTAAGATGCAAACTAGAGCTCCATCCCACCTTGCCTATCCTTTTGCAGACCTCCTAAGGTCTCCAAGATAAAACTGAAGTGTCTTAGTTCCCCTAGGAGGTGGCTCTGGCCCATCTCTTAGCCTTACCTCTATATTCCTGGACACTCTGACCTCTGAGAACTTCCTCCCCTGCCATAGGTCTTTGCATGGGCACCTGCCAGTAATAGTTCCTTTCACTTCCTCATCCTCTAGTCCATAGTTAAGTGGCTCTTCCTCTGGGAAAGCCCTCTTGGTTCCTGTGGAGCTAGGAACCCACACATGCAGCAAGCTCTGGCACATGTCTGCCACAGCCCTGAAAACACGGGCAGAGTTTCCTGGGGATCCGTGTTCTGTATGTCTTTCCACTAGACTCCAAACTCCACACAGTGAGGAGACCATTCCTGTGTCCTGATTTGGTTTAAGTGTTTAAGAGGAACAAGTTCTCAACTGCATTTCCTCTTCTATACGCCCTCTGTCCCCTTAAAGAGACTGAGGCACCAGGGGATCAATGGGCATGGAATTCAGTCCTGCCTTTGGCTTCTCTGGGCTGTCCCATCACTTTCCCAGGGCCTGTGGCTACCCTGCCTGTTCCACCTACCCAGCCCCTCATTCTATACCAGTCCCTCAGAAACTCTAGCATCACTTTACACAAGGGCTAATGGAACCCAGGTGTGACTGGTGCCTTTTGTGCCAGAAGCCTCGTGAGGGTGACCAGGAGCTCCAGGGCTGACTGAGTGCTTCATCCCACCAGCCCCTCCTGAAAGCCTCAGCAGAGGGCAGCTGCCAGGGTCCTGGCTTCTCTGTCCCCTCTGACTTGGACTCTAATGGAAGGCATGAGATTGTGCATTCCAGGGTGTGTATCCAGCTGTTGCTTGCCATGGCTGGCTGCATTGGCCTCAACAGATCCAGAGAGATGGGAGGGTGGGAGAGTGGGATCTGTACTCCCATCGTTTTACACACACACACACACACACACACACACACACACGGCTCACTCTTCTATCTCCCTCACACTTACCCATGAGCCCACCTACACACCCATTTCATTTAAAAGCAGTGGATTACTGGAAGATAAATAGGTGTGACTGGGGACATCTATGACCAGGGACAGAGCATATTTATTTAGTCTCAGGCCCAACCTGACAGTGTCCCTTCCTCCGTGGGAGTCATGTACTCTGGTTCACCTGGCTACCTTTGCCTTGCGCATGCACTGTCTTCTTTCTGGGGCCTCAATGTTCCCTCCCGAATAATGGGACACAGGTTCTTCAGGAAGGTTCTCCTCTTATACCTACACAGGTCCAGGCATTGGAGGGTGGTTTCTGGCTGGACTGATGGAACCCTGCTTGGGGGAAGGGTACATCAAATTCCCTGAATGGGCAGGGAAGGAGACTGGAGGGAGAAGGCTGTGGAGGAGTGGAGAAGGGAGGTAAGGCACAGGCCATCACCGCTGCTGGAACATAGAGGACCTTTCTGTAGGGTTGTAGGCAGCTGGGCTGGGGTACAGGCAGGGTTCTAAAGGACGGTTTCTCACATGGCCATCAAGTCAATACACATTTACTGAGTGCCCGCTGTAGGCTGGGGAAGAGGCCAGTCTGCCCCTGTCACCAAGAGTCCAGACTAAAACCCGGAGAACTACCAGTAGGAAAGAAGGAAGTGATCCAGTGACAGTGAGTGCTAACCGAGGAAGGCCATTCCTGTTTTCTGTTTTTTCAGGCATTAATTCTGTTTATCTGCTTGTGTCTGGTTTTGCAGGATGGAACCTAGGGCCTCAAACGTGTTCCACAAACTCTACCACTGAGCTACATCCTCAACCCAAGGTGCCAGCTTCATGTTTAACCCTCATAGTGCCCATGTGTGACCTACACTATCACTCCCACCTATGGGTAAGAATGATACAGAGAGGTGAAGGTACTTGCTCAAGAGCACTAGGGAAGCTTCCAGAAGAACCTGAAGTCAGCTCTAGAAGCTCTTCCTCCCCTTGGGGAGTCTCAGATGAGGAAGTGTAGTAGGTGGGTTTTGCCAAAATGTTTCCTACAGTTCATTCTGAATCTCAGACCCTGCACAAATGTCCCGAGGCCCTTGGGACCTAGGCATGCCCCTGCATTGGTGGACCTTCAGGAGGGGCGAGCTTTCTGTGTGAGGCTTCCTGGTTCAAACCAGTAGGATTCTTCAGGATGTGAATACACTCATATTGTCATGTCTTACATGCATCAGCTAGCCAGCTCCCAAGAGCCATCTCTACCTGGCCCCAGGCATCCTGTTCCCATCTGTCCCAAGACCCCTGTGCCCAGTTCCCGAAGCCTGGCTTAACCTTCCCTACCCTGCCCCCCATACCCTAGCCTCTTCTGGGGCCATCTGTTGGTGGCAAGATGCCCACCCCCAGGGTGTGGCTACAAGGGGCCAAGAAAGGAGCAGCTGGGAGGCTGGGCTGGCCTCACACGCAGCAGCTCAGCCTGAGATCCTGTCTGGGGAGTTGGAGCAGGTCACCGCTCCTCCTTCCCTGTTCTCAGAGAAATACAGCAAAAGTCTCCCACACTCGGCCAGCCATGATATAGCAAGGGTCTCTCTCGCACACTCTGCCAGCCATCCTGGCTGATCTTGAAACTCCAGGAAGCATCTCTGATTTTTTTTTTTTTTCTTTGCCATTGGGAATCGCCATTTCTGAAGACTCAACATACCCCACAATTACTCCAGGGATAGAATAATAGTTTTTCAGATATTCACAGCCAGAGAACTTACCTCCTCACCCTGCTATCATTGGTTTAGCAGTGGCAGTTGGCCTGCCTCCTCTTTTCTTTTGGTGCTGCAGATTGAACCCAGGGCCTTATATATCCTGGGCAAGCCCTCTACCCTAGCCCTTGCTTTGTGAGACAGAATCTTACTGATTCTGGCCTCAAAACTCTCAGTCTTTCTGCTTCAGCCTCCCAAGTGCTGAGATTATAGGCCTGTACCACCATGGTAGTGACAGCACACAAGTCTGGACCATATCCTATATGCCAGACACCATTCTAAATCAGTTAACTATTTTAATCTTTTTTTTTTTTCCTTTTTGGTTTTTTGAGACAGGGTTTCTCTGCATTGTTTTGGAGCCTGTCCTGGATCTCGCTCTGTAGATCAGGCTGCACTTGAACTTACAGAAATTCACCTGCCTCTGCCTCCTGAGCTGGGACTAAAGGTGTGCCACGCCTGGCAACTGTTTTAATCTTTACATAGCACTATATGGTTGGTGCAATTACACTCATTTCACAGATGGGGAAACTGAGTCACATAGTACTTAAGTAATTTTCCCAGAGTCACACAGCTGCTAAATGGCAAAGCTGTTATCAGGACCTAACCAGCCTAGGTTCGGAAGCCTGATTTTGGATTTCCAGACATTACTCATAAATGTTATATAAATTTTTTTTATATAATCCTTACAATGCTGTTATTTTATCCCTCTCACACAAATGAGGAACTGAGACAGAGAGGCCACATACTTGCCTACAGTCACACAGCTAAAATGATGTGGTGGGATTTGAACACAGAAAGTTTGACTAGTAACAAATTTCTAAAGTTCATGGGTGAATGGCTAAGAAAAGTCCAGTGAAACCAGACACAGGTGGCCCCATTCCTGTTCTCTGCAATCCAACAACCTCCTTCGACTTCCCATCGTCCTACCACGCTGAGGGGCACAGCAAAGTGGGCAGGATGGGCAGAGGGAGAAGTAAGCATTTGTGAGCCAGGCAGCCCAGGCACAGGCAGAGCATGCACATACTCAAGACTTCTCTTCTGTGGCCAATTAAACAAATTGCAGCAAAACAGCATTTTATTAGTATTTGCCCACAGCAGTCCGGGCCTGCGATAAATTTCCCCCAAGCTGCAGCAAGGCAGAGGCTGGCAGAGCGGTGCGCATGAGCAGAGTCACCGGGGCTACTGGAGGGGGTGTGGAGAAAAGGGTGTGGGAGAGAGAGCTGGCATGTTAAGCAGCAGAGGTTAGGCGGAGAAACATCAGGAAGGGCCCTGGGGGCTGCTGGGTATCAGAGTGGCTGTCTTCCCAAACAAGCGCTCCGCTTCATCATAAACACGGTGAGTTATGAGGCGGCCTGTACTGCACCAGCTGTGGTACCCATGCGGCTAGTCTCAGCGAAGCTGGGGTAGGCAGAAGGGGCAGCAGAGGGGGTGACAGGAAGCCAGGGCCTGGCTGTGCACACCCCCACCCCCAGCTCCATGGCCCCTGCCATGGCCCCTCACCATCGGATCGGATACCTGGGTCACTGAAGTGGACTCCTGATTGGTCTCTCATCCTCCAATCTCTTCTCAGTCATTCAATATTTATTAAATGCCTGCTGTTTGCCAGGTCTTGGCAGGAATTCTGTAAATCATGCTATAATTCTGTTTGTTAAAAACTACTTAAGGTTCGACCCAGGCTTTAGGTGGTGAGGCCCTCTGTAGGCCAGCTTCTGCTGTTTCTTTTCTTTTGGCAGAGTCTCATGGAGTCCAAGCTGGCCTCAAACTGACCCTCAACCTGGGATCCTCTTGGTTCCACTTCCCAAGGCCTTGCTTACAGCCAGCTAATGGAGTGGTAGGGGTCAAACCCAGCACTTCCTACATACTCCTGCAAACCCTCTACCAACCTAGCCACACCTCCTTTGCTAGACTTTGCTCTAGTCCCCTCCCTTTCACCCCTTTGACCATCCATGATCTTCCTAATGGCAGCTCATGTGTCTTCAGGGTCTAAGTGCTTTGTGCATGTTAACCCGTGATTCTGCTCACAGTCCTCTGGGCTTGGTACTATCATCTTAGCATGAGCTAAGTACTACTGTGGTAGCAAGCACCCCCCATCTCAGTGACTATAGACAACCAGGATCTGTCTTGGTAAGTATGTCCAGAGTGCACTAGTTAGGACTCAGCTGATCAAATCTGGTTGGATGGTACACTGTTCCAGAAAGAAAAGAATGACCTAGAGGCCCTCACGCTGGCCACTGAGTGCCCAGGCTCAGACATGACACTTCTGTTCACAGCTCAAGGACTAATCCCATGGCTCTATCCAACCCCAAGGAAGGGGCCAGAAAATGTTCTTCTGTCCTGTTCGGAATAGGAGAGACCCCAGAATTGAGCAATATCACTAATGGCAACTGTGACTATCATTAGCACCTGTTAGCAGATGAGATAACAGAAGCCCAGAGACATTAAGCAAACTAACCAAAGTCAAACAGCTAGAAAGTAGAAACTAGCATGGAAACATGGCACAGGTCCTCCGTGTCTCGCTCCAAGCTATCCCCTCACCTCACCCCCCCCCTTTGCTCATGCTTGCTAAGGATGCCCTCCAACTACTTCTTGGCTTGGCAAACTCTTACTTGTCTAGCAAGACCCTGCTGGGTACCTCCCTTTTCAGTTGTCCGGCAGGGCAAGATCTTTTCTGTTTCTGCAGCTGCTCAGTGCCAACATCACCACTAAGGTCATTGGTGGCCCTGCTCTAATCAGCATTTGTGCTCTTATGAATTCCGCAGGGACAGAACCTGTTTTGTCTCTGCATCATGGAGCCTGGCATTAACACTGAATGGGGTTGGGACTGCCTGGCAGGAGTCAGGGCAGCAGGCATTATGGCCTCCCTCTAGAAAGAAGTCATATTCCCTGACACTCTGGTAGCCTCTGGTCCTTGGCTCGGGTCTCCTGAGACTCTAAGAAGTCTGATGTGAGATGAGGCTGGGGAAAAAGAAGATGAGCCTAGCTTCAGAGACTGGCCTGGGGAGGCCACCGCCCCTCCCACATCCATCCTGGGAGCTGCCTGTGTGTAGCTCTCCTGGCTGGAATCCAGCCTGGTGGGCTGTTCCACTTGAGCTCTCAGCCACAAAGTTCTCCCCCCCCCCATAGGCTCAGTTACATTACTTCCTCTCCCTCACTCCCTCAGGTGTCCAGGCCTGCAGAAGCTTGACTGATCAGAAGCTCCTTGACCTGTGAGCAGGACCATCTATGCCTGGGAGTTGGATACCCTAAATCAACACCCCACCTCCCACCATCACCTCACTTCCTACTATCACCCCTACCCTCCATCACCCCACCTCCTACCATCACCATGTTCCTGCTTGCAGAAGCTGAGCCTCCCTTACCTGTGGGGCCCTGCTCAGGTCCCTGCTCTTCACCTATTGGATGTGCCAGCATTCTTTTCTCCAACCCCTGGCTCCCTGATTCCCCAACCTTACATTTCTTCTTCTTCTTCTTCTCTCTCTTCCTCTGAGACAGAGTTTTCTCTGTATAGTCCTGGCTGTCCTGGAACTCAGAGATCCACCTACCTCTGCCTCCTGAGTGCTGGGATTAAAGGCGTGTTCTGGTTCTCCCACACCTACACCTACATCTCTACTGTGATGCTCAGGTGAGGTGCAGGGACACTCTCCCCAGGGCTGCAGCTGATGAGGGGCAGGAACACCTCCCCTGCTCTTATGACCTCAGGTCCAGCCCTCCCATCTGAGGCAGGGATGAGTAATGGGAACAGCTCTCCCATCTGCCTCAGGCGTTAAATACAAATAAATTCTTGTATTTAAATGTTTTCAGCTGATACCAAATTTTTCCCAAAGAAACTATGGTAAGAAGAAGGCTGGGAGGGAGTGGCCTCCCTCCTCCCTGTTAGGCCCACCCTCTATCATGGGTGGGTGGTTGGTTCTCAAGCAGGAGGCCAGGAAAGACAGGTGTGGATGGTGTGGGTGGATACAGAGGTGAGGGAGGGGTCAGGGCCCTTGGCAGGGAAAGCAGGACTTGGGTCCCAGGCTAGCTTGGGCAGGACTAGGGGGTAAGGGAATAGGACCAAATATTCTTCCAAGAAACACTCCAGTGAGTGTGGAGCGGGCTCATCATGGACTATGGTGGCAGATAGGAACGTGTCTGGGAAATCTTGCCCACCCCTATCTTTTAGTATAATCCATGGAGAGTGGACCAGGGGACAGCCTTTCAATGGCTAGAGGGAGCATGACTTTATAAATATGGACGTGTCCCACTGGTGTGTGAAGCCCTTTCACACTGCTAAGACACCTGTCAGCAGAGCCCACAGACATCTCTCATTCCCATTTTAAAGATGAACATCTAGAGGCTCAGAGGGCTGATTCGCTCGAAATCACCGTATCTGCTGACCACAAAAGGTGGTGGTTTTTCCAATGTGCTGGTTTATTGAAGCATTCTGGGTTGTGAGGACAAAGAGCAGCCTGACACAGATCCCAGCTCTGCCTCCCCTGAACAGCTTTGACTGCACAGCAAGGAGAGAATGGGGTCTCACCAAGCTGAAGGCCCTGCTGAGGAACCTTAGCTCCCATGTGCCCTCTGTAACACTGCTGACTCAGCCTTAGGCACTGGGGAGTCTACATGATACTTTTTTGGATCTCTCATGATGCTTAAAGTATATATTCCTGCAATGGGAGAGGACTGGTGAGGATCTTCAAGCTGAGGGAATAAAAGCACAGAGAAGTGAGGTGAGCGGCCTAAGGCCACACAGCACACCAAGGCCCTTCTTCGCTTGTTTCTGTCTGCCTCCTAGCTCCCTTCCCGTCTCTCTTTCCAGGGGCTAGAGACCACTGTTTCTGAACATCAGACTCTTGTTTTCCTTCCTCTTAAGTAGCTGGGCCTTTGTAGAAAATCTGACCTTTTCCTAGAGAGAGTCCCCAGAGGTCTGTAGCTCTGGCCTTGGCTAGAGGGCAATCGAGAGAAAGAGGAGCAGGTTCCTGGGAAGACACCATAGGCTGAGTCCTTCCAGTGAGGACCCTAATCTCACAACATCCCTGTCTGAGAGCCCCACCCACCTTGCATGGACACCTGCTGGCCTGTGTTGGGGGTAGCTGGGGATGGGAGTGAGGGTGGGGTAGATGGGTGGGGGAGCGAGCCTGGGGGGGGTCCTCCGGAAGCCACAGTGCAGGTGCTAACTGGGGAGAGAGTGACAGTGGCAGGCCCCAGCAGTGACACTGAAGATAACAGCTCCTGACAGATGAAGACACAGCCTGGGCAAAAGCTACATCCTATTTGGCTTTTAATTTGGAGCCCCAGGAGTGAATTGGGAAGCTCCTGCTCTTGTCCCCATGTGCAAAGTGGATCTGACTTTCAGGAAATGACCTGAAGTGAAACCACATTACTTATCAGGTGTCTCCCGGATCACAGCATCCAGCGCCTGCCCAGTTGGTGAAGCGATCAGGGTTTCCACTGCTGAGTCCCCTCACACTACATATGTCCATCTAGTAGAGGGAAGCCAGTGTGGCCAGGTCTCCTGGTCCTTAGGGGTGTGTGGAGGCGGAGGGCAGCGTTCAGCTGATGCTTGGAACTGGACAAGCACTATTAATTGCACTCAAAGCAGGAATCTGCAAGTGACAGGCTACTGGCTGATTCCCTCGTTCAGCCCTGTTTGCTGGTCCGGCCACAAACAAGGAATGACTTTTTAAAAAGGGTAGAAAAAACCCCCAAAACCGTAGAAATGTGAGATGCCAGTGTGAAACTCAAACATCAACATCCATAAGTATTAATGACCTGCTCCCATTACACAGTCTCAGACCTTCGCTCAGGGGCCATTCTCAGGGCTACTTCTGAGATTTCACTGTGGGACTGAGGGGTAGAGGGAGACCTTGTGGTCTGCTAAGTCTGAAATATTTGCCTTCAGACCCTGCATAAATGGAGCTCACTGACCCTGAATTCCATGATCACTTTCCCTCATTTGGAAGTGTTTTGTGAACAAACAAATAAACAATTAAAGCCAACCAGTGGGGGCTTGAGGGATAGGATAGCCCAGTAGTTAAAAGTTCTTAGCTCCCACAAGGAGACTCATAACCATTGGTTACTCCAGTTCTAGGGAGTTTGATGTCTCTCTTCAGACCTCCATGTTGTATTCTTATATTCATGCAGGCAAAGCATTTATACATACACAGTTAAAATTAAAAAAAAAATATAAAAATAACTAAAGCATTGGGTTGAGAACCAGGGACAGAGGTTCAGAAGGCCGAGGCAGGAAAATCTCGAGTTTAAGGTTACTTACTAATTAATTAAAATAAAAAATAAATCGTTGAGGGGCTGGGAAGAAGGCTCAGTTATTAAGAGCACTTCTTATAGGGCTGGAAGGATGGCTCAACAGTTAAGAGTACTGACTGTTCTTCCAGAGGACCCAGGTTCTAGTCTCAGCACACACATGGTAGTTTACAACTATTTGTAACTCCAGTTCCAGAGGATTTATCTGATGCCCTCTTTTGGCTTCTGTGGACAAACATACACTCAGGCACACACATAATTAATATATATTAATATTAATATTATTATATATACTAATATATACACATATATATTTTTTAAGGAGCACTTCTTGTTCTTTCAGAGAGCCTGGGTTCAAATCTCAGCACCCATAAGTCAGCTCAAAACTGTCCATAGCTCCAGTTTGACACACATGTTACACAGACATACATGAAATTAAAACAATCATACACATAAAATAGATGGATAGATAGACAGACAGATAGACAAACAGAACCGTGAATGGGCAGGCTTGGGAGGGTCATCCTACCCTAGATAATATAAGGGGTTTTGTATTAACTCTTCCCCTGTCCCCATGCCTCAGAGCAGGGATGCTGTCAGCATATACTCCATACATGTTTATTGCATCTGTGAAACAAACATTAGCTCCAGTCAGCCAGGTAATGGAAATGCAAGGATGACTAAACCTGGCTCCCATCCACACCCTCCTTCCCTCAGGCTCTGGGCAGCCCACTGGGGTGGAAGGCTAAGCCTTGGAGACAATGGTGAAGACCCTTGGCCCCTACACACCAGGCATTCACAGCCTGGAGTGGAAGGTCTAGACACAAGGGTCAACAGAAGTTGAAGAAACCTTGTGGGAGGCATGGCTGTGGAGATAGCCCTTGTGTGTGTGGGGGGAGGGGGCACCACAAGGGACTCAAGGGGGCTGGACGCTTCTTGTAGAAATCTCTAGAGTATTTCTGAACCCTTGCCCATCTGATCTTAGCACTTAGAGTTTTGAAGTTTCTGGGTGATGGGTGATTTGTGTGCTCTACCATGGCTGTGAGACCTATAGAGATAGAGGTGCAGTAAGAGCCGGTATGGGGGGGGCACACCACAGTTTCCTGCGTGCCTGTGTGAGCTGTCTTAGCCACAGGCCACTTTGGCCCTTCCCTTTTAACACATCCCCCACCAGGGGCCTCAGACAGCCTTTTCTCCCAGCTGCTTTTCCCAGAGGAAGTCTCCCCACCCCCACCCACCCCACTGATAACCCCCTTATCTCTTCAGGAAAGCGCTGATCCCATCAGGCCCATTCACAAACGGAGCCAATTCCCAGCTCAGGAAAAAGAATGTCCCTGGTGTTCCGATAAGGAAGGAAACAATAATCTCAAATCATTAGGTCAAACGCCCCTCTCCACACCCAAATCGTGCTGAGATTTAATCCGGGGGACTCAGAACTTTCCAGGTGCAGCTAGTAGGTGCTGGGAGCTTTCCCTCCTGGACCCCTCAGGAAAACTCTGGGGCTGGGGGAGGGGTAGCATAGGCCTATTCTGCTTGTCCAGCCTCTTTGGCCTCTGGGGCTGAGAAGGCTTCTGACTACTGCCTGTCCTATCTTTGATCACTCAGGTAATGGTCTGGCCTGCTCTGTGAGCAGGCAGGGAATAGAGTTAGCACCCACGCTCCGGGAGCCCTGACAGCCCGTTTAACAAGGTGTCCAACATCCCATTTCCTCTGCACTTCCTCTTGCCTTAATCCTTTTATGTGAAACTCACTCAGGAGCAAGCCCTGTGAAATTGAGGCCTCTCTGTACACATGGCCTGGCCCTGCTCCCTGCTCCTGCCAAGCATGGCCCCTCCCGCCCATGATGCCCAGGGAAAAGCAGGGCTGAGACATGAGGAGGGGGTCCAGGTGTCCCAAAAGGTCACCCCCTAAACTCTGAAGGGTGGGTACAGATATGGCACAACAAAGATGGTTTGGAATTGATGGTCCAGTTTGGAGCGTCTGGCCTGACACCCAGGCCATCAAATAAATAACTTTACTCTCTCCTAAGGAAGGTCACAGCCTTCTTCTGGGCAGGATGGTTGGTTGGCCTGGAGCCAGAACTAGAGAGAAGGAAGCCCCTTAGTGGCTCCAAGCAAACTTCCCACCCCAAGCTTCCTGCCTCCAGCCATGTTCTCTCCAAGAAATACAAACTACTGCCATCTCAGCTGTCCCCGCAGGGATGAAAATGAATGTCCTCCTGGCCACCAGAGCCAGGGCACAAGGTGAGCACCACACGCTGTCATCAAAAGGGAGATTCCTAGGAAAGACAAGTAGTTCAGCCTTTTGTTTGGGCTAACGCAACTTCCTTGTGTCCTTCATGCCAGCCTTATCCTTGGCATCGGTTCTGTCTGGATGGGTGGAGACCAGACTGAGTTCTTGAGGGACTTAGGGGAAAACTGGCCTGCTCCATTTCTTCTAGACCAGCTCTTGCTGGGCCTCTTCCAGGCCCAGAGTAAAAAAAGAAAAAAAAAAAAAAAAAAAAAAAACAAAACCCAGGGTCAAGAAGGAAGAAGAGAGATAGGGAGGCAAGATAGATGGAGGAGTGAGAAACTTAGAGGAAGATGGAGTGGCCTCTAAGGCAGGCAGGTCTTCAATGCTGACGGATGAAAAGCTTGTTCCAGGGACAAATTCTTTCAAACCAACAGCTGCGATGAGAATTTCCGTCACTCTCCCTATCATGTCTGGCCCTGTCTGTCTAGAAAGATGAAAGAACATCTTCATTTTGTCTCCTTCTCCTCCCCTCCGGAACCAGCCTGGGGCCTTCAGCCTCTCCTTGGTATTCTCTGCACCCCATCCTGCTCCTGTACGCTGAATGTCCACCTCCTATCTCCCTCGGCAGGCCCTGTTTCTGCCACTGAGATATACTTCCTCTTCCCCTCTCCAGTCTTTTCCACTCTGTACTGTTACCACTGCTGTTGCCCCTGCTGCCTCGCTCCGAGGGAGGGCAGAAGTCTTCCTTGGATTTCCAAAGCAATCCCACCTGCCAGCCTTCTTAGCTGAGTCCCGAGGGCCCTTCCTTAGATCTTCCTCCTCCACACTTGTTCTCTCGGCTTCTTCAAGGATCCAGGAGCTACGCTCTGCCCTGCCTGGCTTCAGGTACCCTGATGGCAGTGGGGGGGTTGGCGGGGTGGGGGTGAGGGTGGGGGGGTTGTGAACACTTTTTATATACCCTGTCTCCTGTTCCTCCCCTTCCCTCACCTCACACTCTCTCTCACAAGGTTCTATTTGCCTTGTGCCCATATTTGGAAAAACAGACCCCAACTGAGTCCCATCTTGCCTCTCCATCAGAGAATACCTCCATGGAAAAGCCAGGGAAGAAAGCCACCTTTTTCTTTTTCCATTAGCCACTGCCCCCTTCCACATCTTTCCCTCTTCCTCTAGGACGGCTGTAATCTTCAAGGCCCCGCTGAATGCCATTTCCTCCGGGAAGCCCCCCTCCATCTTCCCCAGCTGCCTTGTCAAAGCTCATTGTTTGCACCCAGCAGCCCGCAGCACCCCACACCTCATCTGTAGCTCCATCCTTAGTGAGATCATGACCCCTTGAAAGCATCAACTGCATCCTTGTGCTTCACAAACATTTGTTGTGTACCTACTGTGCACCCGATGTTGGGTTACATAGGGATTCGTTCATTCAACAGATGTCAGACTGGGGATCAGAACGGTGATCGAGATGGACAGGGTACCTCTTGTTCTGGGCACGATACAGTGGTAGGAAAGATGGAAAGTTCCCAATCTGGCTGTCAGTGTTAGGTGGAGGGAAATTAGTGTATCATGGGGTCAGGAGAAGGCACTGAATCTAGTAGAAGGAATTCAGCCAAGTTTGGGAAGGGATTGAGTGGGATGGATTCAGGTGACGAAGAGTGGTGGGAAGGTCCTACACTTAGCTTTGAAGTATGGGTTACATGGCTTACACAGAGGTCACAAGGAGTAGGTTCCTCAGGAGCCTTTGTAGGAACACTAGCTGGACAGAGATGAGGAAGCTGTACCTTGGGGATCATCTTTCTCCAGCACACAGCAGGGCCTTGAATGAATGGAGTCAACTAATACATACTGTCAAAGAGCTGGCTATGGACAGGTGTTTGGAACAGACCAGATTTACAATGTGAAACAGTAACTGATGTGTGCTGAGTTGATCACCTGCTATGTGCCAACTTCCATGCCTGCCATTTGCAGGTGACTCTGGGTTTATTCTCACACAGCCCTGTGTGGGATGACCATCACATCTCCATGGCTGGCTGGGCATGCTTAGCCTCAGAGAAGTGAGGAAGTTCCCAGAACTACCCTGGATCCCAGGTTTGGACACTGGGAGCCTCAGCCTCTCAACTGCTGTCCCTGTTCCTAGTAGTCAGCCTTCCCAAGCAACCCACCACATGCTCCCTCTGCTTCCTTTTCTCTGTCCCATAGCCTGGATATTCCATCTCCTCCCTGTCCTGTCCCCTCCCCTCAAAGAGAGAAAAAATGGAGAGGAAATGGATCTTTAAAGATACAGGTATCCATCACTATTATTTACATTCTAATGTGCATCTGTAGCTCCGCTCCAATGGGAGAAATGTAAATCAGGTGGACACCGCTCCCGAAAGCCCCGAAGAGCTTGGCTTCCCCAAATTAGAATAGAAAATGCTCTTTTAAAATGCACCTTTAATATGGAAAAGCTCACCAACCTGGGCTCTAAATAAACCAAACTTGAACTAGATGCCAAATAGAGTAGATGAAGGACAGGCGCAAAGAGGGTCCCGGGCTGGGGAAGGAGGCCTAAACAGCTATTTATATTAATGCAAAGAAAGTTCAACATTCTTCCCTTGATATATGCTGCAGAGGGAGGTGGTTTTTGTCCCACCAGCAAGAATAAAACTCGAAGCTCATGATGGGCAGGGTCACATGTGCGAGATAAAAAGCTCTACATGTAATATATGTCTGCCCCAAGTATTCTCTGCAGGCTTTGCGGTCTGCAGATGACAACACTCTAGGTTAGACTGCTTGCTTTCCAGTTGCAGATCCCTGTCCTGAGGGAATAGCACCGCTTCAAAATGGGCCCAGTAAGTGTAAGTGCCCTGCTGGTAAGCCAAGTGGGTACTTTATCCAGAGGTGGCCTATGAGCCTGGGGCATGGATGACCTAGGTCGTTTGTGGCTCTGCTCCATCAGTTCTGGGCCTCCTGGTTGTGTATTAAAACTCATACTCATGGTGTGGTGAGGTCACTAAGTGGTTAGAGCTCTTGCTATGCGAGCATGTGGACTAGAATTCAGGTTCCCAGAAATCCGCACAAGTTCTGGGTGAGCACAGAAACCCTCCTGTAATTCCAATTCTAGAGGGCAAGTAGAGAGAATCTTGGTAACCATTTATACCTCGTGATATGAGAGGCACAAATTAGAACTAGCAGTGGATATTGCACTTGACCTGGGACTTTAAACATTGGTAAAATCTCCCAAGGAGGGGAGGGGAGGGGAGAAGAAGCATCTTAGAGGAAGGGAAAGCGTGTATAAAGAGATGGCTGTGCCTGAGCTCAACGTGTCAAAGAGGAGAAGCAAGCAAGAATGGCAGATGGAGCCAGGTCACTGAGGGCTTTGCAGGCCAAAATGAGAAGTTGAAAACGTACTCTAAACCAGGCATGGTGGCACACACCTTTAGCCCAAGTACCTGGGAAGCAGAGGTGGGCAGTCAGCCTGAGAGATCCTGTCCCAGAACAACAAAACCAAAACGTAAGTCAGACTTGGATGTGTGGTTTAAGTTTGTAAGCCCAGCACTGGAGAGACAGAGATAGGAGGGCATTGTGCTGGCCTCTAGTCTAGCTTTACTCGAGGTCTAGGCTGGTGAGGGACCCTGTTTCAAAAATTAAGGTGAAGATGTCTGAAGAATGACTCTGGAAGTCCTCTGACCTCCATAAGCAAGGGTGCATGTGTACACAAGTACCTGCATATACTATACACACACACACACACACACGTCCTGTTAAACATGGGAAATTTACAAAGTAAAGAACCATTCCTCCTTATTGATAACAGGCAGGCATTTCACCTGAAGGCAACTAAACCCCAGGCTGACTCACATAATGGCTGTTTCTTGGTGGATTCATCAGTGTGATCGGGGTGGCTAGTGGTGGCAGGTCTTATGACTAACCTCCACTGGGACAATCTCCTTTGGAGATCATGTTTTTCCAGAAGCTGGTGACTTCCAGCAGTGGGGTGGAGACTAGTGGCGAAGATGGAAGCCCCAAGTGGTAGGAAGCCTCCTTCCTGTTCCCTGAGTTTCAACAAACCATGAGTAGGGCTTGATATGCCAGTGGCTGTGGGGCTTGTGACTCTTGGTGCCTCTGTGGAACTCCTTAAGATTATTAAGTTACTTCTGGCTAGGAAGAAAGGCATGTGAGATGCAGGGGGAGGGCTGAGTATAGAAGGCTGAACTCACAGACCTAATTCTCCTAAGTTGTGAGGCTTGTAAAGGAAAACATTGGGGTGGCATGAGGGTATGGGGCAGGGCTTGCTAACTCCTCAAGGGGTCTGGCTGTGCCTAGGCTATCAAAGATTCTCTCCAGGAGGTTCGGCCAGCTAGGTAAACACAACAGCCTTTCCCTTTGCCCCACTGTCCTTCCTGCAGAAGAGGCTTGGTAGTAGGAGTCGGGTAGGGTCGTAACCCTTGCCCCTCATTCTTTCTGACACTTCTAGGGACCTGGATCAGGCTTGGCTCCCAATGAGTGTAACTGATGCCACAAATCAAAGAGGTCAGGCTAGATGGCCTCTGTGGTCCTTCACAAGGCGGATGGATGGTGAATGGAGAGACCAGGAGCTGGGGCCAGAGGGAGTGTGGAGGAGGGGCAGTGGTGTGTGCCTAGCTTGGTCCTAAGGGGTCATGGGAAGGGCAAGGAGGAAGAGTCCAGGGGTGGGGAGAAGGATAAAACAGCGCAAAAAATCAGTGGGGAGAAAGAGGTGGAGGTAATGGAGAAGGAGAAAAAGAGGGAAGAAATTTCCAGGGATGAAGAAATGAGGAGGAAAAAGAGATAGGAAAGAGGAAGGGAAAGGAGCAATTAAAAAAAGGTAGGACAAAAGAAGAAAAGAAAACACAAAGACCAGAGGGTCAAGAGGGAAGGGTTGGGTATGGTACAATCTGTAATCCCAGCATCCAGAGACTGAGGCAGGAGGATTGCTTTGAGTCTGAGGCCATCCTGGGCTACAATGTGGGACCCTTTCAAAAGAAAGAGACGTTGTGACTGGGAGGAAGGAGATGGGGTGAGCGGAATGAGCCCAGAAAGGGGACTAAAGAAGGAAGAAACTTAGGCAATGGAAAGTAAAAGAGAAGACAGTCGAAGAGAAGCAGGAGGAAGAAGGAGGAAGAGGGATAGGAGGAGGAAGAGGAAGGAGAGAGCAGGAGAGGAAGGGGAGAGTAGGAGAGGAGAGGAGGAAGAGGAAGAGGAGAACGGAAGTGGAAGAGAAGGGAGAAGCCGGAGCTGCAGCACTCCCTGAGCCCTGGGAGTTGCAGTGGGCACCAGGCTGGCGGGAGGCCTGGCAGGCAGGCGGGCACCATAAAGGCAAGCACAGTAGGCTGCTATGAAGATCTATTGGGCCCCGCAGTACCATTGTCTTCAGAAGGAATTAAAAACAAATTGCTGAGGGCCAGCACATAATTTAAAGACTCACGGCAATTTTATGACTTGCTAATGTTCCTAATTACATGCCCGTGAAAGGCTTAATTAATTGGGGGATGTAGCAAAAAGTGGAGCCTGTGTTTGTTATCATGGTTCCAGTGCATTGATTTTAGTGCCTATGGAGAATTTAGGGCCTCTTTATTTGCACAAAGAAAATGCAAGTCTCTCGAAAAAATGCACATTAAGATCAACCCCTCACTGCTATCTAATATACTTTCCTCTACTTAACCAAAGTGCTTGTAATCATATTTTGTAAATGTTGGTGCTGTTAATTGCATTGTGAGGGAAAATAGGTTCCGCTTGGCTGGTTGTAGAGAATTTTATAAAGTTCCTTCCAGGCACCCCATTCCAGGGGACCCTGCCCGGGAAACTTGTGGAGATGTTGGGGTGCTCAGCTTGGGACATTGACTGATTAAAGTTCTCCCTGTTCTGGCAGCTCCTTGGCTTACCTCCATTTCTGATCTGAGGTTCCTAATAGTAAGTTGAGTCTAGCTGGGCCCAGTCTGGTGCAGTGAGGCCAGTGGCAAGAAAGGAGGAAGTCTACACCCAGGGGTTCCGCTTAAGAGCCTTGGAGTTGAAGATATCCTTTGGATTCAGGCGTGGCCACACACTTTCTGTTGAGACCCATGGTGAGAGGCACATGACTTCACTGGGCCTGGAACTTCGGTCTCAAAACCATGGCTGTTTTTGGGAGCCATTTTTCTTGTCCTTCCTTCAGGACTGTAGGGACAGTCCCCTTGTAGCTGGGGGCTCTTAATGAGAAATACACAACCCATTTCCCCTTTCCCTACCTTTCCATGAGGAGACACACCAGTAGGTTCAAGTAGAGATGGGGGCTGTCCTGGCAGTAGATGAGGGGGGCAGTTGCTTCCTTCCTGAGAATAGGTAACCATCCTCCTGCATGCTCCCCCCTGGCCCAGGACTTTTCCATGAGCTGTCATGGGCTACTGATGGGTACCGGCCTCTCAAGGGTTCAGCCCCGGTGCTTACTTAGGCCCTGGCACATAGAATGATCAGTAGCAGTTATTGAATGGATCTCAGTTTGTGAAAAGAGTGAGCAACTGGGCCAATGGGGTTGGTTGGAGGGAGCTGTGTAGTCTCTTAGTTCTACCTCTCCTCTGAGATCACTGGATCCACAGCCCCTCCCCATTCAGTCCTCCCCCGCCTGACACATACTCCCAGGGACTTTCTCTGGACAAGGTCTTTATCCTGTGGACCACTGGAAAAGTTGGGAAAGCTGGTCCTAACATGGGTCCACCATCATGCCCTGACTCTACATGGCAAACATAGGGATCTTTTTATAAATGCACTTGTCTATTTGTTCATTTGTTTGTTTGTTTTGACTTTTTAAGACAGGGGCTCACCATGTAGCCCAGGCTGGCCTCAAATTCTGGATCCTCCAATTTAGTCTTCCAAGTGCTGTAATTACAGGCATGAACCATCACATCACAGGGCTACATATAGTTGTGTTTGTGTGTGTGTGTTGTTTTGTTTTTGTTTTGAGACTGAATTTCTTCCTGCTGCCTTGGAACTCACTTTGTAGACCAGGTTGACATCCAACTCATTCACCTCTGCCTCTGAGTACTGGGATTAAAGGTATGTGTCACCACACCCAACTATTTTTTTTAAGACTTCTTTATTTTTAATGTATATATATGAGTTTTTGCTTGCATCTACATATGTGCAGCACTTGTGTGCCTGTGCCTTCAGAGGCCAGAGGAGGGTGTTGAGTTCTCTGGAACTGGAGTTTTGAATTGTGAGCCATCATATAGGTGCTGAGAACCAAATCCAGGTAGTCTGCAAGAGCAGCCAGTGCTCTTAACCACTGAATCATTTGAAAATGTAGATCAGGGGCCAAGACTGTGGCTCGGTTGGTAGAGAGCTTGCCTAACACACAGAAAATTCTGGGTTTGATCCCTAGCCCTACATGAAAGGGGTGGTGAAAGCCTGCAATCCCAGCTCTCAGAAGGTGGAGTCAGGGGGACCAGCTGCTGAAGGACATCCTGGTTATGTAGGAAGTTCTGGACCAATGTGGACTATAAGAGACCTTGTCTCAAAACACAGGAAAAAACAAGCAAACATGCAAATCAGATTTTGTTCTGCTGAAGGCTTCCCCTGGCACATTGAATAAACGCTAGACCTCTTGGGGTGATTCAACTCCTCTCCCCATCTCTCTGATGTCCTACAAATACTAGTTTCTTTTCGTTCTTTCAGACAAGTCCTTCCTGCCTCAGCACAGCCCCTTCCCTCTGCCAAGCCCTTTTCCTTTATTTTTCAGGGCCAGTTCTTTCTCTGTATTCAAGTCTTGCCTCTAAAGCCTTTTCCTAGAAAGCTATTCTGTAGTGACCATCTAGAGTCACCTCCAACCACAAGCATTTCCTCTTTAAGCATGTGAAACAGACACATTTGCTTTGCCCTGTTTAATTGCAGTCTCTAGTTTTGCAGACTGTCCTAGTGGCTTGTTTCCCAGCATTCCCTGTGGCTTTAGAATTTGGGCTCCTATTTGAAGAGCTTTATCTATGAAGATCTGGGAGGGCAGGGCTGGAGAGATGCCTCCAGATAGCATCTCTGTTGTCTCAGCTCTGGGGCTGGTACTGGTTTGGTTCTATGACCATGGATGGCTTTGCATTTTCTGGCCCCATGGGATGGATGATCCACCTTAGAAGAAGGAAGCCTGGGGTTCTAGATTTCTCACAAGAAGACTAAAGGCCTTTTCAGATGCTCTTGGAGCTCAGGTGAAGAGGCCCTATTTCTCTGTTGATTTCCTTTGTGTGAGAACATTTTCTCCCATTCATCCTCTCACAGAGGCTGTAACTCTCAAGGACCCTTGTTTCGAGTGGTGTGTGTGTGTGTGTGTGTGTGTGTGTGTGTATGTGTGTGCGTGTGTGTGTGTGTGTGTACATATGTGGGTATATATGTATGTGTTGTCTGGCCATCTTCTCACCTTTATTTCCATCCCCCTTAAGGCCTTAGAACTCAGAGTCACATTGCTGAGCCTGGTTGTGAAGGCTCTGGGCTTCTGGTTTTGTGTGTTTCAGTGCTAAGAGTCAAAGCTAGTATGCGCTAGGTATATACTCTGTCCCTGAGCCACACTCCCAGCCCTTCTTCTTTGGTTTGACCCCAGGAAAATTATTTTCAATGTTTTTCCACTTAGCTGTACTCACAATGGGTGTTTTTCTTTTCTCCCAGCATTTCTAGGTGTTTTGTGTTGGAAAGTCTTCTGACAAAGGACAGAAGTCCCTTAGCATGCTAAGCCACATAGCCTGCTTTTATTATCTTTCTAAGACTTGTGGGGACTTAAAATAACCATAAGCATCTGTTTACTTTTTAAAGATTTATTTATTTATCATGTATATGTGTATTGTGTATCTATGTATATGTGTTTCATGTATCTATGTATCATGTATATGTGTATATCATGTATGTGTGTATGTGCATGTGGATATCAAAGAACAACTGTGGAAATCAGTTTTTCCTTTCACCATGTGGGTACCAGGGATTGACCTCAGATCCTCGGGCATAGTGGCAAGGTCTTTGTGGTGTTTTGAATGAGAATGACCCCCTAAAGCTCCTATGTTTGAATACTTGGTCCCCAGTTGGTATAAAACTATTTGGGAGGATTGTTGGAGGAGGTATGTTGCTCACTAGGTGTGGGCTCTGGGATTTCAAAAGCCCACACCTGTTGTAGAATATTAGTTGGAGGTGTGTTACATTTGTTTACATTGTGGAACATTTGTTTAATGAAGATGTGATGTATTCTTTTAGGTTGCATTTGTTTAACTCTGTGAAGCTGTGTTACTTTGTCTAAAACACCCAATTGCTCTAATGAAGAGCTGAATGGCCAATAGTGAGGCAGGAGAATGGATAGGTGGGGCTGGCAGGCAGGATAAATAAGAGGAGAACTCTGGGAAGAGAGATGGAAGATCCAGAAAAAGAGGAAGGGGAAGATGTAACTGGCCAGCTACCCAGCTACATAGCAAGCCCTGGAGTAAGAAGTAAAAAAGGTACGTAGAACACAGAAAGATAAAAGCCCAGAGGCAAAAGGTAGATGGGATAATTTAAGAAGAGTTGGCTAGAAACCACCCAAGCTAAGGCTGGGCATTCAGAAGTAAGAAAACGTCTTCATGTTGATTGTCTGGGAGCTGGGTGGCAGGCTTCCTAACCAGCCAAAGAGTAAAAACAACCAACTACACACCATTACCTTGTTTCTACCTCATGGTTGTTGTCTCAAGACATGAGCTCTCAGCTACTGCTCTAGTGCCTGCCTCCTGCCTGCCTGCCTGCCTGCCTGCCACCATGCTCCCCACCACAATGGCCATGGACCGTTGAATCGGTAAGTCCCAATAAACTCTTCTTTGTGTGTTGTCTTGGTCACGGTCCATTATCACAGTACTAGAAAAGTAACCAACCCCCCCCCAAAAAAAAAAAACTTTACTCACTAAGCCATCTTGCTGGCCCTCATTTGTTTCTGTCTTTAAGCATGTATCTAGCTAGAAGGAGTGACTCACAACCACCACTAACTCCAGCTCCAGGAGAACCCAATGTCCTCTTCTGGCCTCCCCAGTCACTGCACTTACATGTACAAACCCACACAGAGACAACACACATACTTCTGACCCTCCTAGCTCTACCTCACAAGTGCTTAGATTGAAGGCAGGTGCCATCATCCACAGCTCAAGAATTCAGTGGAATCTTTTCTGGGTACTCAATAAAAAGAGCTAATATGACCAATGACTTTTGTAGGCTCACATTGTCCTGTTTTACCCACCTCCCATCCACATCTCTGGTCTCTCCCACACCAGGCTCTGCCAATTGGAAATCACAGACCTCCTCTCTGTGAAGCCCTCCCTAGCCTCAGAGACATAAGGGTGTTTTCTCCAGCACATGGCAGCACTGTGTGGCTCTGGGGTGACCCACAGTCCCACATCCTGGCTTCAAGCCTTTGGACACTGGGTGCATTGGTGTACACCTGCAATTCTAGCATCTAGAGGCAGGAAGGTTGTGAATTCAAAGCTAAGTCTGGGCTACACTATAAGGTCCTGGCTTAGAAAAATCAAACCAAACAACAAAAACAATACCATAGTCCAACAGTTTTAAACCAGACATGGTGGCTCACACCTCAGACTTGTGATCCTTTTGCTTGGTCTTCTGAGTTCTGGAATCACAGATGTCTATCATCACAACCCACTCCTCTGTCTGCTCACTACCAGGTTGAAGCAACCCAATGATCTGAAGTTCCCCCCATCCCCCGCAGTAGATAGGAGCCTCTGTGAGAGGCTATAGAGAGGAAGTAAGGGGTTCATGGGCAGATTGCAGCTGGCATGGGAGGGGGTGCTGGGACTAGGCCCCAGAGGGTCAGAATCTTCTCTATCTTATCTTAAATTACCCTTTGCCATTCATAGCCTCCCACCCCATTCTTATTTTCCTAAATTAGATTTTTTATTATGAAATATTTCACACAGAGAAAAGACTATAAACCGCGCTATAATGAATACCCCTGCCTCTTCCGCTTGGCTTTGTTAAATCTGAGCATTTTGCCATATTTGCTTCAGATACATATTTCTTAAGGAAATAAAACAACATGCAGGGCACAATGAAAACTATGTTCCTCTGGAGATGCATCCTCCTTGTTCCTTGTGGGTAACCACTCTCCGGGATTCAGGTTACAGCCTTTCCATGAAAACTTGTAAATACGTGATCCCTGTGTTCTATGGACTTGCAGGTTCCAAGCATCATTTAAATGGCTTCCTGTATGTAAATTTCTGCACCTGAGGCGTTTTGGTCAGTATGATTTTGGGTCTCACTTTTGTTGTTGAGTGTATTCTTTGTCGCATGCATTAAATATGCCCCCATTTCTCATTCACTGTTATAAGCACCCTGTATATTTATCTTTGTGCATACATACAAGAGTTTCTCTAGGGCATATAACTTGGAATGGAATTGCTGGATGACAGGCCTATCTGTTATCTATTGTAGCATCATAAACCATCCCCCAAACCTGAAGCTTAAAACAACATTCTTTTCATTTGTTCACAATTGTGTGGGTTAGAAATTCAGGGCTGGAGAGGTGGCTTACCAGTTAAGATCACTGACTTTTCTTCCAGAGGACTCTCCAAAGGACCTGTGTTCGAGTCCTAGAATCCACATAGTGAGTAACAACCCTCCAGTAACTCCAGTTCCAGGGGAATCTGACACCCTCTATTGGCCTCCAGAGACACCAGGCAAGTGCATAGCAAACAGACATTCGTGCAAGGAAAACACCCATACACATAAAAATATATAAATCTTAAAAAAAAAATAGAAAAGAGGCCAGGTGGTGGTGGTGCATGCCTTTAATCCCAGCACTTGGGAGGCAGAGGCAGGTGGATCTCTGTGAGTTCCAGTACAGCAAGAGCTACACAGTGAAGCTCTATCTCAAAGAAAAAGAGACAGGGAGGGGAGGAGAAAAAAGAATGAAAGAAAGAAAAAAATTAAAATTCAAGCAGGCAGGCTGGGGAGATGGCTCATTTGGTAAAGTGCTTGTCATGCAAACATGAAGATGTGAGTTGGTATCCCAGCAACCACACTGGAAAAAGCTGAGTGCAGCAGCAGCATCCAGCACCTGTGACTCCAGCACCAGGGATGCAGAGAGGAGAGGATCCTGGGGCTCGATGGCCAGCTGGTATGGTCATATCAATGAGTTCCAGGCTCAGTGAGAGACTGACTGCCTCAAAAAACTAAGATGAGGACTGAGTGAAGAAGACACTGATTATGTATATGCAATATATATATGTATGTATGTGTGTGTGTGTATATATATATATAGTGTGTGTGCATATGCACATAAACACAAACACGTATATACACATACAACAATTCTAGAAAAAAAATCAAGCAGGGCACAGTGGGAACATTTTGTGGCTTTGCTACAAAATCTGAGGCACATCCCAAGCAGCTTACACATCTGGATAAGGCATCTGGGTCATCGGTTTCTTCAGTTTTCATCTTCTGTCCTATTCACTGAGCTGGATCAGGCTGCCTCATAGCTTCTGAGAGATGGCACATTCTCCAGAGATCAAATCCCTCTATGCAAGTGGTTATTAAACCTCTTTTTGCACTAAGTAGGATGGCTCACAGGAGTGGAGACAGGAGGACTAAGAGTTCAAAGCCATCCTTAGCTATTAAAAAAAAATAAGCAAAACAATGGAGCAGTGGTGGTGTACACCTTTAATCCCAGCACTCAGGAGGCAGAGGCAGGAGGATCTCTGTGAGTCCGAGCCTAATCTGATCTACAGAGCCAGTTCTAGGAAATCTAGAAACCCTGGCTTGAAAAACAAAAGCAAGAAGAAAAAAAAAAAAAAAAAAAAAAAACAAAGCAAAGCAAAAAGTTTTAGGCCAGCCTGGGCTCCAAACCATCACACTGAATGATAAACAAAATCCTAAACAACAGGTGGGTAGAGATAGGCAGATCCTTGGAGCTTGCTGGCTAGAGTCCAGCCAGCAAGTGCCAGGTTCAGTGAGAGATCTATCTCAGAAGATAATATAGAGGAATCAAGGGAGACACTCATCATGGACATCTGCGCCCCCCTGCATGTACATTCATATGCATCCATACACCTCATACGCACACAAATAAATAAACCAAAAAACAAAGCCGCTCCTCATGCTTCATTCTTGCTAATAACCTATTAGCCAAAGCAAGTCCCAAAGCCAGGTCTAGAGGGAATGTCCACCATGGCAATCTATATGCCAACAGTGTTTATGAGATACCAGCAAATGTTCCCTTCAATTAAGAAACATTGAGCTGGGCTTGGTGACATAGGCCTGTTGTCCCAGACACTCGGGAAGCTGAGATCAGAAGAACTCGAAGGCTAGCCTGGGCTACAGAAGTGAGTTTAAGCCAAACTACCTGGCTAACTTGGTGAGACCCTGCTTCAATTTTTTATAAACAAACAGAAAGAAAGAAAGGGAGAGAGAGAGAGAGAGAAAGACAGAGGGCCTAGGGATGGTCCTCTATAGTAGAGAGCTTCCCTTCCATGCATGAGAGCTCAGAGTCAATCCCAGACAGAGGAAAATAAATAACAAATAAATAAAATGAGTCCCATCAATTGAGTTCATACTTTCCCTGCCTGTGAGTGACCCTTTCCTAACAGTGCTAGGTTATTCTATTTCCCCTCAATATATGACCGGTGCCAGAATTTAATTTCTGCCAATCTCACAGATGCAAATGGAAGTCTCCTCTTGTCTAAATTATGCCATCTTGATTACAAGTAGGGGTGGCACCTTTTCCTACTTTTTGGTCATTTACTTGGATTTCCTTGTTTGCAACAACCTTTCCCATCTTTTATCCTTATTTCTGTCAAATTATTGTTATTGTTATTTATTATTGTTGTTATAAAGTATTAAAGACTTTTTTGATTTATTTGTTTTGTTTCATGTCTATGACTATTTTGCCTGCATGTATGTTATGTGTGTGCTCTACATGTGTGCCTGCGGCCTGCAGAGGCCAGAAGAGGGCACTGGATCCCCATGAAACTGAAGTTGAAGGTGGTTATGAGCTAACGTGTGGATGCTGGGAACCAAACCCTGGTCCTCTGTCAGAGCAACAAGTGCCATTGACCACTGAGCCCTCACTCTATCCCCAAACAGTAATTATTATTGCTGTGATGATTAAAATAATCACTATATATAAATATGTTTGCTATTATTTTGTTTTATTCAGGACAGGGTTTCTCTGTGTAGCCCCTGGCTGTCCTGAAACTTGCTCTGTAGACCAGGCTGGCCTTGAACTCAGTGATCTGCCTGCCTCTGCCTCCAGAGTGCTGGGATTAAAGGCATGCAACACCACCACCCACTTAATAAAAAATTAGTTATTGTATTTATTATCACATGTATATATGTGTGTTGTGCACCTACCAAGGCACACATGTGGAGGTCAGAGGACAACTTCCAGGAGCTGGTTCTCTCCTCCCACCATATGGCTCTTAAGGTCCAGTTGTTAGGCTTGGTGGCAAGTGTATTTCTGAGCCATGTTAACCTGCAGCTGTTTGTATTTTCTGGATTCCTAGTTTCTAAACGGTTAACTTGGGTACAGAGGAAGTGTGTCTCCTCCTTACCAACTGCAGAAAGGGAGAGTTGTGAAGACAGGCCCTGGGCAAACCTTTTGATGGAGGCTTTGGAACATTAAGGTTCTTTGTTTGGTTTTGGGTAATAAATGGCCTCAGAATCTGTCCCTGTAGGTGTCTCTGCCAGAGAAGTTACCAGTGGGGAAGCCTGAGGCTGTCTATCACAGCTCAGTTCTTGTGGCTCGAGGCACTTGGCCACCTTCCTCGCTTGTCCTTCTTGCTTTCTTCCCATTGCTTCAGACAGGCCTCCTTTTCCAGCAAAAGAGGACTGGTACCCCCAGTAAAAAGTAGAAAATAGCATCCTTCCTTGCTGCTAGGCCTGCATACATTCTTCACCCTGGATTTGGGACCTGAGTCCTGGGATATTCTTCACTGATCCCATCAGTGTAGACCCTCCAAGGTCACCTCATTGTCCCTCCATGTGAAAGTCTCCTTTGCTTATCCCTTCAGCCTCAAAGCAGAAGCAACCTACCCCTGACAACCCACAGAATTCTCTTCGGTCGATTTGCTACTTTACAGACTCAAGCAAGCACTAAATGGGACCGGTTTACTCAATAGTCAGCTCCATGGTGAAGGGCACCCCTAAAACAAAACTGAAGCCAAAACTAAAGTGGGACTCTAAATACAGTTCAATTTGAGGGACCTTGACCGGAAATTTGAAAGTGGCAAAATCTGAAAGAAGCTATGCTACTTTAGTGGAGAACTCTGGGCTGTGCAGTAGGGCAACTGCTGATAACTGATGGCTATACAGATGTTCACATGCATGGCTTCAAATGGGACCAAAAGTTTATCTCATCCATCACTGATGGCTATATAGATGTTCACATGCATGGCTTCAAATGGGACCAAAAGTTTATCTCGTCCATCACGCTGACCTTTATGCAAGACCTTGATAGTCACAGCTCCTGGTGCTGCTTTGAACATTTCAAACACAGAGCATGCTCCAAACACACAAAGTTCTAGTCAACAGTGCTAATTTGCCTGAGTTCTGGCTTACATCATAAGCTCGTTGCTATTTCCAGACACTTATGCTGGGGGAGAGAGTAAAATCTCTTCTTTGTTTAGGAGTGCAGAGCTCTAAGGAATGCCCTTGCCCCAGCTCAGCTGTAACCCTCTCTCTGGACCTGAGCTTGCCCCGTAAAATCAAGGAACTGATGCAGGACCTTCCATCTCCTATCCATCCTGGTTCCCCCGGGGAAAGAGTTATTTATGGCCTGGCAGGAAGGGCAGAGGAATGGGTGGAGTGAGGAGAAGGAGGTCATTAATGGCTCCCAGCTTCTTGCCTTTGATCAGGTAGTTTGGAGCGAGGTAAGGGCCAGGAGATGAGGTGAGGTGGTAGGAGGAAGAGGGGAAGCAGAGGGCCTTCCAAGGGTCAAGTGAGAGGCAGGGGATGGAGGGAGGGAAGGGGCTGAGTTGGTTGGCTACGGGTACTCTCCTACCTGTCCATCATCTGAGGGAGTTCAGTGTAAGACTGACGCATTCCATGCCACCAGCTCTCCAGTTCTTAAACTGGATGCTGGCAGATCCCAGGCTGCCTGTCCATCCTGCAGGGGGTGTGTAGAGGATCAAGAAGAGAGACCCAAAGTCATTAGAGCACTTGAAAGAAGAAAGGGCAGTTTCTTATGAAGTAGTAAAACACCCCCATCCCGTGTGTGTGTGTGTGTGTGTGTGTGTGTGTGTGTGTGTGTGTGTGTGTGTGTGTGTAGAACCTAGGGCCTCCCATATCTGAGGCAAATGTTCTACCAAGAGCTATATCCAAATCCCTTGCCTGTTAGCTGCTAAAGTTGGCATTGAATTCTCTCTTTAACCCAGTTTGTCCTCAAACCTCCTATTCTCCTGCCTCAGCCCCTGGAGTAGCTGGGATTCCAGAGCTGCACTATTGGGTCCAGCTTTTAGAAATGACCTCCTACCTCTGCTTGGCTTTTCCTCCTCCAGTTTTATTGTATTTCTCTAAGCCTGGGTTTCATCACCTGTAAAATGGGAGTGTGGATACAGTAACGGCTGTGCAGAAGGAGAGAGCCTGTCTACACGGGAGAACACGGTGGAGATTAATAGAAGCCCAATGTGGATTTAGGAGCCTGCATTTTCCTTTTTCCCCCCTGAGTTCTCAGTTTGCACCCACTCTGCTGAGGACCAAGGGTCCCTGGCTCTGAGTCACTGCAACCTGGGGGCTAGAAAGAATTTATGAGAGGAGGGGCTAGGACCCTTTGATCTCAAGTGGTGCCCCAGCTTCCCAGAGACTGGCAGGGGGGTAGGGGCTGTGTTTGGCACAGACCCAGGAGTGCAGGTTTCAAAGGCAAGCTTCAAAGGCAGACTGTTCATGTGGCTTCTTTTGTACCTGCTTGAGGAAGAAAAGCCAGCCAGTACCCCCCTGCCCCAGGATGGCAACTCAGGGCCCAAGGGACAGTCCAGGTTCTCAGTCCCTCCGTACTCCCAGACTGTCAGTTTGGAGCCTGCCTCAGTGGGAGTCTCATCTTGCCAGAACCGGGATGATGGAGCCAACTGGTCCTGCTCAGTCTCACCTATGGTAGGGCACAATGGAGTGAGGAGAGTCTGTGCTGAGGTTAGGGCGGCATAAATGGGAGGGAATGACAAGGAAGAAAGGCCAGGAAGCACAGCTTTATTTACTTTTTGTTTTTCTTCTTTTGGTTGTGTAGCCCTGGCTGTCCTGACACTCGCACTGTAGACCAGGCTGGCCTCAAACTCAGAGATCCACCTGCCTCTGCCTCCTGGGCGCTGGGGTTAAAGGAGCTACCACTTCACAGCTAGGAAGTGCGTCTTTAGTGACAGGGGAAGCCCTGTGGGTGAGCAGGGCTAGGAGCCAGGAGATTGGCTGGGATGGTGATAGGGGAGGCTTGCTGGAGCCTGCAGGTACAGGGAGGCCCTGGGGAAACTCCCTCTCAACCTCTTCCCCTTGCACTGCTGGACAGACTCACTCTGACCATGTCAGCATTTCTGTGACCCCACAGGCAACCCGGTTGGCCCCAGCGAGGGAAAAGGGGACAAGGAAGATGAGTGTCTCAGCCCTCCCTCAGTGAGGTCAGGGTCGCTCGCTGCAGTGGATCAGCAAGATGGATGAAGTGCTTATTCTTCTGTCAAGTTAGCCATACCATGGCTGAAATCCCAGGCTTTGCCTGTGTGGATAGACCCTGACAGGAGAAGAGACCTCCCTGCTCCACCCCCGCCCCCCCCATCCCAGCAGGCCCAGAATCTTGGATGAACATGGCTCTCTTAGGATTGGTTTGTAGGTCCTCAGACTTCCAAGTGCAGCAACCCGTATTCCTTCCAGGAAATAGCTCAAGTGTCTGTCTGTTCATCCATCCTTTTATTCCTCCATCCACCCAATTCTTTATCCTCCCATCAGTCTGTTCATTTATCCGTCTAGTTGTCCTTCCTTCATCTATCATTCCATCCACCCATTCATGCAGCAGTGTTGTCCTGAACACCCACTTATCTGCATTAGACATTCGCCTACAAAGCTGTGATTTAGGCATCATTATCCCCGACTTAATGGTGAGAAAATGGAATCCCAGAGAGATTTAGCAACTTGCCCAAGGTAAAACAGCCTCAGAAAGCTAGAGCTCTTTGCATTAGGCTTTGTCCATTTCAGCCCTAGACAGCAGCCAGTAAGAAAAGAGGGGTCTGTTGATGGTCAGGGCATTTTGGGTAGCCAAGTCCATGCTAGTCAGTTCACCAGAGGCCTCTAGCAAGGACTTCTCATGACATCAGCTATGTCATTATCATTTACTGTACAGACTGTAAGAGGTGACTCCATTAGCAAGAGTGCTTCTTCAGCATGTATGAAACCCTGGCTTTGACCTTCAGCACCACATAAACCAGGCATTGCAGGACAAGCCTATGATACCATCAGTCAGGAGGTAGAGACAGGAGAATCAGAAGTTCACTATGTATAATTGGCTATACAATGATGTTGAGGCCAGCCTAGACTACATGAGAACTTGTTTTAAAGAGAGAAAACAAAACTGATATCTCCTTTCTGCTCCTATTCTCACCAGGAGGCTCTGCCTCAGCTGGCCTGGGCTGGGCCATAGATATCAGTCTCTTACAGGCTCCCTGACTGATATAAGTGTGGCAGGGTGTAGCACCAGATGCTATGGGTTTCTCATGAGCCAAGGCTGAAGAACAAGGCGTCGCTCTTGGCCATCACCATGCCCAGAGCCTGAGTCTGTTCTCCAGACAGCTACTCTGGGAGAAGCGCTGAGCAGGTGTCTGCTGAAGGAGATGGTGTGCTGGGAGCCACAAAGGGCCAGAAGGTTGGGCCTGACTGTGGAGGGACTTGTCCTAAGGACCAGGTGGCCAGCAGAAGGCCCAGGAGGAGCAGGTGCCCCAGCAGAAGTGGGAGATCTCCTACAGTGGAAAGATGGGAGGACCGTTCTGGAGAGGAACAGCCCCAAAGGCTCTGACCCTTTGGGCCAGCTCCAGGAGTGTGAGGTCAGCAGAGGTGAGGCTTCTTCCTCCAGGGAAGGTGAACCCGATGCCCTTGGCCACCTGCCCTGCCATTCTGCACACAGTGTTCTCATACTCAGTTCCCACATGGGAGGGGAGGGAGCTAGGGACACCTTGACACTCCTTCTAGAAAGATCTGCTGACAGAGACAAACTTCCCTGCCCCCACCCTCCCTGGCTGTGTCTGGCAGGCTGCTCAAGCAGATCAGGTAGGGCTCCCTCCTCCCTGCTCCTTGTGCCCACCACACATGGCATGCCTAAGCTCTCAGGGTCCCTGTGGCTGTTCAAACTCAGGGGCCAAAACAGGGACAGAAAATCCTTGGGGGCTTAGCCTTCCTCTGTTAAATTCCGAGTTAATGCTCACCCAGTGGGTAGGGCCCTCTGCACTTCTTCTGACAGCTCCCAGAGCTGCTGGGACCAGCATCTAAGGGCCACATCTAGAGCAACAAGGAGCTAGATAGACACTCACATGGTGGCTTTCAGAGCCTCAGCCCTCTGAGGGACCACAAGCAGCTGGCGTTCACCGGGGCAGGACCAGGCTGGGCCAGCATAGGCAGACAGCCACCAGCCCCTGATGTCCCTAACAAACAAGTGGCCTTGGGCAGCCTGGCACGTGGCACCACTGATGGCCCTGTGCCCAGAAAGAGGAAAACATAAAACCTCATTTCAAGCCCGGATGGTGCTTTGGTTCAGCTTTCCTAGCTTTGTAGAAACGTAATTCCATGCATTTTTCTTAAATGCAAGGCACCTGCTTAAATTGACCCCCCCACCACCACCACACACTTCCACTTGAGTAAACAGGCAGAAGGAGCCAGTGACTCCCATCATTTATCTGGGCTCTGATGTTTCTGAGTCTCTAGTGGGTCTGTCTTGACTCTCTGTTATAGGGCAGTATATGAACTGGGCCTGGTGACATGTGCCTATAATCCCAGCTACTCAGGAGGCTGAGGGAAGAGTACCAAATGTTCAAGGCCAGCTTGGGAAATTTAGGAAGACCCTACCCAAATCAAATAAAAAAGAGGGAAAGCAAAAAGATCCAGGGCAACTTAGCCTACCTGGCAAGTCACAGTTCTCAGGAACAGACACTGTTTCAAAGAACAAAATGGGGGCTGGCAAGATAGCTCAATTTCTAAAGACACTTGCTGCCAAGCCTAAGGACCTGCCTGACCCAGGTCTTAGGGGCACGCATGGTAGATGGAGAGAACTGGCTCCCACAGGTGGTTCTCAGGCCTCCACCACACATTTGTGCGTGTCTCACCCCAAATAAATAAATGTTTAAAAAGTAGATGTGTAAAAAACAAGATGGACCAGTCTGAAAGAATGACACCCAAGATTTAACTTCATGTGAACACTCATATGTGTATATGTACGAACACACAGACTAGAGCTCTATTCTAGTACTACAGTGCTTGTCTAGAAGTGTGAATCCCTATACTCAATCTGTAGTACAGCAAAAATAACAGATGAAAACAACTAAAACAGCAGTTAAAAGCCCTGTATTAGAGTGGCAAGGCTGGACAGAATTCTGGCTTTACCACATATCAGCTGGGTGGCCTTGAGTGAGTTGCTTAAGGGCTCTGAGCCCCATCTATAAGCAAAGAGTAACAGTATTTTTACCCCAATGCTTTGTGATGAGAAATTGGAAATGTGGTTTTTAGATTCTACTCAGCTCAGGCCAGATACACACACACACACACACACACACACACACACACACACACACACACACACACACACACACACCCCAAACTGGATTTGTATAGTTTTTATCCTGATTTTCCCCTTAATTATTACAACCATGTCCCTATACTGTTGTATTGCTGGTGGCTGCACAATAGTCTACCAGATAAACAAAGGACACTTATGGGCTATTCTTTGTTGTTATTATAGTGGCTGGACTGGGGTCTGGGGGCAAAGGTTAATTTACATGGGTGAGAAGGAGGCACAATAGCCATTTTCTTTCATTTGTTTTTAGATGAAGAAAGTCTCCTTGGCCCAGGAATAGTCGAAATCAGCAAGCCCCTGACCTTGTTGGCCTCCTCTCTCTTAGCACATATTTTGTGAGGTGGCAAAGTCGAGTCTTTTCTTCCTGGGATGGGGAGTGGGGACTTTGCTGCCCTTCTGGGCTTAGAGGTAAAGTTTGCAATTATGGAACTGGCAAGTGGCCCACCAGGAATGCCTGGGAGATACAGGTGAGGATTTGGGGGTGGAGAATAGTCTCTTGGACACTGGTAGGAGTACAGCAGAGTGTGACATTGGAGGCAGGCTCCCCTCAATGAGGAGGAGGCTCTGGGGCAAGAGAGGGGGTTCCAGCAACATGAGGAAGGCCAATACTTTCAAGTCAGACTGTGGCAGCTGAAGGAATTAAAAAGCACCCATTTGCTCCAGCTTCAAGGTTTCCTCTCCCCCCTGGTGAAGCTCCAAGGATAAAGATCTGCAGTCTCATGTCCCATCCCCTGGCTTCATCTACCTCTGCCCCTCCTTCCCTTATGGTACCCATAGTCTAAGCTACCCAACCCGCTGACACTTCCCAAGATGTAGGCTGACAGTAGAGTCGAGTAGAAAGCCTGTAATCCCAGTATAGAAGGTAGAGGCAAGAGGGTCAGAAGTTCAAGATCAGGCTGAGGATATGGTCTCTTGGCAAAGTACTTGCCTAGCATGAGAAGGCCCAGTTTAATCTCAAGCATCACACACAAACCCAAAACACAGTTAGCCTTTTAGCAGCCTGGTAGCACTGGCCTGCACTTGGCAGAAGGAGACAGAGGCAGGAGGATCAGGAGTTGAAGGCTAGCCTTGGCTACCAGAGACTTTGTCTTTAAGACAGAAGTTTTGAGTCTGGTGTAGTGTCACATGTCTTTAATCTTAGCATTAGGGAGGCAGAGGCAGGTAGATACCTGGGAGTTCAAGGCAGCCTGGTCTACATAGGGAGATCCAGGACAGTCAGGACTAGGCAGAGAAACCCTGTCTGGAAAAAAAACAATAAAAAAGCCGCAGAAATAGATAAAAGGCTTTGGGAATCTGGCGGTGAGACTCAGTGGTAAACAGAGGGAGGTAAGGAGGGAGGGAGGGAGGAAAAGAGAGAGGTTGAGGTTCAATGTCATCTTTGGCTGTATAGTGAGTTTGAGGCTAGCCTGAATCTAAAACAGAATGTAGTTATGCAAAACACTGTGCCCAGCAGCCTTCCATACCTTCAAAAGACTCAGAGTTAGTGGATTAAATAAAGGCAGCTGGGATTTGAGTGAGCAAAAGGAGACACCTGGAATGATGCACAAGACAGGCCAGGTGTCGAGAATGCTGCCTGACCACCATGAGGAGGCTGGCAAAAGGAGACACCTGGAATGATGCACAAGACAGGCCAGGTGTCGAGAATGCTGCCTGACCACCATGAGGAGGCTGGCAAAAGGAGACACCTGGAATGATGCACAAGACAGGCCAGGTGTCGAGAATGCTGCCTGACCACCATGAGGAGGCTGGTTCTGCTCCATGGGAATGCTGGCCGAGTGGAGAAACAGGAGGCTGAAGGTGGACTGCCTTGTCTCCTCTAGTCTGGAACCATTCATTTAATCTTGTCATGATACCTTCATTTCCTAAATGACATGTGAGCTGAATGTGGCATTCAGCAAAGCGCTCCATCTCCACACTCAGCAGCACTCCCCATGCATCCTAAAGGCACGTTCAGATGCTAGACAAAGTTGGGGAAACCTAACTGTCGATAAAGCCACTCTCTGCAATCAGGCAGAATTAATTGTGTGAACACCATTGATCAAACCACTTAATACTTACAGGGACTGAGAAGGAGCCGAGATGTAATTTCATTCCCCACCTGCTCACCCCTAATGAAACTCCTAATAACGCTCTAATTTTTCTTTCAGATAAGGGCTGATCGGTGGGAATGGGGTTGGAAGGCTGGGGGAAGGAGGGAGAAACTTATTTTCTCTCCTTTGCTAGACTCCATCAGACAGATTCAAGTGAAATAGGCACTTCGGGAACATCTTGTCAAAAGCCACTTGGAGGGCTGCAGCTGACCCGAGTGGAGTGGGAAGGGAGCTGGAGAACAGGCACAGATGATCCCAACCCTGCAAGCCAGGTGGAGCATTTAGCTTAGGGTGATTCCGGGACTCAAGGGCAGCTGATCCCTTTTTAGGCCAAAAAGAAAACTCATGTAGGCTGCCTGTGCCTACATCCAGAGATTGGGGTGGGAGTGTGCAGGTTACCATTTCCAAGAGGGAAATCATCCCTCTTCCCATTCCTCTCTCCATACTGGACAGGACGAAGGAATGCTCTCAGGGTGTGGACACTCACACATGTGTGGACAGGGCACAGACCCGACCATGTATGCATGTACCCACACATACACACTGGTTTCGGTAAACTCTGTGAGGCCAGAAGCCTCACATTTGCCACATTTGCTGCTTTATTTTATGCTCCAGGAAGTGTTTGAAATGTAAGATTCACTCAACAGATGCTTGGAAGATATGCATGTGTCAGAGTGCCTAGATAGCTATGACTCACGTATGCACACACATAGAGGTTCAAATTCAAACACACTATCACTCAATGTGTCTTCTGAGATGCGATGACCACAGTAATTTTCTTTCTCTTTTTGGTGTGGGGGAGGGAAGGATCCAACCCAAGGCCTTGTGCATTCAAGGCAAGTGTTGGACTTTTGAACTGCTTCCATACCCAGCCCACCCCTGCCAGCAATTCTGTTATTCTGTCCCTGGCACACAGTAGGCACTTGTACAAATACATTCAGGCTCCAGTCCAGCTCATTTGCTTTTGAGCCAAAGCTCCGGTCTCCAGCCCCACCTGGCTCTCTCAGGAAGAGGTCAGTAGCTTTCCTGGGGATCATCATTACTACCTTGTGTGACATCTGTTTGTTACTGTTTTGTATGGCCTCCTCAGGCTTCCTGGACCACACCGTGCCCCGCCCCCCAAGTCTGATCAGGAGTTTTCAGAAGAAGGACCTACCCCTCCACTGATGGACTAGAAGTTACCCTGTAGTTCAAGAGTTCCAAAGGGGGTGAACCTTCCTTATTACACCAGCCTCCTTTCTCTGTCTCCTCCTTCTTTTCACACCACCCCCTTTATCAAAAATGCTGAGGATTGAACACATGGTCTTAAATCCATTAGATAAGAACTTTATCACTGGGTCAGTTACATTCTCATCCCCCTTTTTATTTTTATTTTTAAATTTTGAGATAGGGTCTTATTGAGTTGCCTAGGCTGGCCTTAGACTTCTTGCCTTTCTAAGAGGCTGAGATTACAAGTGGGTATCACCATGCCTGGTCCTTTATTAGAGGCTCATAGAAGCTGCATTCTTCCCATTTTTGAGTTGCTGAGATGCCTCCTTATTTAGTTGTCTGCCTGCCCCTCCACCTGACTAGGTTGAGGCCAGAGTGTGGACATGCAAACAGGCTAGGAGCAAATGGCAAGAGCCACCTAGCCTGGAGGGGCACCTGTGTGAGCGTAATAATGCACGTGTGAGCACATGTGTGCACCAATGTACACACGGGGCAGTCCCTCCAGGTTCCTCTGCCTCGACTCCCTCCAGCCCACCTCAGGACAGGCATCACCCACATCATCACCACACCCTAAGCCTTCACTGCCACCTTCCACAGCCTACATATAGCCTGCTCCTTTACCTGGGTTCTAAGGTCTGGGAAGGAGCAGAATGGGCAGGGAGGGCAGGGTGAGGGATGGGGGCAGTGGAAGGTAGTTATTTACAAAGCCTGTGCCCTGGGGACCCTTGTCCTGGACAACAATTACAGCCCTTTAATTAACTGAATGCAGTTGGCCTGTCGATGGAGGCATGTCCCCCACTGAAGTTTGCTGCGCCTGCTGCTGTCTAGTACTGGTTAATGAATATAAATCAGATAGTTTATAGTTAGCGAGCAGGGAACAGGCTGGCAAGGGCCTGAATTCCAATGCAGATGCCTGAGGGTAGGAACATGCCCTCCATCATGGAGGCTAGGGCATTCACAGGGCCATCGTTGGTGTGAGGTGGGCAAGCCTTCCCACCATGCACTTGGGCTCTAACTGAACACACAGGTGTATGTGCTACTGTGAACATGGGAAACACTCACCACACGAGTGTGGGAGCAGCAAGAGTCTTCGTGGAAGCACTGAGCAAACACAGCACCCAGAAAAGCAAGCCTGATTCCTGTTTCATTGTGAAACCCACAGAACTAGCTGGGCATGGGGGCACATGCCTGTCACTCCAGCCTTTGGAAGGCTGAGGCAGGAGGAGGGAGGAGTTGAGGCCAACCTCAAATGTAGTGAGTTTGAGGTTAACTTGAACTGCAAAGTAAGACCCGGTCTCAAAAAAATTAGAAGAGAGAGAGCACATATATCACAGATCCTTTGGGCAACTTCTCCCTTGGTTGCTATGTTATTGCTCCTGCAAATGATAGAGAGAAAGAAAGCCGTATCCAATATGATCCCTGGCAGCCCTCATGGAACCCTGGACTGTGATGAAACAACCAGCTGCCCCAGGACATGGCAGCACCCGGCTTTCTCACATCTCTCAAAGATGATCAACGCCCCAGGTCAGCAGGAAGTAGTCTTGAGAACTCGTTGTCCTTACTCCCTAACCTGCCACACCTAACTCCTCACCTTTTTAATAAGATAGGAGTGTAAGGATTCAGGCATTACGCTGGCCTGCCCCTGGCACCTGGCAGAATGCACTCAGGCAGTATTCTGGTCAGCCCAGGGTTCTGGGAGTACTAGTCTGCAGGCAGGTGTAAAGGACCCCTTTAAAAGACAGACCCTGCCCCCTTAAGATCCCTTTTGCTCTTGCTCTTCTCCTCACCCTCTCTCTCTTCTCTTCCCAGTGCCTCTAAGTCTCTTTTCCCTCTGCCCTCATCCCCCCCTTCTAAATAAACTTCTCACTTAAACTCTGTCTGCCTGGCATGTTATTTCCTCTGCCTTGGTCACCCTCACCTGCTATGGAACCTGCTATGCTCTCCCACGTGGTCCCTTACCTTGGGACCCCCATGAGGGACACCCCCCCCTTCTCCAGCTTTATCCTAGAATTGTAACAAAAGAACAACCCAGGGAAGCATACACTATGGGACTGGTCTCATTCTTGCCCTTCACACAGAGTCAGTGAGATGACATATATGCAAAATGTAAGTCCGGGGTTCTGGTATCAGTGTATCCTTAAATTGAGTTCTAGCCACAAGGGGTCACATGTGGAAAGGAAAAACATGTGACCAGACTTGGAGCTCTGCTATGCTGGCTTTGTCACCTGAGCAACTTAGCTTCCTCTCTGAGTGTCAGGCTCAGCCCCCTGCTAGCTCAGCCACAACCCAGCCTCCAAGCCATGTTGGCTCGTGCTCTCTCTCTCTCTCTCTCTCTCTCTCTCTCTCTCTCTCTCTCTCTCTCTCTCTCTCACACACACACACACACACACACACACAGAGTGCTGATGCCTCAGTTTGATGGCAAAGCCCTATCACTTCACTACCTCCAAGAGTGGGAGATGGGCATCCATCCCATCGGCAAGCCTGGACATGCTACCTCTAAACTCCAGAGCTCTGCCACCGCCTCTCTGGCCTGTTTACTCCCCTCCTAGGAGGTGGGAGCTCCAGCTGAGGGAAGTGGGGAGGGTTGGCTTGGTAGAGACAAAGTAATTGGCATCCATGGTTTGATGTCACCCTGCATTCTGCCCTGCTGGTCCAGGCTGGGGAGGGTGACAATTATTTACTCCTCCTGGGCTTCCCTGCTGGGAGATCTGCAGGGGTTGAGGCAAGGTTCTGGAGACAAAGGAAAATGATCCTATGGCCATGGGGTGAGTGGTGCCAGGCAGAGAGCAAGGGATTCAGGAGCCAGCCAGTTGGGGTTACATGTTCAGGATCCTCCAGCCCTACCTGGCTAAGTCGTCTAAAGTGAGACTCTAAGGACTGAGGAGGGTCCTCAAATTTCACTCCCTACGCTGTCTCCCTCTCCCCAGCCCAGCCTCCTTTGTTGCCTCAGAGGGGGCTCCAGACAAGGAAAGGGCTTCAAGCCACAGAGCAGACTTGGGAGAGTTGGGGGGTGGGTTTCACTTATAGATCCCAGCTAGCTGGCCTTTCACAAAAGCACCCCATAATCCTAGCTAAGGTAGCAGGAGAAGACCCAGTTTGCAGATCAAAAGGTAGCAGGCGGAGATCAGATCTCTGTTCTTCCCTGCAATGGCACCTGCTGAGGAAGTTGCTGCCTTGCCACCACTGTTATCGGTACCCACCTCCCATCTACGTCACATGCCCATCAACACTGTCCTAATGGTTCTCACAGGGCCCCAGAGCCCTACAGGTCTTCATGATCCCTTGAGGAAGATGGGGATGGGGGTAGGGAAGGCACGGGATTCTCAAAGATGAATCTAGAGAAGACCTTGTAGGGAGCTTACCCCATGGCTCATCTGAAAAATCCATTCCACCTTAAGTCTGAGTCCAGAGCATCCCCTAACACACACACTTGAGGAACCTCAAAGATTCTTCATCTTGGGAGTTCAGCTCCCAAAGGGGTAAGGCTGGGCAGACAGGGTGTGTGTGTGTGGGGGGGGGTTCTGCTTGGGTTTTGATTGGGGGAAATATGTCTAAACTCTTCCTTTTCTTCTTTGATAGACCGACCCATTCTTCAAGATGGGGACACCTTAGAGTAGGAGTCTTTAAGACATTCTCAGACACCATGGACTCTGCAGTCAATCAGGGAAGGTATCCTAGGAAGGCAGTGCTGAGGGATGCTTTGCATAAAGATGGTTCTAGACAGATGGATGCCTAGGAGAGTACCACTCCCTTGCTCTTTAGGCTTGACAGACATGGACTATCCTGCTCTTAACCTTGATGTACAACAAGGAGTAGTTATTCTGAAGGAAGATCACTGACACCAGCGCACAGACAGTAAGACAGATGGGAGCGGAGGCCTCCCAGGAACCTCCCTTCTCAGAAAAGAGGTGCAGCCCTGGGCATCCAGATGTTGGTGGACACTGCTGTGCCCAACCTGGAGGGGGGGAAAGAGTCAGATACCATCTTTGCCTTAACTATTTCTGTTCTTCATAGGACGCTCACTTAGGGTGCATGTCTACCCAAAGGCTCCTTGGGAAGATCCCAGCGTGGCCTCCGTGGTTCACACTGCACATCTCCTCCCCTGAATTTGGCACACTGCATGTTCTCTGTGTGTTATGGGAAAGGGAAGGAAGGCTTTTGCCACTCCTGGTATGCCATGGTCATTGTCAACACTACTTTTCACCCACGGGTTGAACAGAGCAGCTGAGGCTATGCTTCAGGGCTCCAGCTCAGCCACCATGACCCTGAGAAAGCACAATGACACCTGTGACTCTCACATGGCTTTTGTGTCACGCTCCCTCCACAGGTGCACTGGGAGGCCTTATGATAATCTAGGTGGCCATCTTGGCCACAGGCCCTGGGTTTTTATTATCAGTTATAATAATAATAACTGTCTACAACGACGACGGGAGGCCCTCCTACATCCCCCTACCTAGGCCCAGACTCCAGTTTTTCTCCCAACCTGCTAGAAATGACCACCCTCCATACTGCCAGCCTACCCAGCCCGCACTGAGGAATGTACATTAGGAGACAGGCAAGGAAGCCAGGAAAAGGTTGACTGCTTTTTTTCACCCCCTCCTTCCCTGCAGTGTGGGTGACACTGGCAAGAAGCGAGCAGCTGACCCGGGTTTGAATTTAGAGTGTTCATTAATACGATATTATGCCATATGCTCCCGCACACTGTCTCCCTCTAATGCAGCCGCCAATTTGCTGAGCAGCCCTAATTAGTAATGGTATAATGAGAGTATTCAGAGGGTAATGTGGTGGGTGGAGACGGAGAAGGGATAGCTCCTGGCCAGTGGGGGAAGGGCAGGATCTGGCTACAGAGGGCCAGGGGCTGGGGGTCATTTTGTTCAGGCTGAGAGGCCCAGGAGGTTAGACACCTCCCCTCCACTCCACTCATCGGGGAGCAGAGCTGCAAGGTGCAGGATAGGTGGGTGGAGAAAGGATGCCAGGGAGAGAAAGAGAGAGGAGAGAGGCCCTGGGCAGAGGAGGCGACTTTGTTCTCTAACCTGGATGGTAGATGAACTGTATGGTGGTGTGTGGTGGTAACGGTGGTGGTGATGGTTGTGGTGGGGGGGTAGGGGTGTGTGTATGTGGTGATGACACTCAAACCCCTGAATTCCTGAATTCTGGCCCCCTGTCCTACTCAGCACCCTGATGTTCCCTCAGAGGGGAGGGAGGTTCAAATGTTGCTCAGCTAGTGAAGGAGCAGAGGGTTGGCAGCCTGTATGCTCAGACTCCAGAGCTGGGAGCAACTGTTTGGCCATGGTAAGGCTGTGGTCCTGGGGAGAGATCAAAATGGAGGGATTAAGGATGGGCATGGAGAACTGGCACACCCCTCACCTTCCCGCCATCTGAAGGCCCTGACTATTCTCCCCTTCCTTCCTCAGATTGTGGATTCCCACCTTAGCCCGTGGGTTGACAGCTCGTGGATTGACAGCTCGCAGGAGTCCACTGCAGCTGAGGATCAAAACACACTTACACCTGTGCCAGATGCATCTGGTGTGTACAGCCAGAGCCCTAATCTTAAGGTGGAGTCCCCCATGGCTGCAGCTAGAATCCAGGGCAAGGTTAGGGTCCTAGGGAGCAGGAAGTATTGGTACCTGGCCCGGTCCAGATCTCCCATACCAAGGTCAGCAGGAGCAGAGTCTTCTTTGAGATCAGATTACCACAACTTTCTCAGCCCCTCCTTCCCAGGCACGGCTGGGCAGCACTCCCTCCCTGGGCGATCACAGCTCTCCCGCCAACCCACACGCAGGAGATGAAATATTCATCACGTACATATTGGCTCCTCCAGCGGCTTTTAGGGAAAGTAAATGAGACTAGCTGGGGAAGGAAATGAGTGTGATCTGTGGTGGTGGGGTGGGAGTGCAGGGCAGGATGGGCAGTGACTTCCAGCTGGGCCGCTCTTAGATTCAGCACCTGGAAGTCCACTGCCCCTTCAATTCTTGGGGTCTCTGGCCACCCTCACCTCACCAGCCACAGGAAGATGGAGAAGTGGTAGTTTCACTTTCCAATTCTGGAATGCAAGGTCCAGATCCATGTGACCAATAGCTGCTCTGAGCCTGTGCTGTCCAGAGTGGTCAGGCAAGTAGGGCAATGGTAGCTCTACCCTCATGTAAGGCACAGGCAAGAAACAGGCCAACATTGCATGAAGCCCCGGGAAGTGATGTGCTTGGGACACGAAACACCTCTATTTACGCTTTTGTGGACAAGGAAAGACACCTCCGATGAGAAGGTGACAATGGCATGGAAACCTAGATGGTGAGGACAAACCTCGAAGGTAGAGGAGTAAGTTAAAGGCTCAAGAAGAGGGAAAGGAAGTAGCTCAGGCCTGTAATTCTAGCTCCCCAGCATGGCAAATTCCAGGCCAATTAGGACTATATAGTTCAAGGCTAACCTGGGCAACTTAATGTAACCCTATCTCAAAATCTGAAAAAGAAATTTAAGGTTTTGGGGGGTGTATTGTTATGGTAGAACACTTGCTTAGCATGTGGGAGGGTTAGGTTCAACGTCTAGCACTCTGGGGATAATAAAGTGGGAAGGAGCTTAGAGTATTGACAAGATAGCCACGTAGCTCCGATTTGGGAGCACTGAATTTTAGAGGGATGCAAGATCCCAATCCCACAAGTCCTTGCAGACTGCTGAGGGCTTGGGGTTTATGTCAATGGTAAAAGAAAGCATGGGGACCCAATGGGAGGGTACTGGGCTTGAGAACCTGAGTTTAAAGCCATTCAGCCTCTTAGCCTCACCTTCAGATATGAACCATGAGTGGAGGAGTCCAGTCTGTGTATCGCTTCTCCAGGTAGGGGGTAGAGCAGCCCACAACCCCCAGTGGTATCTGTGTGATTCCCCAAAAATCTATTATAGACCTCAGATCCCTGGCATAAAGCAGACTGTTCAAAGTCCATCATTCAGTGGCTATTTATTGAGCAGTCCCTGTATGGCCAGCACTGTCATCCAAGACAGGCACAGGACAGTCTCAGAATGTGGACTTGGACAGAACTGCACCAGACCATTTCATAGATGGGGAGGAGCAAGGCCACGGGGTACTGACCCCTTGTGAGGGTGGTCCTGAGGGTAAAAACAACGGCCACCCCTACCTTCCTCCTGATGCCAGGCTCTCCTGCAAAGCACTGAAGGAAAGAATGGTGGCTCCCTGACAAGCAGTCCTGCCATGAAAGAGAGGCAGGAGGCTCAGTGGAATGGCTGAGATGGGCTGGAAGGATAGAGGTGATTTCATTGTGTAGTATGGAGGGTGGGGAGCACCTAGTGGATGGGAGAACAGAGGCTTGAAGATGGGGGATGTACGTTCAAAAGTGTGTGGGGGTGAATCTGTGAGAGATAGGGCAAGGGTGGCTGATGACCTCAAAGGGTCTCCAGAGCTTTTGACCAGAGGAGTAGATTCCCAGTAACGCCCCTTAAAAAGCCTGAACAGCTCTGGCCTATGTCAGAGGAAAGAAATTGAGGCAAAAATACTCCTCTTGAGAGAGAGCATGCTACTTGCAGTGGTCCAAGTAAGCATCATGGAGGATCTCACCAGGGCAGAGCAGAAGCGAGAGGAGGCAATGGGAAGGATGGCAGAAGAAGCCACCAAGGCAGCTCCGATGGAGTGTGGGGAGGCAGGAAGGGCAGATGCAGAACTTTCAGAAGAGGGGAGATTTAGCATCCTTTATTGATTCCAAGAGCATTTCCTGAGCACCTGCAGAGGGTCAGACCCATGCCATTCAGGCAGGAAATTGAGCAAAATTGTGCAAAACTCCTAGGCTGCTGGTTTGTCCTTTGTTGGGCTTGGGGGGTGGGGAAGAGCCTGTAAGTGCTCAATAGGCAGCTGGTGCCAATCTCAGATCCTTGACTTTGCTTTCTGTAAAGTGGCAGCATTTCAAAGAAGAGCGTCCCATCGCTCCCCCTCCCCCATCCTAGCTAGCTGCTAGGGCTAAGGAGACACCAGGAAGTATGGCTGTGACATCAGCTGGTAGCATCAGCCAAAGCTCTCTGCTAGGCCCCTCAGAGGCATTGGGAGAAGGACTGGGAGTGTCCTGTGATCCAGGTGGGGCCCTTGAAGCTGTCCTCAGGGCCAGAAGAGGACCTCAGGTTCCTGATTCCCATCTCCCCCCAGATCTTCTTTCCCTGTGGCTGCCTGGGATCTAGAGCCCTCCCGCTTTCACCCTCCTGATGACAGTGTGAGGGAGGTACTCCTCCTGGGGGTGGGCACCTTTGTTGAGATTGGTGGACAGAAAGTATAATATTCTAAGGGTAGCCATGTGCCAGCAGAGCCAAGAGGAGGTGGTCCCTCCTGTGGGCATGGGGGTGGCTGGGGGCCAAGCCTGAAACCCTGTCATCAGTTTTCCAAGAAGTTTGGAGTCTCCCCTGTTCTCCCCCACCCACCAGGATGAAGGTTTGTGGGGAATGTTCTCCCGCAGAACTCGGCATGAAATAAATTCCATTCTTACTCTGCCAATGACACTGCACATAAATATTCAGTAAATTAGCAGCACGCTTTTATAGATTTATCAGTCATTGCAGGCACAAAATGACAGGCAATGTTGTAGCTGAAATATTAATGCTGACAAATTAATGATTTCTGAGTAAATGATGTCATTTTTGCACCGTTTCATTAAAATTTACTCACTTCTGCTTCATTTCTGGACCTAAAAAAAAATTAAAATCATTTCTTTTTCTCTTTCTTCTTTCTTTTTAGTGTGGGATTGGTTCCCAAACCTGAGAGGGACATAAATTTTTCCCCAGCAGCACCCCAGAAATAGAGGTGGGGAGTCAGCCAGGCTACCATTCCTACTGCAGCCTCTGGGGAGGGTCCGGGAACACCCTGTCACCCCATCCCCACCATCCCAGGCAGCAGAGGTCCTGGGCCTCCGCCATCAGTCTAGCTAGTCTAGCAGGAACAGATAAAGGGCTCTTTCTTTGAATCAACATGGAGAGAGGGTGCTGATGCAGGGGCAAGTGGGGATGGACAGGGTGTGTGGGGGGATGGGGAGGGATGTTGTGGTATGATTCTTCCTTTGAGGCCCTAAGACCTCCATTGCTCTCACTATACCGGCCTTGGCTGTTGCAACTAATTTAAAGAATAAATTGCTCCACTCCTGTAGTAGGTAAAGAAGTAATACACCAATTGCGTAAATATGCTCAACTAGCTCCTCCATCGAGGTTCTAGGGAGGGAATAGTGTTCGGATCCCCGGATTCCGACTGATCACCTAGGGCCTAGGTACTAGGCTCAGGCATAGTATGGCACTTGTGTCTCAGAACCTCCACAGTTCCCTTCTCCATCTCAATTCCCAAGGTTCTTGAGAGGATTAAGAAGGATGGCTTGTAAAAGCCGAGTTAGACTTCTCTGATACTCTCCCCAGTGGTAGAAGCTTCTCCCTAAAGCTGTCCCTGGGCAACCAGAAGCGCTGCGGGGAGGGAGCAGTGAGACCCCCCTCCCCCCCACACACAAACACACGGATGCCAGGTGACCCTACCCCACTACCCTCACTGGGCTGCGAGCTGGGAAAGCACGCTCATCTCAGTTCGATGGAGGCGCCCAAAGCAAAATATCTCGCCTGCGGGGCAGGCGCTGCGGGTACCCAAGGCTGCGAGGCCAAGCGGACACAAAGGAAAGGCAAGGGCGGCGCGCGCGGGAGCCGAGCCCGGCCGTATCGGGCAATCTGCGGGCTAATTCGTGTCAGGGCCGGGCTCCTATCTCCAGCCTGGTTCCCCAGTCGCTGATAAAATTGAAGTGGAAATGAAGTTGGATGGTCCGGACCATCCGCGCCGGGCTGGGTGGGGGTGGCGCGGCGCCTGGGCAGCTGAGCCCTCCGCGGTCGCCCTTGGCGCTGCCCTTGGCCGGGCCAGAGCAATGGAGCGCGAGACGGGGAGGGTAGATTGGCCGCTCAGGCGCTTGACCAGTGGCCACCTTCTATGCTGTCCCCGTCCTGGCTACCATTTCCCCAGTAATGGTAGTGGGATGGAGCTGGAGGTGGGGGCTGGATCCCGGCACCGGCACCATATAACACTCACGCTTATTGAGTGCTCGCTCGTGTGCCAGGCTCTGGGCCAGGTGCTTAAAGTGAGTTATTGTCTCATCCAACCCTTCCTCTAACAGGCGGTGGGTCGAGTTATTGTGCCCATTTTTACTGGTTGCAGAAACGGAGCCATCCAAAGTCTCAGCTGACCCTGGACAGCTAACCTAACAGTGGGCCCCATGTGCATTGCAGCTGGAGCTATTCACTTCCACATTCAACCTGCAAGCAGGACCTAGGTGGGTGCTGGAAGTTCGGTGCTCCTGTCCTGTCTGTTTCCCAACCCCTACTGCAGCTCGGCATCTCTGTGAAAGGCTGATATTAACCCCCCCCCCCCACCAGGACCCTGGGCTGAGGAAAAGCAGAAAAGCAAAAGGCTTTCCACTACTAGGAATCAAGGGTTCAGGATGTGCTGGCCTCAGGAGTTGATTTTCTGACCCCCAGACTCCCAGCACTCAGTTAGTTCTGGATGAATACTAGCAGGCTTTGGGGGTGCGGGGGGGGGGGGAATGTCTGGGTCTTGCAAAAAGCGGGCTATCGCTCGCTCATATGAATTTGTTAATTTATTTATGGATATTAAATAAATGTTCATTTACTTATAATCTGTCTCTTCCTACCTCACCCATCACTACCTGCCCTTCCCTAGCTCTCCCCAGCGACTGCCTTGAAGCCACCTATAGGCTCTCAATGCTTCCAAACCCAATGCTCCTCTCTGCCCAAGGCCTTCATGTATTTCTTCCCTCTGCTTCTAATGCTCTTCTGAGCAACTTTTCCATATCTCAGATCTCATGATCTGTTCCATAATCCTTTTAATGGCATTGACATACCAAAATGTGGTGTGTTTTCTTTCAATTAGACAATTAGAGCAACCCAGTGTAAACACTTACTAGGTCACAAGGGAAGTCTTAAAAACATTCCAGGGAATTGCCACTGCGCTGAACATGTGTTCAGTCCACAAAGCAGTAAGATTAGGAATCAACCACAGGAAGAGCGCTAACAAAAGCCCCCACGTGTTTTGAATGGGAGAACTTCACTTCTGCACTCCCTGTGGGTTAAAAGGAAATCAACAGAAATTATTGACTGTTTAGAGCTGAACGGCAATGAATGTGCTTCATATTGAAATTGGTGGGATGTGGTTAAAGCAGAGCTTAAGGGGAAATTTATAGACTGCACTGGGCATCAGCATCCTTAGAACTGCTCACCACATGTTCCTATCTATGTCTTCTGTGCAAAGCTAGAATAAGCCTCCTCTGTTATTTTTTCTTCTTTCAATGCACTTACCGTGTGTGTGTGAGTGTGTGTATGTACTTTTTATACTTTAAAAAAAAAATAATACTGGGGATTGAACCCAGATCCTTGAGCATGCAATGCAAGTGCTCTACCACTGAGAAGCATCCCTGGCCATTAATATACTTCTTAGTATATATACTCCATTATGGAGCTGTTTCCATTACCATTTGTATTTCTATCTTCTAACACATTCCTTGGCACACTGTGTTAAAAGTCTCAGTAACTAATTATTGAGACAGCAGCTACATTATTAATGAAATCACATCTAACCCTCTCTCTTTAAAAAATATTTATTTTATAGGTATGAGTGTTTTGACTGCATGCATGTATGTTCACCATGAGTGTGCCTGGTGCCCATGGAAGCTAAAAGAGGGCATTGGATCCCCTGAAACTGGAATTATAGGTGGGTCCCATTGCAAGAGCAACAAGTGCTCGAAACTGATGAACTATCTCTTCAGTTCCCTCTAATCCTCTTTCAAAAAAGGGTTTGAGATGATCTGTGATGAAGACAGCATTCCAGTTAAAAGCAGGGCTTGGTAGAGAGATGAGAAGCCTGAGGGAGTGTTGGTATTGGGTGATGATGGGAAGTGGGGGTAACAACATAGGGGTTTGGGAGCTCAGTGGCCTCCATTCTTCCCAGGGACAGATTGACAGATACTGGGCAGGAGGAAGGGGTGAGGAGTCAGACTGGAGAGATGGAGCAGGTACCCTGCAGATACTGGAGGAGAGATGCCTGGGTTTGGCCCCTGGGAATGGAGAATAGGACTTTCGTGACATCTAGGTGAAGGTTAGAGGCAGAACATTCGTTCATTAATCCATTCTGCAAGTCTGATGAACTTTGGAAGACAGGCCTATAGAGCTAAAGCCAGCATGGGCTGTGGTGGCTGGCCCTGAATCTCCAGTGCTGAGGTCTGGTGCTGCCTGGGGTAGCTGGGTGGGCTTCCTCTAAGGTCAGAAAAGGCTAGAGACCAGTTCCATGAAAGCCCCAGCTAGGTTTCAGGGTCTTAGCTGATTATCTAGCTTAATACTTCTGAGTTAGTTGACAACATTTCCCACTGGGCACCACTCCTGTGATGGGAAGGGCACTCACAGAGCTGGTTCCCCCTAGCCTCTAGTGTCTCCTTGAAAGGACACTGGTCACACCCTTCTGGTTGAATGAAACAGCTTGGCTGAGCATTTTGTAGCTCTTTCTGAGTGCATTTTAAAACTATTGTCTGCAAGAATTAAACAAACAAACAAACAAACAAAAACCCCCAAACTTCCAACCAGCAAATATGTTAAGGAATGGAGCAGGCAGCTTGGAAAAGGAAAAGCACAAAATTGGCCGATGATTTTTTAAAAACATTCAACATCCTTAGCTATCAGGAAAATGCAAGTTGAAACTGTTTTAAAAGTCTATCATGCTCTAGTCGGAACAGCTATCACAAACAGCAGCAACAAATGCTGGTGAAGGTTTGTGTGTGTGTGTGTGTGTGTGTGTGTGTGTGTGTGTGTGTGTGTGGTGGGGGAGAACACTGTTCACAACTGGTACAGTGGAAACTGGGCCACCACTAAGAAAATCAGTGTGGAGGCTTCTTAGACTAAGCCAGAGCTACCACGTGACTCAGCTAGACCTCTCCTGGGCATATAACCAAAGGACTCCATAGCTATTGAGATATCTGTACATCCCTGTTCACTGCTGCTCTATTCACAACAGCAAGGAAGTGGAATCAGCCTCGATGTCAATCAATGGACGCATGGATAAAGAAAATATGCTTTAAAAGAAAAGAAATATGTTACATATGTAGGGATTCAGGCATTACACTGGCCTGCCCTGTCACCTGGCAGGAGCACTCAGGCAGTACTCTGGTCAGCCCAGGGTTCCATGAGTACTAGTCTGCAGGCAGGTGTAAAGGACCCCTTTAAAAGTCAGACCCTGCCCACTTACACGCTCTCTTTTGCTTTCTCTCTTCCTCTCTTTCTCTCCTGCTTTCGGTTGGCCACCAGGTACCCCCTTCTTCTCCTCTCTCTCTCCCCCTCTCTCCTCTTCTGTTCCTGGTGCCTCTGTGTCTCTTGTCCCTTACTCCCTCTTCTAAATAAACTTCTCACTTAAGCTCTGTCTGCCTGGCATGTTATTCCCTCTCGCCTCGGTCACCCTCACCTGCTATGGAACCTGCTATGCTCTCCCACGTGGTCCCTTATCTTGGGACCCCACTCACTTGGAACCCTCACCTGGGACCAATCACCTCCCACCCCATCTTTTATTCTTACAACTGTAACAAAAGAACAACAACATATACACAATGAAAATTTTAAATCATTTATTTATTTTATGTGTATGAGTTCTTGTATGTATGCATGTATGTATGTGTACCACATGTGTGCTCATGATGTGTGTGTTGGGGGGGCACACACACCACAGCACACATGTAGAGGTCATGGGATGACTTTATGGAGTCATAGGCTCTGAGGATTGAACTCAGGTCTCCAGGCTTATGGGGGCAGAGCCTTTACCTACTGATCCATCTCACCAGCCCCAGTTTCCAATTTCTAAAGATGGCCACGAGCATAGTATTATCTTCTACACAGTGCACACGGTTTAGATAGGTAAACAGCAGTGAGATTGTGTGTGTTTAAAGATCTGTAAACTAGAGAACATCACAAACATCTTAGTGTTACCAGTCTCCTCTTATTGTCATTCTTCTTCCTTGAGCCCACTCCTGGAGATCTTCTAGGGGTTCAAAATGGAACCTGGCACACCCCTGTTCCCTCACTAAGTTTAAATGTATGTCTCCCACTTAAGTTCCCCAGCCTCACCATGCATGGAAATCCATGAGGCCTCCTCAAACTACTGCACTGTAGGGTTCCCATGCCTGCCCTGCCTCTCCTAAATGAGGAGTCCCTAGAGAAAGTGGCCTTGACCTCTCAACCTTGGATCCACAAAATCTAGCACATTCCCAACCATAACAAGAGCTCCAAGCCTGTCAGATGAGTTAAAGATTTTGATCCATTGTAGATTTTTCAAAATAAAATTATTTCCAGGATCCTTTCTTGTTTATAAATTATGGAAGCATCAAATGCTATTTTAAAATTTTTGTTTCTGATTACTTTATGTGTATGTGTGAGTGCCTGCATGTACATATGTGCACCACATTCGTGCCTTGATCCTGCAGAGTCCAGAAGAGGGCCTTGGATCCCTAGGGACTGGAGAAGCTGGCAGTTATGAGCTGCCTATAGTAGGTGCTAGGAACTAAATCTGGATCCTCTGGAAGAGCAGCAAGCGTTCTTAACCACAAAACATCCCTCCAGCCCCTGAACACTATTCTGAGAAGAGAGAAAAATCACCTAGATTCCTACCACTGGCAACTAGTATTTGTTTTCATTTTTGCTCATTCTTTTCCAGTCTTTGCTTTTTATGTCCCAGGAATTCACGATGCAGAAGTACAGCATACATTTAGTGTTTTCTTCGTTTTGTGTTGCCTCAAACATTTGGATATTTTGTACATTTTCAGAGTGACTTTTTTTTTAATGGCAAACCATAGTTGTACCAAAATTCATAATTTCTCCAGTTACATGTGGAACTCATGCAGGAAATATATGTACATAGTAGACATAAAGGAAACCCAAAAGCATTCCAGAGGAAGCACACCAGACACTAGACAGATCATTGATTGTTTTGTTTTTTAAAGTTGTATTTGATTTTAGGTGTGTGGGTATCTTGCTGGCATGTGTGTCTTATGCACCCCATTTGTGTAGTACTAACAGAGACAAGATCTTCTGGTGGGGGAGTTACAGAGGGTTGTGACCACCATGTGGGCTCTGGGAAACAAACCCTGTTCCCCTTCCAGGGCAACCAGCATTTTAAAACCACTGAACCATCTCTTCACCTCCTGTTGTTGTTTTCGAAAGTCTTGCTCTGTATCGTGGGCTGGCCTAGAACTCAGGATCCTCCTGGCTTGCCTTCACCAACTACTGAGATCACAGATGTGCACCACCATACCCAGGCTTAGGCGGAACATGTTCTCAGAACTCAATGTGAAATAAGAGAGCTAGCCAACCTCTCCAAGGCTTAAAATTAAAAACCAGATTTCTAAATAATTCATGGTTAATGAGTAAATCAGTGATAATTAATTAAATATTTAGAATTGCCTGAAAGGGTAAATGGCCCAGCTATAGCACTCAAGGGTGTTTACCCAAGGGACTGCAAGTTGACGTACCACAGAGATAGTTACATAACCATGCTTATAGCGGCTTTATTTGCTGCAGCTAGGAAACCGAGCCAGCCTAGATGCTCATCAACAGATGCATGCTTGAAGAAAATGTGGTGTGTGCACACAATGGGATTTTATGCAACTACAAAGGAAAATGGAAAATAGCGTTTCTACAAAAATGGATGCCACAGGAACTCATTGTGTAAAGTGAAATAAGCTGCATGATCTCTCTCTGAGGTTAAGCTTAGATTTAAATGCACACATTTGTATGTGTGCATATGTGTGTATTATACCTATAGGTCTCAAGAAGCTAGAAAGGGGATAAGAGAGAAGGAAGAGATCTTAAGGGAGATGGGGGAGGCAGAGAGCAGTGAATACACGGAATGGATAACAGAAGGAGGATTAACTGGGGGAAGAAATTGAACCAGTTGGAGGGTGGGAGGTGGTGTTGGTAAGGTCAGTGGGACAAGTGGAAGCCAAGTGTGGCATGCATATGAAGATGTCACAGTTCAACCCACTACTTTGTATACTAACACAAGTAATAACAATCATGAAAACATCCACTGCAAGTATACACATGCATTGTGGAATGGGAGCCAAGGTCTTCATATAGTAGTGCTAAGTTATGGATAGGCAGGGCAACTGATTTATGTGGTGATGAGTTAGAATTGGAGATAAACATTTAATGTGCCTATGTTCACATATGGAATATTCCAGGGATGTGTGCATTGATGGTTAGAAGCAGTGGACTCCAGCAGCAATAACCCTAGCTAGCTAGCATTTACAGCTCTGTTTCTAATACTACCTCTCCCCTAAAAGAACCCTAAAAGGCCTTTGGAGAAATGTTGGATTTGAGAGCTGAGGCAGGAAATACACAGGGAGAATCTAGAGTTTCCAGTAGTGCCCAAAATTAGAAGCGCTCAAATATAAAAGGAGTCTGAGAGATTTGGGAGTCAACTGATGGAGCTCCATGTTGCCCAAGTTGAAATCACTTGGGCAAAGTGATGTCATCTTTCTTCTCTACCATCTTTACTCATTGCTTAAGGCACTAAATCCTGGGGTGATTTATAAGTCAGCAATAGATAACTAAAGCTGTGTAAGGTAAGATACTTGAGCCATTGCTGCCATTTGCTGATAGGGACAGAGATGGCTGGTAAGGGAAATAATCTTCAAAACAGTGTGACATTGGCCACAGTATATCAGGAAGGTCCCATCCATTCACCTATATCTAGTGTCTCCGTTTGGAGTAGAGCGATGGCTCAGTGCATGGCAGCCTAGTGGGCACTACATTCCCAGGCCCCTGTTGGGGAGGTGAGGCTATGAGAATATATTCTTGCTGATAGAATCTGAGCAGATGTGAGGAGTGCTCCTTCTCAGTTAAGGCAGCAGGACTGCTGTCTTCAGAGTTCTTTCCTCTCTCCCAGTGGTCTGAACTCAAATGTGTCAGTGTGTGAGTTCCCAGGGATGATTGAGCCTGAGGATAGGAGGAGCAGGGGACAGCTTGCTTCAGAAGTTACAGGTGTAAACATAAGCTTTCGCTTTTAAGTCACAAGAATGCTGGAACTCTTCAATCCTATCCTAATTCATACAGGTGCAGGTAATACACCAAAAGAACGGAGAGTCCAGGAGCTTAGTCATATCTGTATATGGGCCCACGGCATATGTTAGAGATGTCACCACATCAGTCACAAAAATAAAACACAGATGTGTTCGTTGTCTTAACTATGAAAAGCAATTAGAAGAAATATGGGAAAAGATTGCTCACAGCCCAAGATGATGATTTCCTATTTAAAAGGAAAACACACTGAGACCTACCATAAGCAAGATTAAAAGGTGGGCAATGTACTAGGAGGTGCTTGAACCTATAATGGACCTGTTACAACAGTGAAGGGTTCCCCACTGTAAGTAAAGATGAACAGCACAATGGGAAAGGGAAAAACAATACTGAAGGACAATTTTTACAGAGGAATGGATGCTGTGGTGATCACTAAAGCCCCGGGCTTCTTCAGCTGATGTTGGACAATGTGCGGTGTTGGTAAGACTGGAGGAATACCACACTGAAGAACTCAGCTAGAGGAAATGCTGACATTGCCACCAAGAAGAGCAAGTGACAGCTAATATTTACGAATATCTCTCCTTGACTTACTCAGACAATTCCACCTCTCAGTGCCTCCCCTGGAGGGATCCTGACCTGTGTGCTCCGTGGATGCACACTAGCCGCTCCTTACAAATAGCCAAGCACTACAAACCACCTCACTGGCCACCTACAGGGGAATGAACTGATGGCATACGGTATGCCCCTATGACAGGGTATGACACAGCAGTTTTAGAACTGAACCAAGTCTACCTATATTCATGTGAATAGGCTTTTACTTTCCAGTCTTGGCTATCCAACTCAGAAGCTCGGAAATGCTAGTAGACACACGGCTACTGAACCACATCCCAGCCCTAACACGGGTAGCTTTAAATAATGCCATAGTGGGTGAGACACAAAACCTAGCACAACATGAAAATACATCACAGCCCAGCATGGGAGTATATGCCTGCAAACCCCAGTGCTCAGGAGGCTGAGGCAGGAGGATTGTAAGTACAGGACCAACATGGACTATCCAGCAAGACCTGGTCAAAGGAGAGACATGCCTCCAAATGAAACAACCAAGACTGTCAGTCAGTATGCAATGTTCCTAGCAGAAAGCAACAATAAGCAAATATGACATAAAAGAAAAACAAATATTATTTAGCCTAGGCTGACTGCCTGCCAGCCTCTTGGTTACTGGAATGGTAAGCATATGCCACCATGCCCTGCAGAAATACAAAGTTTAATAAGTTTATCATCCAGATCAAATCAAGAGATAGAAATCTGGAAGAATTTAACACCCACAAGAAGTTAAGTGAGGTGCTGCAGGTGCTGCTCAGTGGCGGAACTCTTGGCTGCCAAGCACAGAGGCCAGGGTTAGACACCCGGTGCGCGGTGGGTTATGGGTATGGGGGTGGGGTGGGGACTAGCTGGTAAAAGACTGTTAAGGGGGTTATAAGGACCTTCATGGGGAGGGGAAGAAGGGTGGAAAGGAAAGAAGAAAGGAGGGAAGGAGGGAATAAAAACTGGAGAACTTCCAGGGCTAAGAACACTTGGATGTAGCCCCCATGTGAAAAGAGACATTCAAACATTAGTAGGGTGTGACTGCACTACAGATGCTTCAAGCCAGACACCCATAACTGTCAAGTGGTTAGGCTCAGGGGAGCCATTGTAAGGTGGTGTAGAGACAACACAGGGCCTCTCCCATGGAAGCAAGGCAGTATTCCTCCAGCGCCCTCTATCTTCGAAGTCTAGCACAGCAGTTAAAGGAGATGTGTTTATAGGTTGGGGATGGGTTTAGTATGGTGAACAGAGTAACTGTGTAGGATCTACAGTGTAGATGAATTTGAAGCTAAGGGGCATCAAATTGATTATTGGCACATCAATGATGGGTGGTAAGGATATGAGTGTTGTTTACATTATTATTTGTGGCTCAAAGATCTGGAAATAAAAATTATTACAAGATACAGATTTTTTTTTTTTTGAAAATTAAGTTAATCAGTATGGAATAAAAGAATTTCTTCCTGAACACTAGGAAAGCAAATGAAAAGAGATAGTGAAGATTACATACCAGAATCTGTGACAGAAAGAATTAAGACTCTGTTGTGAAGTAAACTGTGTAGTAAAACTAAAGACAGTGGTTTCTCTCTATTAAAAGACCTAATCATTTAAATAAAAATGTAAATGGGTAAAATATCTTTATTAAAAAACAAAGACTTAAAAAATGAATCAAGCTAAAATTATGTGCAACTTGTAAGAATCACTCTAAAAAAGAGACAGAAATTTTACAGGTATGAATCTCTTCCATGACACTTGGATCTTTCCTGCCCTTTCATTTGTCTATACCTGTCTAAACGCTTCTAATAGATGTGTGCACTTATAAGACCCTCAAATGTCTTCTGAGAATAAACAAGAAGCCTATAGTGCAAAATACTTCTAGAGAGGTGAACTCGGGACCTTGGAATAGGGAAGGAGACTTCTATAGAGCCTACTGCATCTATGAATTATGAGTCATGTACACATATTATTCATTTAAAGCAACATTAATAAGCCAATTAAAGCAAACAACTAAAACTGCGCCATATAGTTCTTCTTGTTTGTCAAGACATAGTTTCTCTATGTGACAGTCCTGGCTGTCCTGGAACTCACTCTGTAGACTTGGCTGGCTTTGAACTCACAGAGATCCACCTGCCTATGCCTCCTGAGTGCTGGGATTAAAGGCATGGGCCACTACCACCCAGCTTATGCCATATAATTCTTAAGACATCTTAGCTACCCCCTTTCCTCAAAATACTAAAAGTAAACTCAGAATTTAATTAATCAATTCTACTCCTTGGTATATACTCAAAATAACTAATAATGGATAAACATGATGGTGTATTTCTTCGATCCCAGATTTCTGTGAGAGTTTTAAGCCAGCCTGGTCTATGTTCCCAGCCAACAAGAGATATATAATGAGATCCTGTTTCACCACCACACCCCTACAAAAAACTGACATTGGCATTCTGAAAAATATATCTGTACACCCACACTCATAGCAGCATTGGCACAGTGTTAAAACCCAGGCACAACACAAGTATCCATCACAGATGAATGGATAAAACAATATATATACATAATGGAATACTATTCAGGCTTTAAAAGCAAGGACATTCTTACATATGCTACAACACAGATGAACAGTGAGAACAATATACTAAGCCAGCACAAGCTGGGATAAATACTCTATAAGTACTCTAGGGCTGCACTTCTATGAGATTCCACAGAACTATATACATGGGGCAGGGGAAGATGGCTCAGCAGGTTAAGTGCTTTGCATGCAGGCATAAGTACCTGAGTCCCTACAACCCATGTAAAGTAGATGTCTCCAATCCCAGCATTCCTACAGTGAAATGAGAGTCAGAATCAGAAGAATCCCTAGAAGTTCATGGGCCAGCTAGCCTGGGTACACAGGGGCAAACAAGAGACCCATCTCAACCAGGGTAGGAGATGAGGACTGACTGCCGAGATTGTCCTTTGACCCCCACGTGTATACTGTGGCACACATGCATCTACACTCACACATGTGAACACTTACATTCCTAACACACACACACAGAAAGAGAGAGAGAGATTGAACAAAGTGGGGCAATAGTTAGTATTGATTGCCTAATGGATAGGATCTAAAATTACCCAGGAGACAAGCCTGTGAAGGTTTTTATCCAGAGTTGGTTAATTGAAGTGGGAAGCTCCGCCTTAACTACAGGTGACAGCATTTTGTGAATAAAGAGGAGAAAGGAGCGAAGTGCTAGCATTCATCTCTTGCTGCTTCCTGCCTGTGGATGCGATGCCTGCCACCAGGACTTCCCCAACCCTCATTAGTTCTTCCTTCCTTAAGTTGTGTCGGTCATGGCATTTTGTCACCACAGCAGTGAACATAACTAACACAACTGGAAAACTTATATTAGGTGTATCGTGTCACAAGCAGAATAAAAAGAAAGTGGTCCCAGCATGCAGAAGGCTAAGCCCGGAGTCCTGATCATGACTTCTAGGCTACATAGGAAGACTTTGTTTTAACAAAATAAGCAAACAAAAAAGCCAGCCATGGTGGCACATGCTTTTAATCAAAACTCTCAGGGTGTTTTACACAGTGAATTTCAGCACTATATAATGAGATTCTGTCTCAAAAAATAAGTAAAAACAAAAAAGAGGAAGAAGATGAAGAAGAAGAGAGACACAGCTTCCCTCTCCTCTCTTCCAAAAGGTCCTCTGCCCCTCCCCTGGAGCTCTGCCCTTGGTAACCCTGCACTGTTCCTGTGAAGGTTCATCCACTTCCAGGCATTTTCCTCTTATAATGACCACACACTCATGTTCCTGGGGCTGTCAGAATTCAGGCCTTATACTGGCCTGCTCCTGTCACCTGGCAGAAGGCACTCAGGCAGTACTCTGGTCATTCCAGGGTTCCATGGTTGTAGTCTGCACACAAGTGCAAAGGACCCTTTAAAAGAAAGGCCTCTCCCACTTACACTCTCTTTTCCTCTCTATTTCCCGCTGTTCCCCTGAGACAGACAGGACTTTTCCTGTCTCCCTCTTCTCTTCTGACCTCCCTCTGTCTCTGTGTCTCTTTACCTCTTTTCTCTTTCCTTCCCCCTTTCCCTTTCTAATAAAACTTCTCACTAAGCTCTGTCGGGCTGGCTGGCATGTTTGTCCCCTGCCTCGGTCAACCTCTCCTGCCATGGAATGTGACAAGGCTCCCCACGAGTATCATCGTAACAGAGACAAGGACCTTGATACATACATGCGTGTTTAATTTTTTAAATATTTATCTTCATTATTTTAAATTATATGTATCTGTGTGGTGGTGTGTTCACATGAGTGCAGTGCCCATGGAGGTCAGACATGTCAAACTCCCCTGGGGCTGGAGTTGTAGCTGTGAGATGTCTAATGTGGATGCTGGGTAAGGAAGGCACATCCTCTGTAAGAGCAATGTGTGCTCAAAGACACAGCGACATCTCTTCAACCCATATATATGCTATACACATTTGAGTGATATGATGGTCTTCTATTCAAGTCTTGGTCTTCCTATCTGAAAAATGGGACCTTTAGTCCTCACGGGGCTTTGAAGGATGCATAGGTGAGCTCACCTCTGCCCTGTTCACCTCTGACCCGGTCCCTAATGTCACCACAGTTTCTGCAGACCCACCCAACCCTTTCAGAACTTTCTCTAGAGTCACTGTCCCAGAGTTGGTCTCATCCTGAGAGTGGGAGGTAAAACCAATGCAGATGGTATGCAGCCATGGACTTGAAATGACTCAACTGTCCCCTGGTAGCCCTAGTGTCCCAGGCTGTCTAAGCCATTTCCACTATTACAGGATTAACTGTTTGGACATCTAAAGAAACCCCAGTGCCCCCCACCCCAGACAGAATAACTCAGCCTCCCCCTCCCACCACCTCACCGGAGCATGGACAGCTAGCAAGAGACTGCTCCCATCTTGTTCCTTTTCTTCTCTGTCCCCTCACCCACCCCAGTGCGGTCAACCGGTGAAACCGGGCACCCCGGGGTGTCCCTGGGGGAGGGTGGCCCATCTCTCTTTACAAAGAGGCTGGATTGGGCTAATAAGAACCAGCTGTGTTGGTGGTGGGTTTCACCCTATCCCTCCCCTGCCCATGCTCTGATAGCTGTGAGAAACTGATGACAACCTGTTTGACCTCTGACCTCCGAACTTGACCCGCTGCTAATACCTCCAGCTGCTGATTGCTGCTGCAGCCCTTTGTCTCGGGCTGTTTGGGAGCCTGGACAGACAAATGATTTCTATTTGTCCTCTGGTGCCGCGGATGGAGCTGATCGATAGAACCCGCGAATGATGTCAAGGATTTGTCACCGTGGCTTATGAATGACAAAAACGTTCCTCGACCCCCCCTCCCACTCTACCTTCCTCCCCTCCCCAAAGAAACACCTTTTGGGGGAAAAGACTGAAAGCCAGAGAAGGCATATCGATTTTTTTTTCTTTCTTAAACAGCAGCTCAAGCTACAAAAGAGAGAAAGACAACACTCTTCTGTGCTAAAATGCAGCAAAAAGCCTCCCAGAGAACAAGACCGGTGATTAGATCGGCCAGTGCGGTTAAGCACCGCAGGCCGCGTATACCACAACTGCTCAATTTGGTCCCCCGAAAGGCTAGACCAGTTTCTTACCCGTTCCCCGCAGCCCAGAAATGAGGGGCTCTAGAAAAGGCTTTGTGCTCCTCTTCTTTTCCCATCTACCCCAGCTCAGGACTGCAACCCTGCCTGGTGTGTGTGTGACCCTGAACCATACCCAGACTGCCATAGGAAATACAAGCACCCTTTGGAGGGCACATTTGCATTTTAAAAAGAGACCTATACAGAGACCAAAACCTGTTTGCCAGTCCCTGGGAAGCTCAGCCTCCCCGGCCAGAGGGCACTGGCCAAGTACCTCAGGATGCTCTGGGGAAGGTGTGGGAGGAGTTTGAGGCAGCTAATTGAGGGACATATTTGTTGAGGATGGGCAGAAGCCAAGGGCCTTGTGTAATTGCATTTTCAGGTGATTCTCGGAAGCACCAGGGCAGGCAACTTTGCAGACATGGAGCAGACACTCAGTTTAACCATCTGTCAGAGGGATATGCAATTGAATCTACCACACAAAGATGCTGAGAGTAAGCATTGGGATAATCCAGGTAGTGTTTGGAGGTCAGGTCTTGCTTTTAAGATAACTTTAACCACTGGTGTTTGAAGACTTGCTGCTTCCCTGGAGATTCCCAAGCATATTGATGGCACAAGGCTGAACAGAGACAAACCTCTACCCAACTGAGGACCTGGGTGTGGAGGGGGCCATGGACATGAATGAAGAGAGCGCTTGCAGGATGGTGTCCTCTCTCTCCAACCACAGGCCCTGAGCAGAGGCAGTAGGGATGCCCACTCTTAGGTGGACTCAGACACAGAAGCCACACAGAAGGAACAAGGAGGCTTAGGCCCTTACTATTTATTACTTAGAATATCACAGTAGCTACCTGCCTGCCTCGGATTTCTCCCATCTGTCCTCCACGTCATCATCAGAGTTACCTTCCCATCTCAAATCCACCTCGACATCTCTATTTAGATCCCTCTCATCATGGCTCCTCACTGTCTTCAGGATAAAGCCTAACCCTTATCTTGGCATACCAGGTTCTCTCTGAGAGGGTCTAGCCTGTCACTTCAGTATCCCCTCAAGTCATTGTCCTTATCTTGGAGTCACCTGATTTGGATTATGCAAAGCACATCCCCCATGTGGCCCCTTGCCCAGAAAACCCCTTTACTTCAAATTAGTAATAATTCTTGCTCCATCCTCAACCCCCAGCCTATGGGACTATACTTCCAACAGAATGATTCTGCTCACACCTGTCTTCTGCCTAGAGTTGAGTCTTCTGGTGCAGAAACCAGGCTGTGCTAGAGACCAGGGTGCTGGATAGCATGGTTGGAAAATGCTTGTACTTTCTAGAAAAATATGACCAACCAAAACTAATAATAATAAGGTTACTAAGATATGGCTATTGCAACTGGTGCCTGAACTTAGGGTTTTGCCCATGCCATGCAAGTGCTTTACCATTGAGTTACATGCCAACCTTTTTTTTTTTAATTTTTGGGACAGGGGATCATGAGATTATGTAGGCAGGCCTTTAACTTGCAACCATCCTATTTCAGCATCTTAAGTAGTTGGGTGTGATGGTAAATCTTGATTTAGGATTACTGTAGAAACATATTTTGGTGTGAGTTCAGGAGGGGTCCCAGACTGAATATAGGGGAGAAAGTAACTTGAGTACTACTATTGCCTGTCTCTGCTTCATGACTGCAGATGCAATGTGATCAGTTGCCTTATGTTCTTGCTATCATGCCTTCTCCACCATAATGGACTATTCCCCAAATTGTGAGCTAAAATAAACTCTTTCTTGATTAAGTCACTCTTTGTCAGGCATTCTGTCACAATAATTAAAAAAGAAAAAAAAAAAAAAAAGAAGAAAACAACTAATCTTAAAAATTGGTACCAGGAGTGGGGTTTCAACAATCAACATAACTATGTGGTTTGTAGGAATCAACTCCACATGGAAGAATTTAGAGACGAAGGGTAAAGAAGACTATGATGCTGTAAACTTAGCTTAATGGGCCTTTCTGTGAGTTTTGAAGACCAGAATGCTGAGAGAAATGTGGACAGTAGAGGCCTGACTCATGAGGTTTCAGAGGAGAAGGAGGACTGTGTTAAGAACTTGGGTAGAGATCATTCTTGTTACAGTCTGAAAAAGAAATTAACTATATTTTGTACAAGTCCTGAGAGTATAAGGATGAATTCAACAGTAATGGACTAATTCTTGGGATTAGGGGAAATTCAAGACAAGGTAGAATTCAGATGTGGTATAGTTATTGATCACCAATTATCTAGGTTTACAGTGAGAGAGAGATAGAGAGCAGAAAATAGGACATAAAGATGAAAAATAGTTTTGTGTTCATGAGTATAAAATTAGATGTTAGAAACAAGGGGGCTGAGAATACAGCTGTCATTATCAAGGAGCTTAGCACCATTAATGAGAAATTTTCACTCTTCACTGGGACAATAGGAAAGGTGCTCTGAGAGGAGAAATTTTCACTCTTCACTGGGACAATAGGAAAGGTGCTCTGAGAGCAAGACCCCCACCCAATCAGAAAGCCCCAACTTGGAAGAAGGCAAATTTGTTTGGAAGGCAAAGCTTGGATTAAGAAGTGGCTCCTTGCTCAAACACAGCTACCTAGGGAAATGCTTTCTGAAGGAAAATCTCAAGAGAATACAGAGACCTCTATGACTGTGGTCTAAGGATGCCCCAGGCTACATTTTGGGGTAACAGAACTTGGCATTATCCACATGGTACTGGATTTGTAGGTATAAACGATGTTAGAGCAAGTGATTAATGGATGCTTGCACCAAGGTTCCAGAAAGAGGCTGAGAAGGTGAAGTCTAGGTTGTAATGAAGAGTCCAGTATGCTGGGAGATGCCTGGACCATGGGATGTGTGACAAGGAAAGCTGCAGATATAGAATGCAGCCAGCACAAGCTGAGGGCCATGGAGCTGCTGCACATGATGGTTAGCTTTGTCCTGCTGATTTGGATCTTGCTTTTCTTTCTTGGATCAATCTTTTCTTGCGGTGCATTCCTTGCTCTCTTTTGGAATAGGGGTGTTTATTCTATACCACAGTGTACTGGATTATGTAACCTGTGTTTTGATTTTTACAGAGGCTCACAGTTAAAAAGTTGCCATGAGTCTCAGAGGACCTTTTGGATTTTGAGATTTTGAAGAGTGTTAGAACTGTTAAGGTTATGAAGCCTTTTAGAAATGGTATAAATGCATTTTGCATTTTGATATGAAAATAAGCCTTTATGGGATCATAGAGGAATGTTACAATTTAAAGGGACATGTTTGATAGGGGGTAGATTTGTGATAGTTAATCATCATTTGTCAATGCAACTAGACTTAGAATCATTATGGAAGATCACATCTGGGTGTATTCATTAGTTATGAGGGAGGGTGTTTCCAGAAAGGTCTTTTGTTTTGTTTTCATTTTTTAAGACAGAGCTTCTCTGTGTAGCCCTGGCTGTCATAGAACTCACTCTATAAGCCAAGCTGGTCTCAAACTCACAGAGATCTGCCTGCCTCTGCCTCTCAAGTGCTGGGATCAAAGGTGTACACCACCACTGCCAGGTTACTTCTAGAAAGATTTAGCTGAAGAGGGAAGTTTCACCCTGGATGTGGCTTCCACATCCAATGAGATGAAGTCCCTGATTGAATAAAAAAAGAGAAAGTGAACTGAGAACCAACATTCATCTCTCCATGTTTCCTGACCATGAATACAAATTGATCAGCTGCCTCAAGCTCTGTACACCATGCCTTCACCACAACCGACTGAGCTCTCAAACTGTGAGTCAAAGTGGCCTTTATCTCTATAGATTCCTTTTGGAGGTATTTTGTCAAAACAGTAAGAAAAATAACTGATCCACCAGGACTACAGGTCTGAGCTACCAAGCCTGGCTAGATGATGATGATGGTGATGATGAGGATGAGATAGGTCTCCTACCTCCATACTGCGTAGCTGTGAATGACTTTGGGTTTCTTCCTTCTACTTCTCAAGTGCTGGAACCACAGAAGTATGTCACCATATCCAATTTATGGGGTTTGGGGGAATCAAGCCCCAGACTTCATACTCGCTATGTGAGTATTCTGCAAAGTGGGCTGTATCCGTAACCCTGCTCCGCATCTGAAACTATAGCAAACTCATTGAGTACTTTGTTGCAGAAACACTCAAGCAATATGGCAGGGTATTTTAAAAGGAGGAAAACTACTTACAAATCTCTTTTGTATTGACTAGGGTATTTCTTCAAGTGATTGAAAAACAAAAACAAAATCCAGACATAGTGGATGGCACATGCTTGCAATCATGATACTTGAGAGGCAAAAGCAAGAAGATCAGGACTCGAAGGTCAGCCTTGGCTACACTGCAAGTTCTAGGCCGGCCTGAGCTATATAAGACCCTGCCTCAAGAAATAAAAACAAAACAGTTCAAACTGACTCCACCCAAAGGGGATTGTTGGCTATTACAACTGATGAGGAAAGGGTAAAATTGGTTTCAAATGAGGCCAGATCAGGCTCAAATGGTATGATCTAGACGGGAACTTCTTCCTCTTCCCTCCCCTCTCTCCCCTCCTTTCTCCTTTCTTCTGTTCTCCTCCCTCCCCTGCCTCTCCTGGCTCTCCTCTAAGTAGCTTTTTGCACAGGTTTCCAGGCAGGACTAGCATCTCTAAGTTCCACTGCTCCCAGCTCCTGGCTCAGCATGGAAGACTGTGGCACTATTTTCCATAGACGCCACACCAGCACCTCTCATCTCATCTGCTCATCTGCCATGCAGGCTCATCACTTACTCAAGAGGTAGATCCTCCTTCCCCTGCCTGGGTCTGGGCTGGTGTTAGTGACCAAATACACCCACTAGAATATGAAGCCTAGTAGCTTCTGCCATGGTCTCTTGCCTAGTCTCTCTCCAGGTTCTTCCTTTTGATACCCCTACTTCTTGGAACCTAGCTGCTGCCTGTCAAATGTTTACATCACACACAACCTGTGTCTATGCGCTGTAGCCAAAAATTCAAGCCTCCTGGGGATGGCAAGTGTCCACTGCATAGTTTTACCCTTGCACTGAACCTGGCTGGAGCTTGCAGATTTGTATAGATTGGCTGGTCAGTGAGCCCCTCTCTTCTTTGCCGGGACTGAGATGATAGGATTTGCTGCTGTGTCTGGCTTTTACATGGCTGCTGGGAACTGAACTCAGGTCCTCACACTTGCATGGCAAGCACTTTACCCACTGAGCCATCTCTCCATCTCCATATTTTCATTTCTTGGATAAATATCAGGAGGCTGAACTGTAGCTCCTAAGGCTGTGCACATTTGGAAGAAGGCTTCCTAAGATTTTAAAACTAACTTCCAGTAACTTCTTTAGACTCCTAGTGTCCATCTCCAGCACACTTTCTTCATACTGTCATCATCATGGAAGAGTTACCAACTACAAGGTGAAAAATGATTGCCAGTTACTGCTTTAATTTGAATTTCTTTGATTACTAGTGAGGTCGAGGACCTTCTCATATCTATATCGACTATCGCTGTCTTCTTTTGCAATATTGCCTAATCATACCCTTTGACCAATTTTTATATTGCAGCATTTGTATATTTTATTATTGATTTATGCAACCTTTTTATATATGAGAGGGCTAATCTTTTGTTGGCTATGCACTTTCCTAACATCTTTTGTATCTAAGTTTACATAGGGGGCACTCAAATCAGATAAGCAAAGGCCTGGAGAAGGCAGTGTAAGCCTCCAAATGCAGTCAGCACCTGGCAAGAGAATTTAATTAGAATTTAACTAGAGTAGCCACAGAGAGAGAGAGAGAGAGAGAGAGAGAGAGAGAGAGAGAGAGAGAGTCTCATCTCTGGAGAACTGCCCTCCAAAAGCAGAAGCTACCTTCCATGGAGATTCCACACTCCTAGGAGGCCTGACACCAATGGCTAAGTGGCAGGAGGGGATGAAAAGCTCAGCCCCTCAAGGAAAGATGGACACTTGGGTGTCGGTGGTGCTCCTGGGATCCCCTGATGTGTCCCCCAGAAGCCACCTTTGCTTAGCACTTCTGCATTTCCACTCCTTTCCACCGCCACCCCCAGACCCCCTCCATGAGATCACTCAGCTGATCATCAGGCTCTGCTTCTAGGGACATTATGCATGAGTCAGAGCTGTACAGTCAGGAGCAGGATGGGAAGAAACCAAAGGGCAGGGCAGGGAGGATGGTTCTCTCCAAAGCCAGGCTGTGAATGCTGACTGTGCTCTCTTTGCTGAGGGAGATGAGATGGGGTGTTGCTCTTGACACCCCAATTCCCTTAAGCACACTGCTTGAACATTCCCAGGGGCTTGATGTGATTCACTCACAGCTCTGAGGATGTGCTCTGGATTTATTCAACCTATGTGACATGTCACCCATCCTTGCCTACAGCCATAGTGACTGGTTCAAGGTTGTCCTTGTTAACTTTCCTATTGCTGTGACAAAACACCATGACCAAGGAGACTTGTGAAAGAAAGTGTTGGATGGGGCTTAGAGTTCCAGAGGGTCAGAGTCCATGATGGCAGAGCAGAGGCATGGAGGCAGCAATGACAAGCCAACATTTCGATCTGCAAATATGTGGTGGAGAGGGAATGGGCTTTTGAATCTCAAAGCCCAACCCCCAGTGACAGACCTCCTCCAGTAAAGCTCTGACTCCTAATCCTTCCCAAACAGGTCCATCAACAGGGGACCAAGTGTTCAAACCTATGAGCCTATGGTGTTGTTCTTATTCAAACTGACACATAAATATAGAGGTCAGTCAGAGCCAATGAAACACTGGGGCTTCGGGGAAGGGAAGCTGATCTTTCCCACCCAGCATGTGGGTAATTAATGCAGCACAGCTGATTTTGTCACCCATGGAGCTGGATGCTAGTGGCACCATGGACAACCAACCTGAGAGAAGGATTCTGTTGACACCTGGCCTAAATCAAACTGACACCTGAAATAGCACTGGAGAAAAACCCAACAGATTCATTGTTTTCCAAAGACAGCTTGAAGAGGCCTTTCCAGCCCTTGTGTCATGAGTCTTTTTTAAAATTTTTTTGTATGTTTATTTATTTATTTATATTTGTTTGTTTATTGGTTTTTCAAGACAGGGTTTCTCTGTGTAACAGATTTGGCTGTCCTGGAACTCACTTTGTAGACCAGGCTGGCCTTGAACTCACAGAGATCCTCCTGTTACTGCCTTCCAAGTGCTGGGAATATTTAGGGTTAGGGTTAGGGTTAGTGTGCACTACCACCCCTAGACTGTACTTTAAGTCTCAGCAGACACATATGATATGAGCTCAGTGGTTCACACAGAGGTGTGGGGGAGCCCAGCAAGCCTGGCATAACCACAGCCAAAAGTGTACCCTACTATGTCCTCTTGCTGTACTAGGTACTCCCCGGTAATGACATGTTACCAGTAGACTCTGACCGAGTGAGGTGGTCACCATGGGGACAAACTGCTGTGAACATCTGGGTCAGTGGTCAGTTGTCTGAGTTCTTCAGATGTTCTCAACCCTTCACAGCTCTGGGGAATTTATTTCCTCGTCTTTCTGGGATGGAGCAAAGGGCATCTGCTCTAGGCAGAAGGAACAGGACCATCTCAAAGATCACATCTAAGTAGGGGTAAGAGCCCTCCCTTTGTTGTTCCTCAAGAGTTGGAGGATGGGTAAGAGTTGGGGTCTTAGAAAAAGACATCTTGCAACTGAGTGGTTTGATTCTCTGTCTCCTTGAGATGCCTCCATCCATAGTGTGGACAAGCCTGTCATCTTGCAAGAACCCCAGTCCACAGTCTACAAAGCATATCTCAGAGCCTGAACCATCTCCCCGAGGGGCTTTGTGGGGGACTGGGAGCCTTCTGCCTCTGTCCTGTCCCTTTCCTATGCCATTGCTTGCTTCTGTGCCTTTCCCAGGAGCAAGTGTCACATGGGGGCCAGAGGGATTTTTTTCAGACACCAGAGGAGCTTGTGTTCTTCAGCAGGAGGCAAAATACACAGAAATCCAGGCCCTGCCTAACCTGGATCCCCATGGGGTATCAGTTAACTCCCCTAATGCCTAGACTGGATCCCCATGGAGTGTCAGTTAACTCTCCCAATGCAGGTGTGCACCAGGAAACAACAACTTCTGTCATCTCTTAGCCAAGATCCCAGCCTGCCCACTGTGAACCTCAGACATGGAGAAGGGGTTGAATGCTCCAAGAGAAAACCAGTTGTGTGCGGAGAAGGATAGATAATGTCAGAGAGTGAGAGGATGTGTCCCACAAGAGAGGAACTGCAAGGGTCGAAGTGTGGGCCCCTGGGAGGGTGCAAAATGTCTAAAGAAGAATCAGTGCTCAGGAATAGAAAGGTGAATTGGGCTGTAAAGAAGGCCAGTGTGGAGTTCAGGCTCAGGCTTTGGTGGGGGGGGGGGTGGCAGGAGCAGGCTTCTGTGAAGAGCAGAACTCCATCAGTCAGCACCAAGGAAGCTGGGACAGGAGACCCTTGGGAGGCAGGTGCAATGGTGTGGGGGAGTGCCCACTGGGATCCAAATGAAGATAGGAATGACGATGGAGACCGTGGGATAAGTTCATGGTTCTGTCTCCCTAGGGATAGAGTGACCAAAAAGCTGCGTTCGCATGAACCTCAGAGGGTACCTCCCCACTCAGCCAAGCCCCCTTCCTCAGATGGTCACTTCCATGTTTGCCACCTGTTCCCACCACTGGATGATATAGGCAGCAGGGATCATTAACCCAAGCTATGAACTCACTCTGCCTCCCACACATCTGGCCGGATAGAAGCCCCTCCTCCACTTCCACTCCCCAGTGTCCAGGCCTCTGTCCCGCTCTGCATTTCTCTCCTTGGAAGAACACACCTGCCACTGCCTTTCCAGGCCCCATCCCTCAGCACATACAGGGGACTTAATTCACATGGGCTCTCTGACTGATTCCCACCTGCTCACAACCCTATGCCCTTTAGCAACTTGTGTCTTCAGAGCCTCAGCTTTCTCCTCTATGGACTGAGGATAAATTGCCCCCCCCCCCGCCACACATGCACCCAGGAATGAAATAGAGAGTATAGAAGGACATTCATAAACCCTTAAGTGCTGCTTAAACTGTGTGTTTTTCTTCACCCACCTGACAAATTCCTAGCGTGTGAACACACCTCTGGACCCCCACGCCCACGACTTGTTCCAGGCCTCTCACATCCTGTGATGGGGAGAGTTTTGCCGGAAGCACAAGCTGCAGTCACATCCCCTAAGTGACCAATGGGGAAATGAATCAAAGGAGGAAGGAATCTATCAGGACTAACTTCCCAATACGGTAGGCTCATTGGTTCCTGGAAATCTTCCCAGAAGACAATCCATTAAGTACTTTGCTCAGATACCCTGTTGCATGGAATTGATGTGACTCTGCCATACAATCTGTCAGGAGACAGGAGAAAGGATATGATGACTTGCTAAGATTCCCTCATCCATCTGACTTCCTACATACTAGACATATAGATTGCCGTGTGCCGTGTAGGGGACAGGGTCTTGGGTTTGTAACACTTCAAACCAGCTATGCAACCTTGAAGGTAAGCACTGTTTGAGCTGATGAGGAAGTGTCTTTCATGCCCTCTCTGAGCCTCTCATTTCCCTCTCAAAGAAAACTGTCATAAATTCCAAGGATAATGACCGTGCCTAGCACTCCACCTGTTTGTTGGATGGATAAATGCACGGATGGTACTCAATAAAAGCCACAGTTCATGTTAGTTCTTCTTTCCTGTCTGGGTCAGAGCTTATTTCTTGTCAAATGCATGTGCTGCAGAGCCTGGTTCCTGGCTCCCTGTCAGGTCAGGCATTTGTGATCTGCCTCTGTGCTGAAGCTGGGGGGGGTGGTTACTAGGGAATTGGGGGTCTGCGTCTTCATGCCCTGAGGCTCAGGCTGCCCTCTGCGTTTCAGGGCATGGGCAGCAGGTATGCATTCCCGTTCCCACGGGGCTGTCTGGCTTGGGAGAGTAGCCTGAGTTTCAGCCCCACACTGACCTGCTCTTAACCCCCAGCAAAGTTACACAAACTCCTCCACGCTCTGCTGACAGCTGGGCCACCATGACTACACAAGGTGAGGAGGGAACAATGCTCCTTCTTGTGCCCTCAGCCTTTCCATCTCCCCACACTGGGAAGAGGAACACAAGGGGCCCATGGGAGGGGCAACTGGCTCAGATTTCAGTCAGGCCTGGAAACTGGATCTCCCCCCACCCCATCCAAACTGTGGAGCTTAGAGGAGGCTGCAGCCTGGGTCTCACCAGAGCCTCACCTTCTCTTCTCTACTCCTTCAGCAAATGCACTGGACCTCATGGAGATGACAGAAAGGAAAGGGTCCACACAGGAACAGGGAAGCCTGGGTCTGGTTATGTTGTGGTCAAGGAAGGTATCAAGGGGCAGACTCCCTGGGGGCTTAGAATGCAGGGTACACAGTGCCCACTCCAATTCTAGTCTCTGATGGGCACCTACAGCCTGACACTCTAGTTGAAGGAGTCCCTACCTCCAGGGTCATTGTGAGGAAAAAAATAAGTCCTTATACATGCTATATTTACAGGCTTGGTGAGAAGGGATATATACGTGGCCCTTCTTCAGCTTCTAGAGGAAAAGCAAATTGTTTGAATTGTCTAACACAGCACAGAACTACTTAAAGTACATGAAACTAGCTGTCAAAATTGTGAAACATAATCACAGTTTTGATTGCTCTGTGGCGGCATAAAAATTTGCAAATTTTTCATCAGGCAAGAAAAGAAAAACAAAGAATAACAATCGTCAACCCATCACTCCTCCCATTGTGTTTGCATGCCCGTCTGAATTAGTTTGCTCATGTTGACACATGCTCAGCCCTGCCTCGCTTGAGACACACGTTTCTTATTCTTCTTCAGTCGTTTTGTATTTAGGCTTGAGTTGTATGGTGGTTGGTTCTTTTCCAGATAACTGCCTTTGTTTGAAAACAATGTCAAAGACGCTCTTCTTTCTGGCAGGCTGCCACCGCCATGCCTCTCTGAAGCCTCTGTCCCTATGTCCTTTGGTGACCTCTCTCCTGCCTCAAGATCTGCTTCTCCTTTTGCTTGGTTAAGAATTCCAGGAAGGGAACAAACAGGAAATCCTCAATGTCTCAGTGGGAGATAAAGGACCACAACCTGGCTGAGGTGTTTCAGCACCGGGGACAGCGACATCCACGGTCCTCCTGAACTTGAAACTCACCTCTGATTTTGATACTCAAGTTGTTTCTTCTCCTGTAGAAGAAAACGGCTGAGGGAACTAGAGGTGAACAAAGCCATCTTTGAGAGTTCTACACCCTGTGGTTTCAAGTGCACCTTCCTTTCATTTCCCCCTCTGTCCCTCTCTTCCTCCTGTGTTTCCTTCCCATTTCCTTCCTTGATAAGGAACATCTAAGATCAAGTTCCCAGTGGGAGGAGCAGCAAATAGCCCTGAAACTCTAGAAACCCAACTCTGACTAGTCACTTGAACTGCCCCTCTGTCTCTGGCTACCTAGAGTCATTGGACAGGGGCTGATTCAAGGCTGAGCCAGTAGCAAAGAGTGCAGAGCCTTACATGATTGGGGGTGGGTAGGGGGTCCTGCCCTGCTCAGTGCAGCTAAACAACAGCCTAGCTCCATCTAAGAGTCTTGTTGCCATGTTCCCCAAGCATGACACTTGGTCACAGATGGATCCATACATAGAAAATCTTCAAGGAGGGTCAAAAGTTAGCAGGAGCACATGAGGAATATTTAAAGGGCAAAGACTGGAAATAAAAATCACACCACTCCATGTGACTCATGTAGCCCCAAGTGACCTCAGTCTTGCTAGAGATTCAAGGGTGACCCTGAATTCTGGATCCACCTGTCTCTACCTTCTGAATGTTAGGATTTTGTGTGATGCTAGGGATTGAACCCCAGCCTTTGTGCACACTAGGCAAACACTCTGCCAACCTGGGCTCCTTTCACCTTTTGAAATAAAATTTTATTTTGGTGGGGGGGGATTGAGAGGTGTGTGAAGGTTGTGTAGATGCTGATGAATGTGTGGAGGGCAGAGAACAACTTTCATACGTTGATTCTTAAGTTGGTTTCTTTCCTTCTACCAAAGATTGGGTTCTAGGACTGAACCCAGGCTGTCAGCCTTGCACAGCACTTTTACCCACAGACCATCTGGCTCTAGCAGGACTGTATTAATAGGATAGAAGACTTGGATTTGACAAGTCCATCATAAATGCATTTCTCTATTTAGTGGGTGATATATAGAACATAAATGGAAAGTATCCCCCCCCCCAGGGAAGGGAATTTATTGAGTTGAGCACAAGCTAAGCGCTTTTCTGTGTACTGCAAATGCCCTGGGGTCTCATCTGCCCCTGCCCAGTCTCATCCAGTCACCCTCTCCTGCTTCTGCTACTCTCTTATCTGAAGCATCTTAGTTTTTAAAATGGAGTCAGACATGTGTTTCCTTCAAGCTCAAGAACCAAGCTTTGGAACCAGAAGTGCCACAAAGAAGCTATCACTCATGGTAGCTCAAGCCCAGAGTGAGAAAGATACATATCCAGGGTCACACAGCAATGTTTCTCCTTAGATAGCCCATGGCTCAGGAGGTAAGGATCAATGCCCATTGCTTAGTCATAGCATTGAGAAATCTCTGCCTGTCCCATAGGCTTTTGCTTTGTCTCTGGCAATTCTAGCCTCCAGATTCTTTATATATGAAATGAAGAGGTTGAATCAGAGTACCCTATGGCAGGCAGGTATGGTGGCACATACCTGTAATTACAGCACTTGAAAGGTAGAATAGACAGGAGGATCAGAGTTCACAGCCAGTCTCAAATACATAGTGAGTTTGAAGCTCCCATGGGCCACATGAGACACTGTCTCCAAAGAAGAGTATTCCAAGTCTGTCTCAGGACATAAATTTAGCTTATTCATGACACAGCCTCCCAATCTCTCAGACCATGGCTCCCTTTCAGCAATGCTGAGATGGCAATCAACACTACAGAGCCTCCCACTCCCTTCCACAGGGGAATTCACAGGTGTATCGCCAAGAGGGCTCCCTTCCTTATACTTCCCTGGGGACCAGACACAGTGCTGAGCCCTGACCATGTTCTGCTTCTGTACTGGCTAGTTTTATGTCAACTTGACACAAACTAAAATCTTTTGAGAGTAGGGAACCTCAATTAAGCCCACAGGATGTAGGCAAGCTTATAGGGCATTTTCTTAATCAATGTGGGGGGCAGCCTATTGTGGGTGGTACCATCCCTGGGCTGGTGGTCCTGGGTTCTAAGGCTGAGCAAGCAAATAAGCATCGTTCTCCCATGGTTTCTGCATCAGCTCCTGCCTCCAGGTTCCTGCTCTGTCTGAGTTACTATCCTGACTCCCTTCTATGATGAACAGTGCTATGGAAGCCAAATAACCCTTTCCTCCCCAGGTTGTTTTTTGTTTTTAAACCTTAATTAATTTATTTCTTTATTTCATGTGTATTGGTGTTTTGCCTGCATGTATGTCTGTTTGAGAGTGTCTGGAACACGAATTACAGTTATGAGCTACCATATGGGTGCTGGGGATTAAACTTGTTTCCTCTAGAAGAGAAGCCAATGCTCCTAACCTCAGAACTATCTCTACAGCCACCCCACCCCACTCCACCCCCAACTTGCTTTTTGGTAATGGTGTTTTCATCACAGCAATAGTAATTCTAAGACAGCCTCTTTTTATCATAAGATACCAGATGATATAAGACCTGGACCATTCCCCTTATCTTTAAAAATAAATAATTGTTTGGCTATCTCAAAAACAAAAAATAAAAATGAATAATTTTTAAAAGATTACATTTTATGTATATGAGTGTTTTGCTTGCATGTATGTCTGTGAAGTATGTGAAAACCACTGCCCTCAGAGGTCAGAAGAGAATGTTGGTACCCTGGAACTGGAGTTATAGACAGCCGTGAGCTACCATGTGAGTGCTGGGAATTGAACCCAGGTTCCACAAGAGCAATAATTGCTTTTAACTGTGGAGCCATCCTTGAGCCCCTCCTCACTTTTGCTTATTTAGTTTTAGGTTTTTGAGTTCTTCTATGTAGCTCTGGCTGACCTAGAACTCATTCTGTAGACCAGGCTGGCCTCAAACTTAGAGATCAGCCCGCCTCTGCCTCTCAAGTGCTGGGATTAAAGGCTTCCTCTTCCTCATTTTTTTTATGATGAAACTACAGAGATTGATGGCTGTGCAGGACTAATGGGTTCTCTTTGATCCTTGGAATCCCAAAGTGCGGAAATGGGAGCAGAGAAGAAAGAAATTCTCAGGAGATTTGGGCTTGAGCATTAAAGGGTTTCTCACCAGAGCTGCCGCTGGAGAGGCTGGCTGTCATGGGAGGAGGTGTGCTCACACTGGGTGGACGATCAAAGGGGTTTAACCATGAATGAGAAAGGGTGGGGCCAGTAGGTGAACCGTGTCTGTGATGCCCAAAGATTCCTTTAGGAGATGCATTACTCAGCAGAGAAACAGTGTGTCGATTTATTTTTTACACTTTCTGTTTTTAACTAAAAGGAAGTCTTGGTTTGGTGCCTGTCTGGAGGCCAGAGGACAGTTTGTGGGAGTGGATTCTTTCTCCTCTGTGAGTTCTGGAGATAGAATTCACATTGTCAGGCTTGGTGGTGAGTCCCTTTACTCAATGATCCTGCAGGACACAAGATCAGTGAAGACAGACTAACAGGCGGCCTCTTACCTATGTGTGTGCCTATTTATGTATGCATTCGTTTTTATGAAACAGGATCTCATTATGTAATCCAGGCTGGCCTTGAACTCTTCATCGTCCTGCTTTGGCTTCTTGAGAGCTAGGATTATGGGTATGTGCCACCATACCTGGCTATTTTATTTATTTATTTGCTTTCTTTCATGACAAATTAATCTGTTTTCCTATATTGTTGTATAATGTGAAATTCCAGTTTAATATGCTTTTATTTTTCTCTTTAAAACAGAGTCTTGTGTAGTCCAGGCTGGTCTTGAACTCATTATGTAGCTAAGACTGGCCTTGAGCTCCTGATCCTTCTGTCCCTCTCCCTTCCCAAGTCGAAGAGAGAATTACTGAAAGAGTTTGTAAGACACTAATCTATTAAAGGGTTTGTATCTAAATAACAAAGAATCAAAATAAATAAATAAATAAATAAATAAATAAATAACAAAGAGTCCCAAATCTCAACAGTCAAAAAAAGCAACCCAATGAAAACATGAGCAAAAGATTGGAAGTCTTTTTTTTCAGAGGCTACACAGATGGGAAGAGCCTCTACCTCCAACATCATTCAAGACCTGCAAACCAAAAGCATCCAGGAGACACCACACAGCCCACAAGTGTGAGGGAAATAAAAACCACCAGCCTCGTTAAATGCAAATGAGGGCAGAGACACTTTCCTCTTTGCTGGGGGGACACAGAATGGCACCTCTGTTTTGTAGCACTAAGCGCTATCTCACAAAAGTAAACTCTGTATCTAGAGGTGGCACTCCAGGGTGTTTGCCCAACAGAGTTGAGGCCTACAATCACACTAAAACACCACACATGGAAGTTCATAGCAATGAATTCAAAACTGACCGATCTTAAAAGCAACCAAGATGCCCCTCACCCAGTGAATGCATAAACTACAGCAAACCCATACACTGGAATATCATTCAGTGTTTACAAGAAATAGGGAGGTCAGGCATGGTGGTGCACGCCTTTAATTTCAGCACTCAGTAGGCAGAGGCAGGCGGATCTCTGTGAGTTTAAGGCCAGCCTGTCTACAGAGGGAGTTCCAGGACATCCAGGGCTACACAGAGAAACCCTGTTGGTGGGGGGATGAAACAAGAATATATTGTCTGATTTCAAACTAGACAGCATTCAGGAAGAAGCAAAAGTTTGGAGGCAATAGAAAGTAAGTGGAGATTAGGGATGGCAGAAGAATGAAGAGTGGGGGCCAGGAAGTTTTAGGGCAATGAAACGATTCTGTGCGGTGGACACATGAAGCCCTATGCTCATCAAAACTCACAAGATTTCGCAGTAAACTGAACTGCATTACTAAGAACATTTCAATATTGGCTCACTATTGTAGTGGATGTAGCACACCAATGCAAGACTTGAGTAATAGGGGCAAACTGGAGAGAGTCCAGCAACTATGTGCAAACTGGCCCCTTTGCTCAATTTTTTCCCCTGTAAACCTAAACATTTCTCCAAAAAAATAGTATTCATAAAATACAATGCAGCCCCAATAAAGCACAAACTTGACTACACACACTTTGAATGAATCTCACAAACCTCACCATGAGTATGACAAGTTTAAGTCAATCCTACGTGATTCCATTTTTTACCAAGTTTGTAAAAGCTCAAGATGGAGCTAGCTTCTGAGAATCAGGAAAGTGGTTATCTGCGAGGTGGCTTGACATGACAAATGGGATATGGGGGCTTCATGTAATGTTCTGTCTGCTCTTCTGGATGCACAGTGCTCATGGTGTGAAGGCTCATCTAGGTGTTACTCCTGTACACTTTTCTGTATGTGTGGAATACATGTTTTGCATGGAATTTGGGCTGGGGTTGTGGCCCAGTTGGAACAGTGCTTGCCTAGCATGAGTGGGGCCCTGGTTTCCACCTCCAGCACTGTATAAACCGGGAATGGTGGTGGATATAAGCTGGAGTATATCCATACAATTCAAACCCATGTAGATAGCAAACCACTGCCTTACCCGTTATCACAATGGAACTCACAGACACTACTTGTTATGAAGGATGTGAAAATGGAGGGGTCCTACTGCATGAGTTCGTAAGATGAGTTTATGGTCACATTTGAGGGGTATAGGGGTAGAGTTATGAAGAAGTCTGCTAGCAACATTCCATGCTGCAAGGAGGCTTGCACAATAGTGAGGGTGCATGTGGATATGGATGACCCATGGGAGGGTGTGTATGTGAGGAGGTATGATCACATGGGTGAATGTGTATATGAGGTTGGGTAACCAATAGATGAGCATGCCCATGAGGATGGTGACCACATGGGTTAATGTGCATGCAGGAATTGGTGGCCCATGGGTGAACAAATATGTGTATAGGGTGGTGTGACCACATGGGTAAGTGTGCTTGTGAAAACATATTCATCTGTGTTTGTAAGATTCACACACTTAAGATTTGAAATTCAAGGGGTCTCTGGGCATGGTGGTACACATCTGTAATCCCAGGTCTTCAGAGACTAAAGCAGGAAGATCGTGAGTTATAGGTCAGCCTAGGCTACATTCTGAGGTTCTGTCTGGAAAAAAAAATCAAAAGAAAAACAATAACTCAGACTTGTCAAACATTATGGAAATGAGATGCAATGAGTCTCATTTGGAAACTGGTAGGTAGGAGATCGTTCCAGGGTCTCCTGTCCTAGAGGGGGTGTTCTGAGTATCCTGAAGCCCTAAGGTCAGCTGTACCCCACCCCCTTATCTGGCCTTGGGATCAGGGGGCATCAGGCTTAAGGAGTCAGTTACTAGATGTCCCCAGGGCAGCCCTGAGCCCTGCAACCTGAGGCCTTAGGATCAGAAGGGCAGATTCCTGCCTGAGTCTCTACAAACAAACATGAGGCAAAGCTTAGGGAGGCCACAGGGAGCATGTGTGACCTGCCCCTGGCTGCTCAACCCCATGGCATGGTGGATTTTCTTCTGGGGTGTCCCCTTGCTGGTCCCTGTCTTGGACCTGAGTGCCACCAGGCACGTCCCCAAAGGCTTTGAATCAGCCACATTGCATTAGTCTGGTCTTCAGTGACTTTTCAACAGATTCACCATCACAGACCCCATCCTTTCCCCTCTCCACAACTCATCCCTACCTCTGAAAAGAAGGGAGTCATCAGCTCTGATGCACCCACTATGCAGCCTATATCCAAAACTCTCCTGTCGTGGGGAGCTCATACCCTCAGTGTCAGAAAGAGCAGCCAGGGGAGGGGGGATGGACAGAGTGTCTCAGGAGTAGAGTGCTTGCTTAACATGTGAGAAAACCTAGGTTCAATGCCAGCAGTACCATAGAAAGAGGGAGGGAGGGAGAGGAGGGAAGAAAGGAGGAAGGAGGACTGTCTAGAAGGACTGCATCTACTCTATGATTCTTCTTTAACTCCGAAGGTAAAGGTACTTGCAGCCAAGCCTGATGACTTGAGTTTGATCCCTGGAACCCACATGATAGAAGAGAACTGATTCCCACTGGCTCTCTGACCTCTACAAGTGAGCCATGACACACATACAAGCACAGGTACATGAGGTCTCTTGAGTGAACACACACACACACACACACAAATAAGTAAATAAACAAACATATTAAGAAACCTTACACTATCACGTACCAGACTATCCAAGCATATGAAAATGTGTACATAAATATTTATATAAATAGGAACATACCGCAGCATGAACATATAAGCTCTCTCTGGAAGGCTCCATGGTAAGACAACCCCTAGCCATTGTTCCCAGCAGGGGTGATGGGGACTGGGCACAAGGCAGGGGTCACTTATCTCTCCACAGTCACCCACCTTTGCCTTTTGAATTTGTTCTATGTGTACACAGTGACACGTTAAATAGGTGGGATGCTTCTGAAAGTAAAATTCTAGTTCTCACACCCCCTAGCTCTGGAAACATCAGCAGGAATGCCCTAACCCAAAGGATACTCCATCTGGTCCATCTTGACTTCAGGCTCCAGAGGGCTCAGCATACATCAGTCACACTCAGTAGCACCTGGACCAGGTAGAGCCTGGCATGTGCAAGCCAGCCATTAGCTGCTGTCCAGATAGAGGGTACTGAACATCATCCCACCCCACTCACTTTATGCACATTGCTGCCACCTCCATTATGCACCTGTTCCTGTGTACGCGGACCATCCCAGTGTTTGGGAAGTTCTTGCTTGAGTCTAGCCTGCATCCTCCTCAAAGTATCCTCACACCTGCTTTTGTTCTGTCAGAAGTGAGCCATTGTGTTGCAGGATGGGGGGGGTGGTAGAATGATGTTTATTAAGAGCCCCAGTGAAGTTCCCATAGTCCCCCTTAAGCTCCTAGCATGGAGGAGAACATCCCTGATGTCAATTCCCCACCAGAGCCACACTCCACTTTTCCATCCAGATTTCAGGTCCTTAGCTGGTGATTTACAGGAACAGAGAAGCTCCAGCTTCGGGGGTTGGAAGCCACACCATGAATAGGATGCTCTACCTAAAGCAGGCTGGGACCCAAGGCATCACCAGCACTCCTCTACCCCCAAGCATGGCTCTTCTGCCTCCTGGCTGACCTAATTGACACTACACTGTGGTCCTTCCCCTGCCCTATCCACCCCAGGCTCTCTGTATCCTGAGACTCCAGGGAGTGTGGGCTCCCTCAGACACACTGACTTTGACCTCAAGTCTTCCATCTGTCTGGTGAAATGATGGGGTGGGAGATGCTGGCCCCTCTAGGACCCTCTAGAACTGAGAAGAACAATCTAACATCAATTCTTTTCCAATCACTGACTGGCTTGAGGCTCATCCACTCACTCATTCACAACCAGCAGCTCCCAGGCTCACAGAGGGCATCCACAGAAGACATAGATGGAATGAGCTGGAAATCCCAGATGCACTTCCTGGCCTGGACCTGGTCTCACCCCATTAGGCAGTGATGGAGGACAGCACTGAGCTGAGTCCAGAGGACTGGACTTGACCCTGCTCCTCAATGGTCCCTGATGTTCCTTGGGGTAAGAGTCTGGCCATGTCTGTCAGTTCCTTCATTTGTGCAATAGGGGTCTGCATCAGGGTTTGGGGGAACATGAGGATATGCCTTTCCACCCTGGAATCAGCTTCATGTCCTAAGACAATGCCCATAGAGCTGGCCCCACAACCTCCCTATGGTAATAGTTATGTTGCCCCAGCAATCCTATTCTGAAAGAGTGGCAATGTGTGGCCCTAGATTCACGGAGGGGTATAGCTGCTGGTTCTGCAGTCCCTCACCTCAGGGCTGTCACCCAAGCAAAAGACCCCAACACTACCATGAGCAGTGTAGGGACTCCTTCTCCTCTCTGATTCATTGTCCCCAGAGATTAAAGCCACCACTGATGGGGACTTCTTATGTCCAGAGTCTCCCTGGCCCAGCCACCCAATACAGGCCACACCCTCGGCTCTGGCAGGACTGAGGAGCCAGAAGCTTCCAAGAGGAGCAGGCTGGGGACTATACTTCTTGTCCACCTGACAGTATATAGGCGTCAGGCTGTCCCCTCATACAGTGGCAGGGGTGGTGGTGGTGGTGAAGAAACCCTGGAGTTGAAGGGACTGCTGTCACAGCTCCAAGGAAGTACCCCCGAAGCTGAAGCAGTTCATCTGGCTGCCTGACTGGGCTGCTGTGGGCAGCAATCTGGGATGGGACTAGGAGACAAGGAGGAAAGAGGAAGTAGTAAGGAGGAGTCAACATGTAGAGTCTGGAGAGAACAGGACACCAGCAGACTCTCCGGTAAGATGAGACCACGTGAAAATACTTAAATTAACAGAACTGGGTTAATACTTAAGACAGAGCTAGCCGATAAGAAACTAGTACCTGGCCAACAGCATTATATCAAATACAGAGTCTCGGTGTGTTACTTGGGGCTGGTGCGGTGGCGGGACAAGACCAGCAGTGGGAGGAAAAACCTACTCTTACAAGGTATGGCTTTTCTCCAGGAGTCCGTAGGCCTGTCTTTTCTAGTGATCCCATCGTCACATAATCATGAAGGCTTAGCTGCTAAGCCAGCTCTGCCCAAGCCAAGTACTCTTCCCAAAGTCCCATGGTTCCTCACCACACTGATCCTCAGAGCTATGGCCCTCCCTCAAGCCCACAGAGAAGAAGGGCAGTTCAAAGGGAGAGGGATGACTCAGCCAAGAGACAGGGTGAAGTTTCCAGCCTGCATCCATTCTGTTTCTTGGAATTAGGAATTGTTCTACTGCTTACATAGAAAAAGAGGCCCAGAAACAGGAAGGAGGCCCCCATGGTCACACAGCAGGACAGAAGCTATCTTGTTGCTCCAGCTGGGCTTCCTGGGGAATCTGCTGGGCTCTAGACCACATTCCACTAGTCCCTGCAGAATACACAGCAAAACAGGGAGCTTGTCCTTAGCCCCACCTTGATCTCAACTCTGCCTGGGAGAAGCCAGGGCCTCCTCACTCTAGGCAACAGTTCCAGGACTAGGTCCCAGGAGGTTGGTGACAGAACTGGGGTTTTCAATGTTCTGAACCCTAGAAAACAAACAGGACTCAAATCCCATTCCCTCCAGCCACAAGTGGCTTTCTGCCTGCAGGTGATACTTTGTCTTTTAAAATCTATACTCTCTAGGACTAGTCTGGTTTCTTCCATTAGATAGGGGGGGTCCCCTCAGACCAAAGCTTGTTACCCTCACCTGTCTGTAAGTTTTCCTAGTATGGGAACTGTGTTTCTTCCATCTGACTGAGACTCCCCAAGACCAGAGCAGTGAGTGTTATGAAGTTGACTATCTCCAAGGAAACACCCCTCATCAGACTAGCTGCTCCCTAGGAGCATGTCTCCCCATCACTCTGAGACGGGTTTTCATGTTACCCTCCAGTCTGCCTTCATACTGGGCATGGCTGGATCTGTACCTTCCCCTGGAATGGAGTTTTGGGTGACAGGGGAACTCCCTCTACTCCCTCACCCCATCCCCAACTGGGGGCCTGTCTCAGACCAGCTAGGCCCACAGCCTTCCTCTCCCTGCCTGCCACCCCCACTGGGCAGCCCAGCGCCCCCTGACCCCTCGGCCTTCCATCATAGGGGATCTATAACATTTACAATCCCAAAACAAAAGCCCCTGAGAGCTGAGGACAGAATTCATCTTCCCAACTGACAAGCCCCGTTAATTAACGACTTGGAAATCGATGACGAGGAGGGACAGGCAGCAAATGACACCTCATCGTGGGCCAGGAGGAGGGAGGAAATGTCCGGGGACTGGTGGACACGCACTGTGGGGTTGGCCCAGCGCCTGGGAGAGCCACCACCCCCATCTGTCACTGTCACTTCAAAGGCCATCGACTACCTTCCAACCTAGAAATTCTCATTTCCCACCATGGCAGACCCTCAAGTAAAAGGGGGTGAGAGTCATACCTGAAGAGCAAAGTACTTCAGGGAAGACCTACTATGTGCAGACACGGTACTGGATGGTCCTCATATTTTAAAGGCCCGCTGGCAGCCATGCAGGGTAGCTTCCTTAATCTCATCTTAGAGATGAGACAATCTAGAACTGGGAAACAGCCAGCTTAGAGCTGACTAAAGTTGGAGTTGTTTTTATATGGCTACTCTGCATGGGTGAAAGAAGAAAAGAATGCTAAGAGCAAAAGATCTAAAACCAGGGTCAGTGAGAGGACTCAGTGGGTAAAGGTGTTTGCAGCCAAGTCTGATGACCTGAGTTCAAACCCCAGAAACCATGTTGGGGAAGGGGAGAACCAACTCTCAAAGGTTATCCTCTAACTGCCACACATTCATATGGCATGGAGACACGTGCACACACACACACACACACACACACACACACAGAGAGAGAGAGAGAGAGAGAGAGAGAGAGAGAGACCCGAAACCAATCTTTATCCCCACCATCAGTTTAATATCAGACAAGTTGCCTGATTTACTTGAGCCCCATTTCCTTGTCTGTAGTGAAGGGAGACTGCTCCCCACCCCTCCACCTCAGAAAGGACTCCATCTCTCCATCCCCGAAGATGAGTATAGGTGAAAGATGAGATGTGACTTTTCTCACCACTAACCTCGATGACCATCCCACCTAACTCCAGGAAATAGGGATGAAATAGGATGAGGAGCCATGCTGGAGAAGAGAAGCCAGTGGGCAGCGCAAGGGGGTCAAGAGCCTATCGGTAAGGAGTTCAGTATTTGTGTTCCAAAAACTGGAAGTAACAGGTCTAGGGGTTACACTTAGTTGTAGAGGATCTGAGGCCTTGGGTTTGATTTTCAGAGAGAGGGAGAGGGAGGAACAGGGAGGAAAAGGGAGGGACAGGGAGGGAGAGAGGAAAAGGGAGAGAGAGAGAGAAGGAGGGATGATGGGAGATGTCATTCTGTAAATATGTTTCTCATACTGGTTAATGAATAAAGCACTGTTGGCCAATAGGAAAGCAAAATAGGTGGGACTAGGAGCCAAGGAGGATTTTAGGAAGTAGTAAGGAGGAGTCAAGATGGAGAGACCGGGGAGAGCACAATGCCAGCCCATTCCCTGGTAAGATGAAAGCACGTGAAAATACATAGATTAACAATATGGGTTAATAATTAAGACAGAGCTAGCCAATAAGAAACTAGTACCTGGCCAACAGCATTATATCAAATACAGAGTCTCAGTGTGTTATTTGGGGCTGGCACAGAGGCGGGAGGAAAAACCTACTCCTTACAGAGGGAGAGAGGCACTTTAATAATGAATAAGGCTAAGATGTAGGGTCAGGGGTAGAACACTTGTTAGGCATGTGTAAAGACCTGAGTTACACACACACACACACACACACACACAGAGGCACACACAGGCACACACACACATGCTTTCAAGTAAAGGGTGAGTATGACCTGGCACATAGTGGGTTCTCAATGAATGTTAGAAGTGCTGATGACTTCCTATTCCCTCAGCTGATTCAATCAAATGGATACTGAGAGGTTATGGATAAGGAAACTCCTCCTGATCCTATGCTCACTGTTCCGGCCCTTGCAGGACAAGACATCAGGCTTCTGTTCTTGCAGAAGATTTTGGAGTTGCAGCAAGTACATGTTGGAGAGGGCCAGAGTTCCCCCAGGATCCCTGAAGAGGTAGGCATGGTGCAGGGATCCACAGAAGTAGGAACAAAGTGGTCTCAGAGCCTGGCCACAGTGAATTCAGCCCTATCTGCCTTCCATCAGACAGATGTCTGAGGGCCTGTGGCTGCTGGAGGGGTAAGGGTAGAGGAGGACAGGAGCTTAGAGGTACTAATCTGAATGGAACTGGCTGGAATGCCACTCCACACCAGGGAGCATGGGGCCTCAGTTTATCTACCTGTGAAATGAGTCCAAGGAGATCTATTAGCGAATGGACAAGGCAAAGTGTTCATCATGAGTCCTTTGAAAATGTAGATCAAAACCACAAGGAGACATCCTTTCTCCCTTCTAGGACAGCTGCAAACAAAGTAAAGATTCAAGTCTGGCCAGGCAGGACTAGAGATGGCTCAGAGGTTAAGGGCACTGGCTACTGGCTGCTCTTCCAGAGGTCCTGAGTTGTAGCTCACAACCATCTGCAAATCTGGCCAGGCTGGCAAAGTCATCCTGCCAAAGTATAAAATGTGTATCTGTGACATAGAACAGTGTAGAAGGCCCTCAGAAAGTGAAGCACAACCCTACCCTATGACACACACCTGCAATCCTAGCACTCCAGAGGCAGGAGGGTTTCCACTCCGAGAAACCTGTACTAACAAACAACCCAAGCAAGGTGTGGTGGTGAATATTTAAAACACTGGCATTTGGGAAGTGTTGGCAAGAGGATAAGGCATTCAAGACCATCCTCAGGTACATAGTCCAGGGACAGCCTGGGTTACATGAGACACCATCTCCAAAGAGCAAGTAAACCAAACAACTGAGATCAGACTCACCCCAATGTTCTTTATTGAAACATTATTCATAATAACCAAAAGATGGGAATAACCCAAGTGTCCATCAACAAAAGTAAGTGGACACAAGCAATGTGGCCTATACCCATGATGGGATATTACTCAGCCACCAAAAGGAATGAAGTTCTGACACATCCCTCAACATGGACAAACCTTGAAAACATTATACTAAACAAAATAAGATGACACCAAAACACAGCTATTATGCTGATTCCAATTATGATAGACGTATAAAAGAGGCAAATGCATAGAACCAGAGAGCAGATTAGAAGTTTCTAGAGAATTCTGAGAGAAAATGAGAGTTATCCTTTAGTTGATAGAGTGTTTAGAAGTTGTAGAAACGCAGTATAGTCAGGGCTGTATGGCATTTGTGGCATGTGATTAATGTCACTGAACTATACATTTAAAATGATCAAATGGCAATTTGATGCTATATACTTTTATAACAATGGAAGAAATTGGCAATATGAAAATGAAAGGCAATAAGGGGCCAAGACATTCCAGGGGATCAAGGACTCCTGCCCTGAGTCTACCTTCTGAACTAAGGAGGGACACCTCCTGGCACACCCCACGCCAGCCTCTTCGACCCAACTACCCACCCTCCTTCTGGTCCTTCCCTAGCCATTGAGGGAAAGGGGTCAGCCTAGGCCTTCCTCCAGAGCAGATGGCTTCGATCTTTCCCTCTGGGTCCTCACTCACTCCAGGCCCCTTGAAGTGGAAGAGACCTTTCTAGAATGTGTCATCTCACCAGAGCCCTAAATGTCAAATTTAAATTCATACTTTGTACCACCTTTGATTTCAAAGCGGATTACACCTCTCAGTGAAAGGCGGGCGCACGGTGCCTGCCTGGCCTCTTGGGTCTCTGCTGGGCATTGTTAACTCCTTCCAATTCATTAGGTCTAATCCCAGCAGCGCTGAGTAAGGGGCCCTGGGCCACCCCACACTCAGGCCATATGTGCCCATTGTGTCACTCCCTGGCTAATCCAGCACTTGAAAGGGGCTGTGGCCACCAGAACCTGATGTGATCGAGCCCTGGCCTACAGTGAGGGGTAGGACAGTCGAGGTCTGGGGTGGAACATTGCACAGGCACCCCGACAGGTCCTTTGGGGGTTGGGCTGCAGAGAGCAGGAAATGGGGGAGTTGGGGAGGCAGAAGGACAGACAGACATCTCTCTGCATTGTCATGCCTCTTATCCTCCAGTGTGCACTCCCATCCACACACTATCACTCTCGCTAATGTGCAACATACCATGGGCTCATAACCTCAAGTGCTCACAGATGCACTTAGTCACCTCAGGGCTCAGAGGCAGCCATGCCCTTATGTCCACATTGGCACATTCACACTGTACACCCAGTGTCCTGCACCCACACATGCACTAAGCACCTATCTGCACACACTCACATTCATACCCTGTGGTCAGTGTCACAGTACCACACCCCGAGGACACCCTTCCACACATCTCCAGCACGTTTCCACACACTCCACTATAATACATCCTGGAGGGGAGTGAGACTTATAAAGAGATAAGGTTCATTTTAGCTTCCAGTGTCGATGGCGCCAGGCCATGACTGTTGCTCTGGGCCTTTGTCAGGGACAGCACATGAAAGTGTGTGACAGAGCAAAATTCATCATACAGATGGAAAGGGGGAGAGAGAGAGAGAGAGAGGAGGAACTAGGCTCTCACAACCTTCTCCTCCTCCTCCTCCTTCCTTCTTCTTAGAACACTAACCTGTAGGCTCCCAGCAATCTGAGGGTTTCTTACCAGGTCCCACCTGGTGAGAGTCAATCTTTAACACACCGGTCTATGGATAGCCTTCTGTTTCCAAATCATAGCAGCCTCACCATCACACTTAGGGTTTAGACTCAGGGAATCTCAGAGCCCTGTAACTGCATTCCATGTCAGATTGGGGCTCTACATCCAGGGGCTGGCTCACCCACATCATCCTCTTGAGAGACCCCCAGCTCTCCATCCTGGATTCTGGAATAGGGAACACTGAGGTCCCTGGTCCTTCTGCGGGTTTGTCGGTGGGACTTTGACCCCTTTCTTTATCAAGCTCTCATGGGCTAAGCTAGACAGAAGAAAGAGAAGCCACTATGGTCACTCTCAGGTAAGGGAGAGAAGGGGCTCTCTATCCAGGGAAGGGTCAACTTGAAGTCCATCTTCTTTCCTGACCTTGCTTATTACCACCCCCACCAATACCCAACACCTGTTCACAGTGCTGCTTCAGCCCACCAAGGGAGCCCAGGACTCCCAGAGCCATAAAGCCACTTGCTAATTAATTGTGCTAATTAGCAGGGATGAAGTTGAACATCTGGACCCTCTCACAGGGCAGCCTAGACCCTCAGGACTCACAGGTTGAGAACAAGTGCCCAAAGGGACATCTCCATCCTTCCAGACCTGGGACACTTCCATCAGTACACAGCACCCCACACACATTCTGAGGACCCCAAAGGTGATAAGAAGTCTGGTCAGTAGACTCCAGTCACTTAAACTGTGCTCCTACAAAAGATGCTCCCCCACCTCCAGTATCCTCTGCAAAGACAGAGTTGCTATGCCCAGGGCAGGAAGGAACCCCTGCTTCATACCTTGGCCCATCTTCTAGCCACTCACCCTCTTACTGTCCTCATTCCCACTCACTGCTTTCTCCGAGTGCTCCTCCAGGATCTCAAAGGCAAATGTTCTTACGAAGCCAGATCAGAAAGATCCACTTCCATCATTAGTTCATTCATTCAGCAAACATGCTCATGGGGCTCTGACTTCAGGCATTATGCTGGGCAGTGGGCATGCAGCTGTCACCAGAATGTGGCATCTACATTAAAATGAAATACTATCTGGCCATAAAAAGGAATGAAATTTTGATATATACTACAACATGGAATTTGAAATCTAGGTAAAATAAGCCAGGCACAGAAGGGCAGATAGTGTGTGCTTCTGTTTCTCTGAGGCACCTGGAGTGGCAAAATCAGAGACAGGAAGCAGGACAGGGGCTACTGGAGGCCAGGGAGGACAGGGCGGGAAGTTACTGTTTAATGAGTGGGGAGTTTATTTGGAAGACAATGAAAAAGTATAGAACATAGATAGTGGTGGCTGCCACAGCGTTGGGAATATTTGCTGTTTGGGTTGGTTTTGTGAAAAGTCTTTCTCTGTAGCCAGACTTGTCTAGAACTTACTTCGTAGCCCAGGCTAGCCATGAACTTGTGGCAATCCTCTTACCTTCTCCCAAGTGGACGTAAACTATTATACCCTGCTCTTCATTTTTAAGTGACTTATTTTCATCTCCTTCCTCTCCCCCCTCCTCTTCTTCTGTAGTACTGGGACTTGAACTCACAACCTTATGCAAACTAGGCAAGCACTTAACCAGTGAGCTATATTTCCAGCCTGCAAATGTGCTTAATGTCACTGAACTGTTCACCTACTGAATGGTAGGTATGACTGTCTTACCACAGTGGAAAGGAAGCACAAACAGCATCACACACCCTTATGGGGAATGGGCTCTAATGGAAGGAGAAACACAGTAAACAAAATAAATGATGCAATATATTAAAGCAGCTATAGGACCAGGTTCCTGAGGCTTGGCCGGGGACAAGTGCTCCCTGCAGAAGGAACGGTATGCAAAGGCTCTGAGGTAGGAGTATGGGAGGCTGGTGTGTGGGCATGTGTATATGCTTGTGTATGTGTGTGCATGCATGCATGCATGTGTGCATGCGTGTATGCGAGTGTGTGTGTGTGTATGTGTGTGTGAAGAACAGAAGTGTACCTCACCCAGCAATGCTCCACAGCACTCAGCCCCTACCCACCACTTACCAAGTACCTCCATCTTTTCCCCTAGCAATGCCCTAGGATTCAAGGGGCACCCCTGCTGTGCTACCTACCATCCCATCTGCACACCCCAGGACCGCCCCTCACACCTCTGTACCAGCAGCCTCTGCACCCCTTTTCCACAATTAGTCATCCTCTTGAAATCCTACTGCTCTCCAAGTTTCACTGCAGCAGCCAGACATTCCACCCTTGTGATGGCTAGTACTGTCAACTTTACACGGTCCAGAATCACCGAAGAGACAAGCCTCTGGGTGTGTCTGGGAAGAAAGAGCCAGATTATGATAATTGAAGTCAGAAGATGAGCACTAAATGTGGATGGTACCATTCCCTGGGCTGAGGTTCTGGGTACCATTCCCTGGGCTGAGGTCCTGGGTACCATTCCCTGGGCTGAGGGCCTGGGTACCATTCCCTGGGCTGAGGTTCTGGGTACCATTCCCTGGGCTGAGGTCCTGGGTATCATTCCCTGGGCTGAGGTTCTGGGTACCATTCCCTGGGCTGAGGTCCTGGGTACCATTCCCTGGGCTGAGGTCCTGGGTACCATTCCCTGGCTGAAGTCCTGGGTACCATTCCCTGGGCTGAGGTCCTGGGTACCATTCCCTGGGCTGAAGTCCTGGGTACCATTCCCTGGGCTGAGGTTCTGGGTACCATTCCCTGGGCTGAGGGCCTGGGTACCATTCCCTGGGCTGAGGGCCTGGGTACCATTCCCTGGGCTGAGGTTCTGGGTACCATTCCCTGGGCTGAGGTCCTGGGTATCATTCCCTGGGCTGAGGTCCTGGGTACCATTCCCTGGGCTGAGGGCTTGGGTACCAATCTCTGGGATGAGGCAAAAATGAGCTGAGCATCAGCATCCATCTCTCTGCTCAGTGGCTCCAGATGCCACACGACCAGCTGCATCAAGCTGGTGCCCCCTCGCCTTCACTGCCATGATGACCTGTGCCTGCCAACTGTGAACCAAAATGAACCTCTCCTTCCTTCAGGCATTGGCCTCTTTGGACTGGACTGCTCTTCTTTGGTCCACCCACTTTTGGGGTTCTGTACCCAGAATCACAGCCAGTCATGACTCTCCCCTCATCTGCCTCCTTAAAAGCCTGTCTGTTACATGGGCTGTTGGGAGGCCTGGGTCCAGTTTTCCCAAATGAAGCGTTTGACAGGAACCTTGGTCATGGGGGAGGCTGGTGACATGGTGCTGGGGGAAAGGCTTCCCAAGGGTACCTATTTTTTCTTCCCTTTCTCCAGGCCTTGCAGGCTCATGGGAAGGGGCAGACTGGCAGTTCTGAGGTGGGAAACTGTCCAATCTAAAAAGTTAGGCCAGGTAGGGAAGGAGAATGTGGAGAGGGAGAAGGGTATGTCCTGAGTGCCTGTCACTTTCCTTTGCCCCCACTGCACTCCCAGGTCTGTGAGGTCCTTCCTACCCTGGGCACCCTGTGTCTTGGAGATGTCCCCACCTGACTTCTTGTTGTTTGGACTCTTTGGAGGAAGGCCCAAGCCTGTTTGCCTCTGGTGCTCCGGAAGAATGAGGGCTGGTGTCTTGATTCCTGCTTTCCAGGCTAAACAAAAAAAAAAAAAAACGGGAGCAAAGTACCTTGCCCAGGGCCATCCTGTGGAAAGGACAACTGCTGGACTGGTCTATGTAGCATCGGGACACCAGGGCCATAGGGCCACGTTCAGTCTCTTTGTTGTCTAACAGCATGGGTAGCTGTGCCACCACTATCCCTAAGTCCTTGCTGTGCACTCTACCCCGACCAAGACTGTCACACCCATTACTCCATTTCCTCTTCCTGGATTGCTGAGAGCAGGTTCTATTACCAGCCTTTGTAAATGAGGATACTAAGACCCAGAAAAGCATGGTGACCAGCCATAGTCATACAGCTGCCAAGAATTCAGGTGAAGATCAGAATCCGTCCTTCCCGACTGCCAGGCGTGGGTATGTCTACTGCCCTAGTCTGTAGACTTTAAGACTGGCGAGAGCCACCCACCTCTATGCAGCACCGGTTCTCACGGTCTGGGATTTGACATTCATCGATTGATTATTGATGAATGAATCTGTGATCTGGCGCTGGCACCACTCAGTCAGGCCCTGGGCAAGGACAGGGATGGGGATGAGGTGGGGGTTTCCAACCCCAGAAAGAGCCTTCAGGCTGTGCCTGTCCCCAGATTCTGGCGTCCACCACTGTCAACTTCACCGCCCCTGGATTTAAAGTCACAGGGACAATTAATCACCTGATGACACAGAGGGCAGGCTGCAGAGGAGTTAATTAATTAGGGAAATTTCTCCCAGTCCTTTGAAGGTGAAATGTGTGGGGAGGGGATTGGGCCAGGGACAGTTATTAGTCAAGTTGAACAAGCTGACTCTGAGAGAAGACATCAAGAGGCATGCAGGGCAGTTTAGGAAGAATGGAGACCTCACCAGGGTATATCTCAGAGCATGCTCAAGGCTGATTTCCTGAGCCCTGTCCCTGGCCTCCCTACTGCACTGTGGCTGGGACTCACCTAGACAGAAACCTCTGTGAACACCATGAAATCAGAAGGGCAAAGCTGGTACCTGAGGCTCCTCCCCAGATAAAAGTGGTCAGTCCTGGTGGATGCCTTTCAGCCTGTGGCAATAGTGTGGTGTCTGCTCAGCTCTAACTCTTCAGGCATGCAGAGGAGAAGGAACTGTATCAGAGTAGTGCAGGCTAGGGAGGGAAAATGATAGAGGTGTCTTCAGTCCCCTGTCCTCTGCCATTGTGGCCTTGGGTGGAGGTTGGGAGGGTGGTAATCTTGGGCTTCCTGGGACTCCAAGTGATCTGCCAGACAAGGTAGCCAATCACAGAGGCCATCAAGGAGCTGTCCATTCTCAACTGTATATGGAACAGGCTGGCAACTCCTGCTAGACCCCATGTGGAAAGTTCCCACCCATTCAGATATATCCAGCCTGCAGGCCACAGTGTGCATGTGGGTAGCTATACAGCCCAACCCAAAATCATGAACTTACTTAAATACTGTGACTTTTGTGTTTTGTGTGTGTGACTTATTTATTTATTTTGGTAATTCAATTGCATGGTTCTTGAGTACAAATTTATAGGTGACAACATTGTATCACAATATCAAATGGTTGGAATCCCCTGATTGTTTCCAGCAACATCAGCAAATAAGAGAAAAATCCCAGACAGCACAAAGGGCCAGGGATCAGGAAGGCTTCAAGGAGGTGTTGTCCTCCTGAAGAAAGAAAGCTGTCATTTCAATGGGCATGTCACACAGCCAGAGCAAAGGAGCAGAGGTGGCACCTGGCACAGAACACCTGGAGAAGGGTGAGATGCTGATCGGGCAGTCACAGTACGGGGACATGGGGAAGGCTGGATGAGACCAGAGAACAGAGGTGTGCTGGTAGCAGAGGGTCCTAGAGATGGGGACTGGGGACTGGATCTTGCTCTCACACAGTGGGCTTTCATCTGGGATTTGTATCCTGGGCTGTCATGACCGGGGACCTTGGGACTTTTGGACTGGCACCGTGGCTGCTGGGAATCATGGATTTGCTGGGGTAGATGGACAAACAGTGAGGCGGCTTTTTTTTTTTTTTTTTTTTTTTTTTTTTAACGGTATGAGAGAGATGAAGGTATCAGTCAAAACTCGGAGCAAAGGGCAAGGGGACACTGAACACTCCGCTCACGGCACTGAACACACCCCTCTCATCTGCACTTTCCCGGCTCCCGAATTCCTAGGTGGTTTGAGGCTGGTAAGGCTAGGTGAGCAGATTCAGGATCTCACCACTAGTCGCCATTTGCCCCTCCCCCCACACCACCTTTTGAAATCGCCTGCCCTAAGGAAGGTCAGTAGTCTGTATGCACTGCTTTGCTCAAGCCAGGGAGCCTAAGGGGAAAACTGTGAAAAGCAGTGCACATCCTACACACACACACACACACACACACACACACACTCACACACACACTCACTCACTCATTCGCTCCCCCCCATCCCCGCCCCCATCAGTCATTTGTACTACAGGAAGAGAGCCTAATCCCAAATCTGAAAAACTATGTGATAGAGGCTTTACAGTATTAGAAGGCAAACAGTGGCAGGTGTAATTAGGAGAAAAATTTGTCCTGCTCTCGACTTGGGGGAGAGAAGAGAAGATCTGGCATTGCAATCTCCCGGTGTTTACCCAGCGTGCGCACGCACGCCAGGGAGCGGGCGCTGGCCACCGGCAGATTAATATTTGATGCAAGGAAGAGAAACGCATGCTGTTCATGTTTATTTAGGATATTGTGAAATACAGTGAAATTTGCAATTTTATTGGATTTGGGGGGGACGGTGTTTTGGAGAAGTCTTAAGCCGCATGGTAGGACACGCACATCTCTCTGGAGCATAGCAGCACCAGCTCTGGTGTCGAGTCCCCTCTACCCCCCTTCCCAAATCCAAACTTCTAGTTCTATTCCCCTTCTGAAATGAGAGAGGATTGGCCCCAGGGGTGCTGGGGGGAATAAGACAGAAATCTCCGCTGGGCCTCTTAATTTGGAGTTTAGTGGCATGTGGCTGGCACAGAAAGCGGCCATCTCTGGGGGTTCTTGTCAATTATGCCAGGGCTGGAAGCCAAAGTTGAGCAGCTTGAGGCACCAATGACCCTGGCTGGGCTTTCAGGTTAAGGTGGAGTGGGGAGAGAGAGGAGGAAGGTGGAATAAAGCAGTTCTCTTTGTAGCTAAGAAACTGATTGGTGGAAAGAGCCTTAGACAGCACAGGTTAGCTTTCCTCTGCCTGCCAGGACAAGTCTCTCCCATGGCCTCCTCCCAGAACCAGCCAGTCTGCACTTGCACAGTGACAGTGCTGGGAGCTTTTCAGCCTGCCCCAAAGTCAGACCCTGGCTGGTGAAAAACTCCTTACATTTTCCAGGCTGCATAGACTGGGCAGAGAGGGGACAAGGATCAGGTCAAACAGTAGGGTCACAAGTGTGCTCAAAGAAAGAATTGAGATAGGAAGACAGAGAGATAAAGGAGAGAGGCCCTTAATCCCAGCACAGGGGAGGCTGAGGTAGAAGGGTCACCTCAAGTTCCAGGCCAGCCTGGTCTATAAAATGAGACCCTGTCTCAAAAGAGAAACAGAGCCTACAAGATGGCTTAGTGGATAAAGGTGCTTACTGTCAAGCCTGAGGACCAGAGTTCAATATCTGGAACCTACATATTCAAGGAGATAAGTGGCTCCCAGAATCTTTCCCCGACTTCCACACTTGCACTGTGGAACAGATGTTGCAAAATAAATAAACACAATACATATACATTTTAAAAATAAACAAACCCAATAGTTTATAGATAAAAGATGTAAGGTGGATATTTCCATTCACAGTGTATTTGAGCGACTGCATAAACACGGGTTATTGTGGTGTCTAGATCTAGGAATTTGGTGCCTGCCTATGAACCTGAGGAGTCTGGGAGGGAGCCAGAACTGATCTTCATTGATCACAACTATTATCCAATTTGAGTTTTTCACCATGTACATGTACTGCTTTCTTCCAGTGACAATGGTTCTAGCCATTGAACCCAGAGACTTAACAAGCCTGGGAAATACTCTACCACTGAGCTGTATTGCCAGGCCAGCTCTCTTTACTTTTTATTTTGAAACAGAATCTTACTAGGTTGCACAAGCTGACCTTGAACTCACTCCATAGTCATGCCTTGTCCTTTTGATCCTCTGGGTCAGCTTCCTAAGGAATGGATTATAGGCATGCACCACCATGCCTGACACCGTACCTGGCTTCGCTTGTTTTGGGTCTCATTACATAGCTCAGCTGGGTTTTAAACTCTGGTTCCTCCTGCCTCTGTCTCCTGAGTGCTGGGGTTACGAGGCTGTGCCACCATAACCAGACTGGATTTTTGTTTTGTTTAAGAAAATATTTCCTAGCCAAAGAGCAGGTTAAGATAAAGAGGAGGTGGTTTGGCACAAAAAAAAAAAAAAAAAAAAAAAACCAATAAGATAAGAACAATAGGGGCTTATGGGGAACAGCACGAAGGGACAGAAGCACACATGAGCAGGGTTCAGGGTTCACACCCCTGCATCCTCACGTGTGCACTCCTCATGTGTGCACGCCTCACATGTGTAGAGGAATCCTGTGGATCTATATACTGGGCCAAGCCCTCCTTGGAGTGCCTGCCCGCTCTTACTGCCTAATTCTACCAACTGGGTCACCCAGAGCAAGTCCCCTTCCTGTGCCCATGGCTGCCCTTCAGGTATTTGAAGATAGCATGGAAATCCACTAGAACCCTGGCTGGCTAATGCACTTCAGATCTGGGTCACACGGAATCCATGCTGCTGCCATCCAGCCTTCTTTCTTATGCCCCCGGATGTGGGTTCTCCCTGTTCTCTCAAGCCCCACCCTCTGGCTCCCTCATTTTGTGGGCCACACACTGCCTCATCCGCTATGAGCTATTTCTGCATCCCTGCCACAGTTTTCTAACTTGGACTGAGGCCCAAAGCTACTCAGCAACAAACTCTATAGATTTTAAGAGATTGTCCAAATGGGTAAACTGAAGTCCAAGGGGAGACAGAATGGCCTGAGGTCATGGAAGTAAGATGTTCCTCTAGCATATCTCTCCTGGCAGTGTGGGATAGGACATTAGTGGAAGAATAGTGGACAATACAAAGCAGCTCTGGGCATTGGCTTTGGAAGTGCTAGCAGAGTAGATAGAAAGTGAAGGAGCCTGTGTTTGGGGCAAAACAGACAGGCGTGAGGATAACTTTAAGAAAAGACAAGGATGGGGACAGTCTTAGCATGCAGTGTGTTGAGAATGGAAAAATAGCTTATTGGTGTGTGTGTGTGTGTGTGTGTGTGTGTGTGTGTGTGTGTGTTGTGCAAGCATGCATGAACCAGTATGATGGTGTTTCTATAAATGTCCATACAGGTGTTGCTTGGGTTTCATTCTGTTGCTGTGACAAACACCATGACCAAAAGCCACTTAGGGGAAGAAAGGGCTTATCTGATTTACATTTCTTTGTTACAATTCATTGAAGGAAGTCAGGGCAGGAACTCAAGGAAGAACTTGAAGCAGAAACTACAAAGGAATCATCCTTGCTGGCTCACTCTAGATCATGCTTATTAGCTATCTTATACAGCCCAGGACCACCAGCCTAGGGAATGGTACCTCCCACAGTGGGATGAACCCTCCTACATCAATTAACAATCAAGACATACACACCCAGACATGCCCATGGGTCAACCTGATTGGCAGTCCCTCTACTGAGACTCCCTTTTCAGATGACTCTAAGTTGTGTCAAGTCAATAAAAAAAGCTAAGTGGTACAGGTTCGTATCTGTATATGTAAGTGTGAGCATTGGAGCCTTGCCTGTGGGGCAAGGGTACCTGAAACATGCTCCCTACCCCTGCCCCAGCCCTAGGCACACTGACTCATCTATCTCATCTGTTTGCTCATAAAGCTGTCTGTTTCCCTCAACCTCAACTATGAGCAGAGATTTTTCTCTTTAAAAAACAAAACAAAACAAAAAAAAAACAAAAAAAAACTTCAATTTTGTCTTTTTTTTTTTTTTTTTTTAACTTCAATATTGCCGTTTAGCCCATGGCATAAAATAGGTGCTCAGTCAATGTTCCCTGGACTGCACCGACTTCAGTTTCCTGACGTGCCTCAGCAAACAGGAGAGATACAGAATCTCAATGCTCCAGGAGCGTGCATGCATACATGTCTGGGGTGAGTCTCCGTATTTACATATATGTGTCTATGCATGTCAACATACTCTGGCATAAACTAATTCCAGTCACAGAGAAGGAATGTGTGTGCATGTGTGTGTGCACGAGACAGCTTCAGCCACCCTCTCATGCATGCTCACAGCCCAGCGACTCCCCAGCCTCAGCTCAGTCAGGTTTCTTCCCTGGAAACCTGGAGCTGCTAAAATTAGTATGAAAATGGTCATGTTCGGTTAAAAGGAAGGGGGTGGGGAGAGATGAGGGTGCCCATGAGTGCTATTTTATTTCTCAGTGAGAGGATAAAGTGATTTTTCCTACATAATTTTTGATGTAGAGGCTAAATTAGGCCGGAGAAGAGGGACAAAGCAACTTTCGCCCTTATTAGTATTCCGGCCGCGTGGGCCCAGCCACGGCAGTTATGTATTTTTGCAAGTATGCATATAATTTATTGTGGAGAACACAATTTACATGGTAGTCGATGCCTGTTTTATAGCCTCACAAATAGATGTATGAACTCAAGCATATAATGGCCCAACCAGCAGGCGCAAATACGTTCTAAATCTTCTAAATGTGCTTCACAAAAATGTAACTGAGGAATATAAAACAGATCAATTCTTGCATGTTATATATTGGTTTTTGATTTACAAATCTAATCTGGGACATTTCTTCAGAAATGAGGGGACTTCCCCCCTTCCCCTCCTTTTTTTCCGCCAACTTCTCTGGCACAGACCTTGTTGGTCAGGTCTGTAGGTGCTTCCACCTCTAGGACATGTACAGGTGACTGTGTGGGTAGGGCACACACCCTGCCCAGCTGCCTGTGTGTGTGCACACGTCTGCATGCTGAGAGGCTCCAGACCTTAGCTGGAAGGGACAGCGTGGGTGTCCTCCCTTAGGGCGACCTTTCCCATTGGAGGCTGATCATTTGAAGGGACGCACTAACAGGGAGATGCAAGCTGGCATGGTCATCTCTCAGATTCAGCTCCTTTGGCAATCTGCCAAAGGGCCTGGGACTCAGACTGGCCTCCTGCCCAACTATAAATGGAAAAGGAAGTGACATTTTTTGAGTTGCCTTTTTATTCTGCACCTAAGATATTTTTGTCAGTTTCTCTTCATGTATGTTGATTCTTATTATAAAATGCCCACCCTGTCATCAAGCAAATAATGAACACATAAACGGTGGTGAACAAGTGAAATATAATACAGCAAAGCAAATGAGCCCATTTTTGCTCTGTGACAAATACGGGGGAGTCTCACACAATAAGAGGAAATGGGGATGGGACGCAGTGCAGGAGGAAAGTGACTTCCCAACACACAAGCCCCTGGGATTGCTGCACAGCATTTTCTTTCAATGAGGGCTGACAACTTGGCTCAGTGGGTAAAGATACCTGCCTGCCATCAAGCCTGGCAATCTGGTCCAGACCAGAGACCCATGTGTTAGAAGGAAAGAACCAATTCATGCAAGCTGCCCTCTGACCTTTATACAGGTGCTGTGCTATACACATACATGAGCATATGTGTGCACATGCAATAACCACATGAATAAATAAATATAATAAAAATAGATGGCTGGGCGGTGGTAGCACACACCTTTAGTCCCAGCACTCGGGAAGCAGAGGCAGGCGGGTCTCTGTAAGTTCAAGACCAGCCTGGTCTACAAGAGCTCCTTCCAGGACAGGCTACAAAGCCACAGAGAAACCCTGTCTCAAAAAAAACCAAAAGAATAAAAAATAAAAATAAAAACAGATGTTACTGGGGCTGGGAACATGGCTTAGCAATTAAGAGCAATTGTTGTTCTTGCAGAGGTCCTGGATTGATTCCCAGCACCCACATGGCAGCTCACACAACTCTCTCTTACTCCAACTGACCTCCTCTACTGACCTCCACAGGCACCAAGCATACATGTGGTACACATGCATGCATACATACAGACAAAACATTCATACACATAAAATAAATATTTTTTTTAAAAAAAGATGTTATTTTAAAAATTAAATGAAGAAAGAAAGAAAGTCAGACCCTAAAGAGGGTTTGCCATATGGTGCCTGGTAAGTCTGAGAGGTGAGTGTCATCAAAACAGAGTATATATGTGTGTGTGTGTGTGTGTGTACATATATGAAAATGTAACGATGAAATGCATTCTTGTATACAATTATACAAGCCCAAAAGCACAGCGGCTCATTTGTTATTCAGAGGTGTGGCTTTCAAGTCTGGACAAATGCTGCTGATGTTGTACTCTCAGAGGACCGGCATTGTGTTTTGTCCCTTTCCTTTTTTTCTTCCTCACAGGGTCTTATGCATGCTAGGCAACTGTTCTGTTGTGGAGCTATGTTCTGTATTGCCTCTTTTTTTTTTTTTTTTTAAGGCTTAGTTCACTCTTGTAGAGTGGAAGGTTGGGTTACTGACTTGACAATGTTGTTTGATGTGGATGCTTGCAGCTGTAAGTGTCCCTCTGAGGGCTGCTTTGGCTGCACCCACAGGCCCCTCAGGTTCTGTTTTACTCTCATTCATTGGAGTACACTTCCCCATGCCTCTTGCAATTAATTGTTTGGCCCATTGGCTTTGTGTTGTTTAATTTCCACATATTTATAACTTTTCCAAATTTCTTTCTGCTTTTGATTTCTGATTTCATTTTACACTGTCATCAGAGACTTTACTTTATGTGATTTCAATTTTTAAATTCATTAACATCTAATTTGCAGCCTAAGACACAATCTTTCCTGGAGGATGAGCCATTTGCACTTGGGAAGGTATGTTCTGTTGGTGTTTGGGGGAATCAATTATTAGACTACTTGTACAAATCTTCCTTCCATTCTCGTTCTCTCTGTCTCTTTGTCTGTCTGCCTCTTTGTCTCTCTGTCTCTCTCTTCTTTAGTTTGCCCCCAACTCCTTATATTGCTAAGAATGACCTTGAGTTTAAAATTTTTAAAAATTATTTATGTGTTTTTTTTGGAAGCTATATGCACATAGGAGGGCAGGTGCCTGCCTGTGTGCTTGGAGGGCAAAAGAAGACATCAAGTACCCTCTTCTACCATGCTCCATCTATCCCTTTGCAGCAGGGTCTCTCCCTGAATCTGGGGCTCAAATTCTCATGCAGGCTAGAAGTCAGCAAGCCCTAGAAATCCTCCTGACCCCACTAAGAACCAAGCTTACAGGCATTTGCAGGGATGCCCAGCTTGTTGCATGGGTGCTGGGGTCTGAACTCCATTCTCAGGATTGTGGAGGAAGCACTTTTAACCATGGAGCCATCTCTTTAGTACCTGACCTTGGACTTCTGATCTTCCTGCTCCCACTCTATGAATGCTGGAATTACAGGCGTGCATCACCATGCTGGGAGTGGAGCCCAGGACCTCCTGCAAGCTAGGCAAGTACTCTGCCAACTGAGCTACAGCTTGCATCACCATTATAAGAGCCTGTGTTGGGTCTAGTTAGCCTGTGTTCTTCTCGTTCTCTGTTTCTGTGCTGATCTTCAGCCTTGGTCTTCGGCCTTCACATTAATGGAATTCTGTGTACCGATCCATGGGTGTTTATAATTTACAAGTCAAAACCCCAATGTCAGGGCCTCCTCCAATTCAGGGCATGGATGGGCCGTCCTGATCTGTTCTCCAATGGAGGATAGCATGGTTGGTTCCCTCACCCTTCACTGGGGTCTCAAGTTCAGCGTGATGGCCTATCAGCTTCAAGTACTCCCCCATACCATCCCAGAGTTCCTACCCTGGGGTGAGTTGAGCCCATAGCATCTTTTCTAGCCCTACTACTTCAGCATCCTCTGCCTGGATACTTACAGCTTGTGGCTGCCTGCCTACAGAGATCCCCTACAGAGACCCCTCTTCCTCCTCCTGCACATAATAAATGCTCTGAGGGCCCCATCAGAGCAAGTGTGGCCCACCTGGTCCCAGTTTCTGTATGTTGCCTGTGTGCTTGACCTTTCTGCATGCCCTTGTCAAGTTTACAGGACCAAGCTGTGCTGGGTGTGGCATTTCCATTTGTGACAGCTGGGACAGGAGGGTCGTTCCAATATTTATGCTTCTATCCCAGCTTCACTACTCTGAGCTGTGTGACTTTAGGCATTCCCCTTTCCCTTTCTGAACTTCAGTTTCTTCACATGCAAAAGAGAATACCTCACTGTTGGGAAATTTAAGTACTTGTCCCTTACAGCTCTCTTCTTCCCCACCCAGCTGTAGAACTCCCGCGCTCTCAAGGTTGATCAAACAAAGCTGTTCTCATAACTTTCCGGTGTGCGGTGCCCGTGCCTTGACCCCAGGTGTGGGTCATTCAATCCTCCAACAGCCTTGGAAGAGGTAGGCACCTGTGGCAAAGAAGGAAACTGAGGCCAGCCAGTTAGGGAAAATAACTTATCCCAGATCACAGGCATTCAACAGCCATCACCCTCATGGCTCTGAAACTATAGCCCAGAAAAGGACCTCTGATATGTAGCCCTCCATTCTCCCTGGGTCACATATTTGATGAAGGAGCAGGAAAAGGCCAGGATGTACTGAGCCCCAGATGGTGGTGGTCACCGAGATTCTGTCATGGTTTGCTGGGTGAGGGGGTGACAGGTTTGGGCCGAGGTGTTTCCAGATGAAATTGCCTGCCATTTGCAATGGCCCTCATCAAAAACAATGCTGACAAAATGGAGAAGGCTTGCTACTGGGCTGGGCAGTGGAGTCTCTGGTATTTGTTCAGGCCTCTCTTTAGCAGTTAATGTTTGAAAAGTTTGGAAATAACATATTAACTCAAACCTCCAGTATCCTGACTCCTGGGAGTTTCTGTCCCTCAGGGACACAGTCCTCAGTGTCCCCAGACCCAAAAGGACTCAGGCCTCTAGGTGAAGATGGCTGTATTATCTGGAACAGGGTAAAGCTGTTGGCCGCATGAGTTTATGTCTTGGTCTAGGTACCTTCTGGCAAAGAGACCTTCTGTCCCCTTCTGTTTCCTCTCTGTATCTAGAAATGGAGACACGATTTTTTTTTTTTTTTTTTTTTTTTTTGACTTGCAGACTATTTCTGAAAGGACAAGGAAGGGAGGGAGGAAGGGCTTTGCTTTAAATAATTGATAGACAGACATAGTGTGTGTGTGTGTGTGTGTGTGTGTGTGTGTGTGTGTGTGTGTGTGTTGCTCTCTGTTCTCTTCCCATATTAGGGAATATGCCCCAGTTGGAGGTGTCTACCTACCAGGAAGAGCAGGCTCATGATGGACTTCTAGGCCTATAGTCACAGCCAGCATCCCCATGGCAACAAGCTAGTTAGAGGGTCCTCAGCACAGCCCCCTGGGGCCACTTATCTACACCTCCCAGGAGAGTAGCATTAATGGGCCCTTTCTTCCTCCCTGTTCCAGCCCCCAGGCCTCCTGGGGACTCCTATCCACACCCCCAGATACTCTCCTCCAGAGCTCTGGGACAAAGGCCTACCCCTGGTCAAAACACACTTTCTCTCTCACACACACACCTCTCTTATATACTCCCCTCACACATACCTCACTCACGAGCTCTCTGTCTCCCCCTCCCTTCTTCTCCCCCCTCTCCCTCCCCCTCCCTCCCTTTCCCCATCCCCCACACGTATACACACAATTTCTCCCACTACTGTACTGTAGCTGAGCTCTGAGTAGGTTGCTTTGGGAATGGTATAATACAGTGCCGGTCTCCCGTCCCTGGGTGACGGTGGGAGTTAAATGAATTAACAAGGCATTTAGTACAGTGTCTGGCCCTTCCTGATATTGCTGGGGTAATCAGGGGAGGAGGAACAGCCGCTGCTGTTGATAACCACCGCCAAAATCAAGTGTCCACTATGTGCCAACGCTTAAAAAAAAAAAAGGCTTATTTGTTTTATTTTTACTTTTTGTATGCGGATGTTTTGCCTGCATGTATATCTGTGTACCACATAAATTCATGATACCTGTGGAAGTCAGAAGAGGGCATCAGATCTCCTGGAACTGGAGTAGCAGATGGTTGTGAGCTGCCATGTAGGTCCTGGGAACTGAACTCGGGTCTTCTGCAACAGCAGCCAGGGCTCTTAACTGCTGAGCCCTTTCTCCAGCCCAGTGCTCAGCTCTTTCAAGGCATGTGCCCAGTTAGCCAGTAAAGATGCCTGCTGCCAAGCCAAGACCTTAGTTTGTGAACCCCAGAATGTACACGGTGGAGAAAACCCACTCTTGCAAGTTGTTCTCTAACCTCTAACCTTAATCTACACACACACACACACACACACACACACACACACACGTAAATGTATTAATTTTAAAACATATTTTATTTCACAGTCTCCTGACTTAACAGAGAGAGAGAGAGAGGTTCCAGGACCTGGTGACTGATCTCTCACTCTGCAAAGACTGCACCTTGCCCCGCCCTTCTCCACAGCCCCCACAGCTCCACCTGCACAGACAACTGTACAAGGGCCTGGGCAGAATTTGGGAAGCCCCCAGCCTCCATGGGATGCCTCTGACTTTCACCATCACAATCACCTGTTTCCCAAGCACTGTCCAGCCGCCTCAGCCGCCTCAGGATCTCAGACTTGTGCTTTGCTCTCCACCTGTTCCCCAGCCCCTGCCCCCACCCCCGTGCTAGGACTGTGGTGTGGAAAAGACCTGACCTCCAAGTAGACAGCTCACTGGGCAAGAAAGAAGAGTGAGTATTCCAGCACATGAGGGCAGAGCAGACAGACCATTCCTTGACCCCCACTTTGGGGTGTACAGTGGCATCTCCTGGCATCCCCAAGCCAAGATGTACCCAGCCCCACTGCAACAGAATATCTGAGCTGGACTCTGGTAGGGGTGTTTTTAAGTCCTCTGAGGCTGAGAATCACTGTTGGGATAAGCATTGCTGCCCAAGCCTGAGTGAGGTCCAAGGCTCCCAGGGGAGACCACAGTAGGATCGGTCATTCCCCTGCCTCATGCAGAAGGGGAAGGGCGGGATGACAGGATGTGAGTGAGGGGACTGAGAGAAGAGGGAAGGGCAGAGCTCTGAAGAGTCGAGGACCTCCTGCAAGCATCCTCAGCCCTCAGACACCAGGCTCTCCTCCTAGTGTCCCCCACTCATAAACTGTCTGAGGAAATAGCATCTTGATGAGGTGAGAAATGACCCCACCATCCCTTAGGTTCCCTTCTCTGGCCCAAGTCTCTTTGAGAAGGTGGAGCCCAGCATACTATTAGGAAGAGCCTGGAGCTTCCCCAGCCCCAGACGGTAGGAGCCAGAAAGGTCTAAGGGTGTTGTTCTATTAAGACAGTATCTCATGTAGCCCAGGCTGTCCTCAAACTCACTGTGTAGCTGAGGATAATCTTGAACTTTAGCCCTCCTGAACAGGCATATGGAACATAAATAATACCCATGGACTTTAAAACACCCTCTTGCCAGAGTTCCAGCACAGATATTCTGATGTAGGGATATTAGGGTACAGCCTGGTGTGGAGATGCCAGGGGATCCCAACATATCTGGTTTATGAGGTGCTGTTAGACAAGCCCTCTAACTGAGGTACATTCCTCCACCCAGGAACCTTAGAAGTAAGCTTTCCCAAGCCCGCCCTGGTGGCGCATACCTTTGATCCTAGCACTTGGGAGGAGGCAGAGGCAGGAAGGTCTCTGTGAGTCTGAGGTCAGCCTGTAGGACATAGAGGGGTGGTTCTTGACCTGTGGGTTGAGACCTCTTTGCTGCTCACATATCAGATATTTACATTCCAGTTCATAACAGTAGCAAAATTACAGTTATGGAGTAGCAATAACGTAATTTTATAGTTGGAGGAACTGCATTGGAGGGTTGTAGCATTATCAGTGAGAACCACTGATAATAGAAAGTTCCAACTAAAGCTACGTAATGACACTTTGTTTGAAGAAAAGAAAAAAGCTCAGGAAGAATAGCTAAGTTAGCTAGACTAGTTAGCATCTAGGTGGAAGTGTGAGATCTCCCTGGGCGGAGATGCAGGGCTGGATGATGTATTGTTCTATGATGTTGCCAAAACTCTTGTTGGTAGCAGGGGGACCGAGTCATGGGGAAAGGGCTGTATGGTGGCACTGTGGTTGATACAGAAGTATCAACCAAAAAGGCTCAAGGTTAAAGATCAGCTGCCAGACTTTTGGAGAAAGGTAACTGGACTGGCCACTGATGGCGTCATGATTTGATGGGATGAGGGAGTGGTGTCTGTGCAGACTGGAGTCTACCCCAGGCAGGCGTGCCTTGTCTTCAGGCTCCTCTGCTCACTCTCTGTACCTATCCACCACGAGACAACCTGTGCTCCAAGCTATATTCTGTATCACTGACGCATGGGCCCAGAAGCAATGGGCCATGTTACCACGGACTGCAGCTGCTAGAACTGAAAGCTGAAATAGGCCCTTCTGCCCTTAAGCTCTTTTCTCAGGTATTTTGTCACAATGACACACATAGACGGCCTGGGGATGCCACACCAACCCCCACAGGCATGGGACAACTGAAGCCGAGCTCATAGCTGCATCCTCCACTCTCTGCCAGAGGTGTCACAGTGTTTCTCCATCTCAAACGTCTGTATCTAGTCTCTAACAAGGAAGCAGGTCACTGGATTGAGAGTTCAGCATGATGTAGTCTCGAGAGCCTTAACTACATTCTCAAAGACTGTTCTCCTACCAGGTCCCATTCACAGTGATTTAAACATGCCTTTTAATAACCACAATTCAACTCATTATAAGAACTTCTTGAGTCAGTCCTTGGTGTGACTCTCCGTGGGACAGACTGAAGTGTGCCTTCCTCAACCAACACCCCCTCTGCAGGAGAGTAAACTCAGACCCCACTATTGATCATCAGGGGCCAAGCCAGAAGCGTTTGAGAATGCTGGATCCTGCAGGGAACCAAGCAGTCCTGTGGGTTTCCCCAGGTGGCAGCCACTATGCTGGGGACCAGCGAGGAGCCAAATGGGGAACCCAGTTTCTGTGTCAAAAGTCCTTGGTGTCTCCAAGGGGGCCATGCCTGCATCCATGGAGACCTGGAGCCTGCCTGGCAGAGGTTGACATGACAGTGACACTGAGATGATGCAGATTTAGTGGAAAGAACTGGGGGAAAGGTTCTGGTCCAAAGGCCCGCTGGTCCAGGAGACTCTTACTGTATACCTAAGGTCTCAGGCTGGGTCCTTGTCAAAGTCTTCCACCCATCTGACAGCATAGGCTAGGTATTTAACCAGCTCCTGTCCAGGAGGGGCCTCAGCACCCTACAGGTACCCTGCGTCTTGTCAACTAAACAAAGAAAAGAACACTGGGGAAGCCTAAGGGAGGGCCCCAGGCAATCAGGGATGATGACCATTCACTAATAACACGCTACAATCAGTGATGGATCATAAGTACCACCATTTATAACACCTACATACATAAACACAGAGGCGTACACATGAACGCTTATACATACAAACATGTATACACATGCATGTACCCCTCAAGAATGGCAAGATACAAGTTTATTAACAAAAGTAGAATAGAGACAAGGGGGAATATGGGTAGAGATAGCAACACTGGAGTCGTACATTGTCCTACTTTGTGCAGGATGCAGACTGGTGTTAGAGGCAGGAAGCTTAATGAGAGGTTGGGTCCCCTTAGGATCCCAGAGTTTATAATCTGGAAAAGATCTTACAAGTATCTGAACTCAATCTCCTACACAAAGCAGGGTGCTCTCTGATTCATTCATTCACCCATTCATTTGTTCATCTCTTTAGCAGATCCTTGGTGACTATCTACTATGTGTAGCTGGCAAGCATGGATGAGAGTCAATATGAGGCTGTGGCCTAAGACCTGTCCAGGTTTTTTGGAACTGTAATGGCATCCGAATTCACTTAGCATTCGTGTGTGTGTGTGTGTGTGTGTGTGTGTGTGTGTGTGTGTGTGTGTGTGTGTGTGTGTGTGTGTGTGTGTGTGTGTGTTTCTTCTTTTGGATTTTCGAGGTAGGGTTTCTCTGTGTAGCCCTGGCTGTCCTGGAACTCACTCTGTAGACCAGGCTGTCCTTGGACTCAGAGATCTACCTGCCTCTGCCTCCTGAGTGCTAGGATTAAAGGTGTGCACTCCCACCGACTTCTCACTGGTTTCTTAGTTTTGACAAATGTACCATGATAGCATAAGATTTAAGAAATGGGGAGATGGGAGTTCTCGATGAAGTATACAATGATTCTAAGATAAAAAAATTATTTTAAAAAATAAAAGGGTGGCCTCATAACTTTGCTGTGAGGAACACCTACCAGCCATGTGACAGGTATTGACAATTATGATTTAATTTTGATTTAAATTTGAACTATTTTCCTGTTTTTGTTTGGATTTCAGAGTGTCTTACTAAGTAGCCCAGACTATGAGCCTTGACCTCATAGTCAAAAATATTTTTAAAGAAAAAAAAATTAAATAAAGACATTGTAAAGGAGGTTTTTTTCATGCCTATGGATTTTCAGACCAGCCTCTGAGAAATTCGGTGACTTGCCTGTGGTCACACTGATTGGAATAGCCAGCACCTGGATTCAAACAGTGGCCTGAAATGCTCCAATAGCCTCCATCTTCTCACTACACAAGGCTTGCTCCAATCACTCACCTTTCCTCTAACCGCTCTTTGCACCCCTCTTACGGATCTTCTATTCCTTCCCTCACAGATGCCACACTAGGCTCTTAGTACCTTTGATGACATAGAACTGGCACCAGGAACAGTGCTTAGAGTAAGGAACTAGCCACCATAATGAGGACTGACCAAATGTCCTTCCCCACGGCACCCGTGGTAGAGTTTCACCTCTGTCCAACCACATGGGACCACATGAACCCATCCTACCCTGGCCTCTGGCAGCCACTGGGTGCATCCAGAGGAGCCACCCTCCTGTGCTGAGGTCAAAGACCCCTGGTGCTTCCCAAAGCACAGCCAGGAATGCTTTGCTCAGACCTCAGTCCAAAGCCAAGTGGATGTCTCTTTCCTCCACCATCCCCTGAGCTGCCCCACATCCTCTGTTCTTGCCTGCTCACCAATGGCTTTCTTTACAAGAGGGGCTCAGAACAGCCCAGGGCTCTCCTGAGGCCCTTTGGAGTTGAGCCTATCTCCCTCCTGGAGTTGTGTATATTGGCTACACATACACACACACACACACACACACACACACACACACACACACACACACGGAGGAGCTGGGCAGTTTGAAATAGTCTTTCTTCCAGTGGCAGACAGATGGTAAGAAAGCAAGGTCCAAGTCTCTGGAAAGTTCCCACACTGGCAGGCTCAGCCCTCAGTCTCCAGTCCATACTGTAATGTGGCCTTAGACAATCTTCTAACCTACCAGGCCTCAGCTTCCTCACTATGAGGCACAGGGAGAGGAATGACAGATCTATCCCTACTTCGCTCTCAAGAAGAGCCAACAAACACACTTCCCCATAACATGGCACAGGCTACAGGGGACCACAGCACCAGCATGCGTACAACCGTGACTTCTTTAGGGGCAGTAACTATGTTTTATTGACCCTTGTGCTCCCGCTGCCTAACATGACAAACTGCAGACCACACTCTCACAGCACTTCTCTAGACTCAAGTCAACCCTGAGAGAGACACCCTATGATCCATATAGAAAAGGAAGCTGCCCAACAAAGACACGCCTGGCCCTGCCCCAGCACATCAAAAGTGTCCAGTGTGTTTCTGCTAGCTTGATGGAAGGGTGCACTGGCAAACTAATGCGCAGACTACTGGTTGAGTGGGTTTATGGGAGAATGAATAAGTGTAAGGGTGGGCAGATGTCCAGCAAATGGACGTGTATGAGGTGAATAGGTGGGATGGGTGGGCAGGTAGACAGATGAATGGGTAAGTAGACTGGTGGATAAGTGAACTGATGAGTGGGTGGGTGAATGGATGGATGGATGTCAGGTTGGTAGACTGATGATAGATCTGTGGATGGGTGATTGACAGTGGTTCTGGAACTTCCTGTATTATCAGATCCCAAGTGTAAGCAGATAGATAACCTATGGACCATGACAAGAAGGGAGATGTTCTGAAACAGTAAAGGACTTCTAGCCCAATAGAGAGAAGAGAGTGGAAGCAGGGTCCCACCCACATCTCTGGCAGGCTGCCACCTCCTAGGTGCTGACATTGCTGCCCCAACACACACACACACACACACACACCATGAGCATCCCACCCATCACACTCCTGCAAAAGGGTAGTTGGCAGAGACAGTGGGTGGCGGTGACCTGCTCCTTCATTGTCTGCTGTAACCTTCCTCCTGGCTGCTTGTTCTTTGCAATGTTACACTAGTCCTGCAACACTTGGATGCCCGAGCCAATTTTGTCATGCAAATGAATTCAGTCCATTGTAAATCCTTCAGAGGGGGTGGTAAGTCTCACTAAGCCTTGGGGGGTGGAGCTACCTGAGAATGGCTTCTCTGATGTCCCCTTCATTGCCACCAGGGCAACATCTCAGACCTTTACATTGGTCAGACCCTTGGTAAGGACCAGAACAGGCCTCACTTATGGGTCTTCCCTCATGATTGGTTAATCATCTGAGGACCAGGGTGGGGCAGCGCCCTGTACACACAGAGTCACAGAGTCAATTAATCAGGGCTCAACCAAGCCTCTACCTGTGGGCTGAGCTGTTCTTGCCATAACCCCCATACAGAGACAACTGACCTCCTGGATGGCCTGAGCCCACCCCTATCTACCGTCAGCTGTAGAATGAGCCTGTCATCCATCCTCTTACACCTGTACAGGGGTAGGACTGAAATGTAGACAGGGACCAGACTGGCCTTGAAAACTAGAACGATCAAGAGGACAGGCAGTTCATATTCTAGGACAGCTAACATTAAGAAAGATTGGCCAAAGCAAGGCCAGGCTGACATCTACTGCTAATTAAGAACAGGATGGAGCCTGGCGGTGGCTGGTGGTGCAAACCTTTAATCCCAGCACTTAGGAAGCAGAGGCAGGCAGAACTCTGTGAGTTCAAAGCCAGCCTGATCTACAGAGCAAGTTCCAGGACAGGTTCCAAAGCTACACAGAGAAACTCTGTCTCCAAAAACAAAACAAAACAAAAAGAACAGGATGGAGGGCAAATGCCAGGTACTGCTCCTGGGAGGGCAGGTAGGACCCTAAGCCATCAGCAACAAAGGTAAGGAGAGAGGTATACTGGGCACAGGGAAGATGATGAGTGGTGAGAGCCAGTGCTGTCTAGGCCTAAGGTGTAGGAACCCAGAAAGACTCCAGCTTCCCAAGTTTTCTGCATTAGCCTCAGGTGATCCTTGCAGGAATTCTGAGACTAAAGTCATCCTACTTTATGGATTAAAAAGCTGAATTAAGGGAAATCATGAGCCTGGCCACCAAGACTGCACATCTTGTCAGGGTAATTAATTCTAAAACCATGGGTTGCAGGCTTCCCAGAGCCTGCCTCTCCTACCAAACACTACCATCAGATGCCACCGCACAGAGCTGCTGGTAACAGAAGAGAGAAACAGGGTATGGGGGCTCCCGAGTTGACAAAGTTAGAGTGATTTTCCAGGAAATGAGTAGCTCAGAACCCAACACCAACTTCTACCCTTTAAGCCCCTCTTAAGATGATCCCACTAGTCAATCAGCTACAGAGTGAACTCTAGGAAAGCCAGAGCTACAACAAAGAAACCCTTTCAGGAAAAAAAAAAATGATGGTCCCAATCCAGTCGTAGCTTGAAGCCACCTCCTGACTATTCTATCCCAGTGGTCTCCAGGTCTTTACCCTCACATTCTCTCCGCTTGGAATGTTCTTCCCACCTGTCTGCTTTCTGAGCTCCAAGGTTTAACTCAAATGTCCCTGCCTCTGCATTCTCCCCTTCCATCCTAGTTGTTTACCAGCATGGACTGACACTCTGCACTAGTCCTCAAGGGCTGGGATGGCTCCCAAGCACCTACAGCATGCCCTGTGCCAGTGTGCCCCAGGCAGACCCTCCATAATCCCTAGCATGTCTAGGGTGTTCTTTTACCCTGGTTTCTTCCTTATCACTAAATTCCCATGCTGGTGGTATGATATTTGTATTAATCCAAATGCAGGAGCTCCATCCCTGGCTAAAAGCATTCTCATGGCCTAGGTACCTTTGAAGGAGCTGTAGACCTGAATGGCTGCAGCTATGAGCTCAGGGCCTCCTGGCCCAGTGGCAGGGTTCTGGGACCTCTCTGTCACCCATGCTACATGCATCAGTGTGCTCTCCTGCCTGGCAGTCTCCTGGCCACAACAGCCTGGAAGACATGGAAGACAGAGTGCTGTGAGGGAAGGCCCCTCCCTGCAGCTGGGTGGGCAGCCTTTTAAAGCCCAGCTATGCCTGGGAAGGTGCCTTCTTCTCTGGGCCACACTTTCTTGCAAGACAACCAAAAGGATGCCCAGCAGTGAGTGCCAAGGCCTCCTCTTTGTGGGAGCAAAGTCTAAACTAAAACATCCATTTACAACTCAGACACCGCTCCCTGGAGCCCCCACCTTGAGTTAGATCAGCAGTTTCTCAACCTGTGGCTTGCAACCCCTGTGACAAACCTCTATCTCCAAAAATATTTACATTACAATTCCTAATAGTAGCAAAATTACACTTATGAAGTAGCAATGAAAATAACTTTAAGGTTGGGGTCACCACAGCATGAGGAACTATATTAAAGGGTCACGGCATTAGGAAGGTTGAGAACCATTGACCTAGATGAACAAGGGAGTGCAGAATCTAAGAAGCCCTAAAGAACAGCCAGTCACTGTAAAGAGAGTGGTGAGGTCACTGAGCACTTAGAATATGCATGCCCTGTGCTCACAGAACTCCTGGCACAGCTGTCTTACCAGGCTTTTCAGCCTCTCTATGAGGCAGAGTATCAGACCCATTTCACAGAGGGGCCAGAGCCATCTTCCCAAGTTGTCCAGAGCCCAAAGCCTGGCCCTACTTCTGCTCAGTGGCTTGGTCCCTGTTTTGCTTTAGAGTTTGTCTTCAGAATGCAGTGAGCCCTGCCCCTGTTTGCCCCCTTCCTTTGGCTAGCTTGACTTAGGGTAGGAGGTGGGACAGACAGAAGGAAGGGTACCCTGGGCAAGGGAGAGGAACGATGACAAGATGGAGTGCACCTAGGTCACAGTGGTCCAAAGTGTCTGGCTCTTCATGGACATCAATGAAATCTGACTGGGAGCCAAGGTACATGCCAGTAATCCTAGCTGTCAGGACATTGCAACAAGATTGTAAGCTTGAGGCCAACATGTATTAATAGCAAGTTAAAAGACGGCTCTGGCTACAATGTAAAACCCTGCCTCAGCCCTTCTCATATACTGCCACCACAGTACACACACACACACACACACACACACACACACACACACATCCCAAAACCCCGTACGTTAGTTGCTGTTCTCACATACACATTGTGGCATGTGCACATGCATGTATATATACACATATTCAAACATATATATACTATACATGTTCCCATGTGTACACACACACACACACAGACACACACACACACACACACACAATTCAGGTAACAAAATATTTTAAAGAGTACTAAAAGAAGGGAGAGAAGCAGAGCACATAGGTCCCAAGTGTTCTGTGATCCCTCTCATACTCCCACATGGATGGTGTTCTGGAACTTGGTGCACTCGCATCTGTGAGCAACTCCACGACAGGACATCTGAAAGAGCCATCTGAAGACCACAGGATCACAGGACCCCACTTTACCCTCCCTTACTGGGTAAATCAGTCCTCTCTTCGGAGCTCATCTGTAACAAGGTCAGAATGGATCCCAGAAACTGCCCTCACCACCCCACCCCATGCCCCACACATCTCTATCACAAACCCTTGGAGCTCAGCAAACCAAAGGGAGGTCCCTGCTCCCACCCTCGTGTTGAACAAGCTGCAGGACCCTTGCAAAACCCTAACCAGGGTGCCCTGACCACACAGCCCCTGTCGGGCCATTCATCAGGGGCCACCGTGCACCAGGCTGCCCGCAGAATGAGGCTGCCTTCTGCTCCCGTTTCTATGGGCATAATGTATGCCCCGCACCCGGCCCCAGTCACTCAATCCCAGCCGGTCTGCGGAGGCCGAGATAGTCCTTAATGAGAAGAGCCTGGCTTTATCTGCTTTCGACTTCAGCCATTATCTCCCCCAGTCTATAGACACGCAGTTACCTCTGACAATAATGCTCACAGGCAACAAATGCTGATGAGTTTTCTATGCAGTCCGCACAATAAGTCTATCAAAACAACCCCAGAAAATTATGAACCCCCGTGACAGACAAATACAACCAGCTTCGGCGAGAATTTAGAGCCCCCAACGCTACGTTTCTTTTAATTCTTCAGGCTTCCCTTATCTCTGCTGTCCCTCTTCTGGTGGGAAGATAACAGTAATTCTCTGTGCTAGTTTTTTTTTTTTTTTCTCCTATCCCCCCCTCCCTGCTTTTTTTTCCACCCACTGAGTGAGATGTTTTCCGTGTCTTTCTGCTTGCTAAAGATAAAGGGTTAAAGACCAACTTATGTTGGGTGCTGGGGAAGGGGGAGGGGGCACAGGAGAGGGGGTGAAGTAATCAGCATTCAAGAGATTGCTATCGGAGAAGCTGCGCAGAGAACAGTAATTTTGCTGGCTTCGGCGAGGGCTCTCTCCATCCCCCCCCCACCTTTTTTTATGAATGCACATAATGCCTGGAGTGTTGGGGGCAGATAAAAGAATTAGCAGCAGCCAGGGGGACGGAGGCCCAGAGAACAGGGGAGAATTAGAATGTCTATCTTTGTCTCTTCCGGCTCATCCAGCCAGCCGAGGCTCCCGGCTCGTAAACAATTTAATCTTTTTGCTACAGTTAAAATACAAAGGCAGCAAGCCTCCTTCCTCCGAATGGAAAAAGGAGGAGGAGGGATGAGAAGAGGGTGCGGGTGGGGGCTGGCGGCTGGCGTGGGGGTGATGATGGAGAAAGAGAGAGAGAAAAGGGCTGACACCACCAACTTTGCCGCAGCTGGCTTAGTCTCTTGACCCTTGAGATCTTAATAGTGTCCCCTTATCACCCTGGCAGGGAACACACACAGCCCAGACCTGGCTTGGCCCTTGGGGTCAGCGTTTTGTTCCGGTCTTCCTGGGAGGCGGCACGTCTGCGATAGGGAGCCCCTTTCCTTGGGTGTGCATTGTCAAGGCCTGGTCTCACTCCTCCCCTTCCCTCCTCTCCTGCTCGTCCCCTCTTCTCAGGGCAGGGCTCAAGTCATACAAAAAGAGCACAGCTTCTATTTCCCAGTATTCTCCCAAGCTTGCAGTGTGGGGATGACCATGCTCCCCCGCTGGCAGGAGAGCAGGGCTCCCTGCTCGGAATGGAGGCGCCAGCTCTCCAGCTTCTGCCTGGCATGAGTCAGTGAGAGAAAAGCAGGTATGTAAGAGGGCTCTGTCTCTGCCTCTGTGTCTCTTTGTCTCTCTGTCTCTGTGTCTCTGTCTCCTCTCTCTCCATCTCTCCCTCTCTCTCATAGTGAAGGGATAAGGGAGCCCTTCTGTAGGATCAGAGCTCTGGAGAATCATGTCCAGTAGAAACCCTGACAAACCTGCTGACTGCTGATTGAGTGAGTTGATAGATGAGAATTGGGGTGAATAAATGAAGTCAAATAAACCAAGGTCTGGGGAGAGGGTGCCTGTGAGAGACACACACTGAGAAAAGAAGGATGGAGGATGGCCCAGAGCGTTGGTCCTTCTCTTGCTGGCTCCACCCACTGAGTTAACAGGGAGAATCACACCAGAGGCCAAGGCTCAACTGGTTGCATCCCAGCCAAGTCATGGCCATAATCACATGATAAGCCCTAGGCATGGCATCCTTCCCAGGAAGGTATAGGAGAAACCGTGAGCCTGGAGTCATGGGATCCAGGCTCACCTGCCAGCTCTTTCATGTTGACTCTGTAAATTTGGCTAGACCCGTTTTTCTGACCACTGGGTCTTGTCTGCAAAATGATAATGATAATGACTAAGAAGTTGGTGTTAGCACATAGTAGTGATCTAGCAAATTGTTGGTCCCACTACACAGCATACCTTGTGACAACAAGAATAGCAGACATAATAAGCCAAAGATGCTCCCTGGAGCTCCCCATAGAAGATTTCAATTTATTATTTTCTTAATTATTCATCCTACCATTGCCCTTGACTCCATGGTAAAGAGAAGTTGGACTGACCATCTCATGAGTGAGACAGCTGCTTCCTCCAAGATCCCTGTATCCCCTCAAGCTGGAGAGTGGGGAGTTCAGAGATCCCATGGAGGTGGAGTTCTGACAAATACAGAGGATGCAGCAAACAGCTGGCTGTTTCTAAGACTTTGTAACAGAGAGGGTTTACACTTCACACCTGCGATGAGAGCCATATCCTGCCCCCAATTCTCCTTCCAAGTCACACCCACCTTTATCCTTTTCACCCTTAACTCTGTCTCTCTGAAAATAACCCCCATGTGTTTCAAGAGACATCGAGCAAAGCATGCGAATGAATATGGATTTTTATAAGTGGCACTGAGTTTAATGTTTAGTGTTTGTATCCTATAACCAGACATCAATCACTCCTTTTGGTTTTTGTTTGTTGTTTTTGTTTGTTTGTTTATTTGTTTTTTGGAGACAGAGATTCTCTGTCCTAGAACTTACGCTGTAGATCAGTCTGGTCTCAAACTCAGAGACCCTGCTGCCTCTGCCTCCTGGGTGCTGGGATTGGAGGCGTGTGACATTACCACTTGGTTTCAGTCACTCTTTTTTTTTTTTTTTTCAGGGGTGGGAGGCAAGGCCCGCTTCGCTCTTTTAGGCAAGGCTGGCTTTGAACTCACTGTGTAGCCTTAATTGTCCTCCTCAGCCTCCTAAGCACTGGGATCATAGGCATGAATCACCATACCAAGCTTAATACCAGTTATTTCCAAATATAAATTTAAGCCAACAACAAAACCAGTTTCACTGTGTATCCCTGGCTGATCTGGAATTCATTATGAGACCCTGGCCTCAAACTCACAGAACTCTCCCTTCTGTGTGGGTGACTGTGCCCAGAACTTTTTTTTTTTTTTTTTTTTTTTTTTTTTTTTTTTTGCGGCAGGTTCTCATGTAGCCCAAGTTGGCCTCAAACTTCCTAGGTAGCCAAGTGTCTCAGTTACTTTTCTATTCCTGTGATAAGACATCATAACCGAGGCAACTTATAGAAGAGTTAGTTTATTTGGGGCGTATGGTTTCAGAGGATTAGAGTCCATGACCATCATGGTGCCGGGTATGGCAGCAGGCAAGTGGGCTTGATTTGGAGAGGTAGTGGAGCAGTAGCCCAGGGCCTACATCTAGATGCACAAGCACCAGGCAGAGAGAGCTAACTGCCAATGATGTGGGCTTTTGAAACCTTAAGGCTTACTTACCCTCAGTGACACACTCTCAACAAGTCCATGCCTCTTAGTTCTCAACAGGTCCACCAACTATGGACTAAGTATTCAAATGTGTGTGTCTATGGGGCCATTTCCATTTAAGCCACCACACCAAGGATAGCCTTGAACTCCTTTTTCTTTTCTTTTCTTTTCTTTTTTTTTTTCCAAGACAGTGTTTCTCTGTGAGCCCTGGCTGTCCTGGGACTCACTCTGTAGACCAATCTGGCCTCAAACTCAGAGATCCACTCGCTTCTGCCTTCCAATTGTTGGGTTTAAGGGTGTGAGCCGACCCTACCCAGCTGGCCTTGAACTTTTGATCTTCCAGTTTCCATTACTTGAGTGCTGGGAATACAGGCATGATCCACCACACCTGAATTATGGTTTGGTTTGGTATGGGGATCAAACCCAAAAACCAAGCATGCTAGGCAAGTACTACCGGCTGAGCCATATCCTCAAATCCCTCCAAGTACACACTTTAAACATATGTCACTTGTCCATGTTAGAATCACATGGGTTAACTCTAAAAGCTTCTTAGCCCTGAGCCCAAGCCTGAGACTCTAAATCAGTATGTGTATGAGCAAAGTGGACTTTGGACACTCGGGGTAGAGGCATAAAAATGCCGACAATCCCACCTAGCAGCCTGTCTTGGAGTCTTCTCTCTTTCACTGCCAACAAGTTTCATTGTATTCATTCAGCTGTTCAACAAACACTTTCTGAGTGTCTGGTATTTGTGTGTTCTGGGAAGAGATTTCAGAAGAGGAGGAGCTGGAAAGCCATAAGGCACAAGTGAGCAGGCACAGGCTTGCTGCTGTCCTGCATAGATGCCCACTCCCCAGGTTCAACCCCAAACCTACCACCTTGTTCCCCTCTGAGACCCATGGGAGCAGGTGCTTTTTCTCTATTTAAGGACAGAACAAAAATACATATTAAGCCCAGACAAAGTGGCATACAGTTTTACTCCCAGCACGCAGGAGGCAGAGGCAGGTGGATCTCTTTGAGCCTGGTCTATATAGCTAGTCTCAGGCCAGGCAGGACATCTTAGTGAGATCCTGTGTCAACGCCAAACCAAACCACACATATAAGATTCAACCAAGTATCCTGCCTTGCAGTGAGGATCTAATGTCCACATGGCCTCGCGATCCTCACTGAACCTGTCTGTGGGAGTCTTTGCTCTGTGTGTTTCCACTGAGGACACACACGGCTGCTCACTGAAGTTCATAACCTAGCAGGTGGCTAGGACTTCTTCGCTAAGCAAATTCTGTACCGTCTGAGCGGAGGGCCTTGGAATTCTATGTCTTTTCATTAATCACATCCAATCATCAATTCAGTCAGCCATTCATAAAGCTGATACATGATACTCAACTGGGGGTGGGGGATAGATAAGAGCTGACTTCAAGGAGTACAGAGCTTAGGAGGGGGTTCATACAGTTGGACAAATGACTCAGAGGCAAGAGTGAGCAGCTCTCGGGTGGGGATGGGTGGGGCAGTCAGAGTTCATAGAGACTCCAATCTCCAAAATCCAGAGCTCCTTGGCAAACGCGGAGGAGGTCTTGTTTCATCAGAGAGGTGAAGCACTTCCGCCAAGGTCACACAGCTGGGTGCACCACAAATAGGTGATGAATCTGCTGAGATTATTCACCAGCCCCAATTACATCTTAACCACTAATAACTTGGCTCGCGATCCCCTAATGGGATTTCCTCCTTGGACATCAGCTTTCCCTTCCCCCTTCCACTGACATTGGCCAATTAGACAAGGGCAGGTGCTGTGATTGGGGTCACACTGAGAAGAAGAGATAGAGAGGGCCACAGCTCACCCCCAGCCTTAGCTGAGAAAGAGGTGATCTGTCTCAGGCACTCACAGCCTATAAGAAGTCGGAGAGAAGCTTGCCCGAGGAGAGGGGAGAGGGACGGGTTTGGAAGCTGATCACTCCCACCACCCCATGATACCTTTCTGCTCCCTATCTGAGACCAGCAGGCCTCCAGAGAGGGGCAGGACTACACAGAGACAGACACCCAGGCAGGTGGACAAAGCTGAAGACAGCCAGACAAAGCAAGAAAACAGGGCTGGAGCTCAGTGGCAGCCTGCTTGGCTAGTGTCCAGGACAGGCCCTTTGGTCAGGTCCCCCTCCCCTACTTGTGCCCCCAGTGGCCGGGATGCAGGGGACCCAACACCTCTGCTACTCAGAAATACTAGAGCAGCTGGAGGCAGACCCCAGATTCCTCTGCAGTGATAGAGCAGCTAAGTACTTCCTCCATGCTGGGCCCCATAGGCTCAAGTAGGAAGGAGCCAGGCTCTGCTGAAGGCAAAAGTCTGCAGGTATGTCAGAGCATGTGTCCTGGGGACCAAGGCCAAGGGCTCAGCTACTGTGCTTGAGTCAACAGCTTCTGCCCCAACCAGAGCACAATAAGACTCTCCTGATCTCAGCAGAATCCTCTGTTGTCAGCTAATCTAGAGCCTTGGAGTCCCCAGAGCACCAATTCTTTGGGTCTAAAGTAAATCCCGTGTGCTGCAGCTTAGATCCAATTCCAGTGGTCCAGCTGAGGCATGCAAGCAAAGAACAGGTGTCTCCGGGTACCAGCTTCATTCTGGTCCCCCACTCAGCAGCCTGGCTAGCTAGAATTGTCCCCAGAAGCTTCAGTGTTCCCAATCACACAGAGAAAGAGTCTGGGTGTGGGACCTGCCAAGATTTCTCATTAGAGTGTGGGTTTAGGAGATGTGTGTGGTCTTGAGGACATAGGTAAGGGCACATGAACTTGCCTCAATCCTGATCCCCAATTAACCCAGGGCCAGTTACCCAAGTCCCAACCTAGAACATCTGCCTGGTTCTGCTCCTCTCCTTCACCTCCGCTTTCTTTCCCACACTGTTTCCCTTCAGTCTAGATACATCTGTCCAGGACGAAAAAACAAAATCAACAGGAGCTCGAGAATGGATCAGGGAAAGAAGGCCAATCCAAACATACCTGCAGACAGTAGGGCTCTGCACCTGAGCCTCTGCCAGTCACCTGGCTGGCTGGCCCCTGCCCGTCCCACCCAACCCAGCAGGAGTGCCTGGCTCTCTGTTGGTCTCCACAGCCTAGAGCACCTGCATGCTGTGAGCCACCCCAGGGTGCACCTAGTCTGCCCCAGGATGTGAAGTGCAGGGTCCAGGCTTAAGTACCAATTAACACAATGGAGGAAGAGAGGGCCAAACAGCCTGTTTATTTCCATCCCTCGACTCCACCATCACATGTACCTCCTAGTTTCAAGAAAAGAGGGAAAGAGAGTGAAAGAAAGGAAGGGGGAGAGAGAGGGAAAAAAAACCCTGCACTAGACCAAACTGTAGTGCAATTACAGCTAGGGAAAAAAGACACACATTAAATGGATGTTTCTGCACAAAAACCCCAGGCTGACAACATCTCTGGCCTTGTAAGGGGGAAAGGACTGTGCCTGGGTGTTTACATAGCCGAAATCAGGGAGAATTATGCTGTCATACTGACAACTGTAGGAGGACAATTTTAAAATTACACCGTTCAACACCTTTAATGATTTGTAACAGAAGAGGTGTGGCTACTCCTATTAAATGTGTTGCCAAATCAATAAAAGGGATAATTGGAGTTGTTAGAGCAAATTATAGCCGCGTTTCTTCTGTTGCTGTACAATGTTGCCTTGTAAACTGCTATTACAGGCAGCGCCGTATTTCTCTCTTATTTGGGCGCTTTGTAATGAGTTGGCATTTTGCGGCATAATAGTTCCACTTTCTTTTATGGAGCGCTCACTTTAACTTTTTCTCCTTTGTGCAGCCTATAATTTCCTCGCCCTCCCTGCCTCCCCGCCTGTTTTCAGAGGTGGCTGCATGGCCTGTCAGGTGATAAAGTATATTATTTCACATTATTTTCCGGCCTTTTCAATTGGCAGTCGGGTGGCGTTGAGGGGTAGATGGGTCTGAAGGGATGGGGATGGGGGAAGTAGCAAAGAGAGGAGCCAGGACTAGGAGAAGAGATTAAAAAAAAAAAAAAAAAAAAAAAAAAAGTCACATCGACAGAAAGGAAAGGTAATGAGAGAGAAGGCTGGCCTTAGTCCCAGGGTTGAGGGTGTGGGGCGAGCTTAGCCCCCCATAGGACTTTGGGCAGAGCTGTGAGCTGCTAGTTGGGGGAGGGGAGCCATTGCCATGTCAGGTCTAAACATCCCACAATAGCTGACTTACCCTACTCATTGAAACAAACTAATAATTATCCTAGAACTGAGGAGATATTGATCCTAACGTCCCCCACACCCCACCACACTGAAGATGTAGGGCTCCACTCTGGGAACACCTTGTGACTCCCAGGTGAATGAGCTGGAAGGGACAGACAATCCATTCCCCCTGCAGGGAAGGCTGACACCATTGGAACACCTGAAGCGCCATGCTCTCTGCAGAGGCTGGAAAGATCCACCACCCGCCCATTCCTGGGGATGTATCAGTTGTCTCCTAAGAGCACTGAACCAGGAGTCTGTAACTTGGTTCCTGACTTGACGGTGCTTCCTTGGCTTGCCCACACTCAGTCCTTGGCCCCTGGCTGGGAAAGAAAGAGTCCTTGGGCAGCTGGGGGCTCATCCTGCTGTGCACATCATTTGGTTTCTGTGCAGGCAATAAAAGTCCTGGCCTAGACAAGCCTCACTCAGTCCCTGTGCTGGGCTGCAGGACCATCAATCTGAATTACCAAGAGGTCTCAACGAGAGACAATTGGAAAAGAAATGCTGCTTTATTACTTCCACAGAGCCGCCATCCCTGGAACCCATCTGCTGCCAAGCAGTATGGTGGCAGGAATAGTGTGAAGAGCAGATAAGACTTGATGGTGGACAAATAAGACTCGTTTGCAGTGAGCAGCATCGATTTGCTTGCCAACCATAAGCAAAGTTCTAATTCGCTCTGGTAGGCTCTGTGCACATCCTCCAGTTCTCATCCTCCATGAGTCAAGCTAACTTTATCCTAAAAGGGCTCATGAAAGTCAAGCTGTGTTGAGAAGTTTGGATGACTAGGGTTCCAGGGCTTGCCACTAACCTGGGACATATTCCCAGGACAGACAGCAGCTTTCCAATTTGAATACCGATCAGTCTCCTAAAACCCCAGCAAAGGGCAAACATCCATGCAGATGATCTTATCACTTTCCACTGAAGGTGAGAATTTTCTTTATACTGGTTTAGGCTCACTTGGCTTCAACTCAACCAAGAGTTTATTCATGCACTCCCCAACCTTCCTGGGTATTGGGCACTGGGAGGAAGTCTTACCCAGGGCCTTTGCATGCTAAGAAAGAACTTGGCCAGCTGGCCAAACTTCCAGTCCCTTAATTGTCAGTTTAGCCAGTGTTAACTATCTTCAAGATGACCAGCACTGTGCTGACTGCCTGGGTCACTGAGACAGACACCATCTCTGCCTTCCTGGAGCTGATATGCTGGGGGAGCTGATGACAGCAACAACTATAAACCTAACAGTAGTTCTTATACTAGGATTGTGCAAAGAGTTCTTTTGTGAGAGGCTTTGGGCTATGGTAGAAAGAGTAGTCTGGAAACCTGGCTTCCAGGCCTGCACTTGAGGACAATTTCTCCCATGGAGTCTCAGTTGAGTATGTAACTGAAGGACATCCTTATTTATGGCAAAAATATATTTCAGAGTCCTAGTATGTGTTGAATACCTCAATAGGCTCTGGAGAAGCAATAATGTGGTAAGCTCAGAACTTCTGTCTAATGGCACTTCCAGTCTAGTTGCAAAGACAGACATCAAGCAATTATAGCATTGTGTAATTACAGAATGTAATAAATGCTAGGAAAAAGAAAGACATGAGCTTATCCATAACAACAACCTGGAAGCAACTCCAATGAACAAAGGATGCCAGAAGGCTGGAGTGTAACAGCCTTAAATACAGCTGCAGAGGTGGGCAAGCATCCTGAGTGGTTAGGGACATGTCAAGTTCTGGCCCTTGGTCTAAGCTTGCAAGATAAAGCCACAGAGGGCTTGTAAGCAAGAGAGTGGAGGAACCAATTTCCACACAAGGAATCCCGTTTGCTGCAGCCATCTCAAGCAGACTGGATCAGAGAGGCTCAAGGCAGAAGCAGAGAGGCCATTTGGGAATCCTTCACGGCATTCAGTGAAAGCATGCACAGCGGTTGATGCAAACTAATGAAAGGACACTTGACATCATTTGTCATCAGAAAGACATAAAGTTCTGCCACCGTGCTATCCCACTCTGTGCCCATAAGAGTGGTAGAAATGTAAGGCACTGTCTAATTGACAGAATGGAAGGGGAGGGAGTTCCCACATGGTGCTAGAGGAATATAAATTAATATAAACACTTTAGCAAGGTCAGGCAAGGGGATTGGTGGTTATCTATTGACGATAAGAAGAAGTACGTCTTATAACCTAGTCTAAGTTTCATTAAAAGACATAGGCTTCATTTGTAATAGACAAAAACAGGAAACAATCACCTATACCAGCAATCCTCACACTAGAGTTGTACCACAGGGCTGACACCATCCTTTTCTCATGAGGGACATTAGGATAAGGTTGAAAGAGCATAAAATAGTCAGAAAGTCCAGCTTCTAGGTCTGCCCCTGAGGGCAAATGTCCAATGATTGTAGAGTGGACAAATAAACAATGCTTTATGCACATCATGAAACAACATTCAGACATTAAAAAGGACCAATTCTACACACACAGATCTCATAACAAAAGGAGACATGGTTCTTTTCCCTCCAAGTACAGAAACAGGCAAGATGCAGCAGTTAGTGGCCTAGACTGACCAAAGTCCCAGGTTCGACCCTCAGCACTGCCACTGAGACTAGTAGTGTAGGTCTGTAATTCCAGGACTCAGGAGGTGGAGGCAGGAGGATCAAAAATTCAAAATCATCCTTGGCCACAAATCAAGTCCCAGGTCAGTCTGGGTGACGTGACTCTATGTCAAACAAGCAAACAAATAAATGGGCAAGAGAAATCCCTAAGAACTCCAGATGGGATGTTGTTACCCTGGAGCACAGTGATGACTAAGCGAGGGGAGCCTGCAGGAAGGCTGGAATCTTCTCTGTCTTGCTCTGATGGGCAGTGACACAGGTGTGAAAAGTCTTCCAGGCAGTGTCCTGAGGATTGAATGAGATGGTGTGTAGAAGAGATTGTCCGCCCTCCCTCACAGTGGCTTTCTTCCTGTGTACACAAGGGAGACAAAAAGGGCTGAGACTAGAGCCCAACAGCTAATACTGGCTCCCCATACCTCCTGGGAAGAGCACAGTAAATGTTTGGCCACAGGATGTGTCCTCTGGTTTTGCAAAAGCTTCAGGACTGACTGGGAGGGTTTTGACCAGCCTCAGAATCAACAAGGCCAGGAACACACACACAGTGCTTTACCACTAGTAAAAAAAAAAAAAAAGCCTCTTGCTTCCAGCTGCCATATTACCACTCATGACTATCCCCAAGTCCCTTTTTATCCTAATTGCATTGAATCACACCATTTTCACGGGATAATGGGATTTCCACGGGTGATATAGAGTTGCAACTAAGACTAGATGAAGCTGCTCCTGGAAAAAATGGGATGAGAGGTTCTTGGGGAAGCCACAGAGAACTTCCAAGTGTCCTTCTTAACAACCATGTGAAGTGGACATTCCAACTGATGACTCCAGAGCCTAGAGGAGGCTTTGCACCGAGTCCAAGCCATTTCCTCCATGCTGCAGCTGCCCTGCTGGTCCTTTGACTATGTCAGGGCCTGAACGATATATGACATAGCAAAACTGAGGCCACTGGACTCAGTAGGATGGGCACAGACTGGCAAAGACCCCAGTTAACAACTTCCCTTGGCAGGTCTTCTCCTCTTCACCCCCCCCGGGGGGGGGGACCATTTCATGGCTCGCTCCTCTTGAGGGTCCCCTAGGGAGCAATACTACTAGAAAGGAGCCAGCCCACAGAGCCACTAGTCATCACTGCTCTGAAAGTTTTTTGGGCCATGATCATTCTTGTCATGGTCAATGGTGTGGAATTGTGGGTCTAAATCAAGTTCCTGTCTGAGTGCACAATGTGTCCCAAAAGGCTTTGGGAGAACCTTGAGTTTATTGAAGGGGACCCCCACACTCTCCCTGCTCACTCAGTGGGGATGATATCCGGGTAGGGAAGACCATTTGTCAAGCCGTAACTACTGCCTCAGAAGAGGTCCATCCAAAGTCTGGGGATCTCCTGCCCTCGGTTGGTGGTTTGGGATTCTGTTGGCTCACAGGACAGTGAAGCTGTGAAAGGAGCCTCTGCAGCACTGAGCAAACGCCCAGCCAAGAGCAGTGCAGCAAGGGTCTCCAGTCAAAGACCCCAGGAGTAAGAGAAAGCTTTACTCTATAATGCTCTTCAGTCTCCACTCTGTACATGCAAGTCGAGGAAAGTTCAAACCAACCATTGCTGAAATTCTTTCAAATTCTTGCCCTATCCCCAAACTTGCATACACTTCAAGGGATACATCTGGAGTTGAGGGGGGTGCTTGGTGAGTGCCAAGGACTGTCCACACTGTTCACCTGGAGCACCCTAAAAGAACCTCATTCTTGCCCATGAAGTGTAGCACCTGCAGCCTGTGCTCTTTCAGGTCCTGATGGAGGGCTCACTAAACTGCTCCTTCCCCCTGGCCTGGGTATCTCTGAAGGGTGCCATCTACACATATACATGCCTCCTTGGCTCTCCAGGGTGGGTCTAGACTTCACTAAAGGCCAGCCGTGGCTCATTTCTGGACCTCACACATTCCTCTGAGGCCCTGGTTTCTGAAGACCTCAAGATCCTTACTTTCCATTCACCCTGTCCCTCCATCAGGGTGGGGGTGTCAGAGATGTGAGGGAAGTAAGAAAAGAGGGGGAAATCAATATGCATTTCAAGACAATCGTACCACAAAAGCACCTTTGCTTGGTAGTAAACATTTATTGAACACCCAGACTGTAGTAAGACACGAGCTAGATTGCTGGGTGTGATGGCGCATGTTTGCAATTCCAGCTCTTGGGAGACAGAGGCAGGAGGATTGAGAATTTGAGGCCTGCCTGGGTTGCACAGCGAGATCTTGTCTCAAAAGATGAAGGGGGTGGGGGAAATAAGAAGAGAAAAAAAAAAAAAAAAGGAAGGGAAGAAGGAGGGAGGGAGAATGGAAGGAGGAAGAGAAGAGGGAGGAGGGGAGAGGGAGGGAGACACCCTATACTAAACAAAGGGGAATGTAGAACTCTGGCTGTGGACTGCTATAGTTCCAACCTTAGCTATCCTGCTTGCTCCGAGGCCTCAGTCCAAATCCCACGACTCTGGCTTTAGTTCCTTCAGCAGTAAAATAGAGTAAACACATGGCTTGATGTACATTTTTTTTTTTAATGTCTAGCACAATGCTTGATACAAAGTAGGAGCCTAATCAGTGTATTCTCCAGAAAAAGAAGCTAAGAGAGCTGGGTGGTAGTGGTGCATGTCTTTACTCCCAGCAGAGGCAGGTGGATCTCTGTGATTTTGAGGTCAGTGTTATCTACAAGAGCAAGTTCCAGGACAGCCTCTAAAGCCAAAAGCCACAGAGAAACCCTGTCTCAAAAAAAAAAAAAAAAAAAAAAAAAAAAACCAAAAACCTAATCAAAAAAGGAAGCTAAGAGAGCTCAAGAGCTCAGAGGATACTGGATGGGTCTGGCTCCATGAAAGCTGTGAGAAAGTTGTTTTTGTTGCTGTTTGGACTTTTATCCTCCACCCCACCCTACGCCCCGGTTTTTCATTTAAAAACACACTAGGGAGGGAGGAGGAAGAGAGACTGGAACACCATCCAGGACCAAACACTACCAAGGATCTTGGTGTTTGTGCATCTTAGACCAAATTCTTTTGCAAGTGTGACCCACACATGCTATAAGAATTCAAAGAATGGTTAAAATTCCAAGCTGAGAACACATTCACCCCAAATACTGCTTAGCTATCTCACGCATTGAATGTGGGGTGGGCAATATTTAAAAGGTTATTGGCTACTCAGTGGTGAGTCAGGCCAGGGAGGAAGCAGGATTCCCCAAGGTGGTGTTAGTGGGAGAGAAGAGGGTGGGCATACCTTCCCATGTGCATTCTAACCCCTCTCCTTGCTTCAAAGCTAAATCCCCAGAAAGCCCCATCCCTGCACTACATAGGTTAGACTGTTGTAGGGTCGCCTTCATCGAGTCTGGGCTTTATCACCATGCCCTCGGCTTTTATTGAGGGCAGGCACACGAAACGGCCACAGGAAGATCACAGCTACACTGGCTGTAAACCTGCAGCTGGAGGCTTTGTCCATTATGCTGCACGGAGCCCCTGAGCAGTGCCTTGCATGATGCCTGTCTGATTGGACAAAGCATTGCAGACTGTAGAAAAGTCTGTTTCTGCTAAGGGCAGAGCAGGGAGTGACACATTCTTTTTCCCAGATAGTGGAGATTCTGCAGCCCGATATCTTTCCCTTTTTACCCCGGTTGCCAAGAAGCTCATAGTTCTAATTTCATGTCGAATCAACTCTATGCCTGAACACCCTTTCCTCCTTCTCATTGCTTTTCCATTTTAATTTCAATGACTCTTGTAAACGTGTCCTTTGAGAAAACCTTTTATGAGAAGAATTCCCATCTCAGAGGCTGGTGTACAATAGGTATTCAATAAGTACTTGGTGAATGAATGAAGTAGGAAATTGAAAGGCAAAATTTTAATTCTGCTTGGCAGCCAGGTATGGCAATCCAGAAGCAGACACCTCTGTGCCAGGGTACAGCCCACAAAACAATGAGTGGGGATATTTATTTCTTTCTATTTATTGAGACAGGGTCTCACGCAGCCAAGAAAGCTGGCCTTGAACCCTCAATCCTCATTCATTCCTTACCAGAGAGGTGGGATGGGATTACAGGACATGTCACCTGCCCAGTTTTCTTCTGTGATAGAGATGGAACCCAGAGCTCTGTGTGTGCTGCTCACAAGCACCGTTCCAAGTGAGCTACACCCCCAACCCTACATGGAACATTTAAGGAATTAATAGAATGGAGTTGTATCTATCAGTCAGCTTTACACTATTGTAATGAAATGCCTAAGACAATTTATCAAGAAAAAAGGATTTGGGGTCCACAAGATGGCTCAGTGGGTGAAGGCACTTGCTGCACAAGTCTAGGGACCTGAGAACAATCCCTGGGCCCCATGTAAAGGTGATAGGAAATAACTGTGTCTACAGAGTCATCCTTTGGCTTCCACACAGGTGTTAGGGCACACCACACACTACACGCCACAAGAAAAAGTTTCTTAAGGGGGCTGGAGAGATGGCTCAGAGGTTAAGAGTACTGACTGTTCTTCCAAAGGTCCTGAGTTCAATTCCCAGCAACCACATGGTGGCTCACACCATCTAAAATGAGATCTAGTGCCCTCTTCTGGCCTGCAGGGAATATTGTACAGGCAGAATGTTGTATATGAAATAAATAAATTTAAAAAAAAAAAGTTTCTTAAATTCTTCCAGTTCAAAGTTGGTGGTTCTAGTCCATACTCAGCTGGCTTCATAATTTGGGTCCAGGTTTAAACATTAAGACAGGATCATGTGACAGAGCCAGATTGCTCGCTCTACGGACAGGAATCAGGAATCAAAGAGAGGACAAAGAAAGGGTTGGGACATCACAATCCTTCTCTAGGACACACCTGCAATGACCTGAGGACCTCTCTGTAGGCCTTGCCTCTTAAAGGCTCAACCAGCCCCCAATAGCACCACAGTTTTACACGTGAGCCTTTAGGTCCATTCAATCTCCCAACTACAATACGTCTCTTTCTGGACTGAGGGAGGAAGAGCTGTGAATGCTCAAAGCCTGAGTACTGTTCAGGAGATGCTGAGCCAGGCAAGAGAGGAAACAAAATAGAGAAGGGGGGGGATAGGAGCTATTTTTAGCAACAACTATCCACCCCAAGCTGGGTCATCCCATGCAATTGCATGGACAACTGTGCATTACAAACTGCATCCATAGTCACCCATACTTGTATCAACCTGTGAAGGGAACAGTATAGCACTGTCCCTATGTCCCTATGGCAAGATCTGAGCTCCTGAGCTACTCTGTCCCTTATGGTCAGTTGTTAGCCATATGTACCCATCTTACACTGATTTAAGATCATACAAATTTAAATGTGTCCTGGAAGTACAAAATAAGCAAAAGAATATAAAATGACATTAGTCATCTTATACTGATAACATGTTGAAATGAGAATTCCTTTGTTCTACTGAGTTACATAAAATACATTCTTTGAAAATTATCATTATTATTTTATTATCATTGGAAAGAGAGAGAGTGTGTGTGTGTATGAATTCCATCTATGGAGGGCAGAGGACAACTTTGGGAAATCAATTTTCTCTTTCCAGCCATTAAAGCAGGGCCTCTTTGGGTCTGCCATGCTGTGTACTCCAGGCTACATGGGTGTTTAAAGCCAGTTTGGAATACAGAATTCCCTGTATCTAAACAAACACATAAATACAGAAAATACATTTACTTCCTGATCCAAAAGTGTTGCTTGTTCTTGGCACACACTGAGGACAAAGCCCCAGACACGTTACACGTGCATCTTACATCTCTGAGCTGTATTCCTTAGCTCCTTATTTGTTTTTCCTCTCTTTTTAAGAAACATGTATTCATTAATTTTTTTACTTATTATTTATTGGGGGGTGTGGGTGTTCCACAGCACATGTGAAGGTCATGATAACTCACAGGAGTGGGTTCTCTCTTCCTGCCATGTAGATCCCAGGGAATAAACACAGCCTGTCAGGCTTGGTGGCAAATGCCTTTCCTACTAATTTTCGAACATTTTAATTTATTGTTTATTTTGTGTGCATGTGAGTGGGCACACACTGGGAGATCAGTTCGTCCTATTTTTCCACCATGTGGGCCCTGAAAGTCGAACTCAGGTCCTCATGCTTGGTAGGACCAGCTGAGCCATCTTGTTGGCCCCTTGTTTGTTTTTTTTAAATTATTAATGGTTGATTTAAACGTGTTTCTCATGTATGTGACTTGTGGGGATGCAAGTCAGTATAAACTTTCTAGAAAACAACTTGACAATAGAGATTTTAATTTTTTTCATTTCATATCCTTTGACCTACTACTTCACGATATGTCTCCTAAGGAGACAATCAAAGATGACCAAAAGAGGTAGACCAGGATTGTGTGTTCGTTCGTTTGTTTGTTTGAGACAGGGTCTCACTGTGTAACTATAGCTAGCTTGGAACTCACTATGTAGACCAGGCCTTGAACTCAAAGACACCTGCCTGCCCCTGCCTCCTGAGCACTGGAATCAAAGGTGTGTACCACCATGCCTGATGTGGGTAGAGATTTTTCAACAAAGACATATGATATTGTTTATAATAGTAAAATATTCCCAGCAATTAGAGTAATGAACAAATAAATTTTTATATACCAATTTGATCATGCTAAACATAAAAACTGTGTTTGGAATCTTTAATAACAAAGGTTAATGTGCTTTTTATAATGTCAGTAGGCAAAGCACCCATGAAAGTGCATATCATACTATGCTATGAATGGCATGGGAAACACATATAGATTTGCATAAATATGTGAAAATGCAAAAACATCCCGCTAAATGTTTTTCTTCTGAGATTATGTATGATATACATTTTCTTTACTCTTTCCTGCTTTCTACTGCCCTTAATTTAGCATGCATTACTTTTATAATGAGGAGATTAATATTATCAAAACCTTAAACTCTCAACCCAATAAAAAAAATAAGCAAAGCATATGCATGTATGATACAGAGAAATAGTGAATATGGCAGAAAAATGGTCTATAAATATAAAAATCCCCAGTCTCAGTAGTAATCAGGGAAATTAAAATAACAAAGAGATTTTTTAATGATATACCAGTCTAGAAAAAAAAAAACAGAGAAAATATGTAAAGGCAAAGAGGTAATGAAATGGAGATTGTACCCTGCGCTTTGGGGGAGAGTTTTCATCTTTGTAGGGGACACTTAGGTGACAACTGTGAAGATGTTAAAGGTATATTCTCGGCTATTTGCTAATTCTACTGTTAGGTATGAACCCATGTGTGTGAGAGGCCTGTATTACCATACTTAGGGAAAGATTGCCTGTTGCATTTAATATCAAAACATTGGAAACAATGTAAATTCCATTCTGTGGAATATTAGGTAGCACTTAAAAGAATGGAATAGAACCATATTTTCCACCATGAAATGAGAGGAATAGTCATACTAGTGCAACAGGATGATCACACTCGAGAAGCAAGTCTCTGTTTAGGTATGTGTTACTTACATATGTATATAGGTATGCTTACATATGTAGCTAGGTATGTGTGTACCTACATATGTGGATTTGGGAACTTTTTACCTCACAGCTCTCTGAAGGGAGAAGAGTGTGACTGGAGTGATAGAAAGTGGCAGGGGACTTGCCCTGTGGACCCATAAACCTCTACGATTATTAAGAGTTTAAACTCAGGGCTCAATGGGTAACAGCGTTTACCACCAAGTCTGATGACCTGGTAACTGGGAACTCACATGGTAGAAGGAGAGAACAGACTTCTACAAGTTACCTTTTGACCTCCACATTTGAACTGTGGCATGCTTGTGTGTGCACACAGAGATGTCAACAAAGAAAAACAAAAATAAAAAGAGTCCAAACTAAGAAGAGGAAACGTATGAATTCAAAGTGGCTCTACCACTTATTGTATGATTCTGGGAAAATTGCTTAACTCTTCAAAACCTCAGATTTCTCATCTATAAAACAGAGCTGACAGCAACTCTACATGGCTCATCAGGTTGTTGAGAAAATGTGAAGTTATGTAAATAACTCCATCATACAGAGCCCAGTACATAGTAGGCCTTCAAATGTCACTTCACCTGTCACCGTGATCTCAATAGTAACCCCACACATAAATATTCTTGTTAGTAGCTGCACAAAATAATAAATAATGCTTGTAAAAGAGCAGACACATAACCAGGCAGTGGTGGTGCACACCTTTAATCCCAGCACTCGAGAGACAGAGGCCAGCCTGGCCTACTGAATGAGTTCCAGGCCAGCCTGGGCTGCATAGAGAAATCCTATATCAAAAGGAAAGAAAGAAAGAAAGAAAAAGAAAGAAAGAAAGAAAGAAAGAAAAAGAAAGAAAGAAAGGAAGGAAGGAAACAAAACAAAAGAGCTGATGTGTAAATGGACAAGAGGGGCCGAAGGGAAAGAAACAGCAGGGTAGGTGTCCGTGCATAGCCCTCACAGCCAAAAGTATCCCCTCTGCAATCATCTTGCTTCTGTTCAAAGGCAGAGTCTCTGACAACCCCTTGCCTGAGTTGTCTGCCCTTCAGCTGCAGGCTGGTGGGTGAGATTGGACTCTGCAGCAAGATGTTTCGGGTTAATGACCCTGAAGAGCAACCAACATAGTGCCAGCCTGGACTACATAATACGACCCTATCTCAAAAGAAAAAAGGTGGGAAGGTGGCGGTGTTGCTCATGTCAATGGTAGTTCCTCTACCATAACCATTCTGAAGTATTTGGTCTCCCCTAAATAGGGCTACCTTACTGAAAGGCAGCAACAATATCCATTGTGACCAATGAGAGCCACTTCCCAGTACCCAGCAAAGAGCAAGCACTCAGAGTTCTGTCACAGAGCATCACAGTTGGCAGAATGCTTGTTTACCACATGCAAAGCCCTGGGTTTGATCCCCAGCATGTGCCATATAAACTAGATATGGTAGTACATAGTTATAATTCTAGCACTCAGAAGGTAGAGGCAGAAGAACCAGAATTCATCACCAGCAACATATAGAGTTTGAGACAAACCTGGGCTACATGAGACCCTGTCCAAAACAAACAACAGCAACAAATCCCAGAAGCTAGGTGAAGAAACAGAAAGCACAGGTGCTTCTGGGTGTCATGGCCTTGAATCCTAATCTTGGCTCTTACCACCCAAGTGACCTCAGGCTGGGACATGTCTACTGAGACCTCTGAGTCACAGCTTTCTCACTAGTATGATAACCTTCTAGCATTTCTGAGCCTCATCAGGTCATTGATGAGATAAACAAGGTAGCATGTGGGACTCTAGGCCCCAACAGAGGTCAATAGAGTTGACTCCTTAACAGGAATGGCAATGGAGAGTGCCTACCCAGCCTGGCTGTCTGGGTCATAGCTACATACCACTGCATACATACCTATGTGTACCAGCACTGCTCTAAGCCTCTTACATGTATGACACATTTTATCATTTATAATCTTTTTTTCTTTTTTTTTGCTTTTTGAGACAGGGTTTCTCTGTGTAACCCTGGAACTCACTCTGTAGACCAGGCTGACCTCAAACTCATAGAGATTTGCCTGCCTCTGCCTCTGCCTCTGCCTCCCGAGTGCTGGGATTAAAGGTGTGTGCCACCAGTGCCCAACTCCTTTATAATCTTATTTGTTTCTCTCCCCCATGTAACTAGCCGTACTTCATAGATGAGGAAACTGAGTCTGAAAGCAGGGAAGGAACTCTCCTAAGGTCACAGAGCAGAAAATGGCAAAGCAAGGACATGAGGCCAGGTCTGTGAGCAAGATGCATGAGTTTGCAAGGCCTTAGATTTCTGCCTTCACACAGATGCATGTGCACACATGCACGCACACGCGCGTACACACACACACACACACACACACACACACAAGCACACACATACACACTCAGCCTTGTCAGATGAAGGGAAACAAGGGGTACTGAACATGTGTTTGGGCTCCTGGTTCAGCATGGATAACCCTTGTCTGTCTCAGCATACCAAAGCAGCCAGCCATACTACTCAGTGGTAGAGCACTTGCACAAACACCCTGAGTTCAGTCCCCAACACCACACATATGCACACATTATATCTTCACCATCACAAATCAATAAAAATGTTACTACTTTTCTGTACTACTAAGAATTTCTATTATTTAAAACACACACGTAAGTACACAAAATCCATACGAAATAAAACTAAAATCTCCAAAGGGTAAGGGATTCAGGACTTAGGTGCTTAGGCCAGTAAGAAGGCACACCTGTGCTGCCCTCTTGGGGCCAGCAGATGGCAGGGTGGGGGCAGAAGGCCAGAAACAGAAGGTCCTAGAGTGACCTAAACAGCAGCAAACTTCACCCTCCTCCAGACTTGAAGTTCAGGCAGGCTCAGGGGTGCATTGGGCACTCTGTCTCCTCCTGGGCTTTCCATGACGGGTAGGTCACCTGATAGATTTCCTTTTTTTTTTTTTAAACCCAGGTCTAGGTAAAGGTGGTTGCAGAGAAGAGGAACCAGAACCAGGGGGTCCTACTCATCCCCCTTATTTGCTGCCAGGAGTTGCGCTTTGTGGATGGGCTAGGGGTCTCCTTGAGAATCTGATGTGTGAGAACCAAAGGGACAAAGCCAGCCACGTGTGCACTGGGGAATGTGCAAAAGGCAACTGGCCAGTGCTGCTCTCCAGGTGACCCTGTGGGTTTTCTCCCCGCCCCTGCCCCCCCAGTCCAAGACCCTGTGGTTCCTTTGCAGACAATAAGAAGTAGCCAGATGGTAAACATGCAGCTAGCCATGGAAAGCCTTGTGCCCAGAGGTGTCACCAGGGATGTGTGCCATTGGATACTGGAGCTAGAGAGAAAGACCACACTGCTCCCCTCTTACCTAATCAAAGCTCCTGGGACTGGCTGAGGTGAAGGGGGGATGGAGAGCTCTGACACACCATTATCTCTGCTCTTGTGGTACCTTCTGCTCCCCCCTCCCTCCATCCTTTCCTCCCCTGCCCTCCCTCCATCCCAGCTTCGCTCCCGCCTATGAAAAATCAGCAAATAAAAAGTTACATTAACCCCACCCTGACCTCGCCGACATAATACACTGCAGGCTGATGCGCTGCCTTTAGAAGCACCAAGAACCTGTCAGTCTCCAATGTCCCGAGCACAGCCTGGGGAGCATTTACCGGATAATTAATATATTAAATGCATGAAAAATAGTTACACAGACTCCCCCCTCCCCATCCAGAGAAGGGGGTGAAATGCAAAAAAAAAAAAAAAAAAAAAAAAAAAAAAGAAAGAAAAAAAAGACAGATTCAGGCTGTATACCATCAATATAAAAGCATCCCCCGAATAGCCATCATAAAAACTGTTCATAATTTTATAGCTTCATTCCTGTTGGAGCACCATAAAGACAAGTCATATTTTTTACACTCAGGATGCCCCATAAAAAAAAAAAAAAGGATGGAGCGAGAAAACGAGAAGTTGGCAGGAGGTGCATTCACTCTCACCTGAGGGTGAGTGACAAGAAGGAGGCCCCCGAGTCTGTCCCATGTGACCCCTTCCTTCCACCTTTTCCTTGGCCCAGCTGTGAATTCTGATGAGTCCATCAAAATAATTATTAATTGGATGATTTTACTACTTTGTATTGGCCTCCCCCCCCCCCCTTTTTTTTTTTTTTTTTTTTTTTTTTTTTGCTGATTCCGTATTTGTCTTTTATGACGATGGGGGTGGGGTGGAGTATGGCTCTGTGTCCAGGCCCCTTATTCCTTTTCCTTTCTTTTGGGAGGCTGGGATGTGAGAAGTGGCACTGTGGATCTGAAGGGTCCTCAGCTCATTCTGTTAGGGCTCTGGTGCAGAAAGTAGCAGAGGCCTTGAGCAGGTCTTTCATGTAGATGTTAAGGGCTCCCTCCAGACCAGCTGGTTGGAAAGGGAAAGAAGAATAGGCTATGTGGCCTGGCATTTGAGTTTAAGCAGGGACCTGAGGGTCCCTGCAGACACAGGGTGCTTACATTGGGAAGCAGGCATCAAATATAGATCCAGGCCTGACCAGCCCAGGGGTGACCGGGGCAGCTAGTGCACAGGCCTGTCCCTTTCCTGGTCAGCCCTGAGTGACCTTCTAAGACATAAATAGTAAGATGGTCCAGCCCCTGCCATATATAGATTCATACACCTTCAGAGAGACCTGTCGTTTTCTCTCTGACCCCACCCAAGAAGAAGTTGTGACTAGCTTCCTGACCCTGGAGTGGGGGAGGCAGTGAAGGCAAGGTTCCCCCTCTGAGGGAAACAGCAGGACCCTGGCCACTCAAGGAAAACACTGATGCACAATCTTTTCTCCTCTGTGAGGAGCTATGGACGCATGGGGGAGACAGACACTCACAGAGAGATGCATGAGGAGAGCCCTGGCCGCCTGCCCCATCCACCCTGCAAACCCAGGACCCCAGAGACGGGGTGGGGGTAGGAGGGGGTGGGGATGGGGGTTGTTCTGGGTGTGTACCTGTTGGCCGTGGTAGTGAGGTGGGGGGGGGTTCCAGGAGCTTAGGGAAAGGGGCTGGACAGTCCTAATCTCTAACCTGCCCAGCCAGCCACATCCAACCTCCCAGGGTATCTGCCACTTGGGTGAATTTAGGCTGTGACATCTTCATGGCTAAGCTGAGAAGAGAGTGCCTCAGAGCCCCCTTTAGGGTTTCTGCAGTTTGCATACTTTTGCTTGCCCGGCCCTTCTGCAGACATGGGAGGTTTCCCCCAGAGAGGTAAAAAGACCAGGGGGCCTCCCACTGAGGAAAAGGTCTCCTCCCTCTGGTCATACAAAATCTCTCTGATGACAAAGATCTGCCACCCCAGTGGTATGGGGGTTCCCTGAGGCTATGCTGGTCTTCCCATTAGATGAACTCTCTTCATGACACCGTGATTCTTTCCCTCGGAATTTCCACAAAGAACTTTCTGTGCCCCATCCAGCTGGGATTTGATTATGCCAAGGGTTTACATCCTTCCCCAGATTTAGTGTTCCCCTAAAACATACTAGTTTTCCACTAGAACAGAGGCCGTATATCTTCTGTCAGACTCAGGTTTCCTCCGGGGAAGGGGCTCAGTTTCCCCAACTATAGACCCCCTTTACCCTGATCAGAAATTGGTGTTTTGTTTTGTTTTATTTTCTGTCAGACTAGAACACCTTCCAGCCCAGAGCCTGGGACTCTCTCATAAGTCTGGGGCTCTGCTTTTAAAGGCATACAGTTTCTCCAGAAGATGGGAATAGGGAGGTAAAAACACAGTTCCTAAACAAGAGTGTGTGTCCTCCAAAGACTGGAAACTCTCATACCTCAGGCTTCCCCAAAGCAAGAGTCGTGTGTGCATCCTTTGTTTGGCCCTGCAGTGGGCTCAGCCCGATGACTCCATCTGTGAACTGGACAAAGGGAAACAGCACTATCAGCCCCCTCTGAGTGCCAGCCACAGCCGCAGGCCCTTCACACCCATTATCTCATGGCCTCGCCAGCACCCTGCAAGGCTTATCCCCTCTCTGCACATGAGACTGGCCTGACACTCAGGTCTCCAGCTCCGACTCCCTCAGCCTGGTTGGTCCTACCCTCCTCTGCCCCTCCTTTTTCCCCTCTCTTGCCTAGCTCTACTGATCCATTCCTATAAAAAGCAGCCATGTGGACCAACTCAGGTCACAAACACAGGCTTCAAGCCAGGAAACACTGGCACGCCACAGGAGGCTCTCCCCAGCCTTAGATATTCAGCACCATGGACATAGGCAATAGGGCTAGGCATGCCTATGGGGGGTGTCGGTGAGGGTGGGGTGTTGGTCAGCACACCCTTTCCACCCAAGCAGTAGCTCTTATTCCGTGTGCCTAGGAAAGGGGGAGGGGAAGGTTGGAAGGAGGGGTGTCACTGAGGAAGTTAGATTTGTTTGTTACATTTTCATAATGTGAAAACAGCATTGGAGAGAGAGAATGAGAATGTATTAAAAACAGGCCCACTACCTCTTTCAAACCAGAACTAAAATGGGGAGAGGGAATAAACATCCTCCTCCCCCAAAAGGAAAACCATCAACTAATTTGAAAAATATTTAAGAAACTCTGGGTCGCCATCCACTCGCCTCTCCTTGCTCCATAATTACACTGCAGTGCCTGATATTTTCATGGGACATTAAACCAGGAGTCAGGTGATGGGTTCCTTCCGTCTACGCCTATCCGTTAGCCGCCAGGCCCCCGCGGACCTTGACATTATTAATAGTCCTATTCATTAAGTATTACTCTTGTAGAATGAGTAGCATAATATTGGCCTGGAGATAGGAACAGGCAGAAGGAATAAGTCAAATTAATTTTCCGGAGCAAACGCCCCGGTTCTGTAAATGACATTCTGTACTGTTAGCATTTTAAATGTGGCACAAATGGCAGGAGACACAATTTGAAAGCAAAATACTAGAAGACATGGCTCAGGGTGGAACGTGGCAGCGGGAAAATCTAAGAGCGCCAGGGACCTGGGGGTGGGAGGGTCTGGCCCTTGTAGTGACAGGGAGAGGAGGGATTTTTTTAAATGGGCATTTATTTTCAATGTAGTTGAGGGAGGAGGAAGGTAGACAGTGTAGGCGATGAATGTGGCATTGTGAGTGTGTGGAGGAGTGCCTGCTGGAACAGAGGGGGGGATCAATCAGAGCTTCCCCTCCCCAGGGATGGTCTCCAGGAGTTGGAGCTGGAGGTTCTCTGCCTCTGATTCACTCAGCAGGATGCTTTCCTTTGCAGTCTTTCTGGCCATGTCCAGGAAAGCCTTTCATACTCAGCATGAGGTTTGGTCTTCAAGGAAGATGAGGACACTCAGCCTCCCCCACACAACATCATTGGTCATTTCCGGGGCAAATACAATATTACACACATGAGGAGTGAGACCTGCACCTTCAGTGAGACAATGGGGTTTGTGATCTGGGGAGCAGGGACAAAAGGGGATGGAGTGCTTGAGCCAAAGAGACACCTTCCCATTGAGTGGATCACTTGCTAGAGGTATTGGTCTTTATTGGACTGGGAAACAATGTGAAGTTGGATGTGGAATAACAGAGAAGGGTGATCTGGATGAAGAGAGAAAACTAAGACTGGAGTGGATGGGGGCAGTATAGAAGACTCCGGAAAGGCAGCACTGTCAATAAGGCTGGACAGGCCACCTTCAGACAGTTGTATGTGCTAGGCATCCCAGAAGCTAGTCTTGGGAGATGGTGCCTTCCCTAAAGGACATCCTTTTACCTCATTCTTCCCAAGATGCATGAGCAAGTTTTTGCCAGGAGCGGGGATGAGCAAGCCCATGCCTTGGATGGCTTCTGGTCCTGCACCCCAGTCAGTAACTGAACAAACCATTGCCTCATCAGAAATCACACAGTGCTTCAATAAAGCCGGATTGTGTGTGTGTGTGTGTGTGTGTGTGTGTGTGTGTGCGTGTGTGTAAGAAAGCAAATGTCCACTCAAATGAACATGGTGTCCATGCCTCCACTATTCCCACAAGAAAGCCAGATTTCTTTCCATCACTTGGAGTGAGTGTACTGAACATCCTGAGGGATGGGCAGGGGACTCATCTCAGCACCATTGTGTAACTAAATGTTTATGCAACCATGTGTCTGTCCTTCAGGATGCTTTCCCTCCCCTGCACTGAGGAAGGTACTATCTGAACTTATGTGCATCCTGTCTGAGATCTAAAGCCATCCAGGCAGGACCTGGGGAATCAAAACTCAGCTAGATCCTAGAATCAACCCTTAAAGCAGGTGATGTTGGAGGCAGATATAAATACAGAAGGAACTTCAGCATTGTGGGGAGAGACATTTAAAACAGCCAATCAACACCAGCTATCACTTACATAGCAATTACTATATGCCAGACTCTATTCTAAGTATGTTTACACACATTAACTCATTTAATCTTTTCACGAACCTTTGGAATAAGTGCAGTTATTATCCACCCTTTATAAGAGAGGAAATGGAAGCACACGGGGGTTAATTATTTGCCCAAAGTTGTATAGATAACAAGTAGCCAGTCTAGGATTGAAGTCCAAGAAACTGGCTTAAGAACCTATCCTTTAAGGGCTTACTTGCTTTGGCCCAGGGCCCAAGGCACACAGGGCTACAGAGATGGTCTAGAAGCTTTTGAGGACCAGAAAACCACAGGTGTTGGCATCTGAGACAAGGACTAGTGGTCAAACAAAGAGCCTCCCCCAAGTTTAAGGGAGAAGATGCTGTCTTAGCAAAAACCAGCAGTCAGGACACTGACCCTTCACGATCACTGGTTCTGACACTGGCCCTGTTCATATTACCAGGAAGTGGAAAAGGGTGTGATGGGGAGAACCCTGGGCTGTGAGCCAGGATCCTGATCTATCACTATGAATCTTGAAGGAGTTATAGTCTCTCTGGGTCTCCACCTATCCCCTACCCCACCCCCCGAGACAGTGTTTCTCTGTATAATCCTGGCTGTCCTGTGGCTAGTCAGGGACTTGTTCTACAGACCATCCTGACCTTGAACTTGGAAATCCACCTGCCTCTGCCCCCAGAGTACTAGAATTGAAGATGTGGGCCACTATGCCCAGCTGAGTCTCGACTTTTTGTCTGTGAAATAAAGACCTGGAGTGGATGTGAAGGTATTTCCCACTCTGACACTCTACTTGAATGATTCTCAATTTGCAATGCACACTGGAAACCCCTATGAGTAGATAAAAAACAAAATGAGTAGCACTTGGGCTGAACCCCAAGTCAATGGAACCAGAATCTCCTAGGGGTATAATCCAAATTGGGGCATTAAATAATCCTCCCCAGGTGTACCAAAGAGCCAAGACTGTACTCTGCATAGCCCTAGCAGAGACCTTAAAACCTGGTAAACACAGTTAAATCAGGAGGGAGGACGTGTTTACAGGTCCAAGGGCACTTTTCCAATAGGACCAAGATTCCGAGAGCATCCTTCATGTTTCTCAAATGACTAACTAGAATCAAACCACATGCATGGACAAGTCTCCAAGGTGGCAATCACACAGAGCCTCTTGAGATCAGGGGTCTGGGTGACCTAGCATCCCAGGTCCTTCACTTTTAGCATCCTCCCCCTATTTTGAAAGTGTCTTCTCCTCTAAGTTCTTCCAAATGTATTGGGCTTCCCACCTCACTGGGGAGTAAGCTTGGGTTGGGGGACCTCTTCCATCAATGCTAGAAGAAGAACTCTATGTTCTCCTACAGAAATGAATAAACACATTTAGCACTGCCTCCACCCTTTTTTCCCCCAATTTAGTATTGTTTAATATGCATTTAATCAGGCCATTCGGTATTACAATGGCTATGTAGCGTGACTCCCCCCATGGGCACAGGGGGAGGGCGTTATAGGCCATTAGGCTAAAGTAATATGTATGAGCAGTCACTTTTCCCCAGGGCGCAGTAACTATTTTTGCTCCCCAGTCGTCCCCATTAAATCATTAAACCTCATGACTATACTTTCTGAACTCTACCATGATCTTTAAAAAGCCAAGCACTAAAGGGCAGCTGTCACCCTCCACCGCCCAGGCCTCCAAGGCTTTATGTATTCAGAGCATTAAGTCCTTGTCAGTCTATACATCATGAGGGGTGGGGTTACAGCCCACAAGGGGTTGGCACCCTATCTCTAAGTCCCCATGGGGACAAGGAAGGAGTTAGTGGATGTCCTCAGTATGCTATCCCGGTATGAGGCAGGGACGTGGGATCTGTCCATAGTGCTGAAACCTGTCTACCAATTCTCATCTTCTGTGCTTTTAGCTAACTAAATTTGGTTTTCTTGATTGGCAAATATTACATAATCAGGTAGGTTTTTTTTTTTTTAATCTTTTTTTCCATCTAAAGTGGGTATGATACATCTCCCCAAGAGTGTGGGATAACTAAAGGAATGTTGGATGTTGTTACTGTTTTGTTAGTGTGTGTGTGTGTGTTACTTCAGATCAAGCCTACACATACCAGATAATGCTGTACTACTAAGATATACCCAAAGCCAAGATCTATGGATATATGGGTTAGTTCAGAAAGCTGCTAACTGTCAAAATGTGGGCAAATCTGACCATCAGTTTCTTCATTAATCAGCACCAAAAACATCGCTCATACAATAGTGTTTGGTTTTAATAATACTGTAAATTATTTTAAAACTATGAACACTGTACACTTATTGATATGGATTAGTGTGTGGTTAATAAACATTAGTGATGTTGATTTTGTTTTTATTATTTAGTACGTATTTACTGTATGATGGGAATACTACTCTGTTGTGTTGTTGACAGGTGTTACAAAAAACATCTTCCTTAGGACATCCCCCTATACAGGGATACAAAAATCGACCACCATCAGGAGAAAAGTAGAGGTAGCATGTTTCACCTGTCTTTTATTTATCTCCTATGCATTTAAGTCAAACAGACTCGTGAATCCCTTCTCTGAAGACCCAGTCCCAACCTTGTAGCTCCACTGTTCAGTTTCGGCTTCAGCCCCAATGCCTCCCCAAAACACACACAGGTGCTTCTCCCACTCTGCATGTATAACCTGCCTCAGCATCAGAAAGCTGGACAGGGAAGGGTTAAGCATCTCTGCAACCTCCGACAGGGTCCTCCTCACAGGCTAGGAAACAATGGAGCCATCAGTCTATATTTGACCTTTGCCCCCACAGCGTTTATGACTTATTCCTCTCCTCCACTGCCTGCTGCGATTCAGCCTTCAATCTCCCACCCCTTGCCAGAGCAAAGCTGGCCCTCCCCCGTGCCCTCCCCAGCCTCTGATTCCCCCCTCCTTCCCCTTTCTCTCCTGCCTTCCTCACCTCTCCTGCAGGCCTTCCTGGCTATCCCCCCATGATCTTTTATTTTCCCTTCCCTTTTCCACCCTTGTCCTGTTCTTCACCCCAAACATTCTCCCTTCCTGTCCTCTCCATCTCTTGCCTTAGTTGTCTTCTATTCTCTTTACCACACTGAAGTCAGGTTTATCAGATTTGGGTGAGAGCACCTGGAATATCTTAACTTGCCTTCGTCTCTCTTTATCTCTTTAGCATTCTCAAACCTACAGATCCTCTCTCTCTCTCTCTCTCTCTCTCTCTCTCTCACACACACACACACACACACACACACACACACACACACACCCATCTTCCTCTACTGTGTCCAGCAGTGGCCATGAGTTGAAACAAAGAACACATGGGAAATGGGGAAGGTCTCAAGGGATGTGAGCCCCAGGGAGTGGGATAAGGTTTCCCAGACTGGAGCAGAAACAATACAATGAGAAGTTCTCTGTGTACAGCAGGAAAAACTACACATCAGAAATGAAAGACTTCAGTTTTCTTCACCGCTAACTTGAGCAAGTTGTGGCTGCTCTTTGAACTTTTTCACACCCTACAGTACAGGATTCAATGATGCATGCCTTGGCCTGGCTTGCAAAGTCACTGAAAGTATCAATACAGAGAGAGCCAGGCGTGATGACACATGCCTTTAGTCCCAACACATGGGAGGCAGAGGCAGGTAGATCTGTGAGTTTTAGGCCAGTCTGATCTACATAGTGAGTTCTAGGACAGCCAAAGCTAAAGAGAAACCCTGTCTCAAAAAACCAAAAGGAAGGAAGGAAGAAAGGAAGGAAGGAAGGACAAAGAGATAAAAGAGTATCATACATGATTGAGCCCTCTCTAAACCAGGGGTGGGCATTATCTTTTCTAGGGTCTCCTTTGCCCCCAATCCCAGCAGAATGGAGTAACAGCCATCCCACCCAACTTTACAGCATCTTCCAGTGTCCCAAGCACACCAATGACCTTTCCACCCTAACACTGTCCTGTAGATGGAGGACTTGGTTGGCTCCATTTCACCTAATAGATCTGCTCTCTGAAAAGAAATGGCTGCCCGAGGCTACAATGCTAGCAACACAGCTAGGACTTTGGCTTAAGTTTCTAGCCTTCAAATCCACTGCTCTTTTCACCACCCAGAGGAGTCACAGGATAGAGGATGCCCATTCCTTCCTCCCTCACTCAGTTTGCATGTCAGTCCTCCACCAGCATTTTGAATGGTTAAAGGTCCCTCCCCACCCCACTCCACAGTACTGTGTCTTGGGGCAGGGGTATGTCATGGATGGTGAATCACAACCTGATCTTCTTCTCTCACAGTTCCAGAGAGCCACCGCATGGCCACTGAGTGAGTTCTGGTCTTTGGCATGAGTGTCCCTCCTAGAAGAGGAGTCTGCCTACCACCCCCCCACACACACACACACTCTGCTCAGCCCCTGCCCCCAGCCTGTGACAGCAGCCTCTGTAATGAATGACTCTGCAGTGGGGCCTAGCAAAAGGACAGGAGGCCATGAGACAAATCATAGCTGCCAGGCGCTAATCTTCCCCTGGGAAAGTCACCTCCACCCCCCTCATCCATCACTGGGCACTAGGCTGCCATTATACCCCCCCTCAACATACACCCAAGACAACTACCAGCCCTTGGATGCATGTGAGAGATGCAGAGGAGCAGACTCGGTGGATATGCAAGAACATACAAGCACACATGCTGCCAGGCAGCCAACACACAAAAGACCATTGGTGCCCCAGCCAAGGACCCCATCTCAGACATGAGTTCTGGAAAAACCATCCAAGAGAACTCCTCGGAGGCACACATTTGTTTAAGTGCCTAAGAAAAGTTTGTTGTTTCAAGTACAGCAATGGAACATGGAGGATAGTGATGATGAACAGAGCAGGATGCCATCCTGAGGGAGCCATAGATCCACAGGGGAATGGGAAAAGACCAAGGGATGGCCAGAGCAAGGGATATGAACCTCAAGAGGCGAGAAATTGGAGTCAAGGAGGGCTTCAGGGATGGCTTCATGCAGAGGACCTTCAAAGACAGGGGAAGTTTGGAAAGGTGGGAAGACACCCAGGGGGGAAGGAGCAAGCTGGGGAAGGGCAGGTTGTGGAAGGCAAAGTGCTCAGAGGAGATGGGGCAGTTATTTGTGCAAGGACAATGAATGCCATGCTTAAAATGCCAGCTGTCCGCATATACCCACTCATCCTCAAAAGACACACACTCACTACTCCCAGCATGATGGAAGGGTTCTGCCCCTGTGATCAGCTCCATGGGAATGCATCCAGCCGCTTGTACATCTTCTTCCACTGGAGATGCTTCGGGGGCAGGGACTTGATTCCACAAGCCATGTCACTGGGTGGACACCCTGTGCACAGTCATCCTTCTGGTCAGCATTCATTAAATACTGTTTAGAGAGAGAAAGAAACACGCATGGCCACCCACCAGAACACAGGACCCACAGACCATAGAATGCCCCACTCCTGAGATCAGTACCTTGCACCTAGTAGATGTTCAACAGGTATTTGTAGAATCAACGACTGGCCCAGTGATTTCATTGAACAGAGATGTTATGCTCTACCATGGGCATAAATATTTACTACCAATGCTACTCACTTTGCAGAAGAAAAAACTTGGCCCTGGGGAGATTGGGTAACTTGCCTGCTAGTCATGCAACCAGTTAAGCAGAGGGCCTTCGATCCAAGACCCACTGTGTCACTAAAGTGCATGCTCCCTGCCAACCGTGCCGAGGAACAGCAGCCCCGGTGTGTGGTTTTTATATCTCTGCAGTAATTGTTATGCTTTAAGGAGGCATAATTTGAACTTCCTCTCTTAGAATCTGCATAATCATGAGTCATCATCACAGGTGCTAATTAATATATGTTTCCAATTGTTACACACAGCCATCCCACTGTAAGGCATCCCAATACAAGCACACACATCCAATTTCCAAAGTAGATAAGACTAGGAAGTCTCATTTGCTTTACAGAAAAAAAAAAAATGAGAGGAAGAGGAGGGAGGAAGGGAGAGAGAGAGAGAGAGAGAGAGAGAGAGAGAGAGAGAGAGAACACTCTGAAATAACTAAGAGAGGTAAAAGGCAGGAGTGAGGGCCCCAATGTATGTGGATCTCATTCTGGTACCAGGCACTCCGTGACCTATAGAAGAAAGATTATTGCACCCATTTCATGGAGAAGGAACAGTGAAGACTGAGTCTAACACATTATCTTTCTAGGAGCTATTTGCTGTAATCCTTGGTTGTGCGAGAACCAATGCAAGTACCAGGTAACCAGATGCCTGCCAAGTCCTCACGCCATGGCACCTGTGTTTTAATGGGGGGAATGGAATATAAATAAGTGAGTGGACAAGTGAAGCACAGGTTTTGCTATGATCCCTACTACTAAGGGAACAAATGAGGTCAAGTGTGAATGTTGCATGCAGATGGAGAAGCATGAGGACTCCCCTCAGCTAAAAACTGGTTCCCCAGTCCAAAAGCAGCAAAGAAAACACAGGAAGAAATTGAGGCAGAGAGGGATTCACCCTGCTTCTACCATTCTGCCCTGGAATCCATCCCAGTGGGGAAAGTTGCAGAGAAGCAAAGTGAATTAGAAATCATTGCCCCCCAGTGACTCTTCTGAGTCAGCTCAGCACAATGCTCAGCACAATGCTCAGGGGAAAACCAAAACAAGCAAGCAAGCAAACAAACAAAAACCCAAAACACAGGAACTTGTGCCGGGAACTTCCACTCAACCAGCTTTGATGACACCTCTGAGCAGGGATCCTGGGGCTTAGCACAGGAGAGGAGCAAAGAGCATGAGCTAAGCAAAGGCAAGTTGGCAGGGGCTCAAGAGCCAGACTGTCCATGTTCAAAGTCTAAGCTCAGTTGCTTAGCACACAGCTACAGATGGGTGACTAGTCACCACCGCAGACGGGTGTGCTGGCTTCAGACGGGTGAAGTCAACGCTGTAAATGGGTGTGCTGTGGAGAGGATGGAATGCATCAACACTTGTGCAGTGTTTGCTGGTGGTGCAGGAGTCGGGGACACTCTTTGGGTGCAGCTGAGAAAATGGGAGGAGTCTGGGGTACAGACAGAAATGAGAGAGGAAGCAGAGTTACGAGGTTTCTGTTCCACTTCCCCCCAAAGCTTAATAGATTTCTAAAAGGCTTATTATCACCACCTATGAGTTCTTTTAAAGGATCTAATTATGAAACACCAAACTAGCTAATTAGGTTTCCCAAGCTTGCCTTGACATAGGTGCAAACAGGCTCTCTGAATGGTGGCCCTGGCAGAGCTGGGGAGCCCGCTCCCAACCAGTGGGGGTGGGGCCTACCTGTGGCCACACAATTAGGCCTGTAATTATAGGCCTCCTCCTGGCCTTGCTGCTGCAGGCAGTGCTCTCTGGGACTTCTCTCACAGGTGGAGTGGGAGCAGAAGGACCCAGAGAACAGGGGCTTGCTTAGCTTCTCAGGGGTCTCCATGGACTTAGACCTAGTGGTTGTCCCCAAGTCCAGCTCAAGAAGATCTTCATGTACCATGCCTGTCCAATCTGGGACCCAAACGTGGCCCGACAGAAAATCATTAACTTATTTAAAATATCATAAGATGTTGACCAACAAGATGGCTCAGCTGGTAAAGGCACTTGATACCAAGCCTAAGGACCTGAGTTCAATCCCCAGAAACCATATGGTAGGGGAGAACCAACTCCTACAAGATTTCCTATGACCTCACACATGCAGGCGTACCCACACACAAGCACATAAAATAAACAGTGATTTAAAAACAACAGACTCACTGTATTTTTATTCTTGTGGTTTGATTGAGCTGTTTAGAGCATAAATTTTGTAGATGGCAACATTGTGCCATCAGAAAGTTGGACACACCCTCAGACTGAAGCAAACTGTCAGAAAATCAAGCCTTTGGCATGCCTCTGTCTCTCTCTAGGCCCAGAAAAGCCCAGGGGTAGCAACTACAGAGATGCTAAGAAGACATACATATATATGATCTTACCCATCACTGAAGGGTTGGGCATGTGGGAACATCGATGTGTCAAAGCTGGCTGTACCCTGTAGGCCATCTCTGAGAGGTTGAGAGGTAAGGGACAGAATATCCCCAGTGCCACATGAATCCTAAACATGGTGATTTCCAAAGTGCATTCCCCAGCTCAATAGACCAACAGCACTGAAAACTTGCTAGAAATCAAATCATGAGATGCCACCAGGGAGGAACCATGAACACCAGGGTCCTCATAGCTTATCGGGTAGCTGTGAGGCAGCTCCAGGCCAGGGAATCACAGAAGGCCATTCATCGACCAGCTGCCACTGGAGGTCCTGCTGGCTGAGGGCTGTGCTCAGGGACCTGTTCCTTAAATTAAACTAAACGATGGCCATTAAGGGGGCATCCCCTCTATATAACTAATGTTCCTTTTACTAAAGGGTGGGAAAGCATTGGACAATCGGTAATGACCGCCACATGCCTCATCCCCAATCCTCCACCACTTTTGCAATGGCCAAAGTCCTTCTCTGCGCCATACCCCAAAGGTCTGACCCTTTTTCCACGAGGCTGGACCCTATGGGCTACAGAGTGCTGACTTCAAGCATAACATGGCTGTTATAGTTGGCTATCTCCCCATCCCCTAACTCCTCCTCAGTTGTACTAGTTTTGTGTCAAAATTGAGGTCAAGTCTGATAAGCAATAGCCATTGTAATATTGGGGCCTGGAAAGCTGTGTTAGTTACTTGTCTTGCAACTGTGGCAAAATACATAACATAAGCAACTTAAGGAAGAAGGGGTTCACATGTTGGCTCACAGTTTATGAGGGCAGTCATGGCAGCAGAAACTTCAGGGAGCTGGCCACGTTGTTTTCCATCTGGAAGCAGAAAGGGCCGAGTGCTGGAACTCAGCTTGCTGCCTCCTTTTCATTCTGTCCAGCAGTCAAGATGGCTCCTTCTTCTCACCTCAATTAACCTCATCTAGAAATCTCTCATAGACATGCCTGAAGATGTGTCTCTAAGGTCACTCTAAAGCCTGCCAACCACCGAAAGGATGAGCCCACAACTCCTCCCAAGGAATTCCTTCCGGAATTTTTCTTCCAGATGTTGAACTGAAGCCAGAATGTGAATCTAACTCGTCCCCTTATGCCTAGCCCCCAACATGGGGGTCCTCAGATTTATGCTGATTGCTACTCCACTTGCTACAGTGTGGCTATTGCCTCCTATTCAGGCTGTCAGTTCTGGGGAGAGGCTACGGAATTTTCTCAATACTTCTTTTAAGTCATGCCACAGCCTCAGTACGGTACCCACAGATCAAAGTCCCCACAACCCAGAGCATTGGCACTCTCTTTTACTTTGACAGCAGGAGAGGCCTCACCTCTTAGAAGCCCATTTCCATATAACCTACATGCATACACAGATGGCTTTGTGGGGAAGACGGAGGAACTGTTCTATGGAAAATGGGACCCTACTCCTTATGTCTGTCCAAGGTTTCTTGGCTAAAGAGTCAACAGGAATAAATGTTTAGAATATAAGCACAAGAGTGTGTGTGTGCGTGCGTGCGTGCGTGCGTGCGTGCGTGTGTGTGTGTGTGTGTGTGTGTGTGTGTGTAAAACCTCTTGCTAAACAGTTGGAGCTTGTGAAACCATGGTACTTTCTTTCCTCTTTTGCTTAGGCTACTAAGAAGTTCAGGGCTCAGTTTTACATCTAATTACAAGTACATTCACTACCAGAGTTTTTTCTTTATTATTAATTTTTTAAGAATCATTTTCCTGACTCTATACCACAAAAGTTAGAGACAAGGAGAAACCCAGGCCATCTTGGTCCCTATAGACACTAAGGGTCTGGGAGAAGGGAGTGTACAGGAAACTGTGCCAGAGAACCACAGTTTGAAGTGGCTAGACACTGAAACATACTAGAGGAAGACCCTGGAGACAGAGTCCATGAAGGAGAGATCCTGGAGAAGGAAAGGGCACACAAGCCAGCTTGGGGTTCCCAGCTGGTTATCTTCTATGGTCAGCTCCACTCTCTGGCCTCTTCCCTAGAGTCTCCTGGTCCTTGCTTTAGACTAAAGTACAGGTAAGAGACCATTAGGACACCTAAGTATCAAATACTTCTAAAGGTATTTTGGGCCACAGTCCAGGGCCAAGGCCCCATAGCACTCTGCTTGTGTGAACACAGCTGAGATTTGGGGCTGTATGACTTGGGACTAATCACTACCCTTCCCTGGGCCTTGGCTTCCTTCTGCATAAATTGGAATGGGTAAGCTTGGCCAATCCCTTCCAGAGCCTGCTCTGAAGAGCTCAAGGGTTCATGAGAGCTTCCTGGAAAACCACTCTGGGGGTGGAAGAGTGTCCAGGAATCAGGGCCCCAATGTCCCTTTGTCACCAGAGCATCTCCATGTGCACCATATAGACATATTATCTGGCAAGAAATCTGTTTGGCTTCAAAAGGTCCCTGGATCTGGAAACTGAACTCCGGAGGCCCAGCCCACCCCCAGGAAGTCCTTGGGTAAGGACAAGCAGGGACTGTGCATAGAAGCACCCACTCCTCTCCATCTCTGTGGGTTCCCTGGGCAGTATCCCAGGCATCTAGGGGCTGGAGGGGCAGAGAAGAGATAGGAAACAACCCTGTGTCCTAGAAGCTCAGCCACTGGGAGGACACTCCTACAGCCATTCTTAAGAAGTGACAGGTGGTGGTGGTACTGCCTTTAATCCCAGCACTGGGGAGGCAGAAGCAGGGGATCTCTGTGAGTTCCAGGACAGCCAAGGCTACATAGACAAATCTTGTCTCAAAAATGAAAAACAATAGGGGGAGGGGACAGGAGGTGAGGTGTGACTCAGTGGCAAAGCATTTGCCAAGCACATACGTATGAGGTCCTAGGTTCTAAACCCACAAGGACGGGAGGGAGGGAGAGAAGAAAGGAAGGAGGGAGAAGACTAGGGTGGGGGACAAATGGTGACAAACTTTAGAGCAGCCACAGAGCTGAGCTAAGTCTTGGCTTTGCCACTAGGAAGCTAAGCAACCTTGTTAAAATTACTCAACCTCTTTGAACCCCTGCCACTCTTTTGTAAAATGGAAGAAAGAAAGAAAAATGGCTTCAAGGGACTAGGCATAAGACACTGCAGGTACACCTCCAGCTTATCCAAGGAGGTACAGAAGGTAGTGTAGATAGAGCCACCCCAGCAGTGGGATTTTCCTGTCTTCCCGAGTAGCCCACCTGCCTCCAAGGATCTGAATGGCTCCCTGGGCTTTGAGGTTAACCAAATGATCCTCCAATACACAAAGAGCTTAACCTAGGCTGGCCAAAGCTGGAGATTTGGAGGGCCTGGCCACCTTACGGTCACTGGCCCTGGATCTGGTGCTCCATGATTGCGTCTGCAAATCTGTGCAAACTTCACACAATTTGCTGCACAGCAGTGGGCTTCATAATGCTGGGAGCCAAGCCGGTGCAGTAATTGGGGCTGGAGTGGGGCAGAGTCCAAAGCAATTAATCCAGCCTCCTTCCTTGTTTGCGCCAGGATAAGCCTGACGGGGTGGAGAATAATTGGAAATGAGCGGCCTCCGTCCCCAACTCCAAATTAATATTTTCCTGCCCTGATTTAATTCCGCCCGGGAACAGTGACACAGAGACACGCCGTGTCAAACGCTAAGTAATCTACCACAAGACACCTGAGGAGGGACAGGACTCTCTCTCTCTCTCTCTCTGCAATTGGGGGTGGAGCCAAATGGGGCAAGGTGGTAGCTAACAAGAGAGAACTGTGGAAGCAAAAGAAATTCTCAAGGACATCTACTACCTCCCTCCAACTTAGGGGAGGGTGTCATCAAGGATTTGGGAAGCCAGATAGACCTCAGTTCAAATCCTGACTGTCACTTAAAAAGTATATGACCTGAGGCATATCATGCAACCATTGTACCTCAATTTTACCATCTGTAAAATGGACAGAATGATACCTACTCCCATAGACAGTTATTGTACAGGTGACCACTAGCACTAGGTATGAAGTGGAGTGTAGTGACATACACCTGTAATCCCAGTACTTGGGAGGCAAAAGTAGGGAGAACCCTGAAGGTTAGAGGCCAGTCTGGTCTACATGGCAAGTTCCAGGCCAGTCAGGGCTACTTAGTGAAAGCTCATCTCAAAACAACCCCCAAAAGGATTTGTATTTCCTGTTAGTCTCAGTTTTACCTCCAAAAGGCAAGCACAGGGCTTTGAGAACCTAAGGAGAAGTAAACAGATGTCTCAGACTTTAAGGACCTGCATCAAAGTCCCAAATATATAGGGCTGGTCCCAGAAGACATCTAATCTACGCAGGTCCTGGCCTTGTGCTGATGCAGGTGAGGAGTCATCCCCATACCAGAGTGGTGACCCTCCATGCAGCACCTTGTCCACACCCTCACCAGGGGTCACCCTCCTCCCACAGCCTGGCCACCTCTGGGAACCCTAGCTCTAAGCATAGGGTCGGGACTCTCCAATCTGGGGCTGAAGAGATGGCTCAGAGGTTAAGAGCACTGGCTGCTCTTCCAGAGGACCTGAGTTCAATTCCCAGAAACCACATGGTGGCTCACAACCATCTGTAATGAGATCTGGTGCCCTCTTCTGGCCTGCAGTCACACGTGCAGGCAGGACACTGTATACATTAAAAAAAAAAAAAAAAAAGTAAATCTTAAAAAACAAACAAAAACCCCTCCTCCTGTTTTACTCATGACACCAGGTGTCCTACAAGCCGAGGCTGAGCAACCTGCTGGTGACTCCCTAACAAAAGATAGCCAGACAGAACATGCTGCCTCATGCAGTGGGCAGGTGTATTGGGGAGAGCAGAGACTGCAGGAGAGAGACACACAGAAGCTCCCACCCCTATCCCAGGATACTCAGGAATACCCGAAGGTCACAAAACAGCGGGAATCATGGAAACTGACAGCCTGGGACACCTGTGTTGTTACATGCCCCTCCTGATGTAGAAGGACAAGGAGAAAGAAGGTCCCTCGCTGGCCTCCCAGGTCACTTAAAGAAAACCACCAAAGTAAAAACAGGGCAGGCTGTGCTCCATCAGCTCCATGGGGAATGGCTACACTCAGCTGTGGCACTCCATTCTGCAACTGATGCTCAGGCATGAATAGCTGGCCTGCCACCTAAGCATGTAGCCTTCACTCCTAAACTCCAATAGAGCCAGCCTGTCCTTCTACCCAGAGGCCATATGGCCTAAGGGGAGGGGTGACAGCACAAGAGAACCTGCTAGGTGACAGGAGCAAGGGGCATCCTTCTCTGAGCCTGGGGTGTCCTCAGGCAGCTCGAGGGGCTGTGGGCATCTGGGGGCTCAGATGCTGGGGAGGGGATTAATGGCCACTTAAGTATAAAAACAGACATGGAGAAGGTAGGTGTGTGGGACCTGGCAATCTTTGTTTTTGTGGATAGTGGATGCAGAATGGGTACGGGGTTTGATTTGGATTCTCTTTAAGAACTTGGGAGCACAGAGAGAGACAGCAAAGGAGAAGGGGAGTGGATACGGGGCTGGTTTGGAGAATGGCAGGTTATAACCCTTTCCTAATTGCCTTTCTTCCCACAGAGACTTCAGGGACAACCATGCCTCATCTACATTTTGGGGCCTGGGTACATGTGTGATGTGTGGCTACATGGTGGGCATGAGGTACAGCAGGGGCAGCAGAGGTCCCATAAGGAAGCAGTGGCTTCTCTTTACCCCACCCTACCACCATTCAAGGATCACAGAACGGCACAGCAGGCATAGTTCCAAGGTTCAAAGGAACACAAAGGTGATATGATCTTGCCTTCTGTCAAAATCCAGGGAGATGCTGAAGATGGATCAGTTCAGAGCAGAGAAAATATTCTTGGTGTCAAAGCAAGGTTCTGGGCTCAGAGGGCAAACGAGTCAAATACAACTTAGAGAGAAGAGGGGAAAGGTCCAGGATTAAATGCTAGGAAGGGGTAGGGCTGGGTGTGAACCCCACATCTGTGCCCTAAGTTAGATCAATTAAAGGCAGTCTTGGGAATTTCACTATTGCTAGCAGAAAGGAGGTATCCCTTCTATTTTTCTTCCGTTGTTAAACTCTAAAGATGTGAGCCATCTTGCCACCAGGAAGAGTGATCATAAAGTTGGCCTAAAGGAAGGCCAAAACAAGATGAAGATAGCTCTGAGAAGACTGTCTGGACTAAAGTGAAGGGCTCACTTGGCCTCATCAGCAATCAACTAGTTTTTGTTTGGTATTAAAAAAGCTATCTCAAGTTTGGGCTTCTAGTCACTTCCTTCTGGGCAAGAAACTGTTGGTGCTGATACGGTTACAAATGTCTTGTGGGTACTGTGCTTAATATCAACCCCTGCCTATGTGGATCCCCAAAGGAAGACCTCAAGGAGTGTTACATTCGTTTTCAATAATGGGAAAAACTGAGTCCTGGATAAAAGTAATAGCTTAACCAAGGCCACTTGGCTGATTAGGGAAAAGTGGGGAATTTGAAACTAAGCCTTAAGACCCTTATTCCACAGGCCAGGACAGCTCAGTGGCAGAGTGTTTATCTACCATGCACAAGACCCTGGGTTCAATTCTCAGCAATGCAAAAGAAGACTTCTAGGTCAGCTGTGGTGCCACACACATGTAAACCTAGCACTCATGAGTTTGAGCCCAGTCTAGGCTTCATAGTAGGATGCTAATGTTGAGAAAGAAGGGAGGAAGGAAGGACGAAAGGAGGGAAGGAAGGAAGAATGAAAGGAAGGAAAGAAGGAAGGAAGGAAGGAAGGAAGGAAGGAAAAGAAAGCCCCCAAGACTCCTCTGTATCATCCCATGACCCATTTTCCAGAGCCTGAAAGGATTTGTGTTTGGTGATGTCAGAAGCGTGTGTGTTTCTGTGTCCCCAGAGAGATGCTGTGCCCCCCCCTCAGGGTCAGGTGTGTACTATTGTCATCTGACAGCTCCCAGATCTAGTGAGTGCAGGAACCCCTTACCAGTGACCCCAGGACTCCTGGACCAGTGGGATTCCCAAGTTGCCCCCTGCATGCACACAGCCTGGGTGTGTCAACATGCTGTGTGTCTGGTACAAGAGTGCAGCTTCTCTGAGATTCAGTCGAGGCGAAATTAAACACAAGAACACCAGTGTCTTCCCGGACTCAGACAGGTATATACTTGTGGAAACCACATTAACCAAGAAGAAAGCCATGAAGTGCATCCTGTTGTGAGTGTATCCAGGACCCAGGTTCTGGATTTGCTTTCTGCAAGAAGAACATCAGGGACAGATTCATCAAAGAGACTTGGGGCCAAAGGGCCGAAGCCACTGGACACCTGGGATGTATGGGGTGGAGGGAGAAGTCAGTGGGCACACCCGTGGGAGCTGCAGCCTGGTTTCTAACAGATGGGCGAAATAAGTTCCTGATTGGCAAACCCCGTGGGCACCTGCACTCAAAGACAGGAGGATCTTAGACAGGGGTCGACAACACTCACAGCCTGTGGGGAGAGATGCCTTCCTGCTCTATTAGCCCTGAGCTGGAGGGCCCCACAGGTTTCAGTGGATGGATGGGAACAAAAGGGACACAGACTGTGCCTTCAGGATCATCCTGTCACCACTGAACCCCAGAATGAAGGTGCATGGAGCCATGGGGCCCACTGGAGAGAAGAACCAGGAACCAAAACAAAAATAAGACAAACAAACCTATGTGGCTGTAAGCCCTGGGCTGAGGGATTATTTGTTAATGTGCTTAGAAGTTAGCAAGGAAATAAAAAAAAAAAAAAAAACCTAACATACAGAAATACAGAATGTAATGTTCTTAGCTTCAAAGTGCCCCGGACACCCAAGGAGGTAAAGCTGCATGTGTGTGTTTAGATAAACAAATATGGTACCTGGAAATCCTGTGGGAGGGGTCCCATGGGGAACTCTGGAATGCAGATCCCCAAGAAACCTCTCTGGAGGTTTGAAACCAAATCATCCAAGATGTTTGCCTTTTGGGTTTTGGCTTGGTGTGCAGTGCTGGGGATCACATATGCTGGGCAAGCAGTCTACCTTTAAGCTACATCCTCAGCCAGAGAGAGAGAGAGAGAGAGAGAGAGAGAGAGAGAGAGGGCCAGTGCAGGGCCAGGGGTTGACATCAGGTGTATTCTCAGTTGCCTCCCCCTACAATTTTGCCTGTCCCCTTTAGGACAGGGTGTCTCACATTAAACCTGGAGCTTTAGGTTAGCCAGTCTGGGTTCACCAGTAAGCTCGAGGGATCCTTCTGTCTCTATCGTGGGCCGCAGCATCTGGTTTTAATAACACAGATACTGAACTTAATGCGGTTCAGCTGCAAGCACTTCACAGGCCGACATCTCACCAGTCCCCAGAAGGGCATTTTTAGCAGGTGCTGAATTGACGAGCTGGCTGTGTGGACAGACCACTCCTCCAGAAGCTCTGATCTGGTAAGTCTAACCTCTGTGTTATCCAGAATGACATCCAGAGACACAAAGCCACTTGCCAAAGGTAACACAGCAAGGGGTTAAATAAGCAACAAATCAGTCCTTTCCCCCTGAAGCACAGCTCCTTACCCTGAGACACAGGACAGACAGGGAAAGAGGCGAACACCAAACTCACAGACTGAAACTGCATCTCCAGAGAGATACCAGCAATGCTTCAGGCTGTACAGGGTCCAGTCTCTCCACCGAGCCCAGACTGCCCTGGGGTGAATAAAGGGATAACTCTCAGGGATGGGAAGAATAGAAGGGCTAGGGAGAAGAGGTTAAAAGGAGCAGGACACTAAATGAAAAAGAAAGAAGAAGGAAAACATAGCCTCACAGCTTTGTCCAGCCCAAACCTCCCGGCATGGCTGCAGGAGCTACCCTGGCCCTCTTCGATTTTGATGTACAGTTTGAAACAAATCAATAGCGGTATAATAATACTCAGCACGCTGTGTAATTTTTATATCATTAGTTTTCATTTTCCGCTCCCCATGCATCAAAAAACTTACAACGGGCTCGTAAAGTTTATTTAGTATTCCATGAATTCCTAATCAGTTTCATTTCATAATGATTCAGGGGCCGCCCGCTGCCTAGGCCCCGTGTCAAAAAATCGATAAAACCAACACAGTTTTCCTGATGGCGGCTGCAAAAGGATCTATTGTCGGGGAATTATGATTTATGCCCCGGCCTGAACCGTGGGCAGCAGCCTCCACCCGAGGCTCCGGGCCGAGGTCCTCGCCAATAATGATTTATGCCCCTTCGCGTGGCCCCACCCTAGTGCCCTGCCGCCCTGCAACTGGCCCCTGATGCTGAGGGGAGGGAAGGAGAAGTCACAGGGGACGACTACTGGTCGTCAGCGCATCCCTGCCTGGCCCAGCATCTGTCCATATGTATACCCGCCATCCAATGATGCCCAGATAGTGAACTGAAGTTTCGGGGAGCTTTCCTTGGCCCTAGAGAGCCATAGAGGAAACAGAACTGAGGCAGATGGGATCAGGGGCAGGGGTGACCCTGGTTCCCACTCAGGCTCAGGTCTGATCATCTTGAGCTCACCCTCATCCCCATGGTGCACACCATGAATGGGGGGGTTGGGGTGCATCCTATGAGTCATGGGGCCTCGGGCAGGCTTCTGGAGGTTCTGAAGCAGGGGTGGAAGCCCCAGACACTCCTTCTTGGCTGGGATTCTGGGGCCTGCCCCACTGGAAGCTCTTGTACCCTCCCCCACAGGGTGTGATTAATAGGTCTGGGAGACATGTTAATGGGACGAGTATAAAGTCCAACAATTGGCTTAATTAACAGTAACTAACCTGGCAGGGATAGAGAGATCTCAGCTTGACTTCACAGGGGAGTGGCTGCCACACAGTGATGGCACAGACAACTGGGGGCCCCGGTATTTGCACCCCACTCACTCCCTGCCCCAGAATTTCTTGACCTCTGGTGTCTGAGTAAGGGGGGGAGTTGGGGGCTTCGTTTAGTTGGAATGATGGAGGTAGAGATTTGGGGACCAGGTCACCAAAGGTACTCTATCTTGATCACAGCTTTCAACTCCAGTAGAAACAATGGCTCCTCACATCTTCATTTGTTTTTTCATTTATTCACTCAGCAAACATCCAGGAGATACCTACAGCCATAGTACGTGATCAGCAAGAAGTGACTTGCTCAGGATGGCAAAGCCAGGAACTCAGTTTCTCCATAGAAGGATATAAATGGCCACCTGCCCTGACCAGCATGCCATGGCCATACCCTGTAGCCTGTTACCCTTTCCATGGGCATGGGCCAGACTTTGCCACCATCTCTCCCTCCAAATCTACTCATCACCCCTCTAATTCAGTGGCAGGGAAAGGAACCAGGCTTTGGGGCCAGACCTGGGTTCTACTCACCATCTGGACTACCTTAAAACCATTTCTTTAACTTTTCATGTACATAGTAGCAATCCAGGAATCCTGTGACAATGCTTCCAGCCCCCATAAACTCCTTAAGAGTCATCTACCTATGCTGTGTTGGGAATCAAAGGGTCCTGAGCCTGTCTCCTTCCTCCTAAGATAAACAGAAAGCCAACCAGAACTGGCCTCCAAGGCATTGTCTAAGCTGCTATTAATAGTGCTGTGATGGAAGGAAACTAGCTCAGCAGCCTCTCCTGGTCCTGGAGGTAGAGATGGGAAAGCCCATGTAAAGAGGAGGACCTAGATGGAGGTAGGTGCTAGGAGAGAAGCCCTGCCTGCTCCCCAGAAGGGGCACCAAGCCAGGACTCCCAAGATGCTAGCTTTGCCTGTCTGCCACCTGTCCCCTAGCTCAAGTTCCCTGTTCTCTCTCCTTTCTTTACCTCCTGCCTCTGAATTCTCTAGTGACTGTCTTTGACTCATTTCCCTGCATGCTCCCCCAACATGGGACAATCAGCTCATCCTGTATGCAGGGGGGACTCTGACACCACAGAGCTGTGCTCACAGTCTTGAGATTTCAAGGGAACAGCATTTCCTGCTTCCCTCTCCACCGCCCACCCCTCTCAGCTGTCCCCCCCCTACCCCCAACTGAGTGACATTTTTTTCTGGGAAGGTAAAAGAGCAGGGCAGGAGCTTCTCAATGGCAGATCCAAGCCAAGGGCTAAGCACATACCCCAGCCTGTTAGCAGGGTTCCCTCCTTTAGGTCAACTCCTCCCCCTTCTTCAGACCCCCTCAGATACACTGGCTCCTCCACCCCAGCTGACTCTGGTTCAACACTGCCATCTCCACTCAGTCCATTCCCCTTATCCATTTCTGAACTCACGTCTCATAAACTGAAGACCAGGGCTGGCCCCGCCCAGCAGTGGCCCCAAGACTCTGCCCAAGCTCCTGATGTGAAGATGGGGTCCAGCTTCAGCCCCAAGTGCCTGCTGTTTCTGCAGTGAAATGGGCCTGTGGTGACTGGCTGAAATTGTCAACTTGACACTCCTAGGCTCACCTGGAAAAAGGGTCTCAGTGAGAGATTGTCACTGATCAGGTTAATCTATGGACATGTTTGCTGGGCACTATCTTAATTGCTTTAATTGGTGTGGGAAAATCCAGCTGAAAGTAAGTGGTACTGCTGGGTGGTGGTGGCTCACGCCTTTAGTCCCAGTACTCTGGAGGCAGAGGCAGGTGGATCTCTGAATTCGAGACCAGCCTGGTCTACAAGAGCTAGTTCCAGGACAGGCTCCAAAGCTACACAAGGAAAATCCTGTTTTGAGAGAAAAAAAAAAAAAAAAAAAAAAACTAGGGAGTATTGTTTAAGAGTGGGTGCAAGTATCTGGACTGTTTAAGGGTAAAAAAAAAAAAAAAAGTAAGCTGGGTTCTAGGTGTGCACACATTTATTCTTTCTCTGCTCTGCCTAGAGTTCCTGCCTTAATATCCATCCACAATGATGGACTGTGAGCAAATCGGGAAATGCAAGCCAAATAAACCCAATGATACCTTCCTCAAGCAAAGCAGTACCGTTTCTTCAAACATAGAGACCATGTGTGCAGATGAGACTAGTGGAAGACATTTCATCCAAACCACCAGTCTCCCAGAAAGGGTTCAGGACAAGACAGGAGGCCAGCCTCAAGATGTGAGTTGCATTGTCCACCTTCTCAGACAACTCTGAAGTCACCCTTCCACAGCTGCCTGGAGGAGGCCAAGGCCAGCTGCTAATGTGAATCTCAACATCCATCCCTCTGACACAGCTTTTTCCTTGCCTCTGTTTTGTAGATAAGGAAACTGAGGCCCAGGGAGTTCAGTGGCCTCTCTGAAGTCATCTCTGCTCACACATGTTGGGGGTCAGAATATGAGTTCTGGACTCTGGAACCTGTGAAATTGTTATCTGGTCACACTAGTAGGATCCAGGTCTCCAAAAGACCACCCTAAACCTGCCATGCTCAGACAGAACTGGGGAAACCTGAATCCTGGACCAGCCCCTGAATGTCCTGGGGAAGCAACCATCACAGGCTCCCTGCATCCTGCCTCCTGGGCTTTCAGTTATACTCTTCTTCTCCAGAAAGCAACTTGCATCTTTCGCACCACTTACTTCCACTATCATTTCTACCCAGCCACTCTAGCCTGCCACAGCCTTTGGAGGAGCCATAATGGAGGTTGGTGTGCCAGTGGAGCCTAGGCCTGGAGCAACCCACATCACGTAGACAAGTCCAGAAGTCCAGGACTTGTAGCCAACAGGCCTAAGCTCTAGCTCACTTCTACATTCCTCAGCCAGGTAACACTGAACATGGAAGCTCTTTATCCTCCCTGAGCCTCAGTGTCCTCCTGTCAAATGGGTCCAAAGTAGTCATGAGGCTTAGCTGTCACAATGAGCTACAATTGCAACACTCCTGTGGTAACATGGTAAGCTCCCAACATTGCTTTCCTCCCTGCTTCTTCCTCCCAGCACTTAAAGTGTTTCATCCCTCCTCCTCCACAGTCAAAGGAGGAGGCATTCTGCTTCCAACCTCAGAGAGTCACAGCATGGTCACCCCCAGCCCATGAGGCCCCCAAGTTCTGCCATGCTGTAGCAGCTGGCAATGAAAGTTCAAACCCTAGTGTAGCCAAGGTGAAAACTGGCCTTCCTTCAGGGCAGGGACCATGCATTGCTAAGGCACCTGCCCAGTACCACATTAAATCACATAATACCAAGAGCCAGTTGTTGCCAAAACCAGCCCAGGGGTACACAGAAACTCCTTGGCTGCCTTCAGCAATTCTGGGGACCCGATATCCCAAATTTCACACGTGAGGAGACTAAGACTCAGAAAGGACCAACAATCAGGAAGTGGCAAGTAGTCCAGTGGGTGCCCTGCCTCAAAATCTACAAGGTGCAAGGTTCCTTCTGTACCCAGACTTTCTGAAGCTGAGTATGATGGGTAGTGTTGGCTGTCAATGTGACAGACTGTAGAGTCATCTGGGAGCCGAGCCTCTGAGAACAAGAGTGTGTGTGTGTGTGTGTGTGTGTGTGTGTGTGTGTGTGTTTGTGTGTGTGTGTGGGGGGGGGAAGATTATGTTAACTGACTGACATCCTGCTGGACTGTGTAAGTGGAAAGGGAGACGCACAGCAGTATCCATCCATTCAATAAGACTGGCTGCTTCAGGCTCCTGCTGCCATGATTTCGCCATCACAATGGACTGTGCCCTTCAACCGTGGACCAGGATAAGCCCTTTCTCCTTTAAGCTGCTTTTATCAGAGTATTTTATCATAGCAACAGAAAAAGCACCTAAGACACCAGGTCCCGACACAAGACCTTGGAGTGCATAGCTGTGCTCACTCTGAGCAGGGCACACATGCATACGTGTGCACTCACAAATATGCATAGGCCTTAGCCTAGTAGTTCTCAACCCTAGATGCCCAGTGGAGTCTTCCAGGGAGTTGTTTGGGTTTGTTGTTGTTGTTTTTGAGACCGGGTCTTACTATGTAGCTCTGGCTGTCCTGGAACTCACTCTGTAGACCAAGCTGGCCTCAAACTCACAGAGATTCACCTGCCTCTGTCTCCCAAATGCTGGGATTAAAGGGTGTGTGCCAACCAGGGAGTTTAAAACACACCAGTGTTCAGCCCCACCTTCAGGACACTGATGGAAAGCTTGGTTACATAACCAATCAATCCTTAAAAAACGACAAACAGCTTTTATCTGGCCTGGACTCTGATGATTACCACTCCAAGCACAGGTTGGTGGGTGGTGGCTCCTAGAAGAGGAGGGTCTGCTTCTAGGGTGGCCCCTCTCAAAGTGTTAACAAAAGGCTTCAGCTCTTCACTGTGTTGCAGACAAAGCATCCTGGTGACATGGCAGCTGGCTCCTCTCTGAGCACAGGAATCAAGACAGAGCAAAGCAGACTCAGGTGTCTTCTGGGACCTGGCCTCACAATCACACACTGTTAGAAGGAGCCTCCGTTCTAGGAGGCAAGAATTAGACCCCACCTCCAGAAGAGGGGTGGGCAAGGTCAAAGCATTTATAAATGTATCTTAGAGGCATGTAAGGTGGGGCTAAGTGTCAATGACTCCTGTGTGTGGCCAGGGCTGAGATCTAGAAAGAGGTGCAGGGGATATGACTTCAGGACAACACAGCCCCCAGGATCCCTTCCCCGGGGGGGACCACCTGAATGGCTTCTCCCCAGTCTGGCTACTGGCCTCCTTCCTAGTGCCCCCAACTAGCTGTTCCCAGGTAGGGCTTCTGGCCCGTACTCAGGCATAGGTTTCCATGAGTCCCCATGCACACCTACATGTAAGTGCATGCATGCCCCCACTCATCCGGCCAACCCAATCACCCCACTCCTTCCCTTTTCTTGCCCTTGACTCTTCCCATTCTGTCTTTCTCTGGTCTCTTGTCCTCTAGACCCATGGACTCCATCAGGCTCATTTGCAAACATCTGGATGGAGTACCAAGTATAGAAGCTTCCTGGAATGAAGGAACGGGACTCTCTGCCTTCTGACCTCTAGCAATATCCAGGCCTCACCTCTAGCCTCAGCCAGTTGTCTCAGACCACTCTGAGTGTCAGACAGGGACACTTTCTTTCCTGTGTCCCCTGCCTGGGCCATTTCCAAACTTTGCAGCTGTTCCTCCCTGTTTTCTGTTCTCTCCACACTCTGTAACTCTCCGTGTCTCTGTCTCCATCCTCCACTTCCTTTCTGGGAGTATAGGGCCCAGGCCTCAATTGGGAAGGCTGTGGCAATGACAAGGAGAAGGGCCCTGCCCTGTAATGAGGAGGAAGGAGGACTCTTGTGAGGAATTAATGAGACCACCAAGAACAAAAGAGACGGCCAGCAGGGGCCAGAGAGGCAGGCCTGTGTTAAGCCTTCCCTGCAGAACCACACTTGGCAATAATAGAGTGAGGAAAAATGGAGTCAAGATCCCTGTGGTAAAAACTATTAGAGGAGGCGAATTATAAAACTATTAACCAGAATGTAACTCCCAATTAAAAGATGATTTAACACTGGAACCTGATGGATGAATTTTGATTAAATGGAGAACTATTAGGAGCCCAGGGATAAGGCTGATCCTGCCAGTTCTAAAAGTTAAAAGGCAGTTTGATATAAAAATTTATAAATTAAGGTTAATTACTTTAAATAACATAGCTGGGAGCAACGAAAGGAAATTTGTCAGAATCTCCAGAGTTTGGGGCAAGATGGATACAGATGTCCTGGTTGGCCCCAGGGAACCCGGAGGTCAGGGCAGGGGCAGTTAAGGCCATAGACAGGGCAGGTTATAGTTACACTGTTGCCTGAGACCACCAGGAAGTGAGGTGCTGGCTGAGGCACAGGATATAGGGTGGCCCTGGCTTCCTCCACAGACCACACCCCTGGGAGTTCTCATTCTGTGACTGGAAACTTACTGAGCACAGACAAACCTCTCCAGCTCAGTCCTGTCTGTGACAAACAATGGTCCCCATCACACCAGTGGCTTCTCACAGCTGCATCAGACCTGAGGAAGCCTGGGAAACGTGGGTAGAACTGAACTCCTTTGCTGGTCCTCAGGACCCTCCCACTCTATGACATGAAGATAGTCACCTGTCCTGCAAAACCACTGGTCACAGGAGCAGGGACATTTCCTGCCTGAGAAATGGCAATGATTCTCATCCCCTGCCCATGTCTCCTCTGAGGGAAAAGTGAATGTTGCATGTCTTCAGCAAGCACTTCCACAGGCAGATGTGTGGGAAACCTTCAGCAGACATGCCTGATAAAGGGCCAGCATGTAGCTAAGATGGCAAAGTGCTGGGTTAGTGTTCAGGAAGCCCTAGGTGTGCATTTTAACACTTGTTCACCACTTGGGGGCACTGGTTCGGGAGGTTTAGCCTTGGGGTTGGTAAAGGAAGTACATCACTGGGAATGAGCTTTGAGTGTACATAGCCTCACGCCACTTCCAGTTCCCTCTCCCTGCTATATGCTTCCTGTTACCTTGCAGAACACAGTTTTAAAGACATTAATGTTCACTCTTGAAATAGGAAAGGAAGGAGAGAGAAGGAGGTAGAGAAAGGAAGGAGGAGGGGAAGGAAGGAGAGAAAAAGGACACGAGGGAGCAGAAGTGGCTGTCTTGGTTAGTGTAGGGATAGGGGGAGAACCTGAAGGTACTGAAGGGCTTCCAGGGGCTGGAAAAGCCCTGGAACACAGGCACTAGTCAACATGATAATTTTCACTTCAGGAAATTTCATCACTTTTTTTTTTTTTTTTTTTTTTGGACAGGGTTTCTCTGTATAGCCTTGACTATCCAGGAACTCACTCTGTAGACCAGGCTGGCCTTGAACTCACAGACAGCCACCTGCCTCTGCCTCCCGAGTGCTGAGATTAAAGGTGTGTACCAACACACCCATCACCACCAGGCTGAACTTTCAACACTCTTTATGCATTCATTTTTGTTACTTAGGTTAAAAAAGAAAATATGACATACAGTTTTCAAATGCCCATGAGCAGTAGCTTTTATGGTACCAAAACTATAACTCAACAGGCTGCCTTTTAAAAAGGGAATGTGGTAACATGCTGCCCCTTTCTTCATAATTCTGGGTCATTTCCATGGGGACCTAGGACCTAGTTTTAACACATTGGAACATTCTAGATCCAAACTCTGGCACTCCCTAATGAGATGAGCAGAAACATAGACTCTCCATTGAGGTAAAACTCACGATAGTCCTGATTCCATGCATAGGGTTACGGTTATTGCTACTTTCTCCACTGTTGCTACCAGGAAAATGTCAAAGCGAAGACGCCATGACCAAAACAGAGGAAAGGGTTTATTTCATCTTCATTTTACAGTTCATAAAGAAGAGAGCACAGGGCAAAACACTGTTTGCCAACTTGCTTCCTTTGACTTGCTCAGCCTTTCTTATACCACCCAGGTCCACCTGCCCAATAGTGGTCTAGGCCCTCCCCCAATCAATCATTAATCAAGGCACCACAGACTTGTCTACCGGCAATCTGATGGAGGCATTCCCTCAGTTAAGTTTCCCTTTTCCCAAGTGACTCTAGCTTGTGTCAAGTTGACAAAAACAAACAAATAAATAAATAAAACCTAGTCAATACAATCTCCACAAGATGACCCCATCTGGAGCCTGAGACATAGCTAAATGCCTGAACCAGCCAGCCTGAGGGGTATGATTCTACTCTTGAGCTCTGTGGCAGCAGGAAAATCATTTAACTGATTCAGTTTGCATGCCTGTAACATGTAAATGTAAATAGTGCCAGTGCCCTGTAGAGCAAGCAAGCAATCCAGAGCAAGTGCTGGGACTAGAGGTTGATGTGGAGTAAAGCCTCAAGAGATAGGAACCAGTGTTTGGGGTTTGGTTTTGAGACAGGTTCTCATGTAGTCTTGGCTAGCCCTAAACACACTATTGTGGCAGACCATGACCTTAAACTTCTGACCTCCCTGTCTCCACTCCCTGTGTGCCAGGATTACAGGGCCTGTGCCACCAAAACCAGTTTGATGCAGTTTTACTGTGTCAAAGCCAGAACTTCATACATGCTAGTCAAGCACTTTACCAACCGGGCCACATCTTTCCAACCTGAGATGTTGATTTGATTACTATGCTCTTCGCTGGGCACCAAGGCAACTAATAGGAAATAAGGATGCAAACGCTTTTTTCTCCCAAAGGGTCTGGAGAAGCAAGTTTGAAAGCTCTGCCTGCCAGAAGACCCTCTCCCCACCCTATCCTTCCAATGACCTCCTTCACATTCCAGATGGAAGATAAGCCTGTGACAGACCACCCTCTCAAGGCTCATCTCACCAAATGGTTACTGACTCCGTCCTCACCCTCAGCCCACATTTAAACAGTGGGTTTAACCCCTCAGATCAGTCACATGTCACATACTGAGTCAAATGAGCTCTTGCACCCACACTTTATCATGGAGAGCTTGAGGCACACGGTGAAGTTAAGGGGCTTGCCAACTACCAAATGAGCTTTGGAGCCCAGCTTTCTGGCTTCCACAGTGGCCTATTTCTTCTGAGTTGTGCCAAGCCAAGCCTGACCTTTCAGCACCAAAATAAAGTTATTCTTTGTTGCAATGCTGTCCCTTTGCAACAGGCCACCCACACTGCTGCATAAAACTCAGACAGCAAGACAGGTGTTGAACACTGTCCTTGATCATAAGCTTCATGATCAATACTCCAAGTGCCCTGGCCACCCCTTCCTGTCTCCAGGCATCACGCCTATTCTTCCCATGTTAGGCTTTGGCAGGAGATGGGATCTTTAGCTAAAAACCTCTCTGGGCTATAGTTGCCTATAAGGGCTACTTCTGACTTCAGGGACAGAGATGAACTAGCATACTCATCACTGTCTAGTCTTAGGAGCCTTACCCATCTCCAAAACATGGAACTCAATGGCCACAGGAACCCATTCAGAGATAGGTCAGAGGTTTAGGGTAAAGGTTAAGTCAGGGTCAGATCTGTCCCTCCTCTCCCATCTCCCTCTTGCTCCTCAGGATTTCTGGGTTCTTGGGTTTGTGTTTCCCTCTCCCTCTCAGAGTTATTTTCGTGCACATGCATGCAGGTGCCTAAGGAGACCAGAAGAAGGTATCAGATCCCCTGAAGCTAGAGTTACAGGCTTCTGTGAGGCACCTAGGAGAAGAACTCAGATCCTCCACAAGATCAGCAGGGACTCTTAACCAATAAAGCATCTTCCAGCACATGTAACCCAGTTGGCCAAGAACTCACTATGTAGCCAAGGATGACCTTGAATTACAGATATGGGAGGTCACACCCACTGTTATGTGGTGCTGGGAACTGAACCAGGAGCTTCATACATGCTAGACAAGCAGTCTACCAGCTAAGCTACATTGCACACCAATGCTACATAGCCCAAATTCCTGTATTCTCATTGCTCATGCAGTTTTCCACAACATGGCCCTTGCTGTGTTGTTCTGTTTAGAAGAGTGTCTGTAAAAGTAGCCCCTGGCTAGGGATGTGGCTCCATGGCAGCATGCTTGCCTAGCATGTACAAAGCCCTGGATTCAAGTCCCAGCATCACAAATAGGATTGGGGGGGGGGGAGTTCTAGATCCTGGCTAGGACTGGCATTCTCAAGTGAGGGATAACGCTGTGACTTGGGCCACCCTGTGGCTGTCTCCACATGGGGCTGTCTGAGGGATGTCTTTGTTAGGGTTTCTATTCCTGTGAAGAGACAGCATGACCATGGCAGCTCTTATAAAGGAACACATTTAACTTGGGCTAGCTTACAGTTCAGAGGTTTAGTCCATTGTCACCATGGCAGAAAGCTTGGCAGGATGCAGGCAAACATGGTGCTGGAGAGGTAGCTGAGAGTTCTATGTCTTGATTGGCAGGCAGCAGGAAAAGAATGCCACCCTGGGCCTGGCTTGAGTATCTGAGCCCTCAAAGCCCACCCCCAATGACACATTTCCTCCACAAGGCCACACCTCCTAATAGTGCTACTCCGTATGAGACTATGAGGGTCATTTTCTTTCAAATCACCACAGGGGAAGATATTAGGAGGCATTTCTAGATTTCCCTAAGGCCTCTCCACAGCACTGACATCCCTGTCAATCATCCAGTCCTCTTTTCTCTCTCCACAGCACTCAGTCTCCACACCATGCGACCACTCAGCCCTTGAAGGCACCTGGCTCTCCTGACTTCTGCTCCAGTCAGGTGTTTTTCTCATCTCTCCTCCCTGGAGAATGCTGCCTGTGAGGAAGAAAGTTAGTCAGAAAGTTGTGGGTAGCCTCAAGTTTTTCCTTTCTACCCACTGTCCCTGCTGGAACAACTGGGATCCAAAGACAGAAACATATACACGTTTCTGAAGAGGCTGGGCATCCTGGGTAGGGCACCTTTGGCTCTGTAACAGGCAGTCATGATTAGAAGGTAGAGTGACACAATGATTGCACCACAGTCTGCTCTTCCAGAAGCCTGCAGTTAAGTTGGGGAAATGACAGAAACAAACCAACAGCCTGATTCTGAAATTCCACCTTGAAGCTGTGCCTTCTGGAAGGGATGGTCAGGGAAGATGTTCCAGAGAGGGAAATGCTGGAGCTGTCAGAGTTGTTGAAAAGGCCTAGTCAGCAGGCTGGACTGGAGGGGTGGTGTGTGTGTATGTATGATCACCTGTGGTGGACACTCAGAGCTGCATAGACACAGGCAAGCAAGAACACTGAGAACTAACCCACCTGGAGCAGGAACATGTCAGAGGTACCAGGCCAGAGAGGCAGGCTTGGGGCCAGAGAGCCTTGGGGCTTAGGAGCACATAGGTACCCTAGAGCCTGGGGAGGCATGAAGATTTTGGAGCATGAAGATGGTACAATCAAGTCTGTTGTAGGACACTAACTAGTGGCCAGTAGAAGAAAGAGAGGAGGGAGAGGTTGGAGAGAGGAGCCATATTGTGGAAACAAACTACAGGAGTTCTAGCAAGGGCAGGTCCTACAGAGCTAGGACAAGAAGGCTGAATTAACATCAGGTGTGATGGGGGCTGAGGAGATAGCTCGCTGGTTGAAGAGCTTGCTGTGCAACCATGAGGGCTTGAGTTCAGATCTGCAACACCCATGTAGAAAGGCAGGCATGGCAGTGTGCATATGTAGCCCCAGTGCTGGTGTGTAGAAACAGGTGGATCTTGGGGGCTCACTGGCCAACTAGTCTAGTTGCATTAGGGAGCTCAAATTCAATGAGAAATCCTGTCTCAAAAACTAAGGTGGGGATACAATTCAGGGAGATATCCTGACCTCCACATATACACCTACAGGCAAGGACACCTCATACATGTATACTTGCACATACCATGCCACACACACAGACACTATGGACTGGTGACACAGCTTAGTTGGTAGAACACTTGCCTACCATGCACAAAGCCCTAGGTTCAAGCCCTCACACTATACAAACCAACTGTGTGATATATGCCTATATTCTCATCACTTGGGAGGTGGAAGATCATCCTTATTCTTTGGGATATAAAGAATACATGAGACCCTGTGTCAAAATAAACAAAACCCATGATATGACACAGGGCTAGGAGTGGACAGGAAGGGTAGGCCTGGTTCTGGTTTGGATTTCTTGACCCCTGCCCACATACCTTGTCACACTCGGTGACACTTGATCCATCCTTTCCTACCCTTGACAGGCTGAATGTGGCTGTCCTCACCCTCAACAATTCCTTTGGAGCCCTGGGCCTCCATCTGGCATCTTCCTTGCCCAACCCTTCCTTTCTCTTTCCTACATTAAAAAGAACCAGAGAGTCTCCAAAGTCACAGACTTCTGAAACTGATGGTGACTGGGGTGGGGGTGGGACACCTCTGGTCCATATGGAAAAGCTGTCACGAGCAAATGAAGTTCAGTTCAAAAGGTCAGGAGTTAGAAGTCAAGAGTCAGACAGAGGTCAGGGATTTCAGAGTCAGACCACCCACACCTGGGTCCTGACTCTTGTCACCTGTTACTTTGTATGAGTTACTTTTGCATGAGGTATGTTAGTTAACCTCCCAGCTCTGCAGTTCCCTCTGCTGTGAAATAGGGACAGTGGTGGCACCTTCCTCTAGAGCTGTGGTTCTCAACCTTCCTAACACTGTGACCCTTTCATACAAGTCCCTCACGTCGTGGTGACCCCCAACCACAAAATTATTGTCATTGTACTTCACAACTGTTATTTTGCTACTGTTATGAATTGTATTAGAAGTATCTGTATTTTCTGTGAAAGGGTCATTCGACCTGAAAGGGGTTGCGACCCACAGGTTGAGAACCACTGCTCTAGAGCCATAAAAACATAATGACATGAAAGGCATACAGCAAGTACCCAATAAATGCTGACTCTTTTCTTTCTTTTTGTGCTGGGGACCCAACCCAAGGCTTTGTGAAATCCAGGCAAATGCTCTTCCGCTGGCCACACCTCTGCCTGGTGTTGGCTCATTTATTTTTTTTCTACAGGAAGTCCTGTGTTGGGCACAGGGAGGCACAGAGGTACAAGGTAGGGTCCCTGCTTTCACAAAATTAACAAGAGAAGCAAGGAGATAAATGCCTTTCCACTTGGAACAAAGGACAAAAGAAAGGGAAGGTGTCAACCCTCTTGGCGAACCCCTAATCTAGGGGAGTGTGGCAGCCATGGCTCAGTCTCAGTTTCAAAAGCTTAGTGTGAGATGGGGGTGTGGCTTAGTGACAAAGCACTGACTTGGTAGGAACAAGGACCATGCATGGTTCAATTCCTAACCAAAACAAAACAGAAGACAGGTGGTGTCTCATGGGAGAGTCACTGCCCACCAGGGAGCACCTAGCATATTGGGTACAAGTACACCTTTGCAATAATGGCCTGGCCTTGGCTGCTCTGCCTGTGTCTCCCTGGAGAACTACTTTTTTATCCAAGCATCACCTCCTCAGGGAAGACTTCCATGGCCCTGCTAGACACGGGGTGTCTCCTCTTCACACACTCCATACTTCCTGCATCTCCATCAAAACATATGATACAAAAGGAGTCTATGCCCCCCCACACGGTGTGTGTGTGTGTGTGTGTGTGTGTGTGTGTGTGTGTGCGCGCGCGCGCGTGCGCGTGTGCACGCGCCTGTGTGTATCTGTCTGCCTGTCAGCCTGCGTCCCAGCTCACAGAAAGTAGTGGCTATGTCTGTGACAACTACACGATGGAATAAATAGATAGATTGGCTAATAAGCTATCTGAAGGCCCTTGCCTATCAGGAAGACAGACACTGGATCCAGATATATCTCTCTGACCCAGAACAGGATAGTAATCCCCTCTCCAGGGCTTCCAAGAAAATCCAGGGCAGTGAGAGCCATGAGATTCCAGAAGTCCCTGGCAGGCCCTGTCCATAGTGCCCGCCTTCCATTACCCATCTACACTATCAACACAGCACCTCCAACCCAAGACTGGCTGTCTTCCCAACCCGGGCAGCATGCCCTGGAAAAATACCACAAATATAACACAAGTCTGTTACCAAAATAAAAAAAGAGGACAGAAAATCAATCCATGCAAAAGCCTCTCAAAACAGGCCAGGGCTGTCCTGTCCCCTTCTGGACAGCTCACATTGGCCAAAGCCAACAACTTCCAAAGCATGTTGGATAGCAAAACCAGCTGTGCTCTCTCCTAAGTGGCTCCTCCCAAGAGCCCAACGGGCGGCCATGGAAGTCCCAGATACCTTTTGACTGGTGCTTGGTCCTTTTAAAACAAAATATTTTTTATTTGCATGCAAGCATTCATGTGAGCATATGTCAATGTATGCAGGTGCCTGAGGAGGCCAGATCTCCTACAACTGAAGTTACAGGCAGTCCTGAGCCACTCAGCATGGGTCCTGGGACCAGAACGCAGGTCCTCTGGAAGAGTAACAAGTACTCTTAACCACTGAACCATCCCTCCAGCCCTATGTATGCTTGATCTTGAACAAGATATTTGTACTCTTTGGGCCTCAGTGGTTCATCTAGAAAATGGGTATGGCCATGATTAGGAAAAGGCTTTTTTCAGTGGAGGGGGGGCACATAAACTTGAATTTGGATCTTTACGAAGCATAAGGAGCTATCCAACCAGGGTGCATGAGCCATCTGCATTATCATGCTGTTGCTAAGATTTGAACTCTTTACCCTCCAGTCAATTCTGTGACCTCACAAGGGGTCCTCAGCCTCTGCCTTGAGCTGTATTTTCTGACCCAAGATTCAAAAGAACAACTTGGGAGGAGAGAAGAGAAGGGTATGTGTGTAGATGTGTGTGAGTGCAAGCATGCACATTTGTATGCCTGTGTGTACTCAGCATGTCTGTGCCTGTGTTTGCTTGTGTGTGTGTGTGTGTGTGTTTTCATGCACATTTGTGCAGGCTTGCGTGTGCATACACCTATTTTGTATGTGTGCATGGATGTATAGCTATATGTGCATGGGATTATATTGCATATGTGTGCATGTGTGAGTGTGTGAATCTGTGTCTTCCCAGGGTGAAGAGAGGCATGGTTGGAAGAAAAGAGACTGAAGAGGAAAAGCAGAAAAGCAGAGAGAAGAGGACTGAGGTATTCGGTTACATGATCTAAATTCTAATCAAACATCATTTAAAGCGTGTTTTATTTCAGCCTCGGGAGAGCCGGTCCCTCCTGGCTGCTCACCATGGCAACGGGCCGCTCATTTCAGAAGTGTCATGCCACATTATCGTCCTGCCGCCTCACACGCTCTCGCCGCCTGACAACTTCGCTCTGCCCCTTGCGACAACCATCCCCACTCCGCTGGTTTATTTTTGGTGTCAGCTGCCCCCCTCCCTGCCCCCTCCCCATCATCAGTGGATTGAAAGACAACCTCGGCCCTCCAGCCGGTGAGCATCGAAGCCTGTTTGGTGATAAGAGATAATTTGAGAAGATATTTGCTTACATGTGTATGAACAATTTACTGCATTAAGACAATTCCACCCGGTACATGAGGGTGGTGGTGGGCGGGGAGATGGGGAGGCTAGCTGGCCAGGGATCCAGCTGACAATACCTCAGAAAAGATGGGGGACACCCCTCCCTTCTCAGGGCCCCTCCCATCTCAGGGGCCCCTACAAGATTGTCATCAGTCCACCTTCCCAGTATCCTCAGCAATGACTGACCTGCTGCTACTACTACCGTGTGACCTTGTGTAAGTCCCTCCCTTTCCTTGTTAAGTGATGGGGTTGGGTCTGGCCGCAATGGGTGCCTTACCAAGTATGGTACTGTATGAACCAAAGATTCTAAACTGAAGAGAGGGCATCAAAGGGCAAGGACTCTCCCCTGATTTTATCAACACAGGGAAAACAAAGAACGGAGAAGTTGGCCTAGGCAGGTAATAATGTTAGGGCTTGGGGTGGGGCCCTCGACCTCTCCCCAGACCTCAGGTTTATCCTTTCCTGGACAGGACTAGGAGACCCTCCCTGACCTGGCTTTCTCCATCACAGTGATGAGACACTCTGGGGCCACCTGCTCCTCCCTCATTGTGTCCCTATGCAGACACATGTATCCATGTACACGGTATCAGACTAGGGACCAGGACAGGTTCAGAAGATGGTGGCAGGAGATAGATGTGCCTGAGAGCCAGGAAGGGATTATGGAGCCAAGCACAGAGACAATGGGAAGAAACACAACATGGCCTCAGCCTGACACCTCCACCCACTGAACTCAAAGAGTAACAATCCAAACTGTGCCCACTGAAGGCCTGCAGGTGTCATGCCTGAGCTGGGATCAAGGGGCAGATCACTTCTGCCGAAGGGAGCCTAGACTTCTGGTATAGTAGCCATCTGTCACCTGTGCAATTCCCTAGCCAGTATCACGGCTGCCGGGGCATTTTTAAAAGGTTTGGCACAGTCTGGGGCATATAGTAGACATTCAATAAATATCAGCTATTGAAGTTGTCTTTAGACTGGGGGTCTAAAGAATAAGGTTTTGGGTGATTGGGAAGGCCCCTGCTACTTCAGTCTGCTGTGTGTCAAGGTCTTGTGGCTGGTTTGGCTCCAATCAGGCCCTTCCTAGGGTGGGCCAAATTCCGGGGATGTCTACACCTGCCTCTGAAGGTCTCTGTTGGGTGCCAATTGCATCTCCCCTCAGCCACAGGGCCCAAAGTCAAAGACGTAGCCTCAGGGTTCTTATCCATAAAATGGAGCGAATAATCCCTATCTTACAAGGTATGGACAGGATCAGAGCCACACCTCACACATAGAGACCATCCAACAAAAGCATCCATTCTGAATAATAGTGATGAATAATGACCAGTAGAATAACTGTAACAGTTAATAATAATACAATCAGTGATGAAGATAAGCAAGGTGGCTCTTCCCTGCAATCATCATTTGGGAGGCTGACACAGGAAGACCACTTAAGCCAAGGAGTTAGAGACCAGACTGGACTAGATGATACCCTGTTTAGCAAAAATAACAGTGCTAACCAAAGCTCCCCGGCCAGAGCCTTGGGCCCGTCTTCCCTCCGCTCCCCACAGCCTGCCTTGCTCTGTATGTAGCTCCCTTGCAGAGTTTAGAAAGGATGGGCCGAGCGCCATCCTGCCATTGCCAACTCCTGCACACACACAGCTCGGCTCCCCAGTTTCCCCTAGCTCTCGGAGCAAAAAGGAATGGATCATCTGGGTGCTCCCCTCCCATGGGAACTTGGAGGCAGGGTTGATTTCCAGGGTTTAGCACCCAACAGGGCTGTCTGGAAGGGAAACTGATACCAAGAAGGAAGGGAGCATCAAATCAGACCCAAGGGTCTTTTAAAGATTATTTATGTGTGTGTGCGTGCACGCATCATAGTGTGGGTATGGAGGGCAGTGGGTAGTCTTGAGTCAGTTTCCCTACCCCACCCCCACTCCCACCCCTCCAGTCACATGGGTTGGGAGATGGGACTCAGATTGTCAGGCTTGGCTGCCTGAGCACCTTTACCTGCTGAGCCATCTCCCTGGCCTGGAAGTTCTGTAGTTTTTAAACACAAAGAACAAACATCAACTTTTAAACCCAGGACTTTGGGCACAAAAGCAAGGTTTGCTATATGCTGGGCATTTCCACTCCACCCCACCCAGATCCAAGCTCTTAGGGTCTTAATGACCAGGGTTCTCAGCCTTCTCAAACCCCAACTTGACTAGGAGGTACCCGTTGTCATTGAGACCCTCCCAAGGACATGTGGCTTGAATTTTAGCCTCTCAGGACCTCTCTGAGCTGCTTTGGAAGGGGTTGAGGTGATACAGAGGTGAGGGGAGCAGTAACCCCAGACTGGACTGGATGGGGATGGGGTCCCCTGAACGCAGGGCGGGAGATACAGCCCAGGATAGCAGGAGCTCTGTCCTCGCCAGTCCCAGGCCTTGGGGGAAGGGCCAGGGCAGGCGCCTCTGGCTAACCTCCTGACGGTGAAATGTGGTCATTTACCTTCACGCTCCAGTGCAAGCACCTAAATCACTGTCTGCACGCCTGTGCTCAAGGTTGCTCTCCAGCCAGCAGGCGACAAAGCAGCCACCACCACCCTGAGGGGCTAGGGGACCCAGCCAGCCCCATGCTACACACCTGGCCCTCTCATTTCCCTCCCTCCAGCTTCTTTCTTTTACCCCAAGGCTTCATCTCTGGGAACAGGAGGCCCAGGAGCTCAGAGAGAGATTCCGGGGTCCCGCCAGGAAGAGACATCTATCTACTAGGCCATTTCAGACTTGGGGCCTATGCCAAGCTATGAGAACATTGTAGTAGTGTGCACACAGGGTTTTTAACCAAGTGACTCCCTTGGGACTCCCATTCACAATGCATGGCTGTGTGTGTTAAAAGTGCTAATTTGCAGGAGGTAAACACTGACTGGTCCCTGACACCCGGTACCTTGGTTCTTCTGTGGCCTGATTCCCCTCCCATCTCCCTTTCCCTCCTGCTCTTTCTGGCTTCTCCCTCAGGGACCGCCACTTGTCATTTCCATCCAGAACAGAGGAAAGGAGATGAGGGAGGAGGACAGTCCTGGCCCTGCTTCCCTGGGTCTGCTTGGAAAGCAGCTAGCACATGGGAGCTATTGACACTGAGACCAAGAACTGTGGCTAGGAGGTGGCCCAGCACTGTCCCCACCCTGCAGAAAGAGTCGCCAAGCAGAAGTGTGAAAGCGAGTGGGGAGAAGGGCTCTGCCTCCAGTATCCTTCATTCACTCTATTTCTGTGTCCTCTGTGTGGGGCGGCGTCTCCCCTTCCGACTGAGCCCCCACCCATAAAATCTGTTTTCCCTCCTCAGGCAGGGGACCCCTTAAAACAGAAGCTGTACCCTCCTTTCAGCCTGGAGTTAAGGAGTGGCCCGGTGCTTGTTTCTCTTGTCAAGCTGGAAAGTCTCTCTCCAGGCCAGAAGTCTCCAGGCACCTGCCTACCACACCAATGCTCTTGTTCATAGCTCCAGATCAGTCCACTCACTCCCAGTCACCGTGGCTCTGAAGGCCCTCGGGTCTGAGTACAACTCTAGGGCTCACAACTCTTTGAATAAGCCCTGTGACCTCTAGGTGTACTGCTCAAGGTCTTGTGAGGCTCCTCTGAGATAGCATTTGAAGAGAAGGCCTAGTCACGGGCCTGGGTTATAATAGTGGGATATAGTAAGTGCTCAATAAACACTAATTTCCCCCCTGGTGAAACAAGTATCTTCTGAGCCTCCTCTACCAGCTTGGGTCAAGGAGACAGAGGGGAGCCTGAGTTGGAAAGGAGTACCCACAAACTACCCCCTCCCATTCCCATCAAGTAACCGGGTAGTGGCCTCCTTCGTTAGGGGATGGGGCGGTGGCAAGGAGTTAAATGTATTAAGCAATTTACAATTAATATAGAAGTCATTCCAGAGATAGCTACTAGAAAGAGTACAACAGGGCAATTAACCCACTAATACACTAGGCTATTACATCGCTATGTCTCTTATTTTAGCCCGAGGTGATTTGAAACGCATTGGATTAGAGGATATTACAGGAGATAGCATGAAAAATAGCTTAATGTAATGAGCCATCCCGTGATGTCTGCTATTAAAGATGATTTGCAGTTGAAAACTACAACATACAGTAGTTCAGCTATTTGAGGACCGATGGGGTGGGGGTTGGGGACCATGCGGTTAACCCTTCCCTCCTTCCTGCTGCCCCACCACCACCAAGTCCTCCACCACCACCGTCACACCAAGATTATCAAGTGCATCTTATTAGGACACAATGGCTTCATTGGGAGATTGAAGATTGAGGCCTGAGGTTGATAAAGAACCAATAATCTGCTAATAACCTTTAAAAAATAGATTCCCCCAGGGAGCTGCACTAATGGGCTGAGGCTGGAGGGAGAGGATGATTGGCAACTGGGACACTGATGGGAACAGGGTGTGGGTTAGGGTGGGGGCCAAAGAGGAGGCTGAAATGCTCCAGTCCCCTCCCCACTGAGAAGCAGGATGGTGTTGGGGATAGGCTGCCTCTTTGCATCATGCCCAAGGCTGTGGGCAGTAACTATACCTACAAGATCTCCAACAAAGCTAGCCTTAGTGCAGTACACAGCTTGCTAAGGGTATTGCACATGCCTCAGTGCCTTGCCTGGGCTTTAAGGCATTCCAAGAGCAGGGAACATTACACATCCACTGCATGATAAGGTACCTGAGCTCACAGGAAAGCAAGTGACCTGCCCAGGTTAACTCGACTAGTTGTATTTAAGGGTGGTGAAGGCTAGTGGCTTTTCATTCAAAGGCTGTGCCTCCTGCCTTTCATCCCAGAGGCCTTCTCCTAGGTTCTCCTTCCAAAGTTCTGTGGGTTTTGATTTATGGCCTAAGATCCATTTTTCATTATTTTCTGTGTATGTGGTAGGAGGTTTGACAGTCATTTGTTTCACTTAGACCAGCCGTTTGCATAGCCACCTTGTGAGTCACACACACACACACTGACTGTCATGCAGAGTGACCTAACATTGGCACAAAGTTGCAGCCTTAAAGGCAGGAGTCCAGAGAGTCACGCTGAAGGAGGAAAGTAGTGCGGTAGGCATCAGGGGTGAGTGTCACCCACTGGCAGGAGTGGGCATCTGTGTATGTACGCACTTCACACATGTGTATGCCAATGTGTTGTGCACTGTGCATGCGTGTTGCCCTATGTGTCTGAGTGGGGACACATCCCTGGGCACCTGTCAGGCTGACTATGTGTTCATGGTGTGGTGTCTTTGCTTGTAATCAGCCTTCATAGCTGAGAGTCTGTGAACTCTGTGTGTGTGTGTGTGTGTGTGTGTGTGTTTAGCACCGACCAGATCACTGTGCTGCATGCCACTGCAAGTCTATGCTTTCTGGTGCTGCCACCACCGCCAGCTGCAGGTCCAGCCACAAACCACCTCCCTACCCCCCTCACTACTGTCTTTTATCATCATTTGCCGAGAAAGGGAGCCCAGGAGGATGGTGATAAATAAGGGCCACTTAAAATACGAGATGGCCACTCTGACTTTGGGGAATATTTCTTCTGTGGCGCAGCTGGTGCCGCCTCTGCCCTTGTGGGAAGGGGTCCCAGGGGCCACCAGCCCCTGCCAGCTTCTTCAGGCTCCTGTGCCTCCTCCCAGCCACCCTTCCCCCTTCAGGCCTGCCAACTCTAGTCTTAGAGGTCTAAGGAGGATTAAGGAGAAAGCAGAGGAAATGGCTGAGGCCACATGGACAGCGCGCGCGCGCGCACACACACACACACACACACACACACACACACACACACACACACACCATTTGCTCCTTTCATGAGTACTAAGGAAGGCTGGCTCTCAGAGGGAGGCTTCCTGGCCACAGGAGAAGCCAGGCCACCCGCCTCTTAGGATCCATTCTAGCCCTCTTCCTTTCTGACCTAGGTCAGGGCACAGCTTTGGGGCCCCAGGGAGCTGAAACACTGACGGTCTGGGCGCATGGCCTCACACAACCCAGTCACATAATCTGGATCCTATAAACAGGCCAAGACCTAAGAGAAAGGCAAGAAAGTGCATCCCCTGTATCAGTGCCACAGAACTATCTCCCTACACCTGTAGGCACACACCCCCCACACGTGTGTCGTGCACACACATGACAGCAGCTCTACAGGTATGCACAGACTCGCAGCAGTGAGTGTCTGAAGGAGAGCAAGGGAGAGGAGTAAGAGAGGGAGCTGACGAAGGTGCCTGAGAAAAGCCAAGCAGCACCTGTGTGGGGTACAGGGGCGGGGCCTCCGTGTGGAGGTGCGTTTATTCACTGCACGAAGGGTGAGAGAAGGCCAGTATCCAGTCTGCCTTGTGCTGACCAAGATCTGCCCTAGTAAGAGGTTGTACCGCAGGTGACAAATGCCTTTTGTTGTTCATAGAGGGCAGCATCCCACAGGGCTCAGTCTTTTCTGAGCGTTTCTTTCTCCCTGGTTCCTTTTGAATGAACCAGAACAAATAGCAGAAACTTCAACTGTGTCTGTAGGACATTATTTCCTTAGAGGGCCAGCAAGATGACACAGTGGCTAGAAATGCTTGCTGCTAAGCCCGACCACCAGAGTTCAAGACCCAGGACCCACATTATAGAAAGAACCTACTCCTACAAATTGTCCTCTGATGTCCACATCCCCACCCCTGACAGCACAAACTTCCATATCTACAAATAAATAAGATTTTTTAAAAAGTAATTTAAAACATTATTTCCTTAGAAGTTAAAAATAAAAGTGCCAGGTATGGTAGGGCATAATAGCAATCCCAGCGCTTGGGAAATGGGAGCAGATAGGTCAGAAATTCAAGCTGAGCCCCTGCCAAAAACAAAACGAAGAAATGGAGAAAGCAAGTGGGGGGGGGAGGGAAAAGAAAGAGGAAGGAAAGAGATGGGGTCAAGAACGCAGGCTCTTTGTGGCCAAAGAGCTCATCACTGTTGCTGCCAGTTGAGTGTTCACTGCTCTAGGTGGCAGTGTGAACCCGGGAGAGTGGAGCCTAAAAATGAGGCAGACTAATGTTTCATGCAACAGCCAACTTTATTCGGGGAATCCGATAATTTATACTCCGAGGGTTAAGAGTCACATGAGGAAAGTGTCCAATCACAAGGATAGGCTGCACGTGGTGGGCAAGCTTCATGCCGCAAAAACACTTTTCCACAGAGGCGTACTAATGGATAGCAATAGCCAGTTGTCGTCAGTAATCTGCAGCAAGCTCACTCCTATCTGCTCCACCTGGGAAGGGCACCAAAGCACAGTCCGAGAATGTTCCGTGTTGAGAAGAAAAGGAGGTCACGAGATTCTTGACTTGGTTTTTTGGAGCTTTCACATAAGCACTTAGGAATCTCACACGACTCCCTTCTTGGACTGTGCTGTGACAGTTGTGATGTCAAGACTAACCTGGCTGCCAGCGTGGAAGTGGGGGACCCTGTGTGTGTGCATGCATGGGTGTGCGAGTCAGTGTGTGTGTGTGTTCCCTTATTTGCACACTCCACTCACGTGTCTTCTCCTGTCCCCATCCCATCCCATCCCAGGTGCTCAAGGACCTGTGGCCTTTCACCTCTTCCTCCTACACCTGGGGAACCACCTGAGCTGACTTTTCTCCCTCAGTTCCTCCCTGGCTCCTTCAGCAATCAGCTGTGGTGCATTCACACCTGCATTACCGTGACCCTCTAACACCATGCCCTGCCCATCATGGAAGAGGAAGCACAGAGTACAGCTGCCTCGGTTTCTGTCTAGGGCTGCCGGACCCCAGTTCCCCCAGGCGCTAGGACCTGCCACGCCTTCCCTGGAGCTTCGGACTCCTGGGTGCTCCCCTCTACTCCTCCCCACACATCCCCCCTCCCCGCACATTCTCCAGGTCCCAGAGCACCTTTCCAACCTGTCCGTCTGCTCAAAAGGAACCCTGCAGGGAGCTTGTTCTTCCTCAGCCCCTGCACCTCATTCCTCAGCTGTGTCCCCCAAACCCTAAGCCCTGTCATTCAGTGCTCCAGAGTCCTTTGAGGCGAGTTGTTTTGTTTTGGGAAAGGCTCTCAATGATCAGCCCAAGCTGGCCTTGAACTTACCATCCCAGCGGCCCGAGCTCCACTAAGGTGAGTTTTAACACTGAATCACCAACTCTCAGCTGAGGAAAATGTCAAGGTGTAGCTAAGACACCTTTCCACTTACCACGAAGACAAGAGAAAGTCAGCCCCGCCCTCACCGTCACACCCCATACTTTCCACTGCAGCCAACCCTCCCCTTGAAATCTCACCCCAACCGTCCTTCTCAATCTGTACTCTGAGGGTCTGTCTGTCTGTCTGTCAGTGGCTCTGTCTTCCTACTCCCATACCATCTAAAGAAGCTGTATTATATCACTCACCCTCACATCCATCCCTGAGGACAATTTGATTTCCACAGATGGGGAAGTTGAGACAGAGGTTGAGTAACTTGTCCAAGCCACACAGCCCAGGAACGGCAGGACCGGGTCTCAAACTGTGTCTCCGGGCTCCTACTACTTGTACTTTGGCCAGTTGGATGGGAATATGGATTCTGTACTCTGGCTTGCAGCCAGGAGCCAGCAACAGGCCTGCCAGCCCAGGCCTGGCAGAAAGAGATGGAAGGAGTCTAGGGTGACAAACTCAGGCCACAAGCAGACAAAGAGATAGGAGTATTGGGGTTGAGGACTTGGCCGTCTCTATCCTCCCAGGAGCTCTAGTCCCATTGTCCCCACAAGTGCCCTCAGATTGTCAGAGCCAGGGCCTCATCTGGCCCTCAGAATATATGGCCACAGAATAATATGACAGCTGGGGGAGGAGGGGTGGGAGGCTGGAGTGGAGAGGAGAATGAAGAAGGCTCACACAGCCCCCAGAAGAAAACTTAATAGTCTGGGGGCTCCCTTGGGTCCTTCTCATTAAAAAAAAAAAATCTCTATTTAAATGCAAATTTGAGCCTGAGCTGCTTCGGGTTGGCAGGAGGCAGAGAGACATCCAGGCACTGAGTTTGCACACCCAGACATTGGATCCTGCTCCCCGGTCTTGCCTGGAGATCTGGGTCCTGGACCTAGAGCTGTAGCTCCAGCCTCAGTTGCTGGTCATCAGCCTGGCACATCTTCTCCATGCAGCCCCTCCCACCTGAGCTGCTTTCTATGTCTGTCCATCTGTCTGTCTGCGGGTCTGCCTCTTCCATCGGCTTGCACATACTAATTCATACTCTGACCTTTCTATAGAAAGGTTGGGCATACAACACAAAATGTACATCGACTGTATTTCTGATGGGCTTTTGGGGGGGAGCAGGAGGGAGACTTGTTTGTTTTTAAGAGAGGAAAGAACCTGAAGTTGGGTGGGTAAGGAGATGAAGAGAAGATCTGAGAGGAGTTGGAGGAGATGATGATCAAAATATATTGTATAAAATTCTTGAAGAAAAAGTAAAAACATTGTAAAAATAAGTGTTGGGCACAGATTGAAGGTCATGGGCCTAGATGTTGGCTTCTGCCTGGAGCTGGAAAAATGGAGTCCCCTGACCCTAGGCTACTCCTTCCCATCACCCCTTGCTCCAAGGAAAGAACTGAAACCTAAAAAGGAAATGCAGGACCTGGTGGTGGCAAGTGTGTCCCCAAATTAGAAACCATCAATGGGGGTGGTGAAGAAGATTTCAAAGCAGATGATTAAGATACAAACATGGCCTTCAAATCAGGAAAGAAATAGGGCGGGTTAAGGACAAATCGCCATAGCAAGGTATACCCCATTCATTGTCACTTTAGGAAAAGCAGACAAGGATTGGGGACAGGGGATAGTATCTGAGACCCCACACACACACCTGCCCTTCCTTGCATCCCATAGAGGAAGGAGAGCCAACTCCTCCTCCAGCCTCAGTGAACCTGGTTAGGCTCTGAGCTCCCCAAGCCTTGGCCCCCAGTAGCATCAGGCTGCAGCTCTGCTCTCCAAACCCATTACCTCCAGGGATAATTGTGTGGACGATACGCTGGCCCTGTAGAGCTCTTCAGTAGCATTAACTCTGGATGAGATGTGGAGGGAAGGTTGCCCCTGGTTACTGTCACATGCCCCCCCCCCTTTGAAGGTGATCATCCAGGAGAAATGAGCAGAAAGAGGCTTCACGCAATATCTAGGACACCAATACAAGCATGTGCTCAAACTTAATCATACCTTTCTATCTACGCCTTGTCAGGGAAACCAAGTCACAAGCCTCCCCTAGGTGAGCACAGAGCATCTCCAAGTTGGGAATTCCAATGTTTCCCTGAAAAGCCTGCCTTCTCTTGGCCTCATTCCTCATCCTTCCTAATTTTCCCTCGCCCAATTCCTCTCCAGCCTTTCCTGCTCTCACACCATGAACCAGAGTGGTCAGAGGAAGAGGGGGCACCAAAATACCAGGAGAATGAATAGACACTGCGTCAAGAGAAACGATGAAAGACAGATCAGAAAATACCAGAAGGATCCTGTAAAGAAAGCTGGACCCTGGGAGGCACAAGCGCTGCCTCAGTTTCCAGTCATAGCCCAGAGGAGAAGATTGCAGGCTAGATTCCAATGTGGGTGGAGGGGATCATATATGCAAATAAAATTAGCATGCAGCCCCCATGTGATGTGTCGGTGTGACTGCACGTGGGCTGAGTCACATTGGTAGCACATGTGTGCAGAAGGGCCAGGCAGGAGCCATCCTCTCTGGTGGCTGAGGATCAGAAGCCAGGGAGAGCCGAACCTCTCCAAGGGCTGTCCTCAGGAGGCAGCTGAGCCAGCACCCTCAGAAAACACATGCCCAGCCTGTGTCAGGCCCAGCTCCCTCCCTGAGGACATCACCGGAGGCACAGCTGCAGAGGCAGAGGATAGGACAGTGGGAGCAGAGAGATACTGATACCCAGAGGAAAGCATGTCAAAATACAATCTGCCAGTCTTGCCTCCAAACTGGGGCTGTAGCACTAGGAAATAGTTTATTATAAGACATTTTTTTCTTTTAGTATATATAAACTTTGATCCTCTTCTTCTTCTCCTCCTCTTCCTTCTTTTTAGGGTAGTATGGAGAGAAGGGGGACTGATCCCACCCCCCCCCCCCAGAGACAGGGTTTCTCTGTGTAGCTCCAGCTGTCCTGGAACTAGCTCCATAGATCAATCTGACCTCAAACTCGCAAAGTTGCACACTGCCTCCTGAGAGCTGGGATTAAAGGTGTGTACTACCACCTCCCCTCCTCCAGTGAGACTGAATATTTCATTATTTGTTCCTTTATTTGTTGCAGAGTAGAGGAGAGAGTGTGGCAGTCAAAACGCAAACTTCAAGTTAGTTCTCTCCTACAATGTAAGTTCTAGAAACTGAACTCAGGTTGTCAGCTGTGGCAGGAAGCATCTTTATCTACAGAGCTACCTCATCAACTCTGAGTGTTTAAATCAAACTATCAAGAAGGCTGAAGCAGGAGGATTGCCAAGAGTTCAAGGCCAGTCTGGGTCACCTCAGGCTTGTGAGTACAAGTGAGTTGGGGCCGGGAAGTCCTACGAACAGGTCAGACTTGAATCTATCTTAGTGCCCCCAGACATAATCACAGCCAAGGTGACTTCAGGAGTTCCCAGGTAAGTCCGGGGAGACCAAAGGCCATACTCACCACTGTCTAGAGAGAAAGCAGACAATGGCATATTCCCACAATCCCCTGCTTGACAAGGACACAGACTCATTCACACACCATTCATACACAGAAACTTACACATACCACAGAGTGGCTAGACAGGCCACATGGACACCCAGAAAACCCTGACTCCAGCCTTCTTACAGGATGCTTAGTTTTGGACAAGTGGCTAACAACCCCCACTCCCACCCCCTACCCCTGCCAAGGCTCAGTTTTCTCGTCTTTCAGGACAACAAATCAAATGCCGTCTAAGACCTTTTCTAGCTTTAACTCCTCAGCCCAGCGTATATCGCCTCTCTCCTGTCCTTCTGGGAGTCCAAGTCAGATAGGCCTGGGCTCCAACCCTACCTGCTGCTCACTAACTCTGAGATCCAGAGAGCGTAACAGAGTAAGTACCTTTGTGCCATGATTTTCCCATCTTAACTCAGAGTAGAACAATCGGGTCTGAAGACATCAACCAAACGTCTAAACATACCCATGGTAAATTGTCCTCAGAGAGAGCCCCTGGAAGGTCTATGTGCTCCTCTAGGAAGAGCGCATGACAAGTAGGGTCTACAAATGCTGGCAGGAAACACACATTACAGGAGTCCAGATCTTGGGTGGGGACCCATCCCTTTCCTAACCAGGTGTTCTTTTCTGGCTCACCTCCATGACCACCGTCCTTTATCCTGGTCAAAGGCCAATCCCTTTCTTTGTTCTTTTTATGTGTACTAGTGTGTGTGCACGTGTGTATATGTGCGTGTGGAGACCAAAAAGAAACCTCACATGCCATTCCTCAGGTGTAGTCCATCCTTTTTCCCGCCTGTGGCAGCACACCTTGTTAGGCAAGGCTACCTGACCAGCAAACCTCAAGGATCCACCTCCCACCACTACGCCAACACTGGGATCACAAGAACAGGCCACCCCCTGCCCAACACCAATCGTTTTACATGGCTTCTGGGGATTGAACTCAGGTCCTCATGCTTGCAAGGCAATCAAATTACTGACTGATTACTCCCCAGCCCCACAATCTCCTTCTTCATCAACTCTGTAAGCCAGCAGCTGTATCTACCAGACAATAGGAGCTGCTGAGGCAACCACAGAAAACCAGGTGCCCGCAGCCCGCAGCCCACAGAACCTGTGCTGCCCAGATGGGGCAGCTGCAGCAACCCCAGCTCAGCCCCAGCCTGTCTCCACACTTAGCTACTAATGTAGTGAGTCGCATCAACACAGTGAAGCGGGACGTAATTTTTGCAGAAAACAATGTGGGTGATGTATGCCCACAACTGGCACACAATAAAACTGTAGTAGAACGCAGGGGAAAAATGCGCCCAGTCAATACAATAAAATCAGCACAAATACACTCGTGTAAAGCAAACAAATCTCCCAATCCGAACGTGTGACGGCACACACAGGAGGGGGCGGAGTAGACTGTCCGCACCAGTCAAGCGTTCCCAGACATCCTGAGAGGAAATAGACAAGCTGACCAATGAGCCTGCCCCCAAACAAAGAAATACATATAAATAAACAAATATAAAGATGAAGGACTTTGGGGACTGGTTTGCATTTTTGGCCTCAGATTTCTTCTGGCAAGGCGACTAGGGGCTAGAGGCCCCCAAATTACCATTCATCTGGCCTTGTTGTGGAAATTTTCAAGGGATTTGCAGTAATTATATGACAAAATGCTTGCAAATCTCACTCATTGCTGAACAGAAACAGGCGGGTCAGGGATTGAACACTTTCAGCTGGGTAATTTGTAAATGTCAATCAGGCAACGGGGCAGAGAGAGGGGGTGGGGGAGAGGGAGGCGAGGAGCCAGAAAAAGACCATAGCAACAACAGGCGGCTTCATCCTCCCAGAACCTAGGAATCAAAAGGCCCAGGCCAGACCCTGGGCAAGAGCAGCCAGAGCAAGAAGGGGGGAGGGAGGGGAGGGACACAGAGGAGGTGGGGACAAGAGTGGAGGGGGAATTGGGGGAGGGAGGTGGGGGAGGGAGAGTTGTGGATGGAGAAGAGACTGAATCAGGAAAAACAGTTTAAATAAAACCAGGGGAGATTAAATTAACTGATACATACATTCCAAGAGGTAGGTCGCAGGAGCAGCCATAAATACCAGCTCCCTATCTCCCCTGCTCGAGACAGCAGGGAGAGCCAAATAAAATTAAAAGATATAACAATAAAAATTACAAATGCATCTGGAGGTCCTGTACTCCAGGTCTGTAATGGAGGCTCTGCGCAGAATGATCTGGGGTACAGCCCTCACACAGACCAGGGAGCCCCTCCACATAGAGGCTGGAAGCCTGTTACTGTGTAGCCATTTGCTGGGTCTACAGCTTCACTCCAGAGAGGACCTACCAGATGTTGGTTTTTATCGCCCAGTCAAGTGATCTTGAACATTGTAATTTACAGGGGCTGGGTGGAGGGCTTTATTTCACTCGGTTCAGATATTCTAGCTAACAGGTAGAAGGGGGATTTGAACCCAGGACCCCTTTCTACAGCTGTTATGGTTTGAATCTGTGTTTGAATCCTTGCTCCCCAGCTGCTGGAGCTTTTTTTTTTTTTTTTTTTTTAAGAATGTGGAACCTTGAGTTAGAGCTAGGCTGTGGGAGGTTAGGCATGAGGGGCCGGCTTTTGTGGGTCATAGCCTGCCCTGGCTCCTACCTTCTTTGTTTCCTGGTCTCCTGTGATGTGAGCATCTGCTTACTCCACCATGCCTTCCCTGGGTGATGAAGCCCTCAGAAACCATGAGCCAAAATGAGTGCTTCCTCTTGCACATTGTTTCTGTCAGACACAAACAGTAAGTAATTCAGCCATCAGGGACTTATTGCTGTCAGGCTGTCTAAACAGAGAAGCCAGGATCCATCCCTGTATCTGAAGAGTGGCTTGACCCAGGTTCCAAGCCAGTCAGAGTGGCATTCTCTGCACAGAGACATCCAACTTTCCACATTAGAAAAACTTCTTTTTTAGAATCTAAAAGTTACTCAGCAGACTGCCAGCCACAGTTCCTGGCTGTAGTTCTAATCTATAGACTGAGGAAATACCTAATGGCCCCAAAGCTACCACAGTCCAAAAATCCTTTTAGCAAAACTTGTTTACTCTCATCACCAAAGTACTGAGGAAGGGGGCAACCACAGAACACAAACATATAAGACAGTCTCACACGCATGGTGGCACATGCCTTAAGTCTCAGCACTAGGGAGGCAGAGGCAAGCCTGGTCTACACAGTGAGTTCAAGACTAGCTAAGGCTACGATATGGCGAAAGCCTCTCTCAAAAGAGTGGGAGGAGAAGAGAAAACAGGGTCTCTATAGGTGGCCAAATGTACTTAAACATACCTGAGACTCAGAAGATCCACTCTCTTGGGGAGTTCCAGAGCCCTCTCCCCTACCAGTGTCCGTAAATCAAGGGTTTCCAACGGAGGGCCCAGGGTAATCCCTTAAGGAGGCAGATCCTGAGGAGGGCTGAAAGGGAGGCAGCCTAGCATCACTAAAGCCTAACAGCCTGGGAAAGACCAAAACAAACCAGTCACTGTTTCAGACTCACATCAACCAAAGGCCCCACTTAATGCAATTTCATCATGATCTCTAGTGGGGCTTGTTGAGAGGTGTTCCTCCTTCAGGTCTGAGCTGAACCCTTGTAGGCATCACTTCCTGGAGTGTCCCATCCTCTCCAGGGGAAGAGCAAGGCGTGGGGAACCCCTGCTGCATGCTGAAGCAAGCAGCAGTCCAGGTACAGATCTGTAGCAGGAAGCACAGAGGGACCAACCAGCAGGTTTGCTCTCCAGGAGCGTGTGGTACAGTCAACATTGTCACACACACACACACACACACACACACACACAGACTAGAAGTGATTCTGTCAGCATATAATTACACGCATTGTCTTCTGCGAGTTCAAAGTGTTCAGTTGTGGAATATCAATCAGGGGACTGTCACAGCCATGTTGAGCATTGTTACTTCCACCTCCTCTGTTCTGTTTTTATTATTATTATCATCATCATTATTATTATTATGTCTGTTTTCATCTTGCTCTGTTACCTTGAACCTCTGGGCTCAAGCAATCCTCCTGCCTCAGTCTCCAGAGTAGCTAAGGGTTACAAGCACTTATCATATTCTTAGACCCTTTCTTTTAATAAGTACTTTTTACATTACTTTTATTCATTTATTGGAGTGAGGGTACATGCTGGGGCATGTGGAGCGAGCGAGCGCTCAGAGTACAGCTTGCTAGAATCCGTTTTGTCCCTTTCACTTGTGGGTCCCAGAGATCAAACTCAGGTCATCGGGCTTGGTAACAAGCACCTTTGTTCACGGAACCCTCTTCTTATATTTTATAAATACTGAAGCCTCAAAGATAAGAGGCCATAGTTCCCTGGAAGGCTCTGGGCAGGGCAGGAGTTACCTCTCAATGCCATCTGCTGAGCAGGAGCTGCCACCATGCTGGTACCCAGAGGTCCTGAGATGGGAGACTCTGGAGAAAAGGTATCAGCACCCACAGTCCTTTCCACCCAACACAGCTGAGAGGAGAGCCTTCCTCTGCCTGGCCTTCTTTGAGTAACTTCCAGATCCCAGCTCAGGGAGTCAGGCTCTGCCCTGATTGGCTTCATTCTGGACCTGTTGCAACTCCTGCCTACTTCTAACGGGTATGATCCTGGGGGTAGGTTATCAGCAACATTTGCAACTGATCCACTAATCTTGGACTGTGTAGATGCTGCCTGCCCTGCAGTGTGCAGAAATGTGGAGTCTCTAACCATTCCTGGGGGCTCATGTCTTTTAATCTGGTTTGCCTCCCCTGGAAAATAGGGCTGCTTGCCAGCAGCTCTGATAAGAAGGCTGTGACAAAGATTAAAGGATATACTAAGTGTGTCCTGTAAACGCCTTTTATCCTGTGAAGCTCAGGACATACAATTGAGGAGAATGAGGGAGACTGAGTAAAACTAAGTAGTGGACTGCATCTGCCATTGCTGGGAATCAGTAGGAAGTGTCCCCCAAAAAATACCTGGACCAGAAACAAAGAGCAGTGAGTCCATCTGGCTCTGAGTTCAGCAGTGATGTCTCCCTAGCCTCAGTTTCTCCATCTGTAAAGTGAGGGGGTTTGATGGGAAATCTGGAGGTGTTTCTAATTCTAGGAATCGGTGTTGGAAAGAATAGGAGAGCGAGGCAGAGTGCGGCCCCGCATAAACCTACATGATAATCTATGACAGAGTAAGGATGATGCTAGACCAGCCTCAGCCAGGGAACAATCAGGAACTTCACCAGCAGGGTGACCTGGAAATTCCATGTCTGAGGAGAAAGATAAGTCAAGCTCACCCAGGGACCAGCAGCACTACCACCAGCTGCAGCCAGTAAAAGACGAAAGGCTGGGGGGTGGGGCGGAGTAGCCCCCACCTGCTCACTACCTGCTTGTTCCTCATTGGCTCCACCCTCAGCTGAATTTAATGAATCCGAGAAAAATTACGAAGTCTCATAAAGCCACAAGTATCATAAAAAGTATAATAAAATTGAGAAAAGCTATTAAGTTATAAATACACCAATGCGTACAACATCACTCAGTCGGGGAGGAAGTCGCTATAAAATAAAGTCATTCCACAAGTGACTAAATCTCTTCATTCACAAGGCACACGCTGCCCTTTACCAGCGCCCAACCCTCGTGTCCCCACCAAGAGTTTGTGTAACATGAACTTGCCCGCGCGACAAACACCCATGGGTAAGGAAACAAAGAAAAAGGAACAAAGATCACACAGAGACAGACTGACAGACAGCAAGAGCTCTGCTCCCCTGCTCAGTGGGGTCACCAGTCAGATACTGTACAGTTGCAGAACAAAACTGAAGGAAAAAAATGAAAGACCAGCCTCGGAGGGGAGTTTGGAGCAGCATTTGGCTGGGTGCCGACCACCCTCCAGGCTGGGCCCTGGCAGTCAGGCGCTGGTCCCCACCCCCACCCCCACCCAACGCTATGAATATTCATCGCCGTAATTAAAGAGTGCTGGGTTGGGGGGGGCATCACTGTTATTTGTGCGTCCAATAAAAACAAACACGCTAATGAGCAGCTTTCACTGGGAGGCTGCTTTCACTGGGAGAGCACTGGGCAAGAAACAGCCTCAGAGGGAGGGAAGAGAGGAAAGGACCTGGAGAGAGTGACCTCAGGCCGAGGACGCCAACAGAGATCCCAAGGCCGCCCGCCCCATGGGAACCTCTCACACCTAGCAGACTTTCTGAGGGAGTCAGAAATCCCCAAGAGAACAGCTCGAAATGGGCGTACAGTGGTCCTCACCCCAGATTGCACCAAGCAGCCCTGCCCCACCCCAAGCGGCAATCCACTTGGTGACTCAAAAGACCTTGTGGGTTTTCTGAGATAACTGCTCACGGACTAAGGCATGCCCTGGGTCTGGCTCCCTCCCGGAACATGGGGAGGAAGCCAGGAGCACTCTGGGATGCTGGCAGGAGGCTGAATTCTGGGTGCCAAGGGCAGAGCAGTGAGTGACAGTGGGCTCCAGGCTAGGAAGGCAAGCTTGGCCATAGGAGAGGGCAGGAGGCAAAGTAATTCCGGGAGCCATGCCGGGGCAGGGGTGGGTGGTGGTGTCAGGCTCTCTAGAAGGGCTGCTTCTTATTTCACCATTTTACCAGCAAACAAACAGGCTTCTAGAGGTTAAGAACTGTCGTTATCTCACTCCAACAAGTGGATTAGAACCTGGTATGAGACCAAAGCCCCTCAACTTCACACCTGTGGGCTTTATCTGGGGGGCTGTTAGAGGGCTAGATCCCCATTGAGCCCGAGTGGTCTCTAGCTTCCTGGAGACAGTGTGAGGAGTCTGTGCCACCATGATTTGACCCAGCACATGGTGATGTCTGTTCACAGGGAGAAAAGTAAGAAAAGATCTGGTAGGGAGGATTTGATGTAGGGAGACAGGAGAATAAAGGAGCAATACAGAAGGGAGCTGAGGTAAAGGCCTGAAGCCATGGTTTTCAAGTTTGCACCATTAAATCAAAGTAGGGATTTTGTGTGTGAACAAAGTGTGAACTGTCCATCGATGGGGACTGTTTAAACAAAATGTTCGGTTGGTGACACGGCTCAGCAGAGAAAGTGTCTGAGGCTAAGCATAGTGTCCTGAGCTCAGTTCCCCACACCACATAATAAAGGAGAGAACTAACTCCCAAAAGTTGTTCCATAGGTGTGTGTACACACACACACACACACACAGTGTAATGTTATAAATTCCTACAATAGAATACTATTCAGCAATACAAAGAACCCAGAACCATGGAGCCACAAAAATGAATCTCAGAAATAGCTGAGTGCAGAAGCCAGCCTCAAAAGGATGCATAAGATGTGAATGAATGTTTATGTGACGCCCGGAGTACACAGGTCTTAAGAGATGGAAAGTACATTAGAGGCTCTTAGGACTAGAGAGATAGGGGAATTTAGAGATGACAAGGATGCAGAGCTTTTGGAATAAGCAATGAAACATTCTAAAATTGGTGCTGATGGTGGTTGCACACCTGTGAATGTACGAGAAGCCACTGAACTGTGCATTTCACATGGATGAGTTACATGGTGTGTAAATTCTATCTCAATAAAGCAGTTAGCAAAATTAAATAAGCAGCATGCTAAATAAAGGATTTGATCCAAAGGACTATCCAGAAAAAGCAAGTCTATATGGACACAGTTGATTAGTGAATGGTTGCCTATGGCTCAGGGGTAGAGAGGGAGACACCAGGGAACTTACTGAGACCAGAGAAATGTCTAGTAACTAGGTCTTGGTGATAGCTGTACACCGCAATACATTCACTAAAAACTGTGACTACCATGCTTCCATCCAGTGAATTGTATGTGTGCGTGAACTATATCTCAAAAGGCATGCTTGTTTTAGAGACAAGGTCTCATGTAGCCCAGACTGGTCCCCAGCTTGCTATATAACCAGGAATAAGTTTGGTCCTCCGGCCTGTACCTGCGAGCACCAGGATGATAGATGTGCGCTGCCACACCTGCCTTACGCATTGCTGGGGTTAGAACCGAGGGCTTCATACATGCTAGACAAGCACTCTACCAACTAAGCTATAGCCCCAGCCCACAAAATACAATAGTTATGGTTTGCCAGGCAAGTGTAATCCCATCATTTCTGAGGAAGGACAATCATGAGATCTGGGCTAGACTGGGCTCAACAAACAAAACAGATCAGTGTGTCTTAGCCCCAGATCTTCTGATTTAGTAGGTGGCTAGAGGATTTGAATTTCCTAGTAAGTCCCTTGTTGCTGCTGCTGTAACTAGCTACAACAGTGTTTCTCAATCTGTGGGTTGAGACCCTTTTAGGGGTTAACCAACCCTTTCAAAGAGGTCACATCAGATAGTCTACATATCAGATATTGACATTATTATTCATAACATAGCAAAATTACACTCACGAAGTAGCAACAAAAATAACTTTATGTCTGGGGGCGTGGGGGTCATCACAACATGAAGAACTGTGTTGTAGAGTCACGACAGTAGAAAGATTGAGAACCACTGATCTACAAGACAGAAGGCCTAAAACCATAAAGAAAAGAGAGGACTGTACCAGCTCTCTGTGTCCATGCTCCACCATTCCTCGGGGAGACCCAGGTGGACAGCCTAAACACAGAGAGCAAGAACCACTCACCCTCTAGTCTAGAGTGTTCCTCAGCTTCAGAGAGCAGCACAGTTAATTTCCCAGCAGCCTCTCCACCATCGACTGAAATTGGCAGTGCAAATAGGAAATGCTGTTTATTTACCACTAACCTCTGTCTTGCTCCGTTTAAATACTGAGGGGGAACCATAGCCATTAGGGTCAGAAGAAAATTACCAACACGCAGTGTCGCTGTGGGTGGGTGAAAACGATATTAGAGATGAGGGGAGTGGTAAAAAGCAAATAGAGGAGGAGAGGAGGGAGGGTGGGAAGGAGGGGAATGCCTCCTACCAGCAGAGCATGAAACACAGTAAAATTAAATAAAGATCTAATAGATGGGTGGGAAACCTCAGATCCAGGAAATGGGGGAGGGTTGGGGGAGGGGAGAGTTCTGTAGTTAGGTTTTTTTTTTAATGTTTACTATATTTATTTATGTGGGTACGGGGGGTGCACACAATCCTTGATGTGTGTGGAGGCCAGAGAACAATATGTGAAAGGTTCCTCTCCTGCTCTGTGGGTTCTGGGTATTGAACTCAGGTTGTCAAGCTTGGAAGCAAGCACCTTCACCCACTGAGCCATCTTGCCAGCCCCAGAGAGTAGGTTTTAATTCCAGAGCATGTAGATGGCCGTTCTAGTTCCCATCCCCTAAGCTGAAGGACCACTGAAACTGCTTCTCTTTCTTTCTTTCTTTTGCCAAGAAACTGGTCCAGGGAGAGACTAAAGACAAAAAAGCCACTATACCCCCTCCTCTGTTCACACCACTGTGGCCCGGGAGTCCTGGAATGCCCTTCTCCTGGGGCTTCACGCCACAGCAACCCACTTCCCTGCCTGTCCCCGCCCTGGCAGAATTAATTGGAGGCAAGAGAAACACATTTATTGCCTCCCTCCTGCTCCACACTAAATCTTGTGGCACCGCTTCTAAAAGTCAATAAAACGAGAAGGAAGATGCGATAAAATTAAGGTGGAAAGTGTGATGAGGAGAGGAAATGGGAATCTTCTTTTTAATTTAGCTTTAATTTTAATTTTTTTTGTCACCTCTCCAGGCAGCCTGCACGCTCTGGTGGTGGAGGGGTGCATTGGAGGAGGGGGTCTGGTTTTTCCAAGCACGAGAAGAGAACTGCACACTGGGCCTGGTCTTGGGAGAGACGTCACAGGGAGCCGGCATTGGGTAGGGAGTGTGTCTGCCAAAATGCTGCTTGTCAGGGGTCTCGGGGAGGGGGCATCTCATTCTCCGTGTTCCCAGCCCAGTGGCTGGCCCTGAGGGCCAACTGGGTCTGATGGGATGCTCAGAGCAGGGACTGTGTCTTAGTTGTCTCTTTAGCGCCTGGCTCATGACTCAGGCGGCAGTGGTAATGACAGCTAATGGTTCCTGGGCACTTACTGTGTTCCAGGAATCCCAGCACTCTATGTTCCTCTCATTTTTCTCCCTCATGTCCATAGGAAGTAGACACCACTGCCCCAGTGTGCCAAGAGGATCTTGAGGGCAAAGGATGGAACTGTCAGCTGTCATTGAGCCGGTGGGTGGGACCAATAATCATGAAGTAGACAATGGGCACTCCCTGTTATTCAGGATGTTTTAGTCTGGTCTTGCTTCATTTTGAGATGAGGTATCTTGTTGTCCAAGCTGCCATTATGTAGCTGAAAATGATCTTGAACTTAAAAAAATTTTTTTTTAAATTTAAATTGTACTATTTATTTATTTATTTATTTATTTATTTATTTATTTATTTGGGTTTTCGAGGCAGGGTTTCTCTGCATTGGAGCCTGTCCTGGTACTAGCTCTTTAGACAAGGCTGGCCTCGAACTCACAGAGATCTACCTGCCTTTCCCTCCTTAGTGCTGGGATTAAAGGTGTGCCCAGTGATTTATTATTCTTTAAATTGTGTGTCTCTGTGTGGTTATGTGCATGGAAATGCAGATATCTGAGGAGCCCAGAAACATCAGCTACCCCTGGATCCGGAGTGACAGGTGGTTGTGAGCCATCATGTAGGTGCTAGGAACTGAACTCAGGTCCTATAACTGCAGAGCCACCTCTCCAGCCCCCAGGCTGAAGTGTTTGACCCTCCTGAGTGCAGGCATTACAGGTGTGCACCGTCATGCCCGGCTTTGATGGGGGATAATTCTTACTTAGTGAGTGGATGAATGAATGAGTGAAACAAATGTAAATTCTAATAAAGTAAGCTAGACATGGAGGTAAATGCCTATAACCCAGCCCTAAGGAAGCTGAAGCAGGAGCAGGAGGGTTTGATTTTGAGAATGGCTTGGGCTATAAATTGAGAATGCCCCCAAAAATAAAAATAAAAACTACTAAAATGACAAGGTCTAGGTGGGGAATATAGCTCAGTAGTAGAATACATGCCTGGCATAAAAGAGAGGTCACAGGTCTAATCATATATATACACACACACACACACACACACACACACACACACACACACACACACCCCAGAAATGGTAGGAGACCCAAAGAAGGGTAAGTGGCCTAGCCCTCAACAGTCTGCAGTTTCTCGGTGCTGGCAGAAATGCCTCAGTTCACGTCAGGTCCCTAATACCTGTATGTGATTCTGCTTTTGATTTGGTTGCTATTGTTTGTTTTTTTTGAAACAGGGTTTCTCTGTGTAGCCCTGGCTGTCCTGGGACTCACTCTGTAGACCAGGCTGGCCTCAAACTCAGAGATCCACCTGCCTCTCCCTCCCTAGTGCAGGGACTAAAGGAGTGCACCACCACTGCCTGGCCTACTTTTGATATTAAAAGAACTAATATTCCATACGTCATCCACCCAGATGCTCTTAGTAGAGGGGGCACAACCCCAAGACAGGGCAGATTAGAATCAAGTTGTAACCTTTTTCTCAAGAACTGGACCCTGGAGACAACAGCATTATTGATGCCTCTTAGCCTGGAACCAGAGGACAAGTGTCCTAAAGAAGCACAACAGACCTTCTGGGCATGTCAGGGTTCAGATGTGCAAGCTTTTGAAGGCACTTTTGGGACACCAAGTGCTGCTCAACTGTTGACTCAGATGTCCCTTGACTCACACAGGGGTCCTCAGGAAAGCCCCTACCTCAATGCTGAGGCTGGTTCTCCCTCCACTCAATGGGAGGCCCATATGCAATAATTTCCCACATTCTGAATGGACATGTAGCTCAGCTTTGGTGGTAACCTCATGAAGTCCGGCAAGGATGGGCTCTGAGACGTTTTCACGCAACAGCTTAGACCAGGTCAGAGATCTTCCAGAGCTGCATCCTGACACTGGCACTGGGCCTGGGTTGTGCCCAGGGAAAGATCTGGCTGCTGTCTATCTTTTCTCAACTGGGGAAAACAAAAACAAAAACAATTTACCTATCTCCAAGATGCTTTGCGCCATCAAGTATGGGCTCTGTGCACAGTGGCCTACCGCTCAATGCACAGTGCCCACTGACCCACGCACCCCACCCAGTGTCACCCGCTTAAGACCCCTAAGCCCCTTCAACAAAAAGCAAGAAAGGGTAGACGTGTTGGCTGACAGCCTTCCCAAATGCCCACAATAGTGTCATCGTTAAATAGCATCATTCTCAGAGAATGTGCATGAAGTACTTGTAAGATTTTTCAAAAGGAGCTTGTCAGGGCACAGCACTGGTTGTGTTTGTTTTAATTTCAGGTCCTGGCACTATTTAGGAATGTTCAGAAGACACCAAATGTTCACAGTGGCTTCTGTTTCTTCCTTCTTAATTTGTTTTTCCAAAATTGTTAACTATGATCATAACATCCTTCTAGAAGGGTGTAAGGAACGATATACACAGATTTTTAGATGCTGCCTTATTGGCCTGAAACTATTAGAGGAAAAAAACTGAAGCACTTCAAGATATTTGCATAGGCAGGGACACTCTAAATAGGATTCGGGTTGCTCAAGAAATAACGAATTAAAGATCTTCTGGCAACAAAGTAAATAGTTACCTGAGGGAAGAGCCTGCCTTTGGAATGCGAGAAAATATTTCTAGCTACATATTCTTTTTGTTTGTTTGGTTGGTTTTGGGTTGGGTTTTTTGATACAGTGTTTCTCTATGAAACAGCTCTTGCTGTCCTAGAACTCTGTTGACCAGGCTAGCCTCAAACTCACAGAGATCCACCTGCTTCTGCTTCCTGAGGGCTGGAATTAAAGGCATGTGCCACCATCTCCCAGTTTCCAGCTATGCATTTGACAAGAGGATTGATATGAAGAATATACAAGTAACTAAAAGTAAATAAATAACAAGAAATTAAACCCAGTCAATAAAGGGGTTGATGAAATGAATGGATGGTTTAGAAAAGAAGAAACACAAGAAATGGATGCTAAAGATATTTGTCACCCACCATGAAGACCTGAACTCAATCCCTAGGACCCACAAAGATGAAAGAAGCTATCCTTTGACCTTTACACACAAAATGGGACTCATACGCATATGCACACACACTCACACACCAGATCAATAAAATTAAAAGTAAATGAATAACTTCCAAATATTTGTTCTTAAAAAGATGAAATACAAATGACCAAAAATATACAAGAAAAATGTCCAATCAAAGCTTCATGGAGACCCCATTTTACCCAAGTCATAATACCAGTCAAAAGAAAAAAAAAAAATCCCCCACCAAGGGACCTGGAGAGATGGCCAGCAGGTAAGAGCACTGTCTTCAAGCTGGGTGTTGGTAGCACGTGACAACTGTACATCAATGTTCACTGCTCACAGTAAGTTATGGAACCAACCTAGATGTCCATAAACAAAAGGATGGGAAAAGAGACTCACACACACACACACACACACACACACACACACACACACACACAGGAACTTTTCAAGCATAAAGAAGAATGAAGTTATGTCTTTTGCAAAAAAAATGGGTTCAACTGGAGATGATCATATCATGAATTAAGCCAGTCTCAGAAAGACAAATTTTTTTAAATTTGTGTTTCTTGGATTTTTATATTTACATAAAATCATGATATAAATAAAAAATAAAAGTGCAAGTGAAAAGTCTGTGGGAAATAAGAGGGGGAAGGAAGAGAAAAGGAAGGGGAGAGGTGGAGGGAACAGGCTCACCCCACCTCTCCCTATATACATGCTTGTTGATTTTATATATGTATACATACATATATATTATTATTGATTTTTTAAATTATGCCTTGTTAAAAGAAAGGGGAAGAAAGAAAGCAATTCTGTTTTA